>NC_133557.1:46653136-47909149 GCF_048773025.1 Camelus bactrianus | reverse complement strand
TGAATGTTTCCTAGGGAGGGTTTCGAGGGTAAGATGGGGATTATGCTGAAATCCAAATAACAGCGAGTGCCTCCCCATGGACACGAAAAGTAATTAGCAGTGATCCCCGTAACAGGGAACTACTGTGTTCCCAACAAGTGGCATTTAGGAAACTTCCCAAAGAAACACTGGTTCCAGATTTCTGCATGAGGGTAGTTCCTTCATCAAGCAGAAGCGCCTGTGTTCACCTAGAATCCCTTAAAGTTACTTCCATGCATTTTTCCTAGGGCAGGTTGCGAGGGAAATGTGGTGCTTGCGCTGAAAAGCAAGTAGCAGTGAGTGCCTCCCCATGGACAGGAGAGGTAATTAGTCGAGTTCCCAAAAATAGGGAACTGCTGTGTTCCCAAAAAGCTGTGTTGAAGACGGCTTCCCCCTACACACACACACATCAGGGTTCCAGAACGGAGTGTGTGGTGAGATAACTTCATGAAACAGAAGCCCCTGTGTTCACATAGAATCCCGTAGCATGAATTCACTGAATGTTTCACAGAGTGGGTTTTGAGGGAAAAGTGGTTGTTCAACAGTAAAGCCAAGTAGCAGCGATGCCTCCTCATGGACCTAAGAGGTAATTGTCTCAGTTCCACCTAAGAGGGAACACCACTGTTCCTAACAATCTGCGTGGAGGGACTGCATTCACCCACGCACAGTCGGTTTCCCGAATGGAGTATGTGGGGTGGATCCTTAATCAAGCAGAAGCGCCTGGGTTCAAGTAGAATCCCTTAGCTTGACTGCCCTATGTGTTCCCTATGGCGGGTTACCAGGTAAAGGCAGGGGTTGCGCAGGAAATCAAGTAACCTTGAGTGCCTCACCATGGAAATGAGAGGAAATTAGCAGAGTTCCCACTAAGAGGGAGCACCTGTATTCCCAACAAACTGCGTGGTTGAGGGCTTCCCCCTTAAAGACACACAATTTTGTTTCAGAAAGAAGCATGTGGGGAGGTTCCTTCATCATGCAGAAGCTCCTGGGTTCATCTACATTCCCTTAGCATGACTTCCCTGAATGTTCCCTAGAACAGGTTACGAGGGACCCGGGGTTTGCGTGGGATACCCTTGTAGCAGCGAGTGCATCCCATCGAAAGTAGAGATAATTACCGGTGTTCCCCTAACAAGATACTCCTGTGTTCCCAGAAAGCTGCATGGAGGACGGCTTTTCCCCCCGACAAACACAGTCAGGTTCCAGAATGGTGCAACTGGGGATGTTCCTTAATCAAGCACATGGGCCTCTGTTCACCTAGAAGCTTTTAGCGTGAATTCCTTGAAGGTATCTTAGGGCTGATTTCGAGGAAAAAGAAGGTTTTGCACTGAAAAGGCAAGGAGAACCGAATGACTCCCCATGGAAAGGAGAGGAAATTAGCGGAGTTCTACCTAACAGGGAAAACTTTTGTTCCCAAAATGTTCATTGAGGACGGCTTCTATCAATGATGTAAAAAGTCAGATAACACAACGGTGCGTGTGGGGAGGTTCCTTCATCAATCAGAAGGCCCTGGGTTCACATAAAAGCTCTTAGCATGTTTTCCCTGATTGTTTCTTAGGGCCGGGTTCAAGGAAAAATAGGGGATCACGTAGGAAAGCCAAGTAGCATCAAGTGCCTCCACAGGAAAACAGATAAATAATTAGCAGAGTCCATCCTAACATGGTACACCTGTATTCCCAACAAGTTATGTTGTGGAATGCTTCCCCTCCAACACACACACAGACGACTTCCAGAATGGAGCCTGCTGTGAGGTTCCTCCATCAAGCAGAAACGTGTGGGTTCTCCTAGAAGCTCTTCCGGGGATATTCCTAAATATTTCCTTGTGCGTGTTGCAAGTGAAATTTGGGGTTGTGCTGGAAAGCCAAGAAACATTGAGAGACTCCACATGGACATGAGTGTTAATTAGCTGTTTCTCCTAACACGGAACTCCTGTGTTCCCAAGAAGCTGCCTGGAGGACGGCTTCTCCATTTGATATACAGAGTCGGGTTCAAGAATGGTGTCTTTGGGGATGTTCATCTTTAAGCAGAATGGCATGGGTTTACTTTGAATACATTAGCATGACTTTCTTGAATGCTAACTAAGGCCTGGTTTGAGGGAAAGTCGGGATTTGAGTTGAAAAACGAGTAGCAGCAAGTGCCACCCCATTGATAGGGGAAGTAATTAGCGGAGTTCCCTCTAAAAGGGACCTCCTCTGTTCCAAAAAACCTGCTTGTAATAAGATTTCAACCTCCGTCACACACACTCAGGTTCCAGAATGGAGTGTGTGGAGAGGTTCCTTCATCAAGAAGAAGCGCCTGAGTTCAAATAGAAGCACTTAGCGTGACTTCCTTGAATGTTCCTTAGGGACGGGTATGAGGCAAAGGTGGGTTTTGAGCTGAAAAGTCAAGGAGCAGCGAGTGCCTCCCCATGGACAGGTGAGGTAATTAGCGGAGTTCCCCTAACTGGGAACACCAGTGTTCTCAAAAATCTTCTTGCAGGACGGTTTCCCCTCTCCAAGACACAGTCAGGTTCCAGAATGGAGTGGGTGGAGAGGTTCCTTCATGAACAGAATCGCCTTGGATCACTTAGAATCCCTTAGCGTGAATTCCCAGAATGTTTCCTAGGGAGAGTTGCAAGGGAAAGTGGTGGTTGCGCTGTACAGCAAAGTAGCAGTGAGTGCCTCCACATGGACAGTAGAGGTAATTAGCCTTGATCTACATAACAGGGAATACCTACATTCCCAACAAACTTAGTGAAGGACAGCTTCCCCACTAAACACAGTCGGGTTCCAGAATGCAGCGAGTGGTGTGGTTCCTTCATGAAGCAGAAGCACCTTGGTTCACCTAGAAGCTCTTAGCGTGACTTCACTGAATGTTTCCTACGGCAGGTTGCGAGGGAAACGAGGGGTTACGCAGGAAATCCAAGTAGCAGCGAATGCCTCCCAATCAACAAGAGAGGTAGTTAGTGGAGATCCCCTAATAAGGGACACCTGTTTTCCCACAAAGCTGCGTGGAATACGGCTTTTCCCCCTGACAGACACAATCAGGTTGCAGAAACATGCTACTGGGGATGTTCCTTCATCAAGCTGGACAACCTGAATTCACATAGAAGCTCTCATCTTGACTTCCCTTAATGTATCCTTGGAAGGGTTGCGAGTTAAATTTCGGGGTTTTGCTAGATAGCCAAGTAGCAGCCAGTGCCTCCACATGAACCGGATAAGTAATTATCGGAGTTTCCCCTAAGACAGAACACCTGTGTTCCAAAAAGCTACGTGGTGGATCGCTTCCCTCACAACACACACAGTCGGCTACAAGCATGGACTGTGTGGGGAGGCTCCTTCATCAAGCAGAAACACCTGTGTGCATCTAGGACCCTTTAGAATAAGTTCCCTGAATGTTTCCTAGGACGGCTTTCGAGGGTAAGGTGGGGGTTTTCCTGGAAATCCAAGTAACAGCGAGTGCCTCCCCATGGACAGGAGAGGTAATTAGCGGAGTTCCCTCTAACAGGGACCTCCTGTGTTCCAAAAAAGCTGCTTATAGTAAGACTTCCCCTCCCTAACACACAGTGAGGTTTCAGAATGGAGTGTGTGGAGAGGTTCCTTCTTGAAGCAGAAGCGCCTAGTTTCAAATAGAAGCACTTAGCGTGACTTCCTTGAATGTTTCTTTTGGCCGGGTTTGAGGGAAAGATGGGGGTTGAAATGAAAAATCAAGGAGCAGCGAGTGCCTCCCCATGGATAGGAGAGGTAAGTAGCTGAGTTCCCCTAAAAGGGAACAACTGTGTTCTCAACAAGCTTCTTGCAGGACGGCTTCCCCTCTCCCACACCCAGTCAGGTTCCAGAATGGAGTGTGTGGAGAGGTTCCTTCATGAAGCAGAAATCACTTGGATCACCAAGAATCCCTTACCGTGTTTTCTCTGAATGTATCCTAGGGAGAGTTGCAAAGGAAACGCGGGGGTTGCGCTTTTCATCAAAGTAGCAGTGAGTGCCTCCCCATGGACAGTTGAGGTAATTAGCGGTGTTCTACATAACAGGGAGTACCTGCATTCCCAACAAGCTTAGTGAAGGACAGCTTCCCCACTACACACAGTTGGTTTCCAGAATGCAGCGTGTGGTGAGGTTCCTTCATCAAGCAGAATCGCCTGGGTTCACCTAGAAACTCTTATTGTGACTTCACTGAATGTTTCCTATGGAAGGTTGCGAGGGAAACTGTGGGTTACGCAGGAAATCCAAGTAGCAGCGAATGCCACCCAATCAACAAGAGAAGTAGATAGTGGAGATCCCCTAATAGGGAACACCTGTGTTCCCAAAAAGGGGCATTTAGGAAACTTGCCCACAGAAACACTGGTTCCAGATTTCAGCATGTGGGGAGATGCTTCATAAACAGAAGCGCATGTGTTCACCTTGAATCCCTAAAAGTTACTTCCATACATGTTTCCTAGGGCAGGTTGTGAGGGTAAGGTGGTGATTGCGCTGAAAAGCCAAGTAGCATCTATTGCCTCCCCATGGACAGGAGAGGTAATTAGTGGAGTTCACACTAACAGGGAACACCTGTGTTCCCAAAAACCTGCGTGGGAGACAGTTTACCCCCTACAAACACACATATCTGGGTTCCAGAATGGAGTGTGTGGTGAGATATCTTTATGAAACAGAAGACTCTGTGTTCACATAGAATCCCGTAGCGTGAATTCACTTAATGTTTCACAGAGTGGGTTGTGAAAGAAAAGTGGTGGTTCCACAGTAAAGCCAAGTAGCAGCGCCTGCTTCCTCATGGAACTAAGAGGAATTTATCTCAATTCCACCTAAGAGAGAACACCTGTGTTCATAAGAAGCTGAGTGGAGGGACTGCATTCACACACGCACAGTCGGATTCCCGAATCGAGTATGAGGGGTGGATCCATAGTCTAGCAGAAGTGCCTCGGTTAAGTAGAAGCCCTAAGCGTGACTGCCCTGAGTGTTTCCTATGGCGGGTTGCCAGGAATAAGCAGGGGTTGCGCAGGAAAACCTAGTAACAGTGAGTGCCTCACCATGGAAAGGAGAGGAAATTAGCAGAGTTCCCCCTAACAGGGAACACCTGTATTCCCAACAAGCTGCTTGGATGACGAATTCACCCCTAAAGACACAGAATTGTGTTCCAGAATGAAGCATTTGGGGAGGTTCCTTCATCAAGCAGAAGTGCCTGGGTACACATAAAAGCCCTTAGCATGACTTTCCTGAATATTTCTTCGGGTGGGTACGAAGGAATAGGCAGGTATGCGCTTGAAAGCCAAGGAATAGCGAGTGTCTCCACATGGAAAGGAGAGGTAATTAGCAGATATCCCCCTAACTGGGAACACCTGTGTTCACAAAAAGCTGCATTGAGAACGACTTGCCCCTACACACCCACATGCGGGTTTCAGAATGGAAAGTGTGGGGACGTTCTTTCATCAAGCAGAATCGCCTGGGTTCACATAGAAGCCCTTATCGTGACTTCCCTGAATGATTACTAGGCCGGGTTGAGAGGGAAATTTGGGGGCTGCGCTGCAAACCCAAGGAGCAGAGAGTGCATCCACATGGATAAGAGTGGAAATTAGCAGAGTTTCTCCTAACACGGAAGAAGCTGCATGAAGGAGGGCTTCTCCCTTACAAACACAGTCAGGTTCCAGAATGGTGCAAGTGGGGATGTTCCTTCATAAAGAAGAAGGGCCTGGGTTCATATAGAATCTCTTAGCATGACTTCTCTCAATGATTTAACACGGGTTGGGGCAGAATATACGGGGTTTGTCTGGAAATCCATGTAGCATCATTGTCCTCCCCAAGGACAGGGGTGGTAATTAATGGAGTTCCCCCTAACAGGGACCTGCTGTGTTCCAAACAATCTGCTTGTAGTAAGAATTCCCCCTCTCTCATACACAGTCGGATTCCTGAATGGGGCGTGTGGGGAGATTCCTTCATCATGCAGAAGCGCCTGTGTTCATCTAGAAGCCCTTAGCATGACTTCCCTGAATATTCCCTAGAACAGGTTGCGAGGGACACGGGGGGTTGGTTGGGAAACCCTTGTAGCAGCGAGTGCCTCCCCATCGAAAGGAGATATAATTAGCGGAGTTCCCCTAACAAGGAACACCTGTGTTCCCAAAAAGCTGGGTGGAGGACGGCTTTTCCCCCCGACAAACACAGTCAGGTTCCAGAATGGAGAAACTGGGGATGTTCCTTCATCAAGCAGAAAGGCCTGTGTTCAACTAGAAGCCCTTAGCGTGACTTACTTGAAGATATGTTAGGGCAGGTTTCGTGGGAAATGAGGGGGTTGCACTGAAAAGCCAAGGAGCAGCGAATGACTCCCCATGGACAGGAGAGGTAATTAGCGGAGTTCTACATAACAGGGAACACCTTTATTCCCTTAAAGTGCATTGAGGACGGATTGTATCACTGATTTAAGCAGTCATGTAACACAATGCTGCGTGTTGCGAGGTTCCTTCATCAATCAGAAGGGCCTGGGTTCACAAAGATTCTCTTAGCATGTTTTCCCTGATTGTTTCTTAGGGCGGGTTTCAAGGAAAAAGAGGGGATCACGTTGGAAAGCCAAGTAGAGCAAGTGCCTACACAAGAAAAGAATAAATATTTAGCAGAGTTCCCCCTATCATAGAACACATGTATTTCCAACAAGGTATGTTATTAAATGCTTCCCCTCCAACACAAACACAGACGGATTCCAGAATGGAGCCTGCTGTGAGGTTCCTCCATCATGCAGAAACGTGTGGGTTCACCTAGAAGCCCTACCTGTGATATTCCTAAATATTTCCTAAGGCTTGTTGCAAGTGAAATTTGGGGTTGTGCTGGAAAGCCAAGAAACATTGAGAGCCTCCACATGGACAGGAGGGTTAATCAGCAGTTTCTCCTAACACGGAACACCTGTGTTCCCAAGAAGATGCCTGGAGTATGTATTGTCCCTCTGATATACAGAGTCGGGTTCAAGAATGGTGTCTGTGGGGATGTTCATCTTTAAACAGAAGGGCCTGAGTTCACATAGAATACCTTAGCATGACTTCCTTAAATGTTACCTAAGGCCTGGATTGAGGGAAATGCGGGAGTGTGTTGAAAATCGAGTAGCAGCAAGTGCCTCCTGATGGATAGGGGAGGAAATTAGCGGAGTTCCCTCTAACAGGGACCTCCTGTGTTTCAAAAAATCTGCTTTTAGTAAGAATTCCCCCTCCCTCACACACAGTCAGGTTCCAGAATGCAGTGTGTTGATAGGATTCTTCATCAAGCAGAAGCGCCTGTGTTCAAATAGAAGCACTTAGCGTGGATTCATTGAATGTTTCTTAGGGCCAGGTTTCAGGAAAAGGTGGGGTTTGAGCTGAAAAGTCAAGGAGCAGCGAGTGACTCCCCATGGACAAGTGAGGTAATTAGCGGAGTTCCCATAATAGGGAACACTTTTATTCTAAACAAGCTTCTTATAGGACGGATTTCCCTCTCCCACACACAATCAGGTTCCAGAATGGAGTGTATGGAGTGGTTCCTTCATGAAGCAGAAACGGCTTGGATCACCTAGAATAGATTAGCGTGAATTCCCTGAATGTTTCCTAGGGAGAGATGCAAGGGAAAGATGGGGGTTGCGCTGTACAGCAAAGTAGCAGTGAGTGCCTCCCCATGGACTGTAGAGGTAATTAGCGGTGTTCTACATAACAGGGAATACCTGCATTCCCTACAAGCTTAGTGAAGGACAGCTTCCCCACTACACACAGTCGTGTTCCAGAATGCATCGTGTGGTGTGGTTCCTTCATCAAGCAGAAGCGCATGGGTTCACCTAGAAGCTCTTTGCGTGACTTCTCTGAATGTTTCCTACGGCAATTTTGAGGGAACTGGGTGATTACGCAGGAAATCCAAGTAGAAGCGAATGCCTGCCAATCAACAAGAGAGTTACTTAGTGGAGATCCCCTAACAGGGAACACCTGTGTTCCCAAAAACCTGCGTGGAAAACAGTTTTTCCCCCTGACAAACACAGTCAGGTTCCAGATTGGTGCTACTGGGGATGTTCCTTCATTAAGCTTTAGAATCTGAATTCACATAGAAGTTCTCAGCTTGACTTCACTGAATGTTTCCTTGGGAGATTTGCAAGGAAAATTTGGGGGTTTGCTAGATAGCCAAGTAGCAACGAGTGCCTCCACATGGACCAGAGTGGTAATTATCGGAGTTTGCCCTAAGACGGAAATTCTATGTTCCAAAAAGCTACGTGGTGGACCGCTTCCCCCAGAACACACACAGTCGGCTACCAGCATGGACTGTGTAGGGAGGTTCCTTCATCAAGCGGAAACACCTGTGTTCATCTAGGAACCTTTAGCATAAATTCCCTGAATGTTTCCTAGGGAGGGTTTCGAGGGTAAGATGGGGGTTATGCTGGAAATCCAAATAACAGCGAGTGCCTCCCCATGGACACGAAAAGTAATTAGCAGTGATCCCCGTAACAGGGAACTACTGTGTTCCCAACAAGTGGCATTTAGGAAACTTCCCAAAGAAACACTGGTTCCAGATTTCTGCATGAGGGTAGTTCCTTCATCAAGCAGAAGCGCCTGTGTTCACCTAGAATCCCTTAAAGTTACTTCCATGCATTTTTCCTAGGGCAGGTTGCGAGGGAAATGTGGTGCTTGCGATGAAAAGGCAAGTAGCAGTGAGTGCCTCCCCATGGACAGGAGAGGTAATTAGTCGAGTTCCCAAAAATAGGGAATACCTGTGTTCCCAAAAAGCTGCGTGGAAGACGGCTTCCCCCTACACACACACACATCAGGGTTCCAGAATGGAGTGTGTGGTGAGATAACTTCATGAAACAGAAGCCCCTGTGTTCACATAGAATCCCGTAGCGTGAATTCACTGAATGTTTCACAGAGTGGGTTTTGAGGGAAAAGTGGTTGTTCAACAGTAAAGCCAAGTAGCAGCGATGCCTCCTCATGGACCTAAGAGGTAATTGTCTCAGTTCCACCTAAGAGGGAACACCTCTGTCCCTAACAATCTGTGTGGAGGGACTGCATTCACCCACGCACAGTCGGTTTCCCGAATGGAGTATGTGGGGTGGATCCTTAATCAAGCAGAAGCGCCTGGGTTCAAGTAGAATCCCTTAGCTTGACTGCCCTATGTGTTCCCTATGGCGGGTTACCAGGTAAAGGCAGGGGTTGCGCAGGAAATCAAGTAACCTTGAGTGCCTCACCATGGAAATGAGAGGAAATTAGCAGAGTTCCCACTAAGAGGGAGCACCTGTATTCCCAACAAACTGCGTGGATAACGGCTTCCCCCCTAAAGACACACAATTTTGTTTCAGAAAGAAGCATGTGGGGAGGTTCCTTCATCATGCAGAAGCTCCTGGGTTCATCTACATTCCCTTAGCATGACTTCCCTGAATGTTCCCTAGAACAGGTTACGAGGGACCCGGGGTTTGCGTGGGATACCCTTGTAGCAGCGAGTGCATCCCATCGAAAGTAGAGATAATTACCGGTGTTCCCCTAACAAGATACTCCTGTGTTCCCAAAAAGCTGCATGGAGGACGGCTTTTCCCCCCGACAAACACAGTCAGGTTCCAGAATGGTGCAACTGGGGACGTTCCTTCATCAAGCACATGGGCCTCCGTTCACCTAGAAGCTCTTAGCGTGAATTCTTTGAAGGTATCTTAGGGCTGATTTCGAGGAAAAAGAAGGTTTTGCACTAAAAAGGCAAGGAGAACCGAATGACTCCCCATGGACAGGAGAGGTAATTAGCAGAGTTCTACCTAACAGGGAAAACCTTTGTTCCCAAAATGTTCATTGAGGACGGCTTCTATCCCTGAAGTGAAAAGTCAGGTAACACAACGGTGTGTGTGGGGAGGTTCCTTCATCAATCAGAAGGGCCCGGGTTCACATACAAGCTCTTAGCATGTTTTCCCTGATTGTTTCTTAGGGCCGGGTTCAAGGAAAAAGGGGGGATCAAGTAGGAAAGCCAAGTAGCATCAAGTGCCTCCACAGGAAAACAGATAAATAATTAGCAGAGTTCATCCTAACATGGAACACCTGTATTCCCAACAAGGTATGTTGTGGAATGCTTCCCCTCCCACACACACACAGACGACTTCCAGAATGGAGCCTGCTGGGAGGTTCCTCCATCAAGCAGAAACGTGTGGGTACACATAGAAGCCCTTCCTGTGACATTCATAAATGTTTCCTACGGCGGGTTGCAAGTGAAATTTGGGGTTCTTCTGGGAAGCCTAGAAACTCTGAGAGCCTCCACATGGAGTTGAGTGTTTATTAGCAGTTTCTCCGAACATGGAACACCTGTGTTCCCAAGAAGATGCGTGGAGGATGGCTTCTCCCTATGATATGCACAGTTGGGTTCCAGAATGGTGTCTGTGGGGATGTTCATCTTTAAGCAGAAAGGACTGTGTTCACCTAGAATACCTTAAAATGACTTCCTTGAAAGTTACCTAAGGCCTGCTTTGAGGGTAATGCGGGAGTTGCGTTGAAAAGACAGTAGCATCAAGTGCCTCCCCATGGATAGGGGAGGTAATTAGCTCAGTTCCCTCTCATAGGGACCTCCTCTGTTTCCATAAAGCTGCTTGAATTAAGACATCCCACTCCCTCACACACAGTCAGGTTCCAGAATGGAGTGTGTGGATAGGTTCCTTCATCAAGGAGAAGCGCCTGTGTTCAAATAGAAGCACGTAGCTTGACTTCCTTGAATGTTTCTTAGGGCCGGGTTTGAGGAAAAGGTGGGGGTGAGCTGAAAATTCAAGGAGCAGCGAGTGAATCCCTATGGACCGGTGAGGTAATTAGCGGAGTTCCCCTTACAGGGAACACCTGTGTTCTCAACAAGCTTCTTGCAGGACTGCTTCCCCTCTCCCACACACAGTCAGGTTCCAGAATGGAGTGTGTGGAGAGGTTACTTCATGAAGCAGAAACGGCTTGGAACCCCTAGAATCCCTTTGCGAGGCTTTCCTGAATGTTTCCTAGGGATAGTTGCGAGGGAATGGTGGGGGTTGCGCTGTACTACTAAGTAGCAGTGAGTGCCTCCCCATGGACAATAGAGGTATTTAGCGGTGTTCTACATAACAGGGAATACCTGCATTCCCAACAAGCTTAATTAAGGACAGCTTCCCCACTACACACAGTCGTGTTCCAGAATGCATCGTGTGCTGTGGTTCCTTCATCAAGCAGAAGCGCCTGCGTTCACCTAGAAGCTCTTAGCGTGAATTCACTGAAAGTTTCCTACGGCAATTTTGAGGAAATTGGGTGATTACGCAGGAAATCCAAGTAGAAGCGAATGCCTGCCAATCAACAAGAGAGTTACTTAGTGGAGATCCCCTAACAGGGAACACCTGTGTTCCCAAAAACCTGCGTGGAAAACAGTTTTTCCCCCTGACAAACACAGTCAGGTTCCAGATTGGTGCTACTGGGGATGTTCCTTCATTAAGCTTTAGAATCTGAATTCACATAGAAGTTCTCAGCTTGACTTCACTGAATGTTTCCTTGGGAGATTTGCAAGGAAAGTTTGGGGGTTTGCTAGATAGCCAAGTAGCAACGAGTGCCTCCACATGGACCAGAGTGGTAATTATCGGAGTTTGCCCTAAGACGGAAATTCTATGTTCCAAAAAGCTACGTGGTGGACCGCTTCCCCCAGAACACACACAGTCGGCTACCAGCATGGACTGTGTAGGGAGGTTCCTTCATCAAGCGGAAACACCTGTGTTCATCTAGGAACCTTTAGCATAAATTCCCTGAATGTTTCCTAGGGAGGGTTTCGAGGGTAAGATGGGGATTATGCTGGAAATCCAAATAACAGCGAGTGCCTCCCCATGGACACGAAAAGTAATTAGCAGTGATCCCCGTAACAGGGAACTACTGTGTTCCCAACAAGTGGCATTTAGGAAACTTCCCAAAGAAACACTGGTTCCAGATTTCTGCATGAGGGTAGTTCCTTCATCAAGCAGAAGCGCCTGTGTTCACCTAGAATCCCTTAAAGTTACTTCCATGCATTTTTCCTAGGGCAGGTTGCGAGGGAAATGTGGTGCTTGCGCTGAAAAGCAAGTAGCAGTGAGTGCCTCCCCATGGACAGGAGAGGTAATTAGTCGAGTTCCCAAAAATAGGGAACTGCTGTGTTCCCAAAAAGCTGTGTTGAAGACGGCTTCCCCCTACACACACACACATCAGGGTTCCAGAACGGAGTGTGTGGTGAGATAACTTCATGAAACAGAAGCCCCTGTGTTCACATAGAATCCCGTAGCATGAATTCACTGAATGTTTCACAGAGTGGGTTTTGAGGGAAAAGTGGTTGTTCAACAGTAAAGCCAAGTAGCAGCGATGCCTCCTCATGGACCTAAGAGGTAATTGTCTCAGTTCCACCTAAGAGGGAACACCACTGTTCCTAACAATCTGCGTGGAGGGACTGCATTCACCCACGCACAGTCGGTTTCCCGAATGGAGTATGTGGGGTGGATCCTTAATCAAGCAGAAGCGCCTGGGTTCAAGTAGAATCCCTTAGCTTGACTGCCCTATGTGTTCCCTATGGCGGGTTACCAGGTAAAGGCAGGGGTTGCGCAGGAAATCAAGTAACCTTGAGTGCCTCACCATGGAAATGAGAGGAAATTAGCAGAGTTCCCACTAAGAGGGAGCACCTGTATTCCCAACAAACTGCGTGGTTGAGGGCTTCCCCCTTAAAGACACACAATTTTGTTTCAGAAAGAAGCATGTGGGGAGGTTCCTTCATCATGCAGAAGCTCCTGGGTTCATCTACATTCCCTTAGCATGACTTCCCTGAATGTTCCCTAGAACAGGTTACGAGGGACCCGGGGTTTGCGTGGGATACCCTTGTAGCAGCGAGTGCATCCCATCGAAAGTAGAGATAATTACCGGTGTTCCCCTAACAAGATACTCCTGTGTTCCCAGAAAGCTGCATGGAGGACGGCTTTTCCCCCCGACAAACACAGTCAGGTTCCAGAATGGTGCAACTGGGGATGTTCCTTAATCAAGCACATGGGCCTCTGTTCACCTAGAAGCTTTTAGCGTGAATTCCTTGAAGGTATCTTAGGGCTGATTTCGAGGAAAAAGAAGGTTTTGCACTGAAAAGGCAAGGAGAACCGAATGACTCCCCATGGAAAGGAGAGGAAATTAGCGGAGTTCTACCTAACAGGGAAAACTTTTGTTCCCAAAATGTTCATTGAGGACGGCTTCTATCAATGATGTAAAAAGTCAGATAACACAACGGTGCGTGTGGGGAGGTTCCCTCATCAATCAGAAGGCCCTGGGTTCACATAAAAGCTCTTAGCATGTTTTCCCTGATTGTTTCTTAGGGCCGGGTTCAAGGAAAAATAGGGGATCACGTAGGAAAGCCAAGTAGCATCAAGTGCCTCCACAGGAAAACAGATAAATAATTAGCAGAGTCCATCCTAACATGGTACACCTGTATTCCCAACAAGTTATGTTGTGGAATGCTTCCCCTCCAACACACACACAGACGACTTCCAGAATGGAGCCTGCTGTGAGGTTCCTCCATCAAGCAGAAACGTGTGGGTTCTCCTAGAAGCTCTTCCGGGGATATTCCTAAATATTTCCTTGTGCGTGTTGCAAGTGAAATTTGGGGTTGTGCTGGAAAGCCAAGAAACATTGAGAGACTCCACATGGACATGAGAGTTAATTAGCTGTTTCTCCTAACACGGAACTCCTGTGTTCCCAAGAAGCTGCCTGGAGGACGGCTTCTCCATTTGATATACAGAGTCGGGTTCAAGAATGGTGTCTTTGGGGATGTTCATCTTTAAGCAGAATGGCATGGGTTTACTTTGAATACATTAGCATGACTTTCTTGAATGCTAACTAAGGCCTGGTTTGAGGGAAAGTCGGGATTTGAGTTGAAAAACGAGTAGCAGCAAGTGCCACCCCATTGATAGGGGAAGTAATTAGCGGAGTTCCCTCTAAAAGGGACCTCCTCTGTTCCAAAAAACCTGCTTGTAATAAGATTTCAACCTCCGTCACACACACTCAGGTTCCAGAATGGAGTGTGTGGAGAGGTTCCTTCATCAAGAAGAAGCGCCTGAGTTCAAATAGAAGCACTTAGCGTGACTTCCTTGAATGTTCCTTAGGGACGGGTATGAGGCAAAGGTGGGTTTTGAGCTGAAAAGTCAAGGAGCAGCGAGTGCCTCCCCATGGACAGGTGAGGTAATTAGCGGAGTTCCCCTAACTGGGAACACCAGTGTTCTCAAAAATCTTCTTGCAGGACGGTTTCCCCTCTCCAAGACACAGTCAGGTTCCAGAATGGAGTGGGTGGAGAGGTTCCTTCATGAACAGAATCGCCTTGGATCACTTAGAATCCCTTAGCGTGAATTCCCAGAATGTTTCCTAGGGAGAGTTGCAAGGGAAAGTGGTGGTTGCGCTGTACAGCAAAGTAGCAGTGAGTGCCTCCACATGGACAGTAGAGGTAATTAGCCTTGATCTACATAACAGGGAATACCTACATTCCCAACAAACTTAGTGAAGGACAGCTTCCCCACTAAACACAGTCGGGTTCCAGAATGCAGCGAGTGGTGTGGTTCCTTCATGAAGCAGAAGCACCTTGGTTCACCTAGAAGCTCTTAGCGTGACTTCACTGAATGTTTCCTACGGCAGGTTGCGAGGGAAACGAGGGGTTACGCAGGAAATCCAAGTAGCAGCGAATGCCTCCCAATCAACAAGAGAGGTAGTTAGTGGAGATCCCCTAATAAGGGACACCTGTTTTCCCACAAAGCTGCGTGGAATACGGCTTTTCCCCCTGACAGACACAATCAGGTTGCAGAAACATGCTACTGGGGATGTTCCTTCATCAAGCTGGACAACCTGAATTCACATAGAAGCTCTCATCTTGACTTCCCTTAATGTATCCTTGGAAGGGTTGCGAGTTAAATTTCGGGGTTTTGCTAGATAGCCAAGTAGCAGCCAGTGCCTCCACATGAACCGGATAAGTAATTATCGGAGTTTCCCCTAAGACAGAACACCTGTGTTCCAAAAAGCTACGTGGTGGATCGCTTCCCTCACAACACACACAGTCGGCTACAAGCATGGACTGTGTGGGGAGGCTCCTTCATCAAGCAGAAACACCTGTGTGCATCTAGGACCCTTTAGAATAAGTTCCCTGAATGTTTCCTAGGACGGCTTTCGAGGGTAAGGTGGGGGTTTTCCTGGAAATCCAAGTAACAGCGAGTGCCTCCCCATGGACAGGAGAGGTAATTAGCGGAGTTCCCTCTAACAGGGACCTCCTGTGTTCCAAAAAAGCTGCTTATAGTAAGACTTCCCCTCCCTAACACACAGTGAGGTTTCAGAATGGAGTGTGTGGAGAGGTTCCTTCTTGAAGCAGAAGCGCCTAGTTTCAAATAGAAGCACTTAGCGTGACTTCCTTGAATGTTTCTTTTGGCCGGGTTTGAGGGAAAGATGGGGGTTGAAATGAAAAATCAAGGAGCAGCGAGTGCCTCCCCATGGATAGGAGAGGTAAGTAGCTGAGTTCCCCTAAAAGGGAACAACTGTGTTCTCAACAAGCTTCTTGCAGGACGGCTTCCCCTCTCCCACACCCAGTCAGGTTCCAGAATGGAGTGTGTGGAGAGGTTCCTTCATGAAGCAGAAATCACTTGGATCACCAAGAATCCCTTACCGTGTTTTCTCTGAATGTATCCTAGGGAGAGTTGCAAAGGAAACGCGGGGGTTGCGCTTTTCATCAAAGTAGCAGTGAGTGCCTCCCCATGGACAGTTGAGGTAATTAGCGGTGTTCTACATAACAGGGAGTACCTGCATTCCCAACAAGCTTAGTGAAGGACAGCTTCCCCACTACACACAGTTGGTTTCCAGAATGCAGCGTGTGGTGAGGTTCCTTCATCAAGCAGAATCGCCTGGGTTCACCTAGAAACTCTTATTGTGACTTCACTGAATGTTTCCTATGGAAGGTTGCGAGGGAAACTGTGGGTTACGCAGGAAATCCAAGTAGCAGCGAATGCCACCCAATCAACAAGAGAAGTAGATAGTGGAGATCCCCTAATAGGGAACACCTGTGTTCCCAAAAAGGGGCATTTAGGAAACTTGCCCACAGAAACACTGGTTCCAGATTTCAGCATGTGGGGAGATGCTTCATAAACAGAAGCGCATGTGTTCACCTTGAATCCCTAAAAGTTACTTCCATACATGTTTCCTAGGGCAGGTTGTGAGGGTAAGGTGGTGATTGCGCTGAAAAGCCAAGTAGCATCTATTGCCTCCCCATGGACAGGAGAGGTAATTAGTGGAGTTCACACTAACAGGGAACACCTGTGTTCCCAAAAACCTGCGTGGGAGACAGTTTACCCCCTACAAACACACATATCTGGGTTCCAGAATGGAGTGTGTGGTGAGATATCTTTATGAAACAGAAGACTCTGTGTTCACATAGAATCCCGTAGCGTGAATTCACTTAATGTTTCACAGAGTGGGTTGTGAAAGAAAAGTGGTGGTTCCACAGTAAAGCCAAGTAGCAGCGCCTGCTTCCTCATGGAACTAAGAGGAATTTATCTCAATTCCACCTAAGAGAGAACACCTGTGTTCATAAGAAGCTGAGTGGAGGGACTGCATTCACACACGCACAGTCGGATTCCCGAATCGAGTATGAGGGGTGGATCCATAGTCTAGCAGAAGTGCCTCGGTTAAGTAGAAGCCCTAAGCGTGACTGCCCTGAGTGTTTCCTATGGCGGGTTGCCAGGAATAAGCAGGGGTTGCGCAGGAAAACCTAGTAACAGTGAGTGCCTCACCATGGAAAGGAGAGGAAATTAGCAGAGTTCCCCCTAACAGGGAACACCTGTATTCCCAACAAGCTGCTTGGATGACGAATTCACCCCTAAAGACACAGAATTGTGTTCCAGAATGAAGCATTTGGGGAGGTTCCTTCATCAAGCAGAAGTGCCTGGGTACACATAAAAGCCCTTAGCATGACTTTCCTGAATATTTCTTCGGGTGGGTACGAAGGAATAGGCAGGTATGCGCTTGAAAGCCAAGGAATAGCGAGTGTCTCCACATGGAAAGGAGAGGTAATTAGCAGATATCCCCCTAACTGGGAACACCTGTGTTCACAAAAAGCTGCATTGAGAACGACTTGCCCCTACACACCCACATGCGGGTTTCAGAATGGAAAGTGTGGGGACGTTCTTTCATCAAGCAGAATCGCCTGGGTTCACATAGAAGCCCTTATCGTGACTTCCCTGAATGATTACTAGGCCGGGTTGAGAGGGAAATTTGGGGGCTGCGCTGCAAACCCAAGGAGCAGAGAGTGCATCCACATGGATAAGAGTGGAAATTAGCAGAGTTTCTCCTAACACGGAAGAAGCTGCATGAAGGAGGGCTTCTCCCTTACAAACACAGTCAGGTTCCAGAATGGTGCAAGTGGGGATGTTCCTTCATAAAGAAGAAGGGCCTGGGTTCATATAGAATCTCTTAGCATGACTTCTCTCAATGATTTAACACGGGTTGGGGCAGAATATACGGGGTTTGTCTGGAAATCCATGTAGCATCATTGTCCTCCCCAAGGACAGGGGTGGTAATTAATGGAGTTCCCCCTAACAGGGACCTGCTGTGTTCCAAACAATCTGCTTGTAGTAAGAATTCCCCCTCTCTCATACACAGTCGGATTCCTGAATGGGGCGTGTGGGGAGATTCCTTCATCATGCAGAAGCGCCTGTGTTCATCTAGAAGCCCTTAGCATGACTTCCCTGAATATTCCCTAGAACAGGTTGCGAGGGACACGGGGGGTTGGTTGGGAAACCCTTGTAGCAGCGAGTGCCTCCCCATCGAAAGGAGATATAATTAGCGGAGTTCCCCTAACAAGGAACACCTGTGTTCCCAAAAAGCTGGGTGGAGGACGGCTTTTCCCCCCGACAAACACAGTCAGGTTCCAGAATGGAGAAACTGGGGATGTTCCTTCATCAAGCAGAAAGGCCTGTGTTCAACTAGAAGCCCTTAGCGTGACTTACTTGAAGATATGTTAGGGCAGGTTTCGTGGGAAATGAGGGGGTTGCACTGAAAAGCCAAGGAGCAGCGAATGACTCCCCATGGACAGGAGAGGTAATTAGCGGAGTTCTACATAACAGGGAACACCTTTATTCCCTTAAAGTGCATTGAGGACGGATTGTATCACTGATTTAAGCAGTCATGTAACACAATGCTGCGTGTTGCGAGGTTCCTTCATCAATCAGAAGGGCCTGGGTTCACAAAGATTCTCTTAGCATGTTTTCCCTGATTGTTTCTTAGGGCGGGTTTCAAGGAAAAAGAGGGGATCACGTTGGAAAGCCAAGTAGAGCAAGTGCCTACACAAGAAAAGAATAAATATTTAGCAGAGTTCCCCCTATCATAGAACACATGTATTTCCAACAAGGTATGTTATTAAATGCTTCCCCTCCAACACAAACACAGACGGATTCCAGAATGGAGCCTGCTGTGAGGTTCCTCCATCATGCAGAAACGTGTGGGTTCACCTAGAAGCCCTACCTGTGATATTCCTAAATATTTCCTAAGGCTTGTTGCAAGTGAAATTTGGGGTTGTGCTGGAAAGCCAAGAAACATTGAGAGCCTCCACATGGACAGGAGGGTTAATCAGCAGTTTCTCCTAACACGGAACACCTGTGTTCCCAAGAAGATGCCTGGAGTATGTATTGTCCCTCTGATATACAGAGTCGGGTTCAAGAATGGTGTCTGTGGGGATGTTCATCTTTAAACAGAAGGGCCTGAGTTCACATAGAATACCTTAGCATGACTTCCTTAAATGTTACCTAAGGCCTGGATTGAGGGAAATGCGGGAGTGTGTTGAAAATCGAGTAGCAGCAAGTGCCTCCTGATGGATAGGGGAGGAAATTAGCGGAGTTCCCTCTAACAGGGACCTCCTGTGTTTCAAAAAATCTGCTTTTAGTAAGAATTCCCCCTCCCTCACACACAGTCAGGTTCCAGAATGCAGTGTGTTGATAGGATTCTTCATCAAGCAGAAGCGCCTGTGTTCAAATAGAAGCACTTAGCGTGGATTCATTGAATGTTTCTTAGGGCCAGGTTTCAGGAAAAGGTGGGGTTTGAGCTGAAAAGTCAAGGAGCAGCGAGTGACTCCCCATGGACAAGTGAGGTAATTAGCGGAGTTCCCATAATAGGGAACACTTTTATTCTAAACAAGCTTCTTATAGGACGGATTTCCCTCTCCCACACACAATCAGGTTCCAGAATGGAGTGTATGGAGTGGTTCCTTCATGAAGCAGAAACGGCTTGGATCACCTAGAATAGATTAGCGTGAATTCCCTGAATGTTTCCTAGGGAGAGATGCAAGGGAAAGATGGGGGTTGCGCTGTACAGCAAAGTAGCAGTGAGTGCCTCCCCATGGACTGTAGAGGTAATTAGCGGTGTTCCACATAACAGGGAATACCTGCATTCCCTACAAGCTTAGTGAAGGACAGCTTCCCCACTACACACAGTCGTGTTCCAGAATGCATCGTGTGGTGTGGTTCCTTCATCAAGCAGAAGCGCATGGGTTCACCTAGAAGCTCTTTGCGTGACTTCTCTGAATGTTTCCTACGGCAATTTTGAGGGAACTGGGTGATTACGCAGGAAATCCAAGTAGAAGCGAATGCCTGCCAATCAACAAGAGAGTTACTTAGTGGAGATCCCCTAACAGGGAACACCTGTGTTCCCAAAAACCTGCGTGGAAAACAGTTTTTCCCCCTGACAAACACAGTCAGGTTCCAGATTGGTGCTACTGGGGATGTTCCTTCATTAAGCTTTAGAATCTGAATTCACATAGAAGTTCTCAGCTTGACTTCACTGAATGTTTCCTTGGGAGATTTGCAAGGAAAATTTGGGGGTTTGCTAGATAGCCAAGTAGCAACGAGTGCCTCCACATGGACCAGAGTGGTAATTATCGGAGTTTGCCCTAAGACGGAAATTCTATGTTCCAAAAAGCTACGTGGTGGACCGCTTCCCCCAGAACACACACAGTCGGCTACCAGCATGGACTGTGTAGGGAGGTTCCTTCATCAAGCGGAAACACCTGTGTTCATCTAGGAACCTTTAGCATAAATTCCCTGAATGTTTCCTAGGGAGGGTTTCGAGGGTAAGATGGGGGTTATGCTGGAAATCCAAATAACAGCGAGTGCCTCCCCATGGACACGAAAAGTAATTAGCAGTGATCCCCGTAACAGGGAACTACTGTGTTCCCAACAAGTGGCATTTAGGAAACTTCCCAAAGAATCACTGGTTCCAGATTTCTGCATGAGGGTAGTTCCTTCATCAAGCAGAAGCGCCTGTGTTCACCTAGAATCCCTTAAAGTTACTTCCATGCATTTTTCCTAGGGCAGGTTGCGAGGGAAATGTGGTGCTTGCGATGAAAAGGCAAGTAGCAGTGAGTGCCTCCCCATGGACAGGAGAGGTAATTAGTCGAGTTCCCAAAAATAGGGAATACCTGTGTTCCCAAAAAGCTGCGTGGAAGACGGCTTCCCCCTACACACACACACATCAGGGTTCCAGAATGGAGTGTGTGGTGAGATAACTTCATGAAACAGAAGCCCCTGTTTTCACATAGAATCCCGTAGCGTGAATTCACTGAATGTTTCACAGAGTGGGTTTTGAGGGAAAAGTGGTTGTTCAACAGTAAAGCCAAGTAGCAGCGATGCCTCCTCATGGACCTAAGAGGTAATTGTCTCAGTTCCACCTAAGAGGGAACACCTCTGTCCCTAACAATCTGTGTGGAGGGACTGCATTCACCCACGCACAGTCGGTTTCCCGAATGGAGTATGTGGGGTGGATCCTTAATCAAGCAGAAGCGCCTGGGTTCAAGTAGAATCCCTTAGCTTGACTGCCCTATGTGTTCCCTATGGCGGGTTACCAGGTAAAGGCAGGGGTTGCGCAGGAAATCAAGTAACCTTGAGTGCCTCACCATGGAAATGAGAGGAAATTAGCAGAGTTCCCACTAAGAGGGAGCACCTGTATTCCCAACAAACTGCGTGGATAACGGCTTCCCCCCTAAAGACACACAATTTTGTTTCAGAAAGAAGCATGTGGGGAGGTTCCTTCATCATGCAGAAGCTCCTGGGTTCATCTACATTCCCTTAGCATGACTTCCCTGAATGTTCCCTAGAACAGGTTACGAGGGACCCGGGGTTTGCGTGGGATACCCTTGTAGCAGCGAGTGCATCCCATCGAAAGTAGAGATAATTACCGGTGTTCCCCTAACAAGATACTCCTGTGTTCCCAAAAAGCTGCATGGAGGACGGCTTTTCCCCCCGACAAACACAGTCAGGTTCCAGAATGGTGCAACTGGGGACGTTCCTTCATCAAGCACATGGGCCTCCGTTCACCTAGAAGCTCTTAGCGTGAATTCTTTGAAGGTATCTTAGGGCTGATTTCGAGGAAAAAGAAGGTTTTGCACTAAAAAGGCAAGGAGAACCGAATGACTCCCCATGGACAGGAGAGGTAATTAGCAGAGTTCTACCTAACAGGGAAAACCTTTGTTCCCAAAATGTTCATTGAGGACGGCTTCTATCCCTGAAGTGAAAAGTCAGGTAACACAACGGTGTGTGTGGGGAGGTTCCTTCATCAATCAGAAGGGCCCGGGTTCACATACAAGCTCTTAGCATGTTTTCCCTGATTGTTTCTTAGGGCCGGGTTCAAGGAAAAAGGGGGGATCAAGTAGGAAAGCCAAGTAGCATCAAGTGCCTCCACAGGAAAACAGATAAATAATTAGCAGAGTTCATCCTAACATGGAACACCTGTATTCCCAACAAGGTATGTTGTGGAATGCTTCCCCTCCCACACACACACAGACGACTTCCAGAATGGAGCCTGCTGGGAGGTTCCTCCATCAAGCAGAAACGTGTGGGTACACATAGAAGCCCTTCCTGTGACATTCATAAATGTTTCCTACGGCGGGTTGCAAGTGAAATTTGGGGTTCTTCTGGGAAGCCTAGAAACTCTGAGAGCCTCCACATGGAGTTGAGTGTTTATTAGCAGTTTCTCCGAACATGGAACACCTGTGTTCCCAAGAAGATGCGTGGAGGATGGCTTCTCCCTATGATATGCACAGTTGGGTTCCAGAATGGTGTCTGTGGGGATGTTCATCTTTAAGCAGAAAGGACTGTGTTCACCTAGAATACCTTAAAATGACTTCCTTGAAAGTTACCTAAGGCCTGCTTTGAGGGTAATGCGGGAGTTGCGTTGAAAAGACAGTAGCATCAAGTGCCTCCCCATGGATAGGGGAGGTAATTAGCTCAGTTCCCTCTCATAGGGACCTCCTCTGTTTCCATAAAGCTGCTTGAATTAAGACATCCCACTCCCTCACACACAGTCAGGTTCCAGAATGGAGTGTGTGGATAGGTTCCTTCATCAAGGAGAAGCGCCTGTGTTCAAATAGAAGCACGTAGCTTGACTTCCTTGAATGTTTCTTAGGGCCGGGTTTGAGGAAAAGGTGGGGGTGAGCTGAAAATTCAAGGAGCAGCGAGTGAATCCCTATGGACCGGTGAGGTAATTAGCGGAGTTCCCCTTACAGGGAACACCTGTGTTCTCAACAAGCTTCTTGCAGGACTGCTTCCCCTCTCCCACACACAGTCAGGTTCCAGAATGGAGTGTGTGGAGAGGTTACTTCATGAAGCAGAAACGGCTTGGAACCCCTAGAATCCCTTTGCGAGGCTTTCCTGAATGTTTCCTAGGGATAGTTGCGAGGGAATGGTGGGGGTTGCGCTGTACTACTAAGTAGCAGTGAGTGCCTCCCCATGGACAATAGAGGTATTTAGCGGTGTTCTACATAACAGGGAATACCTGCATTCCCAACAAGCTTAATTAAGGACAGCTTCCCCACTACACACAGTCGTGTTCCAGAATGCATCGTGTGCTGTGGTTCCTTCATCAAGCAGAAGCGCCTGCGTTCACCTAGAAGCTCTTAGCGTGAATTCACTGAAAGTTTCCTACGGCAATTTTGAGGAAATTGGGTGATTACGCAGGAAATCCAAGTAGAAGCGAATGCCTGCCAATCAACAAGAGAGTTACTTAGTGGAGATCCCCTAACAGGGAACACCTGTGTTCCCAAAAACCTGCGTGGAAAACAGTTTTTCCCCCTGACAAACACAGTCAGGTTCCAGATTGGTGCTACTGGGGATGTTCCTTCATTAAGCTTTAGAATCTGAATTCACATAGAAGTTCTCAGCTTGACTTCACTGAATGTTTCCTTGGGAGATTTGCAAGGAAAGTTTGGGGGTTTGCTAGATAGCCAAGTAGCAACGAGTGCCTCCACATGGACCAGAGTGGTAATTATCGGAGTTTGCCCTAAGACGGAAATTCTATGTTCCAAAAAGCTACGTGGTGGACCGCTTCCCCCAGAACACACACAGTCGGCTACCAGCATGGACTGTGTAGGGAGGTTCCTTCATCAAGCGGAAACACCTGTGTTCATCTAGGAACCTTTAGCATAAATTCCCTGAATGTTTCCTAGGGAGGGTTTCGAGGGTAAGATGGGGATTATGCTGGAAATCCAAATAACAGCGAGTGCCTCCCCATGGACACGAAAAGTAATTAGCAGTGATCCCCGTAACAGGGAACTACTGTGTTCCCAACAAGTGGCATTTAGGAAACTTCCCAAAGAAACACTGGTTCCAGATTTCTGCATGAGGGTAGTTCCTTCATCAAGCAGAAGCGCCTGTGTTCACCTAGAATCCCTTAAAGTTACTTCCATGCATTTTTCCTAGGGCAGGTTGCGAGGGAAATGTGGTGCTTGCGCTGAAAAGCAAGTAGCAGTGAGTGCCTCCCCATGGACAGGAGAGGTAATTAGTCGAGTTCCCAAAAATAGGGAACTGCTGTGTTCCCAAAAAGCTGTGTTGAAGACGGCTTCCCCCTACACACACACACATCAGGGTTCCAGAACGGAGTGTGTGGTGAGATAACTTCATGAAACAGAAGCCCCTGTGTTCACATAGAATCCCGTAGCATGAATTCACTGAATGTTTCACAGAGTGGGTTTTGAGGGAAAAGTGGTTGTTCAACAGTAAAGCCAAGTAGCAGCGATGCCTCCTCATGGACCTAAGAGGTAATTGTCTCAGTTCCACCTAAGAGGGAACACCACTGTTCCTAACAATCTGCGTGGAGGGACTGCATTCACCCACGCACAGTCGGTTTCCCGAATGGAGTATGTGGGGTGGATCCTTAATCAAGCAGAAGCGCCTGGGTTCAAGTAGAATCCCTTAGCTTGACTGCCCTATGTGTTCCCTATGGCGGGTTACCAGGTAAAGGCAGGGGTTGCGCAGGAAATCAAGTAACCTTGAGTGCCTCACCATGGAAATGAGAGGAAATTAGCAGAGTTCCCACTAAGAGGGAGCACCTGTATTCCCAACAAACTGCGTGGTTGAGGGCTTCCCCCTTAAAGACACACAATTTTGTTTCAGAAAGAAGCATGTGGGGAGGTTCCTTCATCATGCAGAAGCTCCTGGGTTCATCTACATTCCCTTAGCATGACTTCCCTGAATGTTCCCTAGAACAGGTTACGAGGGACCCGGGGTTTGCGTGGGATACCCTTGTAGCAGCGAGTGCATCCCATCGAAAGTAGAGATAATTACCGGTGTTCCCCTAACAAGATACTCCTGTGTTCCCAGAAAGCTGCATGGAGGACGGCTTTTCCCCCCGACAAACACAGTCAGGTTCCAGAATGGTGCAACTGGGGATGTTCCTTAATCAAGCACATGGGCCTCTGTTCACCTAGAAGCTCTTAGCGTGAATTCCTTGAAGGTATCTTAGGGCTGATTTCGAGGAAAAAGAAGGTTTTGCACTGAAAAGGCAAGGAGAACCGAATGACTCCCCATGGAAAGGAGAGGAAATTAGCGGAGTTCTACCTAACAGGGAAAACTTTTGTTCCCAAAATGTTCATTGAGGACGGCTTCTATCAATGATGTAAAAAGTCAGATAACACAACGGTGCGTGTGGGGAGGTTCCCTCATCAATCAGAAGGCCCTGGGTTCACATAAAAGCTCTTAGCATGTTTTCCCTGATTGTTTCTTAGGGCCGGGTTCAAGGAAAAATAGGGGATCACGTAGGAAAGCCAAGTAGCATCAAGTGCCTCCACAGGAAAACAGATAAATAATTAGCAGAGTCCA
The DNA here is from genome assembly GCF_048773025.1 of Camelus bactrianus. NCBI lineage: Eukaryota > Metazoa > Chordata > Mammalia > Artiodactyla > Camelidae > Camelus > Camelus bactrianus. Next base: position 47,884,087 of record NC_133557.1, on the reverse strand, counting down.
TCCTAACATGGTACACCTGTATTCCCAACAAGTTATGTTGTGGAATGCTTCCCCTCCAACACACACACAGACGACTTCCAGAATGGAGCCTGCTGTGAGGTTCCTCCATCAAGCAGAAACGTGTGGGTTCTCCTAGAAGCTCTTCCGGGGATATTCCTAAATATTTCCTTGTGCGTGTTGCAAGTGAAATTTGGGGTTGTGCTGGAAAGCCAAGAAACATTGAGAGACTCCACATGGACATGAGTGTTAATTAGCTGTTTCTCCTAACACGGAACTCCTGTGTTCCCAAGAAGCTGCCTGGAGGACGGCTTCTCCATTTGATATACAGAGTCGGGTTCAAGAATGGTGTCTTTGGGGATGTTCATCTTTAAGCAGAATGGCATGGGTTTACTTTGAATACATTAGCATGACTTTCTTGAATGCTAACTAAGGCCTGGTTTGAGGGAAAGTCGGGATTTGAGTTGAAAAACGAGTAGCAGCAAGTGCCACCCCATTGATAGGGGAAGTAATTAGCGGAGTTCCCTCTAAAAGGGACCTCCTCTGTTCCAAAAAACCTGCTTGTAATAAGATTTCAACCTCCGTCACACACACTCAGGTTCCAGAATGGAGTGTGTGGAGAGGTTCCTTCATCAAGAAGAAGCGCCTGAGTTCAAATAGAAGCACTTAGCGTGACTTCCTTGAATGTTCCTTAGGGACGGGTATGAGGCAAAGGTGGGTTTTGAGCTGAAAAGTCAAGGAGCAGCGAGTGCCTCCCCATGGACAGGTGAGGTAATTAGCGGAGTTCCCCTAACTGGGAACACCAGTGTTCTCAAAAATCTTCTTGCAGGACGGTTTCCCCTCTCCAAGACACAGTCAGGTTCCAGAATGGAGTGGGTGGAGAGGTTCCTTCATGAACAGAATCGCCTTGGATCACTTAGAATCCCTTAGCGTGAATTCCCAGAATGTTTCCTAGGGAGAGTTGCAAGGGAAAGTGGTGGTTGCGCTGTACAGCAAAGTAGCAGTGAGTGCCTCCACATGGACAGTAGAGGTAATTAGCCTTGATCTACATAACAGGGAATACCTACATTCCCAACAAACTTAGTGAAGGACAGCTTCCCCACTAAACACAGTCGGGTTCCAGAATGCAGCGAGTGGTGTGGTTCCTTCATGAAGCAGAAGCACCTTGGTTCACCTAGAAGCTCTTAGCGTGACTTCACTGAATGTTTCCTACGGCAGGTTGCGAGGGAAACGAGGGGTTACGCAGGAAATCCAAGTAGCAGCGAATGCCTCCCAATCAACAAGAGAGGTAGTTAGTGGAGATCCCCTAATAAGGGACACCTGTTTTCCCACAAAGCTGCGTGGAATACGGCTTTTCCCCCTGACAGACACAATCAGGTTGCAGAAACATGCTACTGGGGATGTTCCTTCATCAAGCTGGACAACCTGAATTCACATAGAAGCTCTCATCTTGACTTCCCTTAATGTATCCTTGGAAGGGTTGCGAGTTAAATTTCGGGGTTTTGCTAGATAGCCAAGTAGCAGCCAGTGCCTCCACATGAACCGGATAAGTAATTATCGGAGTTTCCCCTAAGACAGAACACCTGTGTTCCAAAAAGCTACGTGGTGGATCGCTTCCCTCACAACACACACAGTCGGCTACAAGCATGGACTGTGTGGGGAGGCTCCTTCATCAAGCAGAAACACCTGTGTGCATCTAGGACCCTTTAGAATAAGTTCCCTGAATGTTTCCTAGGACGGCTTTCGAGGGTAAGGTGGGGGTTTTCCTGGAAATCCAAGTAACAGCGAGTGCCTCCCCATGGACAGGAGAGGTAATTAGCGGAGTTCCCTCTAACAGGGACCTCCTGTGTTCCAAAAAAGCTGCTTATAGTAAGACTTCCCCTCCCTAACACACAGTGAGGTTTCAGAATGGAGTGTGTGGAGAGGTTCCTTCTTGAAGCAGAAGCGCCTAGTTTCAAATAGAAGCACTTAGCGTGACTTCCTTGAATGTTTCTTTTGGCCGGGTTTGAGGGAAAGATGGGGGTTGAAATGAAAAATCAAGGAGCAGCGAGTGCCTCCCCATGGATAGGAGAGGTAAGTAGCTGAGTTCCCCTAAAAGGGAACAACTGTGTTCTCAACAAGCTTCTTGCAGGACGGCTTCCCCTCTCCCACACCCAGTCAGGTTCCAGAATGGAGTGTGTGGAGAGGTTCCTTCATGAAGCAGAAATCACTTGGATCACCAAGAATCCCTTACCGTGTTTTCTCTGAATGTATCCTAGGGAGAGTTGCAAAGGAAACGCGGGGGTTGCGCTTTTCATCAAAGTAGCAGTGAGTGCCTCCCCATGGACAGTTGAGGTAATTAGCGGTGTTCTACATAACAGGGAGTACCTGCATTCCCAACAAGCTTAGTGAAGGACAGCTTCCCCACTACACACAGTTGGTTTCCAGAATGCAGCGTGTGGTGAGGTTCCTTCATCAAGCAGAATCGCCTGGGTTCACCTAGAAACTCTTATTGTGACTTCACTGAATGTTTCCTATGGAAGGTTGCGAGGGAAACTGTGGGTTACGCAGGAAATCCAAGTAGCAGCGAATGCCACCCAATCAACAAGAGAAGTAGATAGTGGAGATCCCCTAATAGGGAACACCTGTGTTCCCAAAAAGGGGCATTTAGGAAACTTGCCCACAGAAACACTGGTTCCAGATTTCAGCATGTGGGGAGATGCTTCATAAACAGAAGCGCATGTGTTCACCTTGAATCCCTAAAAGTTACTTCCATACATGTTTCCTAGGGCAGGTTGTGAGGGTAAGGTGGTGATTGCGCTGAAAAGCCAAGTAGCATCTATTGCCTCCCCATGGACAGGAGAGGTAATTAGTGGAGTTCACACTAACAGGGAACACCTGTGTTCCCAAAAACCTGCGTGGGAGACAGTTTACCCCCTACAAACACACATATCTGGGTTCCAGAATGGAGTGTGTGGTGAGATATCTTTATGAAACAGAAGACTCTGTGTTCACATAGAATCCCGTAGCGTGAATTCACTTAATGTTTCACAGAGTGGGTTGTGAAAGAAAAGTGGTGGTTCCACAGTAAAGCCAAGTAGCAGCGCCTGCTTCCTCATGGAACTAAGAGGAATTTATCTCAATTCCACCTAAGAGAGAACACCTGTGTTCATAAGAAGCTGAGTGGAGGGACTGCATTCACACACGCACAGTCGGATTCCCGAATCGAGTATGAGGGGTGGATCCATAGTCTAGCAGAAGTGCCTCGGTTAAGTAGAAGCCCTAAGCGTGACTGCCCTGAGTGTTTCCTATGGCGGGTTGCCAGGAATAAGCAGGGGTTGCGCAGGAAAACCTAGTAACAGTGAGTGCCTCACCATGGAAAGGAGAGGAAATTAGCAGAGTTCCCCCTAACAGGGAACACCTGTATTCCCAACAAGCTGCTTGGATGACGAATTCACCCCTAAAGACACAGAATTGTGTTCCAGAATGAAGCATTTGGGGAGGTTCCTTCATCAAGCAGAAGTGCCTGGGTACACATAAAAGCCCTTAGCATGACTTTCCTGAATATTTCTTCGGGTGGGTACGAAGGAATAGGCAGGTATGCGCTTGAAAGCCAAGGAATAGCGAGTGTCTCCACATGGAAAGGAGAGGTAATTAGCAGATATCCCCCTAACTGGGAACACCTGTGTTCACAAAAAGCTGCATTGAGAACGACTTGCCCCTACACACCCACATGCGGGTTTCAGAATGGAAAGTGTGGGGACGTTCTTTCATCAAGCAGAATCGCCTGGGTTCACATAGAAGCCCTTATCGTGACTTCCCTGAATGATTACTAGGCCGGGTTGAGAGGGAAATTTGGGGGCTGCGCTGCAAACCCAAGGAGCAGAGAGTGCATCCACATGGATAAGAGTGGAAATTAGCAGAGTTTCTCCTAACACGGAAGAAGCTGCATGAAGGAGGGCTTCTCCCTTACAAACACAGTCAGGTTCCAGAATGGTGCAAGTGGGGATGTTCCTTCATAAAGAAGAAGGGCCTGGGTTCATATAGAATCTCTTAGCATGACTTCTCTCAATGATTTAACACGGGTTGGGGCAGAATATACGGGGTTTGTCTGGAAATCCATGTAGCATCATTGTCCTCCCCAAGGACAGGGGTGGTAATTAATGGAGTTCCCCCTAACAGGGACCTGCTGTGTTCCAAACAATCTGCTTGTAGTAAGAATTCCCCCTCTCTCATACACAGTCGGATTCCTGAATGGGGCGTGTGGGGAGATTCCTTCATCATGCAGAAGCGCCTGTGTTCATCTAGAAGCCCTTAGCATGACTTCCCTGAATATTCCCTAGAACAGGTTGCGAGGGACACGGGGGGTTGGTTGGGAAACCCTTGTAGCAGCGAGTGCCTCCCCATCGAAAGGAGATATAATTAGCGGAGTTCCCCTAACAAGGAACACCTGTGTTCCCAAAAAGCTGGGTGGAGGACGGCTTTTCCCCCCGACAAACACAGTCAGGTTCCAGAATGGAGAAACTGGGGATGTTCCTTCATCAAGCAGAAAGGCCTGTGTTCAACTAGAAGCCCTTAGCGTGACTTACTTGAAGATATGTTAGGGCAGGTTTCGTGGGAAATGAGGGGGTTGCACTGAAAAGCCAAGGAGCAGCGAATGACTCCCCATGGACAGGAGAGGTAATTAGCGGAGTTCTACATAACAGGGAACACCTTTATTCCCTTAAAGTGCATTGAGGACGGATTGTATCACTGATTTAAGCAGTCATGTAACACAATGCTGCGTGTTGCGAGGTTCCTTCATCAATCAGAAGGGCCTGGGTTCACAAAGATTCTCTTAGCATGTTTTCCCTGATTGTTTCTTAGGGCGGGTTTCAAGGAAAAAGAGGGGATCACGTTGGAAAGCCAAGTAGAGCAAGTGCCTACACAAGAAAAGAATAAATATTTAGCAGAGTTCCCCCTATCATAGAACACATGTATTTCCAACAAGGTATGTTATTAAATGCTTCCCCTCCAACACAAACACAGACGGATTCCAGAATGGAGCCTGCTGTGAGGTTCCTCCATCATGCAGAAACGTGTGGGTTCACCTAGAAGCCCTACCTGTGATATTCCTAAATATTTCCTAAGGCTTGTTGCAAGTGAAATTTGGGGTTGTGCTGGAAAGCCAAGAAACATTGAGAGCCTCCACATGGACAGGAGGGTTAATCAGCAGTTTCTCCTAACACGGAACACCTGTGTTCCCAAGAAGATGCCTGGAGTATGTATTGTCCCTCTGATATACAGAGTCGGGTTCAAGAATGGTGTCTGTGGGGATGTTCATCTTTAAACAGAAGGGCCTGAGTTCACATAGAATACCTTAGCATGACTTCCTTAAATGTTACCTAAGGCCTGGATTGAGGGAAATGCGGGAGTGTGTTGAAAATCGAGTAGCAGCAAGTGCCTCCTGATGGATAGGGGAGGAAATTAGCGGAGTTCCCTCTAACAGGGACCTCCTGTGTTTCAAAAAATCTGCTTTTAGTAAGAATTCCCCCTCCCTCACACACAGTCAGGTTCCAGAATGCAGTGTGTTGATAGGATTCTTCATCAAGCAGAAGCGCCTGTGTTCAAATAGAAGCACTTAGCGTGGATTCATTGAATGTTTCTTAGGGCCAGGTTTCAGGAAATGGTGGGGTTTGAGCTGAAAAGTCAAGGAGCAGCGAGTGACTCCCCATGGACAAGTGAGGTAATTAGCGGAGTTCCCATAATAGGGAACACTTTTATTCTAAACAAGCTTCTTATAGGACGGATTTCCCTCTCCCACACACAATCAGGTTCCAGAATGGAGTGTATGGAGTGGTTCCTTCATGAAGCAGAAACGGCTTGGATCACCTAGAATAGATTAGCGTGAATTCCCTGAATGTTTCCTAGGGAGAGATGCAAGGGAAAGATGGGGGTTGCGCTGTACAGCAAAGTAGCAGTGAGTGCCTCCCCATGGACTGTAGAGGTAATTAGCGGTGTTCTACATAACAGGGAATACCTGCATTCCCTACAAGCTTAGTGAAGGACAGCTTCCCCACTACACACAGTCGTGTTCCAGAATGCATCGTGTGGTGTGGTTCCTTCATCAAGCAGAAGCGCATGGGTTCACCTAGAAGCTCTTTGCGTGACTTCTCTGAATGTTTCCTACGGCAATTTTGAGGGAACTGGGTGATTACGCAGGAAATCCAAGTAGAAGCGAATGCCTGCCAATCAACAAGAGAGTTACTTAGTGGAGATCCCCTAACAGGGAACACCTGTGTTCCCAAAAACCTGCGTGGAAAACAGTTTTTCCCCCTGACAAACACAGTCAGGTTCCAGATTGGTGCTACTGGGGATGTTCCTTCATTAAGCTTTAGAATCTGAATTCACATAGAAGTTCTCAGCTTGACTTCACTGAATGTTTCCTTGGGAGATTTGCAAGGAAAATTTGGGGGTTTGCTAGATAGCCAAGTAGCAACGAGTGCCTCCACATGGACCAGAGTGGTAATTATCGGAGTTTGCCCTAAGACGGAAATTCTATGTTCCAAAAAGCTACGTGGTGGACCGCTTCCCCCAGAACACACACAGTCGGCTACCAGCATGGACTGTGTAGGGAGGTTCCTTCATCAAGCGGAAACACCTGTGTTCATCTAGGAACCTTTAGCATAAATTCCCTGAATGTTTCCTAGGGAGGGTTTCGAGGGTAAGATGGGGGTTATGCTGGAAATCCAAATAACAGCGAGTGCCTCCCCATGGACACGAAAAGTAATTAGCAGTGATCCCCGTAACAGGGAACTACTGTGTTCCCAACAAGTGGCATTTAGGAAACTTCCCAAAGAAACACTGGTTCCAGATTTCTGCATGAGGGTAGTTCCTTCATCAAGCAGAAGCGCCTGTGTTCACCTAGAATCCCTTAAAGTTACTTCCATGCATTTTTCCTAGGGCAGGTTGCGAGGGAAATGTGGTGCTTGCGATGAAAAGGCAAGTAGCAGTGAGTGCCTCCCCATGGACAGGAGAGGTAATTAGTCGAGTTCCCAAAAATAGGGAATACCTGTGTTCCCAAAAAGCTGCGTGGAAGACGGCTTCCCCCTACACACACACACATCAGGGTTCCAGAATGGAGTGTGTGGTGAGATAACTTCATGAAACAGAAGCCCCTGTTTTCACATAGAATCCCGTAGCGTGAATTCACTGAATGTTTCACAGAGTGGGTTTTGAGGGAAAAGTGGTTGTTCAACAGTAAAGCCAAGTAGCAGCGATGCCTCCTCATGGACCTAAGAGGTAATTGTCTCAGTTCCACCTAAGAGGGAACACCTCTGTCCCTAACAATCTGTGTGGAGGGACTGCATTCACCCACGCACAGTCGGTTTCCCGAATGGAGTATGTGGGGTGGATCCTTAATCAAGCAGAAGCGCCTGGGTTCAAGTAGAATCCCTTAGCTTGACTGCCCTATGTGTTCCCTATGGCGGGTTACCAGGTAAAGGCAGGGGTTGCGCAGGAAATCAAGTAACCTTGAGTGCCTCACCATGGAAATGAGAGGAAATTAGCAGAGTTCCCACTAAGAGGGAGCACCTGTATTCCCAACAAACTGCGTGGATAACGGCTTCCCCCCTAAAGACACACAATTTTGTTTCAGAAAGAAGCATGTGGGGAGGTTCCTTCATCATGCAGAAGCTCCTGGGTTCATCTACATTCCCTTAGCATGACTTCCCTGAATGTTCCCTAGAACAGGTTACGAGGGACCCGGGGTTTGCGTGGGATACCCTTGTAGCAGCGAGTGCATCCCATCGAAAGTAGAGATAATTACCGGTGTTCCCCTAACAAGATACTCCTGTGTTCCCAAAAAGCTGCATGGAGGACGGCTTTTCCCCCCGACAAACACAGTCAGGTTCCAGAATGGTGCAACTGGGGACGTTCCTTCATCAAGCACATGGGCCTCCGTTCACCTAGAAGCTCTTAGCGTGAATTCTTTGAAGGTATTTTAGGGCTGATTTCGAGGAAAAAGAAGGTTTTGCACTAAAAAGGCAAGGAGAACCGAATGACTCCCCATGGACAGGAGAGGTAATTAGCAGAGTTCTACCTAACAGGGAAAACCTTTGTTCCCAAAATGTTCATTGAGGACGGCTTCTATCCCTGAAGTGAAAAGTCAGGTAACACAACGGTGTGTGTGGGGAGGTTCCTTCATCAATCAGAAGGGCCCGGGTTCACATACAAGCTCTTAGCATGTTTTCCCTGATTGTTTCTTAGGGCCGGGTTCAAGGAAAAAGGGGGGATCAAGTAGGAAAGCCAAGTAGCATCAAGTGCCTCCACAGGAAAACAGATAAATAATTAGCAGAGTTCATCCTAACATGGAACACCTGTATTCCCAACAAGGTATGTTGTGGAATGCTTCCCCTCCCACACACACACAGACGACTTCCAGAATGGAGCCTGCTGGGAGGTTCCTCCATCAAGCAGAAACGTGTGGGTACACATAGAAGCCCTTCCTGTGACATTCATAAATGTTTCCTACGGCGGGTTGCAAGTGAAATTTGGGGTTCTTCTGGGAAGCCTAGAAACTCTGAGAGCCTCCACATGGAGTTGAGTGTTTATTAGCAGTTTCTCCGAACATGGAACACCTGTGTTCCCAAGAAGATGCGTGGAGGATGGCTTCTCCCTATGATATGCACAGTTGGGTTCCAGAATGGTGTCTGTGGGGATGTTCATCTTTAAGCAGAAAGGACTGTGTTCACCTAGAATACCTTAAAATGACTTCCTTGAAAGTTACCTAAGGCCTGCTTTGAGGGTAATGCGGGAGTTGCGTTGAAAAGACAGTAGCATCAAGTGCCTCCCCATGGATAGGGGAGGTAATTAGCTCAGTTCCCTCTCATAGGGACCTCCTCTGTTTCCATAAAGCTGCTTGAATTAAGACATCCCACTCCCTCACACACAGTCAGGTTCCAGAATGGAGTGTGTGGATAGGTTCCTTCATCAAGGAGAAGCGCCTGTGTTCAAATAGAAGCACGTAGCTTGACTTCCTTGAATGTTTCTTAGGGCCGGGTTTGAGGAAAAGGTGGGGGTGAGCTGAAAATTCAAGGAGCAGCGAGTGAATCCCTATGGACCGGTGAGGTAATTAGCGGAGTTCCCCTTACAGGGAACACCTGTGTTCTCAACAAGCTTCTTGCAGGACTGCTTCCCCTCTCCCACACACAGTCAGGTTCCAGAATGGAGTGTGTGGAGAGGTTACTTCATGAAGCAGAAACGGCTTGGAACCCCTAGAATCCCTTTGCGAGGCTTTCCTGAATGTTTCCTAGGGATAGTTGCGAGGGAATGGTGGGGGTTGCGCTGTACTACTAAGTAGCAGTGAGTGCCTCCCCATGGACAATAGAGGTATTTAGCGGTGTTCTACATAACAGGGAATACCTGCATTCCCAACAAGCTTAATTAAGGACAGCTTCCCCACTACACACAGTCGTGTTCTAGAATGCAGCTTGTGGTGAGGATCCTTCATCAAGCAGAAGCGCCTGCGTTCACCTAGAAGCTCTTAGCGTGAATTCACTGAAAGTTTCCTACGGCAGGTTTCGAGGAAAACGGGGGGTTATGTAGGAAATCCAAGTAGCAGCGAATGTCTCCCAAACAACAAGTGAGGTATTTAGTGGAGTTCCCCTAACAGGGAACAAATGTGTTCCCAAGTATCATCATGGAATATGGCTTTTCCCCTTGAGAAACTTAGTCAGGTTCCAGATTGGTTCTACTGGGGATGTTCCTTCATCCAGCTGGAGAACCTGAATTCACATAGAAGCTCTCAGCTTGACTTCCCTGAATGTTTCTTTGGGAGGGTTGCTAGGGAAATTTGGGAGTTTTGCTAGATAGACAAGTTGCAGCAAGTGCCTCCACTTGGACCGGAGAGGTAAATATCGGAGTTTCCCCTAAGACGGAACACCTGTGTTCCAAAAAGCTACGTGGTTGATCGCTTCCCCCACAACACACACAGTCGGCTACCAGCATGGACTGTATGGGGAGGTTCCTTCATCTAGCAGAAACACCTGTGTACATCTATGACCCTTTAGCATAATTTCCCTGAATGTTTCCTGTGGCGGGATTCGAGGTTAAGATAGGGGTTATGCTGGAAAGATAAGTAACAGCGAGTGCCTCCCCATGGACAGGAGAAGTAATTAGCAGTGATCCCCGTAACAGGGAACACCTGTGTTCCCAATAATTGGCATATAGGAAACTTGCACACAGAAACACAGTTTCCAGAATTCAGCATGTGGATAGTTCCTTCATCAAGCAGAAGCGCCTGTGTTCACCTAGAATCTCTTAACATTACTTCCATGCATGTTTCCTATTGCAGGTTTCGAGGGTAATTAGGTGGTTGCCCTGAAAACCCAAGTAGCAGCGAGTGCCTCCCCATGGACAGGAGAGATAATTAGTGGAGATCCCACTAACAGGGAACACCTGTATACCAAAAAAGCTGCGTGGATGACGGCTTTCCCCCTAAAGACACACAATTGGGTTCCAGAATGAAGCATGTGTGGAGGTTCCTTCATCAAGAAGAATTGCCTGGTTTCACATAGAATCCCTTACCTTGACTTCCCTGAATGTTTCCTAGGCCGGGTTGAGAGGGAAATTTGTTGGCTGTGCTGTAAACCCATGATACAGAGAGTGCATCCACACCGAAAAGAGAGGAATTTAGCAGAGTTTCTACTAACACGGAAGAAGCTGCATGAAGGAGGTCTTCCCCCCAACAAACAAAGCCAGGATCCAAAAGGGTGCAAGTGGGGATGTTCCTTCATCAACAGAAGGACCTGGGTTCATATAGAAGTTCTTAGCATGACTTCTCTCAGTGTTTTAGCACGGGTTGCCACGAAATAGACGGGGTTTGGCTGGAAAGCCAAGTAGCAGCAGGGCCCTCCCTAGGACAGGCGTGGTAATTAGAAGAGTTCCACCTAACAGGGACCTGCTTTGTTCCAAATAATCTGCTTGTAGTAACACTTCACCCTCCTTAACACACAGTCGGGTTCCTGAATGGGGCGGGTGGGGAGGTTCCTTCATCATGCAGAAGCGCCTGGGTTCATCTAGAAGCCCTTAGCATGACTTCCCTGAATGTTCCATAGAACAGGTTGCGAGGGACACGGGCGGTTGCGCGGGAAACCCTTGTAAGAGCGAGTGCTTCCAAACCGAATGGAGAGGTAATTAGCTGAGTTCCCCTAACAAGGAACACCTGTGTTCCCATAAATCTGCGTGGAGGACGGCTTTCCCCCTGACACACTCAGTCAGGTTCCAGAATGGTGCAACTGGGGATGTTCCTTCATCAAGCAGAAGGGCTTGTGTTCACTTAGAAGCACTTAGCGTAACTTCCTTTAAGGTTTATTAGGTCAAGTTTCGAGGGAAAGAGGGGGTTGCACTGAAAAGCCAAAGAGCAGCGAATGACTTCCCATGGACAGGAGAGGTTATTAGCGGAGTTCTACCAAACAGGGAACAACTTTTTTCCCAAAAATGCAATGAGGACGGATTCTATCCCACTTGTAAGCAGTCAGATAACAGAATAGTGCATTTGGGGAAGTTCCTTCATCAATCAGAAGGGCCTGGGTTCATATAGAATCACTTAGCAGGACTTCTCTCAATGTTACAGCGTGGGTTGGGTCGGAATACACGAGGTTTGGCTGGAAAGCCAAGTAGTAGTAGGGTCCTCCCTAGGACAGGCGTGGTAATATGCGGAGTTCCACCTAACAGGGACCTGCTGTGTTCCAAACAAGCTGCTTGTTAAGTCTTCTCCTTCCCTCACACACAGTCGGGTTCCTGAATGGTGCGTGTAGGGAGGTTCCTTTATCAATCAGAAGGGCCTGGGTTCACATAGAAGCTCTTAGCATGTTTTCCCTGATTGTTTCTTAGGGCGGGTTTCAAGGAAAAAGAGGGGATCACGCTGGAAAGCCAAGTAGAAGCAAGTGCCTACACATGAAAAGGATAAATAATTAGCAGATTTGCCCCTAAGATGGAACACCTGTATTCCACACAAGGTATGTTGTGGAATGCTTCCCCTCCAACACACACACAGAAGGCTTCCAGAATGGAGCCTGCTGGGAGGTTCCTCCATCAAGCAGATATGTGTGGGTTCACCTAGAAGCCCTTCCTTTGACATTCCTAAATGTTTCCTAGGGTGGGTTGCAAGTGAAATTTGGGGTTGTGCTGGAAAGCCAAGAAACAGTGAGAGCCTCCACATGGACAGGAGAGTTAATTAGAAGTTTCTCCTAACACGGAACACCTGTGTTCCCAAGAAGCTGCGTTGTGGACGGATTCTACCCTGATATGCACAGTCGGGTTCCAGAATGGTCTCTGTGGGGATATTCATCTTTATGCAGAAGGGCCTGATTTCACCTAGAATAACTTAGCATGACTTCCCTGAATGTTAATTAAGACCTGGTTTGAGGTAAAGGCGGGAGTTGCGTTGAAAACACAGTAGCAGCAAGTGCCTCCCCATTGATACGGAGGGTAATTATCGGAGTTCCCTCTAAAAGGGACCTCCTGTGTTCCAAAAAAGCTGCTTGTAGTAAGATTTCCCACTCCCTCACACACAGTCAGGTTCCAGAATTGAGTGTGTGGATAGGTTCCTTCATCAAGCAGAAGCGCCTGTGTTCAAATAGAAGCACTTAGCGTGACTTCCTTGAATGTTTCATAGGGCCGGGTTTGAGGAAAAACTGGGGGTTGAGCTGAAAATCAAGGAGAAGCGTGTGCCTCCCCATGGACTGGTGAGATATTTAGCAGAGTTCCCCTAACAGGGAGCACCTGTGTTCTCAACAAGCTTCTTGAAGGACGGCTTCCCCTCACCCATACACAGTCATGTTCCAGAATGGAGTGTGTGGAGAGGTTCCTTCATAAAGCAGAAACGCCTTGGATCACCTAGAATCACTTAGCGTGAATTCACACAATGATACTTAGGGAAAGATACAAGGGAACGGTGGGGTTGTGCTGTACAGCAAAGTAGCAGTGAGTACCTCCCCATGGACAGTAGAGGTAATTAGCGGTGTTCTACAAAACAGGGAATACCTGCATTCCCAACAATCTTAATGTAGGACAGCTTCCCCCCTACACACTGTCGTGTTGTAGAATGCAGCGTGTGGTGAGGTTCCTTCATCAAGCAGAAGCGCCTGGGTTCACCTAGAAGCTCTTAGAGTGACTTCACTGAATGTTTCCTACGGCAGGTTGCGAGGGAAATGAGAGGTTACGCAGGAAATCCAAGTAGAAGCGAATGCCTCCCAATAAACAAGAGTGGTTGTTAGTGGAGTTCCCCTAACAGGGAACAGCTTTGTTCCTACTAAGCTGCGTGGAATATGGCTTTTCCCCCTGACAAACACAGTCAGGTTCCAGATTGGTGCTACTGGGGATGTTCCTTCATCAAGGTGTAGAACATGTATTCACATAGATGCTCTCAGCTTCACTTCCCTGAATGTTTCCTTGGGAGGGTTACGAGGGAAATTTTGGGTATTGCTAGATAGCCAAGTAGCAGCGAGTGCCTCCACATGGACCGGAGATGTAATTATCGGTGTTTCCCCTAAGACGGAACACCTGTGTTCCAAAAAGCTATGAGGTGGATCGCTTCCCTCACAACACACACAGTCGGCTACAAGCATGGACTGTGTGGGGAGGTTCCTTCATCAAGCATAAACACCTGTGTGCATCTAGGACCCTTAAGCATAACTTCACTGAATGTAACATAGGGCGGGTTTCCAGGGTAAGGAGCGGGTTATGTTGGAAATCCAAGTAAAAGCGAGTGCCTCCACATGGACAGGAGAAGTATTTAGCAGTGATACCCGTAACAGGGTACACCTGTGTTCCCAACAAGTGGCCTTTAGGAAACTTGCCCACAGAAACACTGATTCCAGAATAAAGGATGTGGGGAGTTCCTTCATCAAGCAGAAGCGCCTGTGTTCACCTAGAATCCATTAACGTTACTTCCATGCATGATTCCTAGGGCAGGTTGCGAGGGAAAGGTGGTGGTTGCGCTGAAAAGCCAAGTAGCAGCCAGTGCCTCCCCATGAACAAGAGAGGTAATTAGTGGAGTACCCACTAACAGGGAACAATTGTGTTCCCAAAAAGCTGCGTGGAAGACGGCTTCCCCCCTACACACACACACATCTGGGTTCCAGAATGGAGTGTGTGTTGAGATAACTTCATGAAGCAGAAGCCCCTGTGTTCACATAGAATCCCGTAGCGTAAATTCACTGAATGTTTCATAGAGTGGGTTTTGAGGGAATAGTGGTGTTTCCACAGTAAATCCAATTAGCAGCGACTGCCTCCTCATGGACCTAAGAGGTAATTGTCTCAGTTCCAACTAAGAGGGAACATCTGTGTTCCTAACAAGCTGCATGGAGGGACTTCATTGACCCACGCACAGTGGGTTTCCTGAATGGAGTATGTGGGGTGGATCCTTATTCAAGCAGAAGCGCCTGGGTAGAAGATGAAGCCACTAGCGTGACTGCCCACAGTGTCTTCTATGGCGGGTTGCCAAATAAATGCAGGGGTTGTGCAGGAAGTCCAAGTAACCGTGAGTGTCTCACCATGGAAAGGAGAGGTAATTAGCAGAGTACCCCATAACAGGGAACACTTATATTCCCAAATAGTTACGTGGATGACGGCTTCCCCCTTAAAAACACACAATTGGGTTCCAGAATGAAGCATAAGGGGAGGTTCCTCCATCAAGCAGAAGTGCCTGGGTACACCTAGATTCCCTTAGCATGACTTCCTTGAATGTTCCCTAGAACAGGTTGCGAGGGACACGGGGGGATGCGCGGGAAACCCTTGTAAGAGCGAGTGCCTGCCAATCAACAAGAGAGGTATTTAGTGGAGATCCCGTAACAGGGAACACCTCTGTTTCCTAAAAGCTGCATGGAATACGGCATTTCCCCCTGACAAACACAGTCAGGTTCCAGATTGGTGCTACTGGGAATGTTCCTTCATCAAGCTGGAGAACCTGAATTCACATAGAAGCTCTCAGGTTGACTTCCCTGAATATTTCCTTGGGAGGGTTGCAAGGGAAATTTGGGGGGTTTGCTAGATAGCCAAGTATCAGCGAGTGCCTCCACATGGACCGGAGAATTAATTATCGGTGTTTCCGCTAAGACGGAACACCTGTGTTCCAAAAAGCTACGAGGAGGATCGCTTCCCTCACAACACACACAGTCGTCGACCAGCATGGACTGTGTGGGGAGGTTCCTTCCACAAGCAGAAACACCTGTGTTCATCTAGGACCCTTTAGCGTAACTTCCGTGAATGTTTCCTAGGGAGGGTTTTGAGGGTAAAGTGGGGGTTATGCTGGAAAGCCAAGTAACAGCGAGTGCCTCCCCATGGACAGGAGAAGTAATTAGCAATGATCCCTGTAACAGGGAACACCTGTGTTCCCAACAAGCTGCTTGGATGACGGATTCCCCCCTAAAGACACACAATTGGGTTCTAGAATGAAGCATTTGGGGAGGTTCCTTCATCAAGTAAAAGTGCCTGTGTACATCTAGAAGCCCTTAGAATGACTTTCCTGAATGTTTCTTAGGGTGGTTGCGAGGGAATAGGCAGGTATGCGCTTGAAAGCCAAGGAGCAGCGAGTGTCTCCAATGGACAGGAGAGGTAATAAGCGGAGTTCCCCCTAACTGGGAACACCTGTGTTCACAAAAAGCAGCATGAAGGACGACTTGACCCTATACACACACAAACGGGTTCCAGAATGGAAAGTGTGGGGACGTTCCTTCATCAAGCAGAATCGCCTGTGTTCACATAGAAGCCCTTATCGTGACTTCCCTGTATGATTCTAGGGCGGTTTGAGAGGGAAATTTGGGGGCTGCGCTGCAAACCCAAGTAGCAGAGAGTGCATCCACATGGACAAGAGAGGAAATTAGTAGAGTTTTTCCTAACACTGATGAAGCTGCATGAAGGAGGGCTTCCCCCATACAAACACAGTCAGGTTCCAGAAGGGTGCAAGAGGGATGATCCTTCATCAAGCAGAAGAGCCAGGGTTCATATAGAAGCTCTTAGCATGACTCCTCTCAATGTTAAAGCGTGGGTTGCGGAGGAATAGATGGGGTTTGGCTGGAAAGCCAAGTAGCAGCAGGGTCCTCCCTAGGACAGGCGTGGTAATATGCGGAGTTCCCCCTAACAGGGACCTGCTGTGTTCCAAACAAGCTGCTTGTAGTAAGACTTCTCCCTCACTCATACACAATCGGATTCCTGAATGGGGCGTGTGGGGAGGTTCCTTCATCATGCAGAAGCACCTGGGTTCATCTAGAAGCCCTTAGCATGACTTCCCTGAATGTTCCATAGAACAGGTTGCGAGGGACACGGGCGGTTGCGCGGGAAACCCTTGTAATAGCGAGTGACTCCCAATCGAATGGAGAGGTAATTAGCGGAGTTCCCCTAACAAGGAACACCTGTGTTCCCATAAAGCTGCGTGGAGAACGGCATTTCCCACTGACAAACACAGTCACGTTCCAGAATGGTGCAACTGGGGAAGTTCTTCATCAAGCAAATGGGCCTGTGTTCACTTAGAAGCCCTTCGCGTGAATTCCTTGAAGGTTTTTAGTGCAGGTTTCGAGGGAAAAGAGGGGGTTACACTGAAAAGACACGGAGCAGCGAATGACTCCCCATGGACAGGAGAGGTAATTAGCGGAGTTCTACCTAATAGGGAACAACTTTGTTCCCAAAAATGCATTGAGGACGGGTTCTATCCCTGATGTAAGCAGTCAGGTAACAGAATGCTGCATGTGGGGAGGTTCTTTAGTCAATCAGAAGGGCCAGGGTTCACATAGAAGCTCTTAGCATGTTTTCCCTGATTGTATTTTAAGGCGGGTTTCAAGGAAAAAAAGGGTATCACGCTGGAAAGCCAAGTAGCAGCAAGTGCCTCCAAATAAAAAGGATAAATAATTAGCAGAGTTCCCCCTAACATGGAACAGCTGTATTCCCAACAAGGTATGTTGTGGAATGCTTCCCCTCCAACACACACACAGACGGCTTCCAGAATGGAGCCTGCTGATAGGTTCTTCCATCAAGCAGACAAGTGTGGGTTCACGTAGAAGCCCTTCCTTTGACATTCCTAAATGTTTCCTAGGGCGGGTTGCAAGTGAAATTTGGGGTTCTGCTGGAAATCCAAGAAACAATGAGAGCCTCCACATGGACAGGAGAGTTAATTAGCATTTTCTCCTAACACGGAACACCTGTGTTCCCAAGTAGCTGCGTGTAGGACGACTTTTCCCCCTGACAAACTCAGTCAGGTTCCAGAATGGTGCAACTGGGGATGTACCTTCATCAAGCAGAAGGGCTTGTGTTCACTTAGAAGCCCTTAGCGTGACTTACATTAAGGTTTCTTGGGTCAAGTTTCGAGGGAACAGAGGGGGTTGCACTGAAAATTCACGGAGCAGCGAATGACTCCCCATGGACAGCAGAGGTAATTAGCGGAGTTCTATCATACAGGGAACAACTTTGTTCCCAAAAATGCATTGAGGACGGCTTCTATCCCTGATGTAAGCACTCAGATAACAGAATGGTGCATTTGGGGAGGTTCCTTCATCATTCAGAAGGGCCTGGGTTCATATAGAAGTTCTTAGCAGGACTTCTCTCAATTTTACAGCGTGGGTTGCGTCGGAATACACGGGGTTTGTTTGGAAAGCCAAGTAGCAGTAGGGTCCTCACTAGGACAGGCGTGGTAATATGCGGAGTTACCCCTAACAGGGACCTGCTGTGTTCCAAACAAGCTGCTTGTATTAAGTCTTCCCCCTCCATCACACACAGTCGGATTCCTGAATGGTGCGTGTGGGGAGGTTCCTTTATCAATCAGAAGGGTCTGGGTTCACATAGAAGCACTTAGCATGTTTTCTCTGATTGTATCTTAGGGCGGGTTTCAAGGAAAAAGAGGGGATCACGCTGAAAAGCCAAGTAGAATCAAGTGCCTACACATGAAAAGGATAAATAATTAGCAGAGATGCCCCTAAGTTGGAACACCAGTTTTCCCCACAAGGTATGTTGTGGAATGCTTCCCCTCCAAAACACACACAGACGGCTTCCAGAATGGAGCCTGCTGGGAGGTTCCTCCATCAAGCAGAAGTGCCTTGGTACACCTAGATTCCCTTAGCATGACTTCCCTGAATGTTCCCTAGAACAGGTTGCGAGGGACACGGGGGGGTTGCGCGGGAAACCGTTGTAGGAGCGAGTGCCTGCCAATCAACAAGAGAGGTATTTAGTGGAGATCCCGTAACAGGGAACACCTGTGTTCCCTAAAAGCTGCGTGGTATACAGCTTTTCCCCCTGACAAACACAGTCAGGTTCCAGATTGGTGCTACTGGGAATGTTCCTTCATCAAGCTGGAGAACCTGAATTCACATAGAAGCTCTCAGGTTGACTTCCCTGAATATTTCCTTGGGAGGGTTGCGAGGGAAATTTGGGGGGTTTGCTAGATAGCCAAGTAGCAGCGTGTGCCTCCACATGGACCGGAGAGTTAATTATCGGAGTTTCCCCTAAGACGGAACACCTGTGTTCCAAAATGCTACGTGGTGGATCACTTCCCCCACAACACACACAGTCGTCTACCAGCATGGACTGTGTGGGGAGGTTCCTTCCACAAGCAGAAACACCTGTGTTCATCTAGGACCCTTTAGCGTAACTTCCGTGAATGTTTCCTAGGGAGGGTTTTGAGGGTAAAGTGGGGGTTATGCTGGAAAGCCAAGTAACAGCGAGTGCCTCCCCATGGACAGGAGAAGTAATTAGCAATGATCCCTGTAACAGGGAACACCTGTGTTCCCAACAAGCTGCTTGGATGACGGATTCCCCCCTAA
This sequence comes from Camelus bactrianus, assembly GCF_048773025.1. Lineage (NCBI taxonomy): Eukaryota > Metazoa > Chordata > Mammalia > Artiodactyla > Camelidae > Camelus > Camelus bactrianus. The sequence goes on along the minus strand of NC_133557.1, from coordinate 47,865,320 downwards.
AGACACACAATTGGGTTCCAGAATGAAGCATTTGGGGAGGTTCCTTCATCAAGAAGAAGTGACTGGGTACACCTAGAAGCCCTTAGAATGACTTTCCTGAATGTTTCTTAGGGTGGTTGCGAGGGAATAGGCAGGTATGCACTTGAAAGCCAAGGAGCAGCGAGTGTCTCCAATGGAAAGGAGAGGTAATAAGCGGAGTTCCCCCTAACTGGGAACACCTGTGTTCACAAAAAGCTGCATGGAGGACGACTTGCCCCTATACACACACAAACGGGTTCCAGAATGGAAAGTGTGGGGACGTTCCTTCATCAAGCAGAATCGCCTGTGTTCACATAGAAGCCCTTATCGTGACTTCCCTGTATGATTCAAACTACGGTTTGAGAGGGAAATTTGGGGGCTGCGCTGCAAACGCAAGTAGCAGAGAGAGCATCCACATGGACAAGAGAGGAAATTAGTAGAGTTTCTCCTAACACGGATGAAGCTGCATGAAGGAGGGCTTCCCCCATACAAACACAGTCAGGTTCCAGAAGGGTGCAAGTAGGGATGATCCTTCATCAAGCAGAAGGGCCTGGGTTCATCTAGAAGCTCTTAGCATGACTCCTCTCAATGTTTCAGCGTGGGTTGCAGCGGAATAGACGGGGTTTGGCTGGAAAGCCAAGTAGCAGCAGGGTCCTCCCTAGGACAGGCGTGGTAATATGCGGAGTTCCCCCTAACAGGGACCTGCTGTGTTCCAAACAAGCTGCTTGTAGTAAGACTTGTCCCTCCCTCATACACAGTCGGATTCCTGAATGGGGCGTGTGGGGAGGTTCCTTCATCTTGCAGAAGCGCCTGGGTTCATCTAGAATCCCTTAGCATGACTTCCCTGAATGTTCCTTAGAACAGGTTGCGAGGGACACGGGCGGTTGCGCGGGAAACCCTTGTAACAGCGAGTGCCTCCCAATCGAATGGAGAGGTAATTAGCGGAGTTCCTCTAACAAGGAACACCTGTGTTCCCATAAAGCTGCAAGGAGGACGGCTTTTCCCCCTGACAAACACAGTCACGTTCCAGAATGGTGCAACTGGGGATGTTCTTCATCAAGCAAAAGGGCCTGTGTTCACTTAGAAGCCCTTCGCGTGACTTCCTTGAAGGTTTTTAGGGCAGGTTTCGAGGGAAAAGAGGGGGTTACACTGAAAAGCCACGGAGCAGCGAATGACTCCCCATGGACAGGAGAGGTCATTAGCAGAGTTCTACCTAACAGGGAACAACTTTGTTCCCAAAAATGCATTGAGGACGGCTTCTATCCCTGATGTAAGCAGTCAGGTAACAGAATGATGCATGTGGGGAGGTTCTTTAATTAATCAGAAGGGCCTGGGTTCACATAGAAGCTCTTAGCATGTTTTCCCTGATTGTTTTTTAAGGCGGGTTTCAAGGAAAAAGAGGGTATCATGCTGGAAAGCCAAGTAGCAGCCAGTGCCTCCAAATGAAAAGGATAAATAATTTGCAGGGTTCCCCCTAACATGGAACAGCTGTATTCCCAACAATGTATGTTGTGGAATGCTTCCCCTCCAACACACACACAGACGGCTTCCAGAATGGAGCCTGCTGGGAGGTTCCTCCATCAAGCAGAAACGTGTGGGTTCACGTAGAAGCCCTTCCTGTGACATTCCTTAATGTTTCCTTGAGCCGGTTGCAAGTGAAATTTGGGGTTGTGCTGGAAAGCCAAGAAACAGTGAGAGCCTCCACATGGACAGGAGAGTTAATTAGCATTTTCTCCTAACACGGAACACCTGTGTTCCCAAGAAGATGCGTGAAGGTCGACATTTCCTCCTGACAAACTCAGTCAGGTTCCAGAATGGTGCAAATGGGGATGTTCCTTCATCAAGCAGAAGGGCTTGTGTTCACTTAGAAGCCCTTAGAGTGAATTCCTTGTAGGATTCTTAGGTTAAGTTTCGAGGGAAAAGAGGGGGTTGCACTGAAAATCCACGGAGCAGCGAATGACTCCCCATGGACAGGAGAGGTAATTAGCGGAGTTCTATCATACAGGGAACATCTTTGTTCCCAAAAATTCATTGAGGACGGCTTCTATCCCTGATGTAAGCAGTCAGATAAAAGAATGGTGCATTTAGGGAGGTTCCTTCGTCAATCAGAAGGGCCTGGGTTCACATAGAATCTCTTAGCATGTTTTCTCTGATTGTATCTTAGGGCGGGTTTCAAGGAAAAAGAGGGGATCACGCTGAAAATCCAAGTAGAATCAAGTGCCTACACATGAAAAGGATAAATAATTAGCAGAGATGCCCCTAAGTTGGAACACCAGTTTTCCCCACAAGGAATGTTGTGGAATGCTTCCCCTCCAACACACACACAGACGGCTTCCAGAATGGAGCCTGCTGGGAGGTTCCTCCATCAAGCAGAAGTGCCTTGGTACACCTAGATTCCCTTAGCATGACTTCCCTGAATGTTCCCTAGAACAGGTTTCGAGGGACACGGGTGGGTTGCGCGGGAAACCGTTGTAGGAGCGAGTGCCTGCCAATCAACAAGAGAGGTATTTAGTGGAGATCCCGTAACAGGGAACACCTGTGTTCCCTAAAAGCTGCGTGGTATACAGCTTTTCCCCCTGACAAACACAGTCAGGTTCCAGATTGGTGCTACTGGGAATGTTCCTTCATCAAGCTGGAGAACCTGAATTCACATAGAAGCTCTCAGGTTGACTTCCCTGAATATTTCCTTGGGAGGGTTGCGAGGGAAATTTGGGGGGTTTGCTAGATAGCCAAGTAGCAGCGAGTGCCTCCACATGGACCGGAGAGTTAATTATCGGAGTTTCCCCTAAGACGGAACACCTGTGTTCCAAAATGCTACGTGGTGGATCACTTCCCCCACAACACACACAGTCGTCTACCAGCATGGACTGTGTGGGGAGGTTCCTTCAACAAGCAGAAACACCTGTGTTCATCTAGGACCCTTTAGCGTAACTTCCGTGAATGTTTCCTAGGGAGGGTTTTGAGGGTAAAGTGGGGGTTATGCTGGAAAGCCAAGTAACAGCGAGTGCCTCCCCATGGACAGGAGAAGTAATTAGCAATGATCCCTGTAACAGGGAACACCTGTGTTCCCAACAAGCTGCTTGGATGACGGATTCCCCCCTAAAGACACACAATTGGGTTCCAGAATGAAGCATTTGGGGAGGTTCCTTCATCAAGAAGAAGTGCCTGGGTACACCTAGAAGCCCTTAGAATGACTTTCCTGAATGTTTCTTAGGGTGGTTGCGAGGGAATAGGCAGGTATGCACTTGAAAGCCAAGGAGCAGCGAGTGTCTCCAATGGACAGGAGAGGTAATTAGCGGAGTTCTATCATACAGGGAACATCTTTGTTCCCAAAAATTCATTGAGGACGGCTTCTATCCCTGATGTAAGCAGTCAGATAAAAGAATGGTGCATTTAGGGAGGTTCCTTCATCAATCAGAAGGGCCTGGGTTCACATAGAATCTCTTAGCATGTTTTCTCTGATTGTATCTTAGGGCGGGTTTCAAGGAAAAAGAGGGGATCACGCTGAAAATCCAAGTAGAATCAAGTGCCTACACATGAAAAGGATAAATAATTAGCAGAGATGCCCCTAAGTTGGAACACCAGTTTTCCCCACAAGGTATGTTGTGGAATGCTTCCCCTCCAACACACACACAGACGGCTTCCAGAATGGAGCCTGCTGGGAGATTCCTCCATCAAGCAGATGTGCCTTGGTACACCTAGATTCCCTTAGCATGACTTCCCTGAATGTTCCCTAGAACAGGTTGCGAGGGACACGGGGGGGTTGCGCGGGAAACCGTTGTAGGAGCGAGTGCCTGCCAATCAACAAGAGAGGTATTTAGTGGAGATCCCGTAACAGGGAACACCTGTGTTCCCTAAAAGCTGCGTGGTATACAGCTTTTCCCCCTGACAAACACAGTCAGGTTCCAGATTGGTGCTACTGGGAATGTTCCTTCATAAAGCTGGAGAACCTGAATTCACATAGAAGCTCTCAGGTTGACTTCCCTGAATATTTCCTTGGGAGGGTTGCGAGGGAAATTTGGGGGGTTTGCTAGATAGCCAAGTAGCAGCGTGTGCCTCCACATGGACCGGAGAGTTAATTATCGGAGTTTCCCCTAAGACGGAACACCTGTGTTCCAAAATGCTACGTGGTGGATCACTTCCCCCACAACACACACAGTCGTCTACCAGCATGGACTGTGTGGGGAGGTTCCTTCAACAAGCAGAAACACCTGTGTTCATCTAGGACCCTTTAGCGTAACTTCCGTGAATGTTTCCTAGGGAGGGTTTTGAGGGTAAAGTGGGGGTTATGCTGGAAAGCCAAGTAACAGCGAGTGCCTCCCCATGGACAGGAGAAGTAATTAGCAATGATCCCTGTAACAGGGAACACCTGTGTTCCCAACAAGCTGCTTGGATGACGGATTCCCCCCTAAAGACACACAATTGGGTTCCAGAATGAAGCATTTGGGGAGGTTCCTTCATCAAGTAAAAGTGCCTGGGTACACCTAGAAGCCCTTAGAATGACTTTCCTGAATGTTTCTTAGGGTGGTTGCGAGGGAATAGGCAGGTATGCACTTGAAAGCCAAGGAGCAGCGAGTGTCTCCAATGGAAAGGAGAGGTAATAAGCGGAGTTCCCCCTAACTGGGAACACCTGTGTTCACAAAAAGCTGCATGGAGGACGACTTGCCCCTATACACACACAAACGGGTTCCAGAATGGAAAGTGTGGGGACGTTCCTTCATCAAGCAGAATCGCCTGTGTTCACATAGAAGCCCTTATCGTGACTTCCCTGTATGATTCAAACGACGGTTTGAGAGGGAAATTTGGGGGCTGCGCTGCAAACGCAAGTAGCAGAGAGAGCATCCACATGGACAAGAGAGGAAATTAGTAGAGTTTCTCCTAACACGGATGAAGCTGCATGAAGGAGGGCTTCCCCCATACAAACACAGTCAGGTTCCAGAAGGGTGCAAGTAGGGATGATCCTTCATCAAGCAGAAGGGCCTGGGTTCATCTAGAAGCTCTTAGCATGACTCCTCTCAATGTTTCAGCGTGGGTTGCAGCGGAATAGACGGGGTTTGGCTGGAAAGCCAAGTAGCAGCAGGGTCCTCCCTAGGACAGGCGTGGTAATATGCGGAGTTCCCCCTAACAGGGACCTGCTGTGTTCCAAACAAGCTGCTTGTAGTAAGACTTGTCCCTCCCTCATACACAGTCGGATTCCTGAATGGGGCGTGTGGGGAGGTTCCTTCATCTTGCAGAAGCGCCTGGGTTCATCTAGAATCCCTTAGCATGACTTCCCTGAATGTTCCTTAGAACAGGTTGCGAGGGACACGGGCGGTTGCGCGGGAAACCCTTGTAACAGCGAGTGCCTCCCAATCGAATGGAGAGGTAATTAGCGGAGTTCCTCTAACAAGGAACACCTGTGTTCCCATAAAGCTGCAAGGAGGACGGCTTTTCCCCCTGACAAACACAGTCACGTTCCAGAATGGTGCAACTGGGGATGTTCTTCATCAAGCAAAAGGGCCTGTGTTCACTTAGAAGCCCTTCGCGTGACTTCCTTGAAGGTTTTTAGGGCAGGTTTCGAGGGAAAAGAGGGGGTTACACTGAAAAGCCACGGAGCAGCGAATGACTCCCCATGGACAGGAGAGGTCATTAGCAGAGTTCTACCTAACAGGGAACAACTTTGTTCCCAAAAATGCATTGAGGACGGCTTCTATCCCTGATGTAAGCAGTCAGGTAACAGAATGATGCATGTGGGGAGGTTCTTTAATTAATCAGAAGGGCCTGGGTTCACATAGAAGCTCTTAGCATGTTTTCCCTGATTGTTTTTTAAGGCGGGTTTCAAGGAAAAAGAGGGTATCATGCTGGAAAGCCAAGTAGCAGCCAGTGCCTCCAAATGAAAAGGATAAATAATTTGCAGGGTTCCCCCTAACATGGAACACCTGTATTCCCAACAATGTATGTTGTGGAATGCTTCCCCTCCAACACACACACAGACGGCTTCCAGAATGGAGCCTGCTGGGAGGTTCCTCCATCAAGCAGAAACGTGTGGGTTCACGTAGAAGCCCTTCCTGTGACATTCCTTAATGTTTCCTAGGGCGGGTTGCAAGTGAAATTTGGGGTTGTGCTGGAAAGCCAAGAAACAGTGAGAGCCTCCACATGGACAGGAGAGTTAATTAGCAGTTTCTCCTAACACGGAACACCTGTGTTCCCAAGAAGATGCGTGAAGGTCGACATTTCCTCCTGACAAACTCAGTCAGGTTCCAGAATGGTGCAAATGGGGATGTTCCTTCATCAAGCAGAAGGGCTTGTGTTCACTTAGAAGCCATTAGCGTGACTTCCTTGAAGGATTCTTAGGTTAAGTTTCGAGGGAAAAGAGGGGGTTGCACTGAAAATCCACGGAGCAGCGAATGACTCCCCATGGACAGGAGAGGTAATTAGCGGAGTTCTATCAAACAGGGAACATCTTTGTTCCCAAAAATTCATTGAGGACGGATTCTATCCCTGATGTAAGCAGTCAGATAACAGAATGGTGCATTTAGGGAGGTTCCTTCAATCAGAAGGGCCTGGGTTCATATAGAATCTCTTAGCATGACTTCTCTCAATGTTACATCGTGGGTTGCGTTGGAATACACGGTGTTTGGATGGAAAGCCAAATAGCAGTATGGTCCTTCCTAGGACAGGCGTGGTAATATGCGGAGTTCCCCCTAACAGGGACCTGCTGTGTTCCAAACAAACTGCTTGTAGTAAGTTTTCCCCCTCCATCACACACAGTCGGGTTCTAGAATGGTGCGTGTGGGGAGGTTCCTTTATTAATCAGAAGAGCCTGGGTTCACATAGAAGCTATTAGCATGTTTTCCCTGATTGTATCTTAGGGCGGGTTTCAAGGAAAAGATGGGATCACGCTGGAAAGCCAAATAGAAGCAAGTGCGTACACATGAAAAGGATAAATAATTAGCAGAGTTTCCCCTAAGATGGAACACCTGTATTCCCCACAAGGTATGTTTTGGAATGCTTTCCCTACAACACACACAGAGACGGCTTCCAGAATTGAGCCTGCTGGGAGGTTCCTCCATCAAGCAGAAACGTGTGGGTTCACCTAGAAGCCCTTCCTGTGACATTCCTAAATGTTTCCTAGGGCGGGTTGCAAGTGAAATTTGGTGTTGTGCTGGAAAGCCAAGAAACAGTGAGAGCCTCCACATGGACAGGAGAGTTAATTAGCAGTTTCTCCTAACACGGAACACCTGTGTTCCCAAGAAGCTGCGTGGAGGACGGTTTCTCCCCCTGATATACACAGTCGTGTTCCAGAATGGTCTCTGTGGGTATATTCATCTTTATGCAGAAGGACCTGAGTTCACCTAGAATAACTTAGCATGACTTCACTGAATGTTACTTAAGACCTGGTTTGAGGGAAAGGCGGGAGTTCCGTTGAAAACACAGTAGCAGCAAGTGCCTCCCCATGGATATGGGAGGTAATTATTGGAGTTCCCTCTAACAGGCACCAACTGAGTTCCAAAAAAGCAGCTTGTAGTAAGATTCCCTCTCCCTACACAGAGTCAGGTTCCAGAATGGACTGTGTGGATAGGTTCCTTCATCAAGCAGAATCTCCTGTGTTCAAATAGAAGCACGTAGAGTGACTTCCTTGAATGTTTCATAGGGTCGGTTTGAGGAAAAGGTGGGGGTTGAGCTGAAAATTCAAGGAGAAGCGAGTGCCTCCCCATGGACAGGTGAGGTTATCAGCAGAGTTCTCCTTACAGGGAACACCTGTGTTCTCAACAAGCTTCTTGAAGGACGGCTTCCCCTAACCCACACACAGTCAGGTCCCAGAATGGAGTGTGTGGAGAGGTTCCTTAATGAAGCAGAAACGCCTTGGATCACCTAGAATCCCTTAGCGTGGATTCACTCAATGATTCCTGTGGAGAGTTACAAGTGAATGGTGGGGGTGGCGCTGTACTGCAAAGTAGCAGTGAGTGCCTCCCCATGGACAGTAGAGGTAATTAGCGATGTTCTACGTAACAGGGAATACATGCATTCCCAACAAGCTTAGTGTAGGAGAGCTTAACCACTACACACATTCTTGATCTAGAATGCAGCGTGTGGTGCGATTCCTTCATCAAACAGAAGCGCCTGGGTTCACCTAGAAGCTCTTAGCTTGACTTCACTGAATGTTTCCTACGGCAGGATGCGAGGGAAAAGAGGGGTTACGCAGGAAATCCAAGTAGTAGCGAATGCCTCCCAATCAACAAGACAGGAAGTATGTGGAGTTCCCATAACAGGGAACACCTGTGTTACCAAAAATCTGCATGGAATATCGTTTTTCCCCTTACAAGCAGAGTCAGGTTCCAGATTGGTGCTACTGGGAATGTTCCTTCATCAAGCTGGAGAACAAGAATTCACATAGAAGCTCTCAGGTTCACTTCCCTGAATGTTTCCTTGGGAGGGTTGAGAGGGAAATTTGGGCGTTTTGCTAGATAGCCAAGTAGCATCTAGTGCCTCCACATGGACCAGAGAGGTAATTATCGGATCTTCCCCTAAGACGGAACACCTGTGTTAGAAAAAGCTACGTGTTTGGTCGCTTCCCTCACAACACACACAGTCGGCTACAAGCATGGACTGTGTGGGGAGGTTCCTTCATCAAGCATAAAAACCTGTGTGCACCTAGGACCCTTAAGCATAACTTCCCTGAATGTTTAAAAGGGCGTGTTTCCTGGTTAAGGTGGGGGTTATGTTGGAAAGCCAAATAACAGCGAGTGCCTCCCCATGGACAGGAGAACTAATTAGCAGTGATCCCCGTAACAGGGAACACCTGTGTTCCCAACAAGTGGCCTTTAGGAAACTTGCCCACAGAAACACTGATTCCAGAATAAAGGATGTGGGGAGTTCCTTCATAAAGCAGAAGCTCCTGAGTTGACCTAGAATCACTTAACGTTACTTCCATGCATGATTCCTAGGGCAGGTTGCGAGGGTAAGTTGGTGGTTGCGCTGAAAATCCAAGTAGCAGCCAGTGCCTCCCCATGGACAGGAGAGGTAATCAGTGGAGTTCCCACCAACAGGGAACAACTGTGTTCCCAAAAAGCTGCGTGGAATACGGCTTCCCCCCTACACACACACACATCTGTGTTCCAGAATGGATTGTGTGGTGATATAACTTCATGAAACAGAAGCCCCTGTGTTCACATAGAATCCCGTAGCCTAAATTCACTGAATGTTTCACAGAGTGGGTTTTGAGGGAATAGTAGTGTTTCCACAGTAAAGCCAAGTAGCAGAGACTGCCTCCTCAAGGACCTAAGAGATAATTGTCTCAGTTCGAACTAAGAGGGAACACATGTGTTCCTCACAAGCTGCGTGGAGGGACTTCATTCACCCACGCACAGTCGGTTTCCTGAATGGAGTATATGGGGTGGATCCTTAATCAAGCAGATGCGCCTGGGTTAAAGTTGAAACCACTAGCGTGACTGCCCTCAGTGTTTTCTATAGTGGGTTCCCAGGTAAATGCAGGAGTTGCGCAGGAAGTCCAAGTAACCGTGAGTGTCTCACCATGGAAAGGAGAGGTAATTAGCAGAGTACCCCATAACAGGGAACACCTATATTCCCAACTAGTTACGTGGATGACGGCTTCCCCCTTAAAAACACACAATTGGGTTCCAGAATGAAGCATATGTGGAGGTTCCTCCATCAAGCAGTAGTGCCTGGGTGCACCTAGAAGCCCATGGCATGACTTCCCTGAATGTTCCCTAGAACAGGTTGCGAGGGACATGGGTTGTTGCGCGGGAAACCCTTGTAGAAGCGAGTGCCTGCCAATCAACTAGAGAGGTATTTAGTGGAGATCCCGTAACAGGGAACACCTGTGTTCCCTAAAATCTGCGTGGAATACGGCTTTTCACCCTGACAAACACAGTCAGGTTCCAGATTGGTGCTACTGGGGATGTTCCTTCATCAAGCTGGAGAACATGAATTCACATAGAAGCTCTCAGCTTGACTTCCCTGAATGTTTCCATGGGAGGGTTGCGAGGGAAATTTGGGGGGTTTGCTAGATAGCCAAGTAGCAGCGAGTGCCTCCACTTGGACATTAGAAGTAATTAGCAGTGATCCCCGTAACAGGAACACCTGTGTTCCCAACATGTGGCATTTAGGAAACTTCCCACAGAAACACTGGTTCCAGTATTCAGCATGTGGGGAGTTCCTTCCTCAATCAGAAGCGCCTGTGTTCACCTAGGATCCCTTAAAGTTACTTCCATGCATGTTTCCTAGGGCAGGTTTCGAGGGTAAGTTGGTGGTTGCCCTGAAAAGCCAAGTAGCAGCGAGTGCCTCCCCATGGATAAGAGAGGTAATTAGTGGAGTTCCCACTAACAGGGAAAACCTGTATTCCCAAAAAGCTGCGTGGATAACGGATTCACCCCTAAAGACACACAATTGGGTTCCGGAATGAAGCATGTAAGGAGGTTCCTTCATCAAATATAATTGCCTGGGTACACCTAGAAGCCCTTAGCATGACTTTCCTGAATGTATCATAGGGTGGGTTGCGAGGGAATAGGCAGGTATGCGCTTGAAAGCCAAGGTGTAGCGAGTGTCTCCACATGGACAGGAGAGGTAATTAGCGGAGTTCCCCCTAACAGGGAACAGCTGTGTTCACAAAAAGCTGCATGGAGGACGACTTGCCTCTACACACACACACACGGGTTCCAGAATGGAAAGTGTGGGGACGTGCCTTCATCAAGCAGAATCGCCTGGGTTCACATAGAAGCCCTTTTTGTGACTTCCCTGACTGTTTCCATGGCCGGGTTGAGAGGGAAATTTGGGGGCTGTGCTGCAAACCCAAGGTGCAGAGAGTGCATCCACAAGTGAGGAATTTAGCAGAGTTTCTCCTAACACGGAAGAAGCTGCATGAAGTAGGTCTTCCGCCAATACAAACTAAGTCAGGATCCAGAAGTTTGCAAGTGGGGATGTTCCTTCAACAAGCAGAAGGACCTGGGTTCATATAGAAGTTCTTAGCATGATTTCTCTCAATGATTTAGCGCGGGTTGCGTCGGAATAGACGGGGTTTGGCTGGAAAGCGAAGTAGCAGCAGGGTCCAACACAAGTACTGTCGTGGTAATTAGCAGAGATCCCCCAATCAGGGACCTGCTGTTTTCCAAACAATCTGCTTGTAGTAACACTTCCTCCTCCATCACACACAGTCGGTTTCCTTAATGGGGCGTTTGGGGAGGTTCCTTCATCTTGCAGAAGCGCCTGCGTTCATCTAGAAGCCCTTAGCATGACTTCCCTTAATGTTCCCTAGAACTGGATGCGAGGGACACGGGGGGTTGCGCGGGAAACCCTTGAAACAGCGAGTGCATCCCAATGCAATGGAGAGGTAATTAGCGGAGTTCCCCTAAAAAGGAACACCTGCGTTCACAAAGAGCTGCATGGAGGACGGCTTTTCACCCCGAGAAACAAAGTCAGTTTCCAGAATGGAGCAACTGGGGATGTTCCTTCATCAAGGAGAAAGGCCTGTGTTCACCTAGAAGCCCTGAGTGTGACTTCCTTGAAGATTGGTTAGGGCAGGTTTAGAGGGAAAAGAGGGGGTTGCACTGAAAAGCCAAGGAGCAGCGAATGAGTCCCCATGGACAGGGGAGGAAATTAGAGGTGTTCTACCTAACAGGGAACACCTTTATTCTCTTAAAGTGCATTGAGGACGGCTTCTATCACTGATTTAAGCAGTCATGTAACAGAATGGTGCGTGTGGCGAGGTTCCTTCATCAATCAGAAAGACCTGGGTTCACATAGATGCTCTTAGCATGTTTTCCCTGATTGTTTCTTAGGGCCGGTTTCAAGGAAAAAGAGGGGATCCCGTTGGAAAACCAAGTAGAAGCAAGTGCCTCCACATTAAATGGATAAATAATTAGCAGATTTCCAACTACCATGGAACACCTGTATTCCCTACAAGGTATGTTGTGGAATGCTTCCCGTCCAACACACAGACAGACGGCTTCCAGAATTGAGCCTGCTGTGAGGTTCCTCCATCAAGCACAAAAGTGTGCGTTCCCCTAGAAGCTCTTCCGACGATATTCCTAAATATTTCCTTGTGCGTGTTGCAAGTGAAATTTGGGGTTGTGCTGGAAAGCCAAGAAAATTTGAGAGACTTCACATGGGCAGGAGGGTTAATCAGCAGTTTCTCCTAACACGTAACACCTGTGTTCCCAGGAAGCTACCAGGAGAACGGCTTCTCCCTTTGTTATATAAGAGATGGGTTCAAGAATGATGTGTGTGGGAATGTTCATCTTAAAACAGAAGGGCCTGAGTTTACCTAGAATAACTTATCATGTCTTTCTTGAATTTTACCTAAGGTCGGGTTTGAGGTAAAGGCGGGAGTTGAGTTGAAAAACGAGTAGAAGCAAGTGCCTCCCCATGGATAGGGGAGGTAATTTGCGGAGTTCCCTCTAACAGGGACCTCCTCTGTTCCAAAAAACCGGCTTGTCATAAGACTTCCCCCTCCCTTACTCACAGTCATGTTCCAGAATGGAGTGTTTGGAGAGGTTCCTTCATCAAGCAGAAGACCCTGGGTTCAAATAGAAGCACTTAGCGTGACTTAATTGAGTGTCCTTAGGGCCGGGTTTGAGGCAAAGTTGGGGGTTGAGCTGAAAAGTCAAGGAGCAGCGAGTGCCTCCCCATTGACAGGTGAGGTAATTAGCGGAGTTCCCCTAACTGGGAACAACAGTGTTCTCAAAAATCGTCTTGCAGGACTGTTTCCCCTCTCGAACACACATTCACGTTCCAGAATGGAGTGTGTGGAGAGGTTCCTTCATGAAGCAGAATCGCCTTGTATCACCTACAATCCCTTAGCGTGAATTCCCTGAATGTTTCCTAGGGAGAGTTGCAAGGGAAAGTTGGTGGTTGCGCTGTACAGCAACGTAGCAGTGAGTGCCTCCACATGGACAGTAGAGGTAATTAGCCTTGATCTACATAACAGGGAATACCTAAATTCCCAACAATCTAAGTGAAGGACAGCTTCCCCACAAAACACAGTCGGGTGCCTGAATGCAGCGTGTGGTGAGGTTCCTTCATCAAGCAGAAGCGCCTTGGTTCACCTAGAAGTTCTTAGCGTGACTTCACTGAACGTTTCCTACGGCAGGTTGCGAAGGAAATGGTGGGTTACACAGGAAATCCAAGTAGCAGCGAATGCCTCCCAATCAACAAGAGAGGTAGTTAGTGGAGTTCCCCTAACAAGGAACACCTGTGTTCCCACAAAGCTGCGTGGGATACAGCTTTTCCCACTGACAGACACAGTCAGGTTGCAGAATCATGCTACTGGGGATGTTCCTTTATCAAGTTGGAGAACCTGAATTCACATATAAGCTCTCAACTTGACTTCCATTTATGTATCCTTGGAAGGGTTGCTAGTTAAACTTCGGGGTTTTGCTAGATTGCCAAATAGCAGCGAGTGCCTCCACATGGACCGGATTACTAATTATCGGAGTTTCCCCTAAGACAGGACACCTGAGTTCCAAAAACCTACGTGGTGGATCGTTTCCCTCAAATCACACACAGTCGGCTACAAGCATGGACTGTGTGGGGAGGTTCCTTCATCAAGCGGAAACAACTGTGTGCATATAGGACCCTTTAGCATAAATTCCCTGAATGTTTCCTAGGACGGGTTTCGAGGGTAAGGTGGGGGTTATGCTGGAAAGCCAAGTAACAGCGAGTGCCTCCCCATGGACAGGAGAGGTAATTAGAGGAGTTCCCTCTAACAGGGACCTCCTGTGTTCCAAAAAAAGCTGCTTATAGTAAGACTTCCCCTCCCTCACACACAGTCAGTTTCCTGAATGGAGTGTGTTGAGAGGTACCTTCATCAAGCAGAAGAGCCTGGGTTCAAATAGAAGCACTTAGCGTGACTTCCTTGAATGTTTCTTTGGGCCGGGTTTGAGGGAAAGTTGGGGGATGAGCTGAAAAATCAAGGAGCAGCGAGTGCATCCCCATGTATAGGTGAGGTAATTAGCTGAGATCCCCTAACAGGGAACAACTGTGTTCTCAACAAGCTTTTTGCAGGACGGCTTCCCCTCTCCCACACCCAGTCATGTTCCAGAATGGAGTGTGTGGAGAGGTTCCTTCATGAAGCAGAAATCACTTGGATCACCAAGAATCCCTTAGCGTGAATTCTCTGAATGTATACTAGCGAGAGTTGCAAGGGAAATGCGGGGGTTGCGCTTTTCAGCAAAGTAGCAGTGAGTGCCTCCCCATGGACAGTAGAGATAATTAGCGGTGTTCTAATCAGCTGTTCCTAACAGGGAGTACCTGCATTCCCAACAAGCTTAGTGAAGGACAGCTTCCCCACTACACACAGTCGGTTTCCAGAATGCAGCGTGTGGTGAGGTTCCTTCATCAAGCAGAAGCGCTTGGGTTCACCTAGAAACTCATATTGTGACTTCACTGAATGTTTCGTATGGAAGGTTGCGAGGGAAACTGTGGATTACGCAGGAAATTCAAGTAGCAGCGAATGCCACCCATTCAACAAGAGAGGTAGATAGTGGAGATCCCCTAACAGGGAACACCTGTGATCCCAACAAGGGGCATTTAGGAAACTTGCCCACAGAAACACTGGTTCCAGAATTCAGCATGTGGGGAGATCCTTCATCAACAGAAGCGCCTGTGTTCACCTAGAATCCCTAAAATTTACTTCCATGCATGTTTCCTAGGGCAGGTTGCGAGGGTAAGGTGGTGATTGCGCTGAAAAGCCAAGTAGCATCTAGTGCCTCCCCATGGACAGGAGAGGTAATTAGTGGAGTTCACATTAACAGGGAACATCTGTGTTCCCAAAAAGCTGCGTGGAAGACGGCTTAACCCTACACACACACACATCTGGGTTCCAGAATGGAGTGTGTGGTGACATATCTTTATGAAACAGAAGACCCTGTGTTCACATAGAATCCCGTAGGGTGAATTCACTTAATGTTCACAGAGTGGGTTGTGAAAGAAAAGTGGTGTTTCCACAGTGAAGCCAAGTAGCAGAGACAGCCTCCTCATGAAACTTAGAGGAATTTATCTCAGTTCCACCTAAGAGAGAACACCTGTGTTCATAAGAAGCTGAGTGGAATGACTGTATTCACACACGCACAGTCGGTTTCCCGAATCGAGTATGTGGGGTGGATCCATAATCAAGCAGAAGCGCCTGGGTTAAAGTAAAAGCCCTAAGGGTGACTGCCCTGAGTGTTTCCCATGGCGGGTAGCCAGGTATAAGCAGGGGTTGCACAGGAAATCCTAGTAACAGTGAGTGCCTCACGATGGAAAGGAGAGGAATTTAGCAGAGTTCCCCCTAACAGGGAACACCTGTATTCCCAACAAGCTGTTTGGATGACGGATTCACCCCTAAAGACACAGAATTGGGTTCCAGAATGAAGCATTTGGGGAGGTTCCTTCATCAAGCAGAAGTGCCTGGGTACACATAGAAGCCCTTAGCATGACTTTCCTGAAAGTTTCTTAGGGTGGTTGCGAAGGAATAGGCAGGTATGCTCTTGAAAGCCAAGGAGTAGCGAGTGTCTCCACATGGACAGGAGAGGTAATTAGCAGAGTTCCCCCTAACTGGGAACACCTGTGTTCACAAAAACTGCATGGAGAACGACTTGACCCTACACACACACACGCGGGTTTCAGAATGGAAAGTGTGGGGACGTTCCTTCATCAAGCAGAATCGCCTGGGTTCTCATAGAAGCCCTTATTTTGAGTTCCCTGAATGATTCCTAGGCCGGGTTGAGAGGGAAATTTGGGGGCTGCGCTGCAAACCCAAGGAGCAGAGAGTGCATCCACATGGATAAGAGAGGAAATTAGCAGAGTTTCTCCTAACACGGAAGAAGCTGCATGAAGTTGGGCTTCCCCCCTACAAACACAGTCAGGTTCCAGAATGGTGCAAGTGGGGATGTTCCTTCACAAACAGGAGGGCCTGGGTTCATATAGAAGCTCATAGCATGACTTCTCTCAATGTTTTATCACGGGTTGGGGCAGAATATACGGGGTTTGGCTGGAAATCCAAGTAGCATCATTGTCCTCCCCAAGGACAGGAGTTGTAATTAGCGGAGTTCCCCCTAACAGGGACCTGCTGTGTTCCAAACAAGCTGCTTGTAGTAAGACTTCCCCGTCCATCATACACTGTCGGGTTACTGAATGGGGCGTGTGGGGAGGTTCCTTCATCATGCAGAAGCGCCTGGGTTCATCTAGAAGCCCTTAGCTTGATTTCCCTGAATGTTCCCTAGAACAGGTTGCGAGGGACACGGTGGGTTTGGTTTGAAACCCTTGTAGCAGCGAGTGCCTCCTCATCGAAAGGAGAGGTAATTAGCGGAGTTCCCCTAACATGGAACACCTGTGTTCCCAAAAAGCTGCGTGGAGGACGGCTTCCCCCCTACACACACACACATCTGATTTCCAGAATGGATTGTGTGGTGATATAACTTCATGAAACAGAAGCCCCTGTGTTCACATAGAATCCCGTAGCCTAAATTCACTGAATGTTTCACAGAGTGGGTTTTGAGGGAATAGTAGTGTTTCCACAGTAAAGCCAAGTAGCAGAGACTGCCTCCTCAAGGACCTAAGAGATAATTGTCTCAGTTCGAACTAAGAGGGAACACATTTGTTCCTCACAATCTGCGTGGAGGGACTTCATTCACCCACACACAGTCGGTTTCCTGAATGGAGTATATGGGGTGGATCCTTAATCAAGCAGATGCGCCTGGGTTAAAGTTGAAACCACTAGCGTGACTGCCCTCAGTGTTTTCTATAGTGGGTTCCCAGGTAAATGCAGGGGTTGCGCAGGAAGTCCAAGTAACCGTGAGTGTCTCACCATGGAAAGGGAAGGTAATTAGCAGAGTACCCCATAACAGGGAACACCTATATTCCCAACTAGTTACGTGGATGACGGCTTCCCCCCTAAAAACACACAATTGGGTTCCAGAATGAAGCATATGTGGAGGTTCCTCCATCAAGCAGTAGTGCCTGGGTGCACCTAGAAGCCCTTAGCATGACTTCCCTGAATGTTCCCTAGAACAGGTTGCGAGGGACATGGGTTGTTGCGCGGGAAACCCTTGTAGCAGCGAGTGCCTGCCAATCAACTAGAGAGGTATTTAGTGGAGATCCCGTAACAGGGAACACCTGTGTTCCCTAAAATCTGCGTGGAATACGGCTTTTCACCCTGACAAACACAGTCAGGTTCCAGATTGGTGCTACTGGGGATGTTCCTTCATCAAGCTGGAGAACATGAATTCACATAGAAGCTCTCAGCTTGACTTCCCTGAATGTTTCCATGGGAGGGTTGCGAGGGAAATTTGGGGGGTTTGCTAGATAGCCAAGTAGCAGCGAGTGCCTCCACTTGGACATTAGAAGTAATTAGCAGTGATCCCCGTAACAGGAACACCTGTGTTCCCAACATGTGGCATTTAGGAAACTTGCCCACAGAAACACTGGTTCCAGTATTCAGCATGTGGGGAGTTCCTTCCTCAATCAGAAGCGCCTCTGTTCACCTAGAATCCCTTAAATTTACTTCCATGCATGTTTCCTAGGGCAGGATTCGAGGGTAAGTTGGTGGTTGCCCTGAAAAGCCAAGTAGCAGCGAGTGCCTCCCCATGGATAGGAGAGGTAATTAGTGGAGTTCCCACTAACAGGGAAAACCTGTATTCCCAAAAAGCTGCGTGGATAACGGATTCACTCCTAAAGACACACAATTGGGTTCCGGAATGAAGCATGTAAGGAGGTTCCTTCATCAAATATAATTGCCTGGGTACACCTAGAAGCCCTTAGCATGACTTTCCTGAATGTATCATAGGGTGGGTTGCGAGGGAATAGGCAGGTATGCGCTTGAAAGCCAAGGTGTAGCGAGTGTCTCCACATGGACAGGAGAGGTAATTAGCGGAGTTCCCCCTAACAGGGAACAGCTGTGTTCACAAAAAGCTGCATGGAGGACGACTTGCCTCTACACACACACACACGGGTTCCAGAATGGAAAGTGTGGGGACGTGCCTTCATCAAGCAGAATCGCCTGGGATCACATAGAAGCCCTTTTTGTGACTTCCCTGACTGTTTCCATGGCCGGGTTGAGAGGGAAATTTGGGGGCTGTGCTGCAAACCCAAGGTGCAGAGAGTGCATCCACAAGTGAGGAATTTAGCAGAGTTTCTCCTAACACGGAAGAAGCTGCATGAAGTAGGTCTTCCGCCCATAAAAACTAAGTCAGGATCCAGAAGTTTGCAAGTGGGGATGTTCCTTCAACAAGCAGAAGGACCTGGGTTCATATAGAAGCTCTTAGCATGACTTCTCTCAATGTTTTAGCGCGGGTTGCGTCGGAATAGACGGGGTTTGGCTGGAAAGCTAAGTAGCAGCAGTGTCCACCACAAGTAATCTCGTGGTAATTAGCAGAGATCCCCCAATCAGGGACCTGCTGTGTTCCAAACAATCTGCTTGTAGTAACAATTCCTCCTCCTTCACACACAGTCGGTTTCCTTAATGGGGCGTTTGGGGAGGTTCCTTCATCATGCAGAAGCGCCTGGGTTCATCTAGAAGCCCTTAGCATGACTTCCCTTAATGTTCCCTAGAACTGGATGCGAGGGACATGGGGGGTTGCGCGGGAAACCCTTGAAGCAGCGAGTGCCTCCCAATGCAATGGAGAGGTAATTAGCGGAGTTCCCCTAAAAAGGAACACCTGCGTTCACAAAGAGCTGCATGGAGGACGGCTTTTCACCCCGAGAAACAAAGTCAGTTTCCAGAATGGAGCAACTGGGGATGTTCCTTCATCAAGGAGAAAGGCCTGTGTTCACCTAGAAGCCCTGAGTGTTACTTCCTTGAAGATTGGTTAGGGCAGGTTTCGAGGGAAATGAGGGGGTTGCACTGAAAAGCCAAGGAGCAGCGAATGAGTCCCCATGGACAGGGGAGGAAATTAGAGGTGTTCTACCTAACAGGGAACACCTTTATTCTCTTAAAGTGCATTGAGGACGGCTTCTATCACTGATTTAAGCAGTCATGTAACAGAATGGTGCGTGTGGCGAGGTTCCTTCTTCAATCAGAAAGACCTGGGTTCTCATAGATGCTCTTAGCATGTTTTCCCTGATTGTTTCTTAGGGCCGGTTTCAAGGAAAAAGAGGGGATCCCGTAGGAAAACCAAGTAGAAGCACGTGCCTCCACATTAAATGGATAAATAATTAGCAGATTTCCAACTACCATGGAACACCTGTATTCCCTACAAGGTATGTTGTGGAATGCTTCCCGTCCAACACACAGACAGACGGCTTCCAGAATTGAGCCTGCTGTGAGGTTCCTCCATCAAGCACAAACGTGTGGGTTCTCCTAGAAGCTCTTCCGGGGATATTCCTAAATAATTCCTTGTGCGTGTTGCAAGTGAAATTTGGGGTTGTGCTGGAAAGCCAAGAAAATTTGAGAGACTCCACATGGACAAAAGAGTTAATTAGCAGTTTCTCCTAACACGGAACACCTGTGTTCCCAAGAAGCTGCCTGGAGGACGGCTTCTCCCTTTGATATACAGAGTCGGGTTCAAGAATGGTGTCGGTGGGGATGTTCATCTTTAAGCAGAAGGGCCTGAGTTTACCTAGAATACCTTAGCGTGACTTTCTTGAATGTTACCTAAGGCCTGGTTTGAGGGAAACGCGGGAGTTTAGTTGAAAAACGAGTAGCAGCAAGTGCCTCCCCAATGGATAGGGGAGGTAATTAGCGGAGTTCTCTCTAACAGGGACCTCCTCTGTTCCAAAAACCCTGCTTGTAATAAGACTTCCCCCTCACTCACACACAGTCAGGTTCCAGAATGGAGTGTGTGGAGAGGTTCATTCATCAAGCAGAAGCCCCTGGGTTCAAATAGAAGCACTTAGCGTGAATTACTTGAATGTTCCTTAAGGCCGGGTTTGAGGCAAAGGTGGGTGTTGAGCTGAAAATTCAAGGAGCAGCGAGTGCCTCCCCATTGACAGGTGAGGTAATTAGCGGAGTTTCCCTAACTGGGAACACCAGTGTTCTCAAAAATCTTCTTGCAGGACGGTTTCCCCTCTCCAACACACAGTCAGGTTCCAGAATGGAGTGTGTGGAGAGGTTCCTTCATGAAGCAGAATCGCCTTGGATCACCTACAATCCCTTAGCGTGAATTCCCTGAATGTTTCCTAGGGAGAGTTGCAAGGGAAAGATGGTGGTTGCGCTGTACAGCAACGTAGCAGTGAGTGCCTCCACATGGACAGTAGAGGTAATTAGCCTTGATCTACATAACAGGGAATACCTAAATTCCCAACAAACTTAGTGAAGGACAGCTTCCCCACAAAACACATTCGGGTGCCTGAATGCAACGTTTGGTGAGGTTCCTTCATCAAGCAGAAGCGCCTTGGTTCACCTAGAAGTTCTTAGCGTGACTTCACTGAACGTTTCCTACGGCAGGTTGCGAGGGAAATGGGGGGTTACACAGGAAATCGAAGTAGCAGCAAATGCCTCCCAATCAACAAGAGAGGTAGTTAGTGGTGATCCCCTAACAAGGAACACATGTTTTCCCAGAAAGCTGCGTGGATTACGGCTTTTCCCCCTGACAGACACAGTCAGGTTGCAGAATAATGCTACTGGGGATGTTCCTTCATCAAGCTGGAGAACATGAATTCACATAGAAGCTCTCAGCTTGACTTCCCTGAATGTTTCCATGGGAGGGTTGCGAGGGAAATTTGGGGGGTTTGCTAGATAGCCAAGTAGCAGCGAGTGCCTCCACTTGGACATTAGAAGTAATTAGCAGTGATCCCCGTAACAGGAACACCTGTGTTCCCAACATGTGGCATTTAGGAAACTTGCCCACAGAAACACTGGTTCCAGTATTCAGCATGTGGGGAGTTCCTTCCTCAATCAGAAGCGCCTCTGTTCACCTAGAATCCCTTAAATTTACTTCCATGCATGTTTCCTAGGGCAGGATTCGAGGGTAAGTTGGTGGTTGCCCTGAAAAGCCAAGTAGCAGCGAGTGCCTCCCCATGGATAGGAGAGGTAATTAGTGGAGTTCCCACTAACAGGGAAAACCTGTATTCCCAAAAAGCTGCGTGGATAACGGATTCACTCCTAAAGACACACAATTGGGTTCCGGAATGAAGCATGTAAGGAGGTTCCTTCATCAAATATAATTGCCTGGGTACACCTAGAAGCCCTTAGCATGACTTTCCTGAATGTATCATAGGGTGGGTTGCGAGGGAATAGGCAGGTATGCGCTTGAAAGCCAAGGTGTAGCGAGTGTCTCCACATGGACAGGAGAGGTAATTAGCGGAGTTCCCCCTAACAGGGAACAGCTGTGTTCACAAAAAGCTGCATGGAGGACGACTTGCCTCTACACACACACACACGGGTTCCAGAATGGAAAGTGTGGGGACGTGCCTTCATCAAGCAGAATCGCCTGGGATCACATAGAAGCCCTTTTTGTGACTTCCCTGACTGTTTCCATGGCCGGGTTGAGAGGGAAATTTGGGGGCTGTGCTGCAAACCCAAGGTGCAGAGAGTGCATCCACAAGTGAGGAATTTAGCAGAGTTTCTCCTAACACGGAAGAAGCTGCATGAAGTAGGTCTTCCGCCCATAAAAACTAAGTCAGGATCCAGAAGTTTGCAAGTGGGGATGTTCCTTCAACAAGCAGAAGGACCTGGGTTCATATAGAAGCTCTTAGCATGACTTCTCTCAATGTTTTAGCGCGGGTTGCATCGGAATAGACGGGGTTTGGCTGGAAAGCTAAGTAGCAGCAGTGTCCACCACAAGTACTCTCGTGGTAATTAGCAGAGATCCCCCAATCAGGGACCTGCTGTGTTCCAAACAATCTGCTTGTAGTAACAATTCCTCCTCCTTCACACACAGTCGGTTTCCTTAATGGGGCGTTTGGGGAGGTTCCTTCATCATGCAGAAGCGCCTGGGTTCATCTAGAAGCCCTTAGCATGACTTCCCTTAATGTTCCCTAGAACTGGATGCGAGGGACATGGGGGGTTGCGCGGGAAACCCTTGAAGCAGCGAGTGCCTCCCAATGCAATGGAGAGGTAATTAGCGGAGTTCCCCTAAAAAGGAACACCTGCGTTCACAAAGAGCTGCATGGAGGACGGCTTTTCACCCCGAGAAACAAAGTCAGTTTCCAGAATGGAGCAACTGGGGATGTTCCTTCATCAAGGAGAAAGGCCTGTGTTCACCTAGAAGCCCTGAGTGTTACTTCCTTGAAGATTGGTTAGGGCAGGTTTCGAGGGAAATGAGGGGGTTGCACTGAAAAGCCAAGGAGCAGCGAATGAGTCCCCATGGACAGGGGAGGAAATTAGAGGTGTTCTACCTAACAGGGAACACCTTTATTCTCTTAAAGTGCATTGAGGACGGCTTCTATCACTGATTTAAGCAGTCATGTAACAGAATGGTGCGTGTGGCGAGGTTCCTTCTTCAATCAGAAAGACCTGGGTTCTCATAGATGCTCTTAGCATGTTTTCCCTGATTGTTTCTTAGGGCCGGTTTCAAGGAAAAAGAGGGGATCCCGTTGGAAAACCAAGTAGAAGCACGTGCCTCCACATTAAATGGATAAATAATTAGCAGATTTCCAACTACCATGGAACACCTGTATTCCCAACAAGGTATGTTGTGGAATGCTTCCCGTCCAACACACAGACAGACGGCTTCCAGAATTGAGCCTGCTGTGAGGTTCCTCCATCAAGCACAAACGTGTGGGTTCTCCTAGAAGCTCTTCCGGGGATATTCCTAAATATTTCCTTGTGCGTGTTGCAAGTGAAATTTGGGGTTGTGCTGGAAAGCCAAGAAAATTTGAGAGACTCCACATGGACAAAAGAGTTAATTAGCAGTTTCTCCTAACACGGAACACCTGTGTTCCCAAGAAGCTGCCTGGAGGACGGCTTCTCCCTTTGATATACAGAGTCGGGTTCAAGAATGGTGTCGGTGGGGATGTTCATCTTTAAGCAGAAGGGCCTGAGTTTACCTAGAATACCTTAGCGTGACTTTCTTGAATGTTACCTAAGGCCTGGTTTGAGGGAAACGCGGGAGTTTAGTTGAAAAACGAGTAGCAGCAAGTGCCTCCCCAATGGATAGGGGAGGTAATTAGCGGAGTTCTCTCTAACAGGGACCTCCTCTGTTCCAAAAACCCTGCTTGTAATAAGACTTCCCCCTCACTCACACACAGTCAGGTTCCAGAATGGAGTGTGTGGAGAGGTTCATTCATCAAGCAGAAGCCCCTGGGTTCAAATAGAAGCACTTAGCGTGAATTACTTGAATGTTCCTTAAGGCCGGGTTTGAGGCAAAGGTGGGTGTTGAGCTGAAAATTCAAGGAGCAGCGAGTGCCTCCCCATTGACAGGTGAGGTAATTAGCGGAGTTTCCCTAACTGGGAACACCAGTGTTCTCAAAAATCTTCTTGCAGGACGGTTTCCCCTCTCCAACACACAGTCAGGTTCCAGAATGGAGTGTGTGGAGAGGTTCCTTCATGAAGCAGAATCGCCTTGGATCACCTACAATCCCTTAGCGTGAATTCCCTGAATGTTTCCTAGGGAGAGTTGCAAGGGAAAGATGGTGGTTGCGCTGTACAGCAACGTAGCAGTGAGTGCCTCCACATGGACAGTAGAGGTAATTAGCCTTGATCTACATAACAGGGAATACCTAAATTCCCAACAAACTTAGTGAAGGACAGCTTCCCCACAAAACACATTCGGGTGCCTGAATGCAACGTTTGGTGAGGTTCCTTCATCAAGCAGAAGCGCCTTGGTTCACCTAGAAGTTCTTAGCGTGACTTCACTGAACGTTTCCTACGGCAGGTTGCGAGGGAAATGGGGGGTTACACAGGAAATCGAAGTAGCAGCAAATGCCTCCCAATCAACAAGAGAGGTAGTTAGTGGTGATCCCCTAACAAGGAACACATGTTTTCCCAGAAAGCTGCGTGGATTACGGCTTTTCCCCCTGACAGACACAGTCAGGTTGCAGAATAATGCTACTGGGGATGTTCCTTCATCAAGCTGGAGAACCTGAATTTACATAGAAGCTCTCACCTTCACTTCCCTTAATGTATCCTTGGAAGGGTTGCGAGTTAAATTTCGGGGTTTTGCTAGATAGCCAAATAGCAGCGAGTGCCTCCCCCTGGACCGGATTACTAATTATCGGAGTTTCCCCTAAGACAGGACACCTGAGTTCCAAAATCCTACGTGGTGGATCGTTTCCCTCAAATCACACACAGGCGGCTACAAGCATGGAATCTGTGGGGAGGTTCCTTCATCAAGCAGAAACACCTGTGTGCATATAGGACCCTTTAGCATAAATTCCCTGAATGTTTCCTAGGACGGGTTTCGAGGGTAAGGTGTGGGTTATGCTGGAAAGCCAAGTAACAGCGAGTGCCTCCCCATGGACAGGGGAGGTAATTAGCGGAGTTCCCTCTAACAGGGACCTCCTGTGTTCCAAAAAGCTGCTTATAGTAAGACTTCCCCTCCCTCACACACAGTCATTTTCCTGAATGGAGTGTGTTGAGAGGTACCTTCATCAAGCAGAAGAGCCTGGGTTCAAATAGAAGCACTTAGCGTGACTTCCTTGAATGTTTCTTTGGGCCGGGTTTGAGGGAAAGTTGGGGGATGAGCTGAAAAATCAAGGAGCAGCGAGTGCATCCCCATGTATAGGTGAGGTAATTAGCTGAGATCCCCTAACAGGGAACAACTGTGTTCTCAACAAGCTTTTTGCAGGACGGCTTCCCCTCTCCCACACCCAGTCATGTTCCAGAATGGAGTGTGTGGAGAGGTTCCTTCATGAAGCAGAAATCACTTGGATCACCAAGAATCCCTTAGCGTGAATTCTCTGAATGTATCCTAGCGAGAGTTTCAAGGGAAATGCGGGGGTTGCGCTTTTCAGCAAAGTAGCAGTGAGTGCCTCCCCATGGACAGTAGAGATAATTAGCGGTGTTCTAATCAGCTGTTCCTAACAGGGAGTACCTGCATTCCCAACAAGCTTAGTGAAGGACAGCTTCCCCACTACACACAGTCGGTTTCCAGAATGCAGCGTGTGGTGAGGTTCCTTCATCAAGCAGAAGCGATTGGGTTCACCTAGAAACTCATATTGTGACTTCACTGAATGTTTCGTATGGAAGGTTACGAGGGAAACTGTGGATTACGCAGGAAATTCAAGTAGCAGCGAATGCCACCAATTCAACAAGAGAGGTAGATAGAGGAGATCCCCTAACAGGGAACACCTGTGATCCCAACAAGGGGCATTTAGGAAACTTGCCCACAGAAACACTGGTTCCAGAATTCAGCATGTGGGGAGATCCTTCATCAACAGAAGCGCCTGCGTTCACCTAGAATCCCTAAAAGTTACTTCCATGCATGTTTCCTAGGGCAGGTTGCAAGGGTAAGGTGGTGATTGCGCTGAAAAGCCAAGTAGCATCTAGTGCCTCCCCATGGACAGGAGAGGTAATTAGTGGAGTTCACACTAACAGGGAACATCTGTGTTCCCAAAAAGCTGCGTGGAAGACGGCTTAACCCTACACACACACACATCTGGGTTCCAGAATGGAGTGTGTGGTGACATATCTTTATGAAACAGAAGACCCTGTGTTCACATAGAATCCCGTAGGGTGAATTCACTTAATGTTCACAGAGTGGGTTGTGAAAGAAAAGTGGTGTTTCCACAGTGAAGCCAAGTAGCAGAGACAGCCTCCTCATGAAACTTAGAGGAATTTATCTCAGTTCCACCTAAGAGAGAACACCTGTGTTCATAAGAAGCTGAGTGGAATGACTGTATTCACACACGCACAGTCGGTTTCCCGAATCGAGTATGTGGGGTGGATCCATAATCAAGCAGAAGCGCCTGGGTTAAAGTAAAAGCCCTAAGGGTGACTGCCCTGAGTGTTTCCCATGGCGGGTAGCCAGGTATAAGCAGGGGTTGCACAGGAAATCCTAGTAACAGTGAGTGCCTCACCATGGAAAGGAGAGGAATTTAGCAGAGTTCCCCCTAACAGGGAACACCTGTATTCCCAACAAGCTGTTTGGATGACGGATTCACCCCTAAAGACACAGAATTGGGTTCCAGAATGAAGCATTTGGGGAGGTTCCTTCATCAAGCAGAAGTGCCTGGGTACACATAGAAGCCCTTAGCATGACTTTCCTGAAAGTTTCTTAGGGTGGTTGCGAAGGAATAGGCAGGTATGCTCTTGAAAGCCAAGGAGTAGCGAGTGTCTCCACATGGACTGGAGAGGTAATTAGCAGAGTTCCCCCTAACTGGGAACACCTGTGTTCACAAAAACTGCATGGAGAACGACTTTACCCTACACACACACACGCGGGTTTCAGAATGGAAAGTGTGGGGACGTTCCTTCATCAAGCAGAATCGCCTGGGTTCTCATAGAAGCCCTTATTGTGAGTTCCCTGAATGATTCCTAGGCCGGGTTGAGAGGGAAATTTGGGGGCTTCGCTGCAAACCCAAGGAGCAGAGAGTGCATCCACATGGATAAGAGAGGAAATTAGCAGAGTTTCTCCTAACACGGAAGAAGCTGCATGAAGTTGGGCTTCCCCCCTACAAACACAGTCAGGTTCCAGAATGGTGCAAGTGGGGATGTTCCTTCACAAACAGGAGGGCCTGGGTTCATATAGAAGCTCATAGCATGACTTCTCTCAATGTTTTATCACGGGTTGGGGCAGAATATACGGGGTTTGGCTGGAAATCCTAGTAGCATCATTGTCCTCCCCAAGGACAGGAGTTGTAATTAGCGGAGTTCCCCCTAACAGGGACCTGCTGTGTTCCAAACAAGCTGCTTGTAGTAAGACTTCCCCGTTCATCATACACTGTCGGGTTACTGAATGGGGCGTGTGGGGAGGTTCCTTCATCATGCAGAAGCGCCTGGGTTCATCTAGAAGCCCTTAGCTTGATTTCCCTGAATGTTCCCTAGAACAGGTTGCGAGGGACACGGTGGGTTTGGTTTGAAACCCTTGTAGCAGCGAGTGCCTCCTCATCGAAAGGAGAGGTAATTAGCGGAGTTCCCCAAACATGGAACACCTGTGTTCCCAAAAAGCTGCGTGGAGGACGGCTTCCCCCCTACACACACACACATCTGATTTCCAGAATGGATTGTGTGGTGATATAACTTCATGAAACACAAGCCCCTGTGTTCACATAGAATCCCGTAGCCTAAATTCACTGAATGTTTCACAGAGTGGGTTTTGAGTTAATAGTAGTGTTTCCACAGTAAAGCCAAGTAGCAGAGACTGCCTCCTCAAGGACCTAAGAGATAATTGTCTCAGTTCGAACTAAGAGGGAACACATTTGTTCCTCACAATCTGCGTGGAGGGACTTCATTCACCCACACACAGTCGGTTTCCTGAATGGAGTATATGGGGTGGATCCTTAATCAAGCAGATGCGCCTGGGTTAAAGTTGAAACCACTAGCGTGACTGCCCTCAGTGTTTTCTATAGTGGGTTCCCAGGTAAATGCAGGGGTTGCGCAGGAAGTCCAAGTAACCGTGAGTGTCTCACCATGGAAAGGGAAGGTAATTAGCAGAGTACCCCATAACAGGGAACACCTATATTCCCAACTAGTTACGTGGATGACGGCTTCCCCCCTAAAAACACACAATTGGGTTCCAGAATGAAGCATATGTGGAGGTTCCTCCATCAAGCAGTAGTGCCTGGGTGCACCTAGAAGCCCTTAGCATGACTTCCCTGAATGTTCCCTAGAACAGGTTGCGAGGGACATGGGTTGTTGCGCGGGAAACCCTTGTAGCAGCGAGTGCCTGCCAATCAACTAGAGAGGTATTTAGTGGAGATCCCGTAACAGGGAACACCTGTGTTCCCTAAAATCTGCGTGGAATACGGCTTTTCACCCTGACAAACACAGTCAGGTTCCAGATTGGTGCTACTGGGGATGTTCCTTCATCAAGCTGGAGAACATGAATTCACATAGAAGCTCTCAGCTTGACTTCCCTGAATGTTTCCATGGGAGGGTTGCGAGGGAAATTTGGGGGGTTTGCTAGATAGCCAAGTAGCAGCGAGTGCCTCCACTTGGACATTAGAAGTAATTAGCAGTGATCCCCGTAACAGGAACACCTGTGTTCCCAACATGTGGCATTTAGGAAACTTGCCCACAGAAACACTGGTTCCAGTATTCAGCATGTGGGGAGTTCCTTCCTCAATCAGAAGCGCCTCTGTTCACCTAGAATCCCTTAAATTTACTTCCATGCATGTTTCCTAGGGCAGGATTCGAGGGTAAGTTGGTGGTTGCCCTGAAAAGCCAAGTAGCAGCGAGTGCCTCCCCATGGATAGGAGAGGTAATTAGTGGAGTTCCCACTAACAGGGAAAACCTGTATTCCCAAAAAGCTGCGTGGATAACGGATTCACTCCTAAAGACACACAATTGGGTTCCGGAATGAAGCATGTAAGGAGGTTCCTTCATCAAATATAATTGCCTGGGTACACCTAGAAGCCCTTAGCATGACTTTCCTGAATGTATCATAGGGTGGGTTGCGAGGGAATAGGCAGGTATGCGCTTGAAAGCCAAGGTGTAGCGAGTGTCTCCACATGGACAGGAGAGGTAATTAGCGGAGTTCCCCCTAACAGGGAACAGCTGTGTTCACAAAAAGCTGCATGGAGGACGACTTGCCTCTACACACACACACACGGGTTCCAGAATGGAAAGTGTGGGGACGTGCCTTCATCAAGCAGAATCGCCTGGGATCACATAGAAGCCCTTTTTGTGACTTCCCTGACTGTTTCCATGGCCGGGTTGAGAGGGAAATTTGGGGGCTGTGCTGCAAACCCAAGGTGCAGAGAGTGCATCCACAAGTGAGGAATTTAGCAGAGTTTCTCCTAACACGGAAGAAGCTGCATGAAGTAGGTCTTCCGCCCATAAAAACTAAGTCAGGATCCAGAAGTTTGCAAGTGGGGATGTTCCTTCAACAAGCAGAAGGACCTGGGTTCATATAGAAGCTCTTAGCATGACTTCTCTCAATGTTTTAGCGCGGGTTGCATCGGAATAGACGGGGTTTGGCTGGAAAGCTAAGTAGCAGCAGTGTCCACCACAAGTAATCTCGTGGTAATTAGCAGAGATCCCCCAATCAGGGACCTGCTGTGTTCCAAACAATCTGCTTGTAGTAACAATTCCTCCTCCTTCACACACAGTCGGTTTCCTTAATGGGGCGTTTGGGGAGGTTCCTTCATCATGCAGAAGCGCCTGGGTTCATCTAGAAGCCCTTAGCATGACTTCCCTTAATGTTCCCTAGAACTGGATGCGAGGGACATGGGGGGTTGCGCGGGAAACCCTTGAAGCAGCGAGTGCCTCCCAATGCAATGGAGAGGTAATTAGCGGAGTTCCCCTAAAAAGGAACACCTGCGTTCACAAAGAGCTGCATGGAGGACGGCTTTTCACCCCGAGAAACAAAGTCAGTTTCCAGAATGGAGCAACTGGGGATGTTCCTTCATCAAGGAGAAAGGCCTGTGTTCACCTAGAAGCCCTGAGTGTTACTTCCTTGAAGATTGGTTAGGGCAGGTTTCGAGGGAAATGAGGGGGTTGCACTGAAAAGCCAAGGAGCAGCGAATGAGTCCCCATGGACAGGGGAGGAAATTAGAGGTGTTCTACCTAACAGGGAACACCTTTATTCTCTTAAAGTGCATTGAGGACGGCTTCTATCACTGATTTAAGCAGTCATGTAACAGAATGGTGCGTGTGGCGAGGTTCCTTCTTCAATCAGAAAGACCTGGGTTCTCATAGATGCTCTTAGCATGTTTTCCCTGATTGTTTCTTAGGGCCGGTTTCAAGGAAAAAGAGGGGATCCCGTAGGAAAACCAAGTAGAAGCACGTGCCTCCACATTAAATGGATAAATAATTAGCAGATTTCCAACTACCATGGAACACCTGTATTCCCTACAAGGTATGTTGTGGAATGCTTCCCGTCCAACACACAGACAGACGGCTTCCAGAATTGAGCCTGCTGTGAGGTTCCTCCATCAAGCACAAACGTGTGGGTTCTCCTAGAAGCTCTTCCGGGGATATTCCTAAATAATTCCTTGTGCGTGTTGCAAGTGAAATTTGGGGTTGTGCTGGAAAGCCAAGAAAATTTGAGAGACTCCACATGGACAAAAGAGTTAATTAGCAGTTTCTCCTAACACGGAACACCTGTGTTCCCAAGAAGCTGCCTGGAGGACGGCTTCTCCCTTTGATATACAGAGTCGGGTTCAAGAATGGTGTCGGTGGGGATGTTCATCTTTAAGCAGAAGGGCCTGAGTTTACCTAGAATACCTTAGCATGACTTTCTTGAATGTTACCTAAGGCCTGGTTTGAGGGAAACGCGGGAGTTTAGTTGAAAAACGAGTAGCAGCAAGTGCCTCCCCAATGGATAGGGGAGGTAATTAGCGGAGTTCTCTCTAACAGGGACCTCCTCTGTTCCAAAAACCCTGCTTGTAATAAGACTTCCCCCTCACTCACACACAGTCAGGTTCCAGAATGGAGTGTGTGGAGAGGTTCATTCATCAAGCAGAAGCCCCTGGGTTCAAATAGAAGCACTTAGCGTGAATTACTTGAATGTTCCTTAAGGCCGGGTTTGAGGCAAAGGTGGGTGTTGAGCTGAAAATTCAAGGAGCAGCGAGTGCCTCCCCATTGACAGGTGAGGTAATTAGCGGAGTTTCCCTAACTGGGAACACCAGTGTTCTCAAAAATCTTCTTGCAGGACGGTTTCCCCTCTCCAACACACAGTCAGGTTCCAGAATGGAGTGTGTGGAGAGGTTCCTTCATGAAGCAGAATCGCCTTGGATCACCTACAATCCCTTAGCGTGAATTCCCTGAATGTTTCCTAGGGAGAGTTGCAAGGGAAAGATGGTGGTTGCGCTGTACAGCAACGTAGCAGTGAGTGCCTCCACATGGACAGTAGAGGTAATTAGCCTTGATCTACATAACAGGGAATACCTAAATTCCCAACAAACTTAGTGAAGGACAGCTTCCCCACAAAACACATTCGGGTGCCTGAATGCAACGTTTGGTGAGGTTCCTTCATCAAGCAGAAGCGCCTTGGTTCACCTAGAAGTTCTTAGCGTGACTTCACTGAACGTTTCCTACGGCAGGTTGCGAGGGAAATGGGGGGTTACACAGGAAATCGAAGTAGCAGCAAATGCCTCCCAATCAACAAGAGAGGTAGTTAGTGGTGATCCCCTAACAAGGAACACATGTTTTCCCAGAAAGCTGCGTGGATTACGGCTTTTCCCCCTGACAGACACAGTCAGGTTGCAGAATAATGCTACTGGGGATGTTCCTTCATCAAGCTGGAGAACATGAATTCACATAGAAGCTCTCAGCTTGACTTCCCTGAATGTTTCCATGGGAGGGTTGCGAGGGAAATTTGGGGGGTTTGCTAGATAGCCAAGTAGCAGCGAGTGCCTCCACTTGGACATTAGAAGTAATTAGCAGTGATCCCCGTAACAGGAACACCTGTGTTCCCAACATGTGGCATTTAGGAAACTTGCCCACAGAAACACTGGTTCCAGTATTCAGCATGTGGGGAGTTCCTTCCTCAATCAGAAGCGCCTCTGTTCACCTAGAATCCCTTAAATTTACTTCCATGCATGTTTCCTAGGGCAGGATTCGAGGGTAAGTTGGTGGTTGCCCTGAAAAGCCAAGTAGCAGCGAGTGCCTCCCCATGGATAGGAGAGGTAATTAGTGGAGTTCCCACTAACAGGGAAAACCTGTATTCCCAAAAAGCTGCGTGGATAACGGATTCACTCCTAAAGACACACAATTGGGTTCCGGAATGAAGCATGTAAGGAGGTTCCTTCATCAAATATAATTGCCTGGGTACACCTAGAAGCCCTTAGCATGACTTTCCTGAATGTATCATAGGGTGGGTTGCGAGGGAATAGGCAGGTATGCGCTTGAAAGCCAAGGTGTAGCGAGTGTCTCCACATGGACAGGAGAGGTAATTAGCGGAGTTCCCCCTAACAGGGAACAGCTGTGTTCACAAAAAGCTGCATGGAGGACGACTTGCCTCTACACACACACACACGGGTTCCAGAATGGAAAGTGTGGGGACGTGCCTTCATCAAGCAGAATCGCCTGGGATCACATAGAAGCCCTTTTTGTGACTTCCCTGACTGTTTCCATGGCCGGGTTGAGAGGGAAATTTGGGGGCTGTGCTGCAAACCCAAGGTGCAGAGAGTGCATCCACAAGTGAGGAATTTAGCAGAGTTTCTCCTAACACGGAAGAAGCTGCATGAAGTAGGTCTTCCGCCCATAAAAACTAAGTCAGGATCCAGAAGTTTGCAAGTGGGGATGTTCCTTCAACAAGCAGAAGGACCTGGGTTCATATAGAAGCTCTTAGCATGACTTCTCTCAATGTTTTAGCGCGGGTTGCATCGGAATAGACGGGGTTTGGCTGGAAAGCTAAGTAGCAGCAGTGTCCACCACAAGTACTCTCGTGGTAATTAGCAGAGATCCCCCAATCAGGGACCTGCTGTGTTCCAAACAATCTGCTTGTAGTAACAATTCCTCCTCCTTCACACACAGTCGGTTTCCTTAATGGGGCGTTTGGGGAGGTTCCTTCATCATGCAGAAGCGCCTGGGTTCATCTAGAAGCCCTTAGCATGACTTCCCTTAATGTTCCCTAGAACTGGATGCGAGGGACATGGGGGGTTGCGCGGGAAACCCTTGAAGCAGCGAGTGCCTCCCAATGCAATGGAGAGGTAATTAGCGGAGTTCCCCTAAAAAGGAACACCTGCGTTCACAAAGAGCTGCATGGAGGACGGCTTTTCACCCCGAGAAACAAAGTCAGTTTCCAGAATGGAGCAACTGGGGATGTTCCTTCATCAAGGAGAAAGGCCTGTGTTCACCTAGAAGCCCTGAGTGTTACTTCCTTGAAGATTGGTTAGGGCAGGTTTCGAGGGAAATGAGGGGGTTGCACTGAAAAGCCA
Organism: Camelus bactrianus; assembly: GCF_048773025.1. Lineage (NCBI taxonomy): Eukaryota > Metazoa > Chordata > Mammalia > Artiodactyla > Camelidae > Camelus > Camelus bactrianus. The sequence continues at coordinate 47,832,464 of NC_133557.1, read as the reverse complement.
AGGAGCAGCGAATGAGTCCCCATGGACAGGGGAGGAAATTAGAGGTGTTCTACCTAACAGGGAACACCTTTATTCTCTTAAAGTGCATTGAGGACGGCTTCTATCACTGATTTAAGCAGTCATGTAACAGAATGGTGCGTGTGGCGAGGTTCCTTCTTCAATCAGAAAGACCTGGGTTCTCATAGATGCTCTTAGCATGTTTTCCCTGATTGTTTCTTAGGGCCGGTTTCAAGGAAAAAGAGGGGATCCCGTAGGAAAACCAAGTAGAAGCACGTGCCTCCACATTAAATGGATAAATAATTAGCAGATTTCCAACTACCATGGAACACCTGTATTCCCTACAAGGTATGTTGTGGAATGCTTCCCGTCCAACACACAGACAGACGGCTTCCAGAATTGAGCCTGCTGTGAGGTTCCTCCATCAAGCACAAACGTGTGGGTTCTCCTAGAAGCTCTTCCGGGGATATTCCTAAATAATTCCTTGTGCGTGTTGCAAGTGAAATTTGGGGTTGTGCTGGAAAGCCAAGAAAATTTGAGAGACTCCACATGGACAAAAGAGTTAATTAGCAGTTTCTCCTAACACGGAACACCTGTGTTCCCAAGAAGCTGCCTGGAGGACGGCTTCTCCCTTTGATATACAGAGTCGGGTTCAAGAATGGTGTCGGTGGGGATGTTCATCTTTAAGCAGAAGGGCCTGAGTTTACCTAGAATACCTTAGCATGACTTTCTTGAATGTTACCTAAGGCCTGGTTTGAGGGAAACGCGGGAGTTTAGTTGAAAAACGAGTAGCAGCAAGTGCCTCCCCAATGGATAGGGGAGGTAATTAGCGGAGTTCTCTCTAACAGGGACCTCCTCTGTTCCAAAAACCCTGCTTGTAATAAGACTTCCCCCTCACTCACACACAGTCAGGTTCCAGAATGGAGTGTGTGGAGAGGTTCATTCATCAAGCAGAAGCCCCTGGGTTCAAATAGAAGCACTTAGCGTGAATTACTTGAATGTTCCTTAAGGCCGGGTTTGAGGCAAAGGTGGGTGTTGAGCTGAAAATTCAAGGAGCAGCGAGTGCCTCCCCATTGACAGGTGAGGTAATTAGCGGAGTTTCCCTAACTGGGAACACCAGTGTTCTCAAAAATCTTCTTGCAGGACGGTTTCCCCTCTCCAACACACAGTCAGGTTCCAGAATGGAGTGTGTGGAGAGGTTCCTTCATGAAGCAGAATCGCCTTGGATCACCTACAATCCCTTAGCGTGAATTCCCTGAATGTTTCCTAGGGAGAGTTGCAAGGGAAAGATGGTGGTTGCGCTGTACAGCAACGTAGCAGTGAGTGCCTCCACATGGACAGTAGAGGTAATTAGCCTTGATCTACATAACAGGGAATACCTAAATTCCCAACAAACTTAGTGAAGGACAGCTTCCCCACAAAACACATTCGGGTGCCTGAATGCAACGTTTGGTGAGGTTCCTTCATCAAGCAGAAGCGCCTTGGTTCACCTAGAAGTTCTTAGCGTGACTTCACTGAACGTTTCCTACGGCAGGTTGCGAGGGAAATGGGGGGTTACACAGGAAATCGAAGTAGCAGCAAATGCCTCCCAATCAACAAGAGAGGTAGTTAGTGGTGATCCCCTAACAAGGAACACATGTTTTCCCAGAAAGCTGCGTGGATTACGGCTTTTCCCCCTGACAGACACAGTCAGGTTGCAGAATAATGCTACTGGGGATGTTCCTTCATCAAGCTGGAGAACCTGAATTTACATAGAAGCTCTCATCTTCACTTCCCTTAATGTATCCTTGGAAGGGTTGCGAGTTAAATTTCGGGGTTTTGCTAGATAGCCAAATAGCAGCGAGTGCCTCCCCCTGGACCGGATTACTAATTATCGGAGTTTCCCCTAAGACAGGACATCTGAGATCCAAAAAGCTACATGGTTGATTGTTTCCCTCACAACACACACAGTCGGCTACAAGCATGGACTGTGTAGGGAGGTTCCTTCATCAAGCAGAAACACCTGTGTGCATATAGTACCCTTTAGCATAAATTCCCTGAATATTTCCTAGGACGGGTTTCGAGGGTAAGGTTTGGGTTATGCTGGAAAGCCAAGTAACAGCGAGTGCCTCCCCATGGACAGGAGAGGTAATTAGCGGAGTTCCCTCTAACAAGGACCTCCTGTGTTCCAAAAATAACTGCTTATAGTAAGACTTCCCCTCCTTCACACACAGTCAGTTTCCAGAATGTAGTGTGTGGAGAGGTACCTTCATCAAGCAGAAGAGCCTGGGTTCAAATAGAAGCACTTAGCATGATTTCCTTGAATGTTTCTTTGGGCCGGGTTTGAGGGAAAGATGGGGGATGAGCTGAAAAATCAAGGAGCAGCGAGTGACTCCCCATGTATAGGTGAGGTAATTAGCTGAGATCCCCTAACAGGGAACAACTTTGTTCTCAACAAGATTGTTGCAGGACGGCTTCCCCTCTCCCACACCCAGTCATGTTCCAGAATGGAGTGTGTGGAGAGGTTCCTTCATGAAGCAGAAATCACTTGGATCACCAAGAATCCCTTAGCGTGAATTCTCTGAATGTATCCTAGCGAGAGTTGCAAGGGAAATGCGGGGGTTGCGCTTTTCAGCAAAGTAGCAGTGAGTGCCTCCCCATGGACAGTAGAGATAATTAGAGGTGTTCTAATAAACTGTTCCTAACAGGGAGTACCTGCATTCCCAACAAGCTTAGTGAAGGACAGCTTCCCCACTACACACAGTCGGTTTCCTTAATGCAGCATGTTGTGAGGTTCCTTCATCAAGCAGAAGCGATTGGGTTCACCTAGAAACTCATATTGTGACTTCACTGAATGTTTCGTATGGAAGGTTGCGAGGGAAAATGTGGGTTATGCAGGAAATCCAAGTAGCAGCAAATGCCACCCAATCAACAAGAGAGGTAGATAGTGGAGATCCCCTAACAGGGAACACCTGTGTTCCCAATAAGGGGCATTTAGGAAACTTGCCCACAGAAACACTGGTTCCAGAATTCAGCATGTTGGGAGATCCTTCATCAACAGAAGCGCCTGCGTTCACCTAGAATCCCTAAAAGTTACTTCCATGCATGTTTCCTAGGGCAGGTTGCAAGGGTAAGGTGGTGTTTGCGCCGAAAAGCCAAGTAGTATCTAGTGCCTCCCCATGGACAGGAGAGGTAATTAGTGGAGTTCACACTAACAGGGAACACCTGTGTTCCCAAAAACCTGCGTGGAAGACGGCTTACCCCCTACACACACACACATCTGGGTTCCAGAATGGAGTGTGTGGTGAGATATCTTTATGAAACAGAAGACTCTGTGTTCACATAGAATCCCGTAGGGTGAATTCACTTAATATTCACAGAGTGGGTTGTGAAAGAAATGTTGTGTTTCCACAGTGAAGCCAAGTAGCAGAGACAGCCTCCTCATGAAACTTAGAGGAATTTATCTCAGTTCCACCTAAGAGAGAACACCTGTGTTCATAAGAAGCTGAGTGGAATGACTGCACTCACACACGCACAGTCGGTTTCCCGAATCGAGTATGTGGGGTGGATCCATAATCAAGCAGAAGCGCCTGGGTTAAAGTAAAAGCCCTAAGGGTGACTGCCCTGAGTGTTTCCCATGGTGGGTAGCCAGGTATAAGTAGGGGTTGCGCAGGAAATCCTAGTAACAGTGAGTGCCTCACCATGGAAAGGAGAGGAAATTAGCAGAGTTCCCCCTAACAGGGAACACCTGTATTCCCAACAAGCTGTTTGGATGACGGATTCACCCCTAAAGACACAGAATTGGGTCCCAGAATGAAGCATTTGGGGAGGTTCCTTCATCAAGCAGAAGTGCCTGGGTACACCTAGAAGCCCTTAGCATGACTTTCCTGAATGTTTCTTAGGGTGGGTGCGAAGGAATAGGCAGGTATGCTCTTGAAAGCCAAGGATTACCGAGAGTCTCCACATGGACAGGAGTGGTAATTAGCAAAGTTCCCCCTAACAGCGACCTGCTGTGTTCCAAACAAGCTGCTTGTAGTTAGTATTTCCCCTCCCTCATACACAGTCGGGTTCCTGAATGGGGCATGTGGGGAGGTTCCTTCATTATGCAGAAGGGCCTGGGTTCATCTAGAAGCCCTTAGCATGATTCCCTGAATGTTCCATAGAATAGATTGCAAGGGACACGGGTTGTTGGTCGGGAAACCCTTGTAGCAGTGAGTGCCTTTCCATCGAAGGAGAGGTAATTACCGGAGTTCCCCTAACAAGGAACACATGTGTTCCCAAAAAGCTGCGTGGAGGCGGCTTTTCCCCCAGACAAACACAATCAGGTTTCAGAATGGAGAAACTGGGTATTCTCCTTTATCAATCAGAAGGGCCTGGGTTCAAAAAGATTTTCTTAGCATGTTTTCCCTGATTGTTTCTTAGGGCGGGTTTCAAGGAAAAAGATTGGATCACGTTGGAAACCAAGTAGAAGCAAGTGCCTACACATGAAAAGGATAAATAATTAGCAGAGTTCCCCCTAACATGGAACAGCTGTATTCCCAACAAGGTATGTTGTGGAATGCTTCCCCTCCAACACACACACTGACGGCTTCCAGAATGGAGCTTGCTGGGAGGTTCCTCCATCATGCAGAAACGTGTGGGTTCACCTAGAAGCCCTACTTTTGATATTCTGATATATTTCCTTGGGCGGGTTGCAAGTGAAATTTGGTGTTGGGCTGGAAAGCCAAGAAACATTGAGAGCCTCCACATGTACAGAAAGGTTAATCAGCATTTTCTCCAAACACGGAACACCTTTGTTCAAAAGAAGCTGCCTGGAATATATATTCTCCCTCTGATATACAGAGTCGGGTTCAAGAATTGTGTCTGTGGGGATGTTCATCTTTAAACTGAAGGGCATGAGTTCACCTAGAATACCTTAGCATGACTTCATTAAATGTTTCCTAAGGCCTGGTTTGAGGGAAATGCGGGAGTTGAGTTGAAAAACGTGTAGCAGCAAGTGCCTCCTGATGGATAGGGGAGGTAATTAGCGGAGTTCCCTCTAACAGGGACCTCCTGTGTTTCAAAAAATCTGCTTCTAGTAAGAATTCCCCCTCCCTCACCCACAGTCAGGTTCCAGAATAGAGTGTGTGGATAGGATTCTTCATCAAGCAGAAGTGCCTGTGGTCAAATAGAAGCACTTAGCGTGAATTCATTGAATGAATCTTAGGGCCAGGTTTCAGGAAAACGTGGGGGTTGAGCTGAAAACTCATGGAGCAGCGAATTCCTCCACATAGACAGGTGAGGTAATTAGCGGAGTTCCCATAACACGGAACACTTGTCTTCTAAACAAGCTTCTTGTAAGACGGCTTTCCCTCTCCCACACACAGTCAGGTTCCACAATGGAGAGTGTGGAGGGGTTCCTTCATGAAGTAGAAACGTCTTTGATCACCTAGAATCGCTTAGCGTGAATTCCCTGAATGTTTCCTAGGGAGAGTAGCAAGGGAATGGTGGGGGTTGCGCTGTACAGCAAAGTAGCAGTGAGTGCCTCCCCATGGACAGTAGAGGTAATTAGCGGTGTTCTACATAACAGGGAATACCTGCATTCCCTACAAGCTTAGTAAAGGACAGCTTCCCCACTACACACAGTTGTGTTCCAGAATGCATCGTGTGGTGAGGTTCCTCCATCAAGCAGAAGCGCATGGGTTCACCTAGAAGCTCTTTGCGTGACTTCTCTGAATGTTTCCTACGGCAAGTTATGAGGGAACAGGGTGATTACGCAGGAAATCCAAGTAGAAGCGAATGCCTGCCAATCAACAAGAGAGTTACTTAGTGGAGATCCCCTAACAGGGAAGACCTGTGTTCCCAAAAACCTGCGTGGAATACAGTTTTTCCCCCTGACAAACACAGTCAGGTTCCAGATTGGTGCTACTGGGGATGTTCCTTCATTAAGTTTTAGAATCTGAATTCACATAGTAGCTCTCAGCTTGACTTCACTGAATGTTCCCTTGGAAGATTTGCAAGGGAAATTTGGGGGTTTGCTAGATAGCCAAGTAGCAGCGAGTGCCTCCACATGGACCGGAGAGGTAATTATCGGAGTTTGCCCTAATTCGGAACAACTGTGTTCCAAAAAGCTACGTGGTGGATCGCTTTCCACACAACACACACAGACGGCTACCAGCATGGACTGTGTAGGGAGGTTCCTTCATCAAGCAGAAACACCTGTGTTCATCTAGGACCCTTTAGCATAAATTCCCTGAATGTATCCTAGGACGGGTTTTGAGGTTCAGATGGGGGTTATGCTGGAAAGCCAAGTAACAGCGAGTGAATTCCCATGGACAGGAAAAGTAATTACAGTGATCCCCGTAAAAGGGAACACCTGTGTTCCCAACAAGTGGCATTAAGGAAACTTGCCCACAGAAACACTGGTTTCAGAATTCACTATGTGCGGAGTTTCTTCATCAGGCAAAAGCGCCTGTGTACACCTAGAATCCCTTAACATTACTTCCATGCATGTTTGCTATTGCAGGATGCGAGGGTAAGTTCGTGGTTGCCCTGAAAACCCAAGTAGCTGCGAGTGCCTCCCCAAGGACAGGAGAGATTATTAGCGGAGTTCCCCCTAACTGGGAACACCTGTGTTCACAAAAAGCTGCATGGAGGGCGACTTGCCCCTACACACACACACATTGGTTCCAGAATGGAAAGTGTGGGGATGTGCCTTCATCAAGCAGAATCTCCTGGGTTAACATAGAAGCACTTAACGTGACTTTCCTGAATGTTTCCTAGGCCGGGTTGAGAGGGAAATTTGGGGGCTGTGCTGCAAACCCAAGGTGCAGAGAGTGAAACCAGAAGTGAGGAAATTAGCAGAGTTTCTCCTAACACGGAAGAAGCTGCATGAAGGAGGTCTTCCCCCCCAACAAACAAAGTCAGGATCCAGAAGGGTGCAAGTGGGGATGTTCCTTCATCAAGCAGAAGGACCTGGGTTCATATAGAAGCTCTTAGCATGACTACTCTCAATGTTTTAGCGCGGGTTGCGGCGGAATAGACGGGGTTTGGCTGGAAAGCTAAGTAGCAGCAGGGTCTACCCCAAGTACTGTCGTGGTAATTAGCAGATTTCCCACTAACAGGGACCTGCTGTGTTCAAAATAATCTGCTTGTAGTAACACTTCCTCCTGTTTCACACACAGACGGTTTCCTTAATGGGGCGAGTGGGGTGGTTCCTTCATCGTGCAGAAGCACCTGGGTTCATCTAGAAGCCCTTAGCATGACTTCCCTAAATATTCCCTAGAGCAGGTTGCGAGGGACACGGTGGGTTGCGCGGGAAACCCTTGTAGCAGCGAGTGCTTCCCCATTAAAAAGAGAGGTAATTAGCGGTGTTCCCCTAACAAGGAACAGATGTGTTCCCAAAAAGCTGCGTGGAGTTCGGCTTTTTCCCTGACAAACACAGTCAGGTTCCAGAATGGTGCAACTGGGGATGTTCCTTCATCAAGCAGAAGGGCCTGTGTTCAACTAGAAGCCCTTAGCTTGACTTACTTGAAAATATGTTAGGGCAGGTTTCGAGGGAAATGAGGGGGTTGCACTGAAAAACCAAGGAGCAGCGAATGACTCCCCATGGACAGGAGAGATAATTAGCGGAGTTCTACATAACAGGGAACACCTTTATTCCCTTAAAGTGCATTGAGGACGGATTTTATCACTGATTTAAGCAGCCATGTAACGCAATGCTGCGTGTTGCGAGGTTCCTTGATCAATCAGAAGGGCCTGGGTTCACATAGAAGCACTTAGCATGAATTCCCTGATTGTTTCTTAGGGCGGGTTTCAAGGAAAAAGAGGGGATCACGCTGAAAAGCCAAGTAGCACAAGTGCCTCCACAGGTAAAAGATAAATAATTAGCAGAGTTCCCCCTAACATGGAACACCTGTATTCCCAACAAATTTTGTTGTGGAATGATTCCCGTCCAACACACACACAGATGGCTTCCTGAACGGAGCCTGCTGGGAGGTTCTTCCATCAAGTAGAAACGTGTGGGTTCACAAAGAAGCCCTTCCTGTGACATTCCTTAATGTTTCCTAGGGCGGGTTGCAAGTGAAATTTGGGGTTGTGCTGGAAAGCCTAGAAACAGTGAGAGACTCCACATGGACATGAGAGTTAATTAACAGTTTCTCCTAACACGGAACACCTGTGTTCCCAAGAAGCTGCCTGGAGGATGGCTTCTCCCCATGATATGCACAGTTGGGTTCCAGAATGGTGTGTGTGGGGATGTTCATCTTTAAGCAGAAGGGCCTGTGTTCAACTAGATTACCATAGAATGATTTCCTTGAATGTTACTTAAGGCCTGGTTTGAGGCAAAGGCTGGAGTTGCGTTGAAAAACAGTAGCAGCATGTGCTCCCCATGGATATGAGAGGTAATTAGCTCAGTTCCCTCTAATAGGGACCTCCTGTTTTTCAAAAAACCTGCTTGTATTAAGAATTCCCAATCCCTCACACAGAGTCAGGTTCCAGAGTGGAGTGTGGGGATAGGATCCTTCATCAAAGAGAATTGCCTGTGTTCAAATAGAAGCACGTAGCATGACTAACTTGAATGTTTCTTAGGGCCGGGTTTGAGGAAAAGGTGGGGGTGAGCTGAAAATTCAAGGAGCAGCGAGTGCCACCCCATGGACTGGTGAGGTAATTAGTGGAGTTCCCCTTACAGGGAACACATGTGTTCTCAACAAGCTTTTGGCATGACGGCTTCACATTTCAAACACACAGTCAGGTTCCAGAATGGAGTGTGTGGATAGGATTCTTCATCAAGCAGAAGCGCCTGTGTTCAAATAGAAGCAGTTAGCGTGAATTCATTGAATGTTTCATAGGGCTAGGTTTCAGGAAAAATTTGGGGTTGTGCTGAAAATTCAAGGAGCAGCGAGTGACTCCCCATGGACAGGTGAGGTAATTAGCGGGGTTCCCATAACAGGGAACACTTGTATTATAAACAAGCTTCTTATAGGACGGCTTCCCCTCTCCCACACACAATCAGGTTCCAGAATGGAGTGTGTGGAGGGGTTCCTTCATGAAGCAGAAACGGCTTGGATCACCTAGAATAGATTAGCGTGAATTCCCTGAATGCTTCCTAGGGAGAGTTGCAAGGGAATGGTGGGGGTTGCGGTGTACAGCAAAGTAGCAGTGAGTGCCTCCCCATGGACAGTAGAGGTAATTAGCGGTGTTCTACATAACAGGGAATACCTGCATTCCCTACAAGCTTAGTGAAGGGCAGCTTCCCCAATTCACACAGTCGTGTACCAAAATGCATCTTGTGGTGAGGTTCCTTCATCAAGCAGAAGCGCATGGGTTCACCTAGAAGCTCTTAGCGTGACTTCTCTGAATTTTCCTACGGCAAGTTTTGAGGGAACTGGGGGATTACGCAAGAAATCCAAGTAGAAGCGAATGCCTGACAATCAAAAAGAGAGTTACTTAGTGGAGATCCCCTAACATGGAAAACCTGTGTTCCCAAAAACCTGCGTGGAATACAGTTTTTCCTCCTGACAAACACAGTCAGGTTCCAGATTGGGGCAACTGGGGATGTTCCTTCATTAAGCTTCAGAATCTGAATTCACATAGAAGCTCTCAGCTTGACTTCCCTGAATGTTTCCTTGGGAGAGTTGCAAGGGAAATTTGGGGGTTTTCTAGATAGCCAATTAGCAGCGAGTGCCTCCACATGGACCGGAGAGGTAATTATCGGTGTTTGCCCTAAGACAGAACAACTGTGTTCCAAAAAGCTACGTGGAGGATCGCTTCCCACACAACACACACAGTCGGCTACCAGCATGGACTCTGTAGGGAGGTTCCTTCATCAAGCAGAAACACCTGTGTTCATCCAGGACCCTTAAGCATAACTTCGCTGAATGTTTCCTAGGGCGGGTTTCGAGGTTAAGATGGGGGTTATGCTGGAAAGCCAAGTAACAGCGAGTGCGATCCCATGGACAGGAAAAGTAATTACAGTTATCCCCGTAACAGGGAACACCTGTGTTCCCAACAAGTGGCATTTAGAAAACTTGCCAACAGAAACACTGGTTCCAGAATTCAGCATGTGGGGAGTTTCTTCATCAAGCAGAAGAGCCTGTGTACACCTAGAATCCCTTAACATTACTTCCATGCATGTTTCCTATTGCAGGTTGCTAGGGTAAGTTGGTGGTTGCCCTGAAAACCCAAGTAGCTGCGAGTGCCTCCCCTTGGACAGGAGAGGTATTTAGCGGAGTTCCCCCTAACTGGGAACACCTGTGTTCACAAAAAGCTGCAAGGAGGACGACTTGCCCCTACACACACACACACGGGTTCCAGAATGGAAAGTGTGGGGACGTACCTTCATCAAGCAGAATCGCCTGGGTTCACATAGAAGCCCTTTTTATGACTTCCCTGACTGTTTCCATGGCTGGGTTGAGAGGGAAATTTGGGGACTGTGCTGCAAACCCAAGGTGCAGAGAGTGTATCCACAAGTGAGGAATTTAGCAGAGTTTCTCCTAACACGGAAGAGGCTGCATGAAGGAGGTCTTCCCCCCAACAAACAAAGTCACGGTCCAGAAGGGTGCAAGTGGGGATGTTCCTTCATCAAGCAGAAGGACCTGGGTATATATAGAAGCTCTTAGCATGACTACTCTCAATGTTTTAGCGCGGGTTGCGGCGGAATAGACGGGGTTTGGCTGGAAAGCTAAGTAGCAGCAGGGTCCACCCCAATTACTGTCGTGGTAATTAGCAGAGTTCATCCTAACAGGGACCTGCTGTGTTCCAAACAATCTGCTTGAAGTAACACTTCCTCCTCCTTCACACACAGTCGGATTCCTTAATGGGGCGTGTGGGGAGGTTCCTTCATCATGCAGAAGCGCCTGGGTTCATCTAGAAGCCCTTAGCATGACTTCCATAAATGTTCCCTAGAGCAGGTTGCGAGGGACACGGGGGGTTGCGCGGGAAACCCTTGTAGCAGCGAGTGCCTCCACATTGAAAAGAGAGGTAATTAGCGGAGTTCCCCTAACAAGGAACACCTGTGTTCCCAAAAAGCTGTGTGGAGTTCGGCTTTTCCCCCGACAAACACAGTCAGGTTCCAGAATGGTGCAACTGGGGATGTTCCTTCATCAAGCAGAAGGGCCTGTGTTCACCTATAATCCCTTAGCGTGAGTTCTTTGAAGGTTTCTTAGGGCAGGTTTCGAGGGAACAGAGTGTGTTGCACTGAAAAAACACGGAGCAGCGAATGACTCCCCATGGACAGGAGAGGTAATTAGCGGAGTTCTACCTAACAGGAACATCTTTGTTCCCAAAATGTGCATTGAGGACGGCTTCTATCCCTAATGTAAGCAGTCAGGTAACAGAACGGTGCTTGTGGGGAGGTTCCTTCATAAATCAGAAGGACCTGGGTTCACATAGAAGCTCTTAGCATGTTTTCCCTGATTGTTTCTTAGGGCGGGTTTCAAGGAAAAAGAGGGGATCACGTTGGAAACCCAAGTAGCAGCAAGTGCCTCCACAGGTAAAGGATAAATAATTAGCAGAGTTCCCCCTAACATGGAACACCTGTATTCCCAACAAGTTATGTTGAGGAATGCTTCCCCTCCAACACACACACAGATGGCTTCCTGAACGGAGCCTGCTGGGAGGTTCCTCCATCAAGCAGAAACTTGTGGATTCACCTAGAAGCCCTTCCTGTGACATTCCTTAATGTTTCCTAATGCGGGTTGCAATTGAAATTTGGGGTTGTGCTGGAAAGTCTAGAAACATTGAGAGCCTCAACATGGACATGAGAGTTAATTAGCAGTTTCTCCTAACACGGAACACCTGTGTTCCCAAGAAGCTGCCTGGAGGATGGCTTCTCCCCATGATATGCACATTTGGGTTCCATAATGGTGTCTGTGGGGATGTTCATCTTTAAGCAGAAGGGCCTGAGTTCAACTAGAATACCTTAGAATGACTTCCTTGAAAGTTACTTAAGGCCTGGTTTGAGGGAAATGGTGGAGTTGCGTTGAAAAGTCAGTAGCAGCAAGTGCCTCCCCATGGATATGGGAGGTAATTAGCTCAGTTCCCTCTAATAGGGACTTCATGTGTTTCCAAAAACCTGCTTGTATTAAGACTTCCCACTCCCTCACACACAGTCAGGTTCCAGAATGGAGTGTGTGGATAGGTTCCTTCATCAAAGAGAATCGCCTGTGTTCAAATAGAAGCACGTAGAGTGACTAAATTGAATGTTTCTTACGGCCGGGTTTGAGGAAAAGGGGGTGGGAGCTGAAAAGTCAAGGAGAAGCGAGTGCCTCCCCATGGACTGTTGAGGTAATTAGCGGAGTTCCCCTTACATGGAACACCTGTGTTCTCAACAAGCTTTTGGCAGGACGGCTTCCCTTTTCAAACACACAGTCAGGTTCCAGAATGGAGTGTGTGGAGAGGTAACTTCATGAAGCAGAAACGCCTTGGATCACCTAGAATCACTTAGTTTGAATTCCTTGAATTATTCCTAGGGACAGTTGCAAGAGAAATGTGGGGTATGCACTGTACAGCAAAGAAGCAGTTAGTGCCTCCCCATGGACAGTGGAGGTAATTAGCGGTGTTCTACATAACAGGGAATACCTACATTCCCAACAATACTAGTGAAGAACAGCTTCACCACTACATAGAGTCGGGTTCCAGAATGCAGCGTGTGGCGATGTTCCTTCATCAAGTAGAAGCACCAGGGTTCACCTAGAAGTCCTTAACATGACTTCCATGAATGTTCCCTTGAACTGGATGCGAGGGACACGGGGGGTTGCGCGGGAAACCCTTGTAGAAGCGAGTGCCTCCCAATCCAATGGAGATGTAATTAGCGGAGTTCCCCTAACAAGGAACACCTGCGTTCCCAAAGAGCTGCATGGAGGACGGCACTTCACCCCAACAAACAAAGTCAGGTTCCAAAATGGAGCAACTGGGGATGATCCTTCATCAAGGAGATAGGCCTTTGTTCACCTAGAAGCCCTGAGTGTGACTTTCTTGAAAAATTGTTAGGGCAGGTTTCGAGGGAAAAGAGGGTGTTGCACTGAAAAGCCAAGGAGCAGAGAATGAATCCCCATGAACAGGGGAGGTAATTAGCGGACTTCTACCTAACAGGGAACACCTTTATTCCGTTAAATTGCTTTGAAGACGGTTTCTATCACTGATTTAAGCAGTCATGTAACAGAATGATGGGTGTGACGAAGTTCCTTCATCAATCAGAAAGGCCTGGGTTCACATAGATGTTCTTAGCATGTTTCCCTGATTGTTTCTTAGGGCCGGTTTCAAGGAAAAAGGGGGGATCCCGTTGGAAATCCAAGTAGAAGCAAGTGCCTCCACATTAAATGGATAAATATTTGGCAGAGTTCCAACTAACATAGAACACCTGTATACTCAACAAGGTATGTTGTGGAATGCTTCCACTCCAACACACACACAGACGGCTTCCAGAATGGAGCCTGCCTTGAGTTTCCTCCAACAAGCACAAACGTGTGGGTTCTCCTAGAATCTCTTCCGGGGATATTCCTAAATAATTCCTTGTGCGTGATGCAAGTGAAATTTGTGGTTGTGCTGGAAAGCCAAGAAACATTGAGAGACTCCACATGGACACGAGAGTTAATTAGCAGTTTCTCCTAACACGGAACACCTGTGTTCCCAAGAAGCTGCCTGGAGGACGGCTTCTCCCTTTGATATACAGAGTCGGGTTCATGAATGGTGTCTTTGGGGATGTTCATCTTTAAGCAGAAGGGCCTGAGTTTACCTAGAATACCTTAGCATAACTTTCTTGAATGTTACCTAAGGCAAGGTTTGAGGGAAAGGCGGGAGTTGAGTTGAAAAACGAGTAGTAGCAAGTGCCTCCCCATGGATAGGGGAGGTAATTAGCAGAGTTCCCTCTAACAGGGACCTCCCCTGTTCCAAAAACCCTGCTTGTAATAAGACTTCCCCCTCAATCACACACATTCAGGTTCCAGAATGGAGTGTTTGGAGAGATTCCTTCATCAAGCAGAAGCCCCTGGGTTAAAATAGAAGCACTTAGCGTGACTTCCTTGAATGTTCCTTAGGGCCGGGTTTGAGGCAAAGGTGGGGGTTGAGCTGAAAACTCAAGGAGCAGCGAGTGCCTCCCCATTGACAGGTGAGGTAATTAGCGGAGTTTCCCTAAATGGGAACACCAGTGTTCTCAAAAATCTTCTTGCAGGACGGTTTCCCCTCTCCAACACACAGTCAGGTTCCAGAATGGAGTGTGTGGAGGGGTTCCTTCATAAAGCAGAATCGCCTTGGATCACCTACAATCCCTTAGCGTGAATTCCCTGAATGTTTCCTAGGGAGAGTTGCAAGGGAAAGGTGGTTGTTGCGCTGAACAGCAAAGTAGCAGTGAGTGCTTCCACATGGACAGTAGAGGTAATTAGCGGTGATCTACATAACAGCGAATACCTACATTCCCAACAAACTTAGTGAAGGACATCTTCCCCACTAAACACAGTCGGATTCCAGAATGCAGCGTGTGGTGAGGTTCCTTCATCAAGCAGAAGCACCTTGGTTCACCTAGAAGCTCTTAGCGTGACTTAACTGAATGTTTCCAACGGCAGGTTGCGAGGGAAATGGAGGGTTACACAGGAAATCCAAGTAGCAGCGAATGCCTCCCAATCAACAAGAGAGGTAGTTAGTGGAGATCCCCTAAAAAGGAACACCTGTGTTCCCACAAAGCTTCGTGGAATACGGCTTTTCCCCCTGACAGACACAGTCAGGTTGCAGAAACATGCTACTGGGGATGTACCTTCATCAAGCTGGAGAACCTGAATTCACATAGAAGCTCTCATCTTGACTTCCCTTAATGTATCCTTGGAAGGGTTGCGAGTTAAATTTCGGGGTTTTGCTAGATAGACAATTAGCAGCGAGTGCCTCAACAGGGACCGGATAAGTAATTATCGGAGTTTCCCCTAAGACAGAACACCTGTGTTCCAAAAAGCTACGTGGTGGATCGCTTCCCTCACAACAGACACATTGTGCTACAAGCATGGACCCTGTGGGGAGGTTCCTTCATTAAGCAGAAACACCTGTGTTCATCCAGGACCCTTAAGCATAACTTCCCTGAATGTTTCCTAGGGCGGGTTTCGAGGTTAAGATGGGGGTTATGCTGGAAAGCCAAGTAACAGCGAGTGCGTTCCCATGGACAGGAAAAGTAATTACAGTTATCCCCGTAACAGGGAACACCTTTGTTGACAAAAAGTGGCATTTAGGAAACTTGCCCACAGAAACACTGGTTCCAGAATTCAGCATGTGGGGAGTTTCTTCATCAAGCGGAAGCGCCTATGTTCACCTAGAATCCCTTAACATTACTTCCATGCATGTTTCCTATTGCAGGTTGCTAGGGTAAGTTGGTGGTTGCCGTGAAAACCCAAGTAGCTGCGAGTGCCTCCCCTTGGACAGGAGAGGTATTTAGCGGAGTTCCCCCTAATTGGGAACACCTGTGTTCACAAAAAGCTGCAAGGAGGACGACTTGCCCCTACACACATACAAACTGGTTCCAGAATGGAAAGTGTGGGGACGTTCCTTCATCAAGCAGAATCGCCTGGGTTCACATAGAAGCCCTTTTTGTGACTTCCCTGACTGTTTCCATGGCCGGGTTGAGAGGGAAATTTGGGGGCTGTGCTGCAAACCCAAGGTGCAGAGAGTGCATCCACAAGTGAGGAAATTAGCAGAGTTTCTCCTAACACGGAAGAAGCTGCATGAAGGAGGTCTTCCCCCCCAACAAACAAAGTCAGGATCCAGAAGGGTGCAAGTGGGGATGTTCCTTCATCAAGCAGAAGGACCTGGGTACATATAGAAGCTCTTAGCATGACTTCTCTCAATGTTTAAGCGCGGGTTGCGGCGGAATAGACGGGGTTTGGCTGGAAAGCTAAGTAGCAGCAGGGTCCACCCCAATTACTGTCGTGGTAATTAGCAGAGTTCATCCTAACAGGGACCTGCTGTGTTCCAAACAATCTGCTTGAAGTAACACTTCCTCCTCCTTCACACACAGTCGGATTCCTTAATGGGGCGTGTGGGGAGGTTCCTTCATCATGCAGAAGCGCCTGGGTTCATCTAGAAGCCCTTAGCATGACTTCCCTAAATGTTCCCTAGAGCAGGTTGCGAGGGACACGGGGGGTTGCGCGGGAAACCCTTGTAGCAGCGAGTGCCTCCACATTGAAAAGAGAGGTAATTAGCGGAGTTCCCCTAACAAGGAACACCTGTGTTCCCAAAAAGCTGTGTGGAGTTCAGCTTTTCCCCCGACAAACACAGTCAGGTTCCAGAATGGTGCAACTGGGGATGTTCCTTCATCAAGCAGAAGGGCCTGTGTTCACCTATAATCCCTTAGCGTGAGTTCTTTGAAGGTTTCTTAGGGCAGGTTTCTAGGGAACAGAGTGTGTCGCACTGAAAAAACACGGAGCAGCGAATGATTCCCCATGGACAGGAGATGTAATTAGCGGAGTTCTACCTAACAGGAACATCTTTGTTCCCAAAATGTGCATTGAGGACGGCTTCTATCCCTAATGTAAGCAGTCAGGTAACAGAACGGTGCTTGTGGGGAGGTTCCTTCATCAATCAGAAGGACCTGGGTTCACATAGAAGCTCTTAGCATGTTTTCCCTGATTGTTTCTTAGGGCAGGTTTCAAGGAAAAAGAGGGGATCACGTTGGAAAGCCAAGTAGCAGCAAGTGCCTCCACAGGTAAAGGATAAATAATTAGCAGAGTTCCCCCTAACATGGAACACCTGTATTCCCAACAAGTTATGTTGAGGAATGCTTCCCCTCCAACACACACACAGATGGCTTCCTGAACGGAGCCTGCTGGGAGGTTCCTCCATCAAGCAGAAACGTGTGGGTTCACCTAGAAGCCCTTCCTGTGACATCACTTAATGTTTCCTAGGGCGGGTTGCAAGTGAAATTTGGGGTTGTGCTGGAAAGCCTAGAAACAGTGAGAGCCTCCACATGGACATGAGAGTTAATTAGCAGTTTCTCCTAACACGGAACACCTGTGTTCCCAAGAAGTTGCCTGGAGGATGGCTTCTCCCCATGATATGCACATTTGGGTTCCATAATGGTGTCTGTGGGGATGTTCATCTTTACGCAGAAGTGCCTGATTTCAACTAGAATACCTTAGAATGACTTCCTTGAAAGTTACTTAAGGCCTGGTTTGAGGGAAATGGTGGAGTTGCGTTGAAAAGACAGTAGCAGCAAGTGCCTCCCCATGGATATGGGAGGTAATTAGCTCAGTTCCCTCTAATAGGGACCTCCTGTGTTTCCAAAAACCTGCTTGTATTAAGACTTCCCACTCCCTCACACACAGTCAGGTTGCAGAATGGAGTGTGTGGATAGGTTCCTTCATCAAAGAGAATCGCCTGTGTTCAAATAGAAGCACGTAGAGTGACTAACTTGAATGTTTCTTACGGCCGGGTTTGAGGAAAAGGTGGGGGTGAGCTGAAAAGTCAAGGAGAATCGAGTGCCTCCCCATGGACTGTTGAGGTAATTAGCGGAGTTCCCCTTACACGGAACACCTGTGTTCTCAACAAGATTTTGGCAGGACGGCTTCCCTTTTCAATCACACAGTGAGGTTCCAGAATGGAGTGTGTGGAGGGGTTCCTTCATGAAGCAGAAACGCCTTGGATCCCTAGAATCACTTAGTTTGATTTCCTTGAATTATTCCTAGGGACAGTTGCAAGGGAAAGTTGGGGTTTGCACTGTAGAGCAAAGAAGCATTTAGTGCCTCCCCATGGACAGTAGAGGTAATTAGCGGTTTTCTACATAACAGGGAATACCTACATTCCCAACAATATTAGTGAAGGACAGCTTCACCACTACACAGAGTTGGGTTCCAGAATGCAGCGTGTGGCGAGGTTCCTTCATCAAGTAGAAGCACCTGGGTTCACCTAGAAGGCCTTAACATGACTTCCATGAATGTTCCCTTGAACTGGATGCGAGGGACACGGGGGGTAGCGCGGGAAACCCTTGTAGCAGCGAGTGCCTCCCAATTCAATGGAGATGTAATTAGCGGAGTTCCGCTAACAAGGAACACCTGCGTTCCCAAAGAGCTGCATGGAGGATGGCACTTCACCCCAACAAACAAATTCAGGTTCCAGAATGGAGCAAATGGGGATGTTCCTTCATCAAGGAGATAGGCCTTTGTTCACCTAGAAGCCCTGAGTGTGGCTTTCTTGAAGATTTGTTAGGGCAGGTTTCGAGGGAAAAGAGGGTGTTGCACTGAAAAGCCAAGGAGCAGCGAATGAATCCCCATGGACAGGGGAGGTAATTAGCGGAGTTCTACCTAACAGGGAACTCCTTTATTCCCTTAAAGTGCATTGAAGACGGTTTCTATCACTGATTTAAGCAGTCATGTAACAGAACGGTGCGTGTGAAGAGGTTCCTTCATCAATCAGAAGGGCCTGGGTTCACATAGATGCTCTTAAGCATGTTTTTCCTGATTGTTTCTTAGGGCCGGTTTCAAGGAAAAAGAGGGGATCACGTTGGAAAGCCAAGTAGAAGCAAGTGCCTCCACATTAAATGGATAAATAATTGGCAGAGTTCCAACTAACATTGAAAACCTGTATATCCAACAAGGTATGTTGTGGAATGCTTCCCCTCCAACACACACACAGACGGCTTCCAGAATGGAGCCTGCTGTGAGGTTCCTCCATCAAGCACAAACGTGTGGGTTCTCCTAGAAGCTCTTCCGGGGATATTCATAAATATTTCCTTGTGCGTGATGCAAGTGAAATTTGGGGTTGTGCTGGAAAGCCAAGAAACATTGAGAGACTCCACATGGACAGGAGAGTTAATTAGCAGTATCTCCTAACACGGAACACCTGTGTTCCCAAGAAGCTGCCTGGAGGACGGCTTCTCCCTTTGATATACAGAGTCGGGTTCATGAATGGTGTCTTTGGGGATGTTCATCTTTAAGCAGAAGGGCCTGAGTTTACCTAGAATACCTTAGCATAACTTTCTTGAATGTTACCTAAGGCAAGGTTTGAGGGAAAGGCGGGAGTTGAGTTGAAAAACGAGTAGTAGCAAGTGCCTCCCCATGGATATGGGAGGTAATTAGCGGAGTACCCTCTAACAGGGACCTCCCCTGTTCCAAAAACCCTGCTTGTAATAAGACTTCCCCCTCAATCACACACATTCAGGATCCAGAATGGAGTGTGTGGAGAGTTTCCTTCATCAAGCAGAAGCCCCTGGGTTAAAATAGAAGCACTTAGCGTGACTTCCTTGAATGTTCCTTAGGGCCGGGTTTGAGGCAAAGGTGGGGGTTGAGCTGAAAACTCAAGGAGCAGCGAGTGCCTCCCCATTGACAGGTGAGGTAATTAGCGGAGTTTCCCTAAATGGGAACACCAGTGTTCTCAAAAATCTTCTTGCAGGACGGTTTCCCCTCTCCAACTCACAGTCAGGTTCCAGAATGGAGTGGGTTGAGAGGTTCCTTCATAAAGCAGAATCGCCTTGGATCACCTACAATCCCTTAGCGTGAATTCCCTGAATGTTTCCTTGGGAGAGTTGCCAGGGAAAAGTGGTGGTTGCGCTGAACAGCAAAGTAGCAGTGAGTGCCTCCACATGGACAGTAGAAGTAATTAGCGGTGATCTACATAACAGCGAATACCTACATTCCCAACAAACTTAGTGAAGGACATCTTCCCCACTAAACACAGTCGGATTCCAGAATGCAGCGTGTGGTGAGGTTCCTTCATCAAGCAGAAGCACCTTGGTTCACCTAGAAGCTCTTAGCGTGACTTCACTGAATGTTTCCTACGGCACGTTGCGAGGGAAATGAGGGTTTACACAGGAAATCCAAGTAGCAGCGAATGCCTCCCAATCAACAAGAGAGGTAGTTAGTGGAGATCCCCTAAAAAGGAACACCTGTGTTCCCACAAAGCTTCGTGGAATACGGCTTTTCCCCCTGACAGACACAGTCAGGTTGCAGAAACATGCTACTGGGGATGTACCTTCATCAAGCTGGAGAACCTGAATTCACATAGAAGCTCTCATCTTGACTTCCCTTAATGTATCATTGGAAGGGTTGCGATTTAAATTTCGGGGTTTTGCTAGATAGCCAAGTAGCAGCGAGTGCCTCCACAGGGACCGGATAAGTAATTATTGGAGTTTCCCCTAAGACAGAACACCTGTGTTCCAAAAAGCTACGTGGTGGATCGCTTCCCTCACAACACACACAGTCAGCTACAAGCATGGACTTTGTGGGGAGGTTCCTTCATCAAGCAGAAACACCTGTGTGAATCTAGGACCCTTTAGCATAAATTCCCTGAATGTTTCCTAGGACGGGTTTCGAGGGTAAGGTGGGGGTTATGCTGGAAAGCCAAGTAACAGCGAGTGCCTCCCCATGTACAGGAGAGGTAATTAGCGGAGTTCCCTCTAACTGGGACCTCCTGTGTTCCAAAAAACTGCTTATAGTAAGACTTCCCCTCCCTCACACACAGTCAGGTTCCAGAATGGAGTGTGTGGAGTGGTTCCTTCATCAAGCAGAAGCCCCTGGGTTCAAATAGAAACACTTAGCGTGACTTCCTTGAATGTTTCTTTGGGCCGGGTTTGAGGGAAAGATGGGGGTTCAGCTGAAAAATCAAGGAGCAGCGAGTGCCTCCCCATGGATAGGTGAGGTAATTAGCTGAGTTCCCCTAACAGGGAACAACTGTGTTCTCAACAAGCTTCTTGCAGGACGGCTTCCCCTCTCCCACACCCAGTCAGGTTCCAGAATGGAGTGAGTGGAGGAGTTCCTTCATGAAGCAGAAATCACTTGGATCTCGAAGAATCCCTTAGCGTGAATTCTCTGAATGTATACTAGGGAGAGTTGCAAGGGAAACGCGGGGGTTGCGCTTTTCAGCAATGTAGCAGTGAGTGCCTCCCCATGGACAGTAGAGGTAATTAGCGGTGTTCTACCTAACAGGGAGTACCTGCATTCACAACAAGCTTAGTGAAGGGCAGCTTCCCCACTACACACAGTCGGTTTCCAGAATGCAGCGAGTGGTGAGGTTCCTTCATCAAGCAGAACCGCCTGGGTTCACCTAGAAACTCTTATTGTGACTTCACTGAATGTTTCCTATGGAAGGTTGTGAGGGAAATTGTGGGTTACGCTGGAAATCCAAGTAGCAGCGAATGCCACCCAATCAACAAGAGAGGTAGATAGTGGAGATCCCCTAAAAGGGAACACCTGTGTTCCCAACAAGGGGCATTTAGGAAACTTGCCCACAGAAACACTGGTTCCAGAATTCAGCATGTGGGGAGATCCTTCATCAACAGAAGCGCCTGTGTTCACCTAGAATCCCTAAAAGTTACTTCCATGCATGTTTCCTAGGGCAGGTTGCGAGGGTAAGGTGGTGATTGCGCTGAAAACCCAATTAGCATCTAGTGCCTCCCCATGGACAGGAGAGGTAATTAGTGGAGTTCACACTAACAGGGAACACCTGTGTTCCCAAAAAGCTGCGTGGAAGATGGCTTACGCACTACACGCACACACATCTGGGTTCCAGAATGGAGTGTGTGGTGAGATATCTTTATGAAACAGAAGACTCTGTTTTCACATAGAATCCCGTAGCGTGAATTCACTTAATGTTTCACAGAGTGGGTTGTGAAAGAAAAGTGGTGGTTCCACAGTAAAGCAAATTAGCAACGACTGCCTCCTCATGGAACTAAGAGGAATTTATCTCAGTTCCACCTAAGAGAGAACACCTGTGTTCATAAGAATCTGAGTGGAATGACTGCACTCACACACGCACAGTCGGTTTCCCGAATCGAGTATGTGGGGTGGATCCATAATCAAGCAGAAGCACCTGGGTTAAAGTAGAAGCCCTAAGCATGACTGCCCAGAGAATTTCCCATGGCGGGTTGCCAGGTATAAGCAGGGGTTGCGCAGGAAAACCTAGTAACAGTGAGTGCCTCACCATGGAAAGGAGAGGAAATTAGCAGAGTTCCCCCTAACAGAGAACACCTGTATTCCCAACAAGCTGCTTGGATGACGGATTCACCCCTAAAGACACAGAATTGTGTTCCAGAATGAAGCATTTGGGGAGGTTCCTTCATCAAGCAGAAGTGCCTGGGTACACCTAGAAGCCCTTAGCATGACTTTCCTGAATGTTTCTTAGGGTGGGTGCGAAGGAATAGGCAGGTATGCGCTTGAAAGCCAAGGAGTAGCGAGTGTCTCCACATGGACAGGAGAGGTAATTAGCAGAGTTCCCCCTAACTGGGAACACCTGTGTTCACAAAAAGCTGCATGGAGAACGACTTGCCCCTACACACACACACGCGGGTTTCAGAATGGAAAGTGTGGGGACGTTCCTTCATTAAGCAGAATCGCCTGGGTTCACATAGAAGCCCTTATCGTGACTTCCCTGAATGATTCCTAGGCTGGGTTGAGAGGGAAATTTGGGGGCTGCGCTGCAAACCCAAGGAGCATAGAGTGCATCCACATGGATAAGAGAGGAAATTAGCAGAGTTTCTCCTAACACGGAAGAAGCTGCATGAAGGAGGGCTTCCCCCCTACAAACATAGTCAGGTTCCAGAATGGTGCAAGTGGGGATGTTCCTTCATAAAGCAGAAGGGCCTGGGTTCATATAGAAGCACTTAGCATGACTTCTCTCAATGATTTAACACGGGTTGGGGCAGAATATACGGGGTCTGGCTGGAAATCCAAGTAGCATCATTGTCCTCCCCAAGGACAGGAGTGGTAATTAGCAGAGTACCCCCTAACAGCGACCTGCTGTGTTCCAAACTAGCTGCTTGTAGTAAGTCTCCCCCTCCATCACATCAGTCGGGTTCCTGAATGGGACGTGTGGGGAGGATCCTTTATCATGCAGAAGCGCCTGGGTTCATCTAGAAGCCCTTAGCATGACTTCCCTGAATGTTCCCTAGAACAGGTTGCGAGGGACACGGGGGGTTGCGCGGGAAACCCCTGTAGCAGCGAGTACCTCCCCATCGAAAGGAGAGGTAATTAGCGGAGATCCCCTAAAAAGGAACACCTGTGTTCCCAAAAAGCTGCGTGGAGGACGGCTTTTCCCCCCGACAAACACAGTCAGGTTCCAGAATGGAGAAACTGGGGATGTTCCTTCATCAAGCAGAAAGGCCTGTGTTCAACTAGAAGCCCTTAGCGTGACTTACTTGAAGATATGTTAGGGCAGGTTTCGAGGGGAATGAGGGGGTTGCACTGAAAAGCCAAGGAACAGCGAATGACTCCCCATGGACAGGAGAGGTAATTAGCGGAGTTCTACATTACAGGGAACACCTTTATTCCCTTAAAGTGCATTGAGGACGGATTCTATCACTGATTTAAGCAGTCATGTAACACAATGCTGCGTGTTGCGAGGTTCCTTCATAAATCAGAAGGGCCTGGGTTCACAAAGATTCTCTTTGCATGTTTTCCCTGATTGTTTCTTAGGGCGGGTTTCAAGGAAAAGAGGGGATCACGTTGGAAAGCCAAGTAGAAGCAAGTGCCTACACATGAAAAGGATAAATAATTAGCAGAGTTTCCCCTAACATGGAACACCTGTATTCCCAACAAGGTATGTTGTGGAATGCTTCCCCTCCAACACACACACTGACGGCTTCCAGAATGGAGCCTGCTGGGAGTTTCCTCCATCATGCAGAAACGTGTGGGTTCACCTAGAAGCCCTAACTGTGATATTCCGAAATATTTCCTAGGGGGGTTGCAAGTGAAATTTGGGGTTGTGCTGGAAAGCCAAGAAACATTGAGAGCCTCCACATGGACAGGAGGGTTAATCAGCAGTTTCTCCTAACACGGAACACCTGTGTTCCCAAGAAGCTGCCTGGAGGATGTATCCTCCCTCTGATATAAAGAGTCGGTTTCAAAAATGGTGTCTGTGGGGATGTTCATCTTTAAACAGAAGGGCCTGTGTTCACCAAGAATACCTTAGCATGACTTCTTTAAATGTTACCTAAGACCTGGTTTGAGGGAAATCCGGGAGTTGTGTTGAAAAGCGAGTAGCAGCAAGTGCCACCTGATGGATATGGGAGGTAATTAGCGCAGTTCCCTCTAACAGGGACCTCCCGTGTTTCAAAAAATCTGCTTGTAGTAAGAATTCCCCCTCCCTCACACACAGTCAGGTTCCAGAATGGAGTGTGTGGATAGGATTCTTCATCAAGCAGAAGCGCCTGTGTTCAAATAGAAGCAGTTAACGTGAATTCATTGAATGTTTCATAGGGCCAGGTTTCAGGAAAAAGTTGGGGTTGTGCTGAAAATTCAAGGAGCAGCGAGTGACTCCCCATGGACAGTTGAGGTAATTAGCGGGGTTCCCATAACAGGGAACACTTGTATTATAAACAAGCTATTTATGGGACGGCTTCCCCTCTCCCACACACAATCAGGTTCCAGATTTGAGTGTGTGGAGGGGTTCCTTCATGAAGCAGAAACGGCTTGGATCACCTAGAATCGCTTAGCGTGAATTCCCTGAATGCTTCCTAGGGAGAGATGCAAGGGAATGGTGGGGGTTGCGGTGTACAGCAAAGTAGCAGTGAGTGCCTCCCAATGGACAGTAGAGGTAATTAGCGGTGTTCTACATAACAGGGAATACCTGCTTTCCCTACAAGCTTAGTGAAGGACAGCTTCCCCAATTCACACAGTCGTGTACCAGAATGCATCGTGTGGTGAGGTTCCTTCATCAAGCAGAAGCGCATGGGTTCACCTAGAAGCTCTTAGCGTGACTTCTCTGAATGTTTCCTACGGCAAGTTTTGAGGGAACTGGGGGATTACGCAGGAAATCCAAGTAGAAGCGAATGCCTGCCAATCAACAAGAGAGTTACTTAGTGGAGATCCCCTAAGATGGAAAACCTGTGTTCCCAAAAACCTGCGTGGAATACAGTTTTTCCTCCTGACAAACACAGTCAGGTTCCAGATTGGGGCAACTGGGGATGTTCCTTCATTAAGCTTCAGAATCTGAATTCACATAGAAGCTCTCAGCTTGACTTCCCTGAATGTTTCCTTGGGAGAGTTGCAAGGGAAATTTGGGGGTTTTCTAGATAGCCAAGTAGCAGCGAGTGCCTCCACATGGACCGGAGAGGTAATTATCGGAGTTTGCCCTAAGACAGAACAACTGTGTTCCAAAAAGCTACGTGGAGGATCGCTTCCCACACAACACACACAGTCGGCTACCAGCATGGACTGTGTAGGGAGGTTCCTTCATCAAGCAGAAACACCTGTGTTCATCCAGGACCCTTTAGCATAACTTCCCTGAATGTTTCCTAGGGCGGGTTTCGAGGTTAAAATGGGGGTTATGCTGGAAAACCAAGTAACAGCGAGTGTCTTCCCATGGACAGGAAAAGTAATTACAGTGATCCCCGTAACAGGGAACAACTGTGTTCCCAACAAGTGGCATTTAGGAAACTTGCCCACAGAAACACTGGTTCCAGAATTCAGCATGTGGGGAGTTCCTTCATCAAGCAGAAGCGCCTGTGTTCACCTAGAATCCCTTAAAGTTACTTCCATGCATGTTTCCAAGGGCAGGTTGCGAGGGTAATGTGTTGCTTGCGCTGAAAATGCAAGTAGCAGTGAGTGCCTCCCCATGGACAGGAGAGTTAATTAGTGGAGTTCCCCAAAATAGGGAACACCTGAGTTCCCAAAAAGCTGCGTGGAAGACGGCTTCCCCCTACACACACACACATCTGGGTTCCAGAATGGAATGTGTGGTGAGATAACTTCATGAAACAAAATCCCCTGTGTTCACATAGAATCCCGCAGCGTGAATTCACTGAATGTGTCACACAGTGGGTTGTGAGGGAAAAGTGGTTGTTCCACAGTAAAGCCAAGTAGCAGCGACTGCCTCCTCATGGACCTAAGAGGTAATTGTCTCATTTCCACCTAAGAGGGAACACCTGTGTTCCTAACAATCTGCGTGGAGGGACTGCATTCACCCACGCACAGTCGGTTTCCAGAATGGTGAATGTGGGGTGGATCCTTAATCAAGCAGAAGAGCCTGGGTTCAAGTAGATTCCCTTAGCTTGACTGCCCTAAGTGTTCCCTATGGCGGGTTACCAGGTAAAGGCAGGGGTTGTGCAGGAAAGCCAAATAACCTTGAGTGCCTCACCATGGAAATGAGAGGAAAATAGCAGAGTTCCCACTAACAGGGAACACCTGTATTCCCAAAAAGCTGCTTGGATGACGGCTTCCCCCCTAAAGACACACAATTGGGTTCCAGAAAGTAGCATGTGGGGAGTTTCCTTCATCAAGCAGAAGCGCCTGGGTTCATCTACATTCCCTTAGAATCACTTCCCTGAATGTTGCCTAGAACAGGTTGCGAGTGACCCGGGGTTTGTGCGGGAAATCCTTGTAGCAGCGAGTGCTCCCCATTGAAAAGAGAGGTAATTAGCGGAGTTCCCCTAACAAGAAACTCCTGTATTCCCAAAAAGCTGCATGGAGGACGGCTTTTCCCCCCAACAAACACAGTCAGGTTCCAGAATGGTGCAACTGGGGACGTTCCTTCATCAAGCAGATGGGCCTCTGTTCACCTAGAAGCTCTTAGCGTGACTTCCTTGAAGGTATCTTTGGGCTGGTTTCGAGGGAAAAGAGGGGTTTGCAGAGAAAAGGCAAGGAGAAGCGAATGACTCCACATGGAAAGGAGAGGTAGATAGATGAGTTCTACCTAACAGGGAAAACTTTTGTTCCCAAAAATTTCATTGAGTACGGCTTCTATTCCTGATGTAAAAATTCAGGTAACACAACGGTGCGTGTGGGGAGGTTCCTTCATCAATCAGAAGGGCGTGGGTTCACATAGAAGCTCTTAGCATGTATTCTCTGATTGTTTCTTAGGGCCGGTTTCAAGGAAAAAGAGGGGATCACGCAGGAAAGCCAAGTAGCATCAAGTGCCTCCACAGGAAAAGGATAAATAATTAGCAGAGTTCCTCCTAACATGGGACAACTGTATTCCCAACAAGTTATGTTGTCGAATGCTTCCCCTCCAACACACACACAGACGGCTTCCAGAATGGAGCCTGCTGTGATGTTCCTCCATCAAGCAGGAACGTGAGGTTCACTGAGAAGCCCTTACTTTGACATTTCTAAATGATTCCAAGGGCGGGTTCCATGTGACATTTGGGGTTGTGCTGCAAAGCCTAGAAACAGTGAGAGCCTCAACATGGAGGTGAGAGTTAATTAGCAGTTTCTCCTAACACGGAACACCTGTGTTCCCAAGAAGCTGCGTGGAGGACGGATTCTACCCATGATATGCACAGTTGGGTTCCAGAATGGTGTCTGTGGGGATGTTCATCTTTTTAGCAGAAGGACCTGTGTTCACCTAGAATACCTTAGAATGACTTCCTTGAAAGTTACCTAAGGCCTGGTTTGAGGGAAAGGCGGGAGTTGAGTTGAAAAACGAGTAGCAGCAAGTGCCTTCCCATGGATAGGGGAGGTAATTAGCTCAGTTCCCTCTAATAGGGACCTCCAGTGTTTCCAAACAGATGCTTGTATTAAGACTTCCCACTCCCTCACACAATGTCAGGTTCCAGAATGGAGTGTGTGGATAGGTTCCTTCATCAAGGAGAAGCGCCTGTGTTCAAATAGAAGCACATAGCTTGACTTCCTTGAATGTTTCTTAGGGCCGGGTTTGAGGAAAAGGTGGGAGTGAGCTGAAAATCAAAGAGCAGCGAGTGCCTCCCTATGGACAGGTGAGGTAATTAGCGGAGTTCTCCTTACAGGGAACACCTGTGTTCTCAACAAGCTTCTTGCAGGACGGCTTCCCCTCTCCCACACACAGTCAGGTTCCATAATGGAGTGTGTGGAGAGGTTCCTTCATGAAGCAGAAACGGCTTGGAACCCCTAGAATTCCTTAGCGAGCCTTCCCTGAATGTTTCCTAGGAAGAGTTGCAAGGGAATATTGGGGAATGCGCTGTACAGCAAAGTAGCAGTGAGTGCCTCCCCATGAACAGTAGAGGTAATTAGCGGTGTTCTACATAACAGGGAATACCTGCATTCCCAACAAGCTTAATGAAGGACAGCTTCCCCACTACAATCATTCGTGTTCTAGAATGCAGCGTGTGGTGAGGTTCCTTCATCAAACAGAAGCGCCTGGGTTCACCTAGAAGCTCTTAGCGTGACTTCACTGAATGTTTCCTACGGCAGGTTGCGAGGAAAACGGGGGGCTATGCAGGAAATCCAAGTAGCAGCGTATACCTCCCAAACAACAAGTGAGGAGGTTAGTGGATTTCCCCTAAAAGGGAACGCATTTGTTCCCAAAACTCATTATGGAATATGGTTTTCCCCCTGAGAAACATAGTCAGGTTCCAGATTGCTGCTACTGGGTATGTTCCTCCATCAAGCAGGAGAACCTGTATTCACATAGAAGCTCTCAGCTTGACTTCACTGAATATTTCCTTGGGAGGTTTGCGAGGGAAATTTGGGGGTTTTGCTAGATAGCCAAGTAGCAGCAAGTGCCTCCACATGGACCGGAGAGGTAATTATCGGAGTTTCCCCTAAGACGGAACACCTGTGTTCCAAAAATCTACGTGGTTGATCACTTCCCCCAAAACACACACAGTCGTCTACCAGCATGGACTGTGTGGGGAGGTTCCTTCATCAAGCTGAAACACCTGTGTTCATCTAGGACCCTTTAGCATAATTTCCCTGAATGTTTCCTGGGGCAGGTTTCGAGGTTAAGATGGGGGATATGCTGGAAAGCCAAGTAACAGCGAGTGCCTCCCCATGGACAGGAGAGGTAGTTAGCTGTGATCCCCGTAACAGGGAACACCTGTGTTCCCAAAAAGTGGCATTTAGGAAATTTGCCCACAGAAACACTGGTTCCAGAATTCAGCATGTGGGGAGTCCCTTCATCAAGCAGAAGCGCCTGTGTTCACCTAGAATCCCTTAACATTACTTCCATGCATGTTTCCTATTGCAGTTTCCGAGGGTAAGTTGGTGGTTGCTGTGAAAACCCAATTAGCAGCGAGTGCCTCCCCATGGAATGGAGAGGTGATTAGTGGAGTGACCACTAACAGGGAACACCAGTATTCCCAAAAAGCTGCGTGGATGACGGCTTCCCCCCTAAAGACACACAATTGGGTTCCAGAATGAAGCATGTGGGGAGGTTCCTTCATCAAGCACAATTGCCTGGGTACACCTAGAAGCCCTTAGCATGAATTTCCTGAATTTTTTTTAGGGTAGGTTGCGATGGAATAGGCAGGTATGCGCTTGAAAGCCAAGGAGTTGCGAGTGTCTCCACATGGGAAGGAGAGGTAATTAGCAGAGTTCCCCCTAACAGGGAAAACCTGTTTTCACAAAAAGCTGCATGGAGAACGACTTGCCGCTACACACACACACACGGGTTCCAGAATGGAAAGTGTGGGGACGTTCCTTCATCAAGCAGAATCGCCTGGGTTCACATAGAAGCCCTTTTTGTGACTTCCCTGACTGTTTCCATGGCCGGGTTGAGAGGGAAATTTGGGGGCTGTGCTGCAAACCCAAGGTGCAGAGAGTGCATCCACAAGTGAGGAAATTAGCAGAGTTTCTCCTAACACGGAAGAAGCTGCAGGAAGGAGGTTTTCCCCCCAACAAACAAAGTCAGGATCCAGAAGGGTGCAAGTGGGGATGTTCCTTCATCAAGCAGAAGGACCTGGGTACATATAGAAGCTCTTAGCATGACTTCTCTCAATGTTTAAGCGCGGGTTGCGGCGGAATAGACGGGGTTTGGCTGGAAAGCTAAGTAGCAGCAGGGTCCACCCCAATTACTGTCGTGGTAATTAGCAGAGTTCATCCTAACAGGGACCTGCTGTGTTCCAAACAATCTGCTTGAAGTAACACTTCCTCCTCCTTCACACACAGTCAGATTCCTTAATGGGGCGTGTGGGGAGGTTCCTTCATCATGTAGAAGCGCCTGGGTTCATCTAGAAGCCCTTAGCATGACTTCCCTAAATGTTCCCTAGAGCAGGTTGCGAGGGACACGGGGGGTTGCGCGGGAAACCCTTGTAGCAGCGAGTGCCTCCACATTGAAAAGAGAGGTAATTAGCGGAGTTCCCCTAACAAGGAACACCTGTGTTCCCAAAAAGCTGTGTGGAGTTCAGCTTTTCCCCCGACAAACACAGTCAGGTTCCAGAATGGTGCAACTGGGGATGTTCCTTCATCAAGCAGAAGGGCCTGTGTTCACCTATAATCCCTTAGCGTGAGTTCTTTGAAGGTTTCTTAGGGCAGGTTTCGAGGGAACAGAGGGTGTTGCACTGAAAACACACGGAGCAGCGAATGACTCCCCATGGACAGGAGAGGTAATTAGCGGAGTTCTACCTAACAGGAACATCTTTGTTCCCAAAATGTGCATTGAGGACGGCTTCTATCCCTAATGTAAGCAGTCAGGTAACAGAACGGTGCTTGTGGGGAGGTTCCTTCATCAATCAGAATGGCCTGGGTTCACATAGAAGCTCTTAGCATGTTTTCCCTGATTGTTTCTTAGGGCAGGTTTCAAGGAAAAAGAGGGGATCACGTTGGAAAGCCAAGTAGCAGCAAGTGCCTCCACAGGTAAAGGATAAATAATTAGCAGAGTTCCCCCTAACATGGAACACCTGTATTCCCAACAAGTTATGTTGAGGAATGCTTCCCCTCCAACACACACACAGATGGCTTCCTGAACGGAGCCTGCTGGGAGGTTCCTCCATCAAGCAGAAACGTGTGGGTTCACCTAGAAGCCCTTCCTGTGACATCCCTTAATGTTTCCTAGGGCGGGTTGCAAGTGAAATTTGGGGTTGTGCTGGAAAGCCTAGAAACAGTGAGAGCCTCCACATGGACATGAGAGTTAATTAGCAGTTTCTCCTAACACGGAACACCTGTGTTCCCAAGAAGCTGCCTGGAGGATGGCTTCTCCCCATGATATGCACAGTTGGGTTCCATAATGGTGTCTGTGGGGATGTTCATCTTTACGCAGAAGTGCCTGAGTTCAACTAGAATACCTTAGAATGATTTCCTTGAAAGTTACTTAAGGCCTGGTTTGAGGGAAATGGTGGAGTTGCGTTGAAAAGACAGTAGCAGCAAGTGCCTCCCCATGGATATGGGAGGTAATTAGCTCAGTTCCCTCTAATAGGAACCTCCTGTGTTTCCAAAAACCTGCTTGTATTAAGACTTCCCTCTCCCTCACACACAGTCAGGTTCCAGAATGGAGTGTGTGGATAGGTTCCTTCATCAAAGAGAATCGCCTTTGTTCAAATAGAAGCACGTAGAGTGACTAACTTGAATGTTTCTTACGGCCGGGTTTGAGGAAAAGGTGGGTGTGAGCTGAAGTGTCAAGGAGAAGCGACTGCCTCCTCATGGACAGGTGAGGTAATTAGCGGAGTTCCCCTTACATGGAACACCTGTGTTCTCAACAAGCTTTTGGCAGAACGGCTTCCCTTTTCAATCACATAGTCAGGTTCCAGAATGGAGTCTGTGGAGAGGTTCCTTCATGAAGCAGAAACTCCTTGGATCCCTAGAATCACGTAGTTTGAATTCCTTGAATTATTCCTAGGGACAGATGCAAGGGAAAGGTGGGGTTTGCACTGTAGAGCAAAGAAGCATTTAGTGCCTCCCCATGGACAGTAGAGGTAATTAGCGGTGTTCTACATAACAGGGAATACCTACATTCCCTACAATATTAGTGAAGGACAGCTTCACCACTACACAGGGTCGGGTTCCAGAATGCAGCGTGTGGCGATGTTCCTTCATCAAGTAGAAGCACCTGGGTTCACCAAGAAGGCCTTAACATGACTTCCATGAATATTCCCTAGAACTGGATGCGAGGGACACGGGGGGTTGCGCGGGAAACCCTTGTAGCAGCAAGTGCCTCCCAATCCAATGGAGATGTAATTAGCGGAGTTCCCCTAACAAGGAACACCTGCGTTCCCAAAAAGCTGCATGGAGGACGACACTTCACCCCAACAACAAAGTCAGGTTCCAGAATGGAGCAACTGAGGATGTTCCTTCATCAAGGAGAAAGGCCTGTGTTCACCTAGAAGCCCTGAGTGTGACTACCTTGAAGATTGGTTAGGGCAGGTTTCGAGGGAAAAGAGGGGGTTGCACTGAAAAACCAAGGAGCAGCGAATGAATCCCCATGGACAGGGGAGGTAATTAGAGGAGTTCTACCTAACAGGGAAAAACTTTATTCCCTTAAAGTGCATTGAGGACGGCTTCTATCACTGATTTAAGCAGTCATGTAACAGAACGGTGCGTGTGACGAGGTTCCTTCATCAATCAGAAGGGCCTGGGTTCACATAGATGTTCTTAGCATGTTTTCCCTGATTGTTCCTTAGGGCCGGTTTCAAGGAAAAAGAGGGGATCCCGTTGGAAAACCAAGTAGAAGCACGTGCCTCCACAGGAAAAGGATAAATAATTAGCAGAGTTCCAACTAACATTGAAAACCTGTATATCCAACAAGGTATGTTGTGGAATGCTTCCCCTCCAACACACACACAGACGGCTTCCAGAATTGAGCCTGCTGTGAGGTTCCTCCATCAAGCACAAACGTGTGGGTTCTCCTAGAAGCTCTTCCGGGGATATTCCTAAATATTTCCTTGTGCGTGTTGCAAGTGAAATTTGGGGTTGTGCTGGAAAGCCAAGAAAATTTGAGAGACTTCACATGGGCAGGAGGGTTAATCAGCAGTTTCTCCTAACACGTAACACCTGTGTTCCCAGGAAGCTACCAGGAGAACGGCTTCTCCCTTTGTTATATAAGAGATGGGTTCAAGAATGATGTGTGTGGGAATGTTCATCTTAAAACAGAAGGGCCTGAGTTTACCTAGAATAACTTATCATGTCTTTCTTGAATTTTACCTAAGGTCGGGTTTGAGGTAAAGGCGGGAGTTGAGTTGAAAAACGAGTAGAAGCAAGTGCCTCCCCATGGATAGGGGAGGTAATTTGCGGAGTTCCCTCTAACAGGGACCTCCTCTGTTCCAAAAAACCGGCTTGTCATAAGACTTCCCCCTCCCTTACTCACAGTCATGTTCCAGAATGGAGTGTTTGGAGAGGTTCCTTCATCAAGCAGAAGACCCTGGGTTCAAATAGAAGCACTTAGCGTGACTTAATTGAGTGTCCTTAGGGCCGGGTTTGAGGCAAAGTTGGGGGTTGAGCTGAAAAGTCAAGGAGCAGCGAGTGCCTCCCCATTGACAGGTGAGGTAATTAGCGGAGTTCCCCTAACTGGGAACAACAGTGTTCTCAAAAATCGTCTTGCAGGACTGTTTCCCCTCTCGAACACACATTCACGTTCCAGAATGGAGTGTGTGGAGAGGTTCCTTCATGAAGCAGAATCGCCTTGTATCACCTACAATCCCTTAGCGTGAATTCCCTGAATGTTTCCTAGGGAGAGTTGCAAGGGAAAGTTGGTGGTTGCGCTGTACAGCAACGTAGCAGTGAGTGCCTCCACATGGACAGTAGAGGTAATTAGCCTTGATCTACATAACAGGGAATACCTAAATTCCCAACAATCTAAGTGAAGGACAGCTTCCCCACAAAACACAGTCGGGTGCCTGAATACAGCGTGTGGTGAGGTTCCTTCATCAAGCAGAAGCGCCTTGGTTCACCTAGAAGTTCTTAGCGTGACTTCACTGAACGTTTCCTACGGCAGGTTGCGAAGGAAATGGTGGGTTACACAGGAAATCCAAGTAGCAGCGAATGCCTCCCAATCAACAAGAGAGGTAGTTAGTGGAGTTCCCCTAACAAGGAACACCTGTGTTCCCACAAAGCTGCGTGGGATACAGCTTTTCCCACTGACAGACACAGTCAGGTTGCAGAATCATGCTACTGGGGATGTTCCTTTATCAAGTTGGAGAACCTGAATTCACATATAAGCTCTCAACTTGACTTCCATTTATGTATCCTTGGAAGGGTTGCTAGTTAAACTTCGGGGTTTTGCTAGATTGCCAAATAGCAGCGAGTGCCTCCACATGGACCGGATTACTAATTATCGGAGTTTCCCCTAAGACAGGACACCTGAGTTCCAAAATCCTACGTGGTGGATCGTTTCCCTCAAATCACACACAGTCGGCTACAAGCATGGACTGTGTGGGGAGGTTCCTTCATCAAGCGGAAACAACTGTGTGCATATAGGACCCTTTAGCATAAATTCCCTGAATGTTTCCTAGGACGGGTTTCGAGGGTAAGGTGGGGGTTATGCTGGAAAGCCAAGTAACAGCGAGTGCCTCCCCATGGACAGGAGAGGTAATTAGAGGAGTTCCCTCTAACAGGGACCTCCTGTGTT
Organism: Camelus bactrianus; assembly: GCF_048773025.1. Classification (NCBI taxonomy): domain Eukaryota; kingdom Metazoa; phylum Chordata; class Mammalia; order Artiodactyla; family Camelidae; genus Camelus; species Camelus bactrianus. The sequence goes on along the minus strand of NC_133557.1, from coordinate 47,798,354 downwards.
CCAAAAAAAGCTGCTTATAGTAAGACTTCCCCTCCCTCACACACAGTCAGTTTCCTGAATGGAGTGTGTTGAGAGGTACCTTCATCAAGCAGAAGAGCCTGGGTTCAAATAGAAGCACTTAGCGTGACTTCCTTGAATGTTTCTTTGGGCCGGGTTTGAGGGAAAGTTGGGGGATGAGCTGAAAAATCAAGGAGCAGCGAGTGCATCCCCATGTATAGGTGAGGTAATTAGCTGAGATCCCCTAACAGGGAACAACTGTGTTCTCAACAAGCTTTTTGCAGGACGGCTTCCCCTCTCCCACACCCAGTCATGTTCCAGAATGGAGTGTGTGGAGAGGTTCCTTCATGAAGCAGAAATCACTTGGATCACCAAGAATCCCTTAGCGTGAATTCTCTGAATGTATACTAGCGAGAGTTGCAAGGGAAATGCGGGGGTTGCGCTTTTCAGCAAAGTAGCAGTGAGTGCCTCCCCATGGACAGTAGAGATAATTAGCGGTGTTCTAATCAGCTGTTCCTAACAGGGAGTACCTGCATTCCCAACAAGCTTAGTGAAGGACAGCTTCCCCACTACACACAGTCGGTTTCCAGAATGCAGCGTGTGGTGAGGTTCCTTCATCAAGCAGAAGCGCTTGGGTTCACCTAGAAACTCATATTGTGACTTCACTGAATGTTTCGTATGGAAGGTTGCGAGGGAAACTGTGGATTACGCAGGAAATTCAAGTAGCAGCGAATGCCACCCATTCAACAAGAGAGGTAGATAGTGGAGAACCCCTAACAGGGAACACCTGTGATCCCAACAAGGGGCATTTAGGAAACTTGCCCACAGAAACACTGGTTCCAGAATTCAGCATGTGGGGAGATCCTTCATCAACAGAAGCGCCTGTGTTCACCTAGAATCCCTAAAATTTACTTCCATGCATGTTTCCTAGGGCAGGTTGCGAGGGTAAGGTGGTGATTGCGCTGAAAAGCCAAGTAGCATCTAGTGCCTCCCCATGGACAGGAGAGGTAATTAGTGGAGTTCACATTAACAGGGAACATCTGTGTTCCCAAAAAGCTGCGTGGAAGACGGCTTAACCCTACACACACACACATCTGGGTTCCAGAATGGAGTGTGTGGTGACATATCTTTATGAAACAGAAGACCCTGTGTTCACATAGAATCCCGTAGGGTGAATTCACTTAATGTTCACAGAGTGGGTTGTGAAAGAAAAGTGGTGTTTCCACAGTGAAGCCAAGTAGCAGAGACAGCCTCCTCATGAAACTTAGAGGAATTTATCTCAGTTCCACCTAAGAGAGAACACCTGTGTTCATAAGAAGCTGAGTGGAATGACTGTATTCACACACGCACAGTCGGTTTCCCGAATCGAGTATGTGGGGTGGATCCATAATCAAGCAGAAGCGCCTGGGTTAAAGTAAAACCCCTAAGGGTGACTGCCCTGAGTGTTTCCCATGGCGGGTAGCCAGGTATAAGCAGGGGTTGCACAGGAAATCCTAGTAACAGTGAGTGCCTCACGATGGAAAGGAGAGGAATTTAGCAGAGTTCCCCCTAACAGGGAACACCTGTATTCCCAACAAGCTGTTTGGATGACGGATTCACCCCTAAAGACACAGAATTGGGTTCCAGAATGAAGCATTTGGGGAGGTTCCTTCATCAAGCAGAAGTGCCTGGGTACACATAGAAGCCCTTAGCATGACTTTCCTGAAAGTTTCTTAGGGTGGTTGCGAAGGAATAGGCAGGTATGCTCTTGAAAGCCAAGGAGTAGCGAGTGTCTCCACATGGACAGGAGAGGTAATTAGCAGAGTTCCCCCTAACTGGGAACACCTGTGTTCACAAAAACTGCATGGAGAACGACTTGACCCTACACACACACACGCGGGTTTCAGAATGGAAAGTGTGGGGACGTTCCTTCATCAAGCAGAATCGCCTGGGTTCTCATAGAAGCCCTTATTTTGAGTTCCCTGAATGATTCCTAGGCCGGGTTGAGAGGGAAATTTGGGGGCTGCGCTGCAAACCCAAGGAGCAGAGAGTGCATCCACATGGATAAGAGAGGAAATTAGCAGAGTTTCTCCTAACACGGAAGAAGCTGCATGAAGTTGGGCTTCCCCCCTACAAACACAGTCAGGTTCCAGAATGGTGCAAGTGGGGATGTTCCTTCACAAACAGGAGGGCCTGGGTTCATATAGAAGCTCATAGCATGACTTCTCTCAATGTTTTATCACGGGTTGGGGCAGAATATACGGGGTTTGGCTGGAAATCCAAGTAGCATCATTGTCCTCCCCAAGGACAGGAGTTGTAATTAGCGGAGTTCCCCCTAACAGGGACCTGCTGTGTTCCAAACAAGCTGCTTGTAGTAAGACTTCCCCGTCCATCATACACTGTCGGGTTACTGAATGGGGCGTGTGGGGAGGTTCCTTCATCATGCAGAAGCGCCTGGGTTCATCTAGAAGCCCTTAGCTTGATTTCCCTGAATGTTCCCTAGAACAGGTTGCGAGGGACACGGTGGGTTTGGTTTGAAACCCTTGTAGCAGCGAGTGCCTCCTCATCGAAAGGAGAGGTAATTAGCGGAGTTCCCCTAACATGGAACACCTGTGTTCCCAAAAAGCTGCGTGGAGGACGGCTTCCCCCCTACACACACACACATCTGATTTCCAGAATGGATTGTGTGGTGATATAACTTCATGAAACACAAGCCCCTGTGTTCACATAGAATCCCGTAGCCTAAATTCACTGAATGTTTCACAGAGTGGGTTTTGAGTTAATAGTAGTGTTTCCACAGTAAAGCCAAGTAGCAGAGACTGCCTCCTCAAGGACCTAAGAGATAATTGTCTCAGTTCGAACTAAGAGGGAACACATTTGTTCCTCACAATCTGCGTGGAGGGACTTCATTCACCCACACACAGTCGGTTTCCTGAATGGAGTATATGGGGTGGATCCTTAATCAAGCAGATGCGCCTGGGTTAAAGTTGAAACCACTAGCGTGACTGCCCTCAGTGTTTTCTATAGTGGGTTCCCAGGTAAATGCAGGGGTTGCGCAGGAAGTCCAAGTAACCGTGAGTGTCTCACCATGGAAAGGGAAGGTAATTAGCAGAGTACCCCATAACAGGGAACACCTATATTCCCAACTAGTTACGTGGATGACGGCTTCCCCCCTAAAAACACACAATTGGGTTCCAGAATGAAGCATATGTGGAGGTTCCTCCATCAAGCAGTAGTGCCTGGGTGCACCTAGAAGCCCTTAGCATGACTTCCCTGAATGTTCCCTAGAACAGGTTGCGAGGGACATGGGTTGTTGCGCGGGAAACCCTTGTAGCAGCGAGTGCCTGCCAATCAACTAGAGAGGTATTTAGTGGAGATCCCGTAACAGGGAACACCTGTGTTCCCTAAAATCTGCGTGGAATACGGCTTTTCACCCTGACAAACACAGTCAGGTTCCAGATTGGTGCTACTGGGGATGTTCCTTCATCAAGCTGGAGAACATGAATTCACATAGAAGCTCTCAGCTTGACTTCCCTGAATGTTTCCATGGGAGGGTTGCGAGGGAAATTTGGGGGGTTTGCTAGATAGCCAAGTAGCAGCGAGTGCCTCCACTTGGACATTAGAAGTAATTAGCAGTGATCCCCGTAACAGGAACACCTGTGTTCCCAACATGTGGCATTTAGGAAACTTGCCCACAGAAACACTGGTTCCAGTATTCAGCATGTGGGGAGTTCCTTCCTCAATCAGAAGCGCCTCTGTTCACCTAGAATCCCTTAAATTTACTTCCATGCATGTTTCCTAGGGCAGGATTCGAGGGTAAGTTGGTGGTTGCCCTGAAAAGCCAAGTAGCAGCGAGTGCCTCCCCATGGATAGGAGAGGTAATTAGTGGAGTTCCCACTAACAGGGAAAACCTGTATTCCCAAAAAGCTGCGTGGATAACGGATTCACTCCTAAAGACACACAATTGGGTTCCGGAATGAAGCATGTAAGGAGGTTCCTTCATCAAATATAATTGCCTGGGTACACCTAGAAGCCCTTAGCATGACTTTCCTGAATGTATCATAGGGTGGGTTGCGAGGGAATAGGCAGGTATGCGCTTGAAAGCCAAGGTGTAGCGAGTGTCTCCACATGGACAGGAGAGGTAATTAGCGGAGTTCCCCCTAACAGGGAACAGCTGTGTTCACAAAAAGCTGCATGGAGGACGACTTGCCTCTACACACACACACACGGGTTCCAGAATGGAAAGTGTGGGGACGTGCCTTCATCAAGCAGAATCGCCTGGGATCACATAGAAGCCCTTTTTGTGACTTCCCTGACTGTTTCCATGGCCGGGTTGAGAGGGAAATTTGGGGGCTGTGCTGCAAACCCAAGGTGCAGAGAGTGCATCCACAAGTGAGGAATTTAGCAGAGTTTCTCCTAACACGGAAGAAGCTGCATGAAGTAGGTCTTCCGCCCATAAAAACTAAGTCAGGATCCAGAAGTTTGCAAGTGGGGATGTTCCTTCAACAAGCAGAAGGACCTGGGTTCATATAGAAGCTCTTAGCATGACTTCTCTCAATGTTTTAGCGCGGGTTGCGTCGGAATAGACGGGGTTTGGCTGGAAAGCTAAGTAGCAGCAGTGTCCACCCCAATTACTGTCGTGGTAATTAGCAGAGTTCATCCTAACAGGGACCTGCTGTGTTCCAAACAATCTGCTTGTAGTAACAATTCCTCCTCCTTCACACACAGTCGGTTTCCTTAATGGGGCGTTTGGGGAGGTTCCTTCATCATGCAGAAGCGCCTGGGTTCATCTAGAAGCCCTTAGCATGACTTCCCTTAATGTTCCCTAGAACTGGATGCGAGGGACATGGGGGGTTGCGCGGGAAACCCTTGAAGCAGCGAGTGCCTCCCAATGCAATGGAGAGGTAATTAGCGGAGTTCCCCTAAAAAGGAACACCTGCGTTCACAAAGAGCTGCATGGAGGACGGCTTTTCACCCCGAGAAACAAAGTCAGTTTCCAGAATGGAGCAACTGGGGATGTTCCTTCATCAAGGAGAAAGGCCTGTGTTCACCTAGAAGCCCTGAGTGTTACTTCCTTGAAGATTGGTTAGGGCAGGTTTCGAGGGAAATGAGGGGGTTGCACTGAAAAGCCAAGGAGCAGCGAATGAGTCCCCATGGACAGGGGAGGAAATTAGAGGTGTTCTACCTAACAGGGAACACCTTTATTCTCTTAAAGTGCATTGAGGACGGCTTCTATCACTGATTTAAGCAGTCATGTAACAGAATGGTGCGTGTGGCGAGGTTCCTTCTTCAATCAGAAAGACCTGGGTTCTCATAGATGCTCTTAGCATGTTTTCCCTGATTGTTTCTTAGGGCCGGTTTCAAGGAAAAAGAGGGGATCCCGTTGGAAAACCAAGTAGAAGCACGTGCCTCCACATTAAATGGATAAATAATTAGCAGATTTCCAACTACCATGGAACACCTGTATTCCCTACAAGGTATGTTGTGGAATGCTTCCCGTCCAACACACAGACAGACGGCTTCCAGAATTGAGCCTGCTGTGAGGTTCCTCCATCAAGCACAAACGTGTGGGTTCTCCTAGAAGCTCTTCCGGGGATATTCCTAAATATTTCCTTGTGCGTGTTGCAAGTGAAATTTGGGGTTGTGCTGGAAAGCCAAGAAAATTTGAGAGACTCCACATGGACAAAAGAGTTAATTAGCAGTTTCTCCTAACACGGAACACCTGTGTTCCCAAGAAGCTGCCTGGAGGACGGCTTCTCCCTTTGATATACAGAGTCGGGTTCAAGAATGGTGTCGGTGGGGATGTTCATCTTTAAGCAGAAGGGCCTGAGTTTACCTAGAATACCTTAGCGTGACTTTCTTGAATGTTACCTAAGGCCTGGTTTGAGGGAAACGCGGGAGTTTAGTTGAAAAACGAGTAGCAGCAAGTGCCTCCCCAATGGATAGGGGAGGTAATTAGCGGAGTTCTCTCTAACAGGGACCTCCTCTGTTCCAAAAACCCTGCTTGTAATAAGACTTCCCCCTCACTCACACACAGTCAGGTTCCAGAATGGAGTGTGTGGAGAGGTTCATTCATCAAGCAGAAGCCCCTGGGTTCAAATAGAAGCACTTAGCGTGAATTACTTGAATGTTCCTTAAGGCCGGGTTTGAGGCAAAGGTGGGTGTTGAGCTGAAAATTCAAGGAGCAGCGAGTGCCTCCCCATTGACAGGTGAGGTAATTAGCGGAGTTTCCCTAACTGGGAACACCAGTGTTCTCAAAAATCTTCTTGCAGGACGGTTTCCCCTCTCCAACACACAGTCAGGTTCCAGAATGGAGTGTGTGGAGAGGTTCCTTCATGAAGCAGAATCGCCTTGGATCACCTACAATCCCTTAGCGTGAATTCCCTGAATGTTTCCTAGGGAGAGTTGCAAGGGAAAGATGGTGGTTGCGCTGTACAGCAACGTAGCAGTGAGTGCCTCCACATGGACAGTAGAGGTAATTAGCCTTGATCTACATAACAGGGAATACCTAAATTCCCAACAAACTTAGTGAAGGACAGCTTCCCCACAAAACACATTCGGGTGCCTGAATGCAACGTTTGGTGAGGTTCCTTCATCAAGCAGAAGCGCCTTGGTTCACCTAGAAGTTCTTAGCGTGACTTCACTGAACGTTTCCTACGGCAGGTTGCGAGGGAAATGGGGGGTTACACAGGAAATCGAAGTAGCAGCAAATGCCTCCCAATCAACAAGAGAGGTAGTTAGTGGTGATCCCCTAACAAGGAACACATGTTTTCCCAGAAAGCTGCGTGGATTACGGCTTTTCCCCCTGACAGACACAGTCAGGTTGCAGAATAATGCTACTGGGGATGTTCCTTCATCAAGCTGGAGAACCTGAATTTACATAGAAGCTCTCACCTTCACTTCCCTTAATGTATCCTTGGAAGGGTTGCGAGTTAAATTTCGGGGTTTTGCTAGATAGCCAAATAGCAGCGAGTGCCTCCCCCTGGACCGGATTACTAATTATCGGAGTTTCCCCTAAGACAGGACACCTGAGTTCCAAAATCCTACGTGGTGGATCGTTTCCCTCAAATCACACACAGGCGGCTACAAGCATGGAATCTGTGGGGAGGTTCCTTCATCAAGCAGAAACACCTGTGTGCATATAGGACCCTTTAGCATAAATTCCCTGAATGTTTCCTAGGACGGGTTTCGAGGGTAAGGTGTGGGTTATGCTGGAAAGCCAAGTAACAGCGAGTGCCTCCCCATGGACAGGAGAGGTAATTAGCGGAGTTCCCTCTAACAGGGACCTCCTGTGTTCCAAAAAGCTGCTTATAGTAAGACTTCCCCTCCCTCACACACAGTCATTTTCCTGAATGGAGTGTGTTGAGAGGTACCTTCATCAAGCAGAAGAGCCTGGGTTCAAATAGAAGCACTTAGCGTGACTTCCTTGAATGTTTCTTTGGGCCGGGTTTGAGGGAAAGTTGGGGGATGAGCTGAAAAATCAAGGAGCAGCGAGTGCATCCCCATGTATAGGTGAGGTAATTAGCTGAGATCCCCTAACAGGGAACAACTGTGTTCTCAACAAGCTTTTTGCAGGACGGCTTCCCCTCTCCCACACCCAGTCATGTTCCAGAATGGAGTGTGTGGAGAGGTTCCTTCATGAAGCAGAAATCACTTGGATCACCAAGAATCCCTTAGCGTGAATTCTCTGAATGTATCCTAGCGAGAGTTTCAAGGGAAATGCGGGGGTTGCGCTTTTCAGCAAAGTAGCAGTGAGTGCCTCCCCATGGACAGTAGAGATAATTAGCGGTGTTCTAATCAGCTGTTCCTAACAGGGAGTACCTGCATTCCCAACAAGCTTAGTGAAGGACAGCTTCCCCACTACACACAGTCGGTTTCCAGAATGCAGCGTGTGGTGAGGTTCCTTCATCAAGCAGAAGCGATTGGGTTCACCTAGAAACTCATATTGTGACTTCACTGAATGTTTCGTATGGAAGGTTACGAGGGAAACTGTGGATTACGCAGGAAATTCAAGTAGCAGCGAATGCCACCAATTCAACAAGAGAGGTAGATAGAGGAGATCCCCTAACAGGGAACACCTGTGATCCCAACAAGGGGCATTTAGGAAACTTGCCCACAGAAACACTGGTTCCAGAATTCAGCATGTGGGGAGATCCTTCATCAACAGAAGCGCCTGCGTTCACCTAGAATCCCTAAAAGTTACTTCCATGCATGTTTCCTAGGGCAGGTTGCAAGGGTAAGGTGGTGATTGCGCTGAAAAGCCAAGTAGCATCTAGTGCCTCCCCATGGACAGGAGAGGTAATTAGTGGAGTTCACACTAACAGGGAACATCTGTGTTCCCAAAAAGCTGCGTGGAAGACGGCTTAACCCTACACACACACACATCTGGGTTCCAGAATGGAGTGTGTGGTGACATATCTTTATGAAACAGAAGACCCTGTGTTCACATAGAATCCCGTAGGGTGAATTCACTTAATGTTCACAGAGTGGGTTGTGAAAGAAAAGTGGTGTTTCCACAGTGAAGCCAAGTAGCAGAGACAGCCTCCTCATGAAACTTAGAGGAATTTATCTCAGTTCCACCTAAGAGAGAACACCTGTGTTCATAAGAAGCTGAGTGGAATGACTGTATTCACACACGCACAGTCGGTTTCCCGAATCGAGTATGTGGGGTGGATCCATAATCAAGCAGAAGCGCCTGGGTTAAAGTAAAAGCCCTAAGGGTGACTGCCCTGAGTGTTTCCCATGGCGGGTAGCCAGGTATAAGCAGGGGTTGCACAGGAAATCCTAGTAACAGTGAGTGCCTCACCATGGAAAGGAGAGGAATTTAGCAGAGTTCCCCCTAACAGGGAACACCTGTATTCCCAACAAGCTGTTTGGATGACGGATTCACCCCTAAAGACACAGAATTGGGTTCCAGAATGAAGCATTTGGGGAGGTTCCTTCATCAAGCAGAAGTGCCTGGGTACACATAGAAGCCCTTAGCATGACTTTCCTGAAAGTTTCTTAGGGTGGTTGCGAAGGAATAGGCAGGTATGCTCTTGAAAGCCAAGGAGTAGCGAGTGTCTCCACATGGACTGGAGAGGTAATTAGCAGAGTTCCCCCTAACTGGGAACACCTGTGTTCACAAAAACTGCATGGAGAACGACTTGACCCTACACACACACACGCGGGTTTCAGAATGGAAAGTGTGGGGACGTTCCTTCATCAAGCAGAATCGCCTGGGTTCTCATAGAAGCCCTTATTGTGAGTTCCCTGAATGATTCCTAGGCCGGGTTGAGAGGGAAATTTGGGGGCTTCGCTGCAAACCCAAGGAGCAGAGAGTGCATCCACATGGATAAGAGAGGAAATTAGCAGAGTTTCTCCTAACACGGAAGAAGCTGCATGAAGTTGGGCTTCCCCCCTACAAACACAGTCAGGTTCCAGAATGGTGCAAGTGGGGATGTTCCTTCACAAACAGGAGGGCCTGGGTTCATATAGAAGCTCATAGCATGACTTCTCTCAATGTTTTATCACGGGTTGGGGCAGAATATACGGGGTTTGGCTGGAAATCCTAGTAGCATCATTGTCCTCCCCAAGGACAGGAGTTGTAATTAGCGGAGTTCCCCCTAACAGGGACCTGCTGTGTTCCAAACAAGCTGCTTGTAGTAAGACTTCCCCGTTCATCATACACTGTCGGGTTACTGAATGGGGCGTGTGGGGAGGTTCCTTCATCATGCAGAAGCGCCTGGGTTCATCTAGAAGCCCTTAGCTTGATTTCCCTGAATGTTCCCTAGAACAGGTTGCGAGGGACACGGTGGGTTTGGTTTGAAACCCTTGTAGCAGAGAGTGCCTCCTCATCGAAAGGAGAGGTAATTAGCGGAGTTCCCCAAACATGGAACACCTGTGTTCCCAAAAAGCTGCGTGGAGGACGGCTTCCCCCCTACACACACACACATCTGATTTCCAGAATGGATTGTGTGGTGATATAACTTCATGAAACACAAGCCCCTGTGTTCACATAGAATCCCGTAGCCTAAATTCACTGAATGTTTCACAGAGTGGGTTTTGAGTTAATAGTAGTGTTTCCACAGTAAAGCCAAGTAGCAGAGACTGCCTCCTCAAGGACCTAAGAGATAATTGTCTCAGTTCGAACTAAGAGGGAACACATTTGTTCCTCACAATCTGCGTGGAGGGACTTCATTCACCCACACACAGTCGGTTTCCTGAATGGAGTATATGGGGTGGATCCTTAATCAAGCAGATGCGCCTGGGTTAAAGTTGAAACCACTAGCGTGACTGCCCTCAGTGTTTTCTATAGTGGGTTCCCAGGTAAATGCAGGGGTTGCGCAGGAAGTCCAAGTAACCGTGAGTGTCTCACCATGGAAAGGGAAGGTAATTAGCAGAGTACCCCATAACAGGGAACACCTATATTCCCAACTAGTTACGTGGATGACGGCTTCCCCCTTAAAAACACACAATTGGGTTCCAGAATGAAGCATATGTGGAGGTTCCTCCATCAAGCAGTAGTGCCTGGGTGCACCTAGAAGCCCTTAGCATGACTTCCCTGAATGTTCCCTAGAACAGGTTGCGAGGGACATGGGTTGTTGCGCGGGAAACCCTTGTAGCAGCGAGTGCCTGCCAATCAACTAGAGAGGTATTTAGTGGAGATCCCGTAACAGGGAACACCTGTGTTCCCTAAAATCTGCGTGGAATACGGCTTTTCACCCTGACAAACACAGTCAGGTTCCAGATTGGTGCTACTGTGGATGTTCCTTCATCAAGCTGGAGAACATGAATTCACATAGAAGCTCTCAGCTTGACTTCCCTGAATGTTTCCATGGGAGGGTTGCGAGGGAAATTTGGGGGGTTTGCTAGATAGCCAAGTAGCAGCGAGTGCCTCCACTTGGACATTAGAAGTAATTAGCAGTGATCCCCGTAACAGGAACACCTGTGTTCCCAACATGTGGCATTTAGGAAACTTGCCCACAGAAACACTGGTTCCAGTATTCAGCATGTGGGGAGTTCCTTCCTCAATCAGAAGCGCCTCTGTTCACCTAGAATCCCTTAAATTTACTTCCATGCATGTTTCCTAGGGCAGGATTCGAGGGTAAGTTGGTGGTTGCCCTGAAAAGCCAAGTAGCAGCGAGTGCCTCCCCATGGATAGGAGAGGTAATTAGTGGAGTTCCCACTAACAGGGAAAACCTGTATTCCCAAAAAGCTGCGTGGATAACGGATTCACTCCTAAAGACACACAATTGGGTTCCGGAATGAAGCATGTAAGGAGGTTCCTTCATCAAATATAATTGCCTGGGTACACCTAGAAGCCCTTAGCATGACTTTCCTGAATGTATCATAGGGTGGGTTGCGAGGGAATAGGCAGGTATGCGCTTGAAAGCCAAGGTGTAGCGAGTGTCTCCACATGGACAGGAGAGGTAATTAGCGGAGTTCCCCCTAACAGGGAACAGCTGTGTTCACAAAAAGCTGCATGGAGGACGACTTGCCTCTACACACACACACACGGGTTCCAGAATGGAAAGTGTGGGGACGTGCCTTCATCAAGCAGAATCGCCTGGGATCACATAGAAGCCCTTTTTGTGACTTCCCTGACTGTTTCCATGGCCGGGTTGAGAGGGAAATTTGGGGGCTGTGCTGCAAACCCAAGGTGCAGAGAGTGCATCCACAAGTGAGGAATTTAGCAGAGTTTCTCCTAACACGGAAGAAGCTGCATGAAGTAGGTCTTCCGCCCATAAAAACTAAGTCAGGATCCAGAAGTTTGCAAGTGGGGATGTTCCTTCAACAAGCAGAAGGACCTGGGTTCATATAGAAGCTCTTAGCATGACTTCTCTCAATGTTTTAGCGCGGGTTGCATCGGAATAGACGGGGTTTGGCTGGAAAGCTAAGTAGCAGCAGTGTCCACCACAAGTAATCTCGTGGTAATTAGCAGAGATCCCCCAATCAGGGACCTGCTGTGTTCCAAACAATCTGCTTGTAGTAACAATTCCTCCTCCTTCACACACAGTCGGTTTCCTTAATGGGGCGTTTGGGGAGGTTCCTTCATCATGCAGAAGCGCCTGGGTTCATCTAGAAGCCCTTAGCATGACTTCCCTTAATGTTCCCTAGAACTGGATGCGAGGGACATGGGGGGTTGCGCGGGAAACCCTTGAAGCAGCGAGTGCCTCCCAATGCAATGGAGAGGTAATTAGCGGAGTTCCCCTAAAAAGGAACACCTGCGTTCACAAAGAGCTGCATGGAGGACGGCTTTTCACCCCGAGAAACAAAGTCAGTTTCCAGAATGGAGCAACTGGGGATGTTCCTTCATCAAGGAGAAAGGCCTGTGTTCACCTAGAAGCCCTGAGTGTTACTTCCTTGAAGATTGGTTAGGGCAGGTTTCGAGGGAAATGAGGGGGTTGCACTGAAAAGCCAAGGAGCAGCGAATGAGTCCCCATGGACAGGGGAGGAAATTAGAGGTGTTCTACCTAACAGGGAACACCTTTATTCTCTTAAAGTGCATTGAGGACGGCTTCTATCACTGATTTAAGCAGTCATGTAACAGAATGGTGCGTGTGGCGAGGTTCCTTCTTCAATCAGAAAGACCTGGGTTCTCATAGATGCTCTTAGCATGTTTTCCCTGATTGTTTCTTAGGGCCGGTTTCAAGGAAAAAGAGGGGATCCCGTAGGAAAACCAAGTAGAAGCACGTGCCTCCACATTAAATGGATAAATAATTAGCAGATTTCCAACTACCATGGAACACCTGTATTCCCTACAAGGTATGTTGTGGAATGCTTCCCGTCCAACACACAGACAGACGGCTTCCAGAATTGAGCCTGCTGTGAGGTTCCTCCATCAAGCACAAACGTGTGGGTTCTCCTAGAAGCTCTTCCGGGGATATTCCTAAATAATTCCTTGTGCGTGTTGCAAGTGAAATTTGGGGTTGTGCTGGAAAGCCAAGAAAATTTGAGAGACTCCACATGGACAAAAGAGTTAATTAGCAGTTTCTCCTAACACGGAACACCTGTGTTCCCAAGAAGCTGCCTGGAGGACGGCTTCTCCCTTTGATATACAGAGTCGGGTTCAAGAATGGTGTCGGTGGGGATGTTCATCTTTAAGCAGAAGGGCCTGAGTTTACCTAGAATACCTTAGCATGACTTTCTTGAATGTTACCTAAGGCCTGGTTTGAGGGAAACGCGGGAGTTTAGTTGAAAAACGAGTAGCAGCAAGTGCCTCCCCAATGGATAGGGGAGGTAATTAGCGGAGTTCTCTCTAACAGGGACCTCCTCTGTTCCAAAAACCCTGCTTGTAATAAGACTTCCCCCTCACTCACACACAGTCAGGTTCCAGAATGGAGTGTGTGGAGAGGTTCATTCATCAAGCAGAAGCCCCTGGGTTCAAATAGAAGCACTTAGCGTGAATTACTTGAATGTTCCTTAAGGCCGGGTTTGAGGCAAAGGTGGGTGTTGAGCTGAAAATTCAAGGAGCAGCGAGTGCCTCCCCATTGACAGGTGAGGTAATTAGCGGAGTTTCCCTAACTGGGAACACCAGTGTTCTCAAAAATCTTCTTGCAGGACGGTTTCCCCTCTCCAACACACAGTCAGGTTCCAGAATGGAGTGTGTGGAGAGGTTCCTTCATGAAGCAGAATCGCCTTGGATCACCTACAATCCCTTAGCGTGAATTCCCTGAATGTTTCCTAGGGAGAGTTGCAAGGGAAAGATGGTGGTTGCGCTGTACAGCAACGTAGCAGTGAGTGCCTCCACATGGACAGTAGAGGTAATTAGCCTTGATCTACATAACAGGGAATACCTAAATTCCCAACAAACTTAGTGAAGGACAGCTTCCCCACAAAACACATTCGGGTGCCTGAATGCAACGTTTGGTGAGGTTCCTTCATCAAGCAGAAGCGCCTTGGTTCACCTAGAAGTTCTTAGCGTGACTTCACTGAACGTTTCCTACGGCAGGTTGCGAGGGAAATGGGGGGTTACACAGGAAATCGAAGTAGCAGCAAATGCCTCCCAATCAACAAGAGAGGTAGTTAGTGGTGATCCCCTAACAAGGAACACATGTTTTCCCAGAAAGCTGCGTGGATTACGGCTTTTCCCCCTGACAGACACAGTCAGGTTGCAGAATAATGCTACTGGGGATGTTCCTTCATCAAGCTGGAGAACCTGAATTTACATAGAAGCTCTCATCTTCACTTCCCTTAATGTATCCTTGGAAGGGTTGCGAGTTAAATTTCGGGGTTTTGCTAGATAGCCAAATAGCAGCGAGTGCCTCCCCCTGGACCGGATTACTAATTATCGGAGTTTCCCCTAAGACAGGACATCTGAGATCCAAAAAGCTACATGGTTGATTGTTTCCCTCACAACACACACAGTCGGCTACAAGCATGGACTGTGTAGGGAGGTTCCTTCATCAAGCAGAAACACCTGTGTGCATATAGTACCCTTTAGCATAAATTCCCTGAATATTTCCTAGGACGGGTTTCGAGGGTAAGGTTTGGGTTATGCTGGAAAGCCAAGTAACAGCGAGTGCCTCCCCATGGACAGGAGAGGTAATTAGCGGAGTTCCCTCTAACAAGGACCTCCTGTGTTCCAAAAATAACTGCTTATAGTAAGACTTCCCCTCCTTCACACACAGTCAGTTTCCAGAATGTAGTGTGTGGAGAGGTACCTTCATCAAGCAGAAGAGCCTGGGTTCAAATAGAAGCACTTAGCATGATTTCCTTGAATGTTTCTTTGGGCCGGGTTTGAGGGAAAGATGGGGGATGAGCTGAAAAATCAAGGAGCAGCGAGTGACTCCCCATGTATAGGTGAGGTAATTAGCTGAGATCCCCTAACAGGGAACAACTTTGTTCTCAACAAGATTGTTGCAGGACGGCTTCCCCTCTCCCACACCCAGTCATGTTCCAGAATGGAGTGTGTGGAGAGGTTCCTTCATGAAGCAGAAATCACTTGGATCACCAAGAATCCCTTAGCGTGAATTCTCTGAATGTATCCTAGCGAGAGTTGCAAGGGAAATGCGGGGGTTGCGCTTTTCAGCAAAGTAGCAGTGAGTGCCTCCCCATGGACAGTAGAGATAATTAGAGGTGTTCTAATAAACTGTTCCTAACAGGGAGTACCTGCATTCCCAACAAGCTTAGTGAAGGACAGCTTCCCCACTACACACAGTCGGTTTCCTTAATGCAGCATGTTGTGAGGTTCCTTCATCAAGCAGAAGCGATTGGGTTCACCTAGAAACTCATATTGTGACTTCACTGAATGTTTCGTATGGAAGGTTGCGAGGGAAAATGTGGGTTATGCAGGAAATCCAAGTAGCAGCAAATGCCACCCAATCAACAAGAGAGGTAGATAGTGGAGATCCCCTAACAGGGAACACCTGTGTTCCCAATAAGGGGCATTTAGGAAACTTGCCCACAGAAACACTGGTTCCAGAATTCAGCATGTTGGGAGATCCTTCATCAACAGAAGCGCCTGCGTTCACCTAGAATCCCTAAAAGTTACTTCCATGCATGTTTCCTAGGGCAGGTTGCAAGGGTAAGGTTGTGTTTGCGCCGAAAAGCCAAGTAGTATCTAGTGCCTCCCCATGGACAGGAGAGGTAATTAGTGGAGTTCACACTAACAGGGAACACCTGTGTTCCCAAAAACCTGCGTGGAAGACGGCTTACCCCCTACACACACACACATCTGGGTTCCAGAATGGAGTGTGTGGTGAGATATCTTTATGAAACAGAAGACTCTGTGTTCACATAGAATCCCGTAGGGTGAATTCACTTAATATTCACAGAGTGGGTTGTGAAAGAAATGTTGTGTTTCCACAGTGAAGCCAAGTAGCAGAGACAGCCTCCTCATGAAACTTAGAGGAATTTATCTCAGTTCCACCTAAGAGAGAACACCTGTGTTCATAAGAAGCTGAGTGGAATGACTGCACTCACACACGCACAGTCGGTTTCCCGAATCGAGTATGTGGGGTGGATCCATAATCAAGCAGAAGCGCCTGGGTTAAAGTAAAAGCCCTAAGGGTGACTGCCCTGAGTGTTTCCCATGGTGGGTAGCCAGGTATAAGTAGGGGTTGCGCAGGAAATCCTAGTAACAGTGAGTGCCTCACCATGGAAAGGAGAGGAAATTAGCAGAGTTCCCCCTAACAGGGAACACCTGTATTCCCAACAAGCTGTTTGGATGACGGATTCACCCCTAAAGACACAGAATTGGGTCCCAGAATGAAGCATTTGGGGAGGTTCCTTCATCAAGCAGAAGTGCCTGGGTACACCTAGAAGCCCTTAGCATGACTTTCCTGAATGTTTCTTAGGGTGGGTGCGAAGGAATAGGCAGGTATGCTCTTGAAAGCCAAGGATTACCGAGAGTCTCCACATGGACAGGAGTGGTAATTAGCAAAGTTCCCCCTAACAGCGACCTGCTGTGTTCCAAACAAGCTGCTTGTAGTTAGTATTTCCCCTCCCTCATACACAGTCGGGTTCCTGAATGGGGCATGTGGGGAGGTTCCTTCATTATGCAGAAGGGCCTGGGTTCATCTAGAAGCCCTTAGCATGATTCCCTGAATGTTCCATAGAATAGATTGCAAGGGACACGGGTTGTTGGTCGGGAAACCCTTGTAGCAGTGAGTGCCTTTCCATCGAAGGAGAGGTAATTACCGGAGTTCCCCTAACAAGGAACACATGTGTTCCCAAAAAGCTGCGTGGAGGCGGCTTTTCCCCCAGACAAACACAATCAGGTTTCAGAATGGAGAAACTGGGTATTCTCCTTTATCAATCAGAAGGGCCTGGGTTCAAAAAGATTTTCTTAGCATGTTTTCCCTGATTGTTTCTTAGGGCGGGTTTCAAGGAAAAAGATTGGATCACGTTGGAAACCAAGTAGAAGCAAGTGCCTACACATGAAAAGGATAAATAATTAGCAGAGTTCCCCCTAACATGGAACAGCTGTATTCCCAACAAGGTATGTTGTGGAATGCTTCCCCTCCAACACACACACTGACGGCTTCCAGAATGGAGCTTGCTGGGAGGTTCCTCCATCATGCAGAAACGTGTGGGTTCACCTAGAAGCCCTACTTTTGATATTCTGATATATTTCCTTGGGCGGGTTGCAAGTGAAATTTGGTGTTGGGCTGGAAAGCCAAGAAACATTGAGAGCCTCCACATGTACAGAAAGGTTAATCAGCATTTTCTCCAAACACGGAACACCTTTGTTCAAAAGAAGCTGCCTGGAATATATATTCTCCCTCTGATATACAGAGTCGGGTTCAAGAATTGTGTCTGTGGGGATGTTCATCTTTAAACTGAAGGGCATGAGTTCACCTAGAATACCTTAGCATGACTTCATTAAATGTTTCCTAAGGCCTGGTTTGAGGGAAATGCGGGAGTTGAGTTGAAAAACGTGTAGCAGCAAGTGCCTCCTGATGGATAGGGGAGGTAATTAGCGGAGTTCCCTCTAACAGGGACCTCCTGTGTTTCAAAAAATCTGCTTCTAGTAAGAATTCCCCCTCCCTCACCCACAGTCAGGTTCCAGAATAGAGTGTGTGGATAGGATTCTTCATCAAGCAGAAGTGCCTGTGGTCAAATAGAAGCACTTAGCGTGAATTCATTGAATGAATCTTAGGGCCAGGTTTCAGGAAAACGTGGGGGTTGAGCTGAAAACTCATGGAGCAGCGAATTCCTCCACATAGACAGGTGAGGTAATTAGCGGAGTTCCCATAACACGGAACACTTGTCTTCTAAACAAGCTTCTTGTAAGACGGCTTTCCCTCTCCCACACACAGTCAGGTTCCACAATGGAGAGTGTGGAGGGGTTCCTTCATGAAGTAGAAACGTCTTTGATCACCTAGAATCGCTTAGCGTGAATTCCCTGAATGTTTCCTAGGGAGAGTAGCAAGGGAATGGTGGGGGTTGCGCTGTACAGCAAAGTAGCAGTGAGTGCCTCCCCATGGACAGTAGAGGTAATTAGCGGTGTTCTACATAACAGGGAATACCTGCATTCCCTACAAGCTTAGTAAAGGACAGCTTCCCCACTACACACAGTTGTGTTCCAGAATGCATCGTGTGGTGAGGTTCCTCCATCAAGCAGAAGCGCATGGGTTCACCTAGAAGCTCTTTGCGTGACTTCTCTGAATGTTTCCTACGGCAAGTTATGAGGGAACAGGGTGATTACGCAGGAAATCCAAGTAGAAGCGAATGCCTGCCAATCAACAAGAGAGTTACTTAGTGGAGATCCCCTAACAGGGAAGACCTGTGTTCCCAAAAACCTGCGTGGAATACAGTTTTTCCCCCTGACAAACACAGTCAGGTTCCAGATTGGTGCTACTGGGGATGTTCCTTCATTAAGTTTTAGAATCTGAATTCACATAGTAGCTCTCAGCTTGACTTCACTGAATGTTCCCTTGGAAGATTTGCAAGGGAAATTTGGGGGTTTGCTAGATAGCCAAGTAGCAGCGAGTGCCTCCACATGGACCGGAGAGGTAATTATCGGAGTTTGCCCTAATTCGGAACAACTGTGTTCCAAAAAGCTACGTGGTGGATCGCTTTCCACACAACACACACAGACGGCTACCAGCATGGACTGTGTAGGGAGGTTCCTTCATCAAGCAGAAACACCTGTGTTCATCTAGGACCCTTTAGCATAAATTCCCTGAATGTATCCTAGGACGGGTTTTGAGGTTCAGATGGGGGTTATGCTGGAAAGCCAAGTAACAGCGAGTGAATTCCCATGGACAGGAAAAGTAATTACAGTGATCCCCGTAAAAGGGAACACCTGTGTTCCCAACAAGTGGCATTAAGGAAACTTGCCCACAGAAACACTGGTTTCAGAATTCACTATGTGCGGAGTTTCTTCATCAGGCAAAAGCGCCTGTGTACACCTAGAATCCCTTAACATTACTTCCATGCATGTTTGCTATTGCAGGATGCGAGGGTAAGTTCGTGGTTGCCCTGAAAACCCAAGTAGCTGCGAGTGCCTCCCCAAGGACAGGAGAGATTATTAGCGGAGTTCCCCCTAACTGGGAACACCTGTGTTCACAAAAAGCTGCATGGAGGGCGACTTGCCCCTACACACACACACATTGGTTCCAGAATGGAAAGTGTGGGGATGTGCCTTCATCAAGCAGAATCTCCTGGGTTAACATAGAAGCACTTAACGTGACTTTCCTGAATGTTTCCTAGGCCGGGTTGAGAGGGAAATTTGGGGGCTGTGCTGCAAACCCAAGGTGCAGAGAGTGAAACCAGAAGTGAGGAAATTAGCAGAGTTTCTCCTAACACGGAAGAAGCTGCATGAAGGAGGTCTTCCCCCCCAACAAACAAAGTCAGGATCCAGAAGGGTGCAAGTGGGGATGTTCCTTCATCAAGCAGAAGGACCTGGGTTCATATAGAAGCTCTTAGCATGACTACTCTCAATGTTTTAGCGCGGGTTGCGGCGGAATAGACGGGGTTTGGCTGGAAAGCTAAGTAGCAGCAGGGTCTACCCCAAGTACTGTCGTGGTAATTAGCAGATTTCCCACTAACAGGGACCTGCTGTGTTCAAAATAATCTGCTTGTAGTAACACTTCCTCCTGTTTCACACACAGACGGTTTCCTTAATGGGGCGAGTGGGGTGGTTCCTTCATCGTGCAGAAGCACCTGGGTTCATCTAGAAGCCCTTAGCATGACTTCCCTAAATATTCCCTAGAGCAGGTTGCGAGGGACACGGTGGGTTGCGCGGGAAACCCTTGTAGCAGCGAGTGCTTCCCCATTAAAAAGAGAGGTAATTAGCGGTGTTCCCCTAACAAGGAACAGATGTGTTCCCAAAAAGCTGCGTGGAGTTCGGCTTTTTCCCTGACAAACACAGTCAGGTTCCAGAATGGTGCAACTGGGGATGTTCCTTCATCAAGCAGAAGGGCCTGTGTTCAACTAGAAGCCCTTAGCTTGACTTACTTGAAAATATGTTAGGGCAGGTTTCGAGGGAAATGAGGGGGTTGCACTGAAAAACCAAGGAGCAGCGAATGACTCCCCATGGACAGGAGAGATAATTAGCGGAGTTCTACATAACAGGGAACACCTTTATTCCCTTAAAGTGCATTGAGGACGGATTTTATCACTGATTTAAGCAGCCATGTAACGCAATGCTGCGTGTTGCGAGGTTCCTTGATCAATCAGAAGGGCCTGGGTTCACATAGAAGCACTTAGCATGAATTCCCTGATTGTTTCTTAGGGCGGGTTTCAAGGAAAAAGAGGGGATCACGCTGAAAAGCCAAGTAGCACAAGTGCCTCCACAGGTAAAAGATAAATAATTAGCAGAGTTCCCCCTAACATGGAACACCTGTATTCCCAACAAATTTTGTTGTGGAATGATTCCCGTCCAACACACACACAGATGGCTTCCTGAACGGAGCCTGCTGGGAGGTTCTTCCATCAAGTAGAAACGTGTGGGTTCACAAAGAAGCCCTTCCTGTGACATTCCTTAATGTTTCCTAGGGCGGGTTGCAAGTGAAATTTGGGGTTGTGCTGGAAAGCCTAGAAACAGTGAGAGACTCCACATGGACATGAGAGTTAATTAACAGTTTCTCCTAACACGGAACACCTGTGTTCCCAAGAAGCTGCCTGGAGGATGGCTTCTCCCCATGATATGCACAGTTGGGTTCCAGAATGGTGTGTGTGGGGATGTTCATCTTTAAGCAGAAGGGCCTGTGTTCAACTAGATTACCATAGAATGATTTCCTTGAATGTTACTTAAGGCCTGGTTTGAGGCAAAGGCTGGAGTTGCGTTGAAAAACAGTAGCAGCATGTGCTCCCCATGGATATGAGAGGTAATTAGCTCAGTTCCCTCTAATAGGGACCTCCTGTTTTTCAAAAAACCTGCTTGTATTAAGAATTCCCAATCCCTCACACAGAGTCAGGTTCCAGAGTGGAGTGTGGGGATAGGATCCTTCATCAAAGAGAATTGCCTGTGTTCAAATAGAAGCACGTAGCATGACTAACTTGAATGTTTCTTAGGGCCGGGTTTGAGGAAAAGGTGGGGGTGAGCTGAAAATTCAAGGAGCAGCGAGTGCCACCCCATGGACTGGTGAGGTAATTAGTGGAGTTCCCCTTACAGGGAACACATGTGTTCTCAACAAGCTTTTGGCATGACGGCTTCACATTTCAAACACACAGTCAGGTTCCAGAATGGAGTGTGTGGATAGGATTCTTCATCAAGCAGAAGCGCCTGTGTTCAAATAGAAGCAGTTAGCGTGAATTCATTGAATGTTTCATAGGGCTAGGTTTCAGGAAAAATTTGGGGTTGTGCTGAAAATTCAAGGAGCAGCGAGTGACTCCCCATGGACAGGTGAGGTAATTAGCGGGGTTCCCATAACAGGGAACACTTGTATTATAAACAAGCTTCTTATAGGACGGCTTCCCCTCTCCCACACACAATCAGGTTCCAGAATGGAGTGTGTGGAGGGGTTCCTTCATGAAGCAGAAACGGCTTGGATCACCTAGAATAGATTAGCGTGAATTCCCTGAATGCTTCCTAGGGAGAGTTGCAAGGGAATGGTGGGGGTTGCGGTGTACAGCAAAGTAGCAGTGAGTGCCTCCCCATGGACAGTAGAGGTAATTAGCGGTGTTCTACATAACAGGGAATACCTGCATTCCCTACAAGCTTAGTGAAGGGCAGCTTCCCCAATTCACACAGTCGTGTACCAAAATGCATCTTGTGGTGAGGTTCCTTCATCAAGCAGAAGCGCATGGGTTCACCTAGAAGCTCTTAGCGTGACTTCTCTGAATTTTCCTACGGCAAGTTTTGAGGGAACTGGGGGATTACGCAAGAAATCCAAGTAGAAGCGAATGCCTGACAATCAAAAAGAGAGTTACTTAGTGGAGATCCCCTAACATGGAAAACCTGTGTTCCCAAAAACCTGCGTGGAATACAGTTTTTCCTCCTGACAAACACAGTCAGGTTCCAGATTGGGGCAACTGGGGATGTTCCTTCATTAAGCTTCAGAATCTGAATTCACATAGAAGCTCTCAGCTTGACTTCCCTGAATGTTTCCTTGGGAGAGTTGCAAGGGAAATTTGGGGGTTTTCTAGATAGCCAATTAGCAGCGAGTGCCTCCACATGGACCGGAGAGGTAATTATCGGTGTTTGCCCTAAGACAGAACAACTGTGTTCCAAAAAGCTACGTGGAGGATCGCTTCCCACACAACACACACAGTCGGCTACCAGCATGGACTCTGTAGGGAGGTTCCTTCATCAAGCAGAAACACCTGTGTTCATCCAGGACCCTTAAGCATAACTTCGCTGAATGTTTCCTAGGGCGGGTTTCGAGGTTAAGATGGGGGTTATGCTGGAAAGCCAAGTAACAGCGAGTGCGATCCCATGGACAGGAAAAGTAATTACAGTTATCCCCGTAACAGGGAACACCTGTGTTCCCAACAAGTGGCATTTAGAAAACTTGCCCACAGAAACACTGGTTCCAGAATTCAGCATGTGGGGAGTTTCTTCATCAAGCAGAAGAGCCTGTGTACACCTAGAATCCCTTAACATTACTTCCATGCATGTTTCCTATTGCAGGTTGCTAGGGTAAGTTGGTGGTTGCCCTGAAAACCCAAGTAGCTGCGAGTGCCTCCCCTTGGACAGGAGAGGTATTTAGCGGAGTTCCCCCTAACTGGGAACACCTGTGTTCACAAAAAGCTGCAAGGAGGACGACTTGCCCCTACACACACACACACGGGTTCCAGAATGGAAAGTGTGGGGACGTACCTTCATCAAGCAGAATCGCCTGGGTTCACATAGAAGCCCTTTTTATGACTTCCCTGACTGTTTCCATGGCTGGGTTGAGAGGGAAATTTGGGGACTGTGCTGCAAACCCAAGGTGCAGAGAGTGTATCCACAAGTGAGGAATTTAGCAGAGTTTCTCCTAACACGGAAGAGGCTGCATGAAGGAGGTCTTCCCCCCCACCAAACAAAGTCACGGTCCAGAAGGGTGCAAGTGGGGATGTTCCTTCATCAAGCAGAAGGACCTGGGTATATATAGAAGCTCTTAGCATGACTACTCTCAATGTTTTAGCGCGGGTTGCGGCGGAATAGACGGGGTTTGGCTGGAAAGCTAAGTAGCAGCAGGGTCCACCCCAATTACTGTCGTGGTAATTAGCAGAGTTCATCCTAACAGGGACCTGCTGTGTTCCAAACAATCTGCTTGAAGTAACACTTCCTCCTCCTTCACACACAGTCGGATTCCTTAATGGGGCGTGTGGGGAGGTTCCTTCATCATGCAGAAGCGCCTGGGTTCATCTAGAAGCCCTTAGCATGACTTCCCTAAATGTTCCCTAGAGCAGGTTGCGAGGGACACGGGGGGTTGCGCGGGAAACCCTTGTAGCAGCGAGTGCCTCCACATTGAAAAGAGAGGTAATTAGCGGAGTTCCCCTAACAAGGAACACCTGTGTTCCCAAAAAGCTGTGTGGAGTTCGGCTTTTCCCCCGACAAACACAGTCAGGTTCCAGAATGGTGCAACTGGGGATGTTCCTTCATCAAGCAGAAGGGCCTGTGTTCACCTATAATCCCTTAGCGTGAGTTCTTTGAAGGTTTCTTAGGGCAGGTTTCGAGGGAACAGAGTGTGTTGCACTGAAAAAACACGGAGCAGCGAATGACTCCCCATGGACAGGAGAGGTAATTAGCGGAGTTCTACCTAACAGGAACATCTTTGTTCCCAAAATGTGCATTGAGGACGGCTTCTATCCCTAATGTAAGCAGTCAGGTAACAGAACGGTGCTTGTGGGGAGGTTCCTTCATAAATCAGAAGGACCTGGGTTCACATAGAAGCTCTTAGCATGTTTTCCCTGATTGTTTCTTAGGGCGGGTTTCAAGGAAAAAGAGGGGATCACGTTGGAAACCCAAGTAGCAGCAAGTGCCTCCACAGGTAAAGGATAAATAATTAGCAGAGTTCCCCCTAACATGGAACACCTGTATTCCCAACAAGTTATGTTGAGGAATGCTTCCCCTCCAACACACACACAGATGGCTTCCTGAACGGAGCCTGCTGGGAGGTTCCTCCATCAAGCAGAAACTTGTGGATTCACCTAGAAGCCCTTCCTGTGACATTCCTTAATGTTTCCTAATGCGGGTTGCAATTGAAATTTGGGGTTGTGCTGGAAAGTCTAGAAACATTGAGAGCCTCAACATGGACATGAGAGTTAATTAGCAGTTTCTCCTAACACGGAACACCTGTGTTCCCAAGAAGCTGCCTGGAGGATGGCTTCTCCCCATGATATGCACATTTGGGTTCCATAATGGTGTCTGTGGGGATGTTCATCTTTAAGCAGAAGGGCCTGAGTTCAACTAGAATACCTTAGAATGACTTCCTTGAAAGTTACTTAAGGCCTGGTTTGAGGGAAATGGTGGAGTTGCGTTGAAAAGTCAGTAGCAGCAAGTGCCTCCCCATGGATATGGGAGGTAATTAGCTCAGTTCCCTCTAATAGGGACTTCATGTGTTTCCAAAAACCTGCTTGTATTAAGACTTCCCACTCCCTCACACACAGTCAGGTTCCAGAATGGAGTGTGTGGATAGGTTCCTTCATCAAAGAGAATCGCCTGTGTTCAAATAGAAGCACGTAGAGTGACTAAATTGAATGTTTCTTACGGCCGGGTTTGAGGAAAAGGGGGTGGGAGCTGAAAAGTCAAGGAGAAGCGAGTGCCTCCCCATGGACTGTTGAGGTAATTAGCGGAGTTCCCCTTACATGGAACACCTGTGTTCTCAACAAGCTTTTGGCAGGACGGCTTCCCTTTTCAAACACACAGTCAGGTTCCAGAATGGAGTGTGTGGAGAGGTAACTTCATGAAGCAGAAACGCCTTGGATCACCTAGAATCACTTAGTTTGAATTCCTTGAATTATTCCTAGGGACAGTTGCAAGAGAAATGTGGGGTATGCACTGTACAGCAAAGAAGCAGTTAGTGCCTCCCCATGGACAGTGGAGGTAATTAGCGGTGTTCTACATAACAGGGAATACCTACATTCCCAACAATACTAGTGAAGAACAGCTTCACCACTACATAGAGTCGGGTTCCAGAATGCAGCGTGTGGCGATGTTCCTTCATCAAGTAGAAGCACCAGGGTTCACCTAGAAGTCCTTAACATGACTTCCATGAATGTTCCCTTGAACTGGATGCGAGGGACACGGGGGGTTGCGCGGGAAACCCTTGTAGAAGCGAGTGCCTCCCAATCCAATGGAGATGTAATTAGCGGAGTTCCCCTAACAAGGAACACCTGCGTTCCCAAAGAGCTGCATGGAGGACGGCACTTCACCCCAACAAACAAAGTCAGGTTCCAAAATGGAGCAACTGGGGATGATCCTTCATCAAGGAGATAGGCCTTTGTTCACCTAGAAGCCCTGAGTGTGACTTTCTTGAAAAATTGTTAGGGCAGGTTTCGAGGGAAAAGAGGGTGTTGCACTGAAAAGCCAAGGAGCAGAGAATGAATCCCCATGAACAGGGGAGGTAATTAGCGGACTTCTACCTAACAGGGAACACCTTTATTCCGTTAAATTGCTTTGAAGACGGTTTCTATCACTGATT
Organism: Camelus bactrianus; assembly: GCF_048773025.1. Classification (NCBI taxonomy): domain Eukaryota; kingdom Metazoa; phylum Chordata; class Mammalia; order Artiodactyla; family Camelidae; genus Camelus; species Camelus bactrianus. Next base: position 47,772,876 of record NC_133557.1, on the reverse strand, counting down.
TAAGCAGTCATGTAACAGAATGATGGGTGTGACGAAGTTCCTTCATCAATCAGAAAGGCCTGGGTTCACATAGATGTTCTTAGCATGTTTCCCTGATTGTTTCTTAGGGCCGGTTTCAAGGAAAAAGGGGGGATCCCGTTGGAAATCCAAGTAGAAGCAAGTGCCTCCACATTAAATGGATAAATATTTGGCAGAGTTCCAACTAACATAGAACACCTGTATACTCAACAAGGTATGTTGTGGAATGCTTCCACTCCAACACACACACAGACGGCTTCCAGAATGGAGCCTGCCTTGAGTTTCCTCCAACAAGCACAAACGTGTGGGTTCACCTAGAATCTCTTCCGGGGATATTCCTAAATAATTCCTTGTGCGTGATGCAAGTGAAATTTGTGGTTGTGCTGGAAAGCCAAGAAACATTGAGAGACTCCACATGGACACGAGAGTTAATTAGCAGTTTCTCCTAACACGGAACACCTGTGTTCCCAAGAAGCTGCCTGGAGGACGGCTTCTCCCTTTGATATACAGAGTCGGGTTCATGAATGGTGTCTTTGGGGATGTTCATCTTTAAGCAGAAGGGCCTGAGTTTACCTAGAATACCTTAGCATAACTTTCTTGAATGTTACCTAAGGCAAGGTTTGAGGGAAAGGCGGGAGTTGAGTTGAAAAACGAGTAGTAGCAAGTGCCTCCCCATGGATAGGGGAGGTAATTAGCAGAGTTCCCTCTAACAGGGACCTCCCCTGTTCCAAAAACCCTGCTTGTAATAAGACTTCCCCCTCAATCACACACATTCAGGTTCCAGAATGGAGTGTTTGGAGAGATTCCTTCATCAAGCAGAAGCCCCTGGGTTAAAATAGAAGCACTTAGCGTGACTTCCTTGAATGTTCCTTAGGGCCGGGTTTGAGGCAAAGGTGGGGGTTGAGCTGAAAACTCAAGGAGCAGCGAGTGCCTCCCCATTGACAGGTGAGGTAATTAGCGGAGTTTCCCTAAATGGGAACACCAGTGTTCTCAAAAATCTTCTTGCAGGACGGTTTCCCCTCTCCAACACACAGTCAGGTTCCAGAATGGAGTGTGTGGAGGGGTTCCTTCATAAAGCAGAATCGCCTTGGATCACCTACAATCCCTTAGCGTGAATTCCCTGAATGTTTCCTAGGGAGAGTTGCAAGGGAAAGGTGGTTGTTGCGCTGAACAGCAAAGTAGCAGTGAGTGCTTCCACATGGACAGTAGAGGTAATTAGCGGTGATCTACATAACAGCGAATACCTACATTCCCAACAAACTTAGTGAAGGACATCTTCCCCACTAAACACAGTCGGATTCCAGAATGCAGCGTGTGGTGAGGTTCCTTCATCAAGCAGAAGCACCTTGGTTCACCTAGAAGCTCTTAGCGTGACTTAACTGAATGTTTCCAACGGCAGGTTGCGAGGGAAATGGAGGGTTACACAGGAAATCCAAGTAGCAGCGAATGCCTCCCAATCAACAAGAGAGGTAGTTAGTGGAGATCCCCTAAAAAGGAACACCTGTGTTCCCACAAAGCTTCGTGGAATACGGCTTTTCCCCCTGACAGACACAGTCAGGTTGCAGAAACATGCTACTGGGGATGTACCTTCATCAAGCTGGAGAACCTGAATTCACATAGAAGCTCTCATCTTGACTTCCCTTAATGTATCCTTGGAAGGGTTGCGAGTTAAATTTCGGGGTTTTGCTAGATAGACAATTAGCAGCGAGTGCCTCAACAGGGACCGGATAAGTATTTATCGGAGTTTCCCCTAAGACAGAACACCTGTGTTCCAAAAAGCTACGTGGTGGATCGCTTCCCTCACAACAGACACATTGTGCTACAAGCATGGACCCTGTGGGGAGGTTCCTTCATTAAGCAGAAACACCTGTGTTCATCCAGGACCCTTAAGCATAACTTCCCTGAATGTTTCCTAGGGCGGGTTTCGAGGTTAAGATGGGGGTTATGCTGGAAAGCCAAGTAACAGCGAGTGCGTTCCCATGGACAGGAAAAGTAATTACAGTTATCCCCGTAACAGGCAACACCTTTGTTGACAAAAAGTGGCATTTAGGAAACTTGCCCACAGAAACACTGGTTCCAGAATTCAGCATGTGGGGAGTTTCTTCATCAAGCGGAAGCGCCTATGTTCACCTAGAATCCCTTAACATTACTTCCATGCATGTTTCCTATTGCAGGTTGCTAGGGTAAGTTGGTGGTTGCCGTGAAAACCCAAGTAGCTGCGAGTGCCTCCCCTTGGACAGGAGAGGTATTTAGCGGAGTTCCCCCTAATTGGGAACACCTGTGTTCACAAAAAGCTGCAAGGAGGACGACTTGCCCCTACACACATACAAACTGGTTCCAGAATGGAAAGTGTGGGGACGTTCCTTCATCAAGCAGAATCGCCTGGGTTCACATAGAAGCCCTTTTTGTGACTTCCCTGACTGTTTCCATGGCCGGGTTGAGAGGGAAATTTGGGGGCTGTGCTGCAAACCCAAGGTGCAGAGAGTGCATCCACAAGTGAGGAAATTAGCAGAGTTTCTCCTAACACGGAAGAAGCTGCATGAAGGAGGTCTTCCCCCCCAACAAACAAAGTCAGGATCCAGAAGGGTGCAAGTGGGGATGTTCCTTCATCAAGCAGAAGGACCTGGGTACATATAGAAGCTCTTAGCATGACTTCTCTCAATGTTTAAGCGCGGGTTGCGGCGGAATAGACGGGGTTTGGCTGGAAAGCTAAGTAGCAGCAGGGTCCACCCCAATTACTGTCGTGGTAATTAGCAGAGTTCATCCTAACAGGGACCTGCTGTGTTCCAAACAATCTGCTTGAAGTAACACTTCCTCCTCCTTCACACACAGTCGGATTCCTTAATGGGGCGTGTGGGGAGGTTCCTTCATCATGCAGAAGCGCCTGGGTTCATCTAGAAGCCCTTAGCATGACTTCCCTAAATGTTCCCTAGAGCAGGTTGCGAGGGACACGGGGGGTTGCGCGGGAAACCCTTGTAGCAGCGAGTGCCTCCACATTGAAAAGAGAGGTAATTAGCGGAGTTCCCCTAACAAGGAACACCTGTGTTCCCAAAAAGCTGTGTGGAGTTCGGCTTTTCCCCCGACAAACACAGTCAGGTTCCAGAATGGTGCAACTGGGGATGTTCCTTCATCAAGCAGAAGGGCCTGTGTTCACCTATAATCCCTTAGCGTGAGTTCTTTGAAGGTTTCTTAGGGCAGGTTTCTAGGGAACAGAGTGTGTCGCACTGAAAAAACACGGAGCAGCGAATGACTCCCCATGGACAGGAGATGTAATTAGCGGAGTTCTACCTAACAGGAACATCTTTGTTCCCAAAATGTGCATTGAGGACGGCTTCTATCCCTAATGTAAGCAGTCAGGTAACAGAACGGTGCTTGTGGGGAGGTTCCTTCATCAATCAGAAGGACCTGGGTTCACATAGAAGCTCTTAGCATGTTTTCCCTGATTGTTTCTTAGGGCAGGTTTCAAGGAAAAAGAGGGGATCACGTTGGAAAGCCAAGTAGCAGCAAGTGCCTCCACAGGTAAAGGATAAATAATTAGCAGAGTTCCCCCTAACATGGAACACCTGTATTCCCAACAAGTTATGTTGAGGAATGCTTCCCCTCCAACACACACACAGATGGCTTCCTGAACGGAGCCTGCTGGGAGGTTCCTCCATCAAGCAGAAACGTGTGGGTTCACCTAGAAGCCCTTCCTGTGACATCACTTAATGTTTCCTAGTGCGGGTTGCAAGTGAAATTTGGGGTTGTGCTGGAAAGCCTAGAAACAGTGAGAGCCTCCACATGGACATGAGAGTTAATTAGCAGTTTCTCCTAACACGGAACACCTGTGTTCCCAAGAAGTTGCCTGGAGGATGGCTTCTCCCCATGATATGCACATTTGGGTTCCATAATGGTGTCTGTGGGGATGTTCATCTTTACGCAGAAGTGCCTGATTTCAACTAGAATACCTTAGAATGACTTCCTTGAAAGTTACTTAAGGCCTGGTTTGAGGGAAATGGTGGAGTTGCGTTGAAAAGACAGTAGCAGCAAGTGCCTCCCCATGGATATGGGAGGTAATTAGCTCAGTTCCCTCTAATAGGGACCTCCTGTGTTTCCAAAAACCTGCTTGTATTAAGACTTCCCACTCCCTCACACACAGTCAGGTTCCAGAATGGAGTGTGTGGATAGGTTCCTTCATCAAAGAGAATCGCCTGTGTTCAAATAGAAGCACGTAGAGTGACTAACTTGAATGTTTCTTACGGCCGGGTTTGAGGAAAAGGTGGGGGTGAGCTGAAAAGTCAAGGAGAATCGAGTGCCTCCCCATGGACTGTTGAGGTAATTAGCGGAGTTCCCCTTACACGGAACACCTGTGTTCTCAACAAGATTTTGGCAGGACGGCTTCCCTTTTCAATCACACAGTGAGGTTCCAGAATGGAGTGTGTGGAGGGGTTCCTTCATGAAGCAGAAACGCCTTGGATCCCTAGAATCACTTAGTTTGATTTCCTTGAATTATTCCTAGGGACAGTTGCAAGGGAAAGTTGGGGTTTGCACTGTAGAGCAAAGAAGCATTTAGTGCCTCCCCATGGACAGTAGAGGTAATTAGCGGTTTTCTACATAACAGGGAATACCTACATTCCCAACAATATTAGTGAAGGACAGCTTCACCACTACACAGAGTTGGGTTCCAGAATGCAGCGTGTGGCGAGGTTCCTTCATCAAGTAGAAGCACCTGGGTTCACCTAGAAGGCCTTAACATGACTTCCATGAATGTTCCCTTGAACTGGATGCGAGGGACACGGGGGGTAGCGCGGGAAACCCTTGTAGCAGCGAGTGCCTCCCAATTCAATGGAGATGTAATTAGCGGAGTTCCGCTAACAAGGAACACCTGCGTTCCCAAAGAGCTGCATGGAGGATGGCACTTCACCCCAACAAACAAAGTCAGGTTCCAGAATGGAGCAAATGGGGATGTTCCTTCATCAAGGAGATAGGCCTTTGTTCACCTAGAAGCCCTGAGTGTGGCTTTCTTGAAGATTTGTTAGGGCAGGTTTCGAGGGAAAAGAGGGTGTTGCACTGAAAAGCCAAGGAGCAGCGAATGAATCCCCATGGACAGGGGAGGTAATTAGCGGAGTTCTACCTAACAGGGAACTCCTTTATTCCCTTAAAGTGCATTGAAGACGGCTTCTATCACTGATTTAAGTAGTCATGTAACAGAACGGTGCGTGTGAAGAGGTTCCTTCATCAATCAGAAGGGCCTGGGTTCACATAGATGCTCTTAGCATGTTTTTCCTGATTGTTTCTTAGGGCCGGTTTCAAGGAAAAAGAGGGGATCACGTTGGAAAGCCAAGTAGAAGCAAGTGCCTCCACATTAAATGGATAAATAATTGGCAGAGTTCCAACTAACATTGAAAACCTGTATATCCAACAAGGTATGTTGTGGAATGCTTCCCCTCCAACACACACACAGACGGCTTCCAGAATGGAGCCTGCTGTGAGGTTCCTCCATCAAGCACAAACGTGTGGGTTCTCCTAGAAGCTCTTCCGGGGATATTCATAAATATTTCCTTGTGCGTGATGCAAGTGAAATTTGGGGTTGTGCTGGAAAGCCAAGAAACATTGAGAGACTCCACATGGACAGGAGAGTTAATTAGCAGTATCTCCTAACACGGAACACCTGTGTTCCCAAGAAGCTGCCTGGAGGACGGCTTCTCCCTTTGATATACAGAGTCGGGTTCATGAATGGTGTCTTTGGGGATGTTCATCTTTAAGCAGAAGGGCCTGAGTTTACCTAGAATACCTTAGCATAACTTTCTTGAATGTTACCTAAGGCAAGGTTTGAGGGAAAGGCGGGAGTTGAGTTGAAAAACGAGTAGTAGCAAGTGCCTCCCCATGGATATGGGAGGTAATTAGCGGAGTACCCTCTAACAGGGACCTCCCCTGTTCCAAAAACCCTGCTTGTAATAAGACTTCCCCCTCAATCACACACATTCAGGATCCAGAATGGAGTGTGTGGAGAGTTTCCTTCATCAAGCAGAAGCCCCTGGGTTAAAATAGAAGCACTTAGCGTGACTTCCTTGAATGTTCCTTAGGGCCGGGTTTGAGGCAAAGGTGGGGGTTGAGCTGAAAACTCAAGGAGCAGCGAGTGCCTCCCCATTGACAGGTGAGGTAATTAGCGGAGTTTCCCTAAATGGGAACACCAGTGTTCTCAAAAATCTTCTTGCAGGACGGTTTCCCCTCTCCAACTCACAGTCAGGTTCCAGAATGGAGTGGGTTGAGAGGTTCCTTCATAAAGCAGAATCGCCTTGGATCACCTACAATCCCTTAGCGTGAATTCCCTGAATGTTTCCTTGGGAGAGTTGCCAGGGAAAAGTGGTGGTTGCGCTGAACAGCAAAGTAGCAGTGATTGCCTCCACATGGACAGTAGAAGTAATTAGCGGTGATCTACATAACAGCGAATACCTACATTCCCAACAAACTTAGTGAAGGACATCTTCCCCACTAAACACAGTCGGATTCCAGAATGCAGCGTGTGGTGAGGTTCCTTCATCAAGCAGAAGCACCTTGGTTCACCTAGAAGCTCTTAGCGTGACTTCACTGAATGTTTCCTACGGCACGTTGCGAGGGAAATGAGGGTTTACACAGGAAATCCAAGTAGCAGCGAATGCCTCCCAATCAACAAGAGAGGTAGTTAGTGGAGATCCCCTAAAAAGGAACACCTGTGTTCCCACAAAGCTTCGTGGAATACGGCTTTTCCCCCTGACAGACACAGTCAGGTTGCAGAAACATGCTACTGGGGATGTACCTTCATCAAGCTGGAGAACCTGAATTCACATAGAAGCTCTCATCTTGACTTCCCTTAATGTATCATTGGAAGGGTTGCGATTTAAATTTCGGGGTTTTGCTAGATAGCCAAGTAGCAGCGAGTGCCTCCACAGGGACCGGATAAGTAATTATTGGAGTTTCCCCTAAGACAGAACACCTGTGTTCCAAAAAGCTACGTGGTGGATCGCTTCCCTCACAACACACACAGTCAGCTACAAGCATGGACTGTGTGGGGAGGTTCCTTCATCAAGCAGAAACACCTGTGTGAATCTAGGACCCTTTAGCATAAATTCCCTGAATGTTTCCTAGGACGGGTTTCGAGGGTAAGGTGGGGGTTATGCTGGAAAGCCAAGTAACAGCGAGTGCCTCCCCATGTACAGGAGAGGTAATTAGCGGAGTTCCCTCTAACTGGGACCTCCTGTGTTCCAAAAAACTGCTTATAGTAAGACTTCCCCTCCCTCACACACAGTCAGGTTCCAGAATGGAGTGTGTGGAGTGGTTCCTTCATCAAGCAGAAGCCCCTGGGTTCAAATAGAAACACTTAGCGTGACTTCCTTGAATGTTTCTTTGGGCCGGGTTTGAGGGAAAGATGGGGGTTCAGCTGAAAAATCAAGGAGCAGCGAGTGCCTCCCCATGGATAGGTGAGGTAATTAGCTGAGTTCCCCTAACAGGGAACAACTGTGTTCTCAACAAGCTTCTTGCAGGACGGCTTCCCCTCTCCCACACCCAGTCAGGTTCCAGAATGGAGTGAGTGGAGGAGTTCCTTCATGAAGCAGAAATCACTTGGATCTCGAAGAATCCCTTAGCGTGAATTCTCTGAATGTATACTAGGGAGAGTTGCAAGGGAAACGCGGGGGTTGCGCTTTTCAGCAATGTAGCAGTGAGTGCCTCCCCATGGACAGTAGAGGTAATTAGCGGTGTTCTACCTAACAGGGAGTACCTGCATTCACAACAAGCTTAGTGAAGGGCAGCTTCCCCACTACACACAGTCGGTTTCCAGAATGCAGCGAGTGGTGAGGTTCCTTCATCAAGCAGAACCGCCTGGGTTCACCTAGAAACTCTTATTGTGACTTCACTGAATGTTTCCTATGGAAGGTTGTGAGGGAAATTGTGGGTTACGCTGGAAATCCAAGTAGCAGCGAATGCCACCCAATCAACAAGAGAGGTAGATAGTGGAGATCCCCTAAAAGGGAACACCTGTGTTCCCAACAAGGGGCATTTAGGAAACTTGCCCACAGAAACACTGGTTCCAGAATTCAGCATGTGGGGAGATCCTTCATCAACAGAAGCGCCTGTGTTCACCTAGAATCCCTAAAAGTTACTTCCATGCATGTTTCCTAGGGCAGGTTGCGAGGGTAAGGTGGTGATTGCGCTGAAAACCCAATTAGCATCTAGTGCCTCCCCATGGACAGGAGAGGTAATTAGTGGAGTTCACACTAACAGGGAACACCTGTGTTCCCAAAAAGCTGCGTGGAAGATGGCTTACGCACTACACGCACACACATCTGGGTTCCAGAATGGAGTGTGTGGTGAGATATCTTTATGAAACAGAAGACTCTGTTTTCACATAGAATCCCGTAGCGTGAATTCACTTAATGTTTCACAGAGTGGGTTGTGAAAGAAAAGTGGTGGTTCCACAGTAAAGCAAATTAGCAACGACTGCCTCCTCATGGAACTAAGAGGAATTTATCTCAGTTCCACCTAAGAGAGAACACCTGTGTTCATAAGAATCTGAGTGGAATGACTGCACTCACACACGCACAGTCGGTTTCCCGAATCGAGTATGTGGGGTGGATCCATAATCAAGCAGAAGCACCTGGGTTAAAGTAGAAGCCCTAAGCATGACTGCCCAGAGAATTTCCCATGGCGGGTTGCCAGGTATAAGCAGGGGTTGCGCAGGAAAACCTAGTAACAGTGAGTGCCTCACCATGGAAAGGAGAGGAAATTAGCAGAGTTCCCCCTAACAGAGAACACCTGTATTCCCAACAAGCTGCTTGGATGACGGATTCACCCCTAAAGACACAGAATTGTGTTCCAGAATGAAGCATTTGGGGAGGTTCCTTCATCAAGCAGAAGTGCCTGGGTACACCTAGAAGCCCTTAGCATGACTTTCCTGAATGTTTCTTAGGGTGGGTGCGAAGGAATAGGCAGGTATGCGCTTGAAAGCCAAGGAGTAGCGAGTGTCTCCACATGGACAGGAGAGGTAATTAGCAGAGTTCCCCCTAACTGGGAACACCTGTGTTCACAAAAAGCTGCATGGAGAACGACTTGCCCCTACACACACACACGCGGGTTTCAGAATGGAAAGTGTGGGGACGTTCCTTCATTAAGCAGAATCGCCTGGGTTCACATAGAAGCCCTTATCGTGACTTCCCTGAATGATTCCTAGGCTGGGTTGAGAGGGAAATTTGGGGGCTGCGCTGCAAACCCAAGGAGCATAGAGTGCATCCACATGGATAAGAGAGGAAATTAGCAGAGTTTCTCCTAACACGGAAGAAGCTGCATGAAGGAGGGCTTCCCCCCTACAAACATAGTCAGGTTCCAGAATGGTGCAAGTGGGGATGTTCCTTCATAAAGCAGAAGGGCCTGGGTTCATATAGAAGCACTTAGCATGACTTCTCTCAATGATTTAACACGGGTTGGGGCAGAATATACGGGGTCTGGCTGGAAATCCAAGTAGCATCATTGTCCTCCCCAAGGACAGGAGTGGTAATTAGCAGAGTACCCCCTAACAGCGACCTGCTGTGTTCCAAACTAGCTGCTTGTAGTAAGTCTCCCCCTCCATCACATCAGTCGGGTTCCTGAATGGGACGTGTGGGGAGGATCCTTTATCATGCAGAAGCGCCTGGGTTCATCTAGAAGCCCTTAGCATGACTTCCCTGAATGTTCCCTAGAACAGGTTGCGAGGGACACGGGGGGTTGCGCGGGAAACCCCTGTAGCAGCGAGTACCTCCCCATCGAAAGGAGAGGTAATTAGCGGAGATCCCCTAAAAAGGAACACCTGTGTTCCCAAAAAGCTGCGTGGAGGACGGCTTTTCCCCCCGACAAACACAGTCAGGTTCCAGAATGGAGAAACTGGGGATGTTCCTTCATCAAGCAGAAAGGCCTGTGTTCAACTAGAAGCCCTTAGCGTGACTTACTTGAAGATATGTTAGGGCAGGTTTCGAGGGGAATGAGGGGGTTGCACTGAAAAGCCAAGGAACAGCGAATGACTCCCCATGGACAGGAGAGGTAATTAGCGGAGTTCTACATTACAGGGAACACCTTTATTCCCTTAAAGTGCATTGAGGACGGATTCTATCACTGATTTAAGCAGTCATGTAACACAATGCTGCGTGTTGCGAGGTTCCTTCATAAATCAGAAGGGCCTGGGTTCACAAAGATTCTCTTTGCATGTTTTCCCTGATTGTTTCTTAGGGCGGGTTTCAAGGAAAAGAGGGGATCACGTTGGAAAGCCAAGTAGAAGCAAGTGCCTACACATGAAAAGGATAAATAATTAGCAGAGTTTCCCCTAACATGGAACACCTGTATTCCCAACAAGGTATGTTGTGGAATGCTTCCCCTCCAACACACACACTGACGGCTTCCAGAATGGAGCCTGCTGGGAGTTTCCTCCATCATGCAGAAACGTGTGGGTTCACCTAGAAGCCCTAACTGTGATATTCCGAAATATTTCCTAGGGGGGTTGCAAGTGAAATTTGGGGTTGTGCTGGAAAGCCAAGAAACATTGAGAGCCTCCACATGGACAGGAGGGTTAATCAGCAGTTTCTCCTAACACGGAACACCTGTGTTCCCAAGAAGCTGCCTGGAGGATGTATCCTCCCTCTGATATAAAGAGTCGGTTTCAAAAATGGTGTCTGTGGGGATGTTCATCTTTAAACAGAAGGGCCTGTGTTCACCAAGAATACCTTAGCATGACTTCTTTAAATGTTACCTAAGACCTGGTTTGAGGGAAATCCGGGAGTTGTGTTGAAAAGCGAGTAGCAGCAAGTGCCACCTGATGGATATGGGAGGTAATTAGCGCAGTTCCCTCTAACAGGGACCTCCCGTGTTTCAAAAAATCTGCTTGTAGTAAGAATTCCCCCTCCCTCACACACAGTCAGGTTCCAGAATGGAGTGTGTGGATAGGATTCTTCATCAAGCAGAAGCGCCTGTGTTCAAATAGAAGCAGTTAACGTGAATTCATTGAATGTTTCATAGGGCCAGGTTTCAGGAAAAAGTTGGGGTTGTGCTGAAAATTCAAGGAGCAGCGAGTGACTCCCCATGGACAGTTGAGGTAATTAGCGGGGTTCCCATAACAGGGAACACTTGTATTATAAACAAGCTATTTATGGGACGGCTTCCCCTCTCCCACACACAATCAGGTTCCAGATTTGAGTGTGTGGAGGGGTTCCTTCATGAAGCAGAAACGGCTTGGATCACCTAGAATCGCTTAGCGTGAATTCCCTGAATGCTTCCTAGGGAGAGATGCAAGGGAATGGTGGGGGTTGCGGTGTACAGCAAAGTAGCAGTGAGTGCCTCCCAATGGACAGTAGAGGTAATTAGCGGTGTTCTACATAACAGGGAATACCTGCATTCCCTACAAGCTTAGTGAAGGACAGCTTCCCCAATTCACACAGTCGTGTACCAGAATGCATCGTGTGGTGAGGTTCCTTCATCAAGCAGAAGCGCATGGGTTCACCTAGAAGCTCTTAGCGTGACTTCTCTGAATGTTTCCTACGGCAAGTTTTGAGGGAACTGGGGGATTACGCAGGAAATCCAAGTAGAAGCGAATGCCTGCCAATCAACAAGAGAGTTACTTAGTGGAGATCCCCTAAGATGGAAAACCTGTGTTCCCAAAAACCTGCGTGGAATACAGTTTTTCCTCCTGACAAACACAGTCAGGTTCCAGATTGGGGCAACTGGGGATGTTCCTTCATTAAGCTTCAGAATCTGAATTCACATAGAAGCTCTCAGCTTGACTTCCCTGAATGTTTCCTTGGGAGAGTTGCAAGGGAAATTTGGGGGTTTTCTAGATAGCCAAGTAGCAGCGAGTGCCTCCACATGGACCGGAGAGGTAATTATCGGAGTTTGCCCTAAGACAGAACAACTGTGTTCCAAAAAGCTACGTGGAGGATCGCTTCCCACACAACACACACAGTCGGCTACCAGCATGGACTGTGTAGGGAGGTTCCTTCATCAAGCAGAAACACCTGTGTTCATCCAGGACCCTTTAGCATAACTTCCCTGAATGTTTCCTAGGGCGGGTTTCGAGGTTAAAATGGGGGTTATGCTGGAAAACCAAGTAACAGCGAGTGTCTTCCCATGGACAGGAAAAGTAATTACAGTGATCCCCGTAACAGGGAACAACTGTGTTCCCAACAAGTGGCATTTAGGAAACTTGCCCACAGAAACACTGGTTCCAGAATTCAGCATGTGGGGAGTTCCTTCATCAAGCAGAAGCGCCTGTGTTCACCTAGAATCCCTTAAAGTTACTTCCATGCATGTTTCCAAGGGCAGGTTGCGAGGGTAATGTGTTGCTTGCGCTGAAAATGCAAGTAGCAGTGAGTGCCTCCCCATGGACAGGAGAGTTAGTTAGTGGAGTTCCCCAAAATAGGGAACACCTGAGTTCCCAAAAAGCTGCGTGGAAGACGGCTTCCCCCTACACACACACACATCTGGGTTCCAGAATGGAATGTGTGGTGAGATAACTTCATGAAACAAAATCCCCTGTGTTCACATAGAATCCCGTAGCATGAATTCACTGAATGTGTCACACAGTGGGTTGTGAGGGAAAAGTGGTTGTTCCACAGTAAAGCCAAGTAGCAGCGACTGCCTCCTCATGGACCTAAGAGGTAATTGTCTCATTTCCACCTAAGAGGGAACACCTGTGTTCCTAACAATCTGCGTGGAGGGACTGCATTCACCCACGCACAGTCGGTTTCCAGAATGGTGAATGTGGGGTGGATCCTTAATCAAGCAGAAGAGCCTGGGTTCAAGTAGATTCCCTTAGCTTGACTGCCCTAAGTGTTCCCTATGGCGGGTTACCAGGTAAAGGCAGGGGTTGTGCAGGAAAGCCAAATAACCTTGAGTGCCTCACCATGGAAATGAGAGGAAAATAGCAGAGTTCCCACTAACAGGGAACACCTGTATTCCCAAAAAGCTGCTTGGATGACGGCTTCCCCCCTAAAGACACACAATTGGGTTCCAGAAAGTAGCATGTGGGGAGTTTCCTTCATCAAGCAGAAGCGCCTGGGTTCATCTACATTCCCTTAGAATCACTTCCCTGAATGTTGCCTAGAACAGGTTGCGAGTGACCCGGGGTTTGTGCGGGAAATCCTTGTAGCAGCGAGTGCTCCCCATTGAAAAGAGAGGTAATTAGCGGAGTTCCCCTAACAAGAAACTCCTGTATTCCCAAAAAGCTGCATGGAGGACGGCTTTTCCCCCCAACAAACACAGTCAGGTTCCAGAATGGTGCAACTGGGGACGTTCCTTCATCAAGCAGATGGGCCTCTGTTCACCTAGAAGCTCTTAGCGTGACTTCCTTGAAGGTATCTTTGGGCTGGTTTCGAGGGAAAAGAGGGGTTTGCAGAGAAAAGGCAAGGAGAAGCGAATGACTCCACATGGAAAGGAGAGGTAGATAGATGAGTTCTACCTAACAGGGAAAACTTTTGTTCCCAAAAATTTCATTGAGTACGGCTTCTATTCCTGATGTAAAAATTCAGGTAACACAACGGTGCGTGTGGGGAGGTTCCTTCATCAATCAGAAGGGCGTGGGTTCACATAGAAGCTCTTAGCATGTATTCTCTGATTGTTTCTTAGGGCCGGTTTCAAGGAAAAAGAGGGGATCACGCAGGAAAGCCAAGTAGCATCAAGTGCCTCCACAGGAAAAGGATAAATAATTAGCAGAGTTCCTCCTAACATGGGACAACTGTATTCCCAACAAGTTATGTTGTCGAATGCTTCCCCTCCAACACACACACAGACGGCTTCCAGAATGGAGCCTGCTGTGATGTTCCTCCATCAAGCAGGAACGTGAGGTTCACTGAGAAGCCCTTACTTTGACATTTCTAAATGATTCCAAGGGCGGGTTCCATGTGACATTTGGGGTTGTGCTGCAAAGCCTAGAAACAGTGAGAGCCTCAACATGGAGGTGAGAGTTAATTAGCAGTGTCTCCTAACACGGAACACCTGTGTTCCCAAGAAGCTGCGTGGAGGACGGATTCTACCCATGATATGCACAGTTGGGTTCCAGAATGGTGTCTGTGGGGATGTTCATCTTTTTAGCAGAAGGACCTGTGTTCACCTAGAATACCTTAGAATGACTTCCTTGAAAGTTACCTAAGGCCTGGTTTGAGGGAAAGGCGGGAGTTGAGTTGAAAAACGAGTAGCAGCAAGTGCCTTCCCATGGATAGGGGAGGTAATTAGCTCAGTTCCCTCTAATAGGGACCTCCAGTGTTTCCAAACAGATGCTTGTATTAAGACTTCCCACTCCCTCACACAATGTCAGGTTCCAGAATGGAGTGTGTGGATAGGTTCCTTCATCAAGGAGAAGCGCCTGTGTTCAAATAGAAGCACATAGCTTGACTTCCTTGAATGTTTCTTAGGGCCGGGTTTGAGGAAAAGGTGGGAGTGAGCTGAAAATCAAAGAGCAGCGAGTGCCTCCCTATGGACAGGTGAGGTAATTAGCGGAGTTCTCCTTACAGGGAACACCTGTGTTCTCAACAAGCTTCTTGCAGGACGGCTTCCCCTCTCCCACACACAGTCAGGTTCCATAATGGAGTGTGTGGAGAGGTTCCTTCATGAAGCAGAAACGGCTTGGAACCCCTAGAATTCCTTAGCGAGCCTTCCCTGAATGTTTCCTAGGAAGAGTTGCAAGGGAATATTGGGGAATGCGCTGTACAGCAAAGTAGCAGTGAGTGCCTCCCCATGAACAGTAGAGGTAATTAGCGGTGTTCTACATAACAGGGAATACCTGCATTCCCAACAAGCTTAATGAAGGACAGCTTCCCCACTACAATCATTCGTGTTCTAGAATGCAGCGTGTGGTGAGGTTCCTTCATCAAACAGAAGCGCCTGGGTTCACCTAGAAGCTCTTAGCGTGACTTCACTGAATGTTTCCTACGGCAGGTTGCGAGGAAAACGGGGGGCTATGCAGGAAATCCAAGTAGCAGCGTATACCTCCCAAACAACAAGTGAGGAGGTTAGTGGATTTCCCCTAAAAGGGAACGCATTTGTTCCCAAAACTCATTATGGAATATGGTTTTCCCCCTGAGAAACATAGTCAGGTTCCAGATTGCTGCTACTGGGTATGTTCCTCCATCAAGCAGGAGAACCTGTATTCACATAGAAGCTCTCAGCTTGACTTCACTGAATATTTCCTTGGGAGGTTTGCGAGGGAAATTTGGGGGTTTTGCTAGATAGCCAAGTAGCAGCAAGTGCCTCCACATGGACCGGAGAGGTAATTATCGGAGTTTCCCCTAAGACGGAACACCTGTGTTCCAAAAATCTACGTGGTTGATCACTTCCCCCAAAACACACACAGTCGTCTACCAGCATGGACTGTGTGGGGAGGTTCCTTCATCAAGCTGAAACACCTGTGTTCATCTAGGACCCTTTAGCATAATTTCCCTGAATGTTTCCTGGGGCAGGTTTCGAGGTTAAGATGGGGGATATGCTGGAAAGCCAAGTAACAGCGAGTGCCTCCCCATGGACAGGAGAGGTAGTTAGCTGTGATCCCCGTAACAGGGAACACCTGTGTTCCCAAAAAGTGGCATTTAGGAAATTTGCCCACAGAAACACTGGTTCCAGAATTCAGCATGTGGGGAGTCCCTTCATCAAGCAGAAGCGCCTGTGTTCACCTAGAATCCCTTAACATTACTTCCATGCATGTTTCCTATTGCAGTTTCCGAGGGTAAGTTGGTGGTTGCTGTGAAAACCCAATTAGCAGCGAGTGCCTCCCCATGGAATGGAGAGGTGATTAGTGGAGTGACCACTAACAGGGAACACCAGTATTCCCAAAAAGCTGCGTGGATGACGGCTTCCCCCCTAAAGACACACAATTGGGTTCCAGAATGAAGCATGTGGGGAGGTTCCTTCATCAAGCACAATTGCCTGGGTACACCTAGAAGCCCTTAGCATGAATTTCCTGAATTTTTTTTAGGGTAGGTTGCGATGGAATAGGCAGGTATGCGCTTGAAAGCCAAGGAGTTGCGAGTGTCTCCACATGGGAAGGAGAGGTAATTAGCAGAGTTCCCCCTAACAGGGAAAACCTGTTTTCACAAAAAGCTGCATGGAGAACGACTTGCCGCTACACACACACACACGGGTTCCAGAATGGAAAGTGTGGGGACGTTCCTTCATCAAGCAGAATCGCCTGGGTTCACATAGAAGCCCTTTTTGTGACTTCCCTGACTGTTTCCATGGCCGGGTTGAGAGGGAAATTTGGGGGCTGTGCTGCAAACCCAAGGTGCAGAGAGTGCATCCACAAGTGAGGAAATTAGCAGAGTTTCTCCTAACACGGAAGAAGCTGCAGGAAGGAGGTTTTCCCCCCAACAAACAAAGTCAGGATCCAGAAGGGTGCAAGTGGGGATGTTCCTTCATCAAGCAGAAGGACCTGGGTACATATAGAAGCTCTTAGCATGACTTCTCTCAATGTTTAAGCGCGGGTTGCGGCGGAATAGACGGGGTTTGGCTGGAAAGCTAAGTAGCAGCAGGGTCCACCCCAATTACTGTCGTGGTAATTAGCAGAGTTCATCCTAACAGGGACCTGCTGTGTTCCAAACAATCTGCTTGAAGTAACACTTCCTCCTCCTTCACACACAGTCAGATTCCTTAATGGGGCGTGTGGGGAGGTTCCTTCATCATGTAGAAGCGCCTGGGTTCATCTAGAAGCCCTTAGCATGACTTCCCTAAATGTTCCCTAGAGCAGGTTGCGAGGGACACGGGGGGTTGCGCGGGAAACCCTTGTAGCAGCGAGTGCCTCCACATTGAAAAGAGAGGTAATTAGCGGAGTTCCCCTAACAAGGAACACCTGTGTTCCCAAAAAGCTGTGTGGAGTTCAGCTTTTCCCCCGACAAACACAGTCAGGTTCCAGAATGGTGCAACTGGGGATGTTCCTTCATCAAGCAGAAGGGCCTGTGTTCACCTATAATCCCTTAGCGTGAGTTCTTTGAAGGTTTCTTAGGGCAGGTTTCGAGGGAACAGAGGGTGTTGCACTGAAAACACACGGAGCAGCGAATGACTCCCCATGGACAGGAGAGGTAATTAGCGGAGTTCTACCTAACAGGAACATCTTTGTTCCCAAAATGTGCATTGAGGACGGCTTCTATCCCTAATGTAAGCAGTCAGGTAACAGAACGGTGCTTGTGGGGAGGTTCCTTCATCAATCAGAATGGCCTGGGTTCACATAGAAGCTCTTAGCATGTTTTCCCTGATTGTTTCTTAGGGCAGGTTTCAAGGAAAAAGAGGGGATCACGTTGGAAAGCCAAGTAGCAGCAAGTGCCTCCACAGGTAAAGGATAAATAATTAGCAGAGTTCCCCCTAACATGGAACACCTGTATTCCCAACAAGTTATGTTGAGGAATGCTTCCCCTCCAACACACACACAGATGGCTTCCTGAACGGAGCCTGCTGGGAGGTTCCTCCATCAAGCAGAAACGTGTGGGTTCACCTAGAAGCCCTTCCTGTGACATCCCTTAATGTTTCCTAGGGCGGGTTGCAAGTGAAATTTGGGGTTGTGCTGGAAAGCCTAGAAACAGTGAGAGCCTCCACATGGACATGAGAGTTAATTAGCAGTTTCTCCTAACACGGAACACCTGTGTTCCCAAGAAGCTGCCTGGAGGATGGCTTCTCCCCATGATATGCACAGTTGGGTTCCATAATGGTGTCTGTGGGGATGTTCATCTTTACGCAGAAGTGCCTGAGTTCAACTAGAATACCTTAGAATGATTTCCTTGAAAGTTACTTAAGGCCTGGTTTGAGGGAAATGGTGGAGTTGCGTTGAAAAGACAGTAGCAGCAAGTGCCTCCCCATGGATATGGGAGGTAATTAGCTCAGTTCCCTCTAATAGGAACCTCCTGTGTTTCCAAAAACCTGCTTGTATTAAGACTTCCCTCTCCCTCACACACAGTCAGGTTCCAGAATGGAGTGTGTGGATAGGTTCCTTCATCAAAGAGAATCGCCTTTGTTCAAATAGAAGCACGTAGAGTGACTAACTTGAATGTTTCTTACGGCCGGGTTTGAGGAAAAGGTGGGTGTGAGCTGAAGTGTCAAGGAGAAGCGACTGCCTCCTCATGGACAGGTGAGGTAATTAGCGGAGTTCCCCTTACATGGAACACCTGTGTTCTCAACAAGCTTTTGGCAGAACGGCTTCCCTTTTCAATCACATAGTCAGGTTCCAGAATGGAGTCTGTGGAGAGGTTCCTTCATGAAGCAGAAACTCCTTGGATCCCTAGAATCACGTAGTTTGAATTCCTTGAATTATTCCTAGGGACAGATGCAAGGGAAAGGTGGGGTTTGCACTGTAGAGCAAAGAAGCATTTAGTGCCTCCCCATGGACAGTAGAGGTAATTAGCGGTGTTCTACATAACAGGGAATACCTACATTCCCTACAATATTAGTGAAGGACAGCTTCACCACTACACAGGGTCGGGTTCCAGAATGCAGCGTGTGGCGATGTTCCTTCATCAAGTAGAAGCACCTGGGTTCACCAAGAAGGCCTTAACATGACTTCCATGAATATTCCCTAGAACTGGATGCGAGGGACACGGGGGGTTGCGCGGGAAACCCTTGTAGCAGCAAGTGCCTCCCAATCCAATGGAGATGTAATTAGCGGAGTTCCCCTAACAAGGAACACCTGCGTTCCCAAAAAGCTGCATGGAGGACGACACTTCACCCCAACAACAAAGTCAGGTTCCAGAATGGAGCAACTGAGGATGTTCCTTCATCAAGGAGAAAGGCCTGTGTTCACCTAGAAGCCCTGAGTGTGACTACCTTGAAGATTGGTTAGGGCAGGTTTCGAGGGAAAAGAGGGGGTTGCACTGAAAAACCAAGGAGCAGCGAATGAATCCCCATGGACAGGGGAGGTAATTAGAGGAGTTCTACCTAACAGGGAAAAACTTTATTCCCTTAAAGTGCATTGAGGACGGCTTCTATCACTGATTTAAGCAGTCATGTAACAGAACGGTGCGTGTGACGAGGTTCCTTCATCAATCAGAAGGGCCTGGGTTCACATAGATGTTCTTAGCATGTTTTCCCTGATTGTTCCTTAGGGCCGGTTTCAAGGAAAAAGAGGGGATCCCGTTGGAAAACCAAGTAGAAGCACGTGCCTCCACAGGAAAAGGATAAATAATTAGCAGAGTTCCAACTAACATTGAAAACCTGTATATCCAACAAGGTATGTTGTGGAATGCTTCCCCTCCAACACACACACAGACGGCTTCCAGAATTGAGCCTGCTGTGAGGTTCCTCCATCAAGCACAAACGTGTGGGTTCTCCTAGAAGCTCTTCCGGGGATATTCCTAAATATTTCCTTGTGCGTGTTGCAAGTGAAATTTGGGGTTGTGCTGGAAAGCCAAGAAAATTTGAGAGACTTCACATGGGCAGGAGGGTTAATCAGCAGTTTCTCCTAACACGTAACACCTGTGTTCCCAGGAAGCTACCAGGAGAACGGCTTCTCCCTTTGTTATATAAGAGATGGGTTCAAGAATGATGTGTGTGGGAATGTTCATCTTAAAACAGAAGGGCCTGAGTTTACCTAGAATAACTTATCATGTCTTTCTTGAATTTTACCTAAGGTCGGGTTTGAGGTAAAGGCGGGAGTTGAGTTGAAAAACGAGTAGAAGCAAGTGCCTCCCCATGGATAGGGGAGGTAATTTGCGGAGTTCCCTCTAACAGGGACCTCCTCTGTTCCAAAAAACCGGCTTGTCATAAGACTTCCCCCTCCCTTACTCACAGTCATGTTCCAGAATGGAGTGTTTGGAGAGGTTCCTTCATCAAGCAGAAGACCCTGGGTTCAAATAGAAGCACTTAGCGTGACTTAATTGAGTGTCCTTAGGGCCGGGTTTGAGGCAAAGTTGGGGGTTGAGCTGAAAAGTCAAGGAGCAGCGAGTGCCTCCCCATTGACAGGTGAGGTAATTAGCGGAGTTCCCCTAACTGGGAACAACAGTGTTCTCAAAAATCGTCTTGCAGGACTGTTTCCCCTCTCGAACACACATTCACGTTCCAGAATGGAGTGTGTGGAGAGGTTCCTTCATGAAGCAGAATCGCCTTGTATCACCTACAATCCCTTAGCGTGAATTCCCTGAATGTTTCCTAGGGAGAGTTGCAAGGGAAAGTTGGTGGTTGCGCTGTACAGCAACGTAGCAGTGAGTGCCTCCACATGGACAGTAGAGGTAATTAGCCTTGATCTACATAACAGGGAATACCTAAATTCCCAACAATCTAAGTGAAGGACAGCTTCCCCACAAAACACAGTCGGGTGCCTGAATACAGCGTGTGGTGAGGTTCCTTCATCAAGCAGAAGCGCCTTGGTTCACCTAGAAGTTCTTAGCGTGACTTCACTGAACGTTTCCTACGGCAGGTTGCGAAGGAAATGGTGGGTTACACAGGAAATCCAAGTAGCAGCGAATGCCTCCCAATCAACAAGAGAGGTAGTTAGTGGAGTTCCCCTAACAAGGAACACCTGTGTTCCCACAAAGCTGCGTGGGATACAGCTTTTCCCACTGACAGACACAGTCAGGTTGCAGAATCATGCTACTGGGGATGTTCCTTTATCAAGTTGGAGAACCTGAATTCACATATAAGCTCTCAACTTGACTTCCATTTATGTATCCTTGGAAGGGTTGCTAGTTAAACTTCGGGGTTTTGCTAGATTGCCAAATAGCAGCGAGTGCCTCCACATGGACCGGATTACTAATTATCGGAGTTTCCCCTAAGACAGGACACCTGAGTTCCAAAATCCTACGTGGTGGATCGTTTCCCTCAAATCACACACAGTCGGCTACAAGCATGGACTGTGTGGGGAGGTTCCTTCATCAAGCGGAAACAACTGTGTGCATATAGGACCCTTTAGCATAAATTCCCTGAATGTTTCCTAGGACGGGTTTCGAGGGTAAGGTGGGGGTTATGCTGGAAAGCCAAGTAACAGCGAGTGCCTCCCCATGGACAGGAGAGGTAATTAGAGGAGTTCCCTCTAACAGGGACCTCCTGTGTTCCAAAAAAAGCTGCTTATAGTAAGACTTCCCCTCCCTCACACACAGTCAGTTTCCTGAATGGAGTGTGTTGAGAGGTACCTTCATCAAGCAGAAGAGCCTGGGTTCAAATAGAAGCACTTAGCGTGACTTCCTTGAATGTTTCTTTGGGCCGGGTTTGAGGGAAAGTTGGGGGATGAGCTGAAAAATCAAGGAGCAGCGAGTGCATCCCCATGTATAGGTGAGGTAATTAGCTGAGATCCCCTAACAGGGAACAACTGTGTTCTCAACAAGCTTTTTGCAGGACGGCTTCCCCTCTCCCACACCCAGTCATGTTCCAGAATGGAGTGTGTGGAGAGGTTCCTTCATGAAGCAGAAATCACTTGGATCACCAAGAATCCCTTAGCGTGAATTCTCTGAATGTATACTAGCGAGAGTTGCAAGGGAAATGCGGGGGTTGCGCTTTTCAGCAAAGTAGCAGTGAGTGCCTCCCCATGGACAGTAGAGATAATTAGCGGTGTTCTAATCAGCTGTTCCTAACAGGGAGTACCTGCATTCCCAACAAGCTTAGTGAAGGACAGCTTCCCCACTACACACAGTCGGTTTCCAGAATGCAGCGTGTGGTGAGGTTCCTTCATCAAGCAGAAGCGCTTGGGTTCACCTAGAAACTCATATTGTGACTTCACTGAATGTTTCGTATGGAAGGTTGCGAGGGAAACTGTGGATTACGCAGGAAATTCAAGTAGCAGCGAATGCCACCCATTCAACAAGAGAGGTAGATAGTGGAGAACCCCTAACAGGGAACACCTGTGATCCCAACAAGGGGCATTTAGGAAACTTGCCCACAGAAACACTGGTTCCAGAATTCAGCATGTGGGGAGATCCTTCATCAACAGAAGCGCCTGTGTTCACCTAGAATCCCTAAAATTTACTTCCATGCATGTTTCCTAGGGCAGGTTGCGAGGGTAAGGTGGTGATTGCGCTGAAAAGCCAAGTAGCATCTAGTGCCTCCCCATGGACAGGAGAGGTAATTAGTGGAGTTCACATTAACAGGGAACATCTGTGTTCCCAAAAAGCTGCGTGGAAGACGGCTTAACCCTACACACACACACATCTGGGTTCCAGAATGGAGTGTGTGGTGACATATCTTTATGAAACAGAAGACCCTGTGTTCACATAGAATCCCGTAGGGTGAATTCACTTAATGTTCACAGAGTGGGTTGTGAAAGAAAAGTGGTGTTTCCACAGTGAAGCCAAGTAGCAGAGACAGCCTCCTCATGAAACTTAGAGGAATTTATCTCAGTTCCACCTAAGAGAGAACACCTGTGTTCATAAGAAGCTGAGTGGAATGACTGTATTCACACACGCACAGTCGGTTTCCCGAATCGAGTATGTGGGGTGGATCCATAATCAAGCAGAAGCGCCTGGGTTAAAGTAAAAGCCCTAAGGGTGACTGCCCTGAGTGTTTCCCATGGCGGGTAGCCAGGTATAAGCAGGGGTTGCACAGGAAATCCTAGTAACAGTGAGTGCCTCACGATGGAAAGGAGAGGAATTTAGCAGAGTTCCCCCTAACAGGGAACACCTGTATTCCCAACAAGCTGTTTGGATGACGGATTCACCCCTAAAGACACAGAATTGGGTTCCAGAATGAAGCATTTGGGGAGGTTCCTTCATCAAGCAGAAGTGCCTGGGTACACATAGAAGCCCTTAGCATGACTTTCCTGAAAGTTTCTTAGGGTGGTTGCGAAGGAATAGGCAGGTATGCTCTTGAAAGCCAAGGAGTAGCGAGTGTCTCCACATGGACAGGAGAGGTAATTAGCAGAGTTCCCCCTAACTGGGAACACCTGTGTTCACAAAAACTGCATGGAGAACGACTTGACCCTACACACACACACGCGGGTTTCAGAATGGAAAGTGTGGGGACGTTCCTTCATCAAGCAGAATCGCCTGGGTTCTCATAGAAGCCCTTATTTTGAGTTCCCTGAATGATTCCTAGGCCGGGTTGAGAGGGAAATTTGGGGGCTGCGCTGCAAACCCAAGGAGCAGAGAGTGCATCCACATGGATAAGAGAGGAAATTAGCAGAGTTTCTCCTAACACGGAAGAAGCTGCATGAAGTTGGGCTTCCCCCCTACAAACACAGTCAGGTTCCAGAATGGTGCAAGTGGGGATGTTCCTTCACAAACAGGAGGGCCTGGGTTCATATAGAAGCTCATAGCATGACTTCTCTCAATGTTTTATCACGGGTTGGGGCAGAATATACGGGGTTTGGCTGGAAATCCAAGTAGCATCATTGTCCTCCCCAAGGACAGGAGTTGTAATTAGCGGAGTTCCCCCTAACAGGGACCTGCTGTGTTCCAAACAAGCTGCTTGTAGTAAGACTTCCCCGTCCATCATACACTGTCGGGTTACTGAATGGGGCGTGTGGGGAGGTTCCTTCATCATGCAGAAGCGCCTGGGTTCATCTAGAAGCCCTTAGCTTGATTTCCCTGAATGTTCCCTAGAACAGGTTGCGAGGGACACGGTGGGTTTGGTTTGAAACCCTTGTAGCAGCGAGTGCCTCCTCATCGAAAGGAGAGGTAATTAGCGGAGTTCCCCTAACATGGAACACCTGTGTTCCCAAAAAGCTGCGTGGAGGACGGCTTCCCCCCTACACACACACACATCTGATTTCCAGAATGGATTGTGTGGTGATATAACTTCATGAAACACAAGCCCCTGTGTTCACATAGAATCCCGTAGCCTAAATTCACTGAATGTTTCACAGAGTGGGTTTTGAGTTAATAGTAGTGTTTCCACAGTAAAGCCAAGTAGCAGAGACTGCCTCCTCAAGGACCTAAGAGATAATTGTCTCAGTTCGAACTAAGAGGGAACACATTTGTTCCTCACAATCTGCGTGGAGGGACTTCATTCACCCACACACAGTCGGTTTCCTGAATGGAGTATATGGGGTGGATCCTTAATCAAGCAGATGCGCCTGGGTTAAAGTTGAAACCACTAGCGTGACTGCCCTCAGTGTTTTCTATAGTGGGTTCCCAGGTAAATGCAGGGGTTGCGCAGGAAGTCCAAGTAACCGTGAGTGTCTCACCATGGAAAGGGAAGGTAATTAGCAGAGTACCCCATAACAGGGAACACCTATATTCCCAACTAGTTACGTGGATGACGGCTTCCCCCCTAAAAACACACAATTGGGTTCCAGAATGAAGCATATGTGGAGGTTCCTCCATCAAGCAGTAGTGCCTGGGTGCACCTAGAAGCCCTTAGCATGACTTCCCTGAATGTTCCCTAGAACAGGTTGCGAGGGACATGGGTTGTTGCGCGGGAAACCCTTGTAGCAGCGAGTGCCTGCCAATCAACTAGAGAGGTATTTAGTGGAGATCCCGTAACAGGGAACACCTGTGTTCCCTAAAATCTGCGTGGAATACGGCTTTTCACCCTGACAAACACAGTCAGGTTCCAGATTGGTGCTACTGGGGATGTTCCTTCATCAAGCTGGAGAACATGAATTCACATAGAAGCTCTCAGCTTGACTTCCCTGAATGTTTCCATGGGAGGGTTGCGAGGGAAATTTGGGGGGTTTGCTAGATAGCCAAGTAGCAGCGAGTGCCTCCACTTGGACATTAGAAGTAATTAGCAGTGATCCCCGTAACAGGAACACCTGTGTTCCCAACATGTGGCATTTAGGAAACTTGCCCACAGAAACACTGGTTCCAGTATTCAGCATGTGGGGAGTTCCTTCCTCAATCAGAAGCGCCTCTGTTCACCTAGAATCCCTTAAATTTACTTCCATGCATGTTTCCTAGGGCAGGATTCGAGGGTAAGTTGGTGGTTGCCCTGAAAAGCCAAGTAGCAGCGAGTGCCTCCCCATGGATAGGAGAGGTAATTAGTGGAGTTCCCACTAACAGGGAAAACCTGTATTCCCAAAAAGCTGCGTGGATAACGGATTCACTCCTAAAGACACACAATTGGGTTCCGGAATGAAGCATGTAAGGAGGTTCCTTCATCAAATATAATTGCCTGGGTACACCTAGAAGCCCTTAGCATGACTTTCCTGAATGTATCATAGGGTGGGTTGCGAGGGAATAGGCAGGTATGCGCTTGAAAGCCAAGGTGTAGCGAGTGTCTCCACATGGACAGGAGAGGTAATTAGCGGAGTTCCCCCTAACAGGGAACAGCTGTGTTCACAAAAAGCTGCATGGAGGACGACTTGCCTCTACACACACACACACGGGTTCCAGAATGGAAAGTGTGGGGACGTGCCTTCATCAAGCAGAATCGCCTGGGATCACATAGAAGCCCTTTTTGTGACTTCCCTGACTGTTTCCATGGCCGGGTTGAGAGGGAAATTTGGGGGCTGTGCTGCAAACCCAAGGTGCAGAGAGTGCATCCACAAGTGAGGAATTTAGCAGAGTTTCTCCTAACACGGAAGAAGCTGCATGAAGTAGGTCTTCCGCCCATAAAAACTAAGTCAGGATCCAGAAGTTTGCAAGTGGGGATGTTCCTTCAACAAGCAGAAGGACCTGGGTTCATATAGAAGCTCTTAGCATGACTTCTCTCAATGTTTTAGCGCGGGTTGCGTCGGAATAGACGGGGTTTGGCTGGAAAGCTAAGTAGCAGCAGTGTCCACCACAAGTACTCTCGTGGTAATTAGCAGAGATCCCCCAATCAGGGACCTGCTGTGTTCCAAACAATCTGCTTGTAGTAACAATTCCTCCTCCTTCACACACAGTCGGTTTCCTTAATGGGGCGTTTGGGGAGGTTCCTTCATCATGCAGAAGCGCCTGGGTTCATCTAGAAGCCCTTAGCATGACTTCCCTTAATGTTCCCTAGAACTGGATGCGAGGGACATGGGGGGTTGCGCGGGAAACCCTTGAAGCAGCGAGTGCCTCCCAATGCAATGGAGAGGTAATTAGCGGAGTTCCCCTAAAAAGGAACACCTGCGTTCACAAAGAGCTGCATGGAGGACGGCTTTTCACCCCGAGAAACAAAGTCAGTTTCCAGAATGGAGCAACTGGGGATGTTCCTTCATCAAGGAGAAAGGCCTGTGTTCACCTAGAAGCCCTGAGTGTTACTTCCTTGAAGATTGGTTAGGGCAGGTTTCGAGGGAAATGAGGGGGTTGCACTGAAAAGCCAAGGAGCAGCGAATGAGTCCCCATGGACAGGGGAGGAAATTAGAGGTGTTCTACCTAACAGGGAACACCTTTATTCTCTTAAAGTGCATTGAGGACGGCTTCTATCACTGATTTAAGCAGTCATGTAACAGAATGGTGCGTGTGGCGAGGTTCCTTCTTCAATCAGAAAGACCTGGGTTCTCATAGATGCTCTTAGCATGTTTTCCCTGATTGTTTCTTAGGGCCGGTTTCAAGGAAAAAGAGGGGATCCCGTTGGAAAACCAAGTAGAAGCACGTGCCTCCACATTAAATGGATAAATAATTAGCAGATTTCCAACTACCATGGAACACCTGTATTCCCAACAAGGTATGTTGTGGAATGCTTCCCGTCCAACACACAGACAGACGGCTTCCAGAATTGAGCCTGCTGTGAGGTTCCTCCATCAAGCACAAACGTGTGGGTTCTCCTAGAAGCTCTTCCGGGGATATTCCTAAATATTTCCTTGTGCGTGTTGCAAGTGAAATTTGGGGTTGTGCTGGAAAGCCAAGAAAATTTGAGAGACTCCACATGGACAAAAGAGTTAATTAGCAGTTTCTCCTAACACGGAACACCTGTGTTCCCAAGAAGCTGCCTGGAGGACGGCTTCTCCCTTTGATATACAGAGTCGGGTTCAAGAATGGTGTCGGTGGGGATGTTCATCTTTAAGCAGAAGGGCCTGAGTTTACCTAGAATACCTTAGCGTGACTTTCTTGAATGTTACCTAAGGCCTGGTTTGAGGGAAACGCGGGAGTTTAGTTGAAAAACGAGTAGCAGCAAGTGCCTCCCCAATGGATAGGGGAGGTAATTAGCGGAGTTCTCTCTAACAGGGACCTCCTCTGTT
Source organism: Camelus bactrianus (assembly GCF_048773025.1). Taxonomy (NCBI): domain Eukaryota; kingdom Metazoa; phylum Chordata; class Mammalia; order Artiodactyla; family Camelidae; genus Camelus; species Camelus bactrianus. The sequence goes on along the minus strand of NC_133557.1, from coordinate 47,745,899 downwards.
CCAAAAACCCTGCTTGTAATAAGACTTCCCCCTCACTCACACACAGTCAGGTTCCAGAATGGAGTGTGTGGAGAGGTTCATTCATCAAGCAGAAGCCCCTGGGTTCAAATAGAAGCACTTAGCGTGAATTACTTGAATGTTCCTTAAGGCCGGGTTTGAGGCAAAGGTGGGTGTTGAGCTGAAAATTCAAGGAGCAGCGAGTGCCTCCCCATTGACAGGTGAGGTAATTAGCGGAGTTTCCCTAACTGGGAACACCAGTGTTCTCAAAAATCTTCTTGCAGGACGGTTTCCCCTCTCCAACACACAGTCAGGTTCCAGAATGGAGTGTGTGGAGAGGTTCCTTCATGAAGCAGAATCGCCTTGGATCACCTACAATCCCTTAGCGTGAATTCCCTGAATGTTTCCTAGGGAGAGTTGCAAGGGAAAGATGGTGGTTGCGCTGTACAGCAACGTAGCAGTGAGTGCCTCCACATGGACAGTAGAGGTAATTAGCCTTGATCTACATAACAGGGAATACCTAAATTCCCAACAAACTTAGTGAAGGACAGCTTCCCCACAAAACACATTCGGGTGCCTGAATGCAACGTTTGGTGAGGTTCCTTCATCAAGCAGAAGCGCCTTGGTTCACCTAGAAGTTCTTAGCGTGACTTCACTGAACGTTTCCTACGGCAGGTTGCGAGGGAAATGGGGGGTTACACAGGAAATCGAAGTAGCAGCAAATGCCTCCCAATCAACAAGAGAGGTAGTTAGTGGTGATCCCCTAACAAGGAACACATGTTTTCCCAGAAAGCTGCGTGGATTACGGCTTTTCCCCCTGACAGACACAGTCAGGTTGCAGAATAATGCTACTGGGGATGTTCCTTCATCAAGCTGGAGAACCTGAATTTACATAGAAGCTCTCACCTTCACTTCCCTTAATGTATCCTTGGAAGGGTTGCGAGTTAAATTTCGGGGTTTTGCTAGATAGCCAAATAGCAGCGAGTGCCTCCCCCTGGACCGGATTACTAATTATCGGAGTTTCCCCTAAGACAGGACACCTGAGTTCCAAAATCCTACGTGGTGGATCGTTTCCCTCAAATCACACACAGGCGGCTACAAGCATGGAATCTGTGGGGAGGTTCCTTCATCAAGCAGAAACACCTGTGTGCATATAGGACCCTTTAGCATAAATTCCCTGAATGTTTCCTAGGACGGGTTTCGAGGGTAAGGTGTGGGTTATGCTGGAAAGCCAAGTAACAGCGAGTGCCTCCCCATGGACAGGAGAGGTAATTAGCGGAGTTCCCTCTAACAGGGACCTCCTGTGTTCCAAAAAGCTGCTTATAGTAAGACTTCCCCTCCCTCACACACAGTCATTTTCCTGAATGGAGTGTGTTGAGAGGTACCTTCATCAAGCAGAAGAGCCTGGGTTCAAATAGAAGCACTTAGCGTGACTTCCTTGAATGTTTCTTTGGGCCGGGTTTGAGGGAAAGTTGGGGGATGAGCTGAAAAATCAAGGAGCAGCGAGTGCATCCCCATGTATAGGTGAGGTAATTAGCTGAGATCCCCTAACAGGGAACAACTGTGTTCTCAACAAGCTTTTTGCAGGACGGCTTCCCCTCTCCCACACCCAGTCATGTTCCAGAATGGAGTGTGTGGAGAGGTTCCTTCATGAAGCAGAAATCACTTGGATCACCAAGAATCCCTTAGCGTGAATTCTCTGAATGTATCCTAGCGAGAGTTTCAAGGGAAATGCGGGGGTTGCGCTTTTCAGCAAAGTAGCAGTGAGTGCCTCCCCATGGACAGTAGAGATAATTAGCGGTGTTCTAATCAGCTGTTCCTAACAGGGAGTACCTGCATTCCCAACAAGCTTAGTGAAGGACAGCTTCCCCACTACACACAGTCGGTTTCCAGAATGCAGCGTGTGGTGAGGTTCCTTCATCAAGCAGAAGCGATTGGGTTCACCTAGAAACTCATATTGTGACTTCACTGAATGTTTCGTATGGAAGGTTACGAGGGAAACTGTGGATTACGCAGGAAATTCAAGTAGCAGCGAATGCCACCAATTCAACAAGAGAGGTAGATAGAGGAGATCCCCTAACAGGGAACACCTGTGATCCCAACAAGGGGCATTTAGGAAACTTGCCCACAGAAACACTGGTTCCAGAATTCAGCATGTGGGGAGATCCTTCATCAACAGAAGCGCCTGCGTTCACCTAGAATCCCTAAAAGTTACTTCCATGCATGTTTCCTAGGGCAGGTTGCAAGGGTAAGGTGGTGATTGCGCTGAAAAGCCAAGTAGCATCTAGTGCCTCCCCATGGACAGGAGAGGTAATTAGTGGAGTTCACACTAACAGGGAACATCTGTGTTCCCAAAAAGCTGCGTGGAAGACGGCTTAACCCTACACACACACACATCTGGGTTCCAGAATGGAGTGTGTGGTGACATATCTTTATGAAACAGAAGACCCTGTGTTCACATAGAATCCCGTAGGGTGAATTCACTTAATGTTCACAGAGTGGGTTGTGAAAGAAAAGTGGTGTTTCCACAGTGAAGCCAAGTAGCAGAGACAGCCTCCTCATGAAACTTAGAGGAATTTATCTCAGTTCCACCTAAGAGAGAACACCTGTGTTCATAAGAAGCTGAGTGGAATGACTGTATTCACACACGCACAGTCGGTTTCCCGAATCGAGTATGTGGGGTGGATCCATAATCAAGCAGAAGCGCCTGGGTTAAAGTAAAAGCCCTAAGGGTGACTGCCCTGAGTGTTTCCCATGGCGGGTAGCCAGGTATAAGCAGGGGTTGCACAGGAAATCCTAGTAACAGTGAGTGCCTCACCATGGAAAGGAGAGGAATTTAGCAGAGTTCCCCCTAACAGGGAACACCTGTATTCCCAACAAGCTGTTTGGATGACGGATTCACCCCTAAAGACACAGAATTGGGTTCCAGAATGAAGCATTTGGGGAGGTTCCTTCATCAAGCAGAAGTGCCTGGGTACACATAGAAGCCCTTAGCATGACTTTCCTGAAAGTTTCTTAGGGTGGTTGCGAAGGAATAGGCAGGTATGCTCTTGAAAGCCAAGGAGTAGCGAGTGTCTCCACATGGACTGGAGAGGTAATTAGCAGAGTTCCCCCTAACTGGGAACACCTGTGTTCACAAAAACTGCATGGAGAACGACTTTACCCTACACACACACACGCGGGTTTCAGAATGGAAAGTGTGGGGACGTTCCTTCATCAAGCAGAATCGCCTGGGTTCTCATAGAAGCCCTTATTGTGAGTTCCCTGAATGATTCCTAGGCCGGGTTGAGAGGGAAATTTGGGGGCTTCGCTGCAAACCCAAGGAGCAGAGAGTGCATCCACATGGATAAGAGAGGAAATTAGCAGAGTTTCTCCTAACACGGAAGAAGCTGCATGAAGTTGGGCTTCCCCCCTACAAACACAGTCAGGTTCCAGAATGGTGCAAGTGGGGATGTTCCTTCACAAACAGGAGGGCCTGGGTTCATATAGAAGCTCATAGCATGACTTCTCTCAATGTTTTATCACGGGTTGGGGCAGAATATACGGGGTTTGGCTGGAAATCCTAGTAGCATCATTGTCCTCCCCAAGGACAGGAGTTGTAATTAGCGGAGTTCCCCCTAACAGGGACCTGCTGTGTTCCAAACAAGCTGCTTGTAGTAAGACTTCCCCGTTCATCATACACTGTCGGGTTACTGAATGGGGCGTGTGGGGAGGTTCCTTCATCATGCAGAAGCGCCTGGGTTCATCTAGAAGCCCTTAGCTTGATTTCCCTGAATGTTCCCTAGAACAGGTTGCGAGGGACACGGTGGGTTTGGTTTGAAACCCTTGTAGCAGCGAGTGCCTCCTCATCGAAAGGAGAGGTAATTAGCGGAGTTCCCCAAACATGGAACACCTGTGTTCCCAAAAAGCTGCGTGGAGGACGGCTTCCCCCCTACACACACACACATCTGATTTCCAGAATGGATTGTGTGGTGATATAACTTCATGAAACACAAGCCCCTGTGTTCACATAGAATCCCGTAGCCTAAATTCACTGAATGTTTCACAGAGTGGGTTTTGAGTTAATAGTAGTGTTTCCACAGTAAAGCCAAGTAGCAGAGACTGCCTCCTCAAGGACCTAAGAGATAATTGTCTCAGTTCGAACTAAGAGGGAACACATTTGTTCCTCACAATCTGCGTGGAGGGACTTCATTCACCCACACACAGTCGGTTTCCTGAATGGAGTATATGGGGTGGATCCTTAATCAAGCAGATGCGCCTGGGTTAAAGTTGAAACCACTAGCGTGACTGCCCTCAGTGTTTTCTATAGTGGGTTCCCAGGTAAATGCAGGGGTTGCGCAGGAAGTCCAAGTAACCGTGAGTGTCTCACCATGGAAAGGGAAGGTAATTAGCAGAGTACCCCATAACAGGGAACACCTATATTCCCAACTAGTTACGTGGATGACGGCTTCCCCCCTAAAAACACACAATTGGGTTCCAGAATGAAGCATATGTGGAGGTTCCTCCATCAAGCAGTAGTGCCTGGGTGCACCTAGAAGCCCTTAGCATGACTTCCCTGAATGTTCCCTAGAACAGGTTGCGAGGGACATGGGTTGTTGCGCGGGAAACCCTTGTAGCAGCGAGTGCCTGCCAATCAACTAGAGAGGTATTTAGTGGAGATCCCGTAACAGGGAACACCTGTGTTCCCTAAAATCTGCGTGGAATACGGCTTTTCACCCTGACAAACACAGTCAGGTTCCAGATTGGTGCTACTGGGGATGTTCCTTCATCAAGCTGGAGAACATGAATTCACATAGAAGCTCTCAGCTTGACTTCCCTGAATGTTTCCATGGGAGGGTTGCGAGGGAAATTTGGGGGGTTTGCTAGATAGCCAAGTAGCAGCGAGTGCCTCCACTTGGACATTAGAAGTAATTAGCAGTGATCCCCGTAACAGGAACACCTGTGTTCCCAACATGTGGCATTTAGGAAACTTGCCCACAGAAACACTGGTTCCAGTATTCAGCATGTGGGGAGTTCCTTCCTCAATCAGAAGCGCCTCTGTTCACCTAGAATCCCTTAAATTTACTTCCATGCATGTTTCCTAGGGCAGGATTCGAGGGTAAGTTGGTGGTTGCCCTGAAAAGCCAAGTAGCAGCGAGTGCCTCCCCATGGATAGGAGAGGTAATTAGTGGAGTTCCCACTAACAGGGAAAACCTGTATTCCCAAAAAGCTGCGTGGATAACGGATTCACTCCTAAAGACACACAATTGGGTTCCGGAATGAAGCATGTAAGGAGGTTCCTTCATCAAATATAATTGCCTGGGTACACCTAGAAGCCCTTAGCATGACTTTCCTGAATGTATCATAGGGTGGGTTGCGAGGGAATAGGCAGGTATGCGCTTGAAAGCCAAGGTGTAGCGAGTGTCTCCACATGGACAGGAGAGGTAATTAGCGGAGTTCCCCCTAACAGGGAACAGCTGTGTTCACAAAAAGCTGCATGGAGGACGACTTGCCTCTACACACACACACACGGGTTCCAGAATGGAAAGTGTGGGGACGTGCCTTCATCAAGCAGAATCGCCTGGGATCACATAGAAGCCCTTTTTGTGACTTCCCTGACTGTTTCCATGGCCGGGTTGAGAGGGAAATTTGGGGGCTGTGCTGCAAACCCAAGGTGCAGAGAGTGCATCCACAAGTGAGGAATTTAGCAGAGTTTCTCCTAACACGGAAGAAGCTGCATGAAGTAGGTCTTCCGCCCATAAAAACTAAGTCAGGATCCAGAAGTTTGCAAGTGGGGATGTTCCTTCAACAAGCAGAAGGACCTGGGTTCATATAGAAGCTCTTAGCATGACTTCTCTCAATGTTTTAGCGCGGGTTGCATCGGAATAGACGGGGTTTGGCTGGAAAGCTAAGTAGCAGCAGTGTCCACCACAAGTAATCTCGTGGTAATTAGCAGAGATCCCCCAATCAGGGACCTGCTGTGTTCCAAACAATCTGCTTGTAGTAACAATTCCTCCTCCTTCACACACAGTCGGTTTCCTTAATGGGGCGTTTGGGGAGGTTCCTTCATCATGCAGAAGCGCCTGGGTTCATCTAGAAGCCCTTAGCATGACTTCCCTTAATGTTCCCTAGAACTGGATGCGAGGGACATGGGGGGTTGCGCGGGAAACCCTTGAAGCAGCGAGTGCCTCCCAATGCAATGGAGAGGTAATTAGCGGAGTTCCCCTAAAAAGGAACACCTGCGTTCACAAAGAGCTGCATGGAGGACGGCTTTTCACCCCGAGAAACAAAGTCAGTTTCCAGAATGGAGCAACTGGGGATGTTCCTTCATCAAGGAGAAAGGCCTGTGTTCACCTAGAAGCCCTGAGTGTTACTTCCTTGAAGATTGGTTAGGGCAGGTTTCGAGGGAAATGAGGGGGTTGCACTGAAAAGCCAAGGAGCAGCGAATGAGTCCCCATGGACAGGGGAGGAAATTAGAGGTGTTCTACCTAACAGGGAACACCTTTATTCTCTTAAAGTGCATTGAGGACGGCTTCTATCACTGATTTAAGCAGTCATGTAACAGAATGGTGCGTGTGGCGAGGTTCCTTCTTCAATCAGAAAGACCTGGGTTCTCATAGATGCTCTTAGCATGTTTTCCCTGATTGTTTCTTAGGGCCGGTTTCAAGGAAAAAGAGGGGATCCCGTAGGAAAACCAAGTAGAAGCACGTGCCTCCACATTAAATGGATAAATAATTAGCAGATTTCCAACTACCATGGAACACCTGTATTCCCTACAAGGTATGTTGTGGAATGCTTCCCGTCCAACACACAGACAGACGGCTTCCAGAATTGAGCCTGCTGTGAGGTTCCTCCATCAAGCACAAACGTGTGGGTTCTCCTAGAAGCTCTTCCGGGGATATTCCTAAATAATTCCTTGTGCGTGTTGCAAGTGAAATTTGGGGTTGTGCTGGAAAGCCAAGAAAATTTGAGAGACTCCACATGGACAAAAGAGTTAATTAGCAGTTTCTCCTAACACGGAACACCTGTGTTCCCAAGAAGCTGCCTGGAGGACGGCTTCTCCCTTTGATATACAGAGTCGGGTTCAAGAATGGTGTCGGTGGGGATGTTCATCTTTAAGCAGAAGGGCCTGAGTTTACCTAGAATACCTTAGCATGACTTTCTTGAATGTTACCTAAGGCCTGGTTTGAGGGAAACGCGGGAGTTTAGTTGAAAAACGAGTAGCAGCAAGTGCCTCCCCAATGGATAGGGGAGGTAATTAGCGGAGTTCTCTCTAACAGGGACCTCCTCTGTTCCAAAAACCCTGCTTGTAATAAGACTTCCCCCTCACTCACACACAGTCAGGTTCCAGAATGGAGTGTGTGGAGAGGTTCATTCATCAAGCAGAAGCCCCTGGGTTCAAATAGAAGCACTTAGCGTGAATTACTTGAATGTTCCTTAAGGCCGGGTTTGAGGCAAAGGTGGGTGTTGAGCTGAAAATTCAAGGAGCAGCGAGTGCCTCCCCATTGACAGGTGAGGTAATTAGCGGAGTTTCCCTAACTGGGAACACCAGTGTTCTCAAAAATCTTCTTGCAGGACGGTTTCCCCTCTCCAACACACAGTCAGGTTCCAGAATGGAGTGTGTGGAGAGGTTCCTTCATGAAGCAGAATCGCCTTGGATCACCTACAATCCCTTAGCGTGAATTCCCTGAATGTTTCCTAGGGAGAGTTGCAAGGGAAAGATGGTGGTTGCGCTGTACAGCAACGTAGCAGTGAGTGCCTCCACATGGACAGTAGAGGTAATTAGCCTTGATCTACATAACAGGGAATACCTAAATTCCCAACAAACTTAGTGAAGGACAGCTTCCCCACAAAACACATTCGGGTGCCTGAATGCAACGTTTGGTGAGGTTCCTTCATCAAGCAGAAGCGCCTTGGTTCACCTAGAAGTTCTTAGCGTGACTTCACTGAACGTTTCCTACGGCAGGTTGCGAGGGAAATGGGGGGTTACACAGGAAATCGAAGTAGCAGCAAATGCCTCCCAATCAACAAGAGAGGTAGTTAGTGGTGATCCCCTAACAAGGAACACATGTTTTCCCAGAAAGCTGCGTGGATTACGGCTTTTCCCCCTGACAGACACAGTCAGGTTGCAGAATAATGCTACTGGGGATGTTCCTTCATCAAGCTGGAGAACCTGAATTTACATAGAAGCTCTCATCTTCACTTCCCTTAATGTATCCTTGGAAGGGTTGCGAGTTAAATTTCGGGGTTTTGCTAGATAGCCAAATAGCAGCGAGTGCCTCCCCCTGGACCGGATTACTAATTATCGGAGTTTCCCCTAAGACAGGACATCTGAGATCCAAAAAGCTACATGGTTGATTGTTTCCCTCACAACACACACAGTCGGCTACAAGCATGGACTGTGTAGGGAGGTTCCTTCATCAAGCAGAAACACCTGTGTGCATATAGTACCCTTTAGCATAAATTCCCTGAATATTTCCTAGGACGGGTTTCGAGGGTAAGGTTTGGGTTATGCTGGAAAGCCAAGTAACAGCGAGTGCCTCCCCATGGACAGGAGAGGTAATTAGCGGAGTTCCCTCTAACAAGGACCTCCTGTGTTCCAAAAATAACTGCTTATAGTAAGACTTCCCCTCCTTCACACACAGTCAGTTTCCAGAATGTAGTGTGTGGAGAGGTACCTTCATCAAGCAGAAGAGCCTGGGTTCAAATAGAAGCACTTAGCATGATTTCCTTGAATGTTTCTTTGGGCCGGGTTTGAGGGAAAGATGGGGGATGAGCTGAAAAATCAAGGAGCAGCGAGTGACTCCCCATGTATAGGTGAGGTAATTAGCTGAGATCCCCTAACAGGGAACAACTTTGTTCTCAACAAGATTGTTGCAGGACGGCTTCCCCTCTCCCACACCCAGTCATGTTCCAGAATGGAGTGTGTGGAGAGGTTCCTTCATGAAGCAGAAATCACTTGGATCACCAAGAATCCCTTAGCGTGAATTCTCTGAATGTATCCTAGCGAGAGTTGCAAGGGAAATGCGGGGGTTGCGCTTTTCAGCAAAGTAGCAGTGAGTGCCTCCCCATGGACAGTAGAGATAATTAGAGGTGTTCTAATAAACTGTTCCTAACAGGGAGTACCTGCATTCCCAACAAGCTTAGTGAAGGACAGCTTCCCCACTACACACAGTCGGTTTCCTTAATGCAGCATGTTGTGAGGTTCCTTCATCAAGCAGAAGCGATTGGGTTCACCTAGAAACTCATATTGTGACTTCACTGAATGTTTCGTATGGAAGGTTGCGAGGGAAAATGTGGGTTATGCAGGAAATCCAAGTAGCAGCAAATGCCACCCAATCAACAAGAGAGGTAGATAGTGGAGATCCCCTAACAGGGAACACCTGTGTTCCCAATAAGGGGCATTTAGGAAACTTGCCCACAGAAACACTGGTTCCAGAATTCAGCATGTTGGGAGATCCTTCATCAACAGAAGCGCCTGCGTTCACCTAGAATCCCTAAAAGTTACTTCCATGCATGTTTCCTAGGGCAGGTTGCAAGGGTAAGGTGGTGTTTGCGCCGAAAAGCCAAGTAGTATCTAGTGCCTCCCCATGGACAGGAGAGGTAATTAGTGGAGTTCACACTAACAGGGAACACCTGTGTTCCCAAAAACCTGCGTGGAAGACGGCTTACCCCCTACACACACACACATCTGGGTTCCAGAATGGAGTGTGTGGTGAGATATCTTTATGAAACAGAAGACTCTGTGTTCACATAGAATCCCGTAGGGTGAATTCACTTAATATTCACAGAGTGGGTTGTGAAAGAAATGTTGTGTTTCCACAGTGAAGCCAAGTAGCAGAGACAGCCTCCTCATGAAACTTAGAGGAATTTATCTCAGTTCCACCTAAGAGAGAACACCTGTGTTCATAAGAAGCTGAGTGGAATGACTGCACTCACACACGCACAGTCGGTTTCCCGAATCGAGTATGTGGGGTGGATCCATAATCAAGCAGAAGCGCCTGGGTTAAAGTAAAAGCCCTAAGGGTGACTGCCCTGAGTGTTTCCCATGGTGGGTAGCCAGGTATAAGTAGGGGTTGCGCAGGAAATCCTAGTAACAGTGAGTGCCTCACCATGGAAAGGAGAGGAAATTAGCAGAGTTCCCCCTAACAGGGAACACCTGTATTCCCAACAAGCTGTTTGGATGACGGATTCACCCCTAAAGACACAGAATTGGGTCCCAGAATGAAGCATTTGGGGAGGTTCCTTCATCAAGCAGAAGTGCCTGGGTACACCTAGAAGCCCTTAGCATGACTTTCCTGAATGTTTCTTAGGGTGGGTGCGAAGGAATAGGCAGGTATGCTCTTGAAAGCCAAGGATTACCGAGAGTCTCCACATGGACAGGAGTGGTAATTAGCAAAGTTCCCCCTAACAGCGACCTGCTGTGTTCCAAACAAGCTGCTTGTAGTTAGTATTTCCCCTCCCTCATACACAGTCGGGTTCCTGAATGGGGCATGTGGGGAGGTTCCTTCATTATGCAGAAGGGCCTGGGTTCATCTAGAAGCCCTTAGCATGATTCCCTGAATGTTCCATAGAATAGATTGCAAGGGACACGGGTTGTTGGTCGGGAAACCCTTGTAGCAGTGAGTGCCTTTCCATCGAAGGAGAGGTAATTACCGGAGTTCCCCTAACAAGGAACACATGTGTTCCCAAAAAGCTGCGTGGAGGCGGCTTTTCCCCCAGACAAACACAATCAGGTTTCAGAATGGAGAAACTGGGTATTCTCCTTTATCAATCAGAAGGGCCTGGGTTCAAAAAGATTTTCTTAGCATGTTTTCCCTGATTGTTTCTTAGGGCGGGTTTCAAGGAAAAAGATTGGATCACGTTGGAAACCAAGTAGAAGCAAGTGCCTACACATGAAAAGGATAAATAATTAGCAGAGTTCCCCCTAACATGGAACAGCTGTATTCCCAACAAGGTATGTTGTGGAATGCTTCCCCTCCAACACACACACTGACGGCTTCCAGAATGGAGCTTGCTGGGAGGTTCCTCCATCATGCAGAAACGTGTGGGTTCACCTAGAAGCCCTACTTTTGATATTCTGATATATTTCCTTGGGCGGGTTGCAAGTGAAATTTGGTGTTGGGCTGGAAAGCCAAGAAACATTGAGAGCCTCCACATGTACAGAAAGGTTAATCAGCATTTTCTCCAAACACGGAACACCTTTGTTCAAAAGAAGCTGCCTGGAATATATATTCTCCCTCTGATATACAGAGTCGGGTTCAAGAATTGTGTCTGTGGGGATGTTCATCTTTAAACTGAAGGGCATGAGTTCACCTAGAATACCTTAGCATGACTTCATTAAATGTTTCCTAAGGCCTGGTTTGAGGGAAATGCGGGAGTTGAGTTGAAAAACGTGTAGCAGCAAGTGCCTCCTGATGGATAGGGGAGGTAATTAGCGGAGTTCCCTCTAACAGGGACCTCCTGTGTTTCAAAAAATCTGCTTCTAGTAAGAATTCCCCCTCCCTCACCCACAGTCAGGTTCCAGAATAGAGTGTGTGGATAGGATTCTTCATCAAGCAGAAGTGCCTGTGGTCAAATAGAAGCACTTAGCGTGAATTCATTGAATGAATCTTAGGGCCAGGTTTCAGGAAAACGTGGGGGTTGAGCTGAAAACTCATGGAGCAGCGAATTCCTCCACATAGACAGGTGAGGTAATTAGCGGAGTTCCCATAACACGGAACACTTGTCTTCTAAACAAGCTTCTTGTAAGACGGCTTTCCCTCTCCCACACACAGTCAGGTTCCACAATGGAGAGTGTGGAGGGGTTCCTTCATGAAGTAGAAACGTCTTTGATCACCTAGAATCGCTTAGCGTGAATTCCCTGAATGTTTCCTAGGGAGAGTAGCAAGGGAATGGTGGGGGTTGCGCTGTACAGCAAAGTAGCAGTGAGTGCCTCCCCATGGACAGTAGAGGTAATTAGCGGTGTTCTACATAACAGGGAATACCTGCATTCCCTACAAGCTTAGTAAAGGACAGCTTCCCCACTACACACAGTTGTGTTCCAGAATGCATCGTGTGGTGAGGTTCCTCCATCAAGCAGAAGCGCATGGGTTCACCTAGAAGCTCTTTGCGTGACTTCTCTGAATGTTTCCTACGGCAAGTTATGAGGGAACAGGGTGATTACCCAGGAAATCCAAGTAGAAGCGAATGCCTGCCAATCAACAAGAGAGTTACTTAGTGGAGATCCCCTAACAGGGAAGACCTGTGTTCCCAAAAACCTGCGTGGAATACAGTTTTTCCCCCTGACAAACACAGTCAGGTTCCAGATTGGTGCTACTGGGGATGTTCCTTCATTAAGTTTTAGAATCTGAATTCACATAGTAGCTCTCAGCTTGACTTCACTGAATGTTCCCTTGGAAGATTTGCAAGGGAAATTTGGGGGTTTGCTAGATAGCCAAGTAGCAGCGAGTGCCTCCACATGGACCGGAGAGGTAATTATCGGAGTTTGCCCTAATTCGGAACAACTGTGTTCCAAAAAGCTACGTGGTGGATCGCTTTCCACACAACACACACAGACGGCTACCAGCATGGACTGTGTAGGGAGGTTCCTTCATCAAGCAGAAACACCTGTGTTCATCTAGGACCCTTTAGCATAAATTCCCTGAATGTATCCTAGGACGGGTTTTGAGGTTCAGATGGGGGTTATGCTGGAAAGCCAAGTAACAGCGAGTGAATTCCCATGGACAGGAAAAGTAATTACAGTGATCCCCGTAAAAGGGAACACCTGTGTTCCCAACAAGTGGCATTAAGGAAACTTGCCCACAGAAACACTGGTTTCAGAATTCACTATGTGCGGAGTTTCTTCATCAGGCAAAAGCGCCTGTGTACACCTAGAATCCCTTAACATTACTTCCATGCATGTTTGCTATTGCAGGATGCGAGGGTAAGTTCGTGGTTGCCCTGAAAACCCAAGTAGCTGCGAGTGCCTCCCCAAGGACAGGAGAGATTATTAGCGGAGTTCCCCCTAACTGGGAACACCTGTGTTCACAAAAAGCTGCATGGAGGGCGACTTGCCCCTACACACACACACATTGGTTCCAGAATGGAAAGTGTGGGGATGTGCCTTCATCAAGCAGAATCTCCTGGGTTAACATAGAAGCACTTAACGTGACTTTCCTGAATGTTTCCTAGGCCGGGTTGAGAGGGAAATTTGGGGGCTGTGCTGCAAACCCAAGGTGCAGAGAGTGAAACCAGAAGTGAGGAAATTAGCAGAGTTTCTCCTAACACGGAAGAAGCTGCATGAAGGAGGTCTTCCCCCCCAACAAACAAAGTCAGGATCCAGAAGGGTGCAAGTGGGGATGTTCCTTCATCAAGCAGAAGGACCTGGGTTCATATAGAAGCTCTTAGCATGACTACTCTCAATGTTTTAGCGCGGGTTGCGGCGGAATAGACGGGGTTTGGCTGGAAAGCTAAGTAGCAGCAGGGTCTACCCCAAGTACTGTCGTGGTAATTAGCAGATTTCCCACTAACAGGGACCTGCTGTGTTCAAAATAATCTGCTTGTAGTAACACTTCCTCCTGTTTCACACACAGACGGTTTCCTTAATGGGGCGAGTGGGGTGGTTCCTTCATCGTGCAGAAGCACCTGGGTTCATCTAGAAGCCCTTAGCATGACTTCCCTAAATATTCCCTAGAGCAGGTTGCGAGGGACACGGTGGGTTGCGCGGGAAACCCTTGTAGCAGCGAGTGCTTCCCCATTAAAAAGAGAGGTAATTAGCGGTGTTCCCCTAACAAGGAACAGATGTGTTCCCAAAAAGCTGCGTGGAGTTCGGCTTTTTCCCTGACAAACACAGTCAGGTTCCAGAATGGTGCAACTGGGGATGTTCCTTCATCAAGCAGAAGGGCCTGTGTTCAACTAGAAGCCCTTAGCTTGACTTACTTGAAAATATGTTAGGGCAGGTTTCGAGGGAAATGAGGGGGTTGCACTGAAAAACCAAGGAGCAGCGAATGACTCCCCATGGACAGGAGAGATAATTAGCGGAGTTCTACATAACAGGGAACACCTTTATTCCCTTAAAGTGCATTGAGGACGGATTTTATCACTGATTTAAGCAGCCATGTAACGCAATGCTGCGTGTTGCGAGGTTCCTTGATCAATCAGAAGGGCCTGGGTTCACATAGAAGCACTTAGCATGAATTCCCTGATTGTTTCTTAGGGCGGGTTTCAAGGAAAAAGAGGGGATCACGCTGAAAAGCCAAGTAGCACAAGTGCCTCCACAGGTAAAAGATAAATAATTAGCAGAGTTCCCCCTAACATGGAACACCTGTATTCCCAACAAATTTTGTTGTGGAATGATTCCCGTCCAACACACACACAGATGGCTTCCTGAACGGAGCCTGCTGGGAGGTTCTTCCATCAAGTAGAAACGTGTGGGTTCACAAAGAAGCCCTTCCTGTGACATTCCTTAATGTTTCCTAGGGCGGGTTGCAAGTGAAATTTGGGGTTGTGCTGGAAAGCCTAGAAACAGTGAGAGACTCCACATGGACATGAGAGTTAATTAACAGTTTCTCCTAACACGGAACACCTGTGTTCCCAAGAAGCTGCCTGGAGGATGGCTTCTCCCCATGATATGCACAGTTGGGTTCCAGAATGGTGTGTGTGGGGATGTTCATCTTTAAGCAGAAGGGCCTGTGTTCAACTAGATTACCATAGAATGATTTCCTTGAATGTTACTTAAGGCCTGGTTTGAGGCAAAGGCTGGAGTTGCGTTGAAAAACAGTAGCAGCATGTGCTCCCCATGGATATGAGAGGTAATTAGCTCAGTTCCCTCTAATAGGGACCTCCTGTTTTTCAAAAAACCTGCTTGTATTAAGAATTCCCACTCCCTCACACAGAGTCAGGTTCCAGAGTGGAGTGTGGGGATAGGATCCTTCATCAAAGAGAATTGCCTGTGTTCAAATAGAAGCACGTAGCATGACTAACTTGAATGTTTCTTAGGGCCGGGTTTGAGGAAAAGGTGGGGGTGAGCTGAAAATTCAAGGAGCAGCGAGTGCCACCCCATGGACTGGTGAGGTAATTAGTGGAGTTCCCCTTACAGGGAACACATGTGTTCTCAACAAGCTTTTGGCATGACGGCTTCACTTTTCAAACACACAGTCAGGTTCCAGAATGGAGTGTGTGGATAGGATTCTTCATCAAGCAGAAGCGCCTGTGTTCAAATAGAAGCAGTTAGCGTGAATTCATTGAATGTTTCATAGGGCTAGGTTTCAGGAAAAATTTGGGGTTGTGCTGAAAATTCAAGGAGCAGCGAGTGACTCCCCATGGACAGGTGAGGTAATTAGCGGGGTTCCCATAACAGGGAACACTTGTATTATAAACAAGCTTCTTATAGGACGGCTTCCCCTCTCCCACACACAATCAGGTTCCAGAATGGAGTGTGTGGAGGGGTTCCTTCATAAAGCAGAATCGCCTTGGATCACCTACAATCCCTTAGCGTGAATTCCCTGAATGTTTCCTAGGGAGAGTTGCAAGGGAAAAGTGGTGGTTGCGCTGAACAGCAAAGTAGCAGTGAGTGCCTCCACATGGACAGTAGAAGTAATTAGCGGTGATCTACATAACAGCGAATACCTACATTCCCAACAAACTTAGTGAAGGACATCTTCCCCACTAAACACAGTCGGATTCCAGAATGCAGCGTGTGGTGAGGTTCCTTCATCAAGCAGAAGCAACTTGGTTCACCTAGAAGCTCTTAGCGTGACTTCACTGAATGTTTCCTACGGCAGTTTGCGAGGGAAATGGGGTGTTACACAGGAAATCCAAGTAGCAGCGAATGCCTCCCAATCAACAAGAGAGGTACTTAGTGGAGATCCCCTAACAAGGAACACCTGTGTTCCCACAAAGCTGCGTGGAATACGGCTTTTCCCCCTGACAGACACAGTCAGGTTGCAGAAACATGCTACTGGGGATGTTCCTTAATCAAGCTGGAGAACCTGAATTCACATAGAAGCTCTCATCTTGACTTCCCTTAATGTATCATTGGAAGGGTTGCGAGTTAAATTTCGGGGTTTTGCTAGATAGCCAATTAGCAGTAAGTGCCTCCACATGGACCGGATAAGTAATCATCGGAGTTTCCCCTAAGACAGAACACCTGTGTTCCAAAAAGCTACGTGGTGGATCGCTTCCCTCACAACACACACAGTCGGCTACAAGCATGGACTGTGTGGGGAGGTTCCTTCATCAAGCAGAAACACCTGTGTGCATCTAGGACCCTTTAGCATAAATTCCCTGAATGTTTCCTAGGACGAGTTTCGAGGGTAAGGTGGGGGTTATGCTGGAAAGCCAAGTAACAACGAGTGCCTCCCCATTGACAGGAGAGGTAATTAGCGGAGTTCCCTCTAACTGGGACCTCCTGTGTTCCAAAAAAGCTGCTTATAGTTAGACTTCCCCTCCCTCACACACAGTCAGGTTCCAGAATGGAGTGTGTGGAGTGGTTCCTTCATCAAGCAGAAGCGCCGGTGTTCAAATAGAAGCACTTAGCGTGACTTCCTTGAATGTTTCTTTGGGCCGGGTTTGAGGGAAAGATGGGGGTTGAGCTAAAAAATCAAGGAGCAGCGAGTGCCTCCCCATGGATATGTGAGGTAATAAGCTGAGTTCCCCTAACTGGGAACAACTGTGTTCTCAACAAGCTTCTTGCAGGACGGCTTCCCCTCTCTCACACCCAGTCAGGTTCCAGAATGGAGTGTGTGGAGGGGTTCCTTCATGAAGCAGAAATCACTTGGATCACCAAGAATCCCTTAGCGTGAATTTTCTGAATGTAGCCTAGGGAGAGTTGCAAGGGAAACGCGGGGGTTTCGCTTTTCAGCAAATTAGTAGTGAGTGCCTCCCCATGGACAGTAGAGGTAATTAGCGGTGTTCTACCTAACAGGGAGTACCTGCATTCCCAACAAGCTTAGTGAAGGAAAGCTTCCCCACTACACACAGTTGGTTTCCAGAATGCAGCGAGTGGTGAGGTTCCTTCATCAAGCAGAAGCGCCTGGGTTCACATAGAAGCCCTTATCGTGACTTCCCTGAATGATTCCTAGGCTGGGTTGAGAGGGAAATTTGGGGGCTGCGCTGCAAACCCAAGGAGCAGAGAGTGCATCCACATGGATAAGAGAGGAAATTAGCAGAGTTTCTCCTAACACGGAAGAAGCTTCATTAAGGAGGGCTTCCCCCCTACTAACACAGTCAGGTTCCAGAAGGGTGCAAGTGGGGATGTTCCTTCATAAAGCAGAAGGGCCTGGGTTCATATAGAAGCACTTAACATGACTACTCTCAATGATTTATCACGGGTTGGGGCACAATATACGGGGTCTGGCTGGAAATCCTAGTAGCATCATTGTCCTCCCCAAGGACAGGAGTGGTAATTAGCAGAGTTCATCCTAACAGGGACCTGCTGTGTTCCAAACAAGCTGCTTGTAGTAAGTCTTCCCCCTCCCTCATACACAGTCGGGTCCTGAATGGGGAGTGTGGGGAGGTTCCTTCATCATGCAGAAGCGCCTGGGTTCATCTAGAAGCCCTTAGCATGACTTCCCTGAATGTTCCCTAGAACAGGTTGCGAGGGACACGGGGGGTTGCGCGGGAAACCCCTGTAGCAGCGAGTACCTCCCCATCGAAAGGAGAGGTAATTAGCGGAGATCCCCTAAAAAGGAACACCTGTGTTCCCAAAAAGCTGCGTGGAGGACGGCTTTTCCCCCGACAAACACAGTCAGGTTCCAGAATGGAGAAACTGGGGATGTTCCTTCATCAAGCAGAAAGGCCTGTGTTCAACTAGAAGCCCTTAGCGTGACTTACTTGAAGATATGTTAGGGCAGGTTTCGAGGGGAATGAGGGGGTTGCACTGAAAAGCCAAGAAACAGCGAATGACTCCCCATGGACAGGAGAGGTAATTAGCGGAGTTCTACATAACAGGGAACACCTTTATTCCCTTAAAGTGCATTGAGGACGGATTCTATCACTGATTTAAGCAGTCATGTAACACAATGCTGCGTGTTGCGAGGTTCCTTCATAAATCAGAAGGGCCTGGGTTCACAAAGATTCTCTTAGCATGTTTTCCCTGATTGTTTCTGAGGGCGGGTTTCAAGGAAAAAGAGGGGATCACGTTGGAAAGCCAAGTAGAAGCAAGTGCCTACACATGAAAAGTATAAATAATTAGCAGAGTTTCCCCTAACATGGAACACCTATATTCCCAACAAGGTATGTTGTGGAATGCTTCCCCTCCAACACACACACTGATGGCTTCCAGAATGGAGCCTGCTGGGAGTTTCTACCATCATGCAGAAACGTGTGAGTTCACCTAGAAGCCCTAACTGTGATATTCCGAAATATTTCCTAGGGCGGGTTGCAAGTGAAATTTGGGGTTGTGCTGGAAAGCCAAGAAACATTGAGAGCCTCCACATGGACAGGAGGGTTAATCAGCAGTTTCTCCTAACACAGAACACCTGTGTTCCCAAGAAGATGCCTGGAGGATGTATCCTCCCTTGATATAAAGCGACTGTTTCAAGAATGGTGTCTTTGGCGATGTTCATCTTTAAACAGAAGGGCCTTTGTTCACCAAGAATACCTTAGAATGACTTCTTTAAATGTTACCTAAGACCTGGTTTGAGGGAAATGCGGGAGTTGTGTTGAAAAGCGGGTAGCAGCAAGTGCCACATGATGGATATGGGAGGTAATTAGCGCAGTTCCCTCTAACAGGGACCTCCCGTGTTTCAAAAAATCTGCTTGTAGTAAGAATTCCCCCTCCCTCACACACAGTCAGGTTCCAGAATGGAGTGTGTGGATAGGATTCTTCATCAAGCAGAAGCGCCTGTGTTCAAATAGAAGCAGTTAGCGTGAATTCATTGAATGTTTCATAGGGCCAGGTTTCAGGAAAAAGTTGGGGTTGTGCTGAAAATTCAAGGAGCAGCGAGTGACTCCCCATGGACAGGTGAGGTAATTAGCGGGGTTCCCATAACAGGGAACACTTGTATTATAAACAAGCTTCTTATAGGACGGCTTCCCCTCTCCCACACACAATCAGGTTCCAGAATTGAGTGTGTGGAGGGGTTCCTTCATGAAGCAGAAACGGCTTGGATCACCTAGAATCGCTTAGCGTGAATTCCCTGAGTGCTTCCTACGGAGAGTTGCAAGGGAATGGTGGGGGTTGCGGTGTACAGCAAAGTAGCAGTGAGTGCCTCCCCATGGACAGTAGAGGTAATTAGCGGTGTTCTACATAACAGGGAATACCTGCATTCCCTACAAGCTTAGTGAAGGACAGCTTCCCCAATTCACACAGTCGTGTACCAGAATGCATCGTGTGGTGAGGTTCCTTCATCAAGCAGAAGTGCATGGGTTCACCTAGAAGCTCTTAGCGTGACTTCTCTGAATGTTTCCTACGGCAAGTTTTGAGGGAACTGGGGGATTACGCAGGAAATCCAAGTAGAAGCGAATGCCTGCCAATCAACAAGAGAGTTACTTAGTGGTGATCCCCTAACATGGAAAACCTGTGTTCCCAAAAACCTGCGTGGAATACAGTTTTCCCCCCTGACAAACACAGTCAGGTTCCAGATTGGGGCAACTGGGGATGTTCCTTCATTAAGCTTCAGAATCTGAATTCACATATAAGCTCTCAGCTTGACTTCCCTGAATGTTTCCTTGGGAGAGTTGCAAGGGAAATTTGGGGGTTTGCTAGATAGCCAAGTAGCAGCGAGTGCCTCCACATGGACCGGAGAGGTAATTATCGGAGTTTGCCCTAAGACAGAACAACTGTGTTCCAAAAAGCTACGTGGAGGATCGCTTCCCACACAACACACACAGTCGGCTACCAGCATGGACTGTGTAGGGAGGTTCCTTCATCAAGCAGAAACACCTGTGTTCATCCAGGACCCTTTAGCATAACTTCCCTGAATGTTTCCTAGGGCGGGTTTCGAGGTTAAGATGGGGGTTATGCTGGAAAGCCAAGTAACAGCGAGTCCCTTCCCATGGACAGGAAAAGTAAATACAGTGATCCCCGTAACAGGGAAAACCTGTGTTCCCAACAAGTGGCATTTAGGAAACTTGCCCACAGAAACACTGGTTCCAGAATTCAGCATGTGGGGAGTTTCTTCATCAAGCAGAAGCGCCTGTGTTCACCTAGAATCCCTTAACATTACTTCCATGCATGTTTCCTATTACAGGTTGCTAGGGTAAGTTGGTGGTTGCCCTGAAAACCCAAGTAGCTGCGAGTGCCTCCCCTTTGACAGGAGAGGTATTTAGCGGAGTTCCCCCTAACTGGGAACACCTGTGTTCACAAAAAGCTGCAAGAAGTACGACTTGCCCCTACACACACACACACGGGTTCCAGAATGGAAAGGGGAGGATGTTCCTTCATCAAGCAGAATCGCCTGGGTTCACATAGAAGCCCTTTTTGTGACTTCCCTGACTGTTTCCATGGCCGGGTTGAGAGGGAAATTTGGGGGCTGTGCTGCAAACCCAAGATGCAGAGAGTGCATCCACAAGTGAAGAAATTAGCAGAGTTTCTCCTCACATGGAAGACGCTGCATGAAGAAGGTCTTACCCCCCACAAACAATGTCAGGATCCAGAAGGGTGCAAGTGGGGATGTTCCTTCATCAAGCAGAAGGACCTGGGTACATATAGAAGCTCTTAGCATGACTTCTCTCAATGTTTAAGCGCGGGTTGCGGCGGAATAGACGGGGTTTGGCTGGAAAGCTAAGTAGCAGCAGGGTCCACCCCAATTACTGTCGTGGTAATTTGCAGAGTTCATCCTAACTGGGACCTGCTGTGTTCCAAAAAATCTGCTTGAAATAACACTTCCTCCTCCTTCACACACAGTCGGATTCCTTAATGGGGCGTGTGGGGAGGTTCCTTCATCATGCAGAAGCGCCTGGGTTCATCTATAAGCCCTTAGCATGACTTCCCTAAATGTTCCCTAGAGCAGGTTGCGAGGGACACGGGGGGTTGCGCCGGAAACCCTTGTGGCAGCGAGTGCCTCCCCATTGAAAAGAGAGGTAATTAGCGGAGTTCCCCTAACAAGGAACACCTGTGTTCCCAAAAAGCTGTGTGGAGTTCGGCTTTTCCCCCGAAAAACACAGTCAGGTTGCAGAATGGTGCAACTGGGGATGTTCCTTCATCAAGCTGAAGGGCCTGTGTTCACCTATAATCCCTTAGCGTGAGTTCTTTGAAGATTTGTTAGGGCAGGTTTCGAGGGAAAAGAGGGGGTTGCACTGAAAATCCAAGGTGCAGCGAATGACTCCCCATGGACAGGAGAGGTAATTAGCGGAGTTCTACCTAACAGGAATATCTTTGTTCCCAAAATGTGCATTGAGGACGGCTTCTATCCCTAATGTAAGCAGTCAGGTAACAGAACGGTGCTTGTGGGGAGGTTCCTTCATCAATCAGAAGGGCCTGGGTTCACATAGAAGCTCTTAGCATGATTTCCCTGATTGTTTCTTAGGGCGGGTTTCAAGGAAAAAGAGGGGATCACGTTGGAAAGCCAAGTAGCAGCAAGTGCCTCCACAGGTAAAGGATAAATAATTAGCAGAGTTCCCCCTAACGTGGTACACCTGTATTCCCAACAAGTTATGTTGAGGAATGCTTCCCCTCCAACACACACACAGATGGCTTCCTGAACGGAGCCTGCTGGGAGGTTCCTCCATCAAGCAGAAACGTGTGGGTTCAACTAGAAGCCCTTCCTGTGACATTCCTTAATGTTTCCTAGTGCGGGTTGCAAGTGAAATTTGGGGTTGTGCTGGAAAGCCTAGAAACAGTGAGAGCCTCCACATGGACATGAGAGTTAATTAGCAGTTTCTCCTAACACGGAACACCTGTGTTCCCAAGAAGCTGCCTGGAGGATGGCTTCTCCCCTTGATATGCACAGTTCGGTTCCAGAATGGTGTCTATGGGGATGTTCATCTTTAAGCAGAAGGGCCTGAGTTCAACTAGAATATCTTAGAATGACTTCCTTGAAAGTTACTTAAGGCCTGTTTTCAGGGAAATGGTGGAGATGCTTTGAAAATACAGTAGCAGCAAGTGCCTCCCCATGGATATGGGAGGTAATTAGCTCAGTTCCCTCTAATAGGGAACTCCTGTGTTTCCAAAAACCTGCTTGTATTAAGACTTCCCACTCCCTCACACACAGTCAGGTTCCAGAATGGAGTGTGTGGATAGGTTCCTTCATCAAAGAGTATCGCCAGTGTTCAATTAGAAGCACGTAGAATGACTTCCTTGAATATTTCTTAGGGCCGGGATTGAGGAAAAGGTGGGGGTGAGCTGAAAAGTCAAGGAGAAGCGAGTGCCTCCCCATGGACACGTGAGGTATTTAGCGGAGATCCCCTTACAAGGAACACCTGTGTTCTCAACAAGCTTTTAGCAGGACGGCTTCCCTTTTCAAACACACAGTCAGGTTCCAGAATGGGGTGTGTGGAGAAGTTCCTTAATGAAGCAGAAAAGACTTGGATCACCTAGAATCACTTAGTTTGAATTCCATGAATTATTCCTAGGGACAGTTGCAAGGGAAAGGTGGGGTTTGCACTGTACAGCAAAGAAGCACTGGGTGCCTCCCCATGGACAGTAGAAGTAATTAGCGGTGTTCTACATAACAGGGAAAACCTACATTCCCAACAATATTAGTGAAGGACAGCTTCACCACTACACAGAGTCGGGTACCAGAATGCAGCGTGTGGCGAGGTTCCTTCATCAAGTAGAAGCACCTGGGTTCACCTAGAAGGCCTTAACATGACTTCCATGAATGTTCCCTAGAACTGGATGCGAGGGACACGGGGGTTTGCACGGGAAACCTTTGTAGCAGCGAGTGCCTCCCAATCCAATGGAGATGTAATTAGCGGAGTTCCCCTAACAAAGAACAACAGCGTTCCCAAAGAGCTGCATGGAGGACGGCACTTCACCCCAACAAACAAAGTCAGGTTCCAGAATGGAGCAACTGGGGATGTTCCTTCATCAAGGAGATAGGCCTTTGTTCACCTAGAAGCCCTGAGTGTGACTTTCTTGAAGATTTGTTAGGGCAGGTTTCGAGGGAAAAGAGGGGGTTGCACTGAAAATCCAAGGAGCAGCGAATGACTCCCCATGGACAGGGGAGTTAATTAGCGGAGTTCTACCTAACAGGGAACACCTTTATTCCCTTAAAGTGTATTGAGGACGGCTTCTATCACTGATTTAAGCAGTCATGTAACAGAACGGTGCGTGTGACGAGGTTCCTTCATCAATCAGAAGGGCCTGGGTTCACATAGATGCTCTTAGCATGATTTCCCTGATTGTTTCTTAGGGCCGGTTTCAAGGAAAAAGAGGGGATCACGTTGGAAAGCCAAGTAGAAGCAAGTGCCTCCACATTAAATGGATAAATAATTGGCAGTGTTCCAACTAACATGGAACGCCTGTATACCCAACAAGGTAAGTTGTGGAATGCTTCCCCTCCAACACACACACAGACGGCTTCCAGAATGGAGCCTGCTGTTAGGTTCCTCCATCAAGCACAAACGTTTGGGTTCTCCTAGAAGCTCATATGGTGATATTCCTAAATATTTCAATGTGCGTGTTGCAAGTGAAATTTGGGGTTGTGCTGGAAAGGCAAGAAACATTGAGAGACTCCACATGGACAGGAGAGTTAATTAGCAGTTTCTCCTAAGACGGAACACCTGTGTTCCCAAGAAGCTGCCTGGAGGACGGCTTCTCCCTTTGATATACAGAGTCGGGTTCAAGAATGGTGTCTTTGGGGATGTTCATCTTTAAGCAGAAGCGCCTAAGTTTACCTATAATATCTTAGCATGACTTTCTTGAATGTTACCTAAGGCAAGGTTTGAGGGAAAGGCGGGAGTTGAGTTGAAAAACGAGTAGTAGCTAGTGCCTCCCCATGGATAGGGGAGGTAATTAGTGGAGTACGCTCTAAAAGGGACCTCCCCTGTTCCAAAAACCCTGCTTGTAATAAGACTTCCCCCTCAATCAAACACAG
The DNA here is from genome assembly GCF_048773025.1 of Camelus bactrianus. Lineage (NCBI taxonomy): Eukaryota > Metazoa > Chordata > Mammalia > Artiodactyla > Camelidae > Camelus > Camelus bactrianus. Next base: position 47,721,960 of record NC_133557.1, on the reverse strand, counting down.
TCAGGTTCCAGAATTGAGTGTGTGGAGAGGTTCCTTCATCAAGCAGAAGCCCCTGTGTTCTAATAGAAGCACTTAGCGTGATTTCTTTGAATGTTAATTAGGGCCGGGTTTGAGGCAAAGGTTGGGGTTGAGCTGAAAAGTCAAGCTGCAGCGACTGCCTTCCCATTGAAATGTGAGGTAATTAGCGGAGTTCACCTAACTGGGAACACCAGTGTTCTCAAAAATCTTCTTGCAGGACGGTTTCCCCTCTTCAACACACAGTCAGTTTCCCGAACGGAGTGTGTGGGGAGGTTCCTTCAGAAGCAGAATCGCCTTTGATCACCTAGAATCCCTTAGCGTGAATTCCCTGAATGTTTCCTAGGGAGAGTTGCAAGGGAAAGTTGGTGGTTGCGCTGTAGAGCAAAGTAGCAGTGAGTGCGTCCACATGGACCGGATAAGTAATTATCGGAGTTTCCCCTAAGACAGAACACCTGTGTTCCAAAAAGCTACGTGGTGGATCGATTCCCTCACAACACACACAGTCGGCTTCAAGCATGGACTGTGTGGGGAGGTTCCTTCATCAAGCAGAAACACCTGTGTGCATCTAGAACCATTTAGCGTAAATTCCCTGAATGTATCCTAGGACGGGTTTCGAGGGTAATGTGGGGGTTATGCTGGAAAGCCAAGTAACAGCGAGTGCCTCCCCATGGACAGGAGAGGTAATTAGCGGAATTCCCTGTAACTGGGACCTCCTGTGTTCCAAAAAAGCTGCTTATAGTAAGACTTCCCCTCCCTCACACACAGTCAGGTTCCAGAATGGTGTGTGTGGAGTGGTTCCTTCATCAAGCAGAAGCGCCTGGGTTCAAATAGAAGCACTTAGCGTGACTTCCTTGAATGTTTCTTTGGGCCGGGTTTGAGGGAAAGTTGGGGGTTGAGCTGAAAATTCAAGGAGCAGCGAGTGCCTCCCCATGGATATGTGAGGTAATTAGCTGAGTTCCCCTAACCGGGAACAACTGTGTTGTAAACAAGCTTCCTGCAGGACGGCTTCCCCTCTCCCACACCCAGTCAGGTTCCAGAATGGAGTGTGTGGAGGGGTTCCTTCATGAAGCAGAAATAACTTGGATCACCAAGAATCCCTTAGCGTGAATTCTCTGAATGTATCCTAGGGAGAGTTGCAAGGGAAATGCGGGGGTTTCGCTTTTCAACAAAGTAGTAGTGAGTGCCTCCCCATGGACAGTAGAGGTAATTAGCGGTGTTCTACCTAACAGGGAGTACCTGCATTCCCAACAAGCTTAGTGAAGGACAGCTTCCCCACTACACACAGTCGGTTTCCAGAATGCAGCGTGTGGTGAGGTTCCTTCATTTAGCAGAAGCGCCTGGGTTCACCTAGAAACACTTATTGTGAATTCACTGAATGTTTCCTATGGAAGGTTGCGAGTGAAACTGTGGATTACGCAGGAAATCCAAGTAGAAGCGAATGCCACCCAATCAACAAGAGAGGTATATAGTGGAGATCCCCTAAAAGGGAACACCTGTGTTCCCAACAAGGGGCATTTAGGAAACTTGCCCACAGAAACACTGGTTCCAGAATTCAGCATGTGGGGAGTTCCTTCATCAAGCAGAATCGCCTGTATTCACCTAGAATCCCTTAAAGTTACTTCCATGCATGTTTCCAAGGGCAGGTTTCGAGGGTAATGTGTTGCTTGCGCTGAAAATGCAAGTAACAGTGAGTGCCTCCCCATGGACAGGAGAGTTAATTAGTGGAGTTCCCAAAAATAGGGAACACCTGAGTTCCCAAAAAGCTGCGTGGAAGACGGCTTCCCCCTACACACACACACATCTGGGTTCCAGAATGGAATGTGTGGTGAGATAACTTCATGAAACAAAATCCCCTGTGTTCACATAGAATCCCGCAGCGTGAATTCACTGAATGTTTCACACAGTGGGTTGTGAGGGAAAAGTGGTTGTTCCACAGTAAAGCCAAGTAGCAGCGACTGCCTCCTCATGGACCTAAGAGGTAATTGTCTCATTTCCACCTAAGAGGGAACACCTGTGTTCCTAACAATCTGCGTGGAGGGACTGCATTCACCCACGCACAGTCGGTTTCCAGAATGGTGTATGTGGGGTGGATCCTTAATCAAGCAGAAGAGCCTGGGATCAAGTAGATTCCCTTAGCTTGACTGCCCTAAGTGTTCCCTATGGCGGGTTACCAGGTAAAGGCAGGGGTTGTGCAGGAAAGCCAAATAACCTTGAGTGCCTCACCATGGAAATGAGAGGAAAATAGCAGAGTTCCCACTAACAGGGAACACCTGTATTCCCAAAAAGCTGCTTGGATGACGGCTTCCCCCCTAAAGACACACAATTGGGTTCCAGAAAGTAGCATGTGGGGAGTTTCCTTCATCAAGCAGAAGCGCCTGGGTTCATCTACATTCCCTTAGAATCACTTCCCTGAATGTTGCCTAGAAAAGGTTGCGAGTGACCCGGGGTTTGCGCGGGAAACCCTTGTAGCAGCGAGTGCCTCCCCATTGAAAAGAGAGGTAATTAGCGGAGTTCCCCTAACAAGAAACTCCTGTATTCCCAAAAAGCTGCATGGAGGACGGCTTTTCCCCCCAACAAACACAGTCAGGTTCCAGAATGGTGAAACTGGGGACGTTCCTTCATCAAGCAGATGGGCCTCTGTTCACCTAGAAGCTCTTAGCGTGACTTCCTTGAAGGTATCTTTGGGCTGGTTTCGAGGGAAAAGAGGGGTTTGCAGAGAAAAGGCAAGGAGAAGCGAATGACTCCACATGGAAAGGAGAGGTAGATAGCTGAGTTCTACCTAACAGGGAAAACTTTTGTTCCCAAAAATTTCATTGAGTACGGCTTCTATTCCTGATGTAAAAAGTCAGGTAACACAACGGTGCGTGTGGGGAGGTTCCTTCATCAATCAGAAGGGCGTGGGTTCACATAGAAGCTCTTAGCATGTATTCTCTGATTGTTTCTTAGGGCCGGTTTCAAGGAAAAAGAGGGGATCACGCAGGAAAGCCAAGTAGCATCAAGTGCCTCCACAGGAAAAGGATAAATAATTAGCAGAGTTCCTCCTAACATGGAACAACTGTATTCCCAACAAGTTATGTTGTCGAATGCTTCCCCTCCAACACACACACAGACGGCTTCCAGAATGGAGCCTGCTGTGATGTTCCTCCATCAAGCAGAAACGTGTGGGTTCACCGAGAAGCCCTTCATTTGACATTTCTAAATGATTCCAAGGGCGGGTTCCATGTGACATTTGGGGTTGTGCTGCAAAGCCTAGAAACAGTGAGAGCCTCAACATGGAGGTAAGAGTTAATTAGCAGTTTCTCCTAACACGGAACACCTGTGTTCCCAAGAAGCTGCGTGGAGAACGGATTCTACCCATGATATGCACAGTTGGGTTCCAGAATGGTGTCTGTGGGGATGTTCATCTTTTTAGCAGAAGGACCTGTGTTCACCTAGAATACCTTAGAATGACTTCCTTGAAAGTTATCTAAGGCCTGTTTTGGGGGAAAGGCGGGAGTTGAGTTGAAAAACGAGTAGCAGCAAGTGCCTTCCCATGGATAGGGGAGATAATTAGCTCAGTTCCCTCTAATAGGGACCTCCAGTGTTTCCAAACAGATGCTTGTATTAAGACTTCCCACTCCCTCACACAAAGTCAGGTTCCAGAATGGAGTGTGTGGGTAGGTTCCTTCATCAAGGAGAAGCGCCTGTGTTCAAATAGAAGCACATAGCTTGACTTCCTTGAATGTTTCTTAGGGCCGGGTTTGAGGAAAAGGTGGGGGTGAGCTGAAAATCAAAGGGCAGCGAGTGCCTCCCTATGGACAGGTGAGGTAATTAGCGGAGTTCTCCTTACAGGGAACACCTGTGTTCTCAACAAGCTTCTTGCAGGATGGCTTCCCCTCTCCCACACACAGTCAGGTTCCAGAATGGAGTGTGTGGAGAGGTTCCTTCATGAAGCAGAAACGGCTTGGAACCCCTAGAATTCCTTAGCGAGCCTTCCCTGAATGTTTCCTAGGAAGAGTTGCAAGGGAATATTGGGGAATGCGCTGTACAGCAAAGTAGCAGTGAGTGCCTCCCCATGGACTGTAGAGGTAATTAGCGGTGTTCTACATAACAGGGAATACCTGCATTCCCAACAAGCTTAATGAAGGACAGCTTCCTCACTACAATCATTCGTGTTCTAGAATGCAGCGTGTGGTGAGGTTCCTTCATCAAACAGAAGCGCCTGGGTTCACCTAGAAGCTCTTAGCGTGACTTCACTGAATGTTTCCTACGGCAGGTTGCGAGGAAAACGGGGAGCTATGCAGGAAATCCAAGTAGCAGCGTATACCTCCCAAACAACAAGTGAGGAGGTTAGTGGATTTCCCCTAAAAGGGAACGCATTAGTTCCCAAAACTCATCATGGAATATGGTTTTCCCCCTGAGAAACTTAGTCAGGTTCCAGATTGCTGCTACTGGGTATGTTCCTTCATCAAGCTGGAGAACCTGTATTCACATAGAAGCTCTCAGCTTGACTTCACTGAATATTTCCTTGGGAGTTTTGCGAGGGAAATTTGGGGGTTTTGCTAGATAGCCAAGTAGCAGCAAGTGCCTCCACATGGACCGGAGAGGTAATTATCGGAGTTTCCCCTAAGACGGAACACCTGTGTTCCAAAATTCTACGTGGTTGATCGCTTCCCCCAAAACACACACAGTCGTCTACCAGCATGGACTGTGTGGGGAGGTTCCTTCATCAAGCTGAAACACCTGTGTTCATCTAGGACCCTTTAGCATAATTTCCCTGAATGTTTCCTGGGGCAGGTTTCGAGGTTAAGATGGGGGATATGCTGGAAATCCAAGTAACAGCGAGTGCCTCCCCATGGACAGGAGATGTAATTAGCAGTGATCCCCGTAACAGGGAACATCTGTGTTCCCAACAAGTGGCATTTAGGAAATTTGCCCACAGAAACACTGGTTCCAGAATTCAGCATGTGGGGAGTCCCTTCATCAAGCAGAAGCGCCTGTGTTCACCTAGAATCCCTTAACATTACTTCCATGCATGTTTCCTATTGCAGTTTCCAAGGGTAAGTTGGTGGTTGCCGTGAAAACCCAATTAGCAGCGAGTGCCTCCCCATGGAATGGAGAGGTAATTAGTGGAGTGACCACTAACAGGGAACACCAGTATTCCCAAAAAGCTGCGTGGATGACGGCTTCCCCCCTAAAGACACACAATTGGGTTCCAGAATGAAGCATGTGGGGAGGTTCCTTCATCAAGCAGAATTGCCTGGGTACACCTAGAAGGCCTTAGCATGAATTTCCTAAATTTTTTTTAGGGTGGGTTGCGAGGGAATAGGCAGGTATGCGCTTGAAAGCCAAGGAGTTGCGAGTGTCTCTACATGGGAAGGAGAGGTAATTAGCAGAGTTCCCCCTAACAGGGAACACCTGTGTTCACAAAAGCTGCATGGTGGACGACTTGCCCCTACACACACACACACGGGTTCCAGAATGGAAAGTGTGGGGTCGTTCCTTCATCAAGCAGAATCGCCTGGGTTCACATACAAGCCCTTTTTGTGACTTCCCTTTATGATTCCTAGTCCGGGTTGAGAGGGAAATTTGGGAGCTGTGTTGCAAACCCAAGGTGCAGAGAGTGCATCCACACGGACAAGAGAGGAAATTAGCAGTTTCTCCTAACACGGAAGAAGCTGCATGAAGAAGGGCTTCTCCCCCAACAAACAAAGTCAGGATCCAGAAGGGTGCAAGTGGGGATGTTCCTTCATCAAGCAGAAGGTCCTGGGTTTATATAGAAGCTCTTAGCGTGACTACTCTCAATGTTTTAGCACGGGTTGCGGCTGAATAGACGGGGTTTATCTGGAAAGCCAAGTAGCAACAAGGTCCTCCCCTAATATTGTCATGGTAATTATCAGAGATCCCCCTAACAGGGACCTGCTGTGTTCCAAAAAATCTGCTTGTAGTAACACTTCCCCCTCCTTCACACACAGTCGGGTTCTTTAATGGTGCGTGTTGGGAGGTTCCTTCATCATGCAGAAGCGCCTGGGTTCATCTAGATGCCCTTAGAATGATTTCCCTAAATGTTCCCTAGAGCAAGTTGCGAGGGACACGGGGGGTTGCGCAGGAAACCCTTGTAGCAGCCAGTGCATCCCCATTGAAAAGAGAGGTAACTAGCGGATTTCCCCTAACAAGGAACACCTGGGTTCCCAAAATCTGCGTGGAGATCGGCTTTTACCCCGAGAAACACAGTCAGTTTCCAGAATGGTGCAACTGGGGATGTTCCTTCATCAAGCAGAGGGCCGGTGTTCACCTATAAGCCCTTAGCGTGAGTTCTTTGAAGGTTTCTTAAGGCAGGTTTCGAGGGAACAGAGGGTGTTGCACTGAAAAACCACGGAGCAGCGAATGACTCCCGATGGACAGGAGAGGTAATTAGCGGAGTTCTACAAAACAGGAACATCTTTGTTCAAAAAAAGTGCATTGAAGACGGCTTCTATCCCTAATGTAAGCAGTCAGGTAACAGAATTATGTGTGTGGGGAGGTTCCTTCATCAATCAGAAGGGCCTGGGTTCACATAGAAGCTATTAGCATGTTTTCCCTGATTGTTTCTTAGGGCCGGATCAAGGAAAAAGGGGGAATCACGCAGGAAAGCCAAGTAGCAGCAAGTGCCTCCACAGGAAAAGGATAAATATTTAGCAGAGTTTCCACTAACATGGAACACCTGTATTCCCAAAAAGGTATGTTGTGGAATGCTTCCCCTCCAACACGCACACAGACGGCTTCCAGAATGGCGTCTGCTGGGAGGTTCCTCCATCAAGCAGAAACGTGTGGGTTCACCTAGAAGCCCTTCCTGTGACATTACTTAATGTTTCCTAAGGCGGATTGCAAGTGAAATTTGGGGTTCTCCTGGAAAGCGAAGAAACATTGAGAGCCTCCACATGGACAGGAGATTTAATTAGCAGTTTCTCCTAAAACGGAACACCTGTGTTCCCATGAAGCTGCGTGGAGGACAGCTTCTCCACCTGATATACAGAGTCGGGTTCCAAAAATGTGTCTTAGATGATGTCCTCCATTAAGCACAAGGGCCTGTTTTCATGTAGAATACCTTAGCATGACTTCCTTGAATGTTACCTAAGGCCTTTTTTGAGGAAAAGGCGGGAGTTGCGTTGAAAAGCCAGTAGCAGCAAGTGCCTCCCCATGGATAGGGGAGGTAATTAGCGAAGTACCCTCTAACAGGGACTTCCTGTGTTCCAAAATACCTGCTTGTAATAAGACTTCCCCTCCCTCACACACAGTCAGGTTCCAGAATGGAGTGTGTGGAGAGGTTCCTTCATCAAGCAGAAGACCCTGGGTTCAAATAGAAGCACTTAGCATGACTTCCTTGAATGTTCCTTAGGGCCGGGTTTGAGGCAAAGGTGGGGGTTGAGCTGAAAATTCAAGGAGCAGCGAGTGCCTCCCCATTGACAGGTGAGGTAATTAGCGGAGTTCCCCTAACTGGGAACACCAGTGTTCTCAAAATCTTCTTGCAGGACGGTTTCCCCTCTCCAACACACAGTCACGTTCCAGAATGGAGTGTGTGGAGAGGTTCCTTCATGAAGCAGAATCGCCTTTGTTCACCAAGAATCCCTTAGCGTGAATTCCCTGAATGTTTCCTAGGGAGAGTTGCAAGGGAAAGGTGGTGGTTGCGCTGTACAGCAAAGTAGCAGTGAGTGCCTTCACATGGACAGTAGAGGTTATTAGCGGTGATCTACATAACAGGGAATACCTGCATTCCCAACAAGCTTAGTGAAGGACAGCTTCCCCATTAAACACAGTCTGGTTCCACAATGCAGCGTGTGGTGAGGTTCTTTCTTTAAGCAGAAGAGCCTTTGTTCACCTAGAAGCTCTTAGCGTGACATCACTGAATGTTTCCTATGGCAGGTTGCGAGGGAAATGGGGGATTACGCAGGAAATCCAAGTAGCAGCGAATGCCTCCCAATCAAAAAGAGAGGTAGATATTGGAGATCCCATAACAGGGAACACCTGTGTTCAAACAAAGCTGCGTGGAATACGGCTTTTCCCGCTGACAGACACAGTCAAGTTGCAGAATGGTGCTACAGGGGATGATCGTTCATCAAGCTGGAGAACCTGAATTCACATAGGAACTCTCAGCTTGACTTCCCTGAGTGTTTACTTGGGAGGGTGGCGAGGGAAATTTCGGGGTTTTGCTAGATAGACTTGAAGCAGCGAGTGCCTCCACATTGACCGGAAAGGTAATTATCGGTGTTTCCCGTAAGACGGAACACCTGTGTTCCAAAAAGCTACATGGTGGATCGCTTCCCCCAGAACACACACAGTCATCTATCAGCATGGACAGTGTGGGGAGGTTCATTCATCAACAGAAACACCTGTGTGCATCTAGGAACCTTTAGCATAACTTCCCTGAATGTTTCCTATGGTGGGTTTCGAGGGTAAGGTGGGGGTTATGCTGGAAAGCCAAGTAACATTGAGTGCCTCCCCATGGTCAGGAGAGGTAATTAGTGGAGTTCCCACTAACAGGGAACACAGGTATTCCCAAAAAGCTGCGTGGATGACGGCTTCCCCCCTAAAGACACACAATTGGGTTCCAGAATGAAGCATTAGGGGAGGTTCCTTCATCAAGCAGAATTGCCTGGGTACACCTAAAAGCCCTTAGCATGACTTTCCTGAATGTTTCTTAGGGTGGGTTGCGAGGGAATAGGCATGTATGCGCTTGAAAACCAATGAGTAGAGAGTGTCTCCACATGGACAGGAGAGGTAATTAGCGGAGTTCCCCCTAACAGGGAACACCTGTGTTCACAAAAAGCTGCATGGAGGACGACTTGCCCCTACACACACACACACGGATTCCAGAATGGAAAGTGTGGGGACGTTCCTTCATCAAGCAGAATCACCTGGGTTCACATAGAATCCCTTACCTTGATTTCCCTGAATGTTTCCTAGGGCGGGATGAGAGGGAAATTTGGGGGCTGCGCTGCAAACCAAAGGAGCAGAGAGTGCATCCACATGGACAATAGAGGAAATTAGCAGAGTTTCTCCTAACACGGAAGAAGCTGCATGAAGGAGGGCTTCCCTACTACAAACACAGTCAGCTTCCAGATGAGTGCAAGTGGGGATGTTCCTTCATCAAGCAGAAGGGCCTGGGTTCATATAGAATATCTTAGCATGACTTCTCTCAATGTTTTAACGTGGGTTGTGGCGGAATAGGCGGGGATTGCCTGGAAGTCAAGTAGCAGCAGTGTCCTCCCCAATGACAGGCGTGGTAATTAGAGGAGAGCCCACTAATAGGGACCTGCTGTGTTCCAAACAAGCTGCTTGTAATAAGTCTTCCCCCTCCCTCACACACAGTCGGGTTCCTGAATGGGGCATGTGGAGAGGTTCCTTCATGAAGCAGAAACGCCTTGGATCGCCTAGAATCCCTTAGCTTTAATTCCCTCAATGATTCCTAGGGAGAATTGAAAGGGATTGGGGGGGTTTGCACTGTACAGCAAAGTAGCAGTGAGTGCTTCCCCATGGAAAGTAGAGGTAATTAGCGGTGTTCTACATAACAGGGAATACCTGCATTCCCAACAAAATTAGTGAAGGACTGCTTCCCCACTACAAACAGTCGGGTTCCAGAATGCAGCGTGTGGTGAGGTTCCTTCATCAAGTAGAAGCACCTGGGTTCACCTAGAAGCCCTTAGCATGATTTAACTGAATGTTCCCTAGAACAGGTTGCGAGGGACACGGGGGGTTCACGGGAAACCCTTGTAGCATTGAGTGCCTCCCAATCGAATGAAGAGGTAATTAGCGGAGTTCCCCTAACAAGGAACACCTCTGTTCACAAAAAGCTGCGTGGAGGACGGCTTTTCCCCCCGACAAACAGAGTCAGGTTTCAGAATGGAGCAACTGGGGATGTTCCTTCATCAAGCAGAAAGGCCTGTGTTCATCTAGAAGTCCTTAGCGTGACTTCCTTGAGGATTTGTTGGGGCAGGTTTCGGGGGAAGAGGGGGTTGCACTGAAAAGCCAAGGAGCAGTGAATGACTCCGCATAGACAGGGGTAGTAATTAACGGAGTTCTATCTAACAGGGAACACCTTTGTTCCCAAAAAGTGCTTTGAGGACGGCTTCTATCACTGATTAAACTGTCATGTAACAGAATGGTGGGTGTGGCGAGGTTCCTTCATCAATCAGAAGGGCCTGGGTTCACATAGATGCTCTTAGCATGTTTTCCCTGATTGTTTCTTAGGGCGGGTTTCAAGGAAAAGAGGGGATCACGTTGGAAAGGCAGTAGCAGCAAGTGCCTCCACATGAAAAGGATAAATATCTGGCAGAGGACCCCCTAACATGGAACACCTGTATTCCTAACAAGGTATGTTGTGGAATGCTTCCCCTCCAACACACACACAGACGGCTTCCAGAATGGAGCCTACTGTGAGGTTCCTCCATCAAGCAGAATCGTGTGGGTTCACCTAGAATCCTTACCAGTGTTATTCCTAAATATTTCCTTGGGTGGGTTACAAATGAAATTTGGGGTTGTGCTGGAAACCCAAGGAATATTGAGAGACTCCACATGGACAGGAGAGTTAATTAGCAGTTTCTTCTAACACGGAACACCTGTGTTCCCAAGAAGCTTCCTGGAAGATGGCTTCTCCCTCTGATATACAGAGTCGATAAAGAATAGTGTCTGTGGGGATGTTCATCTTTAAGCAGAAGGGTCTGATTTCACCTAGAATACCTTAGCATGTCTTTCTTGAATGTTACCTAAGGCCTGGTTTGAGGAAAACGCGGGATTTGATTTGAAAAGGGACTAGCAGCAAGTGCCTCCCCATGGATAGGGGAGGTAATTAGCGGAGTACCCTCTAACTGGGAACTCCTCTGTTCCAAAAAAGCTGCTTGTAATAAGAATTCCCCCTCCTTCACAAACAGTCAGGTTACAAAATGGATTGTGTGGAGAGGTTCCTTCTTCAAGCCGAAGCGCCTGCGTTCAAATAGAATCACTTAGAGTGACTTCCTTGAATGTCCCTTAGGGCCGGGTTTGAGGCAATGTTGGGGGTAGAGCTGAAAAGTCAAGGAGCAGCGAGTGCCTCCCCATGGAATGTGAAGTAATTAGCGGTGTTACCCTAACTGGGAACACATGTGTTCTCAAAAATCTTCTTGCAGGACGGCTTCCCCTCTCCAACACACAGTGAAGTTCCGGAATGGAGTGTGTTGAGGGGTTCCTTCATGAAGCAGAAACGCCTTGGATCACCTAGAATCCCTTAGCGTGAATTCCCTTAATGTTTCCTAGGGAGAGTTGAAAGGGAAAGGTGGGGGTTGCGCTGTACAGCAAAGTAGGAGTGAGTAACCCCCCATGGACAGTAGAGGTAATTAGCGGTGTTCTACATAACAGGGAATTCCTGCATTCCCAACAAGCTTAGTGAAGGACAGCTTCCCCACTACACACAGTCGGGTTCCAGAATGCAGCGTGTGGTGAGGTTCCTTCATCAAGCAGAAGCGCCTTGCTTCACCTAGAAGCTCTTAGCGTGACTTCACTGAATGTTTCCTATGGCAGGTTGCGAGGGAAATGGGGGGTTACACAGGAAATCCAGGTAGCAGCGAATGCCTCCCAATCAACAAGAGAGGTAGTTAGTGGAGATCCCCTAACAAGGAACACCTGTGTTCCCAAAAAGCTGCGTGGAATACAGCTTTTCCCCCTGACAGACACAGGCAGGTTGCAGAATCATGCTACTGGGTATGTTCCTTCATCAAGCTGGAGAACCTGAATTCACATAGAAGCTCTCATCTTGACTTCCCTTAATGTTTTCTTGGTAGGGTTGCGAGTTAAATTTCGGGGTTTTGCTAGATAGCCAAGTAGCAGCGAGTGCCACAACATGGACCGGATAAGTAAATATCGGAGTTTCCCCTAAGACGGAACACCTGTGTTCCAAAAAGTTACGTGGTGGATCGCATCCCTCAAACACACACAGGCGGCTACAAGCATGGACTGTGTGGGGAGGTTCCTTCATCAAGCAGAAACACCTGTGTGCATCTAGGACCCTTTAGCATAACTTCCCTGAATGTTTCCTAGGGCGGGTTTCGAGGGTAAGGTGGGGGTTATGTTGCAAAGACAAGTAACAGAGAGTGCCTCCACATGGACAGGAGAAGTAATTAGCAGTGATCCCCTTAAAAGGGAACATCTGTGTTCCCATCAAGTGGCATTTAGGAAACTTGCCCACAGAAACACTGGTTCCAGAATTCAGCATGTGGGGAGATTCTTCATCAAACAGATGCGCCTGTGTTCACCTAGAATCCCTTAACGATACTTCCATGCAAGTTTCATAGGGAAGGTTGCGAAAGTAAGGTGGTGGTTGCGCTGAAAACCCAAGTAGCAGCGAGTGCCTCCCCGTGGACAGGAGAGGTAATTAGTGGAGTTCCCACAAACTGGGAACACCTGTGTTCCCAAAACCTGCGTGCAAGACTTCTTCCCCCAAATACACATACACATCTGGTTTCCAGATTGGAGTGTGTGGTGATATAACTTCATGAAACAGAAGCCCTTGTGTTCACATAGAATCCCGTAGTGTAAATTCACTGGATTTTTCACAGAGTGTGTTCTAAAGGAAAGTGGTGGTTCCACATTAAAGCCAAGAAGCAGCGACTGCCTCCTCATGGGATTAAGAGGTTGTTTTCTAAGTTCCACCTAAGAGGGAACACCTGTGTTCCTAACAAGCTGCATGGAGGGTCTGCATTCACCCACACACAGTCTGTTTCCCGAATGTAGTATGTGGGGTGGATCTTTAATCAAGCAGCAGCGCCTGGGTTCAAGTAGATTCCCTTAGCATGAATGCCCTGAGTGTTTACTAGGGCGGGTTGAGAGGTAAAATTGAGGGCTGCGAAGCAAACCCAAGGAGCAGAGAGTGCATCCTCATGGACAAGACAGGAAATTAGCAGAGTTTCTCCTAACACGGAAGAAGCTGCATGAAGGAGGGCTTCCCCCCTACAAACACAGTCAGCTTCAAGAAAGGTGCAAGTGGTGATGTTCCTTCATCAAGCAGAAGGGCCTGGGGTCATATAGAAGCTCTTAGCATGACTTCTCTCAATGTTTTATCGCGGGTTGCGGCGCAATAGACGGGATTGGCTGGAAAGCCAATTAGCAGCTGTGTACTCCCCAAAAACAAGCGTGGTAATTAGCGGAGTTCCCCATAACAGGGACCTGCTTTGTTCCAATCAATCTCCTTGTAGTTAGTCTTCACAGTCTCTCACACTCATTCGGGTCCCTGAATGGGGCTTCTGGGGAGGTTCCTCCATCATGAAGAAGTGCCTGGGTTCATGTAAAAGCCCTTAGCATGACTTCCCTTAATGTTCCCTAGAACAGTTTTTGAGGGACACTGGGGGTTGCGCAGGAATCCCTTGTAAAAGCGAGTGCCTCCCCATCTAAAGTAGAGGTAATTAGCGGAGATCCACTAACAAGGAACAACTGTGTTCCCAAAAACCTGCGTGGAGGTCCGCTTTTGCCCCTGACAAACACAGTCAGTTTGCAGAATGGTGAAACTGGGGATGTTCCTTCATCAATCAGAAGGGCCTGTGTTCACCTAGAAGCCCTTAGCATGACTTCCTTGAAGGTTTCTTACTGCAGATTTCGAGGGAAAAGAGGGGGTTACACTGAAAAGCCAAGGAGCAGCGAATGACTCCACATGGACAGGAGAGGTAATTAGCGGAGATCTACCTAACAGAGAACACCTTTGTTCCCAAAAAGTGCATTGAGGATGGCTTCTATCCCTGATGTAAGCAGTCAGGTAACAGAATGGTGCTTGTGGGGAGGTTCCTTCATCAATCAGATGGGCCTGCGTTCACATAAAAGCTCTTAGCCTGTTTTCCCTGATTGTTTCTTAGGGCGGGTTTCAAGGAAAATGAGGGATCACGTTGGAAAGCCAAGTAGAAGCAAGTGCCTTCACATGAAAAGGATAAATAATTAGCAGTGTACCCCCTAACATGGAACACCTGTATTCCCATAACGGTATGTTGTGAAATGATACATCCCCAACACAAACAGAGATGGATTCCAGATTGGAGCCTGCTGGGAGGTTCCTCCATCAAGCAGAAACGTGTGGGTTCACCTAGAAGCCCTTCCTGTGACATTCCTAAATGTTTCATAGGGCGGGTTGCAAGTGGAATTTGGGGTTGTGCTGTAAAGCCAAGAAACACTGAGAGCCTCCACATGGACAGGAGAGTTAAATAGCAGTATCTCCTAACACGGAACACCTGTGTTCCCAAGAAGCTGCTTGGAGGACAGCTTCTCCCCCTGATATACAGAGTCGTGTTCCAGAATGGTGTCTGAGATGATGTTCACCATTAAGCAGAAGGGCCTGTTTTCATGTAGAATACCTTAGCATGACTTACTTGAATGTTACCTAAGGCCTGGTTTGAGAGAAACGCGGGAGTTGCGTTGAAAATCTAGTAGCAACAAGTGCCTCCCCATGGATAGGGGAGGTAATTATCGAAGTACCCTCTAACAGGGACTTCCTGGGTTCCAAAAAATCTTCTTGTAGTAAGACTTCCCCCTTCCTCACACAGATACAGATTCCAGAATGGAGTGTGTGGAGAGTTTCCTTCATCAAACAGAAGAGCATGGGTTCAAACAGAAGCACTTAGAGTGACTTTCTTGAAAGTTTCATAGGGCCTGGTTTTAGGGAAATGTGGGGGTTGATCTGAAAAGTCAAGGAGCAGCGAGTGCCTCCCCATGGACAGGTTAGGTAATTAGCGGTGTTCCCCTAACAGGGAACACCTGTGTTCTCAACAAGCTTCTTGCAGGACAGATTCCCCTCTCCCACAAAGAGTCACGTTGCAGGATGGAGTGTGTGGAGAGGCTCCTTCATGTAGCAGAAGCGACTCGGAACACCTAGAATCCCTTTGCGTGAATTCTCTGAATGTTTCCTAGGGAGAGATGCAAGGGAAAAGTGGGGGTTGCGCTGTACAGCAAAGTAGCAGTGAGTGCCTCCACATGGACAGTAGAGGTAATTAGCTGTGTTCTACATAACAGAGAATACCTACATTCACAACAAACTTAGTGAAGGACAGCTTCCCAAATACACACAGTCGGTTTCCAGAATGCAGCATGTGGTGAGGTTCCTTCATCAAGCAGAAGCGCCTGGGTTCACCTAGAAGCTCTTAGCGTGACTTCACTTAATGTTTCCTACGGCAGGTTACGAGGGAAACGGGGTGTTACTCAGGAAATCCAGGTAGCAGCGAATGCCTCCCAATCAACATTAGATGTAGTTTGTGGAGATCACCTGACATGTAACAACTGTGTTCCCAAAAAGCTGCGTGGAATACGGCTTTTCCCCCTGACAAACACAGTCAAGATCCAGAATGGTGTTACTGGGTATGTTCCTTCATCAAGCTGGAGTACCTGAATTCACATAGAAGCTCTCAGCTTGACTTCCCTGAATGTTTCCTAGGTAGGGTTGTGAGGGAATTTTGGGGGTTTTGCTAGATAGCAAAGTAGTAGCGAGTGCTTCCACATGGATTGGAATGGTAAATATTGGAGTTTGCCCTAAGATGGAACACCTGTGTTCCAGAAAGCTACGTGGTGGATCGCTTCCTCCACAACACACACTCTCGTCTACCAATAAGAAATGTGTGGAGAGGTTCCTTCATCAATCAGAAACAACTGTGTTCTTCTAGGATCATTTAGCATAAATTCTATGAATATTTCCTCGGGCGGGTTTCGAGGTTAAGGTGGGGGTTATGCTGGAAAGCCAAGTAACAGCGAGTGTCTACCCATGGACAGGAGAGTTAATTAGCAGTGATCCTCGTAACAGTGAACACCATGTTCCCAACAAGTGGCATTAAGGAAACTTGCCCACAGAAACACTGGTTCCAGAATTCAGCACCTGGGGAGTTCCTTCATCAAGCAGAAGCGACTATATTCACTGAGAATCTCTTAACTTTATTTCCATTCATGTTTCCTAGGGCAGGATGCGAGGGTATGGTGGTGGTTGCGCTGAAAAGCCAAGTAGCAGGGAGTGCCTCCACATGGACAGGAGAGGTATTTAGTGGAGTTCCCACTTACAGGGAACACCTGTATTCCCAAAAAGCTGCGTGGAAGACGGCTTCCCCCCTAAACTCACACACATCTGTGTTCCAGAATGGAGTGTGTGGTGAGATAACTTCTTGAAACAGAAGCCCCTGTGTTCACATAGAATCCCGTAGAGTGAATTCACTGAATGTTTCACCGAGTGCGTTTTGAGGGAAATGTACTGGTTCCACAGTAAAGCCAAATAGCATCGACTGCCTCCTCACGACCTAAGAGGTAATTATCTCAGTTCCACGTAAGAGGGAACACGTGTGTTCCTAAAAATCTGCGTGGAGGGACTGCATTCACCCACGCACAGTCGGTTTCCTGAATGGAGTATGTGGGGTATATCCTTAATCAAGCAGAAGCGCCTGGGTTCAAGTAGAAGCCCTTAGCGTGACTGTCCTGAGTGTTTCCTATGGTGGGTTGCAAGGTAAAGGCAGTGGTTGCTCAGGAAATCCAAGTAACATTGAGGGCCTCACCATGGAAAGGAGAGGTAATTAGCAGAGTTCCCCCTAACAGGGAACACCTGTATTCCCAAAAAGCTGCAAGGATGACGGCTTCCCACCTAAAAACAGACAATTGGGTTCCAGAATGAAGCATTTGGGGAGGTTCCTTCATCAAGCAGAAGTGCCTGGGTACACCTAGAAGCCCTTAGCATGACTTTCATGAAAGTTTCTTAGGGTGGGTTGCCAGGGAATAGGCAGGTATGCCCTTGAAATCCAAGGAGTAGTGAGTGTCTCCACATGGAAATGAGAGGTAATTAGCGGAGCTCCCCCTAACTGGAACCAGCTGTGTTTCAAACAAGCTGCTTGTAGTAAGTCTTCCCCCACACTCACACACGGTTGGGTTCCTGAATGGGGCGTGTGGAAAGGTTCCTTCATCATGCAGGAGGGCCTGGGTTCACATAGAAGCTCTTAAAATGTTTTCCCTGATTGTTTCTTAGGGCGGGTTTCAAGGAAAAAGAGGGGATCACGTTGGAAACCAAGTAGCAGCAAGTGCCTCCACATGAAAAGGATAAACAATTAGCAGAGTTCCCCCTAACATGGAACACCTGCATTCCCAACAAGGTATGTTGTGGAATGATTCCCCTCCAACACACACACAGACGGCATCCAGAATGGAGCCTGCTGTGAGGTTCCTCCTTCTAGCCGAAACGTGTGGGTTCACCTAGAATCCCTTCCTGTGACATTCCTAAATATTTCCTAGGGCGGGTTGCAAGTGAAATTTGGGGTTGTGCTGGAAAGACAAGAAACAGTGAGAGCCTCCACATGGACAGGAGATTTAATTAGCAGTTTCTCCTAACACGGAACACCTGTGTTCCCATGAAGCTGGGTGGAGGACGGCTTCTTCCCCTGATATACACAGACGGGGTCTAGAATTGTGTTTTTGGGGACGTTCATCTTTAAGCAGAAGGGCCTGATTTCACCTAGAATACCTTAGCATGACTTCGTTGAATGTTAACTAAGGCCTGTTTTGATGGAAAGGCGGGAGAAGCGTTGAATATCTAGTAGCAGCAAGTGCCTCCCCATGGATAGGGGAGGTAATTAGCCGAGTTCCCTCTAACAGGGATCTCCTGTGTTCCAAAAAAGATGCTTGTAGTATGACTTCCCCCTCCCTCACACAGAATCAGGTTTCAGAATGGAGTGTGTGGAGAGGTTCATTCATCAAGCAGAAGCGCCAGTGTTCAAATAGAAGCACTTACCGTGACTTCCTTGAATGTTTCATAGGGCCTGGTTTGAGGAAAATATGGGGGTTGAGATGAAAATTCAAGGAGCAGCAAGTGCCTCCCCATGTACAGGTGAGTTAATTAGCGGAGTTCCCCTAACAGGGAACACCTGTGTTCTCAAAAAGCTTCTTGCAGGACGGCTTCCCCTCTCCCACTCAGAGTCACGTTACAGAATAGAGTGTGTGGAGAGGTTCTTTCATGAAGCAGAAACGCCTTGGATCACCTAGAATCCCTTAGAGTGAATTCCCTGAATGTTTCCTAGGGAGAGTTGAAAGGGAAAGGTTGGGGTTGCGCTGTACAGCAAAGTAGCAGTGAGTGCCTCCCCATGGACAGTAGAGGTAATAAGCGGTGTTCTACATAACAGGGAATACCTGCATTCCCAACAAGCTTATTGAAGGACAGCTTTCCCACTACACACAGTCGGGTTCCAGAATGCAGCATGTGGTGATGTTCCTTCATCAAGCAGATGCGCCTGGGTTCACCTAGAAGCTCTTAGCGTGACTTCACTGAATGTTTCCTACGGCAGGTTGCGAGGGAAACGGGGTGTTACTCAGGAAATCCAGGTAGCAGTGAATGCCTCCCAATCAAAAATAGAGGTAGTTATTAGAGATCCCCTAACAGGGAACACCTGTGTTCCCAAAAAGCTGCGTGGAAGACGGCTTCCCCCGTACACACACACACACATCTGTGTTCCAGAATGGAGTGTTTGGTGATATAAATTCATGAAACAGCAGCCCCTGTGTTCACATAGAATCCCGTAGCGTGAATTCACTGAATGTTTCAAATAGTGGGTTTTGAGGGAAAAGTGGTTGTTCAACAGTAAAGCCAAGTAGCAGCGATGCCTCCTCATGGACCTAAGAGGTAATTATCTCAGTTCCACCTAAGAGGGAACACCTGCGTTCCTAACAAGCTGCGTGAAGTGACTGCATTCACCCACGCACAGTCGGTTTCAAGAATGGATTATGTTGGGTGGATACTTAATCAAGCAGAAGAGCCTGGGTTCAAGTAGAAGCCCTTAGCTTGACTTCCAAGATTGTTCCCTACGGCGGGTTGCAAGGAAAAGGCAGGTGTTGCGCAGGAAAGCCAAGTAACAGTGAGTGCCTCACCATGGATAGGAGAGGTAATTATCAGAGTTCCCCCTAACAGGGAATACCTGTATTCCCAACAAGCTGCGTGTATGACGGCTTCCTCCCTAAAGACACACAATTTGGTTCCAGAATGAAGCAAGTGGGGAGGTTCCTTCATCAAGCAGAAGTGCCTGCGTACACATAGAAGCCCTTAGAATGACTTTCCTGGATGTTTTAGGTTGGGTTGAGAGGGAATAAGCAGGTATGCGCTTGAAAGCGAAGGAGTAGCGAGTGTCTCCACATGGACAGGAGAGGTAATTAGCGGAATTCCCCCGAATAGGGACCTGCTATGATCCAAGCAAGCTGCTTGTAGTAAGTCTTCCCCCTCCTTCACACACAGTCGTGTAACTGAATGGGGACAGTGGTGAGGTTCCTTCATCATGCAGAATCCCCTGGGTACACTTAGAAGCTCTTAGCAAGACTTCACTGAATGTTCCCTAGAACAGGTTGCGAGGGAAAAGGGGGGTTGCGCAGGAAATCCTTGTAGCAGCGAGTGCCTCCCAATCGAAATGAGAGGTAATTAGCAGAGTTCCAATAACAAGGAACAACTGTGTTCCCAAAAAGCTGCGTGGAGGTCGGCTCTTCCTCCCGACAAACACAGTCAGGTTGCAGGATGGTGCAGCTGAGGATGTTCCTTCATCGAGCAGAAGGGCCTGTGTTCACCTGGAAGCCCTTAGCGTGACTTCCATGAAGGTTCCTTAGGTCAGGTTTCGAGGGAAAAGAGGGGGTTGCCCTGAAAATCCAAGGAGCAGGGAATGACTCCGCATGGACAGGGGAGGTAATTAGCGCAGTTCTACCTAACAGGGAACAACTTGTTCCCAAAAACTGCATTGAGGACAGTTCTATCCTTGATGTAAGCAGTCAGGTAACAGAATGGTGCGTGTGGGGAGGTTCCTTCATCAATCAGATGGGCCTGGGTTCACATAGAATCTCTTAGAATGTTTTCCCTGATTGTTTCTTAAGGCAGGTTTCAAGGAAATAGAGGGGATCACGTTGGAAAGCCATGTAGCAGCGAGTGCCTCCACATGGACAGGAGAGTTAATTAGCAGTTTCTCCTAACACGGAACACCTGTGTTCCAAAGAAGCTGCGTGGAGGACGGCTTCTTCCCCTGATATACACAGACGGGGTCCAGAATGGTGTTTTTGGGGAAGTTCATCTTTAAGCAGAAGGGCCAGGGTTCACCTAGAATACCTTAGCATGACTTCGTTGAATGTTAACTAAGGCCTGGTTTGAGGGAAATGCGGGAGTTGCGTTGAAAAGCTAGTAGCAGCAAGTGCCTCCCCATGGATAGGGGAGGTATTTAGCGGAGTTCCCTCTAACAGGGACCTGCTGTGTTCCAAAAAATATGCTTGTAGTAAGAATCCCCCCTCCCTAACACAGAATCATGTTCCAGAATGGAGTGTGTTGAGAGGTTCCTTCATCAAGCAGAAGCGCTTGTGTTCAAATACAAGCACTTAGCGTGACTTCTTTGAATGTTTCTTAGGGCCTGGTTTGAGGGAAATGTGGGGGTTGAGCTGAAAAGTAAAGGAGCAGCGAGTGCCTCCCCATGGACTGGTGAGATAATTAGCGGAGTTCCCCTAACAAGGAACACCTGTGTTCTCAACAAGATTCTTGCAGGACTGTTTCCACTCTCCCACTCAGGGTCACGTTCCAGAATGGAGTGAGTGAAGAGGTTCCTTCATGAAGCAGAAACGCCTTGGATCACCTAGAAGCCCTTAGCGTGAATTCACTGAATGTTTCCTAGGGAGAGTTGCAAGGGAAATGTGGGGGTTGCACTGTACAACGGTGTAGCATTGAGTGCCTCCCAATGGACAGTAGAGGTAATTAGCCGTGTTCTACATAACAGGGAATACCCGCATTCCCAACATGCTTATTGAAGGACAGCTTCCCCACTACAAACAGTCTGGTTCCAGAATGCAGCATGTGGTGAGGTTCCTTCATCAAGCAGAAGCGCCTGGGTTCACCTAGAAGCTCTTAGCGTGACTTCGCTGAATGTTTCCTAAGGCAAGTTGCGAGGGAAACGGGGGGGTTATGCAGGAAATCCAGGTAGCAGTGAATGCCTCCCAATCAACAAAAGAGGTATTTAGTGTAGATCCCCTAACAGGTTACACCTCTGTTCCCAAAAATTTCCGTGGAATACGACATTTCCCCCTGAGAAACACCATCAGGTTCCAGAATGGTGCTACCTTGGGTGTTCCATCATCAAGCTGGAGAACCTGAATTCACATAGAACCTCTCAGCTTGACTTCCCTGAATGTTTCCTAGGTAGTTTGCGAGGGAAATTTGGGGGTTTTGCTAGATAGACAAGTAGCAGCTAGTGCCTCCAAATGGACCGGAGAGGTAATTATCGGAATTTCCCCTAAGACGGAACAACTGTGTTCCAAAAAGCTACGTGGTGGATCGCTTCCCCCACAACACACACAGTCGGCTACCAGGAAGGACTGTGTTGGGAGGTTACTTCATCAAACAGAAACACCTGTGTTCATCTAGGACCCTTTAGCATAAATTCCGTGAATGTTTCCTAGGGCTGGTTTCGAGGTTAAGATGGGGGTTATGCTGGAAAGCCAAATAACAGCGAGTGCCTCTCCGTGAACAGGAGAAGTAATTAGCAGTGATCCCGTAACAGGGAACACCTGGGTTCCCAACAAGTGGCATTCAGGAATCTTGCCCAAAGAAACACTCTTTCCAGAATGAAGAATGTGGGGAGGTTCCTTCATCAAGCAGAAGTGCCTGCGTACACATAGAAGCCCTTAGAATGATTTTCCTTAAGGTTTCTTAGGTTGGGTTGAGAGGGAATAAGCACGTATGCGCTTGAAAGCCAAGGAGTAGCGAGTGTCTCCACATGGACAGGAGAGGTAATTAGCGGAGTTACCCCTAAGAGGGACCTGCTGTGTTCCAAACAAGCTGCTTGTAGTAAGACTACCCCCTCCTTCACACACAGTCGTGTTCCTGAATGGGGCGTGTGGGGAGGATTCTTCATCAGGCAGAATCCCCTGGGTTCACTTAGAAGCCCTTAGCATGAATTTGCTGCATGTTCCCTAGAACAGGTTGCGTGGGACAAGGGGGGTTGCGCAGGAAACCCTTGTAGAGGCGAGTGCCTCCCCATCGAAAGGAGAGGTAATTAGTAGAGTTCCAATAACAAGGAACAACTGTGTTCACAAAAAGCTGCGTGGAGGTCGGCACTTCCCCCCGACAAACACAGACAGGTTGCAGGATGGTGCAACGGTGGATGTTCCTTCATCGAGCAGAAGGGCCTGTGTTCACCTGGAAGCCCTTAGCGTGACTTCCTTGAAGGTTCCTTAGGGCAGGTTTCGAGGGAAAAGAGGGGGTTGCCCTGAAAATCCAAGGAGCAGGGAATGACTCCGCATGGACAGGGGAGGTAATTAGCGCAGTTCTACCTAACAGGGAACAACTTTGTCCCAAAAAGTGCATTGAGGACGGCTTCTATCCCTGATGTAAGCAGTCAGGTAACAGAATGGTGCTTGTGGGGAGGTTCCTTCATCAATCAGATGGGCCTGGGTTCACACAGAATCTCTTAGCATGTTTTCCCTGATTGTTCCTTAAGGCAGGTTTCAAGGAAATAGAGGGGATCACGTTGGAAAGCCATGTAGCAGCGAGTGCCTCCCCATGGACAGGAGAGGTAATTAGTGGAGTTCTCACTAACAGGAACACCTGTGTTCCCAAAAACTGCGTGGAATACGGCTTCCCCACTATACACACACACATCTGGTTTCCAGATTGGAGTGTGTGGTGAGATAACTTCATGATACAGAAGCCCCTGTGTTCACATAGAATCCCATAGCGTAAATTCACTGGATTTTTCACAGAGTGGGTTGTGAGGGAAAGTGGTGTTTCCACAGTAAAGCCAAGAAGCAGCGACTGCCTCCTCATGGACCTAAGAGGTTATTTTCTCAGTTCCACCTAAGAGGGAACACCTGTGTTACTAAAAATCTGCGTGGAGGGACTGCATTCACCCACGCACAGTCGGTTTCCCGAATGGAGTATGTGGGGTGGATCCTTAATCAAGCAGAAGCGCCTGGGTTCAAGTAGAAGCCCTTAGGGTGACTGCCCTGAGTGTTTATTTGCCGGGTTGAGAGGGAACTTTTGGGGCTGCGCTGTAAACCCAAGGAGCAGAGAGTGCATCCTCATGGACAAGAGAGGAAATTAGCAGAGTTTCTCCTAACACGGAACAAGCTGCATGAAGGAGGACTTCCCCCAACAAACACAGTCAGGTTGCAGAAGGTTACAAGTGGGGATGTTCCTTCATCAAGCAGAAGGGACTGGGTTCATATAGAAGCTCTTAGCATGACTCCTCTCAATGTTTTAGCGCGCGTTGCGGCGCAATAGACGGGGTTTGGCTGGAAAGCCATGTAGCAGCAGGGTCTTCCCCAAAAACCGGCGTGGTAATTAGCGAAGTTCCCCCTAACAGGGACCTGCTGTGTTCAATCAATCTGCTTGTATTTAGTCTTCACCCTCCCTCACACACATTCGGGTTCCTGAACTGGGCGTGTGGGGAGGTTCCTTCATCATGCAGAAGGGCTTGTGTTCATCTAGAATTCCTTAGCATGACTTCCCTTAATATTCCCTAGAACAGTTTTCGAGGGACACTGGGGGTTGCGCCGGAATCCCTTGTAACAACGAGTGCCTCCCCATCGAATGCAGAGGTAATTAGCGGAGATCCACTAACAAGGAACACATGTTTTCCCAAAAAGTTGCGTGGAGGTCGGCGTTTCCCCCCGACAAACACAGTCAGGTTGCAGAATGGTGCAACTGGGGATGTTCCTTCATCAAGCAGAAGGGCCTGTGTTCACCAAGAAGCCCTTAGCGTGACTTCTTTGAAGGTTTCCTACTGCAGATTTCAAGGGAAAAGAGGGGGTTGCACTGAAAAGCCAAGGAGCAGCGAATGACTCCACATGGAGAGGAGAGGTAATTAGAGGAGTTCTACCTAGCAGGGAACACCTTTTTCCCAAAAAGTGCATTGAGGACGGCTTCTATCCCTGATGTAAGCAGTCAGGTAACAGAATGGTGCATGTGGGAGGTTCCTTCATCCATTAGAAGGGCCTGGGTTCACATAGAAACTCTTAGCATGATTTCCCTGATTGTTTCCTAGGGCGGGTTTCAAGGAAAATGAGGGATCACGTTGGAAAGCCAAGTAGAAGCAAGTGCCTCCACATGAAAAGGATAAATAAGTAGCAGTGTACTCCCTAACATGGAAAACCTGTATTCCCAAAACGGTGTGTTGTGAAATGCTATACCCCTAACACAAACACAGACGCATTCCAGATTGGAGCCTGCTGGGAGGTTCCTCCATCAAGCAGAAATGTGTGGGTTCACCAAGAATCCCTTCCTGTGACATTCCTAAATGTTTCCTAGGGCGGGTTGCAAGTGGAATTTGGGGTTGTGCTGTAAAGCCAAGAAACACTGAGAGCCTCAACATGGACATGAGAGTTGATTAGCAGTTTCTCATAACAAGGGACACCTGTGTTCCCAAGAAGCTGCGTGGAGGACGGCTTCTCCCCCTGATATACAGAGTCGGGTTCCAGAATGGTGTCTGAGATGATGTTCAACATTAATCAGAAGGGCCTGTTTTCATGTAGAATACCTTAACATGAATTCCTTGTATGATAACTAAGGCCTGGTTTGAGAGAAAGCCGGGAGTTGCGTTGAAAAGCCAGTAGCAGCAAGTTCCTCCCCATTGAATGGAGGTAATTAGCGAAGTACCCTCTAACAGGGACTTCCTGGGTTTCAAAAAAGCTTCTTGTAGTAAGACTTAACCCTCCCTCACACAGAGACAGATTCCAGAATGGAGTGTGTGGAGAGTTTCCTTCATCAACCAGAAGAGCCTGGGTTCAAATAGAAGCACTTAGAGTGACTTTCTTGAAACTTTCATAGGGCCTGGTTTTAGGGAAATGTGGGGGTTGATCTGAAAAGTCAAGGAGCAGCGAGTGCCTCCCCATGGACAGGTTAGGTAATTAGGGTGTTCCCCTAACAGGGAACACCTGTGTTCTCAACAAGCTTCTTGCAGGACGGCTTCCCATTTCCCACTCAGAGTCACGTTCCAGAATGTAGTGTGTGGAGAGGTTCCTTCATGAAGCAGAAACGCCTTGGAACACCTAGAATCCCTTAGAGTGAATTCACTTAATGTTTCCTAGGGAGAGTTGCAAGGGAAATGTGGGGGTTGCACTGTACAGCAAAGTAACAGTGAGTGCCACCCCATGGACATTATAGGTAATTAGCGGTGTTCTACATAACAGGGAATACCTGCATTCCCAACATCTTATTGAAGGATAGCTTCCCCACAAAACACAGTCAGTTTCCAGAATGCAGCGTGTGGTGAGGTTCCTTCATCAAGCAGAAGCGCCTGGGTTCACCTAGAAGCTCTTAGCGTGACTTCACTGAATGTTTCCTACGGCAGGTTATGAGGGTAACGTTGTGTTATGCAGGAAATCCAGGTAACAGCAAATGCCTCCCAATCAACAATAGAGGTAGTTAGTGGTGATTCCCTAACATGTAACACCTGTGTTCCCAAAAAGCTGCGTGGAATACGGGATTTCCCCCTGACAAACACAGTCAGGATCCAGAATGGTGCTACTGGGTATGTTCCTTCATCAAGCTGGAGAACCTGAATTCACATAGAAGCTCTCAGCTTGACTTCCCTGAATGTTTCCTAGGTAGGGTTGCGAGGGAAATTTGGGGGTTTTTCTAGATAGCCAAGTAGCAGCGAGTGCTTCCACATGGAATGGAGCGGTAATTATCGGAGTTTCCCCTAAGACGGAACACCTGTTTTCCAAAAACCTACGTGGTGGATCGCTTCCCCCACAAAACACACACTCGTCTAACAACATGAACTGTGTGGAGAGATTCCTTCATCAAGCAGATACAACTGTGTTCATCTAGGACCATTTAGCATAAATTCCATGAATGTTTCCACGGGCGGGTTTCAAGGGTAAGGTGGGGGTTATGCTGGAAATCCAAGTAACTGCGTGTTTCTCCCCATGGACAGGAGAAGTAATTAGCAGTGATCCCCGTAACAGTGAACACCATGTTCCCAACAAGTGGCATTAAGGAAACTTGCCCACAGAAACACTGGTTCCAGAATTCAGCATGTGGAGAGTTCCTCCATCAAGCAGAAGCGCCTGTATTTACCGAGAATTCACCTGCATATTTCTTAGGGCAGGTTGCGAGGGTATGATGGTGGTTGCGCTGAAAAGCCAAGTAGCAGCGAGTGCCTCCACAGGGACAGGAGAGTTATTTAGTGGAGATCCCACTTACAGGGAACACCTTTGTCCCCAAAAAGCTGCGTTGAAGACGGCTTCCCCCCTACACACACACACATCTTTGTTCCAGAATGGAGTGCATGGTGAGATAACTTCAAGAAACAGAAGCCCCTGTGTTCACATAGAATCCCGTAGCGTGAATTCACTGAATATTTCACAGAGTGCGTTTTGAGGGAAATGTCATGGTTCCACAGTAAAGCCAAATAGCAGCGACTGCCTCCTCACGGACCTAAGATGTAATTATCTCAGTTCCACCTAAGAGGGAACACATGTGTTCCTAACAAGCTGCGTGGAGGGACTGCATTCACCCACGCACAGTGGGTTTCCTGAATCGAGTATGTGGGGTGGATCCTTAATCAAGCAGAAGCTCCTGGGTTCAAGTACAAGCCATTAGCGTGAATGCCCTGAGTGTTTCCTATGGTGGGTTGCCTGGTAAAGGCAGTGGTTGCGCAGGAAACCAATTAAAAGTGACTTCCTCACCATGGAGAGGTAATTAGCAGAGTTCCCCCTAAAAGGGAACACCTTTATTCCCAACAAGCTGCGTGGATGACAGCTTTCCCCCTAAATTCAGACAATTGGGTTCCAGAATGAAGCATGTGGGGAGGTTCCTCCATTAAGCAGAATTGCTTGGGTACACCTAGAAGCCCTTAGCATGAATTTCCTGAATGTTTCTTAGGGTGGTTTGCGAGGGAATAGGCAGGTATGTGCTTGAAAGCCAAGGAGTAGTGAGTGTCTCCACATGGAAATGAGAGGTATTTAGCGGAGCTCCCCCTAACTGGAACCTGCTGTGTTCCAAACAAGCTGCTAGTATTGTCTACCCCTCCCTCACACACTGTTGGGTTCCTGAATGGGTAGTGTGGGAAGGTTCCTTCATCATGCAGGAGGGCCTGGGTTCACATAGAAGCTCTTAAAATGTTTTCCCTGATTGTTTCTTAGGGCGGGTTTCAAGGAAAAAGAGGGGATCACGTTGGAAACCAAGTAGCAGCAAGTGCCTCCACATGAAAAGGATAAACAATTAGCAGAGTTCCGCCTAACATGGAACACCTGTATTCCCACAAGGTAAGCTGTGGAATGATTCAACTCCAACACACACACAGACGGCATCCAGAATGGAGCCTGCTGTGAGGTTCCTCACCTAGCCGAAACGTATGGGTTCACCTAGAATCCCTTCCTGTGACATTCCTAAATATTTCCTAGGGCGGGTTGCAAGTGAAATTTGGGGTTGTGCTCGAAAGACAATAAACAGTGAGAGCCTCCACATGGACAGGAGAGTTAATTAGCAGTTTCTCCTAACACGGAACACCTGTGTTCCAAAGAAGCTGCGTGGAGGACGGCTTCTTCCCCTGATATACAGAGACGGGGTCCAGAATGGTGTTTTTGGGGAAGTTCATCTTTAAGCAGAAGGGCCAGGGTTCACCTAGAATACCTTAGCATGACTTCGTTGAATGTTAACTAAGGCCTGGTTTGAGGGAAATGCCGGAGTTGCGTTGAAAAGCTAGTAGCAGCAAGTGCCTCCCCATGGATAGGGGAGGCATTTAGCTGAGTTCCCTCTAACAGGGACCTGCTGTGTTCCAAAAAATATGCTTGTAGTAAGAATCCCCCCTCCCTAACACAGAATCTGGTTCCAGAATGGAGTGTGTGGGAGGTTCCTTCATCAAGCAGAAGCGCCTGGGTTCAAATAGAAGCACTTAGCGTGACTTCTTTGAATGTTTCTTAGGGCCTGGTTTGAGGGAAATGTGGGGGTTGAGCTGAAAACTAAAGGAGCAGCGAGTGCCTCCCCATGGACTGGTGAGATAATTAGCGGAGTTCCCCTAACAGGGAACAACTGTGTTCTCAACAAGATTCTTGCAGGACTGTTTCCACTCTCCCACTCAGGGTCACGTTCCAGAATGGAGTGTGTGGAGAGGTTCCTTCATGAAGCAGAAACGCCTTGGATCACCTAGAACCGCTTAGCGTGAATTCACTGAATGTTTCCTAGGGAGAGTTGCAAGGGAAATGTGGGGGTTGCACTGTACAACGATGTAGCAGTGAGTGCCTCCCCACGGACAGTATAGGTAATTAGCGGTTTTCTATGTAACAGGGAATACCTGCATTCCCAACATGCTTATTGAAGGACAGCTTCCCCACTAAAAACAGTCGGGTTCCAGAATGCAGCATGTGGTGAGGTTCCTTCATCAAGCACAAGCGCCTGGGTTCACCTAGAAGCTCTTAGCATGACTTCGCTAAATGTTTCCTACAGCAGGTTGCGAGGGAAACGGGGGGTTACGCAGGAAATCCAGGTAGCAGTGAATGCCTCCCAATCAACAAAAGAGGTATTCAGTGGAGATCCCCTAACAGGGAAAACCTCTGTTCCCAAAAAGTTGCGTGGAATACGCCATTTCCCCCTGACAAACACCGTCAGGTTCCAGAATGGTGCTACCTTGGGTGTTCCATCATCAAGCTGGAGAACCTGAATTCACATAGAACCTCTCAGCTTGACTTCCCTAAATGTTTCCTAGGTTGTTTGCGAGGGAAATTTGGGGGTTTTGCTAGATAGACAAGTAGCAGCGTGTGCCTCCCCATGGACAGTAGAGGTAATTAGCGGTGTTCTACATAACAGGGAATACCTGCATTCCCAACAAGTTTAGTGAAAGGCAGCTTCCCCACTACACACATTCGGGTTCCATAATGCAGCGTGTGATGAGGTTCCTTCATGAAGCAGAAGGGCCTGGGTTCAACTAGAAGCCCTTAGCATGACTTTAGAGAATGTATTTTAGGGTGGTTTGCGAGGGAATAGGCAGGTATTCGCTTGAAAGCCAAGGAGTAGCGAGTGTCTCCACATGGACAGGAGAGGTAATTAGCGGAGTTCCCCCTCACAGGGAACACCTGTGTTCACAAAAAGCTGCATGGAGGACGACTTGCACCTACACACACTCATACACGGGTTCCAGAATGGAAAGTGTGTGGACGTTCCTTCATCAAGCAGAATCGCCTTGGTTTACATAGAAGCCCTTAACTTGAGTTCCCTGAATATTTCCTAGGGCGAGTTGAGAGGGAAATTTGGGGGCTGCGCAGCAAACCCAAGGAGCAGAGAGTGCATCAACATGGACAAGAGA
This sequence comes from Camelus bactrianus, assembly GCF_048773025.1. Lineage (NCBI taxonomy): Eukaryota > Metazoa > Chordata > Mammalia > Artiodactyla > Camelidae > Camelus > Camelus bactrianus. The sequence goes on along the minus strand of NC_133557.1, from coordinate 47,692,699 downwards.
GGAAATTAGCAGAGTTTCCACTAACACGGAAGAAGCTGCATGAAGGAGGTCTTCCCCCCAACAAACACAGTCAGGTTCCAGAAGGGTACAAGTGGGGATGTTCCTTTATCAAGCAGAAGGGCCTGGGTTCATATAGAAGCTCTTAGCATGACTTCTCTCAATGTTTTAGCGCGGGTTGTGGCGGAATAGACGCGGTTTGGCTGGAAAGCCAAGTAGCAGCAGTGTCCTCCCCAAGGACAGGCGTGGTAATTAGCGGAGTTCCCCCTAACAGGAACCTGCTATGTTCCAAACAAGCTGCTTGTAATAAGTCTTCCCCCTCCCACTCACACAGTCGGGTTCCTGAATGGGGCATATGGGGAGGTTCCTTCATTATGCAGAAGGGCCTGGGTTCATCTAGAAGCCCTTAGCATGACTTCCCTGAATGTTCCCTACAACAGGTTGCGAGTGACACTGGGGTTTGCGCAGGAAATCCTTGTAGCAGCGAGTGCCTCCCCATCGAAATGAGAGGTAATTAGCGGAGTTCCACTAACAGGGAACAACTGTGTTCCCATAAAGCTGCGTGGAGTTCAGCTCTTCCCCCCGACAAACACAGTCAGGTTCCAGAATTGTGCAACTGGGGATGTTCCTTCATCAAGCAGAAGGGGCTCTGTTCACCTGGAAGCCCTTAGCGTGACTTCCTTGAAGGTTCCTTAGGGCAGGTTTCGAGGGAAAAGAGGGTGTTGGCCTGAAAATCCAAGGAGCAGGGAATGACTCCGCATTGACAGGGGAGGTAATTAGCGCAGTTCTACCTAACAGGGAACAACTTTGTTCCCAAAAAGTGCATTGAGGACGGCTTCTATCCCTGATGTAAGCAGTCAGGTAACAGAATGGTGCTTGTGGGGAGGTTCCTTCATCAATCAGAAGGGCCTAGGTTCACAAAGAATCTCTTAGCATGTTTTCAATGATTGTTCCTTAAGGCAGGTTTCAAGGAAATAGAGGTGATCACGTTGGAAAACCATGTAGCAGGGAGTGCCCCCCCATGGACAGGAGAGTTAATTAGTGGAGTTCCCACTAACAGGGAACACCTGTGTTCCGAAAAAGTGCCTGGAATAAGGCTTCCCCAGTATACACACACATATCTGGTTTCCAGATTGGATTGTGTGGTGAGATAACTTCATGATACAGAAGCCCCTGTGTTCACATAGAATCTCATAGTTTTAATTCACTGGATTTTTCACAGAGTGTGTTGTGAGGGAAAGTGTTGTTTCTACAGTAAAGCCAAGAAGCAGCGACTGCCTCCTCATGGACCTAAGAGGTTTTTTTCTCCGTTCCACCTAAGAGGGACCACCAGTGTTCCTAACAAGCTACGTGGAGTGTCTGCATTCACCCACGCACAGTCAGTTTCCCGAATGGAGTATGTGGGGTGGATCCTTAATCAAGCAGAAGCACCTGGGTTCAAGTAGATTCCCTTAGCGTGACTGCCCTGAGTGTTTACTAGGGCGGGTTGAGAGGGAAATTTGAGGGCTGCGCTGCAAACCCAAGGAGAAGGGAGTGCATCCTCATGGACTAGAGCGGAAATTAGCAGAGTTTCTCCTAACACGGAACAAGCTGCATGAAATAGGGCTTCCCCCCAACAAACACAGTCAGGTTCCAGAAGGGTGCAATTGGGGATGTTCCTTCATCAAGCAGAAGGGCCTGGGTTCATATAGAATCTCTTAGCATGACTTCTCTCAATGTTTTAGCGCGGGTTGCGGCGCAATAGACGGGGTTTGGCTGGAAAGCCAAGTAGCAGCATGGTCCTCCCTAATAACCGGCATGGTAATTAGCGGAGTTCCCCCTAAGAGGGACCTGCTGTGCTCCAATCAATCTGCTTGTAGTTAGACTTCACCCTCCCTCACACACACTCGTGTTCCTGAATGGGGCGTGTGGGGAAGTTCCTTGATCATGCAGAAGCGCCTGGGTTCATCTAGAAGCCCTTAGCATGACTTCACTAAATGTTCCCTAGAACAGGTTGCGAGGGACACTGGGTTTTGTGCAGGAATCCCTTGTAACAGCGAGTGCCTCCCCATCGAAATTAGAGGTAGTTAGCGGATATCCACTAAGAAGGAACACCTGTGTTACCAAAAAGCTGCGTGGAGGTCGGCTTTTCCCCCCGACATCACAGTCAGGTTGCAGAATGTTGCAACTTGGGTTGTTCCTTCATCAAGCAGAAGGGCCTGTGTTCACGTAGAAGCCCTTAGCTTGACTTCCTTGAAGGTTTCTTACTGCAGATTTCGAGGGAAATGAGGGGGTTGCACTGAAAAGCCAAGGAGCAGCGAATGATTCCACATGCACAGGAGAGGTAATTAGCGGAGTTCTACCTAACAGGGAACACCTTTGTTCCCAATAATTGCATTGAGGATGAATTGAGGACGGCTTCTATCCCTGATGTAAGCAGTCAGGTAACAGAATGGTGCTTGTGGGGAGGTTCCTTCATCAATCAGATTGGCCTGGGTTCACATAGAAGCTCTTAGCATGTTTTCCCTGATTGTTTCCTAGGGCGGGTTTCAAGGAAAATGAGGTATCACGTTGGAAAGCCAAGTAACAGCAAGTGCGTCCACATGAAAAGGATAAATAATTAGCAGTGTACCCCCTAACATGGAACACCTGTATTCCCAAAACGGTATGTTGCGAAATGCTACCCCCCCAACACAAACCCAGACGGATACCAGATTGGAGCCTGCTGGGAGTTTCCTCTGTCAAGCAGATACTTGTTGGTTCACCTAGAAGCCCTTCCTGTGACATTCCTAAATGTTTCCTAGGTCGGGTTGCAAGTGGAATTTGGGGTTGAGCTGTAAAGCCAAGAAACACTGAGAGCCTCCACATGGACAGGAGAGTTAATTAGCAGTTTCTCCTAACACGGAACACCTGTGTTCCCTAGAAGCTGCGTGGAGGACGGCTTCTCCCCCTGATATACAGAGTCGGGTTAAAGAATGGTGTCTGAGATGATGTTCAGCATATAAGCAGAAGTTTCTCGGTTCACCTAGAATATCTTAGCATGACTTCCTTGAATGTTACCTAAGGCCTGCTTTAAGGGAAAACGGGAGTTGCGTTGAAAAGCCAGTAGAAGCAAGAGCCTCCCCATGGATAGTGGAGGTAATTAACGGAGTTCCCTCTAACAGGGCCCTCCTGTGATCCAAAAAACTTCTTGTAGTAAGACTTCCCCCTCCCTCACACAGAGACAGATTCCAGAATTCAGTGTGTGGAGAGGTTCCTTCATCAAACAGAAGCGCTTGGGTTCAAATAGAAGCACTTAGCGTGACTTTCTTGAATGTTTCTTAGGGCCTGGTTTCACGGAAATATGTGGGTTGAGCTGAAAAATCAAGGAGAAGCGAGTGCCTCCCCATGGACAGGTGAGATAATTAGCGGAGTTCCCCTAACAGGGAACACCTGTGTTCTCAACAAGCTTCTTGCAGGACGGCTTCCCTTCTCCCACACACAGTCACGTTGCAGAATAGAGTATGTGGAGTGTTTCCTTCATGATGCAGAAAGACCTTGGATCACCTCGAATCCCTAAGCGTGAATTACCTGAATGTTTCCTAGGGAGAGTTGCAAGAGAAATGTGGGGGTTGCTCTGTACAGCAAAGTAGCAGTGAGTGCCTCCCCATGGACAGTAGAGGTAATTAGCGGTGTTCTACATAACAGGGAATACCTGCATTCCCAACAAGCTTAGTGAAGGACAGCTTCCCCACTACAAACAGTAGGGTTCCAGAATGCAGGGTGTGGTGAGGTTCCTTCATCAAGCAGAAGCGCCTTGGTTCACATAGAAGCCCTTAGCATGACTTCAGTGAATGTTTTTTAGGGTGGGTTGAGAGGGAATAGGCAGGTATTCGCGTGAAAGCCAAGGAGTAGCGAGTGTCTCCACATGGACAGGAGAGGTAATTAGCGGAGATCCCCCTTACATGGAACACCTGCGTCCACATAAAGCTGCATGGAGGACGACTTCCCCCTACACACACACACACGGGTTCCAGAATGGATAGTGTGGGGACGTTCCTTCATCAAGCAGAATAACCTGGGTTCACATAGAAACCTTTATCGTGACTTCCATGAATGTTTCATAGGGCCGGTTGAGAGGGAAATTTGGGGGCTGCGCAGCAAACCCAAGGAGCAGAGAGTGCATCCACATGGACAAGAGAGGAAATTAGCAGGGTTTCTCCTAACACGTAAGAAGCTGCAAGAAAGAGGGCTTCCCCCATACAAACACAGTCAGCTTCCAGAATGTTGCAAGTGGGGATGTTCCTTCATGAAGCAGAAACGCCTTGGATCACCTAGAATCCCTTAGCGTGTATTCCCAGAATGTTTCCTAGGGAGAGTTGCAAGGGAAAGTGTGGGTTGCACTGTACAGCAAAATAGCAGTGAGTGCCTCTCCATGGACAGTTGATGTAATTAGCGGTGTTCTACATAACAGGGAATACTTGCAATCCCAACAAGCTTAGTGAAGGACAGCTTCCCCTCTACACAGTCTGGTTCCAGAATGCAGCCAGTGGTGAGGTTCCTTCATCATGCAGAAGCGCCTGGGTTCACCTAGAAAGTCTTAGCGTGACTTCACTGAATGTTTCCTATGGCAGGTTACAAGGGAACGGGGGGTTACGCAGGAAACCCAAGTAGCAGCGAATGCCTCCCAGTCAACAAGAGAGGTAGTTAGTGGAGATCCCCTAACAGGGAACACCTGTGTTCCCAAAAAGCTGCGTGGAATACGGAATTTCCCCCTGACAAACACAGACAGGTTCCAAAATGGTGCTACTGGGGATGTTCCTTCATCAAGCTGGAGAAACTGAATTCACATAGAAGCTCTCAGCTTGATTTCCCTGAATGTTTCCTAGGGAGGGTTTCGAAGGTAATGTGGGTGTTATGCTGGAAAACCAAGTAAAACGAGTGTCTCCCCATGAACCGGCGAGGTAAATTTCGGAGTTTCCCCTAAGACGGAACATCTGTGTTCCAAAAAGCTACGTGGTGGACCGATTCCCCCACAACACACACAGTCGGCTACCAGCAAGGACTGTGTGGTGAAGTTCCTTCATCTAGCAGAAATACCTGTGTTCGTCTAGGACCCTTTAGCATAACTTTCCTGAATTTTTCCTAGAGAGGGTTTCGAGGGTAAGGTGGGTGTTATGCTGGAAAGCCAAGTAACAACGAGTGCCTCCCCATGGACAGGAGAAGTAATTAGCAGTGATCCACAAAACAGGGAACACCGTGTACCCAACAAGTGGCATTCAGGACACTTGCCCACAGAAAAACTGATTCCAGAATTCAGCATGTGGAGAGGTTCCTTCATCAAGCGGAAGTGCCTGGATACACCTAGAAGCCCTTAGCGTGAATTTCCTAAATGTTTCTTTGGGTGGGTTGAGAGGGAATAGGCAGGTATGCGCTTGAAAGTCAAGGAGTAGCGAGTGTCTCCACATGGACAGGAGAGGTATTAAGCGGAGTTCCCCCTAAAAGGGAACACCTGTGTTCACAAAAAGCTGCATGGAGGACGACTTGCCCCTACACACACACAAACGGGTTCCAGAATGGAAAGTGTGGGGACGTTCCTTCATCAAGCAGAATCGCCTGGGTTCATATAGAAGCCCTTACCTTGACTTCCCTGAATGTTTCCTAGGGCGGGTTGAGAGGTAAATTTGGGGGCTGCGCTGCAAGCCCAAGGAGCAGAGAATGCATACACATGGACAAGAGAGGAAATTAGCAGAGTTTCTTCTAACAAGGATGAAGCAGCCTGAAGGAGGGCTTCCCCCCAACAAACACAGTCAGGTTCCAGAAGGGTGCAAGTGGGGATTATCCTACATCAAGCAAAAGGGCCTGGGTTCATATAGAAGCTCTTAGCATGACTTCTCTCAAAGTTTTAGCATGGGTTGTGGCGGAAAAGATGGGGTTTGGCTGGAAAGCCAAGTAGCAGCAAGGTAATCCCCAAGGACAGGCGTGGTAATTAGCGGAGTTCCCCCTAACAGCGACCTGCTGTGTTCCAAACAAGCTGCTTGTACTAAGTCTTCCTCCTCCCTCACACACAGTCGAATTCCTGAATGGGGCGTGTGGGGAGGTTCCTTCATCTTGCAGAAGCTCCTGGGTTCTTCTAGAAGCCCTTAGATTGACTTCCATGAAGGTTTCTTAGGGCAGGTTTCGAGGGAAAAGATGAGGTTGCACTGAAAAGCCAAGGAGCATCGAATGACTCCCCATGGTCAGGAGAGATAATTAACGGTGTTCCCCCTAACAGGGACATGCTGTGTTCCAAACAAGCTGCTTGTAGTAAGTCTTCCCCCTCCCTCACACACAGACGGGTTCTTGAATGGGGCGTGTGGGGAGGTTCCTTCATTATGAAGAAGCGCTTGGGTTCATCTTGAAGCCCTTAGAATGACTTCCCTGAATGTTCCCTAGAACAGGTTGTGAGGGACACGGGGGGTTTCGCGGGAAACCCTTGTAGCAGCGAGTGCCTCCCCATCGAATGTAGAGTTATATAGCCGAGTTCCCCTAACAAGGAACACCTGTGTTCCCAAAAACTGGGTGGAGGACGGCTTTTCACCCCGACAAACACAGTCAGGCTCCTGAATGCTGCAACTGGGGATGTTCCTTCATCAAGCAGAAGGGCCTGTTTTCACCTAGAAGCCCTAAGCGTGACCTCCTTGAAGTTTTCTTAGGGCAGGTTTCGAGTGAAAATAGGGGGTTGCACTGAAAAACCAAGGAGCAGCGAATGACTCCACATGGACAGGAGAGGTAATTAGCGGAGTTCTACCTAACAGGGAACAACTTTGTTCCCAAAAACTGCATTGAGGACGGCTTCTATCCCTGATGTAAGCAGTCAGGTAACAGAATGGTGCGTGTGGGGATTTTCCTTCATCAATCAGAAGGGCCTGGGTTCACATAGAAGCTATTAGCATGATTTCCCTGATTGTATCTTACAGCGGGTTTCAAGGAAAGTCATGGGATCACGTTGGAGAGCCAAGTAGCAGCAAGTGCCTCCACATGAAAATGATAAATAATTAGCAGAGTTCCCCCTAATATGGAACGCCTGTATACCCAACAACGTATGTTGTGGAATGCTTCCCCCCAACACACACACAGACGACTTCCCGAATGGAGCCGGCTGTGAGGTTCCTCCATCAAGCAGAAACGTGTGGTTTCACCTAGAAGCCCTTCCTGTGACATTCCTAAATATTTCCCAGGGCGTGTTGCAAGTGAACTTTCGGGTTGTGTTGGAAAGCCAAGAAACAGTGAGAGCCTCCACATGGACAGGAGAGTTAATTAGCAGTTTCTCCTAACACGGAACACCTTTGTTCCCAAGAATCTGCGTGGAGGACGGCTTCTCCCCCTGATATACACAGTCGGGTTCCAAAATGGTGTCTGTGGGGATGTTCATCATTATGCAGAAGGGCCTGGTTTCACCTAGAATACCTGAGCATGACTTCCTTGAATGTTACCTAAGGCCTGCTTTGAGGGAAATCGGGAGTTGCGTTGAAAAGCCTGTAGCAGCAAATGCCTCCCCATGGATAGGGGAGGTAATTAGCGGAGTTCCCTCTAACAGGGCCCTCCTGTGATCCAAAAATCTGCTTGCAGTAAGACTTCCCCCTCCCTCACACAGAGTCAGGTTCCAAAATGGAGTGTGTGGAGAGGTTCCTTCATCAAACAGAAGCACCTGGGTTCACATAGAAGCACTTAGCGTGACTTCCTTGAATGTGTCTTAGGGCCGGGTTTGAAGGAAATTTGGGGTTTGAGCTGAAAAGTCAAGGAGAAGCCAGAGCCTCCCCATGGACAAGTGAGGTAATTAGCGAAGTTCCCCTAACAGGGAACACCTGTGTTCTCAACAAGCTTCTTGCAGGATGGCTTCCCTTTTCCCACACACAGTCAGTTTCCAGAATGGAGTGTGTGGAGTGTTTCCTTCATGAAGCCGAAAGACCTTGGTTCACCTCAAATCCCTGAGCGTGAATTTCCTGAATGATGCCTAGGGAGAGTTGCAAGGGAAAAGTGTGGTTGGTGGTGTACAGAAAAGTAGCAGTGAGTGCCTCCCCATGGACAGTAGAGGTAATTAGCGGTTTTCTACATAACGGAATACCTGCATTCCCAACAAGCTTAGTGAAGGACAGCTTCCCCACTAAAAACAGTCAGGTTCCAGAATGCAGCGTGTGGTGAGGTTCCTTCATCAAGCAGAAGCGCCTTGGTTCACCTAGAAGCCCTTAGCATGACTTTAGTGAATGTTTTTTAGGGTGGGTTGCGAGGGAATAGGCAGGTATTCGCGTGAAAGCCAAGGAGTAGCGAGTGTCTCCACATGGACAGGAGAGGTAATTAGCGGAATTCCCCCTTACATGGAACACCTGTGTTCACAAAAACTTCATGGAGAAAGACTTGCACCTACACACACTCATACACGGGTTCCAGAATGGAAAGTGTGGGGACGATCCTTCATCTAGCAGAATAACCTGGGTTCACATAGGAACCCTTATCGTGACTTCACTGAATGTTTCCTAGGGCGGGTTGAGAGGGAAATTTGGGGGCTGCGCTGCAAACCCAAGGAGCAGAGAGTGCATCCTCATGGATAAGAGAGGAAAATAGCAGAGTTTCTACTAACACGGGAGAAGCTGCATGTAGGAGGGCTTCCCCCCTACAAACACAGTCAGATTCCAGAAGGGTGCATGTGGGCATGTTCCTTCATGAAGCAGAAAGGCCTTGGATACCCTAGAATCCCTCAGCCTGATTTCTTTTAATGTTTCCTAGGGAGAGTTTCAAGGGAAATGTGGGGGTTGCGCTGTACAGCAAAGTAGCAGTGAGTGCCTCCCCATGGACTATAGAGGTAATTAGCGGTTCTACATAACAGGGAATACCTGCATTCCCAACAAGTTTAGTGAAAGGCAGCTTCCCAACTACACACATTCGGGTTCCATAATGCAGGTTGTGGTGAGGTTACTTCATCAAGCAGAAGCGCCTGGGTTCACCTAGAAGCCCTTAGCATGAATTTAGTGAATGTTTTTTAGGGTGGGTTGCGAGGGAATAGGCAGGTATTCGCTTGAAAGCCAAGGAGTAGCGAGTGTCTCCACATGGACAGGAGAGGTAATTAGCGGAATTCCCCCTTACATGGAACACCTGTGTTCACAAAAACTGCATGGAGAAAGACTTGCACCTACACACACTCATACACGGGTTCCAGAATGGAAAGTGTGGGGACGTTCCTTCATCAAGCAGAATCGCCTTGGTTCACATAGAAGCCCTTATCGTGACTTCCCTGATTGTTTACGAGGCCCGGTTTAGAGGTAAATTTGGGGGCTGCGCAGCAAACCCAAGGAGCAGAGAGTGCATCCACATGGACAAGAGAGGAAATTAGCAGAAGTGTCTGGGTTCACCTAAAAGCCCTTAGCATGAATTCCCTGAATGTTTCCTACTTGAAGTTGCGAGGGAAATGGGGGTTTGTGGAGGAAATCCAAGTAGCAACTAGTGCCTCCCCATAGACAGGCTAGATTATTAGTGGAATTCCCCTAAGAGGGAACACCTGTGTTCCCAAAATGCTGCATGGAGGACGACTCTTCCCCTCCCTATCACACAGTCGGGTTCCCGAATGTAGTGTGTGAGGAGTTTCCTTCATCTAAGGAAATCAACCAGTTTCTCCAAGAAACATTTAGCGTCACATCCCTGAATGTTTCATAAGGCAGGTTGCGAGTGACAGGCTGAGGTTGCACTGGAAACCCATGTAGCAGCGAGTGCCTCCCCATGAAGAGGATAATTAATTAGCAGTTTCCCCTTACTGGGAACATCTATGTTCCAAACAAGGTACGTGGATTTTCGCTTCCCTCGAAAACAGATACACAGATGTGTTCCAGTTTGGAGCCTGCTGGGAGGTTCCTTCATCAAGCAGAAACACATGGATTCACCTAGAATCCTTTAATGTGACATTCCAAAGTGTTTCCTAGGGCGGGTTCTGAGGGAAACGCGGGGTTTGAGCTGGAGAGCCAAGTAGCAGCGAGTGCCTCCCCATCGATAGGAGAGGTAATTATAGGAGTTCCCCTAACAGGGAACAACTGTGTTCCCCACAAGCTCCATTTAGGATGGCTTCCCACCTACAGACACTCAGCCGGTTCCAGTATGGAGCGTGTGGGGATGTTCCTTCATTAAGCAGAAGCACCTGGGTTCACTTAGAAGCCCTTAGCGTGACTTCCCTGAATGTTTCCTAGGGCTGGGATCGAGGGAAAGGCAGGGGTTGTGCTGAGACCCAAGTAGAAGTGAGTACATCCCCATGGGCAGTTGAGGTAATTAGAGCAGTTCCCAATAACAGGGAACACCTGTGTTCTGAAGAAGCTTCTTTGAGGACGGTTTCCCTCTCTCCCAAGACACTCTGGTTCCACAATGGAGTGTGTGGAGTTTTTCCTTGATGGAGCAGATATGACTTGGTTCAGCTTCAAACACTTAACATCGCTGCCCTGAATATTTCCTAGGGAGGAATGCAAGGGAAAGTCGAGAGTTTGCTCTACGGCCAAATAGCAGCTGGTGCCTCCCTATGGACAGGAGAGGTAAATAGCGGTGTTCTACATAAAGTGAACACCTGTGTTCCCAAAAAGCTGAGTGAAGGACGGCTTCAGCCATAAACAAACACACTCGGGTTCCAGAATGGAGCGAGTAGAGATGTTCCTTCAACAATCAGAAGCACCTGGGTTCACCTAGAAGCACTTAGCATGAATTCCCTGAATGTTTCCTAGTTCAAGTTGCGAGGGAAACGGAGGTTTTCACAGGAAATCCAAGTAGCACCAAGTGCCACCCCATTGACAGGCTAGGTTATTAGCGGAGTTCCCCTAACAGGGAACACCTGTGTTCCAAAAAGTTGCGTGGAGGACAGCTCTTCCCCTCCCCCACACACAGTCGGGTTCCCAAATGTAGTGTGTGAGGGGGTTCCTTGATCCTAGGAAATCATCCAGTTTCTCCAAGAAACACTTAGCGACACATCCCTGAATGTTTCATAGGGCGGTTTGTGAGAGAAAGGCTGAGGTTGCACTGGAAACCCTAGTAGCAGCAAGTGCCTCCCATAGAGGAGGAGAATTAATTAGCAGAGTTCCCCCTAACTGGGAACAGCTGTGTTCCAAACAAGCTACATAATGGAACGCTTCCCTTCCAACACACACACAGTCGGGTCCCAGAATGGAGCCTGCTGGGAGGTTTCTTCATCAAGCATAAATGCATAAATTCACCTAGAAGCCTTTAACGTGACATACCTGAATGTTTCCTAGGGCATGTTGCATGGATAGGCGGGGGTTACTCTGGAAAGCCAAGTAGTATTGAGTGCCTACATCTGGACAGGAGAGGTAATTAGCGGAGTTACCTGTAACAGTTAACACCTGTGTTCTCACAAAGTGCGTTGAGGATGGCTTCTACCCCCGACGCACAAGACAGGTTCCAGAAAGGTGCATGTCGGGAGGTCCCTTCATCAAGCAGAATGGCCTGGGTTCTCATAGAAGCACTTAGCGTGGCTTCCCTGATTGCTTCTTAGGGAGGGTTCCAAGGGGAAAGTGGGGGTTATGCTGGAAACCCAAGTAGCAGCGAGTGAATCCCCATGAGGAGGAGAATTAATTCATGGACTTCCCCCTAACAGAGAACACCAGTGTTCCCATCAAGCTATGTGGTGGAATGCTACTACCCCAACACAAACACAGTCGGGTTCCAGCTTGGAAGGTGTTGGGAGTTTCCTTCATAAAGCAGAAGTGACTGTTTTAAAATAGAAGCCGTTAGCATGACTTCCCTGAATGTGTCCAAGGGCGGGTTAGGAGGTAAAAGTGGCTGTTGGTCTGGAAAACCAACTAGAAACGAGTGCCTCCTCATAAACAGGAGATGAAACTAGCGGAGTTCCCCCAGCAGGGAACACATGTGTTCCCAAAATACTCCAAGTAGGACGGCTTCTCCCCCCGATAAACCCAGTCACGTTCCAGAATGGTGCGAGTGTGGATGTTCCTTCATCAAGCAGAAGGGCCTGAGTTCACCTAGAAGCACTTAACGTGACATCCCTGAATGTTTCAAAGGCGGGTGCGAGGGAAAAGCGAGGGTTGCTCTGGAAAGCCAAGTAGCAGTGAGTGCCTCCCCATGAAGAGGAGAATTAATTAGCGGAACTCCCCCAACTGGGAACACCTGTGTCCCAAACAAGCTACATGGTGGATCGCTTCCCTCAAAAACACACACACAGACTGGTACCAGAATGGAGCCTGCTTGGAGATTCCTTCATCAAGAAGAAACTCATGGATTCTCCTAGAAGCCCTTACTGTGACATTCCTAAGTGTTTCCTAGGGCGGGTTTTGAGGGAAAAGCAGGGGTTGCACTGGAAATCCAAATAGCAGTGTTTGCCTCCTCATGGACAGGAGAGGTAATTAATGGAGTTCCCCCTAACAGGGAACACCTCTGTTCCCAACAAGCTGTGTGGAGGTCGGCTTCCCCCACCCACACACACAAAATCGGGTTGCAAAATGGAGCATGTGGGGAGGTTCTTTCATCAAGCAGAAGGGACTATATTTACCTAGAAACCCTTATCGTGAATTGCCTGAATGTTTCCTAGGGCTGGTTGCAAGGGAAAAACGGGGGTTGCGCTGGAAAGACAAGTAGCAGCGAATGCCTACACATGGACAGGAGAGGTAATTTGCAGAGTTCCCCCTAACAGGGAACACCTGTGTTCCCAACAAGCTGTGTGGAGGACGGCTTCTCCCCCCAACACACACAGTTGGGTTCCAGAGTAGAGGGTGTGGGGATGTTCCTTCATAAAGCAGTAGCACCTGTGTTCACCTTGAAGCCCTTAGGGTGACTTCCATGAATATTTCCTACGGCGGGTTGCAAGAGAATTGCGGGGGTTGCGCTGGAAACCAAGTAGCAGCGAGTGACTCCCCATGGACAGGAGAGGTAGTTAGCGGAGTTGCCAGTAACAGGGAACACCTGTTTTACCGGCAATTGCCTGGTGGACGGCTTTCACCTCCCCCCCCCACATAGTCGGATTCCAGAATGGAGCATGCGGGGAGGTTCCTTCATTAAGCAGAAGCTCCTGGGTTAACCTAGAAATGCTGCGTGTGATTTCTCTGAGTGTTTACTGGAGTGGTTTGCAAGGGAAAGGCGATATTTGCGCTGGAAACCAAGGAGCAGCAGCGAGTGCCTCCCCACAGACAGCTAATTATCACAGTTCCCCTTAACACAGAATACCTGTCCACCCCAGCAAGCTGCGGGATGGACAGCTCCCTTCCACACACACGCAGACGCCAGAATGGAGCATGTGGAGAGGTTCCTTAATCATGCTGAAGCACCTGGGTTCTCCTAGAAATGCTTAGCGTGATTTCTCTGAGTGTTTCCTGGGGCGGGTTGTGAGGGAAAGGAGGGGGTAGTGCTGGAAAACCAAAGAACAACAGCGAGTGCCTCCCCAACAGACAGCTAATTAGCGCAATTCCCCTTAATGGAGAACACTTGTGCTTCCCAGCAAGCTGCGACAACGACAATTCCCTTGCGAGAAGGTCTTTTCCCTTCCACACACCCTTGGACGTCAGAATTGAGCGTGTGAAGAGATTCCTTCTTCAATTAGAAGTGCCTGTGTTCACATAGAAACGCTTAGCGTGATTTCTCTGAGTGTTTCCTGGGGCGGGTTGTGAGGGAAAGGCAGGGGTTGAGCGGGAAAACCAACAAGCAGCAGCGAGCGCCTCCCCCTCAGACAGCTAATTAGAACAATTGCCCTTAACGCAGAACATCTGTGCTTCCCAGCAAGCTGCGGGAAGGACGACTCCCTTCTACACACATCGGACGCCAGAATGGAGCGTGTGGAGATGTTCCTTCATCAAGCAGAAGCACCTGGGTTCACCTAGAAATGCTTAGCGTGATTTCTCTGAGTGTTTCCTGGGCCGGGTTGCGAGGGAAAGTTCGGGGTTGTGCTGAAAAGCCAAGAAGAAGCGAGTGACTACCCATGGATAGGAGATGTAATTAGCGGAGTTCCCCTACCAGGGAACACCTGTGTTCCCAACAAGCTGCGGGAAAGATGGCTTCCGTCCACACACATTAAGGTCCCAGAATGAAGTGTGTGGGGAGGTTCCTTCATCAAACTGAAGTGCCTGGTTTCACATAGTAGCACTTAGTGTGACTTCCCTGAATGTTTCCTAGGGCAGGTTTCCAGGGAAAGACTGTGTTTGTGCTGGAAACCCAAGTAGCATTGAGTGCCTCCCCATGGATAGGAGATGTAATTAGCGGAGTTCCCCTAACAGGGAACAGTTTTGTTCTCAACAAGCTGCGTGAAGTGCAACAAACTTCCACACATTCGGGTTCCAGAATGGAGCGTGTGGGGAGGTTCCTTCATCAAGTAGAAATGCCTTGGTTTATCTAAAAGCACTTAGCATGATTTCTCTTAATGTTTTCTAGGGCGGGTTATGGGGGAAAGGTGGGTGTTTCACTGGATAGCCAAGTAGCAGCACGTGCCTCCCCGTGGAAAAGAGAGGTAATTAGCGGAGTTCCCCGAAATGGGAACACCTGTGTTCCCAACAAGCTGCATGAAAGAAGGCTTCCCTCCACACACATTCGGATTCCAGAATGGAGATATTTGGAGACTCCTTCATCAAGTAGAAGCGCCTGGGTTCACGTAAAAGCACTTAACGTGATTACGCTGAATGTTTCCTATGGAGGGTTTTGAGGGAAGGGCTGGTGTTGCACTGGAAATCCAAGTAGCAGCGAGTGCCTCCCTATTGATAATAGAGGTAACTAGTGGAGTTCCCCAAATAGGGAACACCTGTGTTCTTAACAAGCTGCATGAAGGACGGCTTCCCTCCACACATATTCGGGTTCCAGAATGGAGCATGTGAGGAGGTTCCTTCATCAAGTAGAAGGGCCTGGGTTCACCAAGAAGCACTTAGCATAAATACCCTGAATGTTTCCTAGGTCGTGTTTTGAGAGAAATTCGGTGGTTGTGCTGGAAACCTAAGTAGCAGCGAGTGCCTCACCATGGATAACAGAGGTAATTAGCAGAGTTCCCTAACAGAGATCACTTGTGTTCTCAACAAGCTGTGTGAAGTTCAGCTTTCCTCCACACACAGTCGGGTTTCACAATGGAGCTTGTCAGGAAGTTCCTTCATCAAGCAGAAGCACCTGGGTTCACCTAGAAGCACTTAGCGTGATTTCCCTGAATGTTTCCTATGGTGGGTTTCAAGGGAAAGGTGGGTGTTGAGCTGGAAAGCCAACAAGCAGTGAGTGCCTCCCCATGGATAGGAGAGGTAATTAGTGGAGATCCCATAACAGGGAACACCTCTCTTCCCAACAAGCTGCGTGAAAGACGGCTTCTCTCCACACACAATTGGGTTCCAGAATGGAGCATGTGGGGAGGTTCCTTCATCAAGCAGAAGCGCCTGGGTTCATCTGGACACACTAAGCGTGACTAACCTGAATTCTTGCTAGGGCAGGATTCGAGGGAAAGGCGGGTGTTGTGCTGTAAATCCAAGTAGCAGCAAGTGTCTCTCCATGGAGATGAGAGGTAATTTGTGTAGTTCCCATAACAGGGAACACCTGTGTTCCCAACAAGCAGTGTGAAGTATGGCTTCCCTCCACACACATTCAAGTTCCAGAATCGAGCGTGTGGGTATGTTCCTTCATCAATCAGAACCGCCTGGGTTCACCTAGAATCACTTAGCGTGACTTCTGTGAATGTTTCCTAGGGCATTTTTTGAGGGAAAGGCGGGTGTTGTGTTGGAAAGCCAAGATGCAATAAGTGCATCCCCATGGTTAGAAGAGTTACTTAGCAGAGTACCCCTAAGAGGAACACCTGTGTTCCCAACAAGTTGTGTGAAAGACAGCTTCCTTCCACACACTTTCTGGTTCCAGATTGGAGCTGTGGGAAGTTCCTTCATCTAGAAGAAGGTCCTGGGTTCAACTAGAAGCACTTAGCGTGACCTTCCTTAATGTCTCCTAGGGCGGGTTTTGAGGGAAATTCGGGTGTTGCGCTGGAAACCAAGTAGCAGTGAGTACCACTCCATGGATAGAAGAGGTAATAAGAGGAGTTCCCATAACAGGGAACACCTGTGTTCCCAAGAAGTTAGATGAAGGACAGCTTCCACATGCATAAAGATGCAGAAGTGAGCATGTGTAAAGGTGTTAATCCTGTGTAAAGTGGAGAGGGATATATTGAAGCATTTTGATTTCTAAGCATGTTTCCTGAAGCCCGTTCCTAAGTTAAAATGGTTTTCACTGCAAAGCCGAGCTGGAGCGTGTGACTCCCCATAGATTTCTAAGTAGCGTAGTTGTCTTAGGACAGACACTCTGGATTCCCAGCAAGCTAGGTGAAGGATGTCTTCCACACTCATTCAGATCTCAGAAGTGAGCATGTGGATAGGCTTTCATTCATCCAGCATTAAGAGGAGGAGGATATTTAGGAACTCTTAGTCTGATTTCTCAGCATGTTTCCTAAAGCCCATTTCCAAGTTAAAGCTGTTTGCATTTCAAAACCGAGCTGCAGCGAGTGCCTCCCCATAGATATGTAAGTACCGAAGTTCCTCTAGGACAGAAACTCTAAGTTGCCAACAAGAGAGTTGAAGGACGGCTTCCGCACACATTCAGATCTCAGAAGTAATCATGTGGACAGGCATTCATTCATCCAGCATAAATGGCAGGGTCACAGCTTTGAACACTTTCTCTGATTTCTCAGCAAGTTTCTTAAAGCCGGTTTCCAATCAAAGGCGATTTGCACTGCAAAACTGAGCTGGAGCGAGTGCCTCCCCATAGATATGTAACTAGCATAGTTCCCCAGCACAGAACTTCTGGGTTCCTAACAAGCTAGATGAAGGAAGGCTTCCACACACATTCAGATCTCAGGAGTGAGCATGAGAAAAGGCATCTATTCATCCAGCATAAAGGGAATGGGGACATCTAGAAACACTCTGATTTCTCAGCATATTACCTAAAGACTGTTTCAAAGTTAAAGCCATTTGCCCTGCTAAACCAAGCTGGAGTGACTGCCTCCCCATAGGTATGTAAGTAGCATAGTTGTCCTAGGACAGAAACTCTGGGTTACCAACAAGCTAGGTAAAGGACAGCTTCCACACACATACAGTTCTGAAAATTGAGCATGTGGAGAGGCATTCTTTCATCCAGCATAAAAGGTAGAGGGATTTCTAGAAACACTTACTCTGATTTCTCAGCATGTTTCCTAGAGCCGGTTTCCAAGTAAAGATGATTTATACTGCATAACATAGCTGTAGCGATAGCCTCCCCATAGATATGTGAGTAGTGTAGTTCCCCAGGACACAGATTCTGGGTTCCCAACAAGCTAGATGAAGGAAGGCTTCCACCCTTTCTTCAGAAGTGAGCATATGGAGTGGCGTTCATTCATCCAGCATATACAGCAGGGGGACATCTAGAAACAGTTACTCTGATTATTCAGCATGTTTCTTAAAGCCAGTTTAAAAGTAAAGGCTATTTGCACTGCAAAATCGAGCTGAAGTGAGTGCCTCCCCATAGGTATTTAAGTAGCACAGTTGTCCTATGACAGAAAATCTGGGTTCCCAACAAGGTAGGTGAAGGACGGCTTCCACACCCATTCAGATCTGAGAATAGAACAAGGAGAGAGGTGTTGCTGCATATAGCATCAAGGGCTGGGGGGACATCTAGAAACACTGACTGTGATTTCTCAGCAAGTTTCCTAGAGCTGGTTTGCAAGGAAAGGCAGTCTGCTCAGGAAAATTGAGTTGGAACGAGTGCATTCCCATAAATGTGTAAGTAGCATAGTTCCCCTCAGACAGAAACTCTGTGTTCCCAACAAGGTAGGTGAAGGACGGCTTCCACTCACATTGAGATCTGAAAATGGAACAAGAGAGTCTTTAGTGCATCTGCATGCTAGATGAAAGAACAATCCTCCACATGCTTCATTTTAGGATCCAATTGTGTGTGGAAGCCATTCATCTGCTAGCTTGTTGTCAACATGAAGATTCTGGGTTTTGGGAACTGTGCTACTTACATATCTATGGGCATGAACTTACCCAGCTCAGTTTTACAGCCAATGTGCCTTTCCCTTGAAACCTGTTCTAGAAAACATACTGAAAACTCATACTAAGTGTTTCTACATGTACCCATGCCCTGTAAGCTACATGAATGAATGGCTCTCACCATGCTCCTTTATGGGATCTGTATGTCTGTGGAAGAGTTCCTTCACATAACTTGTTGGGAACACAGAGTTGCTTTGTTAGGAGAACTAAGCTACATTCATATCAATGGCGAGGCACTGATGCCAACTCGGTTTTCCAGTATAAAACTCCTTTCTTGGAAATCGGGTCTAGGAAACATCCTGAAAAATCAGAGTAAGTGTTTCTAGAAATACCCGTGCCCTGTATGCTAGATGTAAGAACACATCTCCACATGCTCCTCAATGGGATCTGAATGTGTGTGCAAGCCATACTTCACCTAGCTTATTGAGAACAAAGATTTTCTGTGTTATGGGAAAAATGCCACATAAATATCTATGGGGAAGCACTTGCTCTAACTTGCTTTTCCAGGGCAAACTGCCTGTCCCTTGGAAAAGGCACTAGGAAACACGCAGAGAAATCGGTGTATATGTTTCTCGATGTACCCAAGAACTGTATGCTTCATGAGCAAACACCTCTCCACATGTTCCTTTCTGTGATCCAAATGTGTGTAGAAGCCATCCTTCACCTGTCTTGTAGGGAACAGAGAGTTTCTGTGTTAGGGGACTGCACTACTTACATATATATGGGGAGGCACTCACTTCAACTTGGTTTTCCTGCACAAACTGCCTTACACTTGAAACTGGCTCTAGGAAACATGCTGAGAAATCAAAGTACGTGTTTTAGATATAACCACTACCTGTATGATAGATTAATGAAAGCCTCTACACATGCTCCATTCTGGGACCCGAAATTGTGTTGATGCCATCTTTCACCTAGTTTGTTGGGAACACAGATTTTCTGGGCTAGAGGATCTATGCTTCTTACATACCTATTGGCATGCACTCGCTCCAGCTCAGTTTTCCAGCACAAATTGCCTTTCCCTTGAAACCATCTCTAGAAAACATGCTGAGAAATCAGAGTAAGTGTTTCTGGATGTACCCATGCCCTGTTTGCTAGATGAAAGAATGTGTCTCCACATGCTACATTCTAGGATCCGAATGTGTGGAAGCTGTCCTTCAGCTAACTTTTGGGAACAAATAGTTTCTGTGTCAGGGGTACTACAGTACTTAAATATCTAACGGAGGAACTCACTCCATCTCGGTTGTCCAGTGCAAAGTGTCTTTCCCTTGAAACCAGTTCTAGGAACCATGCTGAGAAATCAAGCTAATTGTTTCTAGATGTACCCATGCCCTTTATGCTAGATGAAAGAACGCCTCTCCACATACTCCACTCTGGGATCTGAATGTGTGTGGAAGACCTCCTTCAGCTAGATTGTTGGCAAAACTAACTTTCTGGGTTAGGGGCACTATGCTACTTACATATCTATGGGGAGGCACTCGCTCCAGCTCAGTTTTCTAGCACAAAGTGCCTTTCCCTTAAAACCAGCTCTAGGAAACATACTGAGAAATCAGAGTATTTCTATATATACCCATGCCCTGTATGCTAGATGTAAAAATGCATCTCCATATACTCCATTCTGGGATCCTAATGTGTGTGGACACCGTCCTTCACCTAGATTGTTGGTAACACAGAGTTTCTGGGCTAGGGTATCTACGCTACTTAAATACCTATGGGCATTCACTCATTCCAAGTAGGTGTTCAGCACAAAATGCCTTTCCCTTGAAACTGACACTAGGGAACATGCTGAGAAATCATAGTAAGGGTTTCTAGATGTACAAAATCCCTATATGCTGGATGAATGAACGCCTCTCCACATGCTCCATTTTGGTATCCGAATATTTGTAGAAGCCGTCCTTCACCTAACTTGTTGGGAACAGAGACATTCTGTGTTAGGGGAACTACATTACTTACATACCATTGTGTAGGCACCCCCTCCAACTCGTTTTCCCAGTGAAAACTGCCTTTCTCTTAACCCGGCACAAGGAAACATGCTGAGACTTCAAGGTAATTGTTTCTACTTGTACCCATGCCCTGTATCCTAGATGAATGAAAGTCTTTCCACATGCTATATTCTGGGATCCAAATGTGTGTGAAAGCCATCCTTCACCTAGCTTGTTGGGAACAAAGAGTTTCTGTGTTAGGGGTACTATGCTACTTACATACCTATGGAAAGGCAGTCGCTCCAATTCAGCTTCCCAGCACAAAATGTCTTTCCTTTGAAACCGAGTCTAGGAAACATGCTGATAAATCAGATTAATTATTTCTAGATGTACCCGTGCCCTGTAGGCTAGATGAATGAAAGCCGCTCCAAGTATTTCATTCTGGGATCGGAATGTGTGTGGAAGTCGTCCTTCACCTAGATTGTTGGGATCACAGAGTTTCTGTTTTAGAGGAAGTAAGCTACTTATATATCTATGGGAAGGAGCTGGCTACAACTCTGTTTTCCAGCACAAAATACATTTCCCTTGAAACCAGCTCTATGAAAATTTCTGAGAAATCAGAGTAAGTGTTTGTAGATGTATTCATGCCCTGTATGCTAGATGAATGAACGTCTCTCCACATACTCCATTCTGGGATCTACATGTGTGTGGAAGCTTTCCTTCATCTAGCTTGCTGGGAACATGGATTTTCTGTCTTAGGGGAATTATGCTACTTATATATCCATGGGTAGGCATGTGCTGCAACTCGATTTTTCAGCACAAACTGCCTTTCCATTAATACCAGCTTTAGGAATAATGCTGAGAATTCAGAGAGTGTTTCTACATGGACCCATGCTCTGTATGCTAGATGAATGAAGGTGTCTCCACATGGTTCATTCCTAGATCCAAATGTTTGTGGAAGATGTCCTTCACCTGGATTGTTGGGAACACAGAATTTCTGTTTTAGGGGATCTACACTTCTTACATATCTATGGAGAGGCACTCACTCCAACTTGATTTTCCAGTGCAAGCTGCCTTTCCCTTGAAAACGGCTCTAGGAAA
Source organism: Camelus bactrianus (assembly GCF_048773025.1). Taxonomy (NCBI): domain Eukaryota; kingdom Metazoa; phylum Chordata; class Mammalia; order Artiodactyla; family Camelidae; genus Camelus; species Camelus bactrianus. The sequence continues at coordinate 47,671,716 of NC_133557.1, read as the reverse complement.
GATGCTGAGAAATCAGATAAGTGTTTCTATATATACTCATGCCATGTGTACTAGTTGAATTAACTCCTCCCCACATACTCCAATGTTAGTTCCCAATATATTTGGAAGCAATCCTTCAACAATCTTGTTGGGAACAGTTTCTGAGTTAGGGTCACTGGCCTCCCTATGTATATTAGGGGAGGCACTTGTTCCAACTCGGTTTTCGAGCTGAAACTGCCTTTACCTTGAAACCGGCTCTATGAAACATGGTTAGAAATTAGGGTAAGTGTTTCTACATGTACCCTTGTCCTTTTTGCTAGATGAATGAATGCTTCTACGCATATTCCATTCTGGGACCTGACTGTGTGTGGAAGCCATCCTTGACCTATCTTGTTGGAAACACAAAGTATCTGGATTAGGGGCACTGGCTTACCTCTATTTATAAATTCAAGCACTGGCACTAATTATTTTTCTAGTTCAATCTGCTTTACAGTGAAACCAGCTGTAGAATACATGCTGAGAAATCAGCGTAAGTGTTTATAGATGTATCCTTGCCCCTTGTGCTAGTTGAATGAAAGTTTTTGCACATGTTCCATTCTGATATCTGAATGTGTGTGGAAGCCATCCTTCACCTAGCTTGTTGGGAACCCATAGTTTCTGTGTTAGGTTGACTGTCCAACCCATATACATAAAGGGAGGCACTCGTTCCTACTCGGTTTTCCAGGGCAAACTGCCTTTAACTTGAAACTGGCTCTAGGAAACATGCTGAGAAAGCAGGGTAAATGTTTCTAGGGAGTTTCTTTATCCAGCCTAATTCACATAAATATTTCCTTTCTGAAATCCATAAAACCAGCATTATTTACTGTAGAGGAATTCAATAACATTATCTCATGTATCACCTTTCTGTGAAACTTTAAATAAATAATTCCGTGATATACCTCCCATATAATACTTTATTCTCTTAAAGATTTAAAAAACTTACTTCTTATACACTTATAAAGTTTTCTCTTGATATTTATGGCAAAAGAAGAAGAGTGACTGTGTTACTTAATTCCTAAGACCTAACATTTTGCATGCAATGGCTATTTATAAATGTCACTGGACTATCACCTTATTCTTTGAACACCCTAGGTAACTTAGCTTGTGAATACCCTTAGATTCTTACAAGAAAAATCAACAGTGGGTAATATGTTTACCTAGAAGCTAGCTTGTGACTGTCTGCTTTACCTTCCACTTCTAGATTCATTCTCAAGTAGCTGGCATAAAATTAGAGCAATTAGGCAACTTAGGACCATAAAGGAGTGGAATAAAAATATTGGTCAGAAAAAACAGTGTATAAATAAATAAATCAAGAACCACACTGTATCTGCAGCTAGTATTCCATGGGACAAAACCTTTCCAGTGTTAGTATGTCCCTACTCTTCTGATGAGAATTCGAATTCTGGAAATTGGAAATTGGACTGTTTTCAATTGTATATTTAGCACAGAGAATCCAGCACATACAGGCACTCAGTGAAGTAGAAAATAAATTCAAAGTGATTTTTTAGACACACAAACATGTACCACACAAGTGAGCTATAGTCACTTTTGTGAAGGACACATCAAGTTTATTGAATTAAACATAGTGGTAACTTAGACTACAAGAAGAAAAGAAAGAAAGAAAGAAAGAAAGAAAGAAAGAAAGAAAGAAAGAAAGAAAGAAAGAAAGAAAGAAAGAAAGAAAGAAAGAAAGAAAGAAAGAAGGAAGGAAGGAAGGAAGGAAGGAAGGAAGGAAGGAAGAAGGAGGAAGGAAGGAAGGAAGGAAGGAAAGAAAGAAGAAGAAAGAAAGAAAGAAAGAAGGAAAGAAGGAAAGAAAGAAGGAAAGAAGGAAGAAGAAGGAAGGAAAGAAGGAAGAAGAAAGAAGAAGAAAGAAGGAAAGAAAGAAGAAGGAAGAAGGAAAGAAGGAAAGAAAGAAGGAAAGAGGAAAGAAAGAAGGAAAGAAGAAGAAAGAAAAAGAAAGAATAAGAAAAGAAAGGAAAAGAAAAGAAAAAGAAAAGAAAGGAAAAGAAAAGAAAAAAAGAAAAGAAAAGAAAGAAACCTCTGAATTTAACAATTGGGTAAATTGGCTTGATTTATGTCCAAAATTCTTAGGCTCCCAAAATTCACATTTCTCGACTCTCATCTGTGGACTTATGATTTTATGGAAAACCATAGCATCTGTCCTTCTTGTGACACTCTTTACTTCCAACCTTAGAACATTGTTCTGCATTCAGTAGTATCTTTTATCTCAATATTTATTGAAAAGCAAACTATTCTCAGCCACTTCAAATAGTTCTGTTAACAAAATATTTCTGTGCAGGGCTGCTGATCTGGTTGGCTCCTGCATAAAACTGCCTGACAAGAAAGAGCTGGAAATGTAGTGTCTTGGTAGTTGCAGGGAGCCTGACCATCCCTCTAACCGATCACCCTCCTTTCCTCTTATTGTGACTTCTCTCCCACATTGACCAGCACAGCCACGTCAACTGAATTCTCTAACGTATTTGCTCAGTTGCCTCCCACAAACGTGGACATTTTTCCATATTTCTTTGTTGAAAAACTTAAGAAAGATTTCCAGTTTCTAGTTCCACATGCAAGGAGACTGGAAGTCACTACTTCATTCTAACAATTAGTAAAAAAGTTTAATGGATTGAAAAATCAGCAACTCTTCTAGGATCCATAAGAAAAGAGAGGATACATGGCAAGCTGCTACCTCCAAGTTTGAAGAGACATACAGGCAAATATAGGGAGACATGGCTTACTAGAGCAGAGACTTACCAGCAGAAACTGCCACAGGAACCAGTGCTGGAGCAAGAAAACGTGGGCTGTAATGGATAGATATTAACCCAGTTATATCAGTGATCACTTTGAACACCAACATTCTAGATGCGTCAGTTCAGGGTGGGGGACATAGCTCAGTGATTCAGCACATGCTTAGCATTCATGAAGTCCCAGGTTCAATTCCCAGTCCCTCCATTTGAAAAACAAGAAAAATTCAAATAATGACTGAAAATATAAATCCATCACTAGGGGCAGTATTGTTTTGCTTTTTAATTTACAAACAACATTCTTCTCAGTCATCTCAGGAGTAAATAAATGAAGTGTCTTAATGGGGACCCATCCCTATCTTTCACAAATTTCCCCTGCATTTTGTTATAGATAAGACCAGAGACTGTCCCAATGACAGTTTCTTTTCTACTTAGCACCAAGTTAGAATAAATTTTGTGATCTTTTTGTTTTCTAAAAATGCATCATTAATTTCATATTTTAAAGAAGACACTGAGCCCAAGTGGTTATGAATATAATTAAGTGTATTTTCAAAGACTCAAATTTCATAAACTGAGCCCAAGGTAAATTCATTCTTCTGGATCATTGTTGAATATTTCCACTATGTAATTTTCCCAACTCTGTTGTTATGTCTTAAATAAATATATATCTGGTGGATGAGCCAGTGCATTTGGATTATTTTATTTTCTTTAAAAAAAAAGAATCGTAATATCTGGATCATATTGTGGACAAGAAGTTCGAGTTTAGCTTCATCAATACGTTTTATATGCTTTTCTTTCTGTACATTTCTAGCAATATTTGAGCCTTCTTAAAGTTTTATAAACTTGAAAACTTTCTATAATGTATAATCCACTGATTAAAGGGATTAATTATAAAAAGCAATCATGAATATCAGTCATTTTTTCTAATTTAAAAATATGTTCATTGTGCAAGTCTCAACATCTGTAAAGTTAAAATAGAAATTTCCCTTTCCTTCTTTCCAATTTTACATGCCATAGATAACCATGGTTAACATTTTGACATGTATCTTTTCAGATATTATTTTCCTATTCACATAGAAACATGCATGTACATATATTTTAATTTAGTTTAATCTTTATTGTGAAAAATTCAAAGTTGTGGAAATTAGAATATTATACTGAGCCAGTATATACCTTTCACACAACTTGAACTCTTTCAATTTTTCCTGAGACTTACTTCATCCACACTCCCACCAACTTTCTTCCATCCATCACTGGGTTATTTGTTTAAAGAAAAAGGCATAATATTTTATTAGTCAATACTTAAGTATTTACTTATCTCTAAAACATATCTTAAAAACATTACCATACCTAAATTTTTCTAAATAAATAACTTCAATAAAATGAAGTAGTGTTCAAGTATTCCTAAATATCTGAAAATATATATAAACTATTTACATATATATAACAGAACTATACTAGACATAATGCTACTTTACTGCAGAAAAATTTAAACTTTAAAAGTAAATGGTAGATGAAAGAACATTATTGGGATCCATTGGGATCTTTGAGCTTATGTTTTACACTCCTATTAACTTATGAAATTCTATCTGAGGTCAGGTTTAAAGCTCACTTCCTCCATAAATGACTTCTAATATCACCTATCTTTACATGTGTGCATTTTCCAATCCTATATCATTAGTGAAATGCCTTTTAATGCCTTTTCCCCACTTTTTGAATTGAATTCTCTTTGTTTCTTTATTTTACTGTGGAGTTTTGATGTGGGCTTAAGAGATGAATCCTTGGTCAGATGTGTGGTTAGCAAATATTTTCTCCCTTGCTCTATCTTGTCTTTTTGTCCTCTCAACAGGCTATTTCATATAGCAAACATTTTTCATTTTGATGAAGTCCAATATGCTGAGTTTTTTCCTTTATAGGTCATGCTTTTGGTGTCAAGTCTAAGAAGTCACCACTCAGCATCAGCTCCCCATGGTTTCTCCTATGCTATCATCTAAAAGTTTTATAGTTTATGTTTTACATGAAGGTCTATGATTCATTTTGAGTTAATTTTTGCATAAGGTGTAAGACTTAGGTCAAGGTTCATTTTTTTCTATGCGTATCCAATTGTCCCAGTACCATTGGTTGAAAAGACTTTTCAAAAATTGCTTTTTGTGTATTTGTCAAAAATCAGTTGCCTGTTTTTGGGTGGAGGCTATTTCTGGGTTTTCTATTCTGTTTCATTGACTTATGTGTCTATTGACTAATATAAATTTTATGTAATCGTTCTAAATATTTCCTAGTATACAATCTATTCGCCTGTCTACTGTAGTCTCCTGTTCATTGCTGTCCTCAACCAGGGAATCTTATCATTATATTCCTGGTGTAAGTTTTTTGTTTTGGGGGTGGTTTTTTTTTTGGTCTATAAAGAAGATATAAGAATCTTGAATATTATTCTATTTAACGGTATTTTGTTAATTTACTTGTGAAGAATTTAGTCTATTAAGCTTTCTTAGAAGGAAAGCTCTGAGCCTCACCATTGAGTTTGTTAGCTGTGGGCTTTTCATATGTAGCATTTATTATGTTGAGGTAGTTATATTTTATTCCTAGTTTGTTAAGGGTTTACATCATTAAAAGGTGTTAAATTATGTCAAATGCTGTTTCTGCATAAATTGAGGTGATCATGGGTTCCCTTCAGCTTTATTCTGCTACTGTGATATATTAAATTGATTAATACTTGTATGTTGAACCATTCTTGCATTCGAGGAATAAATTCCACTTGGTCACAGTGTATAATACTTAAAAATGTGCTGTTAAATTCTGTCTCCTGATATTTTCTTGAGAATTTTCATCAGGGATATTGGTCTGCAATTTTTATAGTGTCCTTGTCAGGATTTGGTATCAGTGTAATGCTGACACCAAAAATGAGTCTGGAAATGTTCCCTCCTCTTCAATTTTTTGGAAGAGTTTGGGGGAGAATTAGTGTTAATTCTTCTGTAAATGTTTGGTAGACTTCACAAGTGAAGTCTTCTGGTCCTGAGCTTTCATTTGTTGGAAGTTTTTTGATGGCTGATTCAATCTCCTAACTAATTTTGGATGTTTAGATTTTCTATTTCTTAATGGTTCAGTCTTGGTAGGTTTTGTGATTCTAGGAATTTGTCAATTTCATCTGAGATATCCAATTTGTTGGTGTACAATTTTTCATAATGCTCTTATAATACTTTTCATTTCTGTAAAGTTTATTGTAATATCCCTTCTTTCATTTATGATTCTGGTTATTTGAGTCTGTATCTTTTTTCCATAGTCAATCTAGCAAAAAGTTTGTCAATTTTGTTTATGTTTTCAATAAAGCAACTCTTTGTTTTATTGATTTTTCTCTGTAGCTTTTCTGTTCTCATTTTGAATATCTCTGCTTGAATCTTTATTATTAAGTTCCTGCCACTAGTTTTGCATTTAGTTTGTTCTTTTTTAGCTCTTTGAGGTGTAAATTGTTGATTTGGGAATCTTTCTTTTTTTAATATATAAGCATTTGCAGGTAAAAATTTCCTTCTTACTACTACTTTTACAGAATCCCTAAGTTTTATATGTCAGGTTTTCATTTTCATTTGACTCAGTTTTCCTAAATTTTCTTATGATTCCTTCTCTGACCCATGGGTTGTTTAAGGGTGCTAATTCCTCAAATTAGTGGATCTTCCCAGGTTTTTTTCTGCTATTGATATCTAGTTTCATTCCATTTTGATTTAAAAGATTATTTGCATGATTTCAATCTTTTTAAATTTATTGAGACATTTTTGTGGCCTGACATATAGTGTAACCTGGGGAATATTCCATTTGTACTAGAGAAAAATGTGTTTTGCTGTTGTGAAGTGAAATTTTCTATATATATATATATATATATATATCTTAGGTTCAACTGATCTATAATGTTGTTCAAGCCCCCTATTTCCTTACTGACCTTCTGTCTTGTTGTTCTACCTATTATTGAAAGTTTGTTATTGATGTCTCCTACTATTATTGTAGAGATGTCTACTTCTCCCTTCAATTTTGTCAATGTTTGCCTCATGTATTTAGGAGCTTTGATGTTTGTTACATATATCATTATAAACTATATTTGTATAACAACTCAATTGAAAAATAGGCAGGAGACCTGAATAGACATTTTGCCAAATAAGACATACAGATGGCCAACAAGCACATGAAAAGATGCTCAACATCACTAATAATCAGAGAAATGCAAATCAAACCCACAATGAGGCATCACCTCACACCTGTCAGAATGGTCATCTAAAATAACACAGATAACAAATGTTGGCAGGGATATGGAGAAAAGGAATCCCTCTTATGCTGTTGGTGAGAATGTAAATTGGTGTAGCCACTGTAGAAAACAGTATGGAGGTTCCTCAAAAAGCTAAAAATGGAACTACCATTTGTTCCATGGTATATATATATATATATATATATACACATACACATACACACAAACACACATACATAAAATGTAATACTAATCAGCCATAAAAAGTGAAACTTTGCCATTTACAAAAACATGGATGGACTTGCAGGGTATTATGCTTGGTGAAATAAGTCAGACAGAGAAAGACAAATACTGTATGATATCACTTATACGTGGACTCTAAAAAATACAACAAATTATAAACTAGTGAATATAACAAAAAAGAAACAGACTTATAGAGAACAAACTAGTGGTTTCCAGGTTACATTGTTTGTCTTTGTGTTGCTTTGTTAAGTGACTGTGCTAGTTTGTCATCATTCAGGATCATCAGGTTGTGTTTAAATAACACATTACTCATAACAATTGAATTATCTTACTTTTTGGAATGCTTAAGAGTTTCTTCATTTCTAATATATGAGAGTTTTCTCCTGCACAGTGAAAGAAAAGTGACAATGAATATACGTATGTTCATGTATAACTGAAAAATTGTGTTCTACACTGGAATTTGATACAACATTGCAAAATGACTATTTTTTTTTACTCAATAAAAAATTAAAAAGAGAAAAAGAATAAAAAAAGAAACATTTTTAGCACAAAATAAAGCACTCAAATGTAAAACAGAAAAAAAAAAAAAGTTTTCTCCTGGATACATCTCCCTGTAATCACTTGAAACTCTCATTTTAAAATGTTGCTTTATGGTTTGGTTTGAAGGTTCTAATCCTAGTCTGTGTTAACTTTTATATCTTTTCCTTTTTAAAGTTTAATTGAAAATAAAATTAGGGAAAAAATAAACCTCTGTCAGCTGTGATGCCAAACAGAATTATATTACAATAAAAGTCCTATAAAAGATGAAATGCATTTTTAAACACCTGTAAACGGAACTTACCTGCATGAGGTATGGTTACTAGGCCTAATGGATGGATTTTCCTTGCTTCTGCTTTTGAAGTCCATGATGCTGAACTAGCAGAGGGTTTTGTTGATGTGTGCCTCCATGGTGTCATGAAGGTGGTCCCCCTAGGGTGGGATGGAGAAGGACCAGTAACACACCAGGCAGGAGATCGTGTCTGGTGTGAAAGCGATGATCATGGCCTATGCTGGGAGGAAAACAGTAAAAGGAGCATTAATTTAGAGCCCTTATACTTATGGTCAACAGACATGACAGAATTTCATTTTCAGTTTTTTTTTTTTAAGATTCAGAAAACTTAATTCTTTCCTGTAAACTGGATATAGACAGTGAATGTCTTAAAACCTTTGAACAACTGCTTTAAAGTAGAATAGTTACTTTACTTTTGGTCTTTAACTTAAGGGAATATCCAGTGGCAGTTCAAAAGCAAGTGCCTGATCCTTGCCTATTACATTTTTTAAGTACAGTAATAATAACTCTAGACTAGGGTACTGTGGATAACTCAAGAGCCACTTGGATATGTTATATGTAAGTTATATTTTCAAAAATTAGAAATATCATGAAAATCAATCAACCTTGGAGATCTCTTTGGTATAATTTAATCTTTAATAATGTAGATTAAGATAGCCCTTTTGTATATGTAACACTTATGAAAATAAGTTGGCTTTATATAACTCTTTTGTAGATAAATGATTTAAAAATTGTTTTTTTATCATTTGCTTCTTAAAAATAGAATATTAATTGCATAAAATATATTTTCCTTCAAATTCATACTTTTTCCCTATACTATCTTGACTTGTTTAGATAAGTCAACCCATAGTCTGATTTATTTTAAACACTCAGTATGTGATTCTGTCTGTTGCTTTATTAGAGAGCAAGAGTTCTTTATTATTTTTAATAAAATATACTAGCAGGAAACTATACTGGGATTCTTCCATTCACAGAGTCAAGCAATGACACCTGTTTTGTTAGATCAAGTGTCTAAGCCTCTCAACTTCCAAAAGATTACATGGACAAAGTTAAAAACATCATAAATGATCGACTAACAAAGTTTATTGTGTTCCTTGATTAAAAGTATAAATATGGGTCAGTCTTAAATTCGGATGTAAAGCTCTTATGAATTACATGAGTTTTCTCCAAAATTCTTTAATTTGGGCTTTAAACCCTCCAGTAAAAAATTGGTTTCAAGGAAGAATAAATTCGAGAACAGATTCAATCCAAATTCTGTGGGAATAAACAAAGCTAAGTGTTTCAGTCATTTTTTGAAGCAGAACAGATATGATTTCTGCACCATATTTTTTAATAATATTCATCTGAACATATGGTTTAGACACCGTGAGACCACAAGCCAATAAACAAGATCTCAAGCAAAGCAAGAAAAACAACTAAGGGGATTTTCTATTGCAAAATTTCCCCCAACTAGAACTGTAATAGAGGAGAACAAATCTGACGCCATATTGGATCTATTCCTTCAGTTTTAAGCACTGTGCCCTGTTTTCCAGGCTTAATCTTGCTGACTCTGCACCTTTTGTGAAATAATGTTGCCTTTAGCCTGAAATCTACAGGAGAGCCTAATCTCGGGGCTCTGACCTTTAAGGATGTTAGCAATTCTGCACTTATGCAGAGATGGCAAGTTGCAAAATAGAGAATAACGTTTGTTTTGTTGGAGATTTACAGAGACACCATAGCCTGACCCACATGGATGGCTGCAAGAACAAAGAATGACTATAGCAAGAAGTTTGCACAACCAACCACACCCCCTCCCATTTTTAGTTTAAAAGGACCCTGAATTCTGACTTGGACAAGGTGGTTCTCCAGGACATTAGTCCCCCAACTTCTTGGTCTGCCAGGTTTCTGAATAAAGTTATTACTCCTTGCCCCAAAACCTCACCTCCTGATTTATTTATATATCACTGTTCTGCAGTGAGCAGAATAAGTTTTGCCTCGGTAACAGAACCAGCTTTGTCATTTCCTCTGATGTGAAATCTCTCTGGGTGTACACGTGCTTGCCTGGTGGTGGTGGTGGTGGTGGTGTTAGGCAAAAATATTTCACTTCTCCTAGATTTCAATAGACTAAAATTTCCTGTTATTTAATTCAACTCTAGACTTTTACAGAATCACCTGCAGATGCGCTTCTGGAAGCTACAAAAATTCCAACAAGGAAAATAATTCTATTGTCTCCTGACAAGATACTTTTCCTCAAAACTGAGCAGCTCTGAGACACACTTCAGGAGTACAGATAGATGCAGTGTGCTTCATTTCCCATGCTGTTCTGACACAATTTTCCACCTACATCAAAGTAAATTAAAATCAGTCTTCAATAGCAGATGCTCTGGCATGATACAACAATGTCAATTCCATTTATTTATTGAGACAGAGCAGCTTTAGAATAAATGATTTTATACCAAACTCCTGCTTGATATCCTGTCTTCTCCCTGGTGGCTAATTCCTTCTTCTTAATTCCTAAAAGTTCTCCTGTTATGGGAAGTTAGCCTTTACTGTGCACATTCGATTGGGAAGGCACAAATTAAATATGTGAGGGGATGACATACATATTTAATTCTTACTTATACATATGTACAAGCACACAGGACCTGTGTCTTGGAAGATGTCATTTCCTAATGTGGGCAAGAGGATGGTCTATAGTTCAATCAATTATCTAAAAGCAGTTTTCTAGGGTTAATAAAGCAATGCTTGAGTTATAAGACAGAACAACTACTGGATATGAATCAGTGGCACCAATCAGTGGGTGCACGTGTGTGCACACACATGCCCATGCACATGAAGCAGCCTTGGAGACACTCCATCTATGCTGATGGAGCAAAGCCATGCTGGGGAGATGAGGGAAAAGTGCCTAATACAATCAAAGCAGGACACCTGAGTAATGGGTAATAGGAGTCAACTTAATTTTCTGGTTAGCTGGAGGACAAACAAAAACACTTTTAGTTTCAAACATCATTGCTAAAAATTTTCTTAAAGCACAGGAGCCCGCTTTCCTGCCTTGCTTAGTGTCATATGGCATATTAAACACGACAGATTCATACTTCTCTGACTGTGGAACTGGAAAGGCCTTGCTGTCATATTTCTGAACATAAGTCTATGTTTTGCAGTACAGTGGATACTGAAAATTGGGCAAATTGAGTGAATGGGAATGGACATAACGTAGTCATCATTGACTGTGTGTGATTTGCCAACTTTCTCCAAAAAGTAGGGGTAGAAAGCAAATCAGATAAATTGAGGAATCTTGGGGTGGGGAGTCGGGTGGGATGACAGCTGGGTGGTCCCAGGTAGCTTGTTTTACTGTGTAAAATTGTGACTATGATCCAGACAGTGACATATTGTCAAATTCCTGTGCCTGTAGCTTTGATACCTGGCCAAATCTGTGCAGCCAATTTTATTGATGGTGCATAATGAAGATAACTAACATTCCCTGAGGACCAGGCTGTGTGACTTCCATGCATTAACTCACTGAATTCCCTAAGCACCCTTTGTGGTGCATAACAGTCTTAAAATATGCGGCAAGGAATTATCCTGTTTGCAGATGATAAAATGAAGCTCTGAACTGTTGAAGTCTGGCCCGAAATCATGCAGATTGGAAGCTGCCATGCTGGGAGCTGAGCTTGGGCCAGACTACAGAACCTGAAGGGCCCAGCAAGTCCCCTCACCCAGGAACCAGGCCCACAGCCACTGCCAGTCCCTGTTCTGTTTCTATGAGTGCTTATGAGAAAATGCCAGGGACTCAGGGCCAATGTGACTTGATTAAGAAATTCAAACTGGGATAGCCTTTTGTTGGGGACTGTAACCTGGGAGTGAAATTGGCAGTGAAGTAAGGGAGGAGACAGCCCTGTCTGTAAGGTTGTTTCTAGGGAAGGAGGTTCCCTGATGGGCTGGCATGGGAATCACTGTGGTTGTGAAATCCCTGTTGCCCTGTAGGGGTGGGGGCAGGGAAGGAGAGAGAGTGTTCAGACTGGTCATAGTCAAACAGTTTGTAAACAGCTGAGTTCTGTTCCCTCACAGCTCAGACACATGCAGGACATGAGGATGCTTAGCTAATGACCAACAGTGGGTAGCAAAGGCCAAGAGTGTGGTGGGAAAGAGAGATGGGACCACCTCCTGGAAGAATCTCTGCCCCAGGGGACCAGGAAGGTAATGAATGATTGGAGATGCACAAAGTGTTTATGTGGCCTCATTAGGTAGTTCCTAATTTAAACTGATAGTCTGGAATATATGGCAAATTACGGTGGAATGTCTGCTCTTATTTTAGGTTCTACAAACACTTAAAAGGGTAGATTTCTATCTCCATTATACAAGCACTGCTGGGTAATCTTTATAGTCATGTGAGGATTAAAAGAGTGAGTACTTATTAATACTATTACCATGCTTCTACTGAATTAACACTTCAGCAACAGTATAATGGCCACGCTTCTTAACAACTGCCTCTGTAAGAGCCCTTGTAAGCCACAAATAATAATTATAAATAAAATATATTAAAAATAATAACAATTAAAGTTGCAACTATGTTGGTTATAACGATGATAGTGTTAGCATCTCCCTTTCATATTAAACAATACCCAATGCTGGATTCCTTAGGAAGCAACGCTAATGCATTTTTGGACTTTTCAAGGTCTTCACCCCGTGAGGCCTTTTTACTCACATTGGTCCACCACAGCCAGAATTGCTGTTCCTTGCATAATGGGCTGCCATGCTCCCATGTCCTGGGCTTTTTCTGGCACCATGCGTCTATACTGGGTAGTCAAGTTTCCACGTATCCACTCTGATTTCCCCAGAGCCAACAGAGGGGCCAGTGGAAAAGAGGCCACAAATAAGGTGGTGAACCCAAACTGAATACCTGTTGAAGGAATGGACACACATCATGGAGTGGTGGATGGATGGAAGGACAACATATATTCCTTTACTCCTGTAAACAGAGAGGCAAATGGTAAACTAAATCCCAAAGAGAAAAGGCATTCATGGTAATAATAATGTTCAACAGTGAAAGAATCCAAACAAAAGGCAAATATAAAATCTCTGGGAAGAAGACTAATTACAACCTGTTTCTTTCACATATATACCCTTAATAGGAATAACATACTTAAAAATCTTTAACCAACCATAGTTATTTGCTGGTAATAAACTTGGGAATCTTGAAGCATATTATTCATTATCAGTGTTGAAAATAATACAATCTTGGAAGATGATTTGTAATTTAGGATTAAAAAAAGTATATTGTAGAAGTATCTAACAATTTAAATAGAAATAAGAAATGTACCCTTGGGAAAGCTATGCATAGAGAATGTTGGAGGAAATATGCTGAAAATAGGCAAGTGAGCAAACTCCCTTGAGTCTGGGAAGGTGAGTGCAGCATATTTAGGAAGTCTATGAAGTTATTACAAGTCACAGAAAAGTATGCAATTAAAGTGTCTTCATAAGCAAAATATCCATCTTCAGGAATTTTTATATTGATATTTCTATTGTCTGTGTGGTCACAGGAAGTCAAAGTTATGGTGGTGGCTTAGAAGTTCTTTTCTATTTGTCTGTAATTTACATGGTGTTGCTACAGATGGGGCAGCAGATATCTGTAGTAAGCTGTTCCATGGTGTGGGGGAGCAGTTAGAAATGATAAGGCCAGAGATCTAAAAGACTTTAAGATCCTCCCCTCCTGTCAGACCTTTAAAGTAATCTAGCACAGGTATGTAACTAAGACAGGGGATGAGAGGCAAATTTATAGTCCCTTTAGGTTTACTGCTCAGTCAAGGGATAGGGACCACTCTGGACAGGAAGGGCAAGGCCGTGGATGGGGTGGTTGGGTAGGAGGAGCTGACATTTACTTCTGACCTGAGAGGCAGGTTTGTGTTGCAGAAAAGCAGACAGTACTGGAAAGATGCAGCAGGTCAACAGCCCAAAAGGAGCTGTCATATTCAGGGAGGTCAGAGAGCAAGAACCAGAGTTAGTGATGCCACAGGATCAGCAGCATGGCAGCAGTGATGTCAGTATCTGTGTCCATAACCCACCTAACCCTACATGAACACATCTGCCTACAGGGGGCAGGTAAGTAGCAGAAATATGTGGAGTGGGTGCAGCCACTGGCAAATTGGCAAGTGGAAATCCTAATGAAATGCACTGCTCACAGCCACCATGTTGGAAAGAGGGCCCCACACTGTCAGATCTCCTTCTTATTCAAGAGAAGCCAGAAATTAAGACTGTATTAGCAATCAACCCGGTTCAAAACCCAGAAAACATATCATTTATAATGACAACAAAAGCACAGACTATTTAGAAATAAATTAGTTAAAAATGTTAAGATGATTCTGATAAATGACTTAAACAAAGAAAAACAAAATGATGATTGAATGAACAGTAGAGTGCACCATACTCTTCATTGGGCAGACTCAAGTTTGGGGGATATAGAACATTTTTTCTCCAAAATAAATTTAGAATCTGAATGCAAATACAGTTAATAATCCCAAATGGATTTAAGAAAAAAATCTGAAAGGTGATCCTAAAGTTCTTCCAGAAATATACAAAAATATACAAATAAAATAATGAGGAATGATGTTTGAATTGGTAGTATTAGGGACATTCTGGAAAAGGATAATATAGGACCAACTCTAGGAGGTATTAATCTATGGTCATGGAAACAGTTTAGAAATAGTGCACTGAGAGTATGAATGAAATAGAATACATTTCAAGAAAAGACATGGATATTTATGAGATTTTAGTAATATTATAAAACTGATACTTCAAATCAGTGGATTCAAGTACTGGAGTAATTAGTGAATTCATTGGAAGACCTGGTACAGTGTCCTCACTTTTGACATGAAAATAAATTCCAGATTTTTTTAACTAAAAAATAGAACACCAGAAAAGAAACCCAACATGATTTAATCTGTTCAGATATTCAAGTGAGAAGAACTTTCTAAAAAGCTTTTGGAACAAAGACCAACAACAACCAAGGCCTAGAAACTCAGCAAGGCCAGAAACGCCCACTGTAAAACAAAACTCTCACCTGACCCTCTCTCACAGCCCTGTATTGCTCTCTGATACTTTCTGCACTTTCTTCTTCCCTTTAAAGTCCAGTTTCTTGGAGAAATACCTGCGCTGATGAGTCCTCCAGGGCTCGGAGTCCTGCATCCCACATGGCCCTCACTGTGGAACTGAGACAGGAGTTGCACTGTTGGTGGCTGCATCTTCCAAAGTCAGTGGGCATTTTCAGTCCCTGTTTATTTGATTACCAGGTAGCATTTGCTATGGACAAATATTTTCCTCTCTGTGGAATGTTTTCCCCCCTTGATTTCTGCTTTACTTAAATAAATTTCAAAAGCCCAGGCAGAAAATTGTGTGTGTACATATGCACACACACAGACAGATATACACAGATCTGTTTTTTAAAGGCTACCTAAGTATAGTCCTCCTCCTCCTTTTCCCCAGTCTTGGCAATTAAAGGTGGGCTTTAGCTCTTGCTTTTTTGCCCCTCACACCCACTCTTCTCACTATGCCCCCTTTAGTCAGTGTTAAAATCCCTCTTAAGCCAGGTTACAGCCTTCTCTGTGTTGCCTCAAATAGTTTTCTCCCAACTGCTCTGCTATTCTTCTTTATCTTGATGGATTTCCCTTCTCCAATTTGCCATGTACATGGCCCTTTTCTCCAGGGCCTCGTCTTCAATCCTCTGCTTGGCAGGACTGAATCATACCCACAGCCTCACCCACAGCTCCTCTGAGCTCCTGACTGATGAATCCAGCTCAACAATGGACATCACCCCTCAGATGTCCATTGACACTTCACACTCAAAATGTCACACACAGAACCATCTCCTCGAAACCAGCTCCTCCCCTTACACTCCCCCTGCAGATTCGCTGTCTGGATGGGTCAATAGAAGGTCATCTCAGCAGCTCTGTGCACCCCCCCCCATGCAGTCACCTCTGCCGCAGTTACCATTTCTGCCACCCATGTCTCTATACCTCTGCCCAGGGCCTCTCTGCTGGTGTGTGCCACTTGTTGTCTGGGTTACCTGGGGTGGCCCACGGAAGTATCCTCCCCCCAAACATGGGCCTCCCCCCAAAATATCATCTTCCTTTCTGCTGCCAGAATAGCCAGATCTTCTTCAACATAAACATTATGCAATTCTCTTGTTTACAAATATTCCAATATATCCTTGTTTCTTTAAGGATACATAAAGGATACCCATTGTGAAAGAGGCCTTGTGTACCTGATATTCCCACCTATGGATACTTTGTTCTAGCCCTACTTGTTCTTCAGTCTGGCCAAGCTGCTTCATGCCCGTGTACTCTTATATGTCTCTACCTCTCTGCATGAAGTGTCCACTCCCTCTACCACACGTTAGAGAGCTAACTTCCATTCACCTTTCAAAATTCAGTTCAAATATCTCTAGCTCTAGGAAGTCCAATTTGTGTTCACCTGCCTAGCAATCCATCAACTACTCACCATATCTCTCCTGGACTGGGGAGTTCAGACACCAAATCTTACCTGTCTTGGTCTCCCCAGCAGTTGATACAGTGTTTGGCATAGCAGGTACTCAATGTTTGTTGAATGGATAAATGAATGAGTAAAGAGATGAGAGGTCTAAAATCCCCCCCCCCAGTTGCTCAGCTGCCATTTTGGAAAGTTCATTCTGTGGAGACAAGGAAATGTCAGTGCAGATGGTGGGCAGACAGAGCAGAGGTGAGGGTGTGGGGGATACAGGCCTGGTCCTGGAGAGCGCAGGAGAGGCGTGGGTGGGATAGCACTGGAGAGAGAGGGAACGAAGGGGGTGGGTGAAAGGAGATGTTGAAGAATAACTGATATTAACTGCAGTAAATTAAATGGAGAATATAATATAATATAATAATATCAAGTTAACACAGCAAGGGTGGAAAAGGCAGTACCAGAGACAAAGAGTTCTCACTTCATCACTCACTGCATTTCACTTATGGCATCCGCCCTCTGGGAAGGCATCGCCAAATTCTTGAGAGACTGTTGTTTGTGCTGTGGGTGCTCTAAGTACAAAACAGTATCTTATGGCTTCCAGATTTTAAGACTGATAGATTATTTCTCTTATGTCCCATGTCTGAGTTCTCAGATGGCAGGATCATTTGCTGGTGGGGGGAGAGCTATTTTGGTTAACACCTCAGGGTTACTCTAATAATCTCAAAACACAGTGGGGAATTCACTAAAACAAATAAAAGAGAAATTTCATTCAGAAAAAAACATATGCCATATAGAACCTTGTGGGGACCGTGGGAGAATTGTTACCTCAAACTCATCTAACAGTTGTATGTGAGTGTATTGAAACTCCAAACTCAAGTCACTTAAACACGTATGAGAACCAGGGTCCAGGCTGTGGTGCTCCGGACAAGGACGGGAACATGCAAAGCCTGACTACTGCCTCCAACAGGATCAGTCCAGCCTGGGAACACAATGGACACGGACACGATCACACACCATCAAGACAAGAATCAAGTGCAATTAATGCCTAGAGAGGAGAGCAGAAAATCTTTAAAAAGTGGAGGGGTTCCTGCTAAGGTGTGGCAAGAATCCTTCCAGGCAGAAAAGCAGAGAAAGGTACTTCAGGTGAAGGAGACTAGGGTTGGTGGCTGGGTGCAAGGCCCAAAATAGCATAGGTAGAGGGCTCCAGGGTCATCTGTCAGAAGCTGTTCCCCTTAAGCAGCTAAAAGACATAACTAAAAAGGCAGGTGAGGTGTCATTAATGATCACGGGGAAAACTGGGAGGAGGAAACTGTGGTCAGGAGATCAACATCAAAGGCATTTTATTTTAGAGGAACAAAAATAATTCAAACAGCACTTGGAAATTCTATCTCCCATGAACCAAAAGAACAAAAAATAGGTTTCACTCCAGTGTTGAATACAGAATAACAGACTGCCTACTCTCAGAAATGGATTATTTTTTCTAATTCATTAGGGTTTATTTAGATAATAGGAAAACTAATAAATCTGAAAAATCTCTCTAGAAAAGCTGTTACTCCATCCTTTTTTGCAGGGTAGGGGGAGGCTGAATTATTTAATTGGGATTTTAATGAGACTATAAAGTTCTAAAAGTCTTATCAATTTCTCCCCAAAACGTACAACTTTTTCGTTCAACGCCCTTTATTTGACTTAACTAGAATAATAACTTTTTTCCAAGGCTTTTTTGTGTGTGTTAAAATAACTAATGATATGCTGCCCCCAGAATGTTGTTGTTATTATTAATGCTGATAATAGCCCCAATAAGAAATATTTACAATTATGACTCATTTTGGAATAACAGGTCTTTGGCTTATGGTCCTTTTGAAAATAAGCAGAATAAATGAACATTTCTTCTACACCAGGGACTGCAGCTGCACCCTTAATGGAACCTGGTCACGAAACACAACAAAAGCAAAAATGAAACTCAAATCAGACACCAGGCCACAAAGCATCACTGACTGAAGATGCCACAAGATGACCTTTCACTCACTGAAGGAACTAGATGCATTTCCATGTATAATGTATATTTTTAAAAGCAATTATTTTATATATAGAATGTGATTTAGGAAAAAAGAAAAAACTCCCTCTATCTGTAGACTTATAAACAGGAAGCACAAAGGGGTGTCTTTGCAAACATGAACCCCCATGCTTAAATGCAAAGCCAATTGACCAAAATCCTTTCCTGTTCTCCTAAGCTTAAAAAAAAAAAAAAAAACTAATTTAAGGCAGTGATGAGCTGAAAGGGCTCAGATACAAAACGGGCACATCATCAGCCTTCTAGTACATAAAAGCGCACCGTGCATAATAGAAAAGATGATGTTTCCTATGGAAATCTATTTTGAGATGCAACCATTTAAAGGCAACCGAGATCTCAAAACCAAGTTCAACCAAAGGGAAACAGAGCCCAAGCAAATGCACACAAATGGACAAAGACATTGGAGAAGGAGGGGATCTGTGCTCAACCGATGTTACAGATCAGCAAATTCATCCTGAATTCAAGCCAGTGATTTGTCATGAGGTCACTCAAGGAACCAGTCAGAAACCATCGGCCAGAAGAAATAGGAAAAATGTCAAAGGCAGGTGTGAGATGTGGAAGGGGTGACCATGTGAACCTTGCTGACATGAGGCAGGATGCTCTTGCGGGCTTCCTGCACAGGCTGGCTGGCTCACATGACTCTGTTTAGAAGGATATCAGCCAACAGCTGTGCCACACGGGCTACAGCCTGAGCTGAGTCACATCTAGTAACGGTTCTGAGTTCATCCTTAGACACATGACCAGAAAACTCTGAGAATTAATGGTGGAGACGTACCTGAATGAATATTCCATTTCATTCTTGGCAGTAAATCTTCAGCTTTGTACAAAAGGAATATTGACACAGATACACACAAGCACCTTATTTGAAAGCCTGACTGCATAATTGTATCTAATGGAGAAAAGCGGGCTCCGTTTTTGTATGCTAGGTCATTGTTTGGCTCAGTAACCGATGCTTCTGAGACCCAAAACATACTCTAGTATAACCGACAGCATCGAAATCTCCACTGATGACTTACTCATTTCAAGGTATTCATAAAATAACCCATGTTTGCCCATGGGCTGCAGATGGTAGTCCCATTCCCATCATGGGGTGGTCTGTTCTGCTCCCGAAACTATGACACCACTAGATTCATGACCCAGCTGCCAAACAGATCAAATTATAAGGCAGGATATTATCAGACCAAGGTCATAAAAGTATTACTGACATTTCAAGCTGAACAGATCATCTTCCCAAGAATTTAATTTCTTGTTTTCAGGATAAATTTCTTTTTATTACTGCCTCCCTACCCCCAACTATTGTGAAAACTAGTCCTGACTACGTAGCTGGGTTTTCCAAAACTGTAATGACTACTACTTTATCTCCTACCTCCTTTTCAGGTTGGCATTTTAGCTTTTAGAAGATACCTTCCCTCATTTGTCTGTTTTCCCCCCATTTCTCTGCTATTATCCACCATGGCCTTTCCAGTCTGAAAATCGTCAGAGAAAATAAGTAAAAGAAAGAAAGACAGGGTCTGGGAGCTGGTGATAAGTGCTGTGGAGGAAAATAAAGGAGGGCGAGGAATGTGTGGTAGGGAGGAGTGGGGATGGGGCAGTGACCTTTGAATAAGGCAAAGAAGGAGGCAAAGGGGCGGGCAGAGGAGGGGCAGAGGGAACAGTGATCCCAGGCCTGGAGGTCCCTCACGCTGGACAGACAGCATGGAGGCTGGTGTGAGCCAGAGTGAACAGGAAATAAGTGATGGTTTTGGGGGTGGAGCCTAAGAGATCACAGTGAGGATGTGGGCATTTTTCCCTCTGAAGGAATTGGGGAGCCATGGAGGGTCACCAAGCAGAAAAGTGATACTCTAAATTTTGGATCAAACAGGTCCAAGACCCTAATTTAAGCTTAAAAAATCAATGGCCAAAGAAGTGACATGCCGCCTCAAAGTCAGTGCAGAGCTTGGAAGAAACACAGCCTCGACTCGCAGCCCAGTGCTCTGCCCCCTCCTGGATGGTGTCCCACAGAGCTGTCTGTAAGCTTATCTTTTTTCTTCACTCAGAGTCTTGTGGGCCAACTGAATGCTTCCCCTTTTTTCAAATGGCAATTTGTCCTGAAATGAATTCGGAGTTGGCAGTGAAACAAGGCTCGCACCTGTAGCCTACAGAGCTGTTGTCCCTGAAAGTAACAGCTGGCATATGGTTTACTCATGGAGTTCAGCAGAAGAGACAGAGCAACAACAGACAACTTAGCGTCTGGCAGAGCTTCGGCTGACTGCACTGCACTTTCGGATGGATTTCAAATTTAGACAATGAGGAGGATTCACACAAAAGGCAGGTGTATACCCTGTACATGGACACACGTCTGTATGCACACACACACATGGACATACACAGAGTATATGATTTCACTTGTAAAGAGCTGCCCCTGCTAGGTTTCACAGTGCCTCTGATCTCAGCGTTAACCTTTCACTGGCCATGCTCTCAGGTTTGCTACGAGATTTCTTTGCAATAGAACATACCCTTCACTTCACAAACTTTCCCCGCTTCTTTCAATGACATTAGGGGAAGAGCAGGGAGCTCTGGGAATTGTTGGGGATACAGACTCGTGATACCCCTGAATCTGAATCCACACTTCATGGCTTATTTGTTACTTAACTTTATTTACATTCAAAATGCAATTGTTGCAGATCTCAGAAGATGATTTGCACTCACTTCTGTGGCAGAAAGTTGCGGTTAGTAGACCCACCACTGGATCCTATTATTCAACACTTCTTCCAAAAATTCAGATGTTACTGTATCACAAATGTCCATTTCTATATCTTGATATCTGCTTTTCAGTATAATTATCTTCCTTATTTATTCTCTAAATCTTATGATTTTAAAACATTTTTCTGAGAAGGGGTCCACAGGCTCTTTACTTATGATAAATTGATAAAGAGATCCTGGAGATCAAAACCACTTTTAAATCCTGAGATAAACTCAACTCTGTCATATACATGGCTAGGTTTAGTCTGCAAATACTTTGTTTAGTAATTTTTGCATCAAACAACAAGGTCCTACTGTATAGCACAGGGAACTACATTCAATAACTTGTAATAACCTATAGTGAAATAGAATATGAAAAGGATGTATAACTGAATCACTATGCTGTACACCAAGAATTAACACAATATTGTAAACCAACTATACTTTCAACAAAAAAATTGTTGAAATAAAATGGGGAGATGAAACTTCCACTGCCTAGGCTGCTGTCAGGATGAAATGATTCAAAGCAGGCCACGTATTAGAAAACCCCCTAACACATCAAAACCCCATGCGGGGTCTTCCTTTTGAGCAGCACAGGCCAACTGGCTGTGGCCACCTGTAAATAGGGCTGAAGTCACTTAGACCCTTGGCTTGGGGACATCATGGACACAGGGGTGGTGGTCACTGCAGCACCAATGAGATTGTGGGGGACAGCCTGCTGCTGAAGCCGCTCCCCAGGCCACAGCCTGGAGCACTGCAGCCAGGTCTGAGTTTTAGCCAGGAGATCACAGCTCCACAGCCAATAGGAATGCTGCGGTGCAGGTGGAGCTGGGACGCTGGGACCACGCTCGTCCATCACCCTTCCTGGCACCCAGACTCGGGATTCTCCTGGGGGAATTTTTCTCTACCTCATACTTCCTGTCTCAGCCTCTTGTGGAATCCGGTCCATGCCCCAGGGAAACAGGGTTTTTACCCTCTGTGTCCCAAATCCATCACGGTTTGGATCCAGGATGGAACTTCCATGCTAACTCATCTGGCGCTCCCTTCTTGTGTTGAACTGCCCTCCCCCGCGAATGGCATTAGGTCCTATTAGAAGTCCCAACTTGCTTGTCCTTAGCTAAGACTCTGAGCCTCTTGCTAAGTCTTCCTGAGTGGAACCACTCATCTTTGGCAGAAAAGCTTGGGCTGTCGTCTACCCATCATTGTCCTCGGTCTTTTGGGTTTTCTGTTGGGCTATGGTTCTCATGCAGCAATATCAATTTGCACAGGAGAAGCACCTGTAGACATTTTAAAAAATACAGACACTGGATCCACCCCCCTCTCCAGCCAAGGCTGGAAGCTTTCTCCCTCTAGCAGGGGTTACACAATCATTTGCTTGGGAATTGACTACACATATTAGCATAATCATAGTAAGTTGCCCTTTACTAAGTACTTGCCACCTGGTACTTTCTACCTCATGCTGTCTTGGTACCTTCATTATCACATTTAATCTCTGCACTATAGAAAATCACTAATTCTTTTGAGGACACCCCCACTTGCTAATCTTGAATAGAAGTATCTTTGATTCTCTGAATCTATTTCATTCCTGAGTTTCCTGTTCCTGAATTTAAAGAGTGAATGAGGGACACCTATATTTAAGATTCTCTTATTATATGTCTCTGACTCATCCTCTAGCCAAATCATATCTGGAGAAGAGAGATTTTCTCTTTTAAACATTTGCTTTTTCTTATTATATACTAGTGCATACCCACAGTGGAAAATGTAGAAAACATATAAAGTAAGAAAATTACAGCCATAAATTATCTAAACACCAAAGGACAATGCTAAGCCATTTTGGGCATTTAACTATTTTTCTTAATATTTTATCATAAAATTTCTCCAGGGCAAGTTGCTGGAACTTGTACTAGCCTTTTGTCAAGCACAGAATAAAATTCCCAGAAATGACCCCAATATCAAAAAAGTATGTGAGGCTGGGAAGGCCACAGGACTCTCAGCTTATTCTCTGAGTCCTACAAACAATGCTGTTAATTCACTACTCTTATGCATTCGATGCCTGTGAGTCACTCACTCACTCAGCTGGCTCAGACTGAGACCTACTATATACCAGGTGCCGATCCAAGTGCTGGGGAGACCCCAGAGGGAGCCTGGATCACGGCATCACTTTCCTTCATTTACTCCCAGAATTCTACTCAAGAACGCCACATGGAATTGGGGGGTGGAGGCAGGTGAGTTATGGTGAAATTCATTTCATTATGTTCCTTTAGACATATTTAAATAGCATGAAAATAGTCGCTAACTTTGATAAGTTTTCTTTTCCCTTCCTATGTATTTTTGAGGATGGGTATAGTTTTGGCACAGCAAGAGTAATTGATAGATCTTTGGTATGTTAGGATTTTATATGAAAATTTAAGAAGGAAACTGGCACCTTATACAAAGAGAAGAGGCAGTGAGGAAACACAAGCCACCCTCGAACTTGGCTACCATTCAGCATTCCTGGTTTTCAAACAAGGGAAACATAATTCAAAATATATTCCCTAAATATTTTAGTCTATAGTAGAAATACATGGAGGCAAAGTTCAGCTCACTGGAACCTACAACAATGTGCTTACTTAAAATAAACAAACCACAGATACTATAATACATCCTTTACTTAAAACTTGTTCATGAGAGCAAGTTTCTTTTCACATGAATTGCTCAGTACCAATTTAGGAAATATATCTTTCTCCTTGATTGGTAAAATTACCTCACTGATAACCAGAGTCAACAAAATTTAGTGTTAAATAATTAACCTATTTCCTTCAGGAAATGCTCTTGAGTAATCTGAATTAAGTATTTCCTCTATCTCATCTATTTCTTTTCACAGAGAAAAATAGTATTATTTGCACATGACCTACTTTTACTCCTCTGGAAAAATCTGACTGTGAGCTCAGTATAAGAGTTGTCTACTGCACAGTAGGGAAAAAAAAAGATTCATTTCACAGTGAAGATCAGAATCTTTTTTTTTTTTTTTTGAGGGGTGTGATGAGCTGGAGGACAAGGGAAATGCCTTTGTTTAGAGATAGACCCCGGTAATCCATACTGAAGCTGAAAGATGAAGCCCTTGTGAAGAAATGTGGAAGGACACACTGACACCCAAAGGTGTTCACTCTGCAAAAACAGAAAGAAAGAAAGAAAGAAAAAAGAATTTAACTGCTCTATAAAGAGAATGGAGAGAAACTTGGTAATAAGGGAGAGACAAGGAAGATTAGGGAAGAGAGGAGAAACAATAAAAGGGAATTTGGATATGGTGGGCAGAATAGCAGGTTTCTGCACCCTACAATGAAGGATGATAAGAAAAAAAGTAAAGTTTTAAAAAAGTAATAAAGTTTAAAGTAGTTTAAAAATTAGAAAACAGTTTAAAAAAATAAATTTTTTTATTGTGTCATGGAAGATTTTAAAATGATGGAGGTTTTTTATTTCAAAATTCAAGTTGTTTGAGTTTCTCCTTTATGCTCCAAACATCAGTAAGGCCTGCTTGTGTAAGTGGTTTTGGGCGACACCACAGACAGGGGTGAGCTCTGCAGTTAGGTTGGCCAGGAGCAGAATGCTGGTGTGGAAGGCAAGACAGAAGAGAGATCAACAGTTTCATGACAACAGAAACTCAAAGCCAGAAATTATCTTAAAAAGTTAGTGTGGTAGGCAGAAAAATTGTCCCCCCCAAAGATGTCATTGTCCTAATCCCCAGAACATATGAAGAGGTCAGATTCCCTGGCAAAGGAGGGCCATGGTTGCAGATGCGGTTAAGGTTGCTAGCCAGCTGACTCTAAAAGAGATGAGCTGGATTACAGAGGTGGGCCCAGTGTAATCACCAGGGTCATTAAAGGAGGAAGAGGGAGGCAGAAGAGGGGAGAGAGAAGAGGAGATGTGACCACAGAATCAGAGTCAGAGGCACACAACCGTGCTGACGTTGAGAGAGAGAAAAGGGGTCACAGGCCAAAAGACACAGGTGGCCTCTGGAAGCCAGAAAAGGCAAAGATACAGGTTCCCCTGGGGCCTTCAGAAACAGCCCTGCCAACACTTTGACTTCAGCAGGCTTCTGCGTTCACGAACACTATGAGGTTAAACTTGTGTTGTTTAGTGGAGACATTTTCTTTTTTCTTCCTTCTACCATGACGTTTGGGGATACTTGTTACAGCAGCAACAGAAGGTGAATACAGTAAGCTCCTTGAAATGTGCAGAAATTGCAGATAACCCTGGACTGTCCACTTTGATATAGGATTGGGCTTATGTGAAAATCAAAAGGACAGTGTGACCTTAGCTAACATCTGATTTTCTCACTATTAGGAAGAGAACAGTAAGTCAAAACCTCTGTAGTTATTATTTTAGGCAAGTGTCTCTTAAAACATTATGTAACCCTGTGCCTTAGGATCCCAAGAGAGCCTCTGTTCTTAGAAGAACATGGATTCAGAGAGATAGGGTCTTACATCTGAATCCCACGGTAGTCTCTTATTGACAATGAGAGCTTGGGCAAATCATTTACCCTCTTCAAGCCACAGGATCTTCATTTGCAAAAGGAAGATAAGAATAAGGGTTGTTTGGGTGATTAAATTGTACACACACACACACACACACACACACAAATATGTACAACACTTAATATAGTGACTAGCACATACTAGGCACTCAACAAATTCCTGTTATGGATTTTTAAATGATTGTACAAAAGGAGGAAAAATTTGTGGGAATTTGTGGGAAAACTTAGTTCACGGCCCCAAAAAGGGCCATCTCTCAAAGGGCTCTGATCAGTCAGCCTGCAGTGATGGGCTAATAAGCAGAAACTATAGCACTTGGGGATTTAAGTTAAACATAAAAAAAAGGTATTTAAGCATAATTATTAAACAGCAGGTACATTTACACTGTTGACTGGATCATCTTATCTGGAGAGCTTTAATAAGCAGAGAGTCTCCCCTGTTTTAGAGATGGGCACTCAGGAAAATGACTTGGATGGGTGGGCTGTTCTCAGTACAAGATCACATGACTTAGTACTCCCGGAAGTAACACCTCTTGTATGTTATTCCAGATTGAATGTCCTCCCATTATTATTGTCAGCTGTGTCATCAGTTCAAGGAGATAGCCACCTGGGTCACACTGGAATATTAGAAAGAAAATCTCATTTAAATTTTAGATAGCTCTAACATGAAATAAACTGATTATTTTATGCCTAAAAAATCTAAGGAACAGAGAGTAGAGACATTTTTCATTGGGCAACTAAGAGAAAACATGAGACAGGTTACACTGTCAGAACACAAAGCTGTATTCACACCTCTTAATTTCTGTATTTTCACAACCAATACACCAGATCTCCTGGATAAGTCACAAATCTACCCTTAAAGAATATGATGTAGAAACACGAGGAGTAGTAGTTGACAATCTGGAACAAGAACACCTCCATGGCTAGGTTGTTCTCATAGTCAGTCTGGTCCTTGGGAGCTCTGCAGCTAGAATAAATAAAAGTTAAGTCTGTAAAACTGTGAACGGCTTTGAGACCCTAATCAAAGCCATGGATACATGAGTTAACACAGTAAATATGTATATATATACACAATTCACACTGTTTTCATTTAAGCTGTTTTGAATTCTTTAGCATAGCTACTATGTTAATTCCAAGTGTACACACTGTTGTAAGAGTTTCTCCCACTATGAACACAATATCCCACAAGGCAAAAAAATATAGTCAGCTGTTCCTTAAAATTAATAAGCACAACAGTATCCAATGGGCAAGAAGTGTCCTCTGTCAGGTCTAAGTTGACAGAAAACTACTTTTGAACATCCTGCTAAATGATAGTCTCTTGTCTCCCTGAACGGCAGGAAGTTAGGACTATTGAAGAAAACAAACAAAACACGGAGCAACTTGCTGTGAATTTTTTCTGTAAACCTAAAACTGCACTAAAGAAGGAAGCCTGTTAAGTATATCTTTAAATGGATGAAAATGGAGTAACTGGTGGCATGTTCTTTTGGAGACAAGTCTGTGATAGCAGAACAAATGAAAATATCCCTCCTACATCTATAGAATTACTTAGGTTATGAATTAGTTGTAACACTTGAAGGGGATATGCTTCCTTTAAAGGGAGAAAATTTCACTGATTCAGGTGTCAGCAGGTGCTAGATGTCATCTTCATTCTGAATACGACCAGTGAAGCTGTGGACACGCCCTGAGGGAAATACTGGAAGTGACAGCATGTCTCTGGTGATGAAAGCTTCACATGCTTTTCATATTCCTTGAAATCTTAAAATGGCAGGTATTCATACTCCCTGCATTTGCACAAGATTCATATCCCTGATCCATTGTAGTTCTGACTATGTGGACCCAAGGGCAACGGGGGTGTCTGAAGCATAATTTGCATGTGGCTGATAGGGTTTCAGTTCCTCACTAGGCAGGATTTTTCTGGCCACTGAAGAATGCACATTAAAGATCCCATTTTTAAACTGTTTTCCTTCCATCTACCTTCTTGGTCATAGTCCAGAAGCATGTACTCAGTGTCCCTGGCTGCTCCTGATGGCTGCCCCAGAGAGAAAGCTACAAAGAATGTGAATTTCAAGACTAAGTGAAGCACATCATGTTATTTACAGTAATAGCGGGATGCTGGCTTGCACCTGCAGGGGAGAGCAGAGGGAGTGTTTACAACCCCTCCTGGAGCCACACTCCTGCATCTGGATCCCAGCTCCGATGCTAGCTGTGGGGCCTTGTGCAAATTTCTTAACCTCTAGGGACTTCAATCTCCTCACCCATATAATGGGGGGATAATAATAGCAATTTATAGGATTATTGTGATGAGTCAATGATTTACTACAGGTGAAAACAGAACATTAACCACAGGCATGTGAAAAACTCTACCTAAGCATTAGCTATGAATATGGTGACCAAAGTGTTAAAAAAGTGTTTTTCTTAGTTTTTAAGCCATCAGTTTGTAAAGAAAGCATTTTATTTCCTCCTCTACTCTCTTTCATTATCCTTTTCTTCACAGTTAAGGTTTCATGCTTTTGAAAGGAATAACTTTTTGGTGTGTGTGTGATTAAATGTAAAAATTATTTAAGGCTGAGAAAAATGTATTTTAGAAGGTATATTGAGCCTTCCTTTCTTGTACAGCACATATAGGTCATTTAAATAGTATGTAATTTTAAAAAGTCTGCATAATAATGTTTTAATTATGTATTAAGTAATCATAAGAGTTAAGAGTCTTTAAATGCTTACTATTGCTTCAGCACACATCTATTTTTCTAAATTCTCACAATCACCCTGTGGAGAAGGTAATATTATATCTCTTTTACAGATGAGGAAATAGAGCCACGTGGAGATGATGCAATTTGCCCTAAATGAAGCAACTATTAAGTGAAAGAACTGAAATACTCAAAGAGCCCAAAGACACACTAACTGTATAGCACTGCCTCCTACATGGTCTGTGAAATCAATTCTAATTCATTTCAGAATTTTTACAAACTTGACACATTTCTATTTTTCTTCCAAGCACTTAATGGGTTCAATATTTCTTAGGAAACAGGAAAGCTTTCCACTCTCCTTCCTCAAGTTTCTTCTTACATATCATCTTTTCTGATCATAACTTTAATATTTGCTCATTAAAGAAAATTTGAAAGTACTCAATAGTGGACAGAACTGCTGTCCTGGATCTGTCCCCAGTCTCAGAAGAGGACCCAGATTTTGCTTTAGGATAAATAACCTCCCTTTTTTTTTTTAGTCCTGTGATTTAAGCTCGATTGACCCACTCTTCCTGAAGCACCAGAGGTAGATCTTAGTTGGTTTAAGACAAATAATACCCTTCATTCTATTGGCCTCGCACATGATTTGAGAATTGGCAAATGACCCAGTAAGAGCCACTGTTATGTGAGGAGATACGTGTTGGTGCCCATGTGAATGATGAGCTTCCTCTATCAAGACAGGAAGCTGCCAAAAGATACCTCTTTTGGCTTGGATGGATGTGTGATCTGGGATGCTGAGGGCCTAGAAGCAGCATGCTGGGACACCCTTGGACACAGAAGGAAGACAGGACAAAACTAGCCCTTGAAATCATCTGGGCTAAAATATCTCTCCTTGACTGAAGCCAGACCTCAGACCTGAGGTTTTCATTTACAGGGACCAATAAATCCTATCCATCCCCATTTTCTGGTTATTGTTTAAACCCATTGGAGATTGATTTTGTCACCTACAATCAAAAGACTCCAACTCTGAAAATGAATAAAAAGTAAAAATAAGAAAAATTCTTCTACCTATAGACATAATTCCTTCATAAATGTGCATTGTTTGCATATTAAAAATCATTTTACATATTAATTTTATTCTCAAGCCTATCATAAGCATAACACTTTGACATGTCATAAAATATTTTCATGGACACACTTTTTCATGGCTGCATAATATTCAGCTATGTGAAGGTTTGGAAGAATATTTTGGCTGAGATTATATATATATATATAAAAGTATGTCAGTGACTTACATCCATACTGACTTTTCCCTGCCATTTTGAAATACTTCCTGATTAAAAGTTTTTCAAAGCTGAATTAATGGATTAAAGCATATGAATATTTTTGACTCTTGATATGAACTGACAAACTGCTTTCTAAGAAGGCTGGAAGAGTACAACAGAAATGAACACAAATCAACCATACTTCACAAAAAGTATCCAATAGCCTAGGCATGGGATTGGTGACCACTGGCACTTCATCCTCATAAACAGAGCTGTGTCATTTGAAAGGTGGAAAACTATTTCATTTTAATGTGCACTCACTGAATTACCATTGGAGTCTGACATCTGTTTTTTCCCTTGTGAATGTGTGTTCATCTTCTCTGCCTTCTCCACTCCTGAGATTTTTTGGTGTTATCTTTGAAGTGATCTGAACTCTCTATGTATTGAAGGAATTAGCCCCTTGTCAGATTTGTTAACAAATAACATCCTCTGGTGTTTTGTTTAAATTTAGGATGCTTCTGATGCATGGAAATCTTTATATATTTTCCTCTGAAACTTACTGCACATCTAGATGTTGTATATTCATCCATATTTATTTCTAGTTTTTTTTTTAATCGTGTTACTTTTTTTTAAATGTTTCTGGAATTTATCACAATATATGGTTCACTGTATGATTTCAAACTTTACTTTCTCCCCCCAAATAGCTAACAAGTGTTCCATTTATTGAATAACCTTTATTTATCTCCCTTATTTGTAATGACTTCCATCTCATATATTAAATTATTATTGATATCAGAGCCCATATCTGGACTTCCTATCCTATTCTCTAATCTGGCTATTCTTGAGCTAGTAAAATGCTCATTACCATATTATTATATTACTAATATTATTTTATTCACAATAAACCCCAAATCAATTTTATAAGTTCTGGTATTTTGGAGATATGGTCTTTTAATCTAGAATCATGTGTTTAAAGCTTCTTTTATGTCTTTCAGTATTTTTTAATTTTTTTTGATAGTTCCTACTATCCTTTTATTAGGCTATTCTTAGACATTTTACCTTGGTTGTTACTCTTGGAAAATTTTAGAATTCTTAATGCCTCCATCTGGTCTCTTAATCAGACCCTGGAGAATCCTAAATCACTGATCTGATTTGAAAAAATGAGGTGAAAAGAACTATGAGCAAAAGAGACTGTGAAACCTCCAGAGTGGCTCCCTGCATTGGCTCAGATGTTTTCTGGAAACAGTTTTCTCTATGAGACTACATAGTTCCCAGCTTGACTTTCAGTTTTCTCAGCATTTCACATTAGATTTTAAAAAGTCTGTCGCAGGTTCTTACCCAGAAAAAGAGTACTTGCATAAAGGGTTATATGTATACACTTTCCACAGGTGGTAAAGGGAACGTGCTCTTCTTCCTAATTAAAAAAAGAAAAAAACAAGTTTAGTCAATCAAGGTATTACACCAATGAAATGATTTTTCTCCTAACTGGTCACTAAATAATAAGCATAATTAAAAAAAACAAAAAGTTTTCAGACATAGCCTCCTTATTCATAACTGCATGGGTTTCTTTCCTTTTTTTTTTTTTTTCTGTTAATGATGTCAAACACACAACAAAATACATACAGTGTTCTTTTTAATACTATTTTTTGAAAATGCACATGTGAACAGTAAACTGTTTCCCTGCCATGGTCTGAGCTTAGGGATCTGGTACCTGACGAGACCAAGCTGAAAAGCTCTATTCCTGAGCTTGCCTTAGATTTCAGAAGTGAATGTACTGATAGCTTTGAGTCCGTGAAGGACAGAAAGTTTCACAGGTGTCTGCAGCTAACTGGTTTCCACTGTGTGTTTCTTGGTTGAACTTTAAGTATTAATTAGCTACAACTATGAAGATTTAGAGTTTCCATTTTAGAGTTTATATTTAGATTTTTTATTTTATTTTAGAGATGAAATCAGTAAGACTCAATATTTACCTGGATTTTAAAAGCAGATATAGTATAATAATAGCTGTAAATAAGTACATGGTCCTTCCTCTGTGCCAGGCATTCTCCCAAGTAGATTCTGTACATTAATTCAACCCATCCTTACCACAGTCATGAGGAAGCAACACTCTTATTCTTATTTTATTGGAAACTATGGCACAGAGAAATTAAGTTGTCCAAGATCACTCAGGAAGCAAGCTTCTGTGTTCAAATATGAATTTAGGCAGCTTCATTCCCAAGGTCTCACTACCACAATGTTGGCCTCTCTAAACAATGGAGAATGCATTCACAATTAAAGTAAAATACTTCAATTAAAAAACTAAAAAAAAAATAAATAAACAATTTTTTGAATAAGGAAGAACAATAAAGAGAAATGAGTCTTCATCTTCAATTTTTGAACGAGCATGTTCCAAAGGAATTTTAAAATTATTAGTTGGCAATTTTAAATTTAAAATTGGCAGTTTAAATGACCAAAATGACTTTTCTTCAGTATTTTTTGTATGCTGCCAATATGATACTTTTTTGTTTTTCAGGACTCAAAAACATTATGAACATCTAATTTTGTCTAAGTTTCAGCTTTCATCTCTGCATGTACAGTCTTTCACCAACATATGCTTTGACCCCCATCTTCAGTTGTAAACAATGGGAACTATTCATAATGGAGATTATTAGAAGCTTATTCCATTGTAAAAGACAAATGTCACCTTCTACTGGTAGCTGAACCTCATTTTTTTCCATTTATAAAAGGAGGAGGTTGACCTGCTCCCTCCAGACCTTTTCAGTGCCAACATTCTGTAAATCTGTGATTCCATTCATAAAATCTATAGTTGGAGACATTTTCAGATGCTCCTGGTAAAAGCATTTTCTTTCCAAGAGTTACTCATGCTCACAACCTACTGTCCTGCTGCTGCTGACTGCAAGTACCATCAGCTCTAAATTATCTCAGCTGATGGAAAGAAGCAATAATACAGATGACTCAAAAAATCATCTTTTCATAGCTCTGGAATATTTATACAAAGATACATAGTTTCATTTTTTTTAAATTTGCAGCAGGAGTGGCAGCAATAAATTTACATCTCCAATTATATAAAATGCCTAGCTCAGAGCCCAAACACTGTTGGCACCTCAACAAAAGTTTCTCTGCTTCCTCTACCCTTTCTCTGACTTTAGGATGAGAGCCACGCTGCTTTGTGCACATCCCAACCGGATGGGGGAGCAGTGACCGGGACTTAGTTCAAGACAAAGGGGCACCTAGTCTACGATGAAAAGGAGGCTGCAATAATGAAGGCACATGTGAAAAAGTGGGAATCAACTATAAAAACCAATGTGTCTTTCCTTCTACATCTATGTCATAATGGCTATTTTTTTTTTTGCATTTTTGCATTGGTCTTATGAAAGGACACAAATCAATGCCTCTTTTCTTATACATTTATACCAGTCTTTTTTGTTTCCATTTTTATGGTTATTATGAAGGAAAGACCACACTTCTCTTCTGTGTCCACCATTCCAGGCAGTGCGCCTTCACCTTGGCTGCACATTAGAATAACAAGAAGAGCTTTAAAAACTTCCCTATGCCAGAACGCACCCCAGGCCACTAAGTACCATCAGAGTTTGCAGTGATGGAATCCAGATACAAACAGTTTTTAAGGTCCCCTGGTGATTCCAACATGCAGCCAAGGCTGACAAGTCAAGAAGTAAACAGACTAAAGTGTATCTAAACAGCGCCTGCTTTTCCTGGGTAATCTCATCTATCTCCACTTGGGGACACCACTCCTCCTATTCTGGCCGGTCTTGTTCTTCCTGCTCAACCGTGTCCCATTTGTACTCAAGTTCTGCCTAGCACCGCTTCCAGAACTCCAGAATTAAGGTGACTAACAGAGAAAGAGAACAGCAGAATGTTGATCTTCAGTGATGACTGATGCTTCAGAAATCTGTTCTTAATATTTATTACCCTTAACACTTTTGTAAATGGTTAATAAAATCACATTTTATTTATAGGTGATACTAAAGAGAAACATGAGTTAATGCCTTTTTTTAAGAAAAAAGAAGATGTAGATAATTTATTGAACTTATGAAAACAGACTATCTAGTACTCTAGCTCAGGGGAAAGGTAGTAACGTGATGGTCAGAGGAAGATGACTGTGTCTGATGATAAAGTACCTGCTACCAGCACATTATGCCCACTAAAAACACAAATATCCAGGGAAGCGTGTTAAGAGGGCTTGGATAACAGTCAGCACAGGGTGCTCGGGGCAGAGAGCCAGAACTGTAGCCAAGGCTGTCCCAGAGGAGGGGACCACTCTGGTGAGTTCTGAGATGCCCTAGAGGTGATCAGGTGAAAGTATAATGTTAAGGCTATTTCTCCCTGGGGAGCTGCATATGCAAAGGAGAGAGGCCAAAGAGAGCCAGGCCCCTTCCAGGAACCCCAAATAGTCTAGAAGTGAGCACAGTGTGTGGGAGGCAGGTGAGGCAACCAGGTGGAGAGATCACAGGTGCATATCACAAAAGACTCTGTGTGCCTTCAAGGTGTAGGAGATATGTAAGGTGGTCTAGAAAGAGACTAGATAGAGGCAGGGAGACCTACTGGCAGGTACACGGCAAGGCCTACCAAGGCCCAGCCAGGAGGAGAGAGAAGAAAGCATTTCAGCAGGTGGACAGATTGGCCACAGGTGTGATGGAAGGGCAGGAAAAGGTCAAAGATGCCAGCCAGCTTTCTGTCTTTGGTGCAATTCCCTGAAATAAGAAGGGCAGGAAGACGGGGATGTCATGAGAGGAGACAACTGATCCAGTTCTGACTGGGTGCCTGTGGGCTCCAGGAAAGATGTCCAGTAG
This sequence comes from Camelus bactrianus, assembly GCF_048773025.1. NCBI lineage: Eukaryota > Metazoa > Chordata > Mammalia > Artiodactyla > Camelidae > Camelus > Camelus bactrianus. The sequence goes on along the minus strand of NC_133557.1, from coordinate 47,637,135 downwards.
GCAAATAAAAGTCTAGAAATCGGGAGAAAGTTCTAGGCTGAGACAAGTAGTTTTCCTGTTTCAAGAGGATAACAGGTGTGAGTGGACAAGCTTGTGAGAAGAGGTGCGAAGGTGTAGCTGTCACCCTCCTGCACATGGGAAGCATCTGGGAGCTTTTAAAAAATAGTGTGCCCCACCACCGCCCCCACTGTTCTGATTTTACAGGTCTGGAGTTGGGTCTTTGTCCTGTTTTTTGCTTTTTAAATACTTCTTTCTTTTTTGTTGTTGGAGGGGTAATTAGCTTTATTTATTTTAATGAAGGTAGTGGGAATTGAACCCAGGACCTCATGCATGTTAAGCACGTGCTCTACCACTGTGCTGTACCCTCCCCAACTTTTCTTTGTTTTTAGACATTAACTCTATTGAGCAGTCAGGGTTGAGAATCAACCTGTAAAGAGTAGACAGCCTTTGAGTAGAGAGCAAGGAGAAGCTGCCTGGAGTCCTGCAGACTCCACCAGGGACAGCCGGAGACACAGGGAGCCTCGGACGGGCTACGAGTAATGTGAACTCAACACTCCCCAATGGTAAAGACAACAAAAATGTTTCAAGCACCCACTTCCCAGCAGTGTTTGTTCTGACTTTACTAGTTTTCCAGTAATATTGAGTGAGAATAGAAATAATCTGGACACAGGGATAAAATTCAAATGCTGATTCTGACCATTCTTAGCTGAGTGATTACTGATTGAAAGGTTACCCATCTGCCACATGTAAAATGGGGGACCTAGAACCGTGCTCATGGGATGCTGTGAATGTAATGAAATGACATCTATAAAGGCCCTCCTGACTCTCAGAGGTAATTGCTACTATTGTCCCCATTTGGGACACCAATAAACAGAGGCACAGAAAGCTTCAAACATTTGCCCAAGATGAGGGTTGGGGTCAGGAATCAAGCCAATGCATTCTTGCCTCCAGAGCCCAGGATCTTCTTATAAACAACACGGCACTGCCCAAGCTCCCTGCTCCAAAACCCGCCTCCTTCTGGCTTGGTTCCATGGCGCCTGCCCTGCACAGATGTCATCACTGCCTGCCTGTCCGCCCAGTGTCTGACCCTGGCACTCTTCCCTCCATCCAACACACTGCCTCCCTGCCTCCTTGGGCACACCAAACCTCACGAGGCCATTGCTGTGGCTACTCGGATGTTTACAGAGAAATGCAGGTGACAGCCCAGCTTTTTGCTATAGATGCTGCTGTCAGTGGAGGCAAAGAGCTCACAGTTGGTGGGAGAGGCCACTACTGGTCTCCTCCTTGGCTGGAGAGCTGGATGGAATCTAGTTTCTCTCTGCAAGTTAGACATCCAGCATGAGAGTTATGTAAGGCCATCTGGCCTCTCAACATAGAAATGATGCCCCCTCAGTTGTACTTAACATTGTAATCTCCTGGCTCCACCAGGGAGCAGAGGCCACGGCCTGTTATCCAACAAGTTCCATCTGCTTGCACAACAGCTACAATGGGGTGAGTTAACACCAGATCAGGAAATCTACAATTGCATATTATTTCCTGACACTTGCAGGTCACCCAAATAGCCCAGATCCTCCAAGTAAACAACTTATAAAAGAAACTGAGTTGGTTCACCTGTCAGGCCCCTGATGGCAGGACTGATTTGGCTTTTCCTTCTCTCAGGGTGATCCTCTTTCTCCTTCTGTGTGCCCTTCCCCGACTGAAAGAAACTGTTCTTAGTTTATGGGTAAGGCAGTATTTGTGGCTCTCTGACCAGAACCTTCAAAAGTAGAGGTCTTGGTGAGAATGGAAACGTAACACCCACATCTCATGAGCTCAGCTACCCAAAAGCCTCATCTAGCCAAGACTGTGGCCAATATCAGGGGTCCATGCTGTTGAGTGTTGGGTCTGGAGAGCAACATCTCCACCACTGAGAAGCTGCCCCACCACTTGTGCCCTTGTCCCCATCCAAGGGGAGGTAACACATCCATGGGATGAAAGACTTGAGGGCACTAGGTGACTGTGGACCAAGCTGTGACTGGCTGGTTCTGCTCCCTATGTGACCCATGTTAGCCTCACGTGCAGAAAATCCACAGAGACCCCTTCTTGAGGGTATGAGTCACCTATAAGTCAACTGTCCTTGGGCCACCTAAGAAGCAACACAGGATACACAGTGAACCACCCACTCACTGAAGTCCCCTAGGTTCACAGCTCCCTAATGTGACACCAGGTACCCCCAGCAAACAGAAGACCCTTACTTTATAATTGACTTGAGAATTCTACTGCCAACACTGCATTCCACCTTCCACTTATGAAGTTCTTTCCACTCTGTCCCCTGCTCTGCAATTGTGCAATCAGTCCAGAGCTCCTTCATGAGACAGGAGGGAAGGGGGTCAGGCACAGCCATTAAAAGAATGGCACAGCCATTAGCACCAAGACGGTGGAAAAGTCAACTCTCAGTAGATCTTGAGCTTCAATACACACTCAACAAAATACAGCAGGATGCTAAATGGCACTCCCACATGTGCCAGTACAGGTTCAAACTGACCATAAATGGTCAAAGGGTGAGTGGTGGCCCAATTCCTGGGAATCCCAGAACCTTCCCCAAAGATGTTGGAATATTCCTCCCACTTATTAGCATATGAAGATACTGAGTGCGTAAAAACTAACAACCCCTCACCTCGTGTCTTCTCTCCCTTCTGAGGCAGACAGCCCACACTCTGTCTGTAGAGTGTGTATCTACTTTTACTTTAAAATGGAGCACCCAAACCCCACGCCTCATGGCCTTTCTCTTGCCTTCTGAAACAGCCCACTCTGTCTATGGAGTATGTAGCTCTCTGAATAAATCTACATTTACTGAACCGTGGCTCACTCCTGAATTATTTCCTGTGCAAAGCCAAGGACCCACACTTGGTGAGGTGAATCCCAGGGACCCAACAAAGACCTGGGATATGGCCATCCTCTCCCCCACATTTTCCTGTATCATACATTCCTTCCCAAAGGATCTCATCTTGTGCACTCCAAAATAGACAGCACCCATGTGTCCTGACTTGGATCTGCTTCTGCATGGTCATTTCTCATGTCCACTAGAACCTCACCTTCATGAGGGCAGGGATTTGGTTCTGTTCACAGCAGAAGCACCAGCACATTTCAGGTGCTGGAGAAGTATTAGCTGAATGAATGAGCTGTGGGAAGTCCTGGGAATTCCACCTGGGACTCCTAGCCACTTGGGTTCCAGCTGACTCCAGCTACTCCCTGCTGTTCATGACTGACCTCTAGCCACCACTCTGCTTTGCCATCACCTGAGCCAGGATGAGCTGAGATGAGCACACACCCCAGAGATCATGGCGGCTGGTTCATGAGGTTGCAACACCCTCGCCCCTTGACTGCCGGGGGTTATTCAGGATGGACAGACTGAAGGCAGCACCATGTGCACTGCCCTACCGCACAACTCACCTGAAGCACCAGGACTCCACACAAGGGAAGCTCTGGCCCTTTCCAACTAAGGAGAGGGACTACGGGTGAGAAGAGGGTCTCTGTCAATTAACAGTCTCTTCACGAGCCCAGCCTGGGAAAAGCGCTTTAAAGCCACTTTGGGTATCTTCCTTGTGTTTCCATCGTCCCTCTAGATTTTGTCATTTTACTCTATGCATTAGAAATACAGATGTTCTTGAAATCTGTATTGATTTTCAATGAAGAAAATCCTCAATTTCCTTCTCTGCTAAGAAAATTACTGCACTTTATATTAAAAAAGCAGCTTCCTTTCATGAGTTTCTATCTTCAAACACCTAATTTCACAAGAATCTGTGATGCAGTACATGAAAATCGTGCTGTGCTTTAGCACCTACAGGCAGGCAGGGATGAAATGAATGAGGACTGATCTCATGAGGCGGGAAGGCTGGGGCTGTCTTATTCCTGCTACAGACGGTAGGGTTTATATCTGTGAAGGTGAGGAAGGACCAAGGATGAGAAACCAACATTTTCCAACCCATTTCTATTTTTCAGAGTCCCAGACAAAACAGTGCAATTGTATCAACAAAAACAAGTACGTCTACACCCTTCTAAAAGCACGCTACAACTTTACTACTACACACGGCACTCTGTCATGGACCTAAAGGCTGATGACAGCCAAGAAATTTGCAGGAATCTTATTCTGTGCTCATCTCTTTTTGTCTTTGGTGCCTCAGGCAATTTGTCTCCTCTCCATGAGTGTCATTTTCCTCATCCTTCAAATGGGAGTGTAGCGGCCATTCATTTGCTCAGTGTCTATTTGACAATAGGAGATGGCTTATGAAAACAAAATAAAAAAGCAAAATAGCAATTGTGATCTGTGCTCTCTTCCTCCTCCTCCCTGAACTTGAACATACAGGGTAAAATGGCATCTTTCACTAAATCCTGAACTTAAGGAGCAGTTCTGATAAGGAAGTCACAGGACAGCCGTGTAACCGAGAAATGACCTGGTGAAAGAGAATGAGTTGTCAGCAAATCCTCAAAACCTGTAAGGATGCAAACCCTGGGAGCTACAGGCATGGGTGGGAGTTCCTTAGTTCCCCATTTCACAAAGCCGAGAACTTTGCAGTGTCCATGAAAGACACTGATAGCCCAGTACAACCACACCATGTTTTGGAGTACACCAGGGCCACATCACTGCTGACTTGCACTGCTGTGTGTCCCAAAGTGAGAGCCCTGGGAGGGGGTGACTGTGTTTGAGGCTGGACAAGAACTTCCTGTTCTGTCCCTTTTGCTCTCTCTCTTCCTGCAATAAAACAACTAGTAGGACTCTGGTTGGGAGCACTGCACCCACATTCTCTGGCAAACCACACACCAGGCAGCTGTAGCTGATCAGAAAGAGGGGACTCTTCTATGAACATATATACACCAAAGGTAGTCAGAAGGCTGCCTGTGACCTTGGGAATCCAAACCAGCTTTTCCTCTTAATCAGGATATTAGACATCTAAAGAAATTATGCACCAGGTGAAGACGATGCCCGTAGACAGTGTTGGTGGTTATGTCCAGCAGTGTCTAAGGACAAGGCATGCTCTGGTAGATGGGAGCATTTTGGTTGCTTTAAGAGTTTGTTGCTGAGGGGCTGAGACATTTTATTGGGCCTTGAAACTCCAGACCTCTTTACTCACAAAGGCAGACAAGGTAGGTAAGCCAGCTCAGCCTTTATTCCAACTTCCTAACCAAAAGGCTATGAGGTTGAAAATATATTTCTCAGACTGTTCTGAGGCAAGGGTTCCAGATGTGGCTTTAAAAATGCCCATCAGAGTTTGAGATCTGCAAATATTAATTACTATATATAAAAATAGCTAAACAACTAAATTTCTTCTGTATAGCACAGGGAATTATATTTAATACTTTGTAATAACCTTTAATGAAAAAGAATATGAAAAGGAAGTCATACATATATACGTGAATATGAATGACTGGAACATTGTACTGTACATCAGAAATTGACACATTGTAACTGACTATACTTCAATTAAAATATATATGTGTGTGTGTGTGTGTATATATATATATTTTAAAATGCCCATCAGCATCATCTGAGTGTCACTGAAAGCAGAAACCCAGATGAATGGAGGCAGAGGTTGTTGGAGGAGCTACGTTATTTTGCTGGGGTGGATGCAGCCAGAATGGCAGAGATCTAGAAGGAATGGTCACAAAAGCCACTCACTGATGTGCAAGTGAGTTAGGGTAACAGCTTCCTGAAATCCTCCCCACCCCTCCTGTTGAGCCAGGTGACTGGCGTTTCTCTGGAAGTCACTAGGCCCAGACTGGAACTCAAAGGTAAAAATTGAAAACTGCAGTCAGACAACGAAGAGACTGGCAGGATGCATTGGACAAAAGTAGGTCAGAAACAACAAGGAATGGGGAGGGGAGAGAACGTGTGCTGAGCACCCTGACTTCAGCCGTGGGTTGTCGGTATTGAGGACTGAGTCAGTATGAGTAGATGGATTGGTGTGGACTAAAAGGGTGGTTATTGTTCAGATAAGCATGTGATTTGGACTATATTTATTAGAAGAGGGTTTTTTTTTTTCCTTCAACATTGGTCATTTCTAGGGAGCAGAAAAATACTCTGCCACATAACATCTAAGTGCAAAAGAGATGCTAAGGGGTGATGGTGGTATGAAAAATTTCAGTTCTGCAGTTCCTAGGTTTCCTTAATTAGGTACACAGCAGTAAGTACTTAAAATAAAATAAGATACTTCAAATAAAGACATCATTATATGTACATATCCTTAAAGATACACATATGGTGTTATAAGTGGGCCTGAAATGTGATCTGCATTCTAAAATCCAATGAAATAAAATTAGTACCTCAATATTCCTGTCGGCTCTATAAACATGATGTAGCTAATGATCACAGAAAGCAAGATCAGCTAGAAAATTTGAGATTTGTCTTTTCCAGTGTCAAATTTAATATTTTTTGCTTTACTTAAAAAGCATTTTTTAAACTAGGGCTGTCAGCATCCATTGGTATACTGGGTTCAGTAGATGTGTTCAGATGTTCTAGACAGTGAATCATAGCAAAGACTGAGGTTTAGACAGTAGTTAGATGTCTCTCCCATGTGATCAGCACCCACATATTGATATACTGAAAATCCTTAAAGTGAGAACTTCATTAAAGCAACGAAAAGAGAGGGAAAAAAATAGCCACAGGCTAGTGGAAGTTTTGTAACATGTAAAAATGACAAAGGGCTATTACATGAGTATATTTTTAAAAACTCCTACACTTTAATAAGAAAAATAACAAACTGACAACAGCTTGCACACTGCTCCTTGTAGAAGCCATGCAGATGGACTCATGTGAATGGGGCTGGAGCTGTAGAATTAGTTATTCTTGCAAGTAAGTCCGTTAAAAACAAATGTAAATGGGGTACAATTCTAGAATATCTGAGTAAAAATCTTGGAAAACTTACTCCTCTATGAAGCAATGACAATGGCAAAATTTGTCAAAATTAACCTCTGTAGGACTCTGGAAATTAAAAAAAGGCTTCCAGCAATCCGGGGAGTGTTTATTTGAGGAAAAAACAGCTAAATCTCCATAAAGATAGTGAGTTTGGTGGCATTGTAACTTGACCTACCCCATCCCCGTATCCTCACCTAAATGGTGGCCTTTAAAAGCAAAAGTCTCACAATCAAGGTAGGGGCAGAAGTAGTTTGGAGTTCCCCCCAAAAAAAAACCATCCCCAGAGAGCTGTCACTATTTGACCTATCTCAAACTCATGCTGTGCAAACAGCCTATCCTCAGATTGTTTGTGGAAAAGAATCAGCAGTGAGTACTTAACATTACAACTGCCTGAGGCAGTGGTACCAGTAGAGGCTAGCTAGATGCTGACTAGGAAACTTAGAAGGCAAAATTGAGTAATGAGACTTTCTGGGGGTGGAGGTAGGGTTAAAAATCTCCAAAAAATTCTGAGAATTATAGAAGGCCATACACATGTGTGGCACATGGCAAGGAAAGATCTGAGAAAATCTTAAGCCTTCAACTCTGGCTGAACTTGAGGTTCTGCATAAGCAAGAACTAAAGGCTATGGAAGAGCTGCAGACTGCCTGCCGGTGCTGAGGCCATCCCTCAGCATGCAGACACACAGCCACCTGGCAACAGCTCAAGTGTTTGGCTCCAGACATTGAAAGAAATCACTGTCCAATCATTACTACAGTGATGACAACTAGGTTTTCTGCACACATACACATCTCATGGCCATGCATGATAAAGAATACAGACTTTACAGAATTTGTTCAGGAAAGTAGCTAAATAAATAGCTGCAGCAGGATTGACAATGGAAACAATGATAAACCCTGCAGATGAGGAAAATCTGGCTTTCAGATCTGCCACATTGTAATATTTTAAATGTCCAGTTTTCAAAAGAAAATTATAAGATGTACAAAGAAACAGAAATGTTTGGCCATAACACAGGGGAAAAAGTAGTCAATAGAAACTCCCCGAGGAAGCCCAGTCACTGCACTTACTAGAGAAAGACATAAATAAGCAATTACACATATGTTCAAAGAGCTAACAGAAACCATGCCTAAAGAATTAAAGTATGTGAACATCTCATTGTACAGAGAATGTCAATAGATTAAATTTTTATTAAAAACCAACTAGAAATTCTAGAGATACAAATATAATGACTAAAATGAAAAATTCACTAAAGAGGTTTCTCTGTAGATATGAACTGGTTGAAGAAAAAGTCAGTTAACTTAAAACTATTGAGATTATCCAGTCTGTGGAACAGAAAGGAAAAGGAATGAAAAAAAAATGAACACAGTGTCAGAGATACGTGGGACACCATCAACAATACCAATACACACATAATGGGAGCGCCAGAAGGAAGGAGAGAGAAAAAGGGGCAGAAAGAATATATAAAGAAATAATGGCTGAAAAACTTCCCAAATTTGATGAAAACATTAATTTGTACCTCCCAGCAACTCAACAAACTCCACGTGGTATAAACTTAGAGAAATCTAAACATAGGCACATTAGACTCAGTGTGTCAAAAGACAAGAACAAAGAATCTTGACAGCAGAAAGAGAAAAGTGGCTCAACATATACAAAGGCTCCTCAGTAAGAAAAACAGTTGATTTCTCATCAAAAACCATGGAGGCCAGAAGGCAGTGGGATGGTATCATCAAAGTGATAAAAGGAAAAGACTGTCACCACTTATTTTATATCCAGTAAAATGATTCTTCAAAAAAGTTAAAGGAGAAATTAAGACACTCCTACAAAAACAAAATCTGAAAGAATCCATTGCTAGCAGGCCTGCCCTACAAGAAATACTAAGGATAGTCCAGCAGGTGTAAATGAAAGGACACTCACCTGAAAAAATAAAGAGCACTAGTAGAGATAACTACATGAGTAAAAAAATAAAACAGTATAAATAGAGTATTACATGTAAGTGTTTTCTTCTATTTGATGTAAAAGACAACTGCATAAAACAATTGTGCAGATGCGCTTATAAATGCATAAAGGTGTAATTTGTATGATAGTAACAGCATGAGGAGGGGGAGGGAAAAGACTGATACCAAAGTAAAGTTTTTGTGTACTATTGAAATTAAGTTGGCATCAATGTGAACTAGATTGCTTTAAAACAAGATGTTAATCATAATCTCCAGGGCAACCACTTAAGAAAATATGAAAAAAAAAGAAAGGAAAGAAAAGAAGAAGAAGAAAAAGATAAAATAAACAACAAATTAAAATGGCACACTAGAAAATACCTACTTTGTACAAAAAATGTAGTAATAGAGGAATGGGGAAGAAAAGACATATAGAAAACAGATAGCAGACAGGAAGAAAAGACATATAGAAAACAGACATATAGAAAACTTCAACCTGATAAGAAATTAATTAATGCAAATGAATTAAATATTCCAAACAAAATACAAAAGGCAGAAATAAATGGAATAGAGAATAGATGAACAAGACATAATAATCAACAAAAAGAAAAGTTGGTTGTTTGAAAAGATCAACAAAATTGACAGATTTTTAGCTAGCATTGAAGAAAAAAAGAGAGAAGATTCAAATTACTAAAATCAGAAATGAAAGGAAGGATGTCACTACGGCCTTACAAAAATAACAAGGAATATAAGGGAATACCATGAATAATTATACAGTCAATAAGTGAGATAATGTAGATGAAATGGTTAAATTCCTAGAAGGACATAAATGACTGAAGCTAATTCAAGGAGAAATAGAAAACTTGAATAGTCCTACAATAAGTAGTGACTGAAATAGTAATCCAAAACTTTCCCACAAGGAAATGTTAAGTCCATATGGCTTTGCTGGTGAATTCTATCAACTACTTAAAGAAAAAAGTGCTTCACAAACTCTTCTAAAAATAAAGAGGTGGGAACACTTCCCAATTCATTCAATGAGACTAGTATTACACTGATACCAAAACCAGACAAAGGCATCACAGGAAAACTACAGACTATCTCTTATGAATATAAATGCAAAAATCCTCAACAGAATACAAGCAAATCCAATCCAGTAACATATAAAACAGACCACAATCAAGTGGGATGTATCCAGGTATGCAAAGCTAGTTCAACATACAAAAGTCAATTCATGTAATATGCGATATTAATAGAATAATGGATAAAAACTAGGGATAGAAGAGAATTTCCTCAACTTGACAAAGAACATCTATGAAAAACCTAGAGCAAACATCACACTTAATGGTGAAAGACTGAATTCTTTCCTCCCAAGATCAACATTGTACTAGAGGTTCTAGTTAAAGCAATCAGACAAAGAAAATAAAGCCTCTAGATTAGAAAGAAATAAAACTATTTCTATTCCAGATGACATAATATTATATATTAAAATCATAAGGAATCCACCAAAAAGCCTATTAAAATAAGCCAGTCCAACCAAAGTTTTAAGACACAAGTCAATATATAAAAAGTAATTACATTTCTATACAATAGCAGTGAATAATCTAAAAATAAAATGAAGGAAACACTATAATTTATATCATCAAAAAGAATAAAACACTTAGGAAAATTAAGAAAAATGTGTGGAATATTGAGAAAAATGTGTGAAACTTGTATACTGAAAACTATAAAATACTATTGATAGAAGTTAAAGATGACCTAAAATAAATGGAAAGCTCTTCTGTGTTCATGGATCAGACGCTTTACTACTGTTAGGATGGCAATGATTCTCAAAATGACCTACAGATTCGATGCAACTCTGGTTTTTTTGCAGAAATGAACAAGCTGATCCTAAATTTAATATGGAAATGCAAGATACCCAGAATAGTCAAAACAATCTTGAAAAAGAACAAAGTTTTGAAGTTTCCACTTTGAAAACTCACTAACAAAACTGTAATCCATACAGTGTGGTACTTGCATAAAGAACAGGCAATAGATTGATAGAAAAGAACTGAGAGTTCATATACAAACTCTTACATGTAGCCAGGTAATTTTTGACAAAGGTACCAAGACAATCCAATGGGGAAAAGTAACCTTCACAAAACTGATGCTGGGACACATGAACATACTCCTGGAAAGAAAGAAAACTGAACCTTTATCTTATACCATTTATGAAAATTAACTCAAAATAAATCACAGACCTGAAACTATAAAACTTTTAGAAAATGAACACTGAGAAAATCTTCAGGACTTAGGATTACAAATGCTTCTAAGACATGACACCAAAATCACAAACAACAAAAGAAAGAAAAAATCAAGTAAACTGAACTTCAGTAAAATTAACAGCTTCTGTGCTTCAAAGGATATCATCACAAAAGTAAGAAGACAATACACAGAATGGGCAAAAATATTTCCAGTATTTTCCCTGATAAGGGAGTTTTATCCAGAATAGACAAAGAACACTTAAAACTTGACAATACAAAGACAAATACATTTAAAATGGGCAAAGAATTTGAATAGATATTTCTCCAAAGAAGACATACAAATGGCAAATAAGCACATGAAAATATGTTCAAAATCAGTAGGCATTAGGGAAACAGAAATCAGAAGCACAATGACATACCACTTCATACCAACTAGGTTGACAAATACATATATATATAAACCCAGTAATAACAAGAGTTGAGGATGTGGAGAAACTGGACTCTTCATACATTACTACTGGAAATGTAAAATGGTACAGTCACTTTAAAACATACTTTAGCAATTCCTCAAAATGTTAAAAGTAGAATATATCCCAGTAATTCCATTTTTATGATATATTCTCAAGAGAACTGAAAATATGTGTTCACAGAAAAACTTGTCCATGAGCATTTGTAACAGAATTATTCCTCATCAATTGATGGATGGATAAGAAATGTGGTGTATTTATAAAAATGGCATATTATTTGAACACAAAAAGGAATGGGGTACTGATATATGCTACACCATGGATGAGCCTTGACAAAATCACACTAAATGAAAGATGACAATCACAAAAGGCCACATATTGTATGGTTCTACTCATATGAAATGCCCAGAAAAGGTAAATCCATAGAGGCAGAAAGCAGTGTGGCGGCTGCCAGGGGCTAAGGGAAAGGAAGATTAGGGAGTAACTTACTAAAAGTTACTGGTCCCTTTTGGGGGTGATGAAAATGTTCTAAAATTAGATAGCGGTGATGGCTGCACAACCCTGGAATGTACTTAAAACCCTTAATGTAACTTTCAAAGGCTATGTTTTATAGTATGTGAATTATATCTCCATAAAGCTGTTATTCTTCAAGGACACATAATCTTTAAACAGGCCTTTTATAAAAGAGGAATTATTTCTGGTATCCTCTGCTTATGCAAATATACTTTCAAAAGCACACAAAGTTAGTCATATTTTGTAATCATACAAGTATATGTGAAAAAGAATATATAGTGTATGTTAAGGAATGATAAAAATCAGTATTTAACGAACATTTATCCAAGATGGCAGAGTAGAAGGATTCTCATAGCTCACTCTATCCCACAAATACACAAAAACTCACATGTATGGACCCACTCAGCCAACCAGAGCTCCTGCGGAACTCTGACAGAACATCACCCTCTTCGAAAGACAAGGATGCCAAAAATCTGGAAGGAGAAAAGGAAAAAAGAAAGAAGAAAAAGCAAAACACTGCAGGACTGGTCCCGTGGGGAGGGAGTGGCAAAGGAGGAACAACGCTCGTTCCCTGGATCTCCCCCTCTCCAACGGAGAGGCCAGTGAGAAGGAGGGGGAGATTCTGAGGCTCAGATTTGCCCCGAGCACCCCTTGACTGAAAGAACCAAGTTAAACAGGCACAGAGGGTTCCTGTGAAACCCAGCCTGAGACATGAGCTGGCAGCTGGGGGCCAGGACAGGCTGCCTGAGCCAGGTGGAGGACTGGGGCGGCTACACTGAGGCAGCCCTGGGGGACTGCAAGGTGCTATGCACCATGGCTGGTAGGGGATACAGGGAAGAACAACCTAGGCCCCCATAAATTATGAAAAAAAAGCAAAGCAACACGGCTGGTGTGACCTGAGGGGAGGGGCACCGTAGCCTTTGTCTCCTCAGAACTGTGCTGCCATTACTGACACTTCCCATGAGAAGAGAGGCGGGGTGTAGCCACAGCTGCCATGTCCTCCTGTGCACAGCACCTGGGTGGGGGCAGGGCTGAGACCTGAATCCACACGTGGTGGCTGCACAACCTCCTAGGCAGGACTGAAACTTGTTTACAGCCCAAGGTAGATAGGACCTATCTGCCCTGGAATTTCAGAGAACTCACACCACCAAGACAAACAAAGAGCTGAGATTTGGCATGGAGCAGGGTTGGGGCCGTTCTGCGGTCTTCGGAGCCCGCCTTCGGAGTGCTGACACAAGGCGGAGCGGGCAGCTGCAGAGCAGTGGGGCGACCAGCACCAGGAAAGGGTGGGCAGCCACCCGCCGTCTTGGCAGGAACACAGTACCTGACCACAGTGCCGGGAGGGGGCGTGATCCACCCACCTGCCTCCCCCAAGCCCAGTATCAGACTGTGGCATTGGGAGGGGGAGTGACACACCTGCCCACCTGGTAAGAGCTCAGCTCCTGACTCAGTGTTGGGGGGGTACGATCTGCTAGCCAACAACCACTGGGAGCAGCACAAACAAGGGTGTCAACAGAGGGCCTCTGGAAACAGCAAGCTGAGTTCATGAAACAGGGTAAAGACACAAAGACCTCTTGATAAAACCATTAAGAGCACTGCATCTCCAGGAGAACTAGATAACTGATACTCCTTAAGCCACAGTGCCAGAGAAATATGAGCAATATGAAGAAGCAGAGGAACCATTCCCAATTAAAAGGTCAAGAGAAATCCCCTGAAAGCATAATCAAGGAAACAGACATTGATGGCTTACTAGATCAAGATTTCAAAAAAGGAGTGATCAAAGAACTGAAGGAACTAAGAGATAGTGTTTAGAGGTATAAAATATGTCAAAAATGAAATAGAAGCTATAAAGAACTAAGTAGAATTGGTAAGTTCATTTGCTGAGATGAGAGCTGACTTAAAGGCTGTACAAAGTATGCTAGATAATGCAGAGGAACAAATAAGTGACCTACAAGACAGGAGAACAGAAAGCATCCAATCAGAACAGCTGAGAGAAAAACAAATAAAAAACAATGAAAACTATATAAGAGACCTACGGGATAATATAAAGTGCACCAATCTATTCCTAATAGGGGTTCCAAAAGGGGAATAAAGAACAAAGGGGATTGAAAAGGTATTTGAAGAAATCATGACTGAAAAATTCCCAAATCTAAAGGAATCAGATATCCAAGTACAGGAAGCTCAGAGGGTCCCAAACAGGAAGAACTCAAACAGACCAACACCAAGACATCATAAGCAAGATGGCCAAAGTCAAGGATAAAGAAATGATCCTAAAAGCAGCAAGAGAAAAACAAAGAGTGAATTACAAGGGAACTCCCATAAGCCTCTCAGCTGATTTCTCTACACAAATACTACAAGCCAGAAGGGAGTAGCAAGATATATTCAAAATCCTGAATGAAAAAAAGATGCAGCCTAGGATATTCTATCCACCAAGGCTATCCCTTAGAATAGAAGGAGAGATTAAGAATATCATAGACAAGCAAAAACTAAAAGAGTTTAGAAACACTAAACCCATGCTAAAAGAAATATTGACAGGTCTACTCTAAATAGAAAAGAAGCAGGGTGCTACAAAAATGAGAAACTCATATCTGGAAAGGAGATAACTGCCATGAATTACAAAAAGAATAAACACAAAATTGTAAGAGAAGACATCTAAATCATTAACAGTGGGAGAGGGAAGCAAGGAAAACCACTGTGGACAACAGTATGGAGATTCCTCAAAAGACTAGGAATAGACTTACCATATGACCCAGGAAACCCATTCCTGGGTATATATCCAGAAGGAACCCTACTTCAAAATGACACCTGCACCCCAATGTTCATAGCAGCACTCTTTACAATAGCCAACACATGGAAACAGCCTAAATGTCCATCAACAGGTGACTGAATAAAGAAGATGTGGTACATTAATTGAATGGAATTCTATTCAGCCACAAAAACTGACAACATAATGCCATTTGCAGCAACATGGATGTACCTGGAGAATGTCATTCTAAGTTAAGTAAGCCAGAAAGAGAAATAAAAATATCATATGAGATTGCTCATATACACACAACAACAACATAAATACAAAACAGAAACAGACTCAAGGAATACAAACTTGTGGTTGCCAAGGGGGCAGGAGGTGGGAAGGGACAGACTGGGATTTTAAAATGCAGAATATATAAACAAGATTGCACTGTATAGCACAGGGAAAAATATACAATATCTTGTGGTAGCTCATAGTGAAAAAAAAGCAACAATGAATATATATAAGTGCATGTATGACTGAAAAATTGTGCTCTACACTAGAATTTGACACAACATTGTAAAATAACTATTACTCAATAAAAAATGAAAAAAATAAAAAAATTGGTCAATGATGAAATCAAAGTTGAAATTTTAAAAATCTTGAGGCAAATGAAAACACAACCACACAAAACATGGAACGCAGCAAAGGCAGTCCTAAGAGGGAAGTTTATAGTGATACAGGCCTTCCTCAAAAAATAAGAACAATCTCAAATAAACAATCTAACCCACTAGCTAAAAGAACTAGAAAAAGAAGAGCAAAAACACCCAAAAGTCAGCAGAAGGAAGGAAGTAATAAAGATCAGGGAGGAAATAAATAAAATAGAGATTTAAAAAACAATAGAAAAATCAATTTAATCAAAAGCCAGATTTTTGAAAGAGTAAATAAAATTGACAAACCTCTGGACAAACTCACAAAGAAGAAAAAAGAGAGAGCACAAATAAGAAAAATAAAAAAGGAAAATGGAGGAAGAGAGAAGGTGGCGGAGCAGAAGGACGCCCGTAGCACACCCTCTCCCACAAATACACCAAAACTCACATCCACAGAACCACTCAGCCAACCAGAGCACCTGCGGAACTTTGACAGAACATCTCCTTCCTCAAAAGATAGAGATGCCAAAAATCTGGTAGGAGAAAAGGAAAAAAGAAAGAACAATAGACGAAGCAGGGTGGGATGGGCCCCGCAGGGAGGGAGTGGCAAAGAAGGACTGGCACTCGTTCGCTGGGTCTCCCCTCTCCAGATGAGAGGCCAGTGGGACAGAGAGGGAGACTCTGAGGCTCGGATCTGTACAGAGCAGCCATTGACTGACAGAACTAAGTTAAATGGGCACAGAGGTTACCCCCAACACCCAGCCCAAAACACGGGCTGGCAGCTGGGGGCAGGTCCAGGCTGCCCAAACCAGGTGGATGATGGGGGCGGCTGCACTGAGGTAGCCCCGGGGGACTGCAAGGGGCTGGGCGCCATAGCTGTGGGTGTACAGGGTAGAACAACCTGGGCCCTCCATAAAACAACACGGTTGATGTACCCTGGGGGGAAGGGTGCATATCTCCATCTCTGAAAACCCGCGGAAAGTTTTCAGAACAAGAGAGGCAGGGCTCAGGCACAGCCACCATATCCTCCAGTGCTTAGCATCCAGGCAAGGGCGGGGGTGAAACCTGCATCCACACCGAAGGGCTTAGCAGCCTCAAAGAGCAGACAGAGACTTTTCTACAGCCCGAGACAGATAGGATCCTTCCATCCTGGTCCCTCAGAGAACTTTCTCCGCCAAGACAAACAAGGAGCTGGGTTTTGGCCCGGAGCAGGGACAAGGCTGTTCCTAGGCCTTCCCCGAGCCCACCTGCGGAGCGCCGACCTAAGGCGGAGCTCGCAGCAGCACAGAGAAGCAGACCTACCGGTGTCGGGAGAGGGAGGACAGCCCCCCACCTTGCAGGCAGGAAAGCAGCCCCTGAAAGCGCTGCTGGGAAGGGAAGCGACCTGCCCTCCTACCTGGCCAGTCTGCAACATCTGACTGCAGCACTGGGAGGGGCAGTGACCCGCCCGCCCACAGGAAAGGAGAGCTTCACCTGACCCAGTGTTGGGAGGAGGCATGATCTGCTTGCCAACAGGTACTGGGAGCAGCACAGAAGAGGGCGCCAATGGAGGGCCTCTGGAAACAGCAAGCTGAGCTTACAAAACAGGCCGAAGACAGAAATACTTCACATTAAAAGCACACAGACTCCAAGAGAACACCGACCCTCCCCCCCTTTTTTTTTAATCTGTACTTATTCAATTTCCTATTACCCTCTTAATTTTTACTTCTTAATTCATTTCTATTTCTTTTGGGTTTTGATGTCCTGTTATTGATTAGACACAGGTTGCAAATACATCTTTTCCTCTTTTTCTTAAAGGTTTTAAAAGGACTTCTCAACCTGATTGATATTCTGCTTCAACTTGCTCTTCTGTTATTCATTATACATTCTTTTCAAAACTTTTTTCTCCCTTTTTTTAAAATTCTTTCTCTCTCTTATTTTTTTCTTTTTTTCCTAAGTCTTATTCCTACATAGGCATTAGGTAGATAAACTCCTTAAAGACGACAATAGATAACTGATACTCCATAAACCACAGTGCCAGAGAGGTATCAGCAAGATGAAGAAGCAGAGAAACCATTCCCAATTTAAAGAACAAGAGAAATCGCCTGAAAGAAAGATCAATGAACTGGATATCGATAGCCTACTAGATCAAGATTTCAAGATAGAAGTGATCAAAGTGCTGAAGGGATTAAAAGAGATAGTGTTTAGAGATATAAAATATGTCAAAAATGAAATAGAAGCTATAAAGAAGAGCCAAGTAGAATGGGTAAACTCATTGACAGAGATGAGGAATGATTTAATAGCTGGCAAAGCCGACTAGATAAAGCAGAGGAACGAATTAGTGACCTAGAAGACAGGACAATAGAAAGCACCCAATCAGAAAAGCTACAAGAGAAACAAATAGAAATGGTGAAAATAGCATAAGGGACCTATGGGATAATATAAAACATCCCAATCTTCGCCTAATAGAGGTCCCAGAAGGGGAAGAAAGATCAAAGGGAATTGAAAATGTCTTTGAAGAAATCATGACTGAAAACTTCCCAAAATGAAAGGAGTCAGATATCCAAGTACAGGAAGTTCAGAGGGTCCCAAACAGAAGAATTCAAACAGACCCACACCAAGACATATCATAATCAAGATGGCCAGAGTCAAGGATAACAAAATGATTCTAAAGGCAGCAAGAGAAAAGCAAAGAGTAAGTTACAAGGGAACCCCCATAAGGCTCTCAGCTGAGTTCTCTACACAAACACTACAGGCCAGAAGGGAGTGGCAAGATATATTCAAAGTCCTGAATGAAAAAAAAGATGCAGCCTAGGATACTTTATCCAGCAAGGCTATCCTTTAGGATAGAAGGAGAGATAAAGAATTTCACACACAAGAAAAAGCTGCAGGAATTTAGCAAAAATACACCCATGCTAAAAGAAATATTGAAAGGTCTATTCTAAATAGAAAAGCAGCAGGATGCTACAGAAATGAGAAACACACAACTGGAAAGGTGATAACTCATGAATTACAAATAAATTAAACATAAAATTATAAAAAAAAAGTCATACAAATCATTGAGAGTAGAAGAGGGAGGCAGGGAAATATAGAATATTTTTTTTCTTTCTCTTTTCAATTTTTTTATCAGTAGTATGTGTTTGAGATCATGTTACTATCAGTTTAATAAAAACAGTTATAGTAATGGGCTAATAGATTAATGAAAAAGTGTAATCACAAGCCAAAAACTTACAAGGGAGTCACAAAAATTAAACAAAATCCATGATAATACAAAGGAAAATTACCAAACCACAAAAGGAAGAAGAAAGGAAAAAAGAGGATATACCAATTCAACTGCAAAGATAAGTTCAAAATGGCAATAAACATATATCTATCATTAATTACTGTAAATGTTAATGGACTAAATGCTCCAGTCAAATGACATAAAGTGGCAGATGGATAATAAAGAATGATCCTTCAATATGCTGCATACAAGAGACCCACTTTAGGGAGAAGGACATATACAGAATGAGAGTGAAAGGATGGAAAAGTATATTCTATGCAAATGGAAAAGCCAAAAAAGCAAGTGTTGCTGTAATGATCTCAGACAAAATAAACTTTAAAACAAAGGCCATAAAGAAAGATAAAGAAGGACATTTTATGATTAAAGGAGTGATACAAGATGAGGAAATAACACACGTTTATATGCATCCAATATAGGAGCACCTAAGTAATTGGAACAAATACTAACAGAGATAAAGGGGGATACTGATGGGAATACAATCATATTGGAGATTTTAACACTGCATTAACATCACTAGACAGATCTTCCAGACATAAAATAAATAAGGCAACAGAGAAATTAAATAATACAATAGAAAAACTAGATTTGGTGGATATTTTCAGAGCATTACACCCCCCCAAAAAAAGGATATTCATTCTTTTGAAGTGCACATGGAACATTTTCCAGGATTGATCATGCACTTGGGCACAAAAGGAACTTCAAAAATTTTAAGAAGATAGAAATTATCTCAAGCATCTTTACTGACCACAATGCCCTGAAAGTAGAAATCAATGACAGGGAAACAAAGGAGAAAAAAAAGAAATCATGGAGATTAAATGATATGTTATTGAAAAAACAATGGGTGAATGAGGAAATCAAAGCTGAAATTAAAAAATACTTTGAGAAAAATGATAATGAAAACACCACCACTCAAAATCTATGGGACACAGTAAAGGCAGTGCTAAAAGGGAAGTTTATAGTGATAGAGGCCTTCCTCAAAAAAGAACAATCTCAAATAAACAATTTAACCCACCAGTTGAATGAAATAGAAAAAGAAGAACAAAAAGCCCCAAAAGGCAGCAGAAGGAAGGAAATTATAAAGATCAGGGAGGAAGTAAATACAATAGAGATTAATAAGTCTATAGAAAAAAATCAACCAAACCAAAAGCTGTTTTTTTGAAAAAGTAAATAAAATCGACAATCCTCTGGCTAAACTCACAAAGAAGAAAATAGATAGAGCACAAATTAGCAAAATAAGAAAGGAAAATGGAGAAATTGCAAAGAATAAAATAGAAATACAGAATATCATATGAGAATATTATGAAAAACTATATAGAAACAAACTGGATAACCTAGAGGAGATGGACAAGTCTCTTGAAACATACTGTCCACCAAGACTGAAACAAGAAGAAACTGAACAATTGAACAATCCGATCACTGGAAAGGAAATAGAAATAGCAATTAAAAACCTCCCTACAAATAAAAGCCCAGGACCAGATGGCTTCACCGGGGAATTCTACTAAACATACAAAGAAGAACCCATAGCAGTCCTTCTCAAACTCTTCCAGATGACTGAAAAGGAGAGAATACTCCAAACACATTCTATGAAGCCACCATCACCCTGATAACAAAACCAGGCAAAGACACCAACAAAAAAAGAGAATTACAGACCAATATCACTGATGAACATAGATGCAAAAATCCTTACCAAAATACTAGCAAATAGAATTCAACAACACATAAAAAAGATTATATATCATGATCAAGTGGGGTTCATCCCAGGGACAGAAGTGTGGTTCAAAATATGCAAATCAAGCAATGTAATAAATCACATCAACAAGAGAAAGGACAAAAACTACATGATCACCTCAATCGATGCATAAAAAGCATTTGATAAAATTCAACACCCATTTATGATAAAAATTCTCACAAAAGTGGGTATAGAGGGAAAATATCTCAACATCATTAAAGCTATATATGACAAACCTACAGCCAGCGTAGTATTCAATGGTGAAAAACTCAAAAGCTTCCCACTAAAATTTGGGACAAGACAAGGATGCCCACTATCACCACTCCTATTCAACATAGTCCTGGAAGTCCTAGCCACAGAAATCAGGCAAGAGAGAGAAATAAAAGGGATCCAGATTGGAAAAGAAGAGGTAAAAGTGTCACTATATGCCAATGACATGTTATTATATATAGAAAACCCTAAAAGGTCCACACATAAACTACTAAAGCTGATTGAAGAATTCAGCAAGGTAGCAGGTTACAAGATTAATATTCAAAAATCAGTTGCATTTCTTTACACTAGCGATGAATCAACAGAAAATGAAAGTAAAGAAACAATCCCCTTTAAAAAAGCACCCAAAATAATAAAATATCTGGGAATAAATCTAACCAAGGAGGTGAAAGAATTATACACAGAAAACTATAAACCACTGATGAAGGAAATTAAAGAAGACTTAAAAATTGGAAAGATATCCTATACTCTTGGATTGGAAGAATCAATATTGTTAAAATGGTCACACTACCCAAGGCAATCTACAGATTTAAAGCAATCCCTATCAAATTACCCAGGACATATTTCACAGAACTAGAACAAATCATAATAAAATTTATATGAAACCATCAAAGACCTAGAATTGCCAAAGCATTACTGAAGAGAAAGAAAGAGGCTAAAGGAAAAACTCTCCCAGACTTCAGAAAATACTGTAGAGCTACAGTCATCAGGACAGCATTGTATTGGTACAAAAACAGACATAAAAACCAATAGAACAGAATAGAGAGCCCAGAAATGAACCCACAAAATTTTGGTCAACTAATTTTCGACAAAAGTGGCAAGAATATACAATGGAATAAAGACAGTCTCTTCAGCAAATGGTTTTAGGAAAACTGGACAGCAGCATGTAAAACAATGAAGCTAGAACTCTCCTTTACATTATACACAAAAATCAACTCAAAGTAGATCAAAGACTTAAACATAAGACAAGATACAATAAACCTCCTATAGGAAAACATAGGAAAAACATTATCTCACATACATCTCAAAAATTTTCTCTTAGTATAAATAAAAGCAAGAATAAACAAATGGGACCTAATGAAACTTACAAGCTTCTGCCCAGCAAACTAAACCATAAGTAAAACAAAAAGACACCCTACGGAATGGGAGAAAATTTTTGCAAGTGAAACCGACAAAGGCTTCATCTCCAGAATATATAAGGAGTCCATATGACTCAATAAGAAAAAAAACAAACAACCCAATCCGAAAATGTGCAAAAGACCTAAAGAAGCAATTATCCAAGGAAGACATACAAATGATCAAAAAGCACATGAAAAAATACTCAATATCACTAATTATCAGAGAAATGCAAATCAAAACTACAATGAGGTATCACCTCACACCAGTCAGAATGGCCGTCATTCAAAAATCCACAAACGACAAATGCTGGAGAGGCTCTGAAGAAAGGGGAACCCTCCTACATTGCTGGTGGGAATGCAGTTTGGTAAGCCACTGTGGAAAACAGTATGGAGATTCCTCAAAATACTAGGAATAGACTTACCATATGACCCAGGAATCCTGCTTCTGGGCATATATCCAGAAGGAACCGTACTTCAAAATGACATCTGCACCCCAATGTTCATAGCAGCACTATTTACAATAGCTAAAACATGGAAACAGTCTAAATGTCCATCAACAGGTGACTGAATAAAGAAGATGTGGTATATTTATAGAATGGAATACTACTCAGCCATAAAAACCGACAACATAACACCATTTGCAGCAACATGGATGCTACTGGTGAATGTCATTCTAAGTTAAGTAAGTCAGAAAGAGAAAGAAAAATATCATATGAGATCACTCATATGTGGAATCTAAAAAACAAAAATAAAAACAAACAAACAACAACAGCAACAACAAAAAACAAAGCATAAATACAAGACAGAAATAGACTCATAGACATAGAATACAGACTTGTGGTTGCCATGGGGGCGGAGGGTGGGAAGGGATAGACTGGAATTTCAAAACTGTAGATAAGATAAACAAGATTATACTATATAGCACAGGGAAATATACACAAAATGTTATGATAACTCACAGAGAAAAAAATGTGACAATAAGTGTGTTTATGTCCATGAATGACTGAAAAATTGTGCTGAACAGTAGAATTTGATACAACATTATGAAATGATTATAAATCAATAAAAATGTTTAAAAAAGAAAGGAAAATGGAGAAATTACAACAAATAACATAGAAATACAGAATAATATAAAATAATACTATGAAAAGCTATATGGAATGAAAATGGATAATCTAGAGGAGATGGGCAATTTTCTGGAAACATGCAGTCCACCAAAACTGAATCAAGATGAAACTGACCACTTGAACAAATTGATCATTAGAAATGAAATTGAATTAGCAATACAGAAAAACTTCCCTACAAATAAGAGTCCAGTACCAGACAGCTTCACCAGGGAATTCTACCAAGCATACAAAGAAGAACTCGTACCAGTCCTTCTCAAAGTCTTCCAGAAGATTGAAAAAGAGGGAATACCCCCAAACTCATTCTATGAAGCCACCATCACCCTGATAACAAAACCAGGCAAAGACACCAACAAAAAAAGAGAATTACAGACCAATATCACTGATGAACATAGATGCAAAAATCCTTACCAAAATACTAGCAAATAGAATCCAACAACATATAAAAAAGATTATATATCATGATCAAGTGGGGTTCATCTCAGGGACACAAGGGTGGTTCAACATATGCAAATCAATCAGTGTAATACATCACATCAACAAGAGAATGGACAAAAACCACATGATCACCTCAATCGATGTAGGAAAAACATTTGATAAAATTCAACACCCATTTATGATAAAAACTCTCGCCAAAGTGGGTATAGAGGGAACATATCTCAACATCATTAAAGCTATATATGACAGACCTACAGCCAGGATAGCACTCAACAGTGAAAAACACAAAAGCTTCCCACTAAAATCTGGGACAAGACAATGCTGCCCACTATCACCACTCCTATTCAACATATTCTTGGAAGTCCTGTCCACAGCAATCAGGCAAGAGAAGTAAAAGGGATCCAGATTGGAAAAGAAGAGGTAAAAGTGTCACTATATGCCAATGACATGTTACTATATATAGAAAACCCTAAAAGGTCCACACAGAAACTACTAGAACTAATAAAAAAGTTCAGCAAGGTTGCAGGTTACAAGATTAACGCTGAAAAATCAGTTGCATTTCTTTACACTAATGATGAATCAACAGAAAAAGAAAGTAAAGAAACAATCCCCTTTAAAATAGCACCCAAAGTAATAAAATAACTAGGAGTATATCTAACCAAGGAGGTGAAAGACTTATACACATAAAACTATGAAACATTGATTATGGAAATTAAAGAAGACAAAGAAAAAAAAAAGGAAAGATAGCCCATGCTCCTGGATTGAAGAATCAATATTGTTAAAATGGTCATACTGCCCAAGGCAATCTACAGATTTAGTGCAATCCCTATCAAATTACTCAGGACATATTTCACAGAACTAGAACAAATCATAGTAAAATTTATGTGGAATCACAAAAGACCTAGAATTGTCAAAGCATTACTGAAGAAAAAGAAAGAGACTGGAGTAAACTCTCCCAGACATCAGACAATATTATAGAGCTACAGTAATCAAGACATCATGTTTTTGGTACAAAAACAAACATATAGACCAATGAAACAGAAAAGAGAGCCCAGAAATGAACCCACAAACTTTTGGTCAACTCATCTTCGACAAAGGAGGCAAGAATATACAATGGAATAAAGACAGTCTCTTCAGCAAATGGTGTTGGGAAAACTGGACAGCAGCAATGTAAATCAGTGAAGCTAGAACACTCCCTTACACCATACACAAAAATGAACTCAAAATGGATCAAAGACTTAAACATAAGACAAGATATAATAAACTTCCTAAAAGAAAATATAGGCAAAACATTAACTGACATACATTTCAAAAGTGCTCTCCTAGAGCAGTCTACCCAATCAATAGAAAAAAATGCAAGAATAAACAAATGGGACCTAATGAAACTTACAAGCTTCTGCACAGCAAAGGACACCATAAATAAAACAGAAATACAACCTACAGAATGGGAGAAAATTTTTGCCAAATAAACCGACAAAGGCTTGATCTCCAGACTATATAAGTAGCACGTACGACTTCATAAGAAAAAAACAAACAACCCAGTCTGAAAATGGGCAAAAGACCTAAATAAGCAATTCTCCAAGGAATAAATACAAATGATTAATAGGCACATGAAAAAATGCTCAATATCACTAATTATCAGAGAAATGCAAATCAAAATTACAATGAGGTATCACCTCACACTAGTCAGAATGGCTATTATTCAAAAGTCCACAAATGACAAATGCTGGAGAGGCTGTAGATAAAAAGGAACCCTCCTACATTGCTGGTGGGTATGCAGTTTGGTACAGCCACTGTGGAAAACAGTATGGAGATTCATTAAAAGCTAGGAATAGACTTACCATATGACCCAGGAATCCCGCTCCTGGGCATATATCCAGAAGGAACCCTACTTCAAAATGACACCTGCACCCCAGTATTCATAGCAGCACTCTTTATAATACTCAAGACACGGAAAAAGCCTAAATGTCCATCAACAGATGACTGAATAAAGAAGTTGTGGTATATTTATAAAATGGAATACTATTCAGCCATAAAAGCCAGCAACATAACGCCATTTGCAGCAACATGGATGTTACTGGAGAATGTCATTTTATGTTAAGTAAGCCAGAAAGAGAAAGAAAAATGCCATATGAGATCGCTCATATGTGGAATCTAAAAAACAATCAAACAAACAAACAAACAAACAAAAAAGAAAACCTAAATAGAAAACAGAAACAGACTCACAGACATAGAATACAAACTTGTGGTTACCAGGAGGACAGGGGCTGGTAAAGGACAGACTGGGATTTCAAAATGTAGAATAGATAAACATGATTGTACTGTGTAGATCAGGGAAATATATACAAGATCTTGTGGTGGCTCACACCAAAAGAAAATGTGAGAATGAATGTATGTATGTTCATGTATAACTGAAAATTGTGCTCTTCACTGGAACTTGACACAACATTGTAAAATGACTATAACTTATTTTTAAAAAAAAGTTTAAAAAAATCAGTATTTAATGTAGTTGTTACTTCCAGAGTTTAAATTGGGGGGATGAAACTAAACAAAGCACTTAGTTGGTAACAGTTATGCTCTTTTTCTTAAACTGGAAGACAGATCATTATTCCTTACAGCTTAAATACATTTTCTACTCTTGTGAATCTACTCAGTATGGAGTAAAATTAACTGAAAATATTTAGGGGGTAGAGCTCAGCAATAGAGTGCATGCTTAGCTTGCACAAGGTCCTGGGTTCAATACCCAGTACCTCTATAAAAAAAATAAGATTAATACTATTTAAAAATTAAATAAACAGAGCCCAAATAGCTTTGAGCACAGGAGGATTATCCCCAAAATATCCCTACCTCTGCCCTCTACATTTTGTGTAAATTAATCTGTGTCAAAGAGTAGGACATTTGTGGTGTGACTGTCATTTCCTAAAATGAACTATAATAAGAAAAACTACCATGCAAGAACCTTATAAAAATATGACCTTTTTACTTTGCCACTGTATTTCTGAGATGCCTTTTCCTGGTTGGAACAATATACAAAACAATGGAGAAGCCAAAGACAAACTTAGGCAAAAGACATCAATATTCAGCCTTTGGCCCTAAACTCATTTTTTTTTGGTGAAGAGAGGAGAGTACTTCAAAAACCATCTGCAGCTTTCTAGCTAAGAAGCCATACTGGGCACACACCCTCAGAATCCTGTTAAACAGAATGGATAATTATGCCCATACATCAGAGCTGCCGTGTAAGCTTCTTCCTGAAAAGCCAGGCTGATAGGCTCAGGGCTAGAGAAATCTGGTCAGCAGCTCATTGCTGGTACCCAGAAATGTGGATCTGACCATCACAGCTGGACAGAGGCCAGATGAACAAGAGAAAATTCCTGGTTCGGTGCTGCACCCCTCTGGAGGTTGAGGCCACCAAAAGCAAAGGACTAATCACACAATTCAGAGCAGTGGTGGTGAAATTCAGTGTTCTGGCACTCACGTATTTCCCTTCAGACAGTGCAGTTGGTGTTTTAATTTCGACATAAAGCACAAACTAATTCTTTATCACTTTTTTGCCTTCCTAACACTGTAAGGGCTGTTTGTTTGCTTAAGTAAAACAATAATAAAATATTGCTCATTTGAGATTTTGAACATGTATATCTCCATATATATTAAGAAGCATTTCTAAATACAGAAAAGCACTAATTTTACCAGTTTTGCCATTGAAACCCTGAGATATCAGGGCTGCTCTTAGTCCACATCTGTAGGGCTGAGTGAAGCATTCCTCTAGGGGCCAGAAGTTCAAGGATGATCCTCCCTCAAGACCTCATTTCTTTTTCAAGTGTAGTATTGTCTTAAGATATTGGAGTGTTTCCTAAGGGTAATATTCCTTTCAGAGGCTGGGCTGCATTATCTAAGAAAAATGTTTTTCCATTTCACTTATTTATTATCCTCAGGACAAAAGGGATGTATCATCCAAAGCAGAAAGTGCTCTGCAATGAGTCTTCTTTTACTAAGCCAGTCGGAGATCCTGAAAATCATTTTATATCTAGTCAACTTTTTAGCATGGTAACAAGGAATAAAGAGAAGTTACCTCAAGGTACAGTTATTTTGATTAAAATATCCATACAGCAAGCAAGCCACCCCAACGACTGCTGCCAGGAGGAGCATCTGAGTGTAATAGCCCAGACAAGAAAAGTAGATTCCGACCTTCTCTCCATAGGATTTCCTGCAGAAAGATGGTAGTTTCAGAAGACACATAATCACTCTGTAGCTTCATCCTCATATTAATTTCCTTTTTTATTTTTCTTTGGTTTTGCGGGGGCATAATTAGATTTATTTGTTTTTTAAATGGAGGCATTGGGGATTGAACACAGGACCTCATGCATGCAAGGCATGCACTCTGCCACTGAGCTATACCCTCCCTCCATCATATTAATTTCTGATTCTAAATCAAGAGGGCTTGAAGTTTAAGCCTCTGACTCAATTCACACTTAAAACATATGCGTTTTCATAGCAGACCCCAAATTCTACTATGAAATAAGAAGTATTTTATGTATCATTGATTTACTGATCACAGGTTCACTTGCTGAAGAGAGGTATATGAGAACAGAACAAAGGAGGGGGCAAGACCAACTCCAGAGCAGATGCAGGGGATCATCATCACTCACCAGAAAGACTGGAACATTCAACAAATCCCCCCAAAGATCGATCTTAACAAGTATGACACAAGTGAACGTCAACAACTGGCTCAGTAATCTGCTCCTGCCTCATCTCGGGAACTTCCCTGGAGCAATTGCATTGTAAACCACAGATAATAAGAAAATGGCTGATAATGATAACAACTAGGAGTGCAATGTCTCTCTGACAAAATATTTATAAAACTCGTGGGAATGGGAGAGGGCAGGAGGGATGTGACTGAGGAAGGTACTGCCCTGTATTCTTTGTATCTAGCATGTCTGTTGTTCCTAGGTTTTAAAAACCTTTCAATATTTCTCAGTTAATCTGGAGTAGATGGAACAGGCCAGGGAGGCAAGATTATAAGAAAGGAGGCAGGACAGGAAGCGGTGCCAGTCTGGTCCTGAAAGGGACAGAGACATGCAGACACAGAGAGTTTAGACATGAGGCGGAACAATGAGATGGCTGCTCAGGTGTGTCTTGCTGTTGCTTATACTTCCCTCAACTGTCTCACTGCTGACTCGGCAGTGTTCATTAAAACCTGTGGATTTCCTTAGCTCTGAGTTCTCTCTGAGGCTTCCAGCTCAGTCTGGAGCTGGGTTGACCTCTGTGGGCTTAGCCTAGTGAGGACTCAGCTCTGAGAATAGTCTGGAGTCCTGGAAAACTTCACGCAGGAATACCCTTGGGCTAGACCAGCGCTCACAGGGCAGCTGTGAGACCAGCTCCATCGTCAGAGACCTGGGTGTGGACCATTCCATGGGGAAAAGGGCTGAGCCTGATACCGAATCAGATAGAAGGGACAAAGTGTGTTCATTCTCATGTGACTGGGCTTTGTTGCCTGGCTCATGGATGGCAGGCTCAGGATGGTGTCTGACAGAGAAAACCCTGGCAATGGGTTAGAGATGTCTTGGGCTCTTTCTTGTTAAGCTTTTTGAAATACATTCTTATCAACTATCCACCCTGGAAATGCCACATTCAAAACTGAAAGAATGTTAGAAGTTGTCTCCTCCAACTGGCCAATGGTAAACACAACCTGCTACTGTTAGAGAGCTGGTCAGGCAGCCTCTGCCTGGATATTTACAGTGATGGGGAGTTCACTACTTCCAAAGGTTACATGTTGGCAAGAAGGTCGGAAAGAATTTTTGAACCTTAAACAGATGTCTGCCTCCTAGTCCTTGCTGAAAGGCTAGGAATAATGAGGATCCCTTCAAATGTAGTTTTGTCAGATTGTTATCTCTCTGTGTCAAAAACACCCCAATTCTTGATATCAATTTTTCAAAATTCAGCTTTGATTTCTTTTTATCAAAGTTATACCATACATTCATTAAAGAGTCAAACAGTTCTAGAACACCGATTATAAAAAAGAGCAGTTCCCAACAACTGTCCCATTTCCTGGCCAGAAGCAACCTCGTTCAGCTCCTACTGCTGACTCTTGGAATAAATACCCCCTTGTCTCTGACTAATATCCTTGTAACACAGCCTACTGACTTTTTCAGCTTTATATATATTTTACTTTCTATTTTGATAAATGAGGATTAAGCTCTCTTTCAAACCCCATCTCATCTACACACCCAAACCTTCATTCTTCCAAACTTTTGACATGATTATATTATGATTTTGACCAGCTCAATATCCTTACTTTACATTATTAGGGCTCTGTACAGACTGTTCACACCTGTAGCAAGTTGTCTGCTAGGCTTACTTTTTACTTCCCTACTTTGTTTCTCCTGGAGTTAATAATTATCTTGGTGGTTCATAGCTTAGTTTTCTGTGCACTTAACAATTCAACCCCAGAACTTCTCCTAATGAATAACTTTCTCAATACTTTCCAATACATTGTCTACAAATTTCATCTCCTTGAATAAATCTCTTCAGATCTCCTTCAACCTGTATTAACAACATGCTAGTCTTATCACAGAGCTCAAGGGGTCACTAGTTGGAAGCAACAAAGGGAACACGTGAACCAGGAGCAGGGAACAGATCAACGTATTTTCCTTAGCAAAACATACTTAAAATAGTGGGAAAATTGTTTTCTTTACAAACAGAAACACACACAAACCCCAAAAGCCCATAAAGAATGATTAAAGAGCCATCAAACCCATTGCCCTGCCATCAAATACTGTATAACATAAAACAAAAATAACAGAAGGAAAACATCATATAAATATGAATCTCAAGAGGGATGGGGTACACTCAGTGGCAGAGTGTGTACTCAGCATGCATGAGGTCCTGGATTCAATCTCCAGTACCTCCATTAGAAAAAAAAAAATAAAAAGAAAAGAAAAAAGTATCAACTTTAAATATTTACATATGTACAAAACATCCTCTTAAAACTGTTCTACAGGATAACCTGGGTTAATGAGAAAGTGCCTCTTCATGACTGTGATCCTGTTGATAAATAAGGGAGGAAATTAGAATAAGACCGCATGAAATAAAATCCCTTATGAAATAATGATCCCAAGTGACAATCATTATTGGCTGCTGTCATCACAAAAAATAGAGACAACTGGACATTATGTACCTTATGACAAAACTCTACATAACAAGTATTCTTGCACAAAGTTGAACCTCAATCAGATCAAGCTTTTACGGGAGGATCAAATCACTTAGCTAAAGCAAATACATAGGATGGAGAAACAAGTCTAACACCACAGGGGGAATGAAATCAGCCAAACAGAAAATAGAGAAACCCCTCAAAAATTTCAAGGAAAATGAGAAACAGGAAAATCATAGATTAGAACCCACTTGAGAGATATGTTAGCTGCAATGTCTGAAACTAGTCTATATCCTGATGGCAATCCAAAAACTACTTAAACATGTATTTTTGTGACAATCAGGGAATTATTTTGTAACCCTAAAAAAAGAAATATTACCATTGTATTTAAAAGAGATCCTGTCATTTCACTAATGAAAAGTTAAGCTATGTAGGATTGTCTTCAAAATGACCCAGTAGCGGGGGAGGGGAGGAGGTGGAGATAAAAGATGCAACAACAGTGATTGAGTTTATAATTCTAGAGCTCGGTGACTGATACAGCTAGGCTAGCTATACTGTCCTATTTTTGTACATGTTTGAAATTTTCCATAAAATATGAAACAAGTGAAAATACTTCACAGTGTTTCAAAACTCTCACTTTGAAGATTAAGAGGTTTGCCCAAGTAGGTGGGCACGTGCATGGGGCACTGAGATTAGAATGAACAGGCACCTGGCTCCAGGCCGACCTGGGGCTACCTTGACCCTCCTCTTCTCCTCACCATCCACATCCAGCCCATAACTGCATCATGTCAGCTCCACTTCCCAAATGCATTCCACCTTGGCTCTCACCATCTCTCAACTGGCCCAATCCAAGAGCTTCCTACCCAATCTCCCTGCTTCCTGGGCCCCTGCAATTCATTCTCCACATTATCTTTGCAAAATTTGAGTGAGAGAAAATTAGTGCTTAAACTCTCATGACTGCTTCTCACTGCACTTAGTGTCTACACTCCTTTCCGTGCTCCTGATGCCCTTCTAAACCTCGTGTCTCATCATTCTCAGCAGCACTGGCTCCAGAATCTCCTCAAACCTGCCGAATGCATATGTGCCTTGGGGCCACTGGACAAGCTGCCTGTATCCCTGGGATGACTTTTCCCAGATCCTCAAAATCTGGCCTCCTTTTCACCATCCACATCTCAGCTCACATGTCACCCACTCAAAGATAGCTTTCTTGACTCAATTCCCCCCATGTCTCCCCATCTCAACACTGTGTTATTTCCTTCATTTCAATCAGACGTTTTGTTTCCTTATTTGCCCAATTATGTTTCTTTGCTCAGTTGTTCTTGGTCTCCCTCTTCCCAGCCGCCTTGCCAAACACTATAAGCTCCCGGGGAGCAGCCGACGTTGGTACTCTGAGAAGAGCCATGCTGAGTGAGACATTACAGTCATGTGGTGTAGTGGGACAGTGTCAGACAGCAGATACAGCAAAGCAGTGAGAATTTCTCTCATTTTATCATTTAAGTGAAATCTAACTTTTAATCCTGTTTAATGAAGAATTTGGGAGGTCTTTGGTCCAAGTTCCTGGGAGGCAACCTCTAACGCCTTGAAATTTCCCAAGATAGGAGTGTTTTTGTTATTCATGGTGGACCTTTGGATGGCTTGTGCTCATAAGATGACTCAGGATGGGGACTGGCATGGCAGAGACACCAACCATGTGATTAGAGGAATGGGGCTTTGAGCTGTGTGTCAGGTGAGTGACCACCAGGAGAGGAAGGGGCTCAAGGTTTAGGGCTAAGGAAAGGTTTGAGCTACAGTTAGGGTTTGGGTTAGCCATGTTGGTAGTGACTCAATCAATCATGCCTTTGTAATAAAGCCTCCAGTAAAACCTTGGGGCAACAAAGCTCAGAGCTCCGTGAGCTTCCTGGTTGGTAACACTCTTGGAGGACTATCACACTCAGATGCCGTGAGGGAAACCCTGAGCCCTTCCCACTGGAGTGCTCTCCACAACAGCTCAACTGATGAGATCCAAGAGCTGCTTCTTGTATATGCTTTGAGGAGGAGCCCTTTCCCTGCACAGAAGGCCCTGTTCATTGGGGCAGCTGAGGTCCTCTGACGGAGGCTGAAGTTGCACTGGGAAGCAGAAGCAAACAGGTGAGCATCACAATCACCACGTGTTCACATGTTCTGTTGATAAAATGTGGTGCTAACACTTCGTGGTCATTTCTAAATAAGGAGCCCTCACTTGCCAGGAGGGATGGAAGTACCATATAATTTTTCATAATTTTCACCCAGGGCTAAAACTAACCCCTTGAGGGTCATTTGCAAACGTGGGTAGAAATGAACACTTGGATGTTACAGTCTTGGGACCACCGTGGGTACCTGGTGAGAGCCCTGCAGATGCTTAATGTCCTACAAGCGGGCCAGTCTTACACAGCAAAAAACTAGGCCACCCAAGTGCCCAAACTGCTGCAGTAGAAGGACACCTGATGGTCCAGCCCCCTCCTTGGACACCCAGAGGAACCTGGACTCTGGCTGGTTAGGGGCAGGGTCAACTCTAAAACCCAGGCTTTTTTGTCCCTACAATTCAGTAGTTATTCTGTGACAGCACATGGAATATAAACAACAAAGAAACTTGACATGATGTTATATATTTAGCTTACTCAAGAAAC
The DNA here is from genome assembly GCF_048773025.1 of Camelus bactrianus. Taxonomy (NCBI): domain Eukaryota; kingdom Metazoa; phylum Chordata; class Mammalia; order Artiodactyla; family Camelidae; genus Camelus; species Camelus bactrianus. The sequence continues at coordinate 47,603,984 of NC_133557.1, read as the reverse complement.
AAAGCTTAAATCAAGTCATTCTCCTTCCCACCTGACCTACTTTCCTTTCTCCTGTACTAGAACCAGATTATCACCCACCCAGCCTTAATGTGGGCCCTGACTCCATTTACCTCCCTCCAAAACACCACATGAGATGATATCTCAGCCTGGATGTGGGACCAGCAATTACAAGAGGCTTTAGTGCAAAAGAACTGGTTGTGTGCAGATGCCAACTAAACACTGTAGAATCCTGATGTTCCACATTAGTAATCATGACAGCTGTTTGCAAGTGTCCCCAAACTTCATTTCAGGCTCTCACTGCTAATTTTGCTGGGGCATAAATATAAAACATGTGGACTGCCGGGCTGGATTGCTATGCTGGGTCTCTGAGCCAGGAAGCTCAGTGTCTGCTCCCTGCACCCAGCTCCCTGTTCTGTTCATGCATGTGTATCAAACAGCTGTTTAGTGTCCGTTTTAATATCTTAAACAGGGCATTTCAGTATTGCCTTCATCCACAAATACGTGTACCACACAATAGTAATGATCAATCTCAGTCTTTGCTTTCTTTGGTCTTAGAGAGTCAGATAAATGGATAGCAAAGATAACAAAGTCATAGAGCACTATAATATAGTATTTCCTTTATTTCAATGACAGTATTTATTTAAAGAGCTTGGATATAACATCCTTGCATTTACGGCATCATTAAGCGTCTGAAGCAGTCACATTTTAAAAACTTCATTTCATGAGAGGTGTTATAAGTTAGAGAAGTGCTCCTGAACTTGAGGGGTTGCTTTCATCTCAGACGGAGTCCCTAAAAAATGTCAACACTCTCCAACATTGCCATCATGACAAGAACCCAGACAGATAAACTTTGGAAAGCCTTGTGGTATTCTAGTGCACAGCCAGAAAATGGTATTTCAGAGGGAAAAAGCCTGAATTACAGAAAATGATAAATGAAATGGTCTAACATGTGTTTCTCTTACAAAGAACTAATACTTCTTTGGTTGATAATAACATCTATCAGTAATTATAAAAAGAGCTGACTGATGCATAGCACTTACTCTTAGCCAGGGCTGTTCTAACATTGACACAGATTCATTAATCCCCATAGCAACTCTACGAGGTGGGTAGTATTATTATCCCCATTTTATTGATGAGGAACTTGATAAACACAGAGGCTAAATGACTTTTACAAGGTCAACAGTGAGAAACCAGCACAGGTGTTCCAGCCTGAGTCTACGCTCTTGGCCACTTCTCTTTTTTTTTTTTTTTTTTTTTTTTTTTTTTGTAGTGGGGAGATAAGGTAATTCTCATGGGGGGTAGGGAGGTAATTAGGGTAATTTGTCTATTTTAGAGGAGGTGTTGGGGGCTGAACCCGGACCTTATGCGTGCTAAGCATGCGCTCCATCACTTGAGCTGTACCCTCCACTCTCGAGTCTATGCTCTTAGCTGTTAATCCACACTGCCACACATGGTAACTCTGGGGGAACTACAGTTCATTCATTCACTCACTCATTTAAACTCGGTCTTCCCGGTGCCTGGGATTCAGCAGTGAACAAGACAACATGGTTCCTGCCCTAAATGAGCTTGTAGCCTCCTGACATATTATCTTCATTTTACCCAGGAAGAAACAAGGTCAAGAAAATTAGCCCTTTCCTGTTAACACCAGAGGATACATGAGGTACTTTATTTCATTTTTGCCATTTGACTTACACCATGGCGAGGGAAAGCTGCCTTGCAGATCCCGGAGCTCACAAGCCTGTTAATCCTGAATTTTGTAACACTGTCCCTTACTTGATACTTGATCTGAGAAAGGATGAAGTAAATCTAAAAAGATTCTAAAAGAGAGTGTGCGGTTTATACAGGATAACTAAACAGCCACTGTGTACTATCCTAACAGGAATCTGTAAGCATATTTCTTTTCTTTCTATTTTTTTCCTTCTTATGGGCAGCTTTTAAAAACCAAACCAAACCAACCAAACCAAATCACTGATAATTCAACAGCAGGTTCTAAATCACCCCTAAGACAGCAGCTAAACTCGGTTTAGACTTACCGTGTGGCTTCTGGTGGCTGGATTGAAGAACGTATCTTTATCCTGAATATAAAAGTCATTCACGCAGCTCTTCTCAAATAGGGCAGTGAAAAACTCTTGCTTGGCTTGATGATACTTTCATCCACTTGGAGGACTTTCATAAAACAGCTGAAATTATTGAAAGCTGAGGACTGGGTTTTCAGATCATTGGGTTTCAGAGGCAATTTTATGTGCATTATCTCAGCGTAAATACACAGCACCTCACACAGGGTGTGTACTTTTGCAAATACAAGCTTGTCATCCAAAACTTATATTGGGAGAATGAAAACACAAACCAGGAAACTAACTATTTTCACATTTTCAGTACATAGATTTTTCTTATGTTACTGGTAGTTAAAGCACGTGTGCAAACACACACACATATGACACTGGTAAAAGTGAAGATATAATAAAAATAGATTTGCAAACCATCATATATTTTTGCCTTAAAGATAATTTCTTTGTTGAAATTACTGAAAAGTTATTTAAAATCCTTACAGTTCATTCATAAAATTACCAAAGTTTTAGATGAAGAAAAACAAACTTGTTAATTTTTAGTCCAAAGTAGTAACTAAAAATAAAAACACTAAAATATCCTTTGACGTGGTATTGTAATGAAAATTTTTTAAATTTCTCAAACCTAGGACTATTTATATATCTGTTCAATATAGTGTTAAACAATCATTAAAAAGGATTTAGAAGAATTATGTATATTGTTATGGAATATATAATAAAAGGAAAAAGCAAAACAATGTGAAATAATTTTCCTTTTTGGAAGGGAAAAATATCTAATTTGAGCAAAAAAAATGTTTTGAAGAATTTTAAGATTCTTTATAGATAATTAAGTTATAGATGATTTTTAATTCCACTATTCTTACATTTTCAATTTTGGGGGGTAAATTTTTATAATAAAAAATCTTTAAAATTTTCTTGCATAAATACATTAATAGATATATTTATGACTACATTCTCTGGCTATTAAAAAAGATCTCCTAGCTTTGAAACTGAAACATACATTCAATAATGCAAATTCGGATTGGTCCTCTCACAGCCCAAAAAGAAGGCATGGCTGGGGTGATATGTTTCAAATGTCATTCCAGGTAACATGCAGGCTCCCAGCCAATGGCTGCAAAGGGACTGACACTGATCTGGTTGATTCCAGCTGCAGACCATCACAGATGAGGTTAGATTCATAGGCTCATTTTTTCGCTGTCAAAAGAAATCAGAAAATGTTAGGCTTTTACTTTCACCAAGGGAACAAGAAGTTGTTTGATATTTTTATGCAAAAAAAACCAACAAATCAATTTGAACCTGATGAAAAGACATTTGCTTAAAACAGCACAGTAGCAATGAAGTTGCTCTGGCTGGCAGGGACTTGTTGGATTCCTGTGAGTGCTGGACTCTTCACATGGAATTCCCTTGGCACTCCAGAAGGCCTGTGGTTGTCCCCGTGGGTTTGTGGCCATTTGTGGTGCACAAAAGTCTCTGGCTTTGCCACAATTTCAAAGCCTTTGTTGGCTTATGAAAGGTTTTGCACTCAAATGGAGTTTTTTTGTGTCCCACTCACTGATGTTATTTACCAGATTTATAGTCCAGATCTGATATTCTAGACTTTTAAAATCTTGCAGACATTCAAATGGTTCAGGTTTGGATGTGTATTCACCTCTGCAGGCCTGGACCAAATTTGATAAAACCACCCAGACAAGTTCAGCAAAATGCAAAAAAATTTTCTGTCTGCAAGACTGAAATGTCTGTGAAGCTATAAAAACTTCCACATCTACAAAAATAGGGAACAAACTCATCAATAACATATCTATCCATATTGCATGACCATTTAAAAAAATACTGTATTTACTGCTATTAAATTCTATCTGGCTATTGCCAAATTGTGTCCTAAACTGTAAGGAAAGTATATAAAGGAAGAGACTTTTTGACCTTTTAAGAGAAAAAGGAACCCTCCTACACAGTTGGTGGGAATGTAAATTGGTGCAGCCTCTATGGAGGACAGTATAGAGGTTCCTGAAAAAACTAAAAATAGAATTCCGTGTGATCCAGCAATCCCATTCATGGGCATATGTCTGGAGAAAAATATAATTAAAAAAGACACATGTACCCCAATATTCATTACAGCACTATTTACAATAGCCAAGGCATGGAAACAACACAACACAAATGTTCACTGACAGATGACTGGATAAAGAAGGTGTGGTATATTATATACATATATGTATAATATATACACATACACACACACACACACACACATATACACATACACACACACACAATGGAATACTGCTCAGCCACAAAAAATAAAATAATCCCATTTGCAATAACATGGATGTACCTACAGGGTATTATGCTAAGTAAGTCAGAGAAAGAAAAACAAATATTCTATGTATTAACTTATATGTATATCTAAAAAACAAGACAAATTAATAACTATAACAAAACAGAAATAGACTCACCGGTACACAGAACAGACTGGTGATTACCAATGGGGAGAAGGAGGAGAGAGGAGGCAGGATGGGGGTAGGGAATTGAGAGGTAAAAAGTACTACGTATAAAATGGATAGGTTACAGGGATGTATAATACAGCACAGGGAAATATAGCCATTATTTTATGGTGACTTTAAATGGAATATAATCTATAAAAATGTTGAGCCTCTGTTGTACACCTGAAACTAATATGATGTAAATCAACTACTTGATTACAAAATTTTTAAACAAAGTTTTCTTTTCATATTATTTGCAATAAGTTAGAAGCCAGCACTGTCCAATGGAAACATAATGCAAGTCACGATTTTCCAGTAATCCCATTTAGAAAATAAAAAGGAACAAGTGAATTTAATTCCAGTAATAACTATATTTATTCCAAAATATCCAATATACTATCATTTCAAAAGTATGATTAACACTTTTAAAACTTATTAATAAATATTTTACTTTATTTTTGTCGTACAAAGTCTTGAAAATCTATTATGTATTTTCCATTTATAGAACATCTCAATTCACAATATCCACATGTGGCTGGTGGCTACCATACTAGACAGAGAAGATTACACCATTCACACTTCTGATAAATTACCTGCTTTCTTACTTATTTTAAAAAAACTTTCAAAAAATGCTTTAGATATTCCCTATATCAAACTAAGCAACCTTGATGGGTGGGGAATATCTTCATTATAAAGTGAATAATAAAGGTAAGAGAGCCATGGTTACATGTATGTTAACGTAACAATACCTTCTTAATTCATTCAGGACTTTACAATCTTTCTTCATATGCCAAGGATTTACTGTCACTGTGAAATATTTTTCAGTATTATCATCTTTGGAACTGAGAGGCTTCTGATGACCTTGCTTTGCGCAACTGTACATAAAAGAAAATAACAAAACAGAGAAAAAGACCTTATTAAAGATTATTTAGGGGGGAGGGTATAGCTCAAGTGAAAGAGCATATTCTTAGCATGCACAAGGGCCTGGGTTCAATCCCAAGTACTTCTAAAAATAAAATAAAAAATAAAAACCTAATTACCACCCCCCTGCAAAAATTAATTAATTACTTTAATTAAAAGTTAAAATAAGATAATTTAGTTCAGGCTTATCAGGCTACAAGAGCAACAATGAATGCACCTCCCCCCTATTCATTTAGAGGAAGTCTCACAGTATATCCCAACATAAAGTCTAAAATATAATTCAGAACACTTTCTGATGGTCAGCATAATTTTAACAAAAAAGTAGATAATTACCTCCCTGGTGTCAGAGATCTATCAGAGATGGGCACAGAAAATTTAGTAAAAATGGTTTTGCAACTACCTTTGAAATAAATGCTGAGAAATGATCTTTTCTGCTGGAAATTAAACTGCTTTTACTTTCTGCAGTAGGCATACGTGTTTACAAACCAGGCAGGAACTGGATCATGTTTTGCACATACTTTAGAAACTTAGAAACTGATTTGAATTTTGCTGTTTACCTGCAAGGCTATTTTTCAGGTAATAACATAAGCTGGCCACTATACTAAATTTTGTTTCCCTATTTGCTTAATCCTCACAACAACTCTGTAAGCTGCTATTATTACCCCCATATAACAGATAAAGAGCTTGAGGCAGAATATAATTTGGTTAACTTGGTAAATGGTGGAGCTGGGTAAGACTGCAGCCAGTTTGACACTCAAGTCCGTTCTTCTCACCGATGTCTAATACTGCTACCTACATTCAGCAATGACAGTTGATTTCATATTTAAGTGTGTCATTTCTAAATGTTCAAAGCTATATTAGTACTGCTGTGTAAATTATTCTTTTGAGATGTGGTTGCCAAAAAACAAAAACAAAAACAAATAAGATCAGGGTGCCACTGGGGGGGAGTCTAAGTGCATATGGACGGACACAAGGGGACTTTTTGAGGACACAGTTGCACAACTCTAGAAATAGCTAAAATGGCTGACTTGTACAATTATAATCTGTGACTTTTATGGCCTGTAAATTATACCTTAATACAGCTATTAAATTAAGAAACTGGGATACCAAATTAAGACTAAAGCACATATATATATATATCACACAAAGAATAACAGGCAAATATCATTATTTACTGCACCATCTTCCTTCATGCAATTTCCTTTCCTCACCCGTTCCTGAAAGGATGATTCATTTTTAAAATACTCTTTTAATTTATTCAGCAAATAATTTTTGACTGCCTACTATGTACCCAGGACTAGTCTAGGCACTTGGAATAGATCAATAAACAAAATAAAAGTCCTGTCCTCGCGGAGCTTGGAGTCTAGCTGGGGTGGGGGATGGAGATGACAATTCACACAACAGAGCAGCAGTGGAGGTGGCATGTTAGGAAAGAGGAACCATGGAAAAAAGAAAAAAGGGCAAGGTAAAGAGAGTTGAGGGTATGGGATGAGGGTGATGTTGTATTAAATACCAGAGCAGGCCACACAGAGGACTGAGGTTAGGACTAGGACTAAGAGGTGAGAAGGCCCAGGCAGACGGAATAACCATCACCAAGGCCAGCGTGCACCTCGCATGTTCCAGGATGGGGCAGGGTGGGGGCTGCGGGGAAGGGTCAGTGCAGATCCTGTAGGGCCTTGGAGGACGTTGTAAGGACTGTGGCTTTTACCCGGAGTGAAATGGGGAGGCAATGCCGAAGGATGACACAATCTAACTTAGGTTTTCAAAGGCTCACTTGACTGTTAGGTGAGAATATTCAATACGGGTCAGAGATGAAAGGAGGGAAGCCACTGAGAAGGGCTGTGCATGAGGAGAGGACAGTGGCTCAGGGCAGGGAAGCAGCAGTGGAGACAGGAGCCATTGTGAGAATTGGCTGGGTTCTGGATATGTTTTAAAGGCAGTGTTAAACCAGATCTGTTAACAGAATGCATGTGATATGTCAGTGAGAGTCAGAATAATTCCAAGTTTTTTGACCCAAGCAGCTGGAAGGATTAAGTTTCCACTAACTGAATGGGGGAGGCTGCAGAAAGAACCAGTTTGGGGGGTAGGAGGACCAAGAGCTCAGTTTTTACACATGTTGGTTTTAATATCAGAGTTCCAAGTGAAGATGTCAAATCAGCAGAAGATTGTAAGAGTCCAGAGTTGGATAAAAAAGTCTAGTGGGAAACAGAAATGTGGGAATCATTGGTCACACAGATGGTACAGGAAGCCATGAAACCCAGGTACTCAAACATTAAGATAACCTGGCATTAACCATAGAAGTTAACCTTGCTCATGTCCCCAGGCCCAGAATCAACACTAATTGAGAGACACCTGATCCCTTGAGGGCCTGCCTACTAGGTGTGGATATCAGTCCAGTTTCCCGACCACTAGAGTTTTTAAAGGGAACTTACAAATGAATTAGTGCAAGACACTGCCTCCAGTGGGTGGGTCCAGAGCTGGAGTGGGAGAATGGGATGGTGCACGCTAACCCCTACAGCCGTGTGTGTGTGTGTGTGTGTGTGTGTGTGTGTGTGTGTCTGTGTGTGTGTGTCTGTGCGCATGTGTGTGTGCACAGGGGGATGAGTTATACCTGTCTTATGAAAAAGAGCTAGTAAGTTTAGAAGCTGAAAGTTGAAAGAACATCCAGATCTGGTAGAGGGGACAGGGGAAACACTGTGTACTGTAAGACATATCCCCATAATGCCATTTCCCACCAACCTTTCATCAGGAACACAGTTGGAAAGGGGGGAATTATGAAGATACATGTGATGTGCACAAACTTTCTGACCATGTAACACTGAATATCTACATATGTAGCAAGTTAATGATATTTATATCTGTTTCAAGTTTAATAATTTAAGTTCACAACAGAGGGAAAATAAAATATTGAGGACTGGTAGAAATATCATAGAAGGCTTTCAATGCTCAGAATGGAAGCAAAAGCAGCTCTGTCCTACAAAGAATGTTATTAAGAGTCATGAATATTTATATTTGCTTAAGAAATTGAGAATTACAACTTCCTGCTTTAAAGAATTATCTTTAAGGCAGATAACATACAATAAGCAACGTCTATACTGGTGCTTTCTTAAAGCTGTTTTTAGTTCCTGCTTTTTCTGATGTACTCCAGAAACTCTGCAAAGAAAAGCTTCTATTCAAAGGCTTAAAGGAATAAAGAAGAAATAACACTGCATTCTTTTAAGTGTTCTCTGTACTGAGAGTCACTTGCAAATGCAGCACCCTGCCACAGGTCTACATTTTTAATAATAAAGTCCTTTGTACAATTTTTCAATTGTTATGTGACTTTGTGTCAGTCTCTCACTCAGAAGCAGAATGGAGTACCAAAAACTGATACATCATGTCTAAAACTACAGATGTGGAAGATGAACGTACACCAGGAAACAGCCAAGTGGGAGGGTAAGGTTTACCTTTTAAGTTACCATAAGTGAAGTTACACCTTCTCCCTGCTTCCCCTGTGAAGAGTTAGTCTTATGCAGAAAAGCTGTCATTCTGAGAACTGTCTTTAAAATATTTGGAGATTCTTTTATAATATTTTTATTTATTTATTATTGTATTATTTAATTATTTTTATTTTGGCAGGGCATACATAATTAAGTTTATTTATTTTTGGAGGAGGTACTGGGGATTGAACCCAGGACCTTGTGCATGCTAAGCATGAGCTCTACCACTTGAACTATACCCTCCCCAGGAGATTATTTTTTAAGGTTCTTTTACTTTTAAGTCTTTTCCCAACTCTACATCCCATAGCAAGTATTAAACTTTTCCAATAGCCTATTGTTACAGAACATACTCTACAAGAGCTGAGGTTTCCCAGGGTTGGAATCCCAGAACTCTGTTACCAGATAATCCTAAAGCCTTCCTTCCATAACTGACTCTTCTGCCAATTCCCAACTGCAGGCAAGGTCAGCTTCTCAGACCAGGTAACTTTCTAACTCTGCCTAAGAACAATCTACTGCCAGTAATGGAACTCTCAGACAGGAAGCAAATAAAGCCTCTAATGAGGGCTGCCTCCTTCAAACAATCAGGATGCCATCACCAAGCAAAGATTTAAACCTACAGCAAAACTTCTGAAGACATCTTAGAAATAACATAGTTTCTTTAGATGCATACAATTTGCTCTGGAAGAGTGATTTCCAATAGAGGGAACAAAGGACCATATGACCCAAGCAATTTTTTAAAACTACACATAACCATCCCTCTTCATGTAAGAATTCAGGAAAGCCCTTTTTACAGGTCTAAGTATAACAGAATGAGAGCACCTCTAGGAGTAGGGTGAAAAGCAGCTAGGTAGACTTTTAGTGAAAAGGGGTGATGTAATAGGCCCCATCACCCACTTACCTCCCACCACAGGACAATCATCTCAGATCGAGAACAAACACTTAAGGAAACAGAGGTTATGTTTTTATGGTTTTCTGGTGGAAATAATGCCCTGAGTCATGTGAAGTTGTGGCTGCAAAATTGAACAGGGAGCCAGACATTTTCACATTCAGAACACAAATACTCAGCTCCCAGGTGGCCACCATCTCTGCTCTCCCCTTTGCCTGTTCACCCAAAACCTGCAGGGCTTCCCTGCTTGCAATGAGTCAACCACCGCTTCTCACAAATTCCTGCCAAGTTCACGTCAGCAGCTGGTGGTGGTGTCAAAGTCATCATTTCTACTGCTCTGAAGTTCCTCCATTACTTTATATCCCTTCTATTTTCTCTGTTGTCTTCCTAGATACACTTGCATTCAGAAGCTGGTTACCACACTAACATTGCCTCTGTAATGAGTCCAGGATATAGGAAGTAGAGGTTCAACTGTAACCAGTCCCAGAATACTTGTCATGCCACTCTAGTTTCCGAACAAAATACGCTGGCATCCTTCATCTCACCCAAAGAACCACTGCATTACTTAGAGGTTGTAAAAGCAGAGGGCTTTCTCCACTGGACACACTATAGTTTGTGGTAGAGTTTTGCTTTCAGTTTTTGCAACTAGTTACAGGCAAAAACACATGTTCTGCAAATTTTCTTCAAGTGTTTGGAATTTAAACTTTAATTAGATACAGAGCTGGCAGACTAACTGTAATCTATGAACATATGGTTATATTACCAAATAATGTTCATGTCTGCCCTATAGACATGTAAGAACTTGAATTACACCTGCAGTCTGTAGGCTTTTAGAATTGGATGTGAAGCATCCTGTGAGATAAAAAACCTCATATCCAGTCACAGAATACCTTACAGGTAACATCACATTAATGACACTGAATACATTAATATAGTCCATTTATGGCTAAAAGTTACATTTCCAATTTCTCAGAGCTAGAAAGGAGATGTCTAGAAAAGCTGGGAATGCCCAATTACCATAATGGCTTAACAGTTGAAGCAGACGCCTGCACCTCCCAGAGCGGAGGGCGGAGGGCACATTGCCCACCACCATGTCCTCCCCCAGGAAGTGGTGTGTGTGGAAGCAGGCAGGAGGGGGTGTCTGGGACTCAGAGGTGGAGAGGTGACAAAAGCAGGAGTGGAACTGCTCTGATCCTAGAACAACAGAGCTGTAAAAAGCTCAGCTCCAGTTCAACTTGCTCCCTCTCCCACTTTCCCTCCCACCTACGTGACAAAGAGAGCACAGTCGGGCACTTTCTGTCCCTGTCAGTGACTACTAGCAGGAAAGGGATCACGGTAAAAGCATGTCCTATAAAAGATCAGTCTCATTTTAAAGGCTATGTTATAAAAAATGAATAGCACTGTCAGAGTGGGACACTTGTGAGGTGCTTAAATAGGGAGAAGGAGGTTAAGGATCCATTTCCAGCACTTCTATGTCTTTTATCACTCCTATTTCTGACCTTTCTTTTGCCACTTTTCATAGCACTGCCATCACTGGCAGGTAAGAGGGCAGCAAAATGACTTGGCCATTTGGCTGATGGGGCTGCATTTCCCAGCACTGGAATGAAAAGGCACTGGAAGAGGATCAGCTGGAAGATGTGAACCGTGGTCCTGGCCTGTGCCCAACACTAACCAGGTGACTCTGGGTTAGGCTCTTAGTCTCTCTGGGCTTCCGGCTGTTTACTTATAAAAGAAGGTTTTGTCATTCCATAAATATATCCAATATGATATGTAACGTGAAAGTCAAACATAACATCTCACCTGTTTGCCTCAGGGAACTGTACAAGCACTGAACACTATGTGAATTTAAACACAGAGTTAAGAAAACTGTTGAGGTAAAGCACTAAACTGAACATGGAGATAAAGTTTTATGGATTTTCTTGGCTTTCTTTTTTAATTGCAACACTGAATTAAAAGTTATTAGCTGTACTCCACACCACCACCCCTGTGAATAAAGTAGGTAAGCACTGTCTTGATGCCTGCTATTGCCTGATGCTAAGCAGGGTGAGGGGTATAAAGGAGGCTGAACAAGGGAGTCTTCTCCAGTTACCAGCTAAGTGAGGAGGCACATTGGAAACCACCCGGGAATGGTACCAAGTCAGTACTCAAAGCCAAGATTACGGGCTACCAGTCATAAACAGTGCAGGAATACAAAGAGGAGCTAGAAGTATTTGGAGTAAGTAGGGAAGACTCTATGAAGGGGACGGGGCTCCAACTAGTTCTCAGGGCAATTCTAAGCTGTTTTAACTGAGGACTGGATAGGAAAAGGCTGGAGACTCCTGGCTTTTGATAAAGCACAGGTTACACTAGGGGACTAAGGCACATAATGATTGGAACACATAAGGTAAGGCCAAAAATGGAGGGCTGAGACGACCTGGCTGAGATCAGGTTGTAGTAAGTCTTTGACTTGACTCAACATGTTGGAGGGTCAAAACTGTAGGTAGATCGAAAGGTGGGGAGAGAACATCCAAGTATCAGGGATGAAAGCTCTTCATCAGAGTATCAGCAATCAGAATAGACACTTGAAACCAAAATCATACAGTTCCAGAAGCTGACAAAATGTGGAGTGTGATGAGAGAAAGATAAAGTAAAGACTATTCCAAGCCTTTGGGTATTCAGGACTGGAAGAATAATTATCCCACTGAATAAGTGGAGACACTGCAAGAAAAAGATTATGAAACCAGCTTTATACATGTTGAATCTGACATATGAGCTAAGAGTAGGTGTTCTCTAAAAAGCTCAAAATTCAAAACTGAAGCACAGATCTAGAGTACAGGCTTAAGATGTACATGGACAAGACATGATAAGTCTTCTAAAAGAAAACATAGGCAAAACATTCTCTGACATAAATCTTAGCAACGTTCTCCTAGGGCAATCTACCCAGGCAATGGAAATAAGAGCAAAAGTAAACAAATGGGACATAATTAAACTCATAAGTTTCTGCACAGCAAAGGCAACCATAAGTAAAACAAAACAACAACCTACAAATGGGAGAAAATATTTGCGAATTATACGACTGACAAAGGCTTAATTTCCAGAATATATAAACAGCTCATACAATTTAATAACAAAAAACAAACAACTCAATCCAAAAATGGGCAGAATACCTAAGCAACCGTTTCTCCAATGAAGACATACAAATGGCCAATAGGCACATGAAAAAATGCTCAATATCACTGATTAACAGAGAAATGGAAATCAAAATTACAATGAGATATCAGCTCACACCTGTCAGAATGGCCATCACTCAGAAGTTCATGAATGATAAATGCTAGAGAGGCTTTGGAGAAAAGGGAACCCTCTTAACACTGCTGGTGGGAATGCAGTTTGTTGTAGTCATTATGGAAAACATGGAAATCCCTCAAAAAAATAAAAGTAGACTTACCCTATGATCCAGCAACTCCACTTCTGGGTATATAACTGGAGGGAACTCCAATGTGAATGCTGCACCCCAGTATTCGTAGCACCACTTTATACAATAGCCGAGACACGGAGGCAACCTAAATGTAGCAACAGATGACTGGATAAAGTTGTGGTATATTTATACACTGGAATACTACTCTACCATGAAAAGGACAAAATAACACCATTTGCAGCAACATGGATGGACCTATATCGTCATTCTAAGTGAAGGGAGCCAGAAACAGAAAAATACCAAATGATATCACTCATATGTGCAACCTAAAAAAAGAAAGAAAAAGACAGTGTTAACTCATCTACAAAACAGAAACAGACTTGCAGACTTAGTAAATAATCTTAAGGTTACCAGGGAAAGGGGGTGGGAAGGGATAAATTTGGGAGTTTGAGATTTATAAATGTTAGCCACTATATATAAAAACAGATTTTAAATAATGTTTCTTCTGTATAGCACAGAGACCTATGTTCATTACCTGGCAATAACCTATAATGAAAAAGGCGATACAGCCACCAACTGAGGAAGCAAGAGAAGAAAGGAGAGTTAGTTATGCTGGGCTAGATCCCACTTCTAAAATCCTTGTCAGCCACTGAGGCTGCCCCAAGTACACTCAGCCCTCCTCCCAGGAACAGGCTGACATGACATGCGTCCTACGAACCTGGCCCTGGGGGAGATGGGAGCAAGTCCACCTGCTCCCCCTGGGGCAGCACCCCTCCCCGCAGCCCCCGCCTCCTGACGGCACCGCACCTGCCTGCCAGGAGCCCAGTGACTTGGAAACAATTGATCGGCGAACCTGGGGCAGCGGCGGGGAGAGGGGCGCTGCCCATGGCAAGCTGGTCAATATGCCCCCATCTCCCCCGTGGCCTGTCCTGGGCTCAGCCTCTGCTGCCCCAGGCACGGTCCCCAGGTCAGCCTGCTCCCGGGAGGAGGGTGCGGTGTGGTCGAAGGCAGCAGCGGATTATGGGGTCTGCCCATGGGAGCCTGTGGATTTGCTTCAAACTCCCCAGCGCATGGCCTGGGCTTGGACTCTGCTACCCTAGTTTCATGAAACTCAGGTTACAGGTCAGCCTGTTCCTGGAAGGCGGGTGCTGTGCTGTCAGGGGATGGCGGCACCTGCGATGGCGGGATTGGGGCTGCCTTGTGAGAGCGCGGGGGTTTGCTACCATTTCCCGCTGTTGCTGAAGCCATCCCCACAAACTGACCGCACCGCGCCAACCTCCCAGGAGCAGACTGACCTGTAAGCTGAGTCCCTCGAACCTGGGGCTTTAGAGGCAGCACCCATGGTCAGGCCGTGGGGGAGATGGGAGCAAATTCAGGGGCTCTCATGGGGCAGCCCCATCCCATCCGAGACCCGGAGACAGCACCGCACCTGCCTCCTGAGAGCAGGCCATGGTCTGAGGTCCAGTCAGAGATGCTCTTGGGACGTCTGGCGCCTTCCCACCTCCTGGGGCTGTACCTGCTATCCTAAACCCGGGTATATGTGGCGGCAAAAATGCGGGGTTCAGGGACTACTAATGTAGGGGGGTCACCATGAACCACAGCAGCTGCCGGGACCTGCCTCATGTTCCTAACGAAAGTGCGGCCTGTACTTCACCTATGCACCCCTCCCTGTGCGCCTTCCCAACTGCACAGCCCAGGCTTCACCAGCTGGCTCCCCGACCAGCGCGGCCCCACCAGCGCCCCCTTACCTGCCAGCAGCGACAGCTGAGCCGAGGGCCAGCAGCGGCCCAGACCCCAGGCCGTGTTCCTCTTCCAGGAGCTGGTCCAGGAGCAACCGGCTCCCGCCAGCTTCCACTCGTTCTGGGCGGTTCCGGCATCCGCACGTCTGTGCGTCTGCAAGTGCGCGCCCCCTTCCTCCCTCCCGCAGCGCAAACTGCTCGGGTTGGGCTCCTGCTTTACCGAACCTGGCCACTGGGGCTGGGAGGAGCCAGATGGCGCCCCTCCTGCTCCTCCCGCTGGGACTTCATCCCCAACGGCCCCATCCCGCCACCGACTGGGTCCTGGCACTGAACTAGAACCACAACCGCCCTGGTCCAGTCCACACCCAGCCAGCCCCTCTCCCCCTGCTAACTTTCCCCTTCCTGTTACTACCCTCCCACTCCCGGCCAGGCCCAGTATCCCACCAGACCCTGAAGACAGGGCTCCTTCTCCTCACACTGAGGTCCCTGCCTTGACACTCCATCTTGCTAGGTCTTAAGCTATGGCCCCTACACCCCAAGCTTACCCCTCGTGCCTCACTGCAGGACCCCCAACATCTTGAGATTGTCCCCCTCACCTCTCAGCCAGGTCAGTTCCACTCTGAGTGGACCCCTCAGCTTTCAACTTGTACCCCGTCACCACGGGATCCCCTTCACTCCGAGTGCACCCCTACACTGAGCTGACTCCCTCACCCCTCACCCTGTGGTTGGGGCGGGGAAATCTGGGCTCCTGTAATGATGACTACTGCCACCAGCGGGGGATCCGGCCTAGTGTGCACCTGCATAGTTAGTGTCTGAGGCTACAGGGTGAGGCAGGCTGGGCTGGAGGAGGTTCCAATTCCCGCTCTGGCACCCTGATCCCAGCTCCCTGTGCCTCAACTAAGTCTACAGGTCAGGGTGATCCCAGGCAGACCACCACTGGCCTGTGGGCCTTGGGTGGTTGATGGTCCTGATGGTGATCTAGACCCCTAGGGCGGAGGCACTGGGCATACGGACCTTTGGGAGTGGGGGAGTTCAGAGGGCGCACTTGAGCCCAAATGTAGAAAGCAGATGGTGGGCTGTGTGTATGGGGCTTTGTGTGTGGCTTGGGCTCAGCCCAGGTGGGTGCAGTGACCTTGTTCATTCACACCAGGCCAGAGGGAAGAGGGATGGGAGTTTTGAAAGTGCCAACGTTAGGAAGCCAAGGCTGCAGAGCAAAGAAGGCAGCTGCACTGGCCAGGCCACCTTGGAGCCCGCCACGATGCTGGTCCCTTGCATCAAGGGAGACTGACAATGGACTGGCCAATGAGACATCCCCTGCTGTGGTATAGTTTACAGGCAATTGAAGGGATTTTGACAGGTAATTTTAATCCAATAATTGTTACTTTCTCTGTGGGAGATCAGGTCCACAGTCATGGTGAATCTGGCAGGGCTCCTGCCTGAACCCCAGCCTGGGACAGTGGAGGACACGCCCAGGAAGCATCATCCTCTTAGCTCTCACCCAAAGGCACTGTAATGGAAAAGAAAAAATCTGACTCCATATTAGATCTGTTCCTTTTCCTTTAATCCTGTGCTCTGTTTTCTAGACTTAGTCTTGCTAGCTCTGCACGTTTTGTAAAACAATGTTGCCTTTACACTGAAATAAACAGGAAAGCCTATTCTCAAGGCTCTGACCTTTAAGGATATTAACACTTTTGCACTGATATAAAGACAAAAAGTTGCAGAATAGAAAATAACTTTTGTCTTCTTAGAGGTTTTACAGGGACACCATGATCTGACTCACGTGGACAGCAGCAAAGGATTCCAAGAACAAAGTAATCCTACACCAAGCCAAGTTTGCAGCAACCAACGACAGCCCTTGCCCTTATTATTAAAAAAAGAGCCTGAAGTCTGACTCGGGGAAGATGGTTCTCCAGGACATTAGTCTGTCATTATCTTGATCTGCAGCTGTCTACGTGGATCAGGTCATAGTGCCTCTGTAAAACCTCTAACAAGACAAAAGTTATTTTCTATTCTGCAACTTGTTGTCTTTATATCAGTGCAAAGGTGTTAATATTCTTAAAGATCAGAGCCTTGAGAATAAGCTCTCCTGTATATTTCAGGATAAAGGCAACATTGTTTTACAAAAGGTTCAGAGCTAGCATGACTAAGCCTAGAAAACAGGCATAGGATTAAAGCCAAAAGAACAGACCTAATATGGAGTCAGATTTTTTATATTCAAATATAGTATATTCTATTTTTATATTTTAAGTTTATAAGAATAAAATTTAGACTTTTCCCATTTTAAATTGTGTAATTAAGGAGCATTAGGTGCATTCACAATGCTGTGAGACCAACATGATTGGTTTTAGACTATTTTCTTCCTCAAAGTAAAAGCTTGTATCCAAAGCACACCCCATGTTCTCCCTCCCCCAGCCTGTGACAAGCCCTAATCCCCTTTCTCTTTCTGTGTCTTTACCTATCCTGCAGGTTCCCTATCAATGAAATCATACAAATGGTGGCTATTTATTTTTTTGTCTGCCCATATATTTTAAGCAGTGATGGGTGAATTTTTTTTTATGTGAATTAGAATTTTTGTATTTTGAGAGGAAAATCCAGATGTATTAAAGATGAGATGTACTAAATGAAGGCCTTTTAGTAACTATGTGCGTAATCTCGTGGTAGGCACTGCTTTTCTAAGTGTGAAACCAGAGCCAGAAGGGAGATGCTTAGCTCTTCCTGTGGCAAAATAAAACCAAACAAAACCAGAAAACAAAGGCCAAGAAAGACAGCTGGAAAGACAAACCACTACCTGGAAAAAGCATTCCTCATGACCCAAGGTCAGAGAAAGGCTTCACATCCCTGTGGTCCAAAAACTTCTTGAAACACAGTGCTCTGAAAAGAAAGAAGACACACAAAGTCAGTTCCAATAAGAGGCAGTGCAGGTGGCCAGTGTGTGTCAGGTGAAGACACAGGCAGACGGACACACTGTGGAGACAGCATTGACCACCATCACACTGGTAGGTCTTTAGCCTGGTGACAAACAGCTCTGGTGACAATGTGAGAAGGCAGAGGAACCAGCAGATTGCCTGGAAGGAAGAGCAAATGGACGCTCCTCTCTGGGAGAACAGGGTACAGGACACATAAAAGTGCCACAGGTTCATCCCTCCCCAGTAGTGCTGATCCTTAGGGCTGATCCCACCAAAGTGCTTGCACAAGTTTCAAAGGTGATTTTTCTTCAGTAGCATGAATTCAAAATAATCAATATGTCATCAAGGCATTTTCAGAAGTGACCTTCCCTGGGCCCTAACAATACACACACATAAATACACACATTGGCACATAAATATATACACACATAGACACATAAATATATACACACATAC
Source organism: Camelus bactrianus (assembly GCF_048773025.1). Lineage (NCBI taxonomy): Eukaryota > Metazoa > Chordata > Mammalia > Artiodactyla > Camelidae > Camelus > Camelus bactrianus. Next base: position 47,585,657 of record NC_133557.1, on the reverse strand, counting down.
ATACAGGAAATGAGACAGACAGACTGAAACACAGAGAAGCAGAGGGAGACAGAGAAACAGAGAGAGAGACAGGACAGAGGGAGAGGCACTGAGAGACAGACAGAGAAGATAAACACTGGAGCTGGGAATGAGTGGAACGCACGCACATTTTCACAAATCAGTCTACATGTCAGAACTTGGTCCCAATGTCCATCCACCCTCCAGGGGAGAGTGTGGGGATCACACAAGGACGTGTGACCATAAGGAAAAAAACAGGGAGCCATTTGTGGGGCAGCCAACCACAGAGCACGAGATGGGACACTGGGCCTGTATGTCAACATGACAGAATGACCTAGGAGGTTGTATGCCAGAGCAGATGATGTCACAGTTGTATTTAATTTCAATCCCATGACCGGAAGCCGGGAAGCAAGCAGCAAGGAAGGTGACTTTCTCCAGACCCCAGGGCAGACCTCGGTCTGTGTGGCATGTGCTCTGCACTCTGCCAGCCCTCTGTGGGGTCCTTTCTGTGGGGTCCTTCATTGCTGAGTCTGTGCACGAGCTCCCTGTGATGCCAGCCCGTGGGGGTGACGGGTGCAGTAGGTGTTACTTGGTCTACAGATAGGATGGCTTCTCTAGGAAGCAGGGGCCATAATGATCCCCACTGTGCTGATGGGGGATTGGGGAGACCCTGAAAGTCACGTGGCTTGTCCAGGGTGATAGCACTGCTGAGTGGGTGGAGCCAGGTCTGAACCCCGCTGTGTCCTCAGAGCTGCGGCCCTGGCTGTATCCAGGCCTCCCCAGGGCTATGGGGAGGGCTGGGTTGGTGTCGCTATGTGAGAACATGGCATGGGGGGAAGTGAGCCATTGGCAGCCCAGAAAGACCCTTGGGGAGGTTTGTTTAAGGAGGAAGCTTGGGTAAGGGGACCCCAGGAAGTGACCTCACTTCCCTGGCAAAAGAGCACAATTTGGAACCGAGGTCACCAGGTACCCACTCTGTTGAGAAGCCCCTACTCAGCTCACTTGGTTGGAGACAAAGGCATGTTCTGCTGCATCCCAACATCCCGAGGTCTCAGCCCCCAGGAAGCCTGCAGCGAGGAGCTGGGCCAGTGGTGCCGGTGCTGGGTTAGGTCTCACCCCAGGCACCTCTGGCCTTTTGGGCAGAGAGACCCAAGGTAACATAGGGAAGCCCAAGGCAGGCCCGCCCAGGTCGGGCCACCACTCACATCCAACCCAGGTAGACCCGGCCCCTTCCTGGCTGGTGGAGGTGGGGCAGTAATGTAGGGGGTGGGTTTCTACCTCAAGGAAGAGCAGGTCAGAGGCCTGAGGCCGGTCACATCCACAGCCCAGGTCAAAGCTGGCTGAATGGGATGTGGAGAGCCAGGGCAGCATCCTGCTGCCCGAGGTGGAGCACATGCTCTCTGGGTATATCTCTTCCCTCCCGGGTGACTGTCTGAGCTGAAAAGTTTCCAGTCTGATCTGGCAGCAGAGGGTTGAGTGGACAGAAGCAGGAGTGGTCCTGGTCAGGCAGGGCTCTGAGACTTCCAGACCGGGCCAGCTGCTGGTCACTGTCATTGCAGAGCCAGACTCCTCACATTGAACAGGAGCTGATAGATAAAAACACCCACGCCACCTCCCCAAGTGAGGGGCTGGTGTGCCACAGTTCTGAGGGCCAGCGCAGGATTCAGGTGAGTCTGGATACCGAGGTGTCCCTACCATGACAGCCCAGAAATGAATGAGGCAGGCCTCCAACCCAGATATCACCCAAGGCTCTCCCAGGGACCTGCCCGGGAGTGACGGGCAGCTCAGCACACCCGGCTCTGACCTGGAGCACCGTGCCCACCTCGCTGTAAGTCAGGTGGAGGAGCAGGAGCCCCCAAAGCAGAGCCCGAAGCTGAGAAGGGCAGGGCTTGGTGCATGTGTGTAGGTGAGGGAGGGCCAAGGTCTGGACCACACAGGGAGGCGTCCCCAGAGGCTACTGTTGGGACCAGTTCAAAGAATGGCCTCAGACCAGCTGTCTGGAAGAATTCAGTCACAGAACAATCCTGTGGGCACTTTCTGGGTGGGAGCTGTCTGGAAAGCTCTGGGAAGATTTCTGTCCTTGAAGAGGCACATGGAAATGGAGGCAGGTGGGTCAATTTTTACTCTCCCACAGCATGAGCACTTCCACAAGACTTAAAACTCTCTCCACTTCCAACAGTTACAGATCCAGAGCAGGCAGGGACAGGGGAAGATATCAGAGACAAAAAAAAAAAAGGACGATCTGGACCCAGCAGGAGACCCCGAGCTCCCTCCTGCAGCTCCTGCAGCTACTCCTGAACCTGCACCTGCACCTGCACCTGGACTGCTGGGCAACGGAGAAGCAGTTCAGGCATCACCAACCCCTGGGGCAAAGCCCCCTCTGCACCCACCAACACCTTCTTCTCCAAAATCCCACCATCAGTCCCCTCCCTCACCCAAACTTGACTTCCCTTCCGCTGGAGATGTTTTTGTTCAGTTTTTCTTTACTTTTCTTTGTTTGTTTCAGATTATATTTTCTTTTTAAAGTTTCCTGTAGTAAAACATAGACTTTTTCCCTTTTAAATTGTGCAATTCAGGAGCATTAAGTGCATTCACGATGATGTGCGATCATCACTACCATCAAGTTTCACACTATTTCTGTCTTCAAAGTAAAACCCTGGATCCAGAGTGTGCACTCCCCTTCCACCCTCACCCAGCTCCTGACAGCCCCGAGTCCTCTTTCTCTCTGGGTATCTTTACCTCTCATGGGTGTTCCCTGTCAATGAAATTTTATGAAAGGTGGTTTTTTGTGCCTGTCCACATGTTTTAAGCTGGGGCTGGTAATTATTTTGTTTGTTTGTTTTCACTTGATATAGCATTTTTATTATTTGAAAGGGAAATCCAGGGTGATTAAAGATGTGATGTGCAAAATGAAGCCCTTCTAGTAACTGTGCATTATCTCAGGTTAGACACTGCTGTTCCCCCTGTGACACCACAGCCAGAAGACAGAAAGGAGATTCTTAGCTCTTCCTGTGTCAAAAACAAAACCTAACAATCAAAAAACAAGCAAAAGCCCAGAAAAACAGCTGGAAATGCAAACCACAACCTGGAAAAAGCGTTCCTCATAACCCAAGGTTGGAGAAAGTTTTCACATCACTGTAACCCAAAAAGGTCTTGAAACCCAGTGTTGTATAAAGAAACAGAAGAGACATGGGCAGTTCCAATGAGAGGCAGTGCAGGTGGCCAGTGTGTGTTTCAGATGCTTGATGTCTCAGGTGAGGACACAGGCAGATGGATACACTATGCAAACAACACTTGTCACCATCACACTGGGAGGTCTTTAGGTGAAAACCAGCCCTGGTGACAATGTGAGCAGGCAGAGGCTCCAGCAGGTACCCTGGAGGGAAGAGTGAACGGACACTCCTCTTCGGGAGAACAGGGTGCAGTATGCATCAAAGGGCCACAGGTACATCCCTTCCCCAGGATCCTTAAAGTTCATCCCACTAAAATCCTTGCACAACTATTCAAAGATGTCTTTTCAACGGTATTCATCACAGCACTGGTCAAAACATTTGGAATTGAAGAAACACTAAAGTAAATGGAGAGGGGATGGGGTCCATTCGTTCTGGTTCATGTAGATGAATGAATGCTCTGTAGTTGGAAAAGTGGGTGCCTGGTCTCTACCCAATGTCAAGGGAGGCCTCAGGGTGGAAGTATGCAGACCCACCATCTGCATACAGGGTCCCATCTGCACAACCACATATGTGTGAAATCAACATAGGTGTAAATGAATCTGATTGTGAGTGAGATGGACAGAGACATACTGAAAGACACAGAGACTGAGAGATAAGCACCAAATCATTCATGACAGTCACCTATGTGGGTGGGATTTACAAATCTCTTCCCTTCCCTTATAGGTAGTATTTCAATTATTTGTAATGTGTCTGCGTTGCTCTACTAATTCTAAAAGGATTAAAATTCTATGTTAATGTAACACATTCATTACTCATTTATGGTGTAACTAAAGTAAATTAATCCTATTTTTAAAAGATTTATTATGTGGACAATAAGCATTTATGAGAGTAAAATATGAATTCTACAGGAGTTAAGAATCTGTAAAGAACAAAGCCTTCTCAGGACTCAGTTCCAAGTCAGCTCCGTGGCAGCAGAGGTTCTCCAGGAGGTAGTGTCCTTTCTGAATCAGCATACAATGGAGGTGAGGAAGAAGTACCAGAATTGGACACTGAACACTACAATACATGAGAGATTTTGTGAGAGAAATTAAGACCCACATTCACAGAAAACAATCCCAAATTCATGGAGCAGAAGGCTTCCTTCTACTAAGATGACAATAGTCCACGAATAGACCTAAGGATTCAAAGAATGCCTACCGAAATCCCAGCTGGTGTTTTGCAGGAACTGACAATCAATCTAAAATTCACGTGGAAAATCCAGGGGCTCCGAATAAATGAGTGAATCTTGAAAAAGAAGAACAAAGTTCGAGGAAAAGGATGCCAGATGGAACCCACGGTTAATACAAAAGCACTTTAAGCTGAAGATACCTGAGATTCAATAGATGTAGAAGAAAACCTGTCATGGAAGCCAATTCTCTCCTCTACCTTTGCCCTATTAAGTTAGGTTGATAAAAAGCCTTTAACTTTCACCATTTAACATGGTAGTTACTTTTCTGGTTGGCTCCTGCATGTGTATAAATAAACTGTTTGTCTCGTTCATTACCTCTTTACTTCTGTGGGCTCTTAGGGAGGGATTCTGGACCTGCTCTTTCCTCACCTTCTTTAGTGACATCTTTTGTCCATGGTGAAGTGATAAAAAAAGGCTCATTGGTTTTAGGTCAGATTTGGGACATGTATATATTTGGAGACCCCCTGGAGGAACAAGGGGGTTCAATACTGCTGGGAGAATTTACTGGTTGTCTTGTCCAAATGCCCAATAAGACGCTATTTGCAAGGAATTTTTTTATAGGTTCTTACCCTAAAATAAATACCCTATCTAAATTTCTAATATGATCAAATAGAAAGAAAGACAAAGGAGAATCATGGCTAGCCTAAGAACACTTCCTTAACAAAACGGAAGGACAGAATCAGATTTAGAGCAAAAATTAAAATCCATTTATACCATCAACCCTCCCACCATTTTGTAGAATGTCCTCATGTAACCTTCCAGATGGCTCCCTGGAGAAAGCCCTCACCAAGATCGCACATGGCCAGCTCCTTTGTCTCGACCTCATGCTTGCTTTCAGAGCTTGGCCCATCGGGAGGTTGCTCCCCAGGGCCTGAGAGGGGCTATTTGTGAAACCTTCTCTGCTAAGACTCACCTGGCTGAAGGAGAACTGTGTGATCTGAGGGAGAGAGAGCACACCAAGCCTCTGTGGAAGCAACTCGGAGATCATCCCAAAGGCACACAGCTCTAACTCTGGACACGGGAATTTTTGATTGGCATCTTAGAGGTAAATCTCCTCCTAGGTAGAAAGAAGGAGATTCAAGGTGTTGCAATTGGATGGGCAGATCGGCCTCTCGAATTTGTCGATGAGGAGGATACGCAATTCTCTGCAGAAGTAGGAAAACCCATCCCTGCTCTGCTGACTTCATCTACAGAGAAACAGACCCACGGCACTAGGGGGAATTCAATGCCCACCAAACCTTCTTACTAACATCAACGTTCCCACTTTATTCTCCTGTCAGGTCCCAGCAGAAAAACTGTGACTCAGCCCCAAATATCACATACCCGTCAACCTGAACCACTCTGTCTGTCTGTGTGAAATTCAAGCACTAAGGCCTGCGACCATTATTGTCAAGTCATGTACCCCTTACAGCCCGTCTCCCGCCATCATCCCAGCCCAACCTCGGTGTCTCTCTCCAGCTCAGCAGCACTCTTCCCACTGGCTTCCCATCAGCTTACCTTGCCCTGCTTCCAATGTTTATTCCCCATACATTACCCACAATGGTCTTATTAAAGTATGAATCAGATCAAGTTGTTCTCCTGTACAAAATATTCTCGTGATTTTCCGAAGAATACACAGAGTCCCTACCAAGGCTTTGTGTGATCCAGTCCCTCACACATCTCTACAGCCTCAGCTCTCACCGTTCTTCTCCAGCCAATCTTCAGCGCCCAGATGGTTCCCACCAGGACAGCTGTGTTTGTAACTCCAAGTCTTGTACTTACACTTCTCCTGCCCTGGGAGGCTTTTCTTGTCTGTTACCTACATGGCTTATTATTTTACTTCATTCAGGTCTTTGTTCAGATTATTTTACCCTCAGAGAGGACTTATCTGACCATATTATTTAAAATAGCACACACATATTTCCTAAACATTTCTCTCCTAATATGCTTTATGTTTCTTTGTGGCAATTATTAGTACCTGGCAGTACATAATATATTTATTTGCTTACTGGTTTATTGTCTATCTTTCCTACTAGAACTACATACATGGAACCACATATAACTGTTTTAACCAGTAACTTTCAAAGATCCTTAAATGAATTCTTTTATAAGAGGAGAATTTCAGAGGATTCCATGGGTTGCTAAGGGGAAAAAAGAGAAAGGATTCAGGTTGAACTAGGTTATTAAGGACCTGGGTGTTGCTTATTTATTTTATACATAGTAGTGTGTATCTTTTAATCCCAAACTCATAATCTAGCAAATACCAAGCTGATTACTATTTATTTAAAACATTTTTTTTTCCTTTTTAAAGTTGGGTTGCTTGAGATCTCTTCTCTTCTTTGTTCTTTTTTCTTTTTAAAAAAAAATTTTTTTTATTTTTTTTTACATTGAGGTACTGGGAATTGAATCCAACAAATACTCTACATTTTGAACTGTACCCTCCCCTCTAAAGACAATTATTTTTATACTTTGACAATACCATACTGAATTAAGATTTTTTTACTCCATTTTCCCTTCAGAGAGTTTATAACTGAGGGAGAGAGTCAGAGGAAGCCCTGGGCCATCCCTTCCTTCTCAGCGGGTTACTACACAGCAGAGGAGCTTGGCTGTCACAAGGCCCAGCTCATCATTCTGGTCTGAGTGCCGACTCAGGCCACTTCTCTAAACAGAGACATTTTAGAAGCAGCAGAAAGCCAACTAGCGAGCATAAATGACAAAACTGACCCACCTGCAGTTGGACATCATCTGCTCTGAAACGAACCTCTTAAATCTCTTCTTCCTATTAGTGGGTGGTTTTCAAAAATATTCCCAAGGAGATGAATTTCACTCTATTTTTCTGGATTTCTTAGGCCTTCTATGACTTTAACTGCAGCCTTGATTTTCTGCAGAACGTCTGCAGGGAAGCCAGGCAGAACACGTGAACAGACCATGCAGGCCACAGCTGAGGCCTCTGATCAAAGCATCCTTGCTGTGCAGAGCCTACTTTCATGGCACCAGTTTCATTACTGCTGTAATTAGGTCCCATCCAAGTGTCCCACCGAAAATGTTTCTAGATGGAAGGTGGCCTGACACAGGTGAGCAGTGGTGATGTGGGATGCAGATAGCAGACAGACTAGAAGGAGAGATGGGAAATATTTCTTCAGGCTTCAATTTGGAAGATTTCTGATTTTTACATAAACATTAAACTGGGTCAGGCTGAAGTGACATTTGCTCTAAGACGGGGTGATGTACACATATCCCTACAAATTCTAAAAAATATGTTGAAGCTGGACGTGACAGCCTAGGGGACAGACAGCTTAGAGTGACCGCTACGTTCCAGGATGCCTATGATCTCAGGATCACAAAGAGGAAAAGAATACACGTATTTTGCCTCTGTAGTTCTAGGTGAAATTATTTTTACCATTGCCGGATGGTGTAAGATCAGAGATCATGTCGTCTTTCTTACATCACAAACTCGACAATTCTTCTTGATGAGTCAGCAGACTGTTTCCGATGACCCAGGGTCTGTGCCAGACATTAGCTGTCTAGACAAATACCACAAAGCCACCCATGGAACTTACATGCATCCTACCATGTACTTTGTTTTATATATACAAACGTTTTGTTATTGAGTAATAATCATTTTACAACGTTGTGTCAAATTCCAACATAGAGCACAATTTTTCAGTTATACATAAATATACACATACATTCGTTGTCACATTCTCTTTCACTGTGTCCTCCTGTGTACTTTAAATCATCTCTAGTTTACTCGTGGTATCTAATACAACATGAATGCAATGTAAGTAGTTGCCAGTGTATGGCAAACTCAAGTGTTGCTTTTTGAAACTTTCTGATTTTTCCAGAATATTTTCTCTCCACAGTTAGTTGAATCTGCTGGATAGGGAGCCCCTAGATACGGAGAACCCCCAAGCTCTTCCTTCCCACCTCCTAAATGTCCACTGCAAGCACTGAAGTGGTCCAAGTATAGAAGAGCGCCACCTAGCTGCTGGAAATGATGAGGCATTCCTTCAGCGTATGTAGTGCAGGAAAGAAGGTTTAGGGCCAACTGGTGGGAAAGGAGAGACTGACTGGAGAGGAAGGAGGAAGAACCTCAGTGGAAGCCAGCTCGTGCCCTTACTGGAGCTAGCTGATGGCAGTGAAGGACGCCGAGGAACTGGGGACACGTCGCGTGGGGGGCAATCCAATTCGCCAGGGGCAGGGTTCACAAAGCTGGGACCCAGTTTACAAGATCAAAATGACAAGGGGGGAGAGGGGCTGCCACAGCACAGGGATCCTGACAAGGGCCAGAGCGCCGTGAACCCAGCTAATGCGGTTCCCCTAGTAAGCCAGAAAAAGGAAACTCTGAGTGAAGATATTGGAGATTCCACCGCAGCCTCATGGATAACTAGATCTGTAACCTGACAAAATGTAACCACCAGAAACCGGAATCTTTCCTTTACTCTTCCCTTGGACATTTGGACAGGGAGCCACACATCTCTGACGGCAACCATCTTTAATCCGATAGAGAGCTCAATTATTCAATAATAAGCATGAAGAAAAAGAGTGCGGTGATGGTTTAAAGCGGAAGTCAAAGTGGAAGCCCATCTGAGAAATGGCAAAAACATGCTTCTCATTTAATAAGAGTTGTGGCAAAAAGAAGGAGGAAGATTAAGAAAATCTCTGTTTATATAATTCACCAGACTAGACTAGACAGTCATAAAAAGACAGAACTTTAAATCAAGAAAACTTTTTTTTTTTTGGTGATGAAAAATAATGCCATATTTTAAAAAAAAAGGCTTGGTCCTTCAACAACACACTGAGAGTTGTTGATGAGAAGAACATAAAGCTGCATACAGACATGTAAGGGTTCCAAGTCTACCACTTGAAAATAATTAGCCAGTCATGTATCCAGTTGATTTGGAAGTCCCGATAAGTAAATAACTCAAAAGTGGGAAAGGCAAGTGATTAAATAGTGGAAGTGAGCAATGTAATCCAAGAAGTTTATACCTATATTTTCATTGTTAATGTAACAACCTTAGAACAACTCTCTAAAAAGGAATAACTGGAGCACACACACACACACACACACACACACGCACACACACACACACAAAACGCAGACAATTTGGAAGAGCAAAGAGGAAAATTATGCTAAATTTATTACTACTGAGGAACAGCATCTAAGAGATTATTTCACTTTTGAGACTATTATAGGAATACTGGACCAATTACATATAAAGTTATGAACTTAGAAATGATCTATAAAATTTAGAGAGAATTTTCATTAAAAGGCAATATAGCTTCCAAATGATTGAAAATTAACAATAAAAATATTAATCAATCCAGCTAATATGCAGTAACAGAGACCATATTTACCATCCTAAAATAAACCACAAAATAGATAAAATATATGAAGCAATGATTTTTAAGACACGTGAAAATGATCATCCACTAGGACCTTGTACTGCCACATCCATACCAAGGCTGCTAGGTCTCCTACTGCCATCACCAAGGATGTCCACCAAGAGGCGACATTTCCTTCCTCTGCCCATACTGCAGAGCCAGTCCTGAACAGTCCTTTTCCAGGCTTTGGCAGGCAGCTCTCAGAAGTGCTCTTGCGGGCCTTGGCCCCTTTTAGCCAGCAGGAAAGGGATCAAGGATGAGCAGTGAGCCTCCATACTCATCCAAGACAGAGGAACCTATCTGATTTCTGGGCAGCCCTTCACTCTCATATGCAGTCTGGTACTCTCTGCCCGACTTCCCCAGTCCCCGGCTTGGGCAGCCTGAACGCTGGCCACAGCCCATCAGAATCTGTTCCCCCGGCCAAGAGGCCACACGTGATCATGAGCAGGGCTCCACGCCTCTGGACCAGCGTGGCTTGGACTGCATCCTGGCCCTGGGCTCGCAAGCTCCATGCCCTTTGTTGAGTCAGTTAACATCTCTAAGCTACAGTTTCCTCATCAGTAAAATGAGGACATAATCAATATGGAAAAAAATCAGAGTCTGGGGGGGAATAAATTTCTGGTGCTTGAAGATTATTTTAATTTTGAATTATACAGCGAAGGACATCATACAATTTTTACTACTTCAGAATTCTAAAAGACAGCTTCTACTATTAAAACTAATGCATGCACGTGCACATAAACACGTGCAGACACACTGACTCTGCTCCACATACATCCCCACAAGCACACACACACGGACTCATTTACCACACATAAACATACCATACACACAACTACACACGTCCTCAGGTGCACACACACACATAACATACACACAACCACATACATCCCCAGGTGCATGCACACACACACACACACACACACACACATACACACAGTCACAATAATGTACCACATACATCCCCAGGTGCGCGCGCGTGCACACACATGTCATACACACCTTTGGCGTTATTCTAAATCAACTTACAATTGAGGGTCTCAGTGTCCATTGTTTTGTCTGCTTAGAAGATCCTGACTTCGTACCGTGAAGCAGGAGCCCCTCCTATCTGGAGATGTTCTTTGCCACTTACAGTCTCAGTAGAGCCAATATAACTGCTCTGGACCTTTGGAAGTGCAAGGCCAGAGCATACCTGGGAACTCACATCCTACATATCTAAATATTTTAAGTGCAGTAGATTTTAACTCCTGCCTTTACAAATTTACATTCATTATTAGGGGGAAGGCCAGGTTCAAATTCAGAATTCCCAGACCAAGGGGAGTCCTGCAAAGAAAGTGAGCATGTGGGGAGAGCTGATTCCCAGTCTCTGATCACTACCCTGACCCTTTTATTCCCAATGCTGGGTCCATCCCTTGCCACAAGGGGCCTTGGATGTGCAAAGGGGACACTCAGATTTCACGTCCGGGCTTTGCCGATACCCTCCATGCCAACAGCTGCCCTTTGGACTCTCTGTGTGTCCTGGGAATCTGAATTCTGGGGAAAGCCAGTGAACACACTAGAAATGGGTCAGGGGCTGCTGAGGCAGGGCATTTTGTGTTCTGGGGTTCCAGAGCATGGGATGGAGCCAATAACTCTGTCCCCTTGGCCCTACTGACTCCACCCCATGAAGGACGTGGCCAGAGGAAGTGTCAGAGCCAGAGGAAGCCTCTGTAGTGCAGGACCCAGTGCAGCGGGCCCCCTTGCCATGGTCTAAGGGCAGAATCCCTAAGGAAAGTTCTGAGGAGGCTGTAAGGTATCATCATTCCCATTAATTAAAAAAAAAATCTCATCACAGGCGTGGGTGGGAAGGGTTTTGCTCTAACAAGGGAAAGCATTTGCCAAAGTCTGGCCATACAGGGTTGGTGGGTTTGCCAGGTTGATAAGGAACCGAGAGCCCATTAGCCACACCTGGATCTAAACACCACATGAATTCCTCCGGATGACACTGAAATGCAGTGAGACACAGAACCCTCTCAAGTTGTTAAAATATTCACGGTGAGCCATTCAACTCTCTCCTTATTCTTGACTATGGAAGCATGATAAACAGAGGCCGGAAACTCATCAGCCTGTTGGTTGGACCAGTGTCCGTCTGGAGCACCCCCTTGTAGGAGCCTTTATCACACCACCCAGGGCTGACCCGGCTCAGGATTACAGCTGATTTTCCACAGGTGGCATCACTTGCTGGTGACATGAAGGAGGCATGTTAGTCACCTCCCAAACACTGAGGCTCCTCCTGGGAGGAGCCTGCAGGCCCCCAGTCCATTCTCTGCACCACGATGCTCCTTAGTGCCACTCCTGAATGGCTGCCCTGGCATCTAGCTCTGGCGAGCACCTCGCTGAATTGTCGATACATGTTACCCATGAGCCACGTCTAAGCTTGGGGTCCAGATGTGACCATGATTCTTATTGTCTTCCCATCGATGGATTGTTCGATCTTCCTGTAATCGTGTTGGCAGGAAGGCCAGTACCGCCCTCTTGAGGCCTCCCTCAGCCAACTCTGTCTATAACAGTCCTAGCGCCCTCAGGGTATCGGGTCTGAAGCCTGGCACTCAGACACGAGGATGACAGCTGGAGAGACAAGGATCCACTCCTGCTGTGGCTTCTGCTGAGGCTCGATGTGGCCATAAAAACGGATCCCACAGGCCCTGATGTCACTTGTCTCGCTGCAGGGATGCTCCCACACTGCCCCATTCCTCCCAGAGACCAAGGGCTTTCTGCTTGCTCTCAAAGGCCCCACCACCGAGGGGTCACTGGGTCCAGTTGGGCATCCAGCCTGGTTCCCCGCCAGCCCTTAGGGCCTTGGTGGGGCCTGGAACATCAACTACCCTCCCCTTAGGGGCCCGTTTGTCCATTCCAGCCAACAGACCTAGGTCATAAGCACTTTAACTCACCTGAGGGTGTTTTCCTCACTTCAGGGGCAGTGAGGACGGCGCTTCTTCACACTCCAAGTGCCCCCGGTCTGGATGCAGACAGCCTGGCTCTCCCCCAAGTCCTGCAGGTCCCGGCCACACCTGCTGCTGGTCACTGAGTCTGTGCTGTGTTCTCTTCCAGGACAAGAGGTGCACACTGCCCCCCGCCCCACCCCCAACAGAGGTGGCAGAGGCAGCGGACAGGCAGGTGAGCTGGGGCATGAGACCGTGTCCGGAAATCAGTGCCCCAGAGGCTGCTGGTGACTAGCGGGACCACGGGGCAAAAGCCAACATGGGATGGGAGGAGGAGGAAGGTTCAGGATAAGGAGATGAAAGGGGGTATGGATAGCAATGTGAGGACCTCGACCATGAAAGGGAAGAGAAATCACAGTGACAGCTGGAGCGGTCTTGCAGTTAAAACTTGTGGGCGTTTGTATTTAATTCTATTAATTACCATTATATATAGTGACATATTTCTTATTTTATTAAAAATTATGTGCCATGTCAAATAACATGATACAATATGCTACTATTTATTAAATAATATATAATAGTAGATATACTAGCATATTATGTCCTGTTTATTTATTAGCAGATAATATATGACACATATGTAGGTATTTATATACATAATATATAATTCATGCATCTATATAATATATAACACATAATGTAAGATTATGATTAATATAATTTATAACAAGATTACATAACAATAATTATGTAATATTACCCATAATATGTCTTTGTTCATGGCACATTCTCATCTAACGCATCTGACAGAGTTATTTATGTATTAAAATTAGTATTATAAGAAACAGTTGTGAACGTATCACCCAGCATCAGAACAGGACTATTGGGAATGACATACTGTGTCCCCTTTCCCTAACCTGCTCTTGGTCTCTTCTCAAAGGAAGTAACCAGCATCCTGAATCCTGGCTTAAGCTTGTGTTATTTTCACACACACAGCATTTAAGGTCAGTTAAAACAAATGAACTGCAGGTACATGCAATGAAATGGATGAATCATGCACTCTAGTTTAAATGAAAAAAGTAACCCCTAGAAGGTAACCAATAGTATGCTATACTTTTAACTGTGTATATATATGTAAACTAAAGTCACTAAAGTAAGAACAACTACAGATAGATTCCAGGTGGGAGAAGGACAGATAAAAGGTGAGGTGAGCATATTTGCTGCAGGTGAGCGAGTTCCTTTCCAGTAACATGTCATTCTATCTGAAGCAGGAGGCAAGGTCATTTGCTGGGAGTCAGGGAAGAGACAGAGGGAAGGTTAGGGTTGTGCAGAGAGCAGAGAATGTTGACACCACTGAGTGATAAGTGGGGAAATGTGCTCACTAGAGAAATCCTGGAGCATTGCCTGGCAGTGGCAACACGGTGGACATTGATTTGTAGTCTTAGAAATCTGTGCTGGGAGAGCCTGCTGCCTGCAGGCTCAGGACGAATAGAGCTGGGTGAAACGAGATGGAAGTCGGACTGGTGAGGAACTGAAAAGATCAACGGTCAAGGGAGTTTTCTCTGTCATAAAGAGAGTGCTGACTGTGGATGAAGAGCTGGAAGTTGGGGAAGTGGAAGTAAGAGGAACGTGCACAGGCAGGAAAGCAGAGTGCTCAGCGCTTGATGCCCCAGTGAGGGTAAAGGAGGGCCAGTGAGGCCGATGGATAAACAGCTGGATGGCTAGGGGTGAACATTTAAAGGATAGAGGCTGGACCTGGAGTGGAGAAACGCCCAGGTATGAGCCCGGTGGTAGGGTAAATGGGGGTGGCTGGCTCAGGCTGATGGAGAAGAAGACCCTAAAATGACAATACTGGGTGGTGGAGGGAGAATGAACTTTGACGTCTTGTTGGTAGGAGGCGAGGCAATACAGAGCTGGTTGTCCAGGTGCTCCTGACTGAGGCAGATGAGCAGGGAGGCCAGGGTGGCAGGCACTGCTAGGAAAGGATCTGGGTTTTCCAGTGGCTCCCAAGAGAAGAGGAGCAATGATGTGAAGGTGGAAAGTGAGCACAAGGAGAACATCCCAGGTTCCTGATCAAATGGGGGGGTGTAAGAGGGCAAAGCGTCAAATCCAGAGATGGTTGCCCAGGAAGCAGGGACCACGGGTGAAGTGAGGGGACACTCAGAGAAGAGAGGGAGAAAAGTCTTCTGGGTGTAGGGAGAAGAGAGGGCCCAGGACAAAGGAGCACAGAGGTAAAGTGATGAGGATGGACTGGCTCTATGGTGACACTGCAGGGATGGCTGGAACTTTGTCCTGAGTGCTTAGGTTGGGGAGGGCTACTGGCCTCTTGAGGACTCCCCTCTCAGCAGACTGGACAGAGGCTCCCACTTCTGAGAGCTGTGAGGCCACCACTGTTCCTGGAGCGGCTCTGCCTCCATCTTCCCCTATCAGACTTTCCTGCCAGCCCCTGAATGCCAGTGAGGGAGCCTGGGCCTCGCAGCTGTTTCCTGTGGAGGGACACAGGCTCCTTGGAGAAGCAGGCTGACCTTACTTTTCTCTGTAACCCAGGGCCTAGCAAAGCTCCACCCCATGTGTGGGCCATGCAGGGGCTCGGATACTTACTAAACTAACTCAAAGCAGTAGAATAGCAGAGCTGGAGGAAGTGACCACTGAGCTCAAAGAGATCACTTCCCACACCCCCATTCTACAGATGAGGAAACAGAGACGAAACGGTGAAGCAGCCTTGACCAAATTCATGCTGCTCTTAAATGCTGGCCTGTGTCGAGCATGCCAAGTGATGAGCTACAATGAAGGGGCTGAGAGGGGGATCCGGGGCCACACAGCTTGGGTTCAAGTCCCAGCTCTGCCATTTACTAGCCATGTGATTAATGAATGTCCTTACCTGTAAAGTGGAACTCATAACGATGCCAACACATTGGGTTGTCGTGAACAAGGAATTCCTGGAACAGCAGGACAGAGTTCTGTGAGGGTTTGCTGTTGCTTTGGTTACTATTATTATCACCAAGTGAACCCTGAAATGAAGAACAAAGGCAGCAAGAATTTTTATTTTAAAGGATTTTAAAATCCGATGATGAATGTTTGATTTCATCTATTCAAGTTTGCATTTGACCCTTATTAACAACTACACAATGGATGACTTTTGAGGCAATCTTGCTTCATGTCTTTAATTTTCACTAAGGACACAGGCTATTCAACAGGCAGCAGTTTCTTTTCCAGGAAGATGGACAAAAAGTTAAAAATATCTCAGTGCCTCTCGGTCCCCAGTGAGTTGGTTGTGACATGTCAACCCAGCTTTGGGGAAGTGCCAGCTCCCACTGGGCACACTGCGCTGCCCCCGGACACCAGGGGGCACCGTTCTCCCACATGAATCCAGTTCTTTGGTTCATATCTTTGCTTCTGATCCCTCAAGGAAGGCCCATGCCCCAGGGCCCCATCTGCCCCACCAGCCTCACCTGCTGGACTCCAGGACACCATCCTGGGTCTCAACTATCCTCTGTTCCTACGCCCGCCTCACTACTCTTCACTTTATCCTTCAAATGTGGGCTTCTGTGGCTCGCCACCCAGCAGGGGTCTCCCTGTCCTCCACCTTGGTAACTGCATTGTCCTGCAGGGTGCCTAGCGAACCCGTGTGGAGGCAGGAAGAATACAGAACAACAGGTACTCAGAGGGGCTGCCTTTCCCACTGCAGGGGCCCTGGAGAGCTTTATCCCGGCTGGTTATTCACAGGCGCTGAAGCTGTGGAATCTCGATCTCACCAATTTAAAGGGCATCATCATTAATTACAAAAGCAATCATTTCTTCAGTAGCAAACGAAGAAAAGACTTTGTGCTCCCCACCTCCAACTTTTTCCTCCACTTTCAGATGTTTCTCATCTCTGGGCAAGGGTAGAAAGCAACACACAAAATATTATTTTTCAATTTTTTTCCCACTCTGAATATTGCTTTCCCAGAACCGATGAAGGCTAGAATGGTTTGTCTATCCTGGACTGAGGATTCAGAGATGGGGGTGGAGGGGAGAGGGGAGATAACTCAGCAATATTGAACCTAACAGAGACATTAAAATGTTCTATTCTAAACAGAGAGAAAGCAGGATGCTATAGAAACATGAAAACAATAGTTGGAAATGCAATAACGAGTTACAAGAGAATAAACATGAAGATGTAAAAATGAAAAAGGATATGAAAATAAAAAAAGGTGGGAATGGGAGAGGGGAGCAAGAAAATATAGATTTTTTTCTTTCGTTTTTTCTTCATTATTCTTAGGATGTGTTGGAGCCTACTTGATTATCAGATATAGTAATAGGAAACAGATATAGTTATGGGTTGATATAGTTGAAAAATAAGGTAAGCACAAATCAAAAGCATACAATAGAGTCACAAAAAAACAAAAAGAAACAAACTCAAAATGGCTTAAACACTTAAACATTAGACAAGACACTATAAATTTCTCACAAGAAAACATAAACAAAACGTTATTTGACATACATCTAAGCAATGTTTTCCTAGGGTAATCTACACAAGCAACAGAAATAAAAGCCAAAATAAACAAATGAGACCTAATTCAACTTATAAACTTTTGCACAGCAATGGAAATCATAAGCAAAACAAAAAAACAACCTATGGAATGGGAGAAAATATTTGCAAAAGATGAGACTGACCATGCCTTAATTTCTAGACTATATAAATAGTTCATACAACTTAATAAGAAAAAAATAAACAACCAAATCCAAAAATGGGCAGAACAACTAAACAAGCAATTCTCCAATGAAGACACACAAATGGCCAATAGGCATATAAAAAAATATTCAATATCGCTTAATTATCAGAGAAATGCAAATCAAAACTCCAATAAGTTATTATCTCACAGCAGTCAGAATGGCCATCATTCAAAAGTCCACAAACCATAAATGCTAGAGAGGCTGTGGAGAAAAGGAAACCCTCCTACATTGGTGGGAATGTAGCTTGGTGCAGCTACTGTGGAAATGAGTATGGAGATTCCTCAAAAGACAAAAAAAAAATATATATATATATATATATATATACTTATCACTTCATCCAGCAATTCCACTCCTGGGCATATATCTTGAGGGAACCTTAATTCCAAAAGATACCTGCACCCCAATTTTCTCAGCAGCACTGTTTACAATAGCCAATGATAGAAGCAAACAAAACGTCCCCAGACAGATGACTGGATAAACATGTGATATTTTGATATAACAGTATATTACTCAGTCATAACAAAGAAGGAAATAATGCCTTTACAGCAACATGGATGGACCTGGAAATTATCACACTTACTAAAATAAGTCAAAGACAAGTATCATATGATATCACTTATATGTGGAATTTTAAAAAATGATACAAATGAACTTATTTATAAAACAAAAACAGACTCACAGACTTAGAAAACAAACTTAGAAGTTTGGGAGTAACAGATAGAAGTTACTATAAGTAAAACAGACAAACATAAAGGATTCACTGTAGAACACAGGGAACAATATTTAGTATATTGCAACCTATAATGGAAAAGAACCTGAAAAACAATAGACTATGTATTTATACAACTGAATCACTATGCTGTATACCTGAAATTAACAAAAAAGCTGTATATCTGAAACTAACAAAACATTGTAAATCAACCACATTTCAATTTAAAAAAATTGATAAGCTCTAAATACCTTTATTCAAAGAAAATCTTCAACTCTCGTCTCTTACAAAACTTAAAATGGGAAGCTTGAGCAGGACCAAAGTATACTGGATGGGCAGTTACATATCTTCTCCAGCACGTGGGACATGCTACTACACAAACAACATGTTTTCCTACAAGAAAAGCCCTGGCTGCACAGGGAGCAAGTCCCACCGGGACAAGGCCTCTGTGGCAGTGGCCTCCTTCTCAACGCTCCATCTCACCAGGAGGCCAGGGTTTTCATAGAGGAGGGGACATAGAGCTCATAAACTTCAAATCTATTTCCCAAGAAAAATTATGGAAAGACCAAATTCACCTGCAGTGTGGGAAACATGAGTAGGGCACCTAAGCAGACTGACAAGCCCAGAGCAAGATTGCCCGATTTTCAGATCGGAACCAGAACAACGACCACCTGGCCCCAGTTAAATGACCACCACCTCACGTGCCATGAACTGCTCGTACTCAACGTCAGGGATGTTTCTCTTGAGACTTGGGAGATCAAAGAAGTCGGACCAGAGAATCCTGACCTGGTAGATGTCGAGACTCTGCCATTGGTAGAAGTGTCCCCAAGGGGGTGGCACCAGTACCGACTCCTCCATCTTCAGCAGGGTCTTCAGGAGGAAAGCAATGTAGATGCAGACGTTCCTACGGAGACTGAAGCCCTCTGGAAGGTTGACGTCACACAGAATGTACCTGTCAGGGAACAAAGGAGAGCGGGTCTTCAGGGCCAGGCCTCTGCACACGAATCCCGGCTTAGATATAACAGATAGAACAGGAATCCCTGAACAGCCCACGGCCTAGACTCCAGACACATTCAGCAGCTTCTGGTTTGTAAAGTGGAGGCACTGCCCACCCATCTCCATGTGGCCAATTACTTCAAGTCCGGGAGCAGTTGCGGAAGACATCTTGGCATCCGTCTAACACCACTAAGAACCTGACTAGCATCTGAGCACCCGTTTTCCAAGGGCTCTCAAACTTCTTGGTCTACAGAACCCTATACACTCTTAACAATTTCTGAGAATTCCAAAAGGCTGCTATTTATGTGAGTTAAATCTATCAACAGGTCCTGTGTTAGAAGTTAAATAAGAACTTAAAAAAAGTGTATGAATTCACTTAAAAATATTAACAACCTACTACATGTTACCATTAATACTCTTAAACAAAGAATAAGTCTATTTTTCAAAACAAAAATCATTAGTGAGTAGAATAGCAGTGATTTTAATTTCTGCAAATCTCTTTTTGGATTGGTGAGAGCTGAATTCTAACTGCCTCTGCATTCCCTATTTTGTGATATCACATGCCAGGTTTTCCTTGGAAAACCTCACAGGAACTCGGGAGAGCAAGAGTGTGCAAAAGGCAGGTGACATCCCGGCATTTCTATGAAAATGGTCTTGCACCTCAGGGGCCTTGGATACACTTGGATAACTTCTGCCCTATCCTAGGCGAGACTCTTCTGCACAAGAGCCAGGCAAGGGTCCTGGATTCTCTAATGAGTTACAGCCTCCCCACTCATCCCTTCTCTGTGTCTTTCCCACAACCTCCATTACTGCAGATGAGGATGTAATCCTCAACTGGGGCCTCTTATCCCAGAAGACTGCTAACTTCGAGAGGGAGGATCCCTTCTACCATCCCTACACCCCGCACAGTCTATTTTGGGTCAAGCCCTAGATAACTGCTAATTGGCACTGACGCTTGTGTCTTATTCCTGAGGTTTACTGAAGGAACCAACTGGATGGAACTGAAATTTCCTTGCAGATCAAAAAGGCTGATAAACCACCCCATTCCAACATCTGACTCTGGGGCTTTTCAAAACACAGTTAAGGCCCTGCTTCATCTAAGAGGGGTCTAAGGCCTGCCCTTCCCTGTGGGTTCTGGGAGGCTGCGACCAACCAGGGCGACCCAGACTCGCGGCCCCAGCCCCAGGGCCTGAGGGGGAGGAAAGGCTCAGCCTGTGACCCAGCCCTGTCCCCGCCGCCCCAACCTGCTACCAGGCACCACAGACACCCCCGGCTGCCACCCCAACCACGATCCCACCCCGGTCCATGTCCACCGGCCACACCGACGGCGCGGACATATGTTTACCGTCTGTGGGACGCCGCCTCAGACAGGATGTCGGCCGCCGACTGACCAGGCCAGAACTAGTTGCCCGGTCGAGCAAGCCTCCATCCCCAGCAGCAAGCAACACCATGGTCCCTGGCAGCTACACACTTCCTGAGCCCGCTCCCCTCCCCAGAAGTGCACGCCGGCCCGCGCGGAGGGCGGAGCCTGTAGCCATGGCAACGCCTCAGGGCCCTCCCTTAGAGCTTCAGTCGTGCGTCCTCAGGAGACTAGACTTGCTAGGGCAGAACTTGAGGAGACAATGGGAGCCAGGGCACGCCCAGGACGGTGGTGAGGGGGAGGCTTATGGGGCAGCTGGGCGGGTTTGGGGTGGGCAAGGCCGCGCGGAAATCCTCACCTTGAAGTGGCCCCGGCCAGAGGCTTGGGCGTTGCTGCCGGGCGGGGGCACCATCACCTGTCCGTGTGCGGGGCTCTGCCTGGCCTCCGAGGCCTCCACTTTCACCGGACGTGAACCCGGTCTGACGGTGGGCAAGTTAGAGGACTGAGCCCAGGCACACACGGCTGGCCAGTTAGGGCACCTGAATTGCAGATCCAAGAGGCCCGCTGCCGGCCTTGAATTCAAGCTGCTGGGCAGTTTCCAAGAAGACGGGATCTGTTCACAAGAGGGGAGGTAGGACAGGGGTGCCAGATTCCGGGTTGGCTGCGGTCTCACAGGAGGGCCATGCTGAGAGGGCGCAGAGCGGCCCATGTGTTGGCGGGGCTAGGAGTTTGGGGTATAGAGTGGGGATGGTGTGTGCCTTGCTCTGTGATCTCCCCAAGAACCCTCACTCCAGAGCAAAGGGCTTTGCTCCCCCCACCCTTCACTGCACTCCCTGCCTTCCCCAGCACCACTGCCCCTGTTCCCGGAGTGTCACATGACCTTTCCCCATAATGAGCACTTCACTGTTAGAGGTACTGAATTCCCAGTGGCTTTAACCCTGAAGGTGGGGGGCTGTATCTGACCAGTTAGGACACCTGGATCCTTTATATGAAACCTCAGACCATAATGCAGGCGTGAACAGAGGCCCCTCAAACAGGATTCCCTGCATGGCCCTCCCCACCACGCACCCACAGGGCAGCTGCCACACCAGGCCAAGCCTGCAGGAGGACCGCTGGTCCCTCTCCTCCTGTCCCTGATCATGAGTATATCGCCCACACTGCTGGGTATTTAGGGGGCCTTCGAAAAGCAGCTGGCATTTTCATGGGCAAATACTTGCTCTTTGGGGAAGATTTGAGTGCAAAGGGATGTAGGGTATGCTTTTTCTGTTGCCCTGGAATGGGTGACTGGGATACAAACGTAAGTCAAAGCAGTTTTTAGAGAGAGCCGCAAAACATGTCACAAACAAAGATCAGTGTTCCCCAACAAATGCAACAGCACCTGGTGTGTGGGCGGCCTGGCCTCTCTTTCTGGAGGTTGGGGATTCTGCCCTCTAGCTGGGACAGGGCCAGAAACAGCTCTGAACACGCTGGGAGTCGTTTCTCACAAGACCTGTGGTCTCCACTGCATGTCTGGCTCCAGAGCCCAGGGCCAGCATGATGACTGTGCTCCCGCTGTCCATTCTGGGAGGTCTAGGTGTCCTCCATGGCCCTTCCAACATTGTTTCTTTCGGAAACACCCCCCGGATGAAATGGGTCTGAGAACAGGAGAGCTGGATGCCAGCAGCCACTGCCCAGTGTGCGGCCACAGGGAGAGGCATCTCCTCTCTTTGGGATCTGATCTCCCCTCCTCTCTCCCCATATCCTCACCCCTCTCCTCCTTCATTTCTTGATTGATCCCTGGATAATGGTCCTTACCAGGAATGACCTGGGAGAACTTTTATGTGTCCTTAAGGAAAAAACAAAAAGAAAAGAAAGAAAGAAAAAAAGAAATCTATAGACAAATTACTGAAAGTAATTTCCATCTTTCCCAGGAAAGTCCTCTTTCCAATGTTTAAGGCTAGTTGACATGGTGTCAAGTTGCCTAAACACTCACATCTGAGCAAGTGCTAAATCTCCGTCCAGCTGCCCGCAGCATCCACCTGTGGCAACCTAGTCACGAGAGGGCAATAAAGCTCTTTCCCCAGTGCCAGCACCAGCGTGGCTTTGCAGGCAATGGAGTCCGAGAGAAAGGGCCCTGCCCTGAGGCTTGGGGGGTCTCCAGCCACAGCCAGAGGAACTTGGGGTTTTCAGAGCTGGCCCAGCAGGGAAACCAAGCAAGGCCGCCTGACCCAAGTCTTCCCTGCCCTGAGAGCCCCATGAACTGCCCTGGGCCCCACTCCCCAGTCGGGCTCCCTGCAAAAAGTTACCACAGGATCCACACCTGAGAAGGGAGGAGGACGGCCCTTTGGCCCGGTGTTCCAGCAGATGTGTCCTGTGAAACCTGTGGCCACATAACTTCCTTGTCTCCCCAGTTCTCTGAAGGGTCCTTGCTGGGCTTTCTGGTGGTCAGGGACACTGGAACAACTCTAAACTCTGAAGAAGGGCAGACAGACTCTTCTGGAAGCAAGGATTCCAGGGAGATGCCTTGTCCAGAACTGGGAGACTGTGTCCTGAGTAGACCCCTGGGAGGCAGTGTGGGGCTGTAGGGTCCACTTCAGAGAACGGAGCATGTGTGCTTCCCACCTGGGAGGCCCTGCATTGTTCAGTCATGTCCTCGTGTGAGACTCATTTACAAACACCTCCCATTCAATCTTGGGGTGGTCCCAGGGGTGGGGGCAGAGGAGGAGAGTGAAGGGGCAGCCTTAGAGTCCCTGACCCACACAAGGAGCCAAGGGTCAGTGGGATCATCTTGGGAGTCGGGCACAGGACAGCAGGACGGGCACTAAGAACATGCAAAGTCATGCAATAAAGCGACCCGTGACCACAAGACACAGGCGGCCTTCCACCAAAGCAGGGAGATAGAAATTTAGACCCAGGTTCTGAGAACATTGAGAGGGGCTGGAGGGTCCCAGTAGCCCTGAGGAGCAGCTCTCCTAGGGGCACAAACATCCCAATACACACATTTCTCATGGATGCTTTTTGGGGTGCAGAGTGAGTTACTAGGATCCTGAACTTAGTATGGAATCCCACCCCCTTGTTCATCACGGTTCCTGGCAATAAATTGCTGTCATTTGTCCCTGGACATGCACAGGGGAGGTGACTGCTGTGGGGGTCACTACAGGACTGGAAGCTTCTGGTGTGGGCTCTGTGACCACAGAAACCAAGGGGGATATCTTAACGGGAGCACCTGGAGACCATGCCTGCCAGGACGACCCTCATGGGATGGCCAAGGAGACCATGGTACCCAGGCCACCAAGTGACCAAGTTGTGAGGCTCCCGGGGTTTTCTGGGGAGTGTAGATTCCTGTGGTCAGCACGTGGGCCCAGAACAGCAAGTCATTCTGCCCAAAGTCTTTCCCTAACACCTGCAGGAAAAGTGCTCCCAGGGCTCCTGGAGGTCCATAGTGAGAATGTCCAGCCAGACATGTGGGGTCACCTTCCCCTGATGCAGAGGCAGGCCTCTGCCCCTGGAGGCCCAGGGGACACCTGGCTCAGGTCCCACCTGTGTGCCCTGGACATGCAGAGCCCCAGATTTGTGGCACAGCCTGGGGTGTTGTCGTGTCGGGGCAGGGGAGGCCCATTGAAGGGGCTCACTCAGGGGCAGAGACCACTCTGCAGGGATGCTGAACCTGGCAGCGATGCGGTGCTTCATGACTCCCCTGGGATGAGTTTCCAACCAGTGTGATGGAAGGGCCTCTCCTTCCTGGGGTGCAGTTGGGGGAACTATATCCATCATGAATGTCAGCCCTGAAAATGGAGGCTGTGCTACATACATTCCTCCATAGAAAAATCAGGCCCCTCCAGTCCAGGTGACTCAGAAAGTCATTCAGCAATGTTTGGGGTCCTCAGTTTAGGCTTTGAATTAGAGCTGAGCGTCTCAGGAGGCCAGCTCCCTGTCTGTGGCTCCAGGAGTAGGCTTTCTGCGGGGGGACAGGATCCTCACAAACACCTGTGTCTTAGAGGGACACTTCCTTCTGACCAGCTGGGAGGCAGGGTGCAGTTGTGGGAAATCTTGTTTCCATGAGCTAGGACCACGAAGTGGTGGGGGCACAGGAGACAGTGAGAATGAGTCCCACAGCCTTTCTGGAATCAAAAAACTGGCAAATGTGAAAAAGTGCATAGTTTTTTTATTGAACAGGCTGCTTATGTACGTTTGGAGGGTCAGGTTCAAAGACTCTGTATCCCTCCAGGACAATAGCCTCAAGAGAAGAACAGACAGAGCAGGAGATCTGGGGTTTCTCCCAGGAATGAGGCAGAACAGGGAGTTCTGCAGATTTGCAAGGAGACCTTGACCACTGATCACGGGGTTACAACCCCACGTGACCCCTGTCGTGTTTGGCTTGGGCTCTGGGTCTGGCCTGATCAGGTATTCTTCCAGCTGAGATAAAGAAACTCATAGGGTAGACTTAGGCTGTGTTTGGAACCCAGTGAGGGGGTGGAGGGTCCTTAATCCTGAGTCCCCTCAGACTAATCACTGTAGCTGAGGCCCAACACCTCCCAGGCCCCCAGTGTGGCCGTGGAGTGAGAGCAAGACTAGCAGGTGACCCAGTGGCCCCACTGCTATGCCCCTCCCTTGTCTTTGTTCCCTTTCACCCCAGAAGGTGTGATTGTCTCATGTCATGGTGACAAGCAATCTCTCTTCTCTGTCAGGTGGGGTCCCCAACCCCACTCAGCCTTCTCTCTGCATGGATTCTGAAGGACCAGGCTCACCTGAAGTTCTGAGCTTGAGCAGTAAGGTGGAAACAAAGCAACAAGTGATTGTGGCAAAGCTCCCCACCATAGAGAAGCTGCCCTGAGTGGAAGGGAGGGTGTGGGCATGTCGAATTGTTTCCTGTCTCCCAGTGCTCTTCACTTTCTTATTGCAGACCTGCATGGTTACAACAAAATGATCTCCAAAACTGAAAATATTTACTCTCTGGCTTTTACAGAAAAGGCTGGCCAGCCTCTGGTCCCCGTACCGGGCAATTGGTTGGAGTACCTTTCCAGTTTGGAAACATATGGGCAGGCTCAGGTTTTCAAAAGTCTTTAAGAGTAGTTACGGAGTTTTGCTTCTAAAAATTTTTATGGCTGTATACTTCTGAGCTGAGGTTGTGCTGTGTAATTCTGAGCCGGGTTTTTCTCAAACTGTTTCTCATTTCTTATACCGGACTTCCTTAAATTCCAAGGGAAATGGGATGTTAAGGAAGCCATGGAGTTTAGGAAAAGGATACAGATCTCATTTCCTTTTAAGCATCGATGTACCTATATCCTAGGCAGTATCAGTTATGTGTTATTGATAGGGGAACTAAATAGTAACCAAATTTATAGAAAATAGTGGGTCTTTAGGTACACAAGTTCATCTTTTCAACATTTTCTGTATTGTTTGCAGTTTAAGATGAACATTCCTGAGAAACAGGCAGCCTCTTAGAATGAAATAGCATTTTCCCTGAACCACAGTTAATTTTTATTTCATAGACAGCAGGAAGGGCAATCACACATCACACACTTGGGGACCTCAAAGATAAAATGTAACTTTCTGGTAGCACACTCCCCCTGTCTCCCCTTGCTCTATTCACTGTCCCATTATCCCTGAAGGCTCTTTCGTATTTTCTGCTCATGACTTCAGTAACTCTTTCTTCCTCCTCGTTCCTCAGCTGGTAAGGTTACATTTCTACTTTGACCAAGCAAGCTGAAGCCAACAGAAGAGAACTTTCACCAGCAACTTTCACATCCGCTCGCCTTCTGATGTCTGTGACCTCACTCTTGGTGCCCCACCTCTTATTACAAGTGACATGAAAGCCAGTTCCTCCAAAAGTCCCCGGAGGTCTCATCCCTCCCTTCTTCTCTGAGCTGTGATTCCCACAACCATCATCTCTCTCACTATCTCATCTATTTTGTTCTCCTGCTAGATGGCTCCTATCAGTATATAAAAGTCCATCCTCTTAAAAGAAACAAACAGCACTTCTTGACCCTAATTCGCCCCCACCAATTGCCACCCCTTGTCTTTGCAGCAAATCTTAAAGGAGTAGTTTAAACTCACTGTCTGCATAGTCTCTTGAGTCATCCCCTTTTACACCCACTCTGGCTTTTCCCCTGATCCCTTGCTCTATGGAAACTGCTCTTTCAAGACCATCAGTGACCCCAAATTGCTAAATATATTGGTCAGTTTTTAGTCTTCATCATGTGTGGCCTTTGGAAGCATTTGACCCAGTTCTTCCATCCCTCCTCCCCCGTGTTCCTGCTTTACTTGGCCTCCAGCCCATCGCTCCGCATTCGATCCACTGGCTGGTCCTTTGCCAAAGTCTCCTCTTTTTTCCAAACTTTTACTGTGGATGTGCCCCAGAGTTGGGTCCTGGGTCTCTCTTCTCTTTGCTGTACCTTTGGTGGAAGCAACCAGACTTGGAAATTGGCATGCCATCAATTTCTCGATTTGTCCAAAACTCCCTGATTTGCCCTTTCCATTTGGAACTCTCTCCCTGATACTCATATTCTTTTTCTTTCATTCATCTTGCTTTCACATTCATACATATGTTCTACTATGTAAATTACTTTTCCAAATTTTGAATCAGTCCTTATATATCATGTAAAATGCTCAGATCTCTATTATTTCCACTAAGATGCTTATTCTACCTTAGAACCTTTCTGCATTTCTGTATTTATGTGAATAAAGTGAATAATATTTCCACAAGCCACATAGTTAAACAGTGTGTTTGTTTGGGGCTATTATGTAACATTAAATAATGATACATCAACATAGTCTTTTTCATTTATTTTTATGTAACACCAAGATGAGGTTTTTGCAATGAAGACTGGTTTTATTGAAATGTTACCTATGTTATGGACAGTTTATGTGAAAGCCCTCATTTCTCCCCTTTTCTGATACATTTTCCATTTGGCTATATATAACATATACATTGGCATGAAACAAAATTCCAAAATCGTTCACATAATACAATTAATATATTTAAAGGAAAAAGGAAAGGAAAAAAGGAAAGATATCTAATATCTAATGGAACCCTTAACCATGACATTGAAGAACTGAGCTGATTCCAGCCCCTTTCCACCTGTTCAGCCCCACCTTGTCCCATCCCCTGTGGATGGAGAGGGCATCCCTCCCATTGTCCAGGTCCAGATGTTGGAACTGTGTCCTTTCTCTCTCCCTCTTACACAGACACACAGCAAATCCAGCTTGTTAGAAAATTCTGTCTACTCTGTCTTCATTAACCACCTACTCCCTGCCCTCCTAAGAGCCACATTCAGCTGCTTCCTGGACACCAATAGCCTCCTGTTTCCATCTTTGCTTTCCTACAATCCCTCATCCACAGAGTCAGAGGGAGC
This sequence comes from Camelus bactrianus, assembly GCF_048773025.1. NCBI lineage: Eukaryota > Metazoa > Chordata > Mammalia > Artiodactyla > Camelidae > Camelus > Camelus bactrianus. Next base: position 47,557,859 of record NC_133557.1, on the reverse strand, counting down.
CTTTAAAAGCATACATTGAGGGCGTGGGTGTAGCTCAGTGGTGGAGCGCATGCATAGCATACATGAGGTCCTGGGTTCAATCTCCAGCACCTTCATTAAAATAAATTACCCTCACAATCCTCCCCCCAAAAAAGCATAAATTGGAGTACATCTCTCCTCCCCTGAAAACTCACTAAACGTGTCACCATTTCATTAGGAGCCAAAGTCGTCACAAAGGCCTCAGAACCCGGCGTGCTCTGCCTCTTCACCCACACTCTCCCCCTCACTCTGGGGGCTTCTGGCTCCGGCTCTTCCTTCTTCCTCCGGATCTATTCTGCTTCAAGTTCATTACTCCGTGACATCTGCCAGGATTGCCTTATTCTCTCCTGCCTGCCTCCCACCCCACTCCATCACCTGAGTTTGTTCATATCACTCTTTTTTTTTTTTATTTTTCCAAGCTCTTGCTACCTCCAACATGCTGCCTGTTTCCTCTGCTAAAACTCTGAGCCCCCAGTGATGGGGAGTCATGTCTTTGTTGTTGACTGATAAAGCCCAAGAGCCTTGGGAACGGGTCTAGTTACTAGATTCCCATACATAGTAGGAGCTTATACAGATTTGCTGAATGAATGCAGAGGCCCTGGTCCAATCCGATGGAGCACTCTGTGTCCTGCTCAAAGAATAACTCCTTTCCTCCTGAGAGGGGGTGACCACTTTCTTTGTGATCAAAGGCAAGATCTTTTTGCTTTGTGCTGTTAACCTTAGGCGGGGAGACTGGGGGATCTTCATAAATATTTTTAAATTTGATTCACTCTGCAGTTTGTGTTCGGTCTCTGTATCCTTTTGAGAAACTGTTTATGAGTGAGCATTCTTCCATCAGATTGAACAGGGTCCAGGGGGAAGGACCAAGCCTGTCCCATCGGCCATCCTGTGTGTCATGTCCTGTGACTCAGTGGATGCTCAGCACGTAAGTGAACGGACAGGAGTGAGTGAAGAGATGGGAGCATCTCCTTATTGTGGTGGCTGTCCAATTCCTTGATATTTGGGGAAGGGTTTACAATTGTGGAGGGGAGAGGGCAGGTCCTCCATGCTCTTCCTGAGTGCCCTGGCCTTACCCATTCCCCCAGCCCCCTCTGGGCAGCCAAGCCGAGGAGCTGGGCCACCAGGGTTTGTGCTGATCAATAATCCATCTTCACCCCAGGTCAGGGGAGTAGGCACACCTGGTTGTAGACTCTAGAGTCAGGTCCTTGGAAGAATTCCTCACCTAACTAAGTTTTGGACCTTTTCTTTTTCTCTATAGCCTCCAGCTGAAGAAGAAGATTGTCTTAGACACATGAAAGTTGAGGACGCCTACTGTCCCCATGGAGCCCAGGTGGGGCTGGGAGTCTACTGTTTATACAGCCGGTGGGCTTGTGTTGCTTTGGGCATCCCTGTGCCTGAATTCATGCAGTACACTCGGTGGTAAAGACAAGGGTGACTGGCAGAGAGGGAAGACGGTCGGGAGACTGCACAGCAGGGGAGACGTTAACCTGGGATGAGCTGGAGCTGCCTGATGCATGGCATGTCGGTGCAGGGAACTCTCCACACTCAGAGGGGTTCTCATTCTTGCAGGGGCCCTTTGATGAGGGTGCTGGGCTGTCAGCACAGCAGGGTCCCCGAGAGGATTATGGTGAATTCGGGCAGTGGGAAGTGAGGGGTCCAGTGGCACTTAAATTAACTGTATACCCGAAGCCAGCCCCCACCTCTTCCAGCCAGTTTCCTAATCTGCAAAACTGGAATGATGTTAACCATCCAGCGGGGGCGTTGATTGGCTGGGACAGACTAGAGTGTCAGGAGCTGGAATTCCTCTGTCCCCTGATTGTTTTCCTTCCTTCTGACTATTTATTCTCAGAAGCTCAGTCTCTCTGTCTCTCTCTCTTTCATTTGTAACTTTCTCACCTTCTCTGCTTTCATTTGATTTCCAACCCCCCCACTGCCCCAATCTCTAAATGAGTGAACTTGTTTTCTGTGCGTCTGTTCCAAATTCCCGGGAAAGAAGCTCTGTCTCCCTCTGGATTGGTTGTCCAACCCATCAGTTGTAGCCAGAGGAGCGAGTCCCTCTGGGACCAGAGGAGGGTCTCTGCTGAGCCCTCCAGCCACCACTGTGGAAGCACATATTTCTCCGAGGAGTAGATACTGGCTGTGACTTGGTGTCAGTAAGTGTGAATTTATGTCTCCTCTTGCCCCACCTTCATCCTCCTAAACAAAGATGAAAATTAAACACTCCCGGGATTTGTGTCATGGAACACTCAGGGTGGGGGCTAAGGGGACTGGATTCCCTGCTGCGTGTTAGTGGCTACAGTGACTCCCCAATGAGAGCCTACATAGGGAATAGCACTGGCCCCACCCGGCACTTAGGGCACTGAGTCTGCGTGATGTCCAGCCAGGCTTCTGACCACAGCCCAGGGGTCTGTCCCAACCGGTTAGCCTTTGAAACCAGCCAGCTTTGGATTCCTCAGTCCCTCCCTGATGTTTTACCTGAACCACCAGCTTCTGTATCTCTGAAGACAGATGACGGGGACTCTTCATGTAAGCCATTTGCACAGCACTGTGTAGTCCTTTGTGCTGCACGGTCTCCCCGGCAAGCTGAGGTTGGTATTTTACTGATCTTAGAAATAGTCTGGTTTCCTGATGTACTGTTTCACTGAACAAGCAACAGAATCCACCTCTGGCTGATAAAAGCAAAAAAGGGACTTAATGAAAAGATACTGGGAGAATGTGTGGAGTGACCAGGACCAGAGCCGACCCGGGGACCGTAAAAGGTGTTGGGGAGCCCTGGGCACCAGGCTGGGTGGAGTGCTGCCAGGCCCCCTGCCACACCAGTAGGGACCTCACTCCATGCGACCCTCCACCTCACTCACTGCAGGTTCATGTCCCAGAAGGGCCAGGTCAAACTGAAGCCTCCAGCACACACCTCAATGGGGGAGTTGGCCCCGTCTCAGCTGAGGGTGTGCCTGGTGTGGGGAGATGCCCAGTTAGAGGAAGGCAGTTCTTCTACTGTTCCGAGTTAAGGTGAGGTCAGTGCCCATCACTCAGGAGAGCCAGGCTGGTCGGACCTCATTGTGGTGACTAGGCCGTCTGACTTCACTTATTACTTTTTATGTTGGAAGGCCCTGGAGGCAGAAAAAGTGGAGATTTTAGTACTTATTTTGTGTTTCCCACATACCAGTTGCGGTAAGCAAGCCACTTCATGTAAATAGGCCACGGAGCAGGTCGTGCAAGCAGGCCTCTGCAGCCCCAAAACCCGTGTCCCCATCAGCTCCATAGTTACCAGTGGAAATGAAGGGTTTTATGGGACTGTGTGCTCATGTGGGGGTTGGGATGTGTGTGTTTAAATCCACATCTTCAGTAACTCAGCTAGAACCACAGCCACTGATTGCACGGAGGCAGAGGAGCGGAGGTTTTCAGCCTCTGGTCTAGCTCGTGAGGAGCTCAGAAGTTGCTCCTCCTGTCTTGAAAACAACACCAGAGCTGAGGGAGCTGCAAACCCACCGCTCTTCTTAGATCCACCCGAAAACTGAGGGGAAAAGCTGCTTCCAACCCATAGAGGCAGCCGGGCAGACTCAGAGATTCACAGCTCCCAGGGCAGAACCCACTGCTGTAAGAACCGCTGAGGCAGGCAGATTTAAAAGGTCCCTGAGACCAACGGGAGGCTCAGCGTGGGGAAGTCTGAGTGTGACAACTCCAGGGGGCCAATCAGAGGGGCCCCCTTCTCTTTTTCATGCATTTTATCTCCAGGACTGTGCCCTGTTCTCAGAGTGAAGATCAGAGAAAAAACCCTCATGCTTCCTGCCAGGAAAGGAGAAATAGCTGCATTGAAATACACCCAGAAAATTCTGTTCCATTGGGTTTTTTTTTTTTTTAGATGAGAAATTATTTTACCAGAGCCTAACCAACCTGGGGGAAGGGAAATACCTTCTGTGTCACCCAAATTGTGGTGTGGGGAAAGAGACCCACTTGTGGAGGTCACAACTCAGGGCACAGGCTCAATGAAAACTAATCACAGTACTACAGATGCTCCCCTCTGTCCCGCCTCCCTCCCCCCACCATCACCTTATCTCCATGTCAGTAGGGCCTCTGTATAAAAACAGGAATAAAACTAAAAGAAGTAAATGTCTCAGGAGTGTCTAGGGAAACCCAAAGACAGCGGGGAGATGAAAACAAGGACACACAGGCGGCTTTAGCCTCACACACCAATAGCTGTAGCAAACTACACGCAGCCCAGCCCCAGTAGATAAACAGAAAACCTCACAGAAGAAACTATTTATTTTGGTTCTCTTACCCAGTGCATTCCATGGTGCATACTTGCCTAGAATTTAGTGGAAGCAAGTCCATCTCAGAAGGGGCATAACTGAAGAGGGATGGCTTTCCAGATTCTGAAGGGCAGAGAGGGCACCAGCCTGGGTGAGAGCATGGTGAGGGGTGGAGTAGGGGGTGGGCTGCCTTGTTCCCCAAATAAGGAACCTTTCTGAGGCCAGCACAGTGAGAGGAAGGGCCATGGGGTGGAAGCAGCCAGACTTCTTCCTGAAAACTGATGGGATGCCTCCAAGGGACCATTCAGGTGCCCAAACTGGGCCCTGAGGGTGGGAGCCAGTCTGTCTGCCTCAGAGCCCAGGACTGAGGTGGGTGCACAGCAGGTCTTACTTGGCTGGATCCATTTCACTTACTTGAAGTCCTGTGTAAAACATGAAGCGTGGAAGTTCTGGTGAGCACAGCTCTGTCCTAAAGATCAGTTTCAACTCCTCTCTTCCCAGAGAACAGCATCTCTGAGCCCGTCCTGGGTGACCTTACAGAGATCACCCTAGTGGCCCAGGCTGGTGACCGGGAACATGTACCTTCCTGCTGCCAACCCCAGACGTCCACTGATGCATCATGTACTGGGAAGGATGAGTCCCTTTGCACTGGTGCAACAGCAGAGGCTCTGCCACAGGCCCAGGTGGTGTGTGGGACATGCAAGGGTGTAGGCAGTGCAAAGGTATAAGTGTTGCCAGGGGTGCAGGGGCCGTGGAGGGTGCAGGCAGTGCAGGGGATGCAGGGGTGCAGTCAGTGCAAGGGGTGATGGGAGTGCAGGGGTTGCAGGAGTGCAGGGGTGCTGGGAGGTGCTCAGGCATGTGACCAGAATCAGAAGGCAGGCGCACATCCTCACAGTCAGCCTGACCTCTGGAGGTGTGGTGTGTTTGGGACCACGGGGCAGCGGTAGGAGTGCTGCCCGGGCAAGCCGGTTGATTCCTTCTCTTTTCCGCAGCCTGGCCTGGAGGCGGCCTTGGCTGCTGGAGATTCACCAGACATAGGACTCCAAGTAAGCTTGCTCCTGGGAGGCCGGGTGGTTAGGTCAGGGGTAGTGGCAGCGGCAGAGGCAGCAGCAGAGGAGGGGAATAGCACTGCCCCTGGCGAGCTGGTGGATTAGCTCCCGTCTCCCCCGGGGCTGGGCCTGGGAGGGGCCTCTGCTGCCCCAGGTCACCGGACACACCTGTCCCACTCAGCTTGCTAAGGAGGGGACCGGGGGCAGTGCCATTAGTGTGCGGGGGTGATGTGGCTCGGGGGCCTGCCGCACGGAAGCCCGGGCAGTTTGCTGTGCTCCACCCCATGGTGTGGACTGGTATGGCCTCTGTTCTCCAAGAAGCCAGACGCCCTTTTCCAGGTAAGCTTGCTCCTGGGAGGCAGGCACAGTGCAGTCAGTGGGCAGGTAAGTTTGCGGCTGCGGGGGGTAGTGGGGCTGCCTCGGGGAAGCTTGTGGATTAGCTCCCATCTCTGCACAGCGTGGCCTGGGGGCAACCTCTGCTGTACCAGGTCCTGGGACACACATGTCCCACTTTGCTTGCTGGGGTGGGGGCGGGGAGGTCAGGGTGCAGGGGCACCGGGGTAGGGTACCTGCCGCGGGGGAGTGGGTCCATTTGCTCCCATCTTCCCTGCAGCTTGTGCTGAGGGCAGTCTCTTTTGCCCCAGGTCGAGGGACAGAAGCATCCTAGTCAGCCTGACCCCGGGAGGCTGGCGCGGTACATTGAGGGTGGTGAGGGCGGTGGGTTTGCTAGGGTAGTTGGTGCATTTGCTCCCATCTCCCCCACGGTCTGTTCTGGGGGCAGTCCCTGTTGCCCCAAGTTCTCTGGAGGCCTGTCTCCAGGTCAGCCTGCTCCCCAGAGGAGGCCACTGTGAGGTCAGGGGGTGGGTGCAGTGGCAGCTGTGGGGTGAGGGGGCGGCTGCCTTGGGGAGCTGGTGGTTTGGTTCCCATCTCCCCAGTGGCTGGGCCTAAGAACAGCCTCTGCTGCCCCAGGTCGCCAGACACACCAGTCCCACTCAGCCTGCTGGAGGAGTGGGGCCTGGGGTGGTGCTGTCAAGGTGCGGGGGTGGCGAAGGCAGGGATAGAGGGCCTGCTACACGGAGCCGGGCAATTTGTTCCCCTCTTCCCCGTGGCCAATACTGGGGGTGTCCTCTGCTGCCCAAGAAGCCAGATGCCCATTTCCAGGTCAGCTTGCAGGGGTGGCCGCGGGAGCGGGGTTAGGTGGGCTGCCCCGGTTGCGGGTCCAAATCTTCTCTCCCTTGACCTGGCCTAGGGGCGGCCTCTCCCGCCCAAGATTCACCTGACACCCCACTCCCGGTCAGGTTGCTCCTGGGAGGTGGGCACAGTGAGATCAGGGGGCAGAGAGGGAAGGGGAGCTTCACCTTTCGAGCTGGTGGATTAACTCCCATCTCCCTGGCAGCCTGGTCTTGGGGCGGCCTCTGCTGCCCCGGGTCACAGGACACACCTGTCCTACTCAGCCTGCTCCCAGGAGGCAGGCACCGTGAGATCATGGGGTGGGGGCCGCAGCTGCTGTGGGCGGATGGGAGCTGCCCCAGGGGAGTTGGTGGATTAGCTCCCATCTCTCTGGCAGCCTGGCCTGGTGGCAGCCTCTGCAGCCCCTCGTTCACTGGTCGCCCTTCTCCAGGTCATATTGCCCCGGGGGTACGGTAGAGTGCAGGGGCAGTGGGGTGGTGGCGGAGGTATGATTCTACTGCTTGGGAGCACGTGGGTTAGCTCCCGTCTCCCTCATGGCGTGGTCTAGGGGCAGCCTCTGTTGCCCCAGGTCACAACACACATATTCACTGACGGCCTAAACACCGGAGGCAGACAAGATGTGCTGAGGGGTTGGGGACAGCGGCCAAGGTGGTGACGGAGGGGACTGCCCCTGGCCAGCCAGTTAATTTGTTTCCATCTCCCCTGCAGCCTGGCACAGGAGCAACCTTTGCTGCCCTAAGTTCACAGGACACCTGTCCCCAGTTAATCCTGCTCCTGGGAGGCTGGCACGGTGCAGTCAGTCCAAGGTCTGGGCTCTCCCCTGGGGAGGGGCAGAACTCTCTTGGTCTCCTTTATCTTTATTCTCCAGCAAAGAGGTCAGTGGACCCAATTCTTAATCCTGAGAACGTGTACCCTGTGTTGTGGAAGAGTTTCTGGACAGTGTGGTTTCTGGGTCAGTTTTCACATCAGCTGATGCTCCAGGCAGGCAGGAAAGCTATTGCTCAGAGATTCTTAGCCTGGAGTTAGGGGATGTTCCCCACCATCCTCACCATGCTTTTTCTAAATATGTTACTCCTCTCTTTTTCCTTGGTGGCATTTTATGTTATTGGGTCACAGATTGCTGGCACACTCATCCCTGTTCTCAAACATCTTTTAAACTTGAGTGAAGTGATAAGTAGGGGAAGAAGATGATCTACTGAAAGATAAGACCACTTAAATTTGCATTAAAACCGCATTCTGTCAGTCTTTCTCAAATGATTTTTCTGATTCTAAATCCACAACCTAGGGAATGTTGTACTCCTGTGTAAATCATTGATCTTCACATCACATTTGTTGAGCGGGCAATGAGATTTGTTAATCAGACTTATTCCTGAAAGGAGAAACTAAGGCTTTTGAGAATTCCTTGTCTGATGTTACACAGGCAATCACAGTAGAAGATAGATCTGATGTAAAAATCCCTCAGCTGCCCGAACTGCAAAGCTTCTGGGATTACTGAACCCTGAAATGCAGGGGACTCTTGATGATAATCTGGGGGAAGGTTTATATGATCAGATCCTTCCAGTCCTGTAAATGGGTTCCGTGGCCCCAGCCCCGGGAGAACTGATCATAAGGGCGATATCATGAGGGGTGGGATGGGAAGGCAGAGGTGCAAGTGCTGGAATCACTGAGATTCCACACTCCCTAAACACAGACTCCAGAGCCTCATTTTTGTTGGGTTCTGTTCTGGAATTGAGAGATTGTTCAGACATGATTCTTGCCCTTCAGGAGTCACTGCCTGGGTGGAAGTAACCTTTATATAAACCTGGGAAGGATGGCGACTAAAGTAGATGGGCTGTTACGGTTGGTAGTCAGTGTACCCAGGCTCGCTCTTCCAGGCGTTTGTGGCACTAATGAGAGTCATGTTATTCACTCATTCCCTGATTTATTACCCTTGAATTGATCAATTTATCCCACAGTAAGTGAAACAAGGGATCAGGAACCTGAGTTTTGTCCCCTCTCCTATCAGTGATTGTATTAATCCGTTGGGCGACCTGCATATGCATTGTGAAGTGATGTGGTATTTCTTGCCCAATGGGACTGCACCGTCAATTTTGAGAATCAGGGGAGACAGCTCCCTGACAAACATAACACCCCCCCCCACCGTGAAACAGTTTTGTCAATGCTCAGGCCAGCCAGATGTATACTGTAGTTCTAAACCTGAGTGTGTGTAGTGATCTTGGTGCCTTTATGAACATACAGACTACCGGTCCCTACCTCTGTAGAATCTGAGAGTCTATACCCAAAATTCTGCAGTTTAAGAAGCACTTAAAGTAATTTTGATGAAGATAATCTGAGTGTTCCGCTGAGAAACACTGATGTGAGATACACCAATATTGAGGATTCTCAGGGAGAGATGTCCTTTAGGATGGTCCAAGGGCCCTCACTTGAGACTTTTGCCTTGGGTTTATTGTATGTGTTCAGAAGTGATGCCTCTCATTTCCGATGCGTGTCAGCATGCTCTGTGCAGGGATTTGCACTCAGTAGATAGCAAAATCTATGATTCTTCAGGTCACTGAGCTAAGTATGAGCAATTTTTATTTTGGTTTTCTTTATAGCAATGCAGTCTCCCAAGAAGAGATTCAGACTGAACAGCTTTGGAAGACCGCTGGAGCCCAAGGTGTTATCTTGACAGGGCAATGAGGAATCTATATCCCTCTTTCACTGCTACATCAGTGAAGTGGACCACTTGGACAAGTCCAAAGCTTGTCTCCAAACCGTAGCCCCTGACATTGACTTTCGGCTCCAGGAAGCCATCAGATGCAGCAGGTGGCCAGAGGAGGAGCCGAAAAGGCTCATGAAATGTGACATCCCCAACTTCGTCAACACGGACCAGAACTCCTCCTTTGGGGAAGGTGATCTCCTGATTTTGGAACCACCAATTCTTCTACAAAATAAGCCAGTTGCCCAGACCTCACACAAAGACTTGAAATGAGAAACGTGTTTTGTCAAGTGTCTTTCTGAAGATGTGAAGTCTGTCTTTGTATGGCAGGAAGTCCCTTTTCACAAAATTGTATGTGTTTGTGTCTGAGAGAGAGAAATGGAGACAGACATAAAGATGAAGAGACAGAAGAGAGCCCCCTTAGAAAAGAGCTAGTTAAGGTGAGTTTTTGTGTCTTTAAAAAAACATTTGGGGTTTTGGGGGTAGGGGGAACAAAGTATTTACACTGTCTCATTCTCCTCATTGGAAACCTTGGCCCCATACTCACTGTCAGCGTCCTTGAACGGGGGTTGGCACGGTGCGTTTTATCTGGCACTGCCACTTCCAAGCTCTGCCTTTAGCATGTTGATTTGCCTGTCAGGGCTGCCACCCTTTTAACTGTAAGGTGAGGAGTCTGGAGTAGATGATCCATCCCAGCTCTGCTGTTTTTCAAATTTCTGACTTCATATTCAGATGAGGCTGGGATACACCCAGAGCAGTATAACCAAGGCCCTGCCTCCTGTCTCTTGCTGGAGCATCCCTCAGGTCTGTGCCTTCTACTCAACACTTCAACCCTTTAGTGAGCCCAGCTTTTGTCAGGAGCCCAAGTGCCTACTGGGATGGCAGGAGACTTGTCTCTCGTGGTCATGGTGGCCAAAATTTCTATTGGTTGATCTCAGCTCTTCTGAGATCCTCCAGCCACACTTGCTCAAACCTGAGGACAGCCCTGCCTTTCCTCTCCTAGGATGAGGATCAATCCATGGTGCATTTTATGAAAATCCTGTCCCCAGGAATGCACAGAAGTTTATCAGCTGAGTGAGGGGAGGTGTCCCTGTGTCTCTGTGTCTCTGTATCTCTGTCTGCTCACAGTGCCCTGCCACCAGCTACTGAACAAGAAAAGTGCTATTCACCATGCTGTGTGTTTTGCAGATGTGTAGGTGATGGTCGTGTGGCTTGTGTGTGGGCTTTGAGCTGGGATGGTGAAGGGCTTATAAATACCTCATCCACATGTATTCGAGGTGGCCTGGTGCCACACAGATTTCATTCATGAAGGCATCAAGACTGCACACTGGTTTGGAAGCAACTTGGTTTTGATCAGTCACACTGCATGCATGACTCGCTGCTAATCTTTGGGTGGTTTTTTTCATTTTAGATTTATTCACCCCGTGTATTGCTTAAGCTGAAAAATACATTTATTGCACCAGAATATCCTCTGGTTCTTTGTTTTCACACACCCAGTTTTTTTTTAATTCCTTTAAAAATGATTCTGTGTTTATAATGCCTACTAATTTCTATCATCTGTAGGTTCCCAGTGCTCTGAGCCATGCACCAGATTTGATACAAGAACTGTTCCACCAAAAGAAATCACTTTGCCATATCTTTTAAGGAAAATATTATTCTTTAAGACTCTAATAATATATCGTACAACAAAGCATGGAACATTTCTTGTAGTTAATATATGTTCATGAAAAAAATAATGATATTTTTCATTAAATAATGTTGATTTTAATAAATTTTACTAATGTGAATATTATTATTCATAATTTAAGTAACCAAATAAAACCACAGTTATTTATTATTAAGATTCAAAACTATTTACATGGTCTCTCAATTAGAAGTAGCTTTATTAGAAGACTGAAGGGTATTTAAAAGATGGAAAAATGCCCATGATGACACCATCACTTTTATTAACTAAATGTGAAAAACTGTGCAGCGTTAAGATTTGATCCCTCTGCAAGCTGCCAAGTTATCATGAGGTAGTTTGTGGATGCTGCCAGAAGACACTGGGCTCATAGGTCAGAGACAAAGAACTTCCTGCCAGCACAGCAGGCAGCCTGTAGTTCATGTTTATGTTGGTTCCTGAGTTCCTTTCCTATTGCTGTTGTAACAAAGGACCACAGACTCAGTAGCTTAAAGCAATACACATTCATTTTCTCAGTGTTCTAGAGTGCAGAAATGCAATGTCAATGTCAGTGGGCTAAAACCAACGTGTGGCCAAGGCTACGTTCCACAACGAGGCTCTAGGGAGGGATTCGTCTTCCTACCTTTCCCAGCTTGCAGAGGTGTTCACACTCCTTGGCCCAGGGCCCTGTGTCACTGTGACCTCTGCTGCCACTTTACATGTCCGTCTCTGACCATCCTGCCTCTCTACCCTAAGGATCTTCGTGATGACGTTTGCTTTCCCAGAGTGATCTGCCATCCCAAGGTCCTTGACAATCACACCTGCAAAGTCCCTTTTGCCATGCACAGTGACATATTCACAGGTTTTAGTGATCAGACCGTGGACATATTGGGAGGCATTATTCTACCACATTCTTCCCTTTGGCCCCGCAGGTTCTTGTCCATCCCACATGTAAAATGCATCCACATCATCTCAACACCCTCCAGAATCTCAGTTACTACACCATCAACTCAAAGTTCAACACGTAGTCTAACTATTATCAGCTCAAAGCCTAACTATTTTCATCCTCATCGCCTAAGTCAGGCATGAGTGAGAACCTGGGTGTGAACTTCTCTGCTCAAAATCCTTCAATGGCTTCTCATTTCACTCAGTGAAGAAGCGAGAGTCCCTTCAGTGACCTCACAGCTTTCCTCCTCCTCCCCAAGCTGAGCTCATCTCCGGTTTTCTCCCTGGCCCACTCCGCTCCAGCCACACTGGCCTCCCTGCTGGCCCTTGGGGACATCAGACATGCACCAGCAGGGCTGTGGCCCTGGCCGGTCTCTGCCCAATTCATATGCTGAAGTCCTACCCCCAGGACTAGAGAACTTGACCTCATTTGGAAATAGGGTTTTGCAGATGTCATTGATTAAGATGAGGTCATTAGGGTGGGCCCTAATCCAGTATGACTTGTGTCCTGATAGAAAGGGGCAATGTGGACACAGAGACACGTGTACATGGGAGATGTCGTGATCAGATGTGGAGAGAAGACGGTCGTCTGCAAGACAAGGAGAGAGGCCTGGACCAGCCTCTCCCTCCCAGCCCTCAGAAGGAACCAGCCCTGCTGACACCCTGCCTGCAGACTCCCCGCCCACAGGGCTGTGAGACAGTGAGCCTCGTGATTCACGTCACCCAGTGTGCAGTGCTGTGTTAGAGGAAGCCCAGCAACTAGTACCCCCTCCTCAATATCCTCAGTGAGGCCAGCCCTGGCCATCTCATTTTAAACTGGAAACTGCATACCCCTTATCTCTGCCACAGAACCCTTCTCTCCCTGATCATACTCTTTCTATCACCTTCTAGAATACCATATAATTCACGTGACTGTTATGACTGTAGTTTATGTTCTGCTCCTCCTCAGTCCTGCAAGGACAATTATCCTAATTTGTTTACTGAAGGACCTCAGGTGGCTTGACCAGTACCTGGGACACAGCAGTCAATACAAATTGGCCGGATGGAGGGGGGGGTCGTTACTTACATTCACAGGTGAGTGATCGAACGTTCCGGGTGATTGAGTATTTTGCTCAGGCACAGAGCTGGTTAAGTGTCAGACCAAGGTGGGTTTCGTACCTATGAACCTGAGGGAGGCTTGAGTAATACCCTTTCTGTTGGTTAGTATTTCTCAGATGTCTCTTTTTCTGGCTCTAACTTTTGACCTCTTTCTGTTATAGTTTTAAGCTTTCAACCAGTTTTAAGTTTTAATTTTGCTTTGTTTCAGGTAAACAAATGAAACATGTAAATCCTTTTACTCATTATTTATTTCATCTAAATACATTGTGATTAGCGATGATGTTTTATTTCTGGCATTTTGTTTTGTGATTTCTATTTGCTTTGCTCTGCTTTTCTCCTGCCTGTTTTATACCTTGCAGTCATGGTTAAGGACATGGCATCTGGAGACAACCAATCTGGGCTTGGTTCCCTTCCTTGCTAACCATGTAACCAGGATATGTAATCTCTTTAAGACTCACTTTCTTCATATACAAAAAGTGGTACTGTCCACCTCAAAGTCTGTGAACATTAAGTGATAAAATAGATGAAGAACTTAGAATGGTGACTGGCCTATTTTGCATGCTTCATTTTGACTTCTTTATTTTTATTCTCTTTTTAAACAATTATTTCAGAGATTACTCTTGAATTTTAATGAACACCCTAGATATTGAAGGTTAAAGTTTATTTAACCCACACATTGAATTTTATATACCAAATATTATCTGTATTTTGTTTCCATAAGTTCTGTTTAATTCTTTAAAAAAATTGATGTTTTATTTTTCATGATGTCCTGATTTTTCATTATGTTATATATGATACATTTTATCTTTTAATGATTCAGTCATACTTATTTTATGCTCTCTCTTAGATTGTTTCATAATTTTAGGCTCTGGAATATTAATCATCCTGTGTTTTACAGTTAGCTCTTTCTTCCCTGTGGCCACTTATTTCCTTCTGTTTTTAGTTGTGTGTCTGTGTATGTGTAGAGTTGTGTGAGCTTCTCTTTAGTGAGTATAATTTTTTTCCTATGATTGTCCCTTACATCCTGGTTTTTAAAGTTTCCCTGGAGAACAATATTGTGTTGCTTTTCCTAAGGCTCCAGGTGATATGATTAACCTTGAATTATTATATTTTTTGTTTTGGGAATTCCTGAATAATAAGTGGAGTATCAATTTGGATTCCACATTCATATAAAGCAGGGGCTTGGAGATTAGATATTTTTAAGGGAGACTTTGTTTTTTCCTAGAGAACCTGTTCTTTCACCGCTTTCCTGTGTGCACATGTGGAGAACTTTGTGTTTCCCTTTCAGTGAAGAGGCAATTCTTCCAATAAGTCTTATGCAGAGGTTTTTATAAAGGAAGAGTCTTCTACATCTGGTATGGACCCTTTTTCCTAAATGGACATTGTATCCCTATTTATGTGCAGATTAAAACCCCTTCCCTCCAGGGCACAGTGGGATAAGCTTCCAAGATTACCATTCTGGCTTTAAGTGTCCTCTTTGTATTTTCACATGGGAACGTCTCTCTCCATAGTTTGCTCTGTATTATTTTTGTTGTTGTATGTTATCCAACATTACTAAAAGTTTTACTTAACAGTGATCAAAATTAGCTCTGTTCACCTGTTTCCAGAACTGAAAGATTCCGTTCAAGAGTATCTGTTTGATTTTTCTTAAAAATACTTTCCAGTATATTTCTCTGGTGAAAATCTTTATCCTGTTATCTATTTTCCCATCATTTCCTTATATTCTTGAATATATTAAAAGTAATTATTTTATAGTCTTTATTGTTAACTTTGATGCCTACATCACCTGGGTGTTTGCATCCATTGTCTACTGTTTCTTATTCTCATATTATCCTTCATATAGTCTTGACATGTTGCTTGTCTAGAAATTCTGTATTGCATGGCAGACATTGTGAATGAAAAATACATATGTTATCTTCCATGAGAGGTGTTCTACCATCCCATCTGGCAAAAAGAGTGAGGGATTGATCATCTCACTCTGATCAGGCACTGAGGTGGGTCAGGACTGAAGTGTCTTTTTTCTTAAAACAGCTTTGAGGTATACTTGGCAAAATAATTTTCACATATTTAAGTGTACAACTTAGTACACTTGGACATTAGTATATCTCCAAGAAACCATGACTATACTAAAGTCAGTGAACATACCCATCACCTACAAAATTTTTCTCCTGCCTTATTTTGTCCCTCCCTCCCTCCCCATCTCTTCCCCTGGAAACCATTGATCCGCTTTCTGTCACAACATGTTGGTTTGCATTTTCAAGATCCTTGTATGAATGGATTCATACAGTATCTACTCTATTTTGTCTGACTTCTTTCATTCAGCATAATTATTTTGAGAGTCATCTGTGTTGCTGTTGGCATTATTAGCTTGTTTTTCTTATAGCAGAGTATCGTTTAGTGCTGAGTTATTGCTGACTAGTTTATTGTGAACAGTGTTTGCATAGATCATCATTTGTTTATCCAGGTACTTGTTGATGGATGCATGGTTTATTTTCAACTTGAGCTATTATAAATAAAATTGCAGTAAATATTTGTTTACAAGTCTTTGAATGGACATATGCTTTTATTTTCTAAAGCACCCAGATGAGGAATGTCTGGTTCATATGGTAGATAGGTGTTTACCTTTTTTAAGGAAACTGCTTAACAGTTATCTGATATGATTGTATTATTGTAAATTCCTCATGGTGTATATCAATTCTGCTTACTCTAATTCCTTGCCAGCACTTTGTGAGGTCAGTCTTTCAAATTGTATTCATTCTAGTTTGTATGTGTAGTAGTATCTCATCGTGGTTATTAAAAGCATTTCATTAATGACTAATGGGATTCAGCATCTTTTCATATGCTTGTTATCCATCTGGATATCTTTTGTGAAGTGTGTTTTCTGGCCTCACTCATTCATTCAGGGTTGGCTTTATTACTGAGTTTTGAGATTTCTTTATTCTGGATCAGAGACAAAGAGGGACCTCTCTTTGTATCTGATCATTCTTTGTCAGACATATGATCTGCAAATAATTTCTGTCTATGGCTTGTCTTTTCATTTGCTTAGCAGTGTTTAAGAAGAGCTTTGAAGAGTCTTCATTTTGATAAAGTTCACTATCTAAGTTTCTTTTTAAAGTAGATTATACTTTTGGTGTCATAGTAAAGAAATTTTAGCCAAACTCAAGGTCATAAAGTTTAAGTCTGTGCTTTTTTCTCTTAGATGTTTTATAGTTTTAGATTTTCTATTAAGATCTATGATACATTTTGAGTTATTTTTTGTGTATATTATGAGGTATGGATCAATGTTCATTTTTTTTTTGGCATATGGATATCTAATTGTTCCAGCACTGCTTGTCAAAAAGACCCTTCCTCCACTGCAACCTTACTGAGAATCAATTGTCCATGTAAGTGTTGGTTTAGTTCTGAACATTCTATTCTGTTCCATTATTCTATTTTCCTGTTTTACATCAATGCTATACTTTCTGATTACTGTAGCTTTATAAAAAAAAGTCTGAAAATCAAATAGTGTAAGTCTTCCAACATTGTTTTTCTTGTTCAAAGTTGTTTTAGATATTTGGGATCCTTGGTATTTTTATATGAATTTTAGAATCAGTCTTTAAGTTCCCTTCCTTACATTCTGTTCTGCCAAAATTCCACTCATTTCCTTGTCCTTCAACAAAGCCACATTTTCTGAAGTCTCTCTAGATCCCAGGTGAAAGGAATTTCTCTTTCTTCTGTGCTCCATTCACATTTCATAATATTTGATTGCATTTATTCCTACTTGGCTGTATGTACTTGTCTGATCTTCCCTGCCATATAGTAAACCTCTCAAGATCAGGAATCTTGACTTGGTTCCCTCTGTCTGCTGAGAAAACTAGTTCTATGCTTTGCAGGAGTGAGCCCTGCAGTAAGAGGTATCTGCTGCAGAAATCTAGCTCATTGCTTGCATATTGTCAAGGAATCCTGCAGATTTAGAATTGTTTCTTGTTTGTTGTCTCCAATACGGCTCAGTCTTTATTATTTCTATTGCTACTGCTGCACTTTCAAAGAGCAATGGGCTAATTATTTTCCAAATATCAAAACATGCTATAATTGACTTGTGATGCTAATTGTGTGCTGCTGTCTTAACAACCTGCTTTCTGCTCACAGGCTTCTTCACTCATGGAACTTTTGGGAGGATGTCATATCCTTAGAGATAGCAATGTTGTCTTTGGCTACCTGAGCAGCAGTATCTGAACTCCCTCTTGCTGTATTTCCAGTGTCCCCTCTAGCTCGCCTCCTGCCCTCCATGGAGGGACCTGAAGTTCTGCCCTCGAAAAGCCTATTGTTTCTCAGGAAGAGTTTCCTATGAAATATAAGCATGTCCTTCTTGTGGGTACATTCAGTCCAGACATCTGACTGCAGGGGAAAATGTTTAGTCTGCTTTTTGTAGAGCCTAAACTTTTCCATAATTATTAGAAGCAAATCCAATGAGGAAATTGTGTTGGCATCTAACAAATCGGCATAAATGTATGATGAGGAAAATCAGCTTCCCCATCCCACTCAGGCATCATGTTGATGTGACATTCGCCTTTCTCCTGTGAGCAACATAAGATTCAACATGTTATGAATGTCTTTTTGTTTTTCTTCCTTAGACTTTCCACATTCAGTGTCTGGTGAGATTATATGAATCCTACTTATTTGCAGCCCAGCACTATCCTTTTTTTTTTTTTTTTTTAAAGAATCACGTGTTTAAAAGGCTATTGGACAATTTGTTAGAAGATAGAAATCCTCTTAGATTTTGGTCCTAAAGTTAAACCTTGGTTAGTGGTGAATGAAAATTCCCCTTAAAATTTTAAATACAGTGATATAAAGTTTTAAAAATAGTTAAATATTAGTCAATTTCATTAAACACTATAGCAGTTATTTACCTTTAAGCCTGTTTCTGGGGCAATTTTGCAAAGATCCCTCTCTTCATTGATTCCCTCTTTATCAGAGTCCTTGAGAGGCCCCTGTCATCACTGTCAGTATCATCATCATCATCATGGAACTGATTCCTCTGGAAGATTCTAGGAAAATAAAGAGGTGGATGGGGAGACATGTAGGTGAGTGTGTGTGTATAAACTGAGAACAATTGTTAGACGTTAGATGCACAATATCCATTCCATTTAGAGAAGAATGTGGTCATGAACTCCTGATGTGCTGAATGAAGGAAGTGGTGGGAACAGAATAGTCAATGGAAAGGAGGAGGAAGTGAGCAAAGCTGGGAACATAGATCCTCGGTTAGGAGATCAGCACACTGATGTGAATGAGGGGAGTGTGGTGGCAGATAAATGTGTCCCTCCCCCCCACAGGGTAGCCTCCTGTGAAATGTTACTGTATAGGGCAAAAGGAATGACAGACATTTTAGGACAAAAGTCTTAAAAAATCTTAGAGGATTTGTCTTCTAAACTGTCTATTAGTTAGCCTTTAAACCCATGATACATTATTAAAGATTAGTGCCGGACCACAAATAAACAAGATTCATATAATCTCACCAGATGTACTGAATGTGGAAAGACTAAGGAAGAAAAACAAAAAGCCATTCGTAAGTGTCTTGAACCTTTAATTGCTCAAGAGATGAAACGTTACCCAAAGTGAGTGTCACAGCCACATACATAATGCCTGAGTTGGGTGGGAAAAGGGGATCCTGAGATGAGGTGATAGGGAGAGTAGCCTGGATTGTTCAGGTTGGCCCAATGTAATCACATGGGTCCTTAAAAGGGAAAGACATTTTCCAGCTGAGTTTAGAGTCAGAAGGAGGTGTAGCCATGGAAAAATGTTCAGAAAGGCTGCTGGCCATGAAGATGGAGTAAATTGCGGGGCACAAGCTAAGGAAGGTGGGTTACCTCTGGAAACTGGAAAAAAAAAAAAAGGAAATATTCTCTTCTAGACCCTCCAGAAGGAAGGCACCATGCTGGTACCTTGAATTTAGCCCAATGAGAACTGTGTTGGATCTCTGGCCTCCAGAGCCATGAGGTGATAACTCTGTGCTGCTTTAAGCCATTTTCTGGAAATTTGTTACAGTGGTAATAGAAAAGTAACATAGGGAGGGGTTGTATAAGGGATTAAAATTCTGGGGTGGGATGTGGAGAGGATTCTGACATTTACACCTAAAAAACAACCAGGTGAAGTGGGAAGGTGTTTTAAGGAAAAATACCTGGTAGGGCTGTTAAGCAGACTGGAATGAGAAGAGTATTGGAGTAGAGGAATCAAACCTCTACCAGGAAAAAAAGGAATAAAGTGTCACAGGTCTTCAGTGGTAGTGGATGTAGGAATGGAAATGGGCAGAGAGATATAAGCATTACTTTGTAATTAGCTTCAGGTTTGATGAGTGCATGTTGGGGAGAGTTAGCCGATGTGTGGACTGAATGCTTTCATCCCCTCAAAATCCCTATGTTGAAACCCGATCTCCCAGTGAGACGGTATTGGGAGGCGAGGCCTTTAGGAGGTGATTAGTAGGATAAAATGAGATCATGAGAGTAGAGCCCTCATGAATGGGATTAGGGGCCTTAAAAGGGGCCCAAGAGAGCTTGCCTCTCTGCTCTCTGCCTCATGAAGATACTGGGAAGACAGCCACCTTCAAGCCATGAAGCCAGTCCTCTCCCAGATACCTTGACCTTGAATGTCTCAGCCTCCAAAGCTTGAGGAATATGCTGGTTTTTTAAGCCACCTCACCCATGGTAATTTGTTATAGCATCCCAGACTGACTAAGGGAGTGGAGAGTGCCTCAGACTTTGGAACAGATTGCCTGGAGAATGCTGAAACCCAGGGAAGTGGGCAGCACATACGTTAACTCAATCCTGACGATACAGTAGGAGATAGCGTTTACATATTCCTCACCATTTAAAAGGTAAGGAAAAAGAGGCACAAATAAGTAAATCATAATCATAATCATAATCATTATTATTTGTCCAAGATTCACACAGAACCCCCCGGAGACAGAGTGAGAATTTGTGCTCAGGCAGGCTGGTCCCAGAGACCCTGCTCATAAGTACTAAATCAGATGGCCTGGCTTATGTGGATCATATTTTTTTCAACTGTGATATGATGATGCTGTGTCCTGAAGGATACTTAGCATAGAAGCTGTGGATGTGCCTGCATGCGGGACATTTCACAGAAGTGGCTGGACTTGTCTGCAAACAGAAATTCCTGCCAAGTGACTCTGCCCGTTCCCAGGGGAAACATTGCTTGCAAACAAGAATGTTTATTAGTTCCTCAAAAGGAACAGGCCTGGGAACAGGAGAGCCTGAGTTTAATTAAGATAATGAAGCCTTAGATGTAGTGCGCATGCATCAACCTAAAAAATGTTTACTCTCTGTGCTTGGCAAGAGTTACTCCTTTGTGTAGATGGTATAAAAAATAAAGGAACCCGAATCTCGGGAGACATTTTGCACCACAGCAGCTCTGTGGCTCATTTCATCGGCAACATCTGGTGCCCAACGTGGGGCCCGACAGAACCGAAAGGGTAAGCACCCCGGGGAAAGAAAGGGGGACTGTCGGGATTAAAATGGGGAGTTCTAATTCCTTGAAAATTCAATATTTGGACCTGATACAAGGTCTGTTACAATCAGTAGGAGTTAAAGCTTCTTCGAAGTGGTTAAGTGAACTGTTTGAGCATATTGAACGGCATTGTTATTGGTTCCGGCATCAGACTAAAGTTCAATTAAATTTAGGAGAATGGAAACAAGTCCAAAAAGAATTAAGGAAGCAACATCAAAAGGGAAATGTAATGTCTTTACGATTATGGACTCTTTGTAGTGCGATAACACAAGCTTTAAAAGTGTTTGAGACAGATAGTGAAGCTAATTCTCCTCCTGCTGAAGTTCCCTTATCTTCAGAAGGGAAAAGCCAGAAGATTCCCCCCCCCGAAGCTTCCTCCTAAACCTCCAGATGATAGTTCTGATTCTAATGAGGAAGAAGAAGAGGAAGAGGAAGAAAAGGAAGAAAGGGCAACAAAGGGGGATTAAAAATGTGATAAATTAGTTTTTACTATGGCTGAAATGTTTCGTAAAATGATGAATAAAGTACAAGCAAAAACGGATTCCAGGAAAGTCTCTGCTGTGCCTGTGAATCCTATCGTCCCTTCATATGCTTCCCTCTTTCCCATAGAAAAACCCAAGGTATCAGATGTAGACGTGGGCCGAGAAAATAGATATTTTACTTTTCCTGCTACTATGTTTTATGATGATGATGATGATCTTCCAGCGCCACCTAGTGGCTTTATTGATCCTCCACAGCTTTTTCCAATTACTTGGCAGCCTGGACCTCCCGGAATGATAAATGTAAATTATATGCCTATGAAATATAATTTTTTTTTAAAGATTTAAAATCTACAATGGCCTATTAAATGGGAAAAACAAAAATGTTCCCTATCATTATCAGGACTTGGAACTGTTTTTAATGTATGGAAGAGTAGTTCTTCATTATCAGTTCAAACAACAGGTGGAACTACAATTACAACATTTTTTTATATTGTAAATATACCCACTAATATTTGGGGCAGGGATATTTTAACAAAATTAGGTGTGACCTTGTCTTTTCCGTCGGAAAACTAATAGCCACTGCTCAGCCTCCTTGAGCACTTCCTTTAAAATGGATTATTAAAAAACCTAAATGGACTGAGCAGTGGCCACTTCCTGCAATTAAGCTCGAGGCTTTAGAACAATTAGTGGCTGAACAGCTATCTGCTGGCCATATTGATCCTTCTACATCTCCTTGGAATTCTCCAGTGTTTGTTATTAGAAAAAAATCTGGAAAGTGGAGACTTTTAATAGATCTACGTGAAGTAAATAAATGTATAGAACCTATGGGAGGATTACAATTAGGCCTCCCTTCTCCTGCTATGATTCCACAAGGGTGGAGCATTATGGTGATAGACCTGAAAGATTGCTTTTTTACCATTACTTTGCAATTAGAGGATAAAGCAAAATTTGCCTTTACTGTCCCTACATATAATCACAGTCAACCTGTCAAACGATACCAATTGACTGTATTGCCACAAGGAATGATTAATAGTCCTACTTTATGTCAGAAGTTTGTAGCTCGAGCTTTAAAACCTGTACAACAGTCATTTCCTCAATATCTTCTATATCACTATAAGGATGATCTATTAATAGCTGCCCCCACTAAAGAATTAAAATCACAAATTTATCAAAAGGTTTTAATAGCATTGTCTGATTTTGGATTGTATATGGCTCCTGAAAAGGTTCAAGAAGATTTTCCTTATTCATATTTAGGATCTATATTAGAGAGAACTCATATAAGACCTCCTAAAATTCAAATTCGCAAAGATCAATTAAAAACCCTTAATGATTTTCAAAAATTGTTGGGGATATTAATTGGCTTAGACCATCGATTGGTATTCCAACATATCGGTTATGTCATTTATTTGGAACTCTAGAAGGAAATAAAGCTCTTGATAGTCCACGAACGCTTACACCCCAGGCTATGGAAGAGCTTATATATGTTGAGCAACAAATTAATACTGGATATTTATCATATATTAATTTACAAAAACCAATACAATTAATTATTTTTCATACTCCTCATACTCCTACTGGAGTACTCTCCCAGGATATTTCCATTACTGAATGGCTCTTTCTTCCTAATCGGATTAATAAAAAATTAAGTATATATTTGGAGAAGATTGCTTTATTGATTGCCAAAGGAAGAACACGAGTTCTTCAATTAACCGGGAAAGAACCTAATGAAATTATTACTCAATTAACACAAGCACAGATTTCAAAAAGCCTTCAATTTAATGAAGAATGGCAATTAGCCTTATCAGAATTTCCTGGACAATTGTCTAATCATTATCCTCATTCTAAACTTTTTGATTTTTTTCGGCAGACACCTGTTATAATTTCCAAGGTAATCTCTCCGGCTCCTGTTTCAGGTATGACTATTTTTACAGATGCTAATAAAACTTCTGCAGGATATTGGACAGAGAACCAACAAAAAATTTTAACACATTCTTTTTCATCTGTACAACTAGCTGAGTTACGGACAATATTGTTAGCTTTACAGGATTTTTTTTTCAGAACCCATTAACATTGTTTCTGATTCTAGATATGCCACGTTATCATGCTCCTTGCTTCCAGAAGTGGATCTTCCCTTGTTTTTAAGAACTTCTATTGATAAACTTTTTTTTCAGGTGCAACAGGTATTGCTTCAGCGTCAACATGCTGTATATATTTGTCATATAAGAGCTCACTCTATGTTGTCTGGTCCTTTAGCTGAAGGTAATCAATTAATAGATTCCTTATTGTTTCCTCTTCAAGCTGCAGAAGAAGAACATCAGCTTCATCACACAAATGCTCGAGGACTTATCAGCCGACATTCAATAACTCAAAAGCAAGCTCAAAATATATTTCGAACCTGTCCTTCATGTGCTCCTTTTTCTTTACCCCTTCTCCCTTCAGGTGTTAACACCCGAGGATGTACTACTAACGAAATTTGGCAGATGGATGTACTTATTATAACATCTTTTGGATGCCTTAAATATGTACATCATACTGTTGATACATTTTCTCTTTTTCAATGGACTACAGCCTTATCTTCTGAGAAAGCTGACGCTGTCATCACTCACCTATTAGCTTGCTTTGCAATAATGGGTGTACCTCAAGAGCTCAAAACTGATAATGCTCCTGCTTATCAGTCTATAAAATTGCATAAATTTCTCTCTAAATATCATAGTGTACACAACTTTGGCATCCCTTACAATAGTCAAGGTCAAGCTATACTTGAACGTGCCAATCTCACCTTACGGGATTATCTACAAAAAATAAAAAAAAGGGGTTATAAATAAAGAATATAGTGAGACTCCTGCTAATTTGGACGGGAAATTTTACTTTAAATGTTAAGGATCAATCGGGAACTTTTCATGTTAATTTGCATACAAATGTAACTTATACAGCTACTGCATGTTTAAAATATCCTTTTTTTAATGTCTGGAAATATAATTTGGAATCATACTGCGGGATATATTAATTGTACTAATAATTGTACACTTGTTCGATGTGTCAATAAGACTTGGTGGGAAACAATTGAAAACTCCAATTTAACTGCTATGATTGTGAAAGCTCTTACGGAACTTTGGATGCCAGTGAACTTAACTCGTCCATGATCTGACTCAATCGCAGTAACTCATCTGTATGACGCTTTGCAAATTGTTTTACATCGCTCTCGCCGATTTGTTGGATTGATCATCGCCACAGTTCTAGCTGTTGCCTCTGTAACTGCTACTGCTGCTGTTGCTGGGCTGGCTCTTCAACAAGAAATACAAACTGCAGACTTTGTTCGAGATTGGCATAAAGATTCACACATGTTATGGCAGCAGCAAAAGGACTTGGACTCACAGCTTGTTACTGATGTTATAAATTTGCAATATACTGTTTCTTGGATAGGTGATCAATTAACTGTTCTTGCAACTCGTAGTGTTTTAAAATGTGACCGGAATTCTACACAAATGTGTATTACACCTATACGATTTAATATATCACAGGGATGGGATAAGGTTAAAAAATCATTATGGGGCCATCAGAATTTAACTGAGGAATTAATGTAATTGGAAAAATCAATTGTTGATACTTTTCATAAAGATTTACCTAAGTTGACAGGAGAAAATATTCTTAAAGGTCTTAAGCAAAGTTTAGATAATTTGAATCCATTGGGACATAAAACTGCCTTGCTATCTGGTTTGTTTGCAAATTTATTTCTGATTATATTATTGTGTTTATTCCTTTATATAGTCTTCTGGCGTTGGAGAAAACAAAAACAAATGAAGAGTATCGCTAAAGTAGTGACGCAAGCTATACAGTCTAATAGAAATTAAAAAAGGGGGAGATGAAGGAAACTTAGCATAGAAGCTGTGGATGTGCCTGCACACGGGACATTTCACAGAAGTGGCTGGAATTGTCTGCAAACAGAAATTCCTGCCAAGTGACTCTGCCCATTCCCAGGGGAAACATTGCTTGCAAACAAGAATGTTTATTAGTTCCTCAAAAGGAACAGGCCTGGGAACAGGAGAGCCTGAGTGTAATTAAGATAAGGAAACCTTAGATGTAGTGCGCATGTGTCAACCTAAAAAATGTTTAATCTCGGTGCTTGGCAAGAGTTACTCCTTTGTGTAGATGGTATAAAAAATAAAGGAACCAGAATCTCTGGAGACATTTTGCACCCACAGCAGCTCTGTGACTCATTTCGTCGGCAACAGTGTCCAGTAAATTATAATTTAAAAATACGTCACTATAAGGGAAACATTAGTCATGGGCGTTACAAACCACAGAATGCTAGACATAAAAAAAAAAAAAAAACGTTACGACAGGAAAACCACTAATGTTTCTAAATATCATACACACTGAGCCTTTGCAGTAAAATTTTTATTTATAATTCTGCCTGGCTACAGAATAGTTTCATAATTCTGCATGTGGCTAGTGGCTCCCATGGAGGACAGCACATGCCTAGAGAACTTAAATGACTCGCCCAGGAAGCTCGTGGTGGGATCAGATCTACACTCTGGGAGTTTTCCTTTCTATCTACCAAGTCCCTCATGGAGGCTTAGAAGCATCTCCTTTGGTGCCCAGCTAACCATCCATGCTTATGACATCTTTTCATGTGTCACAGTCTGCTCCTGAACATCAGCCAGTACCCACTTCTGCTCTTTTCTGACCATGTAATATCTCTTAGCAATTTCAGTTGCCTTTGTGGCATCAGCTCTTACCTGGAAGGGTTGTGGCTAGAGATGGAAATGTGTCCACATGAGTAGACTGACTGATTTTTCATAAACATAGCAGGAGTGGTCCAGAGAAGAAAAAGTCAGGAAGAAAGAACAGCGGAAGCAGGTCGTTTAATATATCAAATGGATACCTTCAATGTATGTTTATGTTACTGAGTCCAAACTCATTCTTCTCAATGCAGGACAGGCCAATAAATTGGGAGACCACATTTTGGGGCAAGAAATAGCGACTTTAATTGGAAAGCCAGCAGACTGAGGAGATGGCTGACTAATTGTCCTGGAGAACCAAATTCCCCAAGTTAGAATTCAGGCTCCTTTTATATTAAAAAGGGGAAGGGGTTATGCTCAGTTGTTGCAAACTTCTTGGTGTAGGAATTCTTTGTTGTTAAAATCCTTTGTTCTTGCAGCAATCCACCTGGGTCACATTCCTGTAAATCTCCAACAAAACAAATGTTATTTTCTATTTTGCAACTTATCTTTTTTTTTAACATTTTTTATTGATTTATAATCATTTTACAATGTTGTGTCAAATTCCAGTGTTCAGCACAATTTTTCAGTTATTCATGGACATATACACACTCATTGTCACATTTTTTTCTCTGTGAGTAATCATAACACTTTGTGTATATTTCCCTGTGCTATACAGTGTAGTCTATTCTACAATTTTGAAATCCCAGTCTATCCCTTCCCACCCTCCACCCCCCTGGTAACCACAAGTCTGTATTCTCTGTCTGTGAGTCTATTTATGTCCTATATTTATGCTTTGTTTTTGTTTGTTTGTTTGTTTTTGTTTTTGTTTTTTAGATTCCACATATGAGCGATCTCATATGGTATTTTTCTTTCTCTTTCTGGCTTACTTCACTTAGAATGACATTCTCCAGGAGCATCCATGTTGCTGCAAATGGCATTATGATGTCGGTTTTTATGGCTGAGTAGTATTCCATTGTATAAATATACCAACTCTTCATTATCCAGTCACCTGTTGATGGACATTTAGGCTGTTTCCATGTTTTGGCTATTGTAAATACTGCTGCTATGAACATTGGGGTGCAGGTGTCATCCTGAAGTAGATTTCCTTCTGAGTACTGTAACACCTGATTTTTTGGCTTTTCCATTTGCATGGAATATCTTTTTCCATCCTTCCACTCTCAATCTATATGTGTTCTTCTCCCTAAAGTGGGTCTCTTGTATGCAGCATATTGAAGGTTCTTGATTTATTATCCAGTCTGCCACTCAGTGTTTTTTGACTGGAGCATTTAGTCCATTAACATTTAGAGTAATTAATGATAGATGTGTGTTTATTGCCATTTTGAACTTATATTTGCAGTTGAATTGGTATATCCTCTTTGTTCCTTTCTTCTTCCTTTTGTGGTTTGGTAATTTTCCTTTGTATTATCATGGATTTTATTTAATATTTGTGACTACTTTGCAAATTTTTGTCTTGTGGTTACCCTTTTTTGTAAAGCTATCAACCCATTACTATAACTGTTTTTTATTAAACTGATAGCAACATGATCTCAAAATCATCCTACTGTTAAAAAAATTTAAAAAGAAAGAAAAAAATATTTTATAATTCCCTGCCTCCCTCTCCCACTCTCAGTGATTTGTATGTCTTCTTTTATAATTTCATGTTTACTTTATTTGTAATTCATGAGTTATCACCTTTCCAGTTGTGTGTTTCTCATTTCTGTAGCATCCTGCTGCTTTTCTATTTAGAATAGCCCTTTCAATATTGCTTTTAGCATGGGTTTAGTGTTGCTAAACTCCTGTAGCTTTTTTTGTCTGTGAAACTCTTTATTTCTCCTTCTATCCTCAAGGATAACCTTGCTGGATAAAGGATCCTAGGCTGCATCTTTTTTTCATTCAGGGCTTTGAATATATTTTGTCACTCCCTTCTGGCCTGTAGTGTTTGTGTAGAGAAATCAGCTGAGAGCCTTATGCGGGTTCCCTTGTAACTTACTCTTCGCTTTTCTTTTGCTGCCTTTAGAATCCTTTCTTTATCCTTGACTCTGGCAATCTTGATTATGATATGTCTTGGTGAGGGTCTATTTGGGTTCTTCCTGTTTGGGACCCTCTGAGCTTCCTGTACTTGGATATCTGATTCCTTCTTTAAGTTTGGGAAGTTTTCAGTCATGATTTCTTCAAAAACCTTTTCAATCCCCTTTGATCTTTCTTCTCCTTCTGGGACCCCTATTATGGGAAGATTGGGACACTTTATATTATCCAATAGGTCCCTTATGCTATTTTCATTATTTTTTATTTGCTTCTCTTGTAGTTCTTCTGAATGGGTGCTTTCTATTTCCCTGTCTTCTAGATCACTAATTCGTTCCTCTGCATTATCTAGTCGGCTTTGCACAGCTATTAGATCATTCCTCATCTCTGTCAATGAGTTTACCCATTCTACTTGGCTCTTCTTTATAGCTTCAATTTCATTTTTGACATATTTTATATCTCTAAACACTATCTCTTTTAATTCCTTCAGCAATTCGATCACTCCTTTTTTGAAATCTTGATCTAGTAGGCTATCGATGTCTACTTTGTTGATCTTTCTTTCAGGGGATTTCTCTTGTTCTTTTAATTGGGAAAAGTTTTTCTGCTTCTTCATCTTGCTCATACCTCTTTGGCACTGTGGTTTATGGAGTATAAGTTGTTTATTTTGGTCTTTAAGGATTTTATCTATCTGATGCCTATTTAGGAATAAAACTTAGGAAAAACAGAAAAAAAAATAAGAGAGAGAGAAAGAATTTTAACAGAAGGGAGAAAGAGGGTTTGAAAACAGTGTATAATGAATAATAGAACAGTGAGTTGAAGCAGAGTATTAATCGGGTTGAGACGTCCTCTTAAAACCTTTACAATAAAAGGGGGGGAGATGAATAGATGTATTTGAAACCTGTGTCTAATCAATAGCAGGACATCAAAACCCAAGAGGAATAGAAATGAATTAAGAAGTAAAGATTAAGAGAGTAATAGAAAATAGAACAGGTAAAAACAGATTTAAAAAAAAAGGGGGGGGAGGTGTTGTCGGTGTTCTCCTGGAGTCTGTGTGCTTTTAATGTGAAGTCTTTCTGTCTTCGTCCTGTTTTGGAAGCTCTGCTTGCTGTTTTCAGAGGCCCTCCGTTGGCGCCCTCTTCTGTGCTGCTCCCAGCACCTGTTGGCAAGCAGATCACGCCTCCTCCTAACACTGTCAGGTGCAGCTCTCTGCTGTGGGCGGGCGGGTCGCTGCCCCTCTGAATGCTGCAGTCAGATGTTGCAGACTGGCCGGGTAGGAGGGCGGGTCGTGCCCCATCCCAGCACCTCGGTCAGGGGCTGTTTTCCTGCCCGAAAGGCAGGGGGCCGCTCTCGCTCTACCTGCGCCGCCGGTAGCTCCGCTGCTCTGTGCGGCTGCGTGCTCCGCCCTGGTCGGCGCTCCGCCCTGGTCGGCGCTCTGAGGGTGGGCTCGGGGAAGACCGAGGGACAGCCCTTTCCCTGCTCCGAGCCAAAACCCAGCTCCATGTATGTCTTTGTGGAGCAAGTTCTCTGAAGGACCAGGATGGAAGGATCCTATCTGCCCCGGGCTGCAGGCCAGTCTCAGTCTGGCCTTTCAGGCTGCTAAGCCCTTTGGTGCAGATGCAGGTTTCGCCCCCGCTCCCGCCTGAGTGCTCAGTGCGGAGGGTATGGCGGCTGTGCCTGAGCCCCGCCTCTCTTCCCCCGAAAACTTTCCGCGGGTTTTCAGAGATGGGGGTGTGCACCCTTCCCCCGAGAGCACATCAACCTTGCTGTTTTATGGAGGGCCCAGGTTGTTCTGCCCTGTGCACCCACAGCCACGGCACGCAGCCCCTTGCGTTCCCCCGGGGCTGCCTCCGTGCAGCCACTTGTGTCCTCCACCCGGCTTGTGCAGCCTGGCCCTGCCCGCAGCTGCCGGCCCGCGTCTCAGGATGGGTGTAGGGGGGACGCTCTGTGCCTGTTTAACTTAGTTCTGTTAGTCAAGGGCTGCTCTGTACAGATCCGAGCCTCAGAGGCTCCCCCTCCATCCTGCTGGCCTCTCAGTTGGAGAGGGGAGACCCAGCGAACGAGCGCCTGTCCTCCTTTGCCGCTCCCTCCCCGCGGGACCCATTCCGCGCTGCTTTGCCTTTTGTTCTTTCTTTTTTCCTTTTCTCCTACCAGATTTTTGGCGTCTTTATCTTTTGAAGAGGGCGATGTTCTGTCGGAGTTCCACAGGTGCTCTGTTTGGCTGAATGGGTCTGTAGATGTGGGTCTTGGTGTATTTGTGGGAGAGGGTGACCTGCGAGCGTCCTTCTATTCCGCCATCTTCTCCGTCTCCTTGTTATCTTTATATGAATGGAAAAGTGTTAATATCCTTAAAGGTCAGAGCCTTGAGATTAGTCTCTCCTATTTCAGGCTCTAGGCAACATTTTTTCATAAAAGGTGCAGAACCAACAAAACTAAGCCTAGGAAACAGGGCACAGGCTCAAAGTCAAAGGAACAGATATGGAGTCAGATTTTCTCTTTCCTCTTACAATAGTGCCATGGAGAAACCACTTTGGGCAGCTTTTTATGGGGTCCTGGAGGATTTCTCTCTCAGCCTCTGGGCATCGCTATTGAAAACCCTTCCTAGCTGTCTGGCCTGCTGGAAGCCCATTCCACCTGGTTTGCCCTGAAGATGTGTTCTGTTTATAACCCTTTCTACTCCTTGGAAAATGAGTCAATAAAAACTCAGTTGGTTTTTCACTAGCCCTGGGCAGGGGTGAGGGACAGCATGTTATTATTTTATAAAAAAATGTACATAATAAATGAAGTCATAAAACAGCACTGGACACATAGGAGAGAGTCAATAAATGCTTCCTGGCTTAAAGCAAAAGTGACGTCTCAGTGTTCCCATGGCTGCTGTATTTGCTGAGCTAGTTACTCCTTCCCTCCATTACACCTTTATTTTTTTAACTGAAAAAAAAAATATGCATATGGTTAAAAAAATGTCAAACATCACAAAAATACACAAGTGAAAGAAGTTTTCCCTCATCCTCTTTTCTTTCAGCCCTCCCTGGAGATGCCACTGTTTACAATCCTTTGTGTGCTTTTCCAAATATGCTATGCACATTCCCACCTATGTATGTAAATTCCTTTAAAGTTTTACTTATTTTTAACCTAAAAGGATTTAAATCCTCGAGTGGCTTCTTCCTGGGTAATAAAAAAGAACAAATCTGACTCCATATTAGATCTGTTCCTTTGACTTTAACCGTGTGCTCTGTCTCCTAGGATTAGTCTTCCTGGTTCTGCACCTTTTGTAAAACAATGTTGCCTGGAGCCTGAAATAGACAGGAGAGCCTATTCTGAAGACTCTGACCTTTAAGGATATTAACACTTTTCCATTCATATAAGGATAACAAGTTGCAGAATAGAAAATAACATTTGTTTCATTGGAGGTTTACAGGGATCTGACCCAGGCAGATAGCTGCAAGAACAAAGGATTCTAACAGCAAAAAATTCCTACACCAAGAAGTTTGCAACAACCAAGCAAGTAGGAAAGAAGCCTGAATTCTGACTTGGGGAGATGGTTTTCCAGGACATTAGTTTGCCATCCAAGTTTAGAGAAACTTGCTATTCCATACCTCAACACCTGGTTTCCTGATTTATTGTCCTGTCCTGCATTGAGGAGAATGAGTTTGAACCCGGTAACACTCCTATCTACCTAGCAAGCTGGCACTGGAGCTGAGGACAGCTCTCCCACATCCAGGGACCTACTGTTAGCCCTTGATGGTTTCCCTAGGGTGGGGAGGGATGGGGACTCTGCACCAACATTCGGGTAGTCTACTCCATCTGGGGCTCTGACCTTGTACCTCCCTGTCCCCGCCAGCCCAACACCAGGGACAGTGCAGTTAAGGCAGAGATCATGCCTGCCTCAGTTTCCCAGCCTGTAAAAGGGGAATTTATACTCTTCCCAAGGTAGTTCTAAGCGACAACACCTGTGGGTCCTTGGTTCCGGAGCGACAGGAAACCAAGCTCCGCATGGGAGCAAATGGTGTGATCCCTGTAGGGGTTCGGCAGGGGCCTAGGCTGGAAGGCTGGAGCAGGGAGGTGAAATTTGAGCTGTGGGCCTTGAGAGGCTACAGGGGGCACAGAGGCAGGACTGGAAACTCCTTTGGGGTGCTCCTGAATGTAAAGGTTTTTCTCTCCATCTGTGCTACTCCTCTCCCTTTTCTACCTCCAGATCCCTCCCTTTTTCCTGCTCCCCCTTCCATCTATCTCTCGCCCTTCACTATTCCCCTCCTCTCCTCCCCCTCCCATCTTCTCCATCCCTGGATTCCCCAGCGTCTCTCGCAGAACCCAGAGCAGATCTGGACCTCCTGCACATGCACAGGGTCGGTGCTGGCTGGACCGCGGGTCCAAAGCTCCAGCTCCAAACTGGGGATCGGCCCCAGAGGCTGCTTGGCTCCACCGCCTGCCGGGCTTTTTGGCTCCTGCCCCAGGCCGGGGCCTCCAGCTGTGTAAGTGGAAGGTGGGGGCTCCTGAGAATGGGGTCTGTGTGTCAAAGCCCACAAGGGCTCAAGTCAGAGCGTGTCCAGCTGAGGGGCTCCCGCCAGCCCTTTCTGCCCGCGCCACCTGCCCCGGCTCCCCGGCCACACCTGTCCTGGGCTGGGCTCTCGCCTGCCGGGGGCCCGGCCACCCCGTCCCTGCCGCGGCCCGCACCTGCCGCCTCTCGTCCCAGCCGGGCTCCCCTAGGTCCATGGCCGGCGTTCCCTTCCCTCCTCCAGCCGCGAGTCTTCTCCTCCCGGGCTTCTTCTCGGCCGCAGACCCCACCCCACCCCCGGGGTGGCTGTGTCCCGGGCCGGCGGGATCTGCAGACCCGGAAGGGGGCGGGGGGGGGCAATGGCTGGGACTGGCCTCCAAGCGGGGCTGCAGCCCGCGACCCCCCCGCTTTCCCTGCCCCAGGACCGCGGGACTTCCCTCCTCTCCCTTTCCCGCTCCCCGAGGTCCAGCTCAGCTGCGTGGACGCTATTCCCAGGGCTGAGAGCCTCCAGCTGTAAAGCCCAGCTTCTACTGGCAGAGACTTCGGAAAATAAAGTGCCAGTGCTGAGCGTGTTTCTATCTCCTCCCTCAGTGTTTCTGCCCCAAGTAAGTGCCTTTAACACTTTTTCTGGTGTTAGGATGGGGGTGCTTACTGATGTCACATGTTTTTATAGCAAGAGGGATTACAGTGTTGAGAGCAGGGCTTGATTCACTTAAAAATGAGCTGAAGAGTGGAGGCAGGGCTATAGTTAATATATTTGAGTTCTTCTGCAGGAGCTAAGACTCCCACCCAGGTGGAGGATGGTAACTTCAGGCTGAGCATGAGATTCCTGGAACACAGCCCTATTACCTACCACCACCTAGTCAGAAGAAAGTCACACACCTGGAAGCCCTCAAGCCTCATTTTGCCTATTACAAACTTCACCCTAGTGAAAAAAAAAAAAAAAAAAAAAAGAAGAAGAAGAAGAAAAAAGAGAAAAGAAAAAATATTCACCCCAAAAGCCATCAGAAATTTCAGGGGTTTTCAGCACAAGCCACTGTTCTCCTTGCTTGGTCCTGCAATAAAAACTTCCTCTACTCCAAAAAACAAAACAAAACAAAACAAAACAAACAAACAAAAAAAACCTAAGCTGAGGGCATGAGGCTGTGACATCCTTCATCCTCCCCTCTCCCAGGGTGAAACCCTGGACCATCTATTTTAAAAAGTTATAGTCCTTAACTAGTCCAGCTCAACTAGTGTGTGTTAACAGGAGCAGCGCCGCCAGAGACATTGGAGACCCAGGAATATTGCAGTTCTAAAGATCTCCTGGCAAGTTTTTGTTTGGTTTTGGATTTTATTTTTCTTAAATTGTGGGGCAGACTACTAGTATAGAGGGAAAAATAGTTGACAGGACATATTTTTTCATAGAACAGCATTATTGCAATATTGTTCATACACTGTGAAGTCCACCCATTTAAATGGTACAATTCAGCAGCTTTTAGTATATTCACCATAGTGCAACCATTATTATTCCTGAATGTTTTCATCACTTCAGAAAGAACAGTGGAAATGAATGACCTATCTACCCCTCCCTAGTGGTGGTTCTAAAGAACTTTCTTGTCTGTTTCTTACCATAAATTAACTTGTTACATTCCATAAAAAGTCTTGCAGGAATTCTAATCAGAATTGCATTGAATCTATATATCAAAACAGGAAGAATTAATGTCTTTATGGCATAAACTTTTTCTACCCATGAATGTATCTGGGACCCTATCTTTTCATCTGTCCAGAGCCTGGCCCTGGGAAGTCCTCACTAATTGTTGGGTCTGTGAATGATGAGATTCTGCACAACGTTAGTTGTAACTGTAGCCTGTCACAAAAGAGAAAAGTAACCTCAGTGAAGACAAGTGCCTCCCTGATAGTCAGAAAGAGTGACAGCCAGTGCTGGAGTGATCCAGTGGACTTGGTGCTTACAACAATTATTCTCCGCCAACTACAGCTAAAAGGATTACAAGGCTCATTTTTTTTTATGGCATTGCTTTTATTTTTATTTATTTATTTATTTATTTAATTCTTATTTTTTATTAAAGTGTAGTCAATTTACAATGTTAGTTTCAGGTGTACAGCAGTGATTCATTTATACATATACATATGTACATATATATTTTTCAGATTGTTTTTAATACAACTTCTCACAAGAAATTGAATATAGTTCCCTGTGCTATACAGTAGGTCCTTGTCATTTATTTTATATTTGTTAATGTGTATCTGTTAATCCCAAACTCCTAATCTATCCCTGCCCCCTTTCCTGCCTGCTAACAACAGTTTGCTTTCTATGTCCATGAGTCTATTTCTAGCAGCACATTTTTTTGCTAGTAATATATGCTGGTTGGCTGCTTTCAGTTTCAGTAATTCTGTCTTATCTGTGGGCGCTTTTCTTCTGATGGGCCTGTATGTGGTTTGCACATGTGTTAATAGAGATCTATATTTGAGAGAACCCTGGGCCTCGTGCAGAGCCTGGCAAGGAGCGCCCACTGAGCTCATGCTTGAACTGGGAAAAACCATAGTAAAGGTTGGAATTTCCACTATGGTTGAGACTCCCAGGTTTCTATAACCTGCTTAGCCCACCTTAATGTTGGCTGCATGCATAATGGATAGTTTGATGGAACTTTATGGTATGGTGGTGTAGAGAGGGTCTTGTATGCTTCTTCTCTTTCCTTTGTCTAACATTCATTCTCCTGGGCCTCCCAGATCCTTCCCCAGCAGTGCTCAGGGCTGGCTTGGTGATGCGCTGAGGAAATATTTGTTAATAAGGCCCTTTCCTCATCTCTTCTGAGCCTCCATTTACTTCTCTGCACAATGAGGGCTTAGACTAGATAATTGCTTTTCAGTTTCTTTTAAACACATGTCTCCTTTTGAGAAAGGGAAAACCCAAATCTCTCCTCCCATCCCAAGCCTTCAGATTTTGAAACATGCTCCAAGGGGTGACATAGCTCTTTGTGGAAAGTTGATGTGATTTTGATTCCAGGTGGCACAGAAAAGACTTCAGAGATTTATTACAGGGAGAGGGCAGGAGAGGGACAATATGTCACACTTTCTAGTGTGAGCAATGGAGCAGTGGCTTGGGTTTAAATATGGCCTCTGATGTGGCCTGTCTCTAATCTTACACAATGTGATAAAATTCTTTCCCTCAGTTTCTTCATGTGTCAAGTTGGGGTGATAATATCTTAGGGTTTTTGTGAAACATTATACACATAAGCCATTTGTGTAGACACAAGACCTGTTAGGGAGTCAGGGATTTCTTTAAAAAAAAAATCATGTCCATAGCACTTTGTGTGTATTTTGAAGTTCCTGGAGGGTGAGGATTGAGTCTAAAGTCCATCATGGGACAGGTGGCCCCAGGGTCTGTGTGCCCCAGGCTGCCCCCTTCTCCCCAGTCCTCTTCCTCTCAGTCCAGGATCCAGTTCCCCATTAGAATTACACAGAGGTCTTGTGGTAATGGCTTTTCATTTTGTTGCTTAACTAGGGGTGGGGGGCTGCTGTCATGATTTCTGTGGTCAAGTTTTGGTGACTTGAAGGCTATGCAATTGGGGGTTCCTATTTAAGAAAAAGTAAACAAAGTTACAAATACAAAATTAGACCTAGGGTGGTGGCAGGGTCTCTTGAAAGTGGGGACCATTAGCTTTGTTAGCTTCAGGTGCAGCGGCCTCTGGTCATGAGGACCAATCCTGGTGCTCTGAAGTTGGAAGGACCAGTGGTTCAGTGGGGATGGTTACTGAATGTCTCTCATGGGCTGGTCATTGTCCTATTTGTACTGTGTGTTCCTTATTTAAGACAGTGAGCTCATTTAATCTCAATAGCTTCTTAATAACTTAGATTTAAGAGCCTATGGACTCTGCCCAATTTTCCTTAACGGTTCAATCTTGCAAATTTGGGGTACAATTAGTTATTGACTCACTAACCATTTGAGTCTTGTGTAATTACCTTCATTTCTATTCGTGATTAAACTGGGGTTTAGAGAAGCACATAGACCTGCCCCACCCACATGTTTAGTGTAGAGTTGGGTGTAACATGGACTTGAGATTTCCGGGCAGTACCATTATGATGGTCTGTGGCAGGGAGCAGCATTCTATTGCTTGTTTATTCATTCATTCAATAAGCATTATTGAGTAACCTCTGTGGGTCAGATGCTTTCATAGGGTTATCTGATTCTTCAGCAGTACTGAGAATCAGATAATGTTTTCTTTTTTTATCTGTGAAAATTAACTCTGAGAGGTTATAAAACCTCCCAAAGGAAATACAGCTCATAAAGGAGGGATAATAAATTTCTACAGTCCCCCATTTTTATGCAGGTGGTACCCTAGGCATTTTACATTTGCAAACTTCCATAATCCAGATATATTCTTGTAAGGCAAGGATTTTTTTTAAATTGAAGTATAGTCAAATTTACAATGTTGTGCCAATTGCAAGGTTTTTTTTTTTTTTGAATTTTGAATTAAAAATTATTTTTGAAGGGGGTTGATTAGGTTTATTTATTTGTTTCATTTTTTTTTTAAGTGGAGGTACTGGGAATTTAACACAGGAACTCGTGCATGCTAAGCATGTGCTCTACCACTGAACTATACCCTCCTCCCCAAGGCAAGTTTTCTTATCCATTATTCTGCATTAGGGGTTCAAGTAAATTGAGTTGAAATCCAGATCTTTCGATCCCACTGTGGTTCTTTTCATTACATTGTCCTGAGGTTTGGGGAAGCAGTTCCTTTTTTCATTCCTTTATTCAGCATTTTTGAGCACTGACTATGCATCAGGGCCTGGCTAGATGTTGGAAACAGAAAACAAGAAATGACCCTTTTCTGCAGGGGCTGGAAGCCTAGACCAAGGGCAGGATAATGTGATCCTTGCTATGGTAGCCAGTGCAGACTCTGAGGACAGACTGTACCTCCAGGTTTGCTTGGGCTTCCCCTGACTTCCGGCTGGTACACACCAGATCACTGCATCCCAGAGGGGCCTGCAATGCACAGCACAGTGTGTATCTCAGTCTCCTCTCCCCTCTCGGCAGGGTCTGCAACGTGAGCATCTCTACTATGTGTAGTGTGCTGAGGACCACCAGAATCTCCCCATGGTGGTCCAACCCGTGGGGATCATCTCAGAGAATTTCTTTTGCATCTATAAGCAAATCTCCTCAGTGAGCCAGATCAGCCCGTGCCGCTCCCAATGGGCACTCTGTAAACACTACAGTCACCACTATGCGCCCGAGAATGGGTGGAGCGACTTCCAGACCCACCGCAAGGCCGTGGGCCTTGTCACCATCACTGACTACCTCTTGGACAAGACCTTCGAGAAGCTCCACGTGCAGAGGAGCTGTATAGCACCACACTCTACCACCCTCAGCTCTTTGCCTTTGGACTACATGGGGAGGTGGTCAAGCAGCCACGCACAGATGTGGCCTTCAACCTACGGGGACTGCAGAGCAGTGGAGAAGAGGATCAAGGACTTCATCGAGTCACTCTTCATCGTGCTCGAGTCCAAGTGCCTGGACAGGGCCCCCAACAAGTCTAGGGACAAGATCCCCCTCCTCTGCATCACGTTTGAGAAGGAGGACTTTGTGGGACTGGACACAGACAGCAGGCAAGTATACCTGGAGGCCCGGCCGCCCTGGCTGTGTGCCGGGTTGCTTCCCTACATCCAGAAAGGGATCGGCAAGGAGGAGGGCTGTCTTATAGCCAAGGAGGGAGGGAGGTGCAGCCCATCAGTTTTCAGATGCTTAAAAATGAATCCGCCTTTGGTTCAGAGAGATTCTTGCATGGTTAGCATGGACACTTACTCCACCTTTTCAGCCAGGACCCCTGGTGGGACCCCTGGAGTTGCTGTCCAATAGAGTAGCCACGACCACTGATGGTAGGAGCACTGGGGAGGAGGCTGCTCTGAGCTGAGATGTGCTGTAAGTCAAATGCACATCAGATGTTGAGACTTGTCTAGTAAAAAGAATGTAAACTATCTTGTTACTTTCTATATTGACTACATGTCAAAATGATAGTATTTTACATACAGTAGATTAAGTAAGATCTGTTCTTAAAATCAGTTTCTAGTATTTGTTTTATTTTTTTGTTTTTGTTTTTGTTTTTGTTTTTACCTTTTTAAATGTGGCATTTGGGACACTTTCTTTACATGGCTCTCATTTCATTCCTGTTAGACAGCCTATCCTGGCACAGTCTCGTCCCTTTGATGTATAGATGAGATGCTGAATCCCGAGATGCAGCAGAATGAGGCGCTGGTTGAGCTGGGGGTGGAGCTGGTGTCTCCCGCCTCCCAGGCCCAGCACCGGAAAGCTCAGGCCCACTCTTCCTGCCCGACAGCCACTACGCTATGTGAGGACATCAGAAATACCACCGGGGACTTCTGAAGGAGCTCCTTACACAGGGAAAGGTGTGTCACGAAGTATGGAACAAAGCAGGGAAAGGTTCATCCTCACTTTGTCCCTGTGATTAGTTCAGCGGCCCCACTTTGCCTCGGAATTGCAGACGAGCTCTTCTGGGCTGTCTACCCCCCCACCCTCTGTTATGTTTCCCTGTGTGGCCACAGTGCTGTCCCTTGGGCAGAAAAGGGGCAGATGCCTTTGCCGAGAGGTGGTCCCCCTTTGCTGGGGAGAGTGAGTGAAGCTATCTTCCCCCGGCCTTGGTCCCTGAGTCTGGAGAGCACTCATGGCGGTCTCACAGGTGACGGTCGGAGGACCTGGCACATGCTGCTGGGCCCGATGTGGAGGTGGTGCTCCGTGATTCTTGAACTTACCTAAGGTCAGACCCTACTTTCTGGTTGCTCGTAAGTTGGAGGAGAAGACGCCAGAGAACTGACAAAAAGTAAGTCCTGGCCAGTCCTGCTAGTGAGAGGCACAGGGGACCCGAGTCCCACCTGCATGTGGTGCCTGGTGGGCTCTGGATGAATTTTCACTTCCTCCCCAGACATGCCTCTATGGCTTAAGGAAAGGGCGAGGCATGTCGCGGCCATGATCTGTACTTGTACTCACAGGTCTCTGTGATCTACAAGACCGTACTCCCCTTCTGTTCCTTGGAGATGAGGTGGCAGGTTTAGGAACCTAGGCATTGCCAAGGGCACAGCTGCCAGCAACGGACCACTCCCAGGATGGCTCCATTCACCTCACCTGTAACCTCCTGCTAAGCCCCAAGGTGTTAGTCGAGGTAGGGGCATCGGTGATGCACCAAGGTGGGGCTACACGTGGGGCGTCAGCAGGGACCACCTTCTCCCCCAGAGCAGACGGTTGGGTGAGCAGTGGAAGCCTGGAGCCCTGCCCCAGCCCACTGACCAGTGCCTCCTCTTTTGTCATACAAGGCATTGGTGACATTTTTGCTCAGCAACTGCTTGGCTCTGAGTCTGTAGACCCACCAGAGATGGCCAGCTTGTTTTTGCCTTTTGAAGTCTGTCCTCAGGATTTGGTGGAGTAGCTAGTTTCAGGACAGTGTGCTTAGTGAATAGTGGTTGACACTGTCACCTTTCTTTACCCAGAACCTCGTGTACCAAGCATGGCTCTCAGCATCAAAATACAGCAGCGCATTAAACCTCCCTCCTGGTGGGTCTGTCTGTTCAGGTACCAGAAGCGCTCAGCCAGCATCTGAATGTAAGTGATATAATGCGGCCAGTGAGTTCGGGTCAAACAAGTTCTCCTCCAGTCACTTTTACTCCATTGTTGCTTTTACTATTCCATAGTCATTAATTTTCAAAACAATGATTTGGTGCAGGAGAAGAGCCTAATTTTCTCCTGCTACTCTTGCTGGGAGTGACAAAAAAGTGTCCAGCCTGAAATGCGACCACATTTTGTAGCTCAAAAACTGTCTAGATGCATGTAGGTGGAGTTTTGGTTTGGGGCACTGACCACGTTGGGGTCCCCATGGCAGTGCCGCTCCCCTCAGGCCCATGGATTCTCTGGAGCAGGAGGTGAGGGTGGGTCTCACTCACTATCCCCATTTCCCTGGACTCATCCAATTCACAGAAACTTTTATACAAGCTGTCAGTTATTTTTGTTCCTGTGTTTTTCTAATTTTTGCTTGTCCCTCTTTTTCTTTTTCCATTTTCCTTTATCTCTCGTACTTCCCTGTGAGCATGTTGTTGGATGTGAAAATGTGGTCTGTGCACACCCTGCATTGGAAATAGCTAGATTGCCCTCCGT
Source organism: Camelus bactrianus (assembly GCF_048773025.1). Classification (NCBI taxonomy): domain Eukaryota; kingdom Metazoa; phylum Chordata; class Mammalia; order Artiodactyla; family Camelidae; genus Camelus; species Camelus bactrianus. The sequence continues at coordinate 47,517,569 of NC_133557.1, read as the reverse complement.
GCTGCTGCCATCGCTTTAAAAACCCAAAACTTAATGGTTGCCTTGATCCATGTATTATCTCAGTCATGTTTTTATTTTCTAATTTTTTGGAATTTTTGCTTTGTTAGCATGTCACCCGCTGGTGTTTGATACCTGGTAAAATTCTTGCTTTGAGAAACCTGTTTGGTCCTCCTTACATTTGGTGACAAATGACCCCTTATTAATTTTGTTTCTTTGTTTTGGGGAGGTGAGATGCGAAGTGATTTAGGTGGCTTCTGAGGGATATTTTTCATGGGGTATTTTCACTTGGAAAGTCAAAGTCTGCAGCACCTTGTTTGACAAACGTGCTCGGCACGCGGTTTCTGGCCGTCGCTGTGTGACGTGCGTGACAACACTTCCTGATCGGCGGTCACCAGGAGGATGAGGCCGGCTGGGGTTTGAGCAGCCTGCAGGAGACACTGTTGGAGGAAGCAGTCACCGGGTTATCTTTTGCTTTGCCTTCCCCATGCCATTTACTTTACTTTGTCTTCATAAAGGGGCAGAAGCAGGTCTAAAATCCATGTCACTCTTTTGCTTCTTTACGAGGCTGGTTTTACTGAGTATCAGGACAACATGGACTTCTAAGTAGCTGGCTTACTTGGATCTGGTGGACACAGGGACCACTAAAAAGGACCGTAGTTTCCTCTTTGCTTCAGCCAGTGGGTGTTCAGAGCCGGGTCTGTGGTTTGCCTCAGCAGCTGTGCAGGCCTCCCTGCACCAGCCTTTATTTTTAAACCATGTTGGCAGTAAATAGCTGACTCTGTGTCTGTTGCAGCTGACGTCCACCACTGAAGGTTGTGTCGTTACTTTGCGGTAGTGAGTCTCCAACACCCCAGTCAGCCATGAAGGGAGATGCTTTGACCGACCTAGGACCTTGCATTTTCACCCCCCACCCTGGTTCATCTCAGCCGGTGGAAGGGTTTGGCCACCACCATCATGTACCATGAGGCCTTGTTTCTACTTTCATGTTCTGGTCCAAATGTGGACACTTCATCCTTCACTGACTTGGTCTCGCTTGAGACAGGCCAGACTTTCTGAAACAGTCCATCACATTCTGGGGGGGGGGAACAGGACAGAAGTAAGTGTCGCAAGTAGAAGGAGTCTAGGCTATCGGGTTTGGCAAATGCAGACTGGGATCTGTGATGGCTGGGCTGTGCCCTGGACACAGGCCTTTCCCGTGGCTCCCGAGAGCCTGGGGTCGGAGTGAGAAACGCATTGCCTGGGTTCCTCCATCCTCACCTGCTCACTGGCAGCTGTACCTGCTAACCAGGTGCTCCCCCAGACCTTGGGCCCTTCAAAGTTGAAACCAGAGGAGAGCCTTGAGTCCTTTCTCCTGGGCCTCCTCTGTGAGACTCCAGTGACTTCTGGGGTCACCGGTGGCAGGAGATGCCTCCCCCTCCAGGGAGCACCCTTTGGAGGACTATGACTCAGCGTGCCTTGCTGTGTGCTTGCAGAGTTCTGGCCGTTGTCCCTGAAGAACCAGACTTGAGATGGGCTTAGCGACCGAAATGACAGGACCGATCCCAGGGCAGGGCTGGGGTGAGGGAACAGGGGAAATTGAATATTATCTCAAACATCTAGGTGGATGCTGGGGTTGTTACTAAAATTGGGAACCCGGGAGTTACCCGCCAGGGGTTGAATTCCATAGTAAATGGTGGACATAAGGCATTTTAAGATGCCGCTTGTCATCCAAGTTATGAATTCAAAGAGGCACTCGGGTCTATGAGCCGGGGCTCAGGTGAAGGAGCCAGACTAGAAATACACTTTGGGAGTCGTCATTCTTAGCTGGTGTTCACAGCCTTGCATGTGGATGAGCTCATCTCGAGAGTTGCAGACTGAGGCTGAGGTAGAGCAGGGCTGCGCCTGAGCTGGAGGAAAGCCCAGACCACGCTGCTTTGGTGTGTCAGTCAACAGCGCTTGGGATATTCAGAGCAATGACATTTATCCTCAGGGGGTCGGGGGTGGTGATGCCGCCCTGGAAAAAATATGAAGGGAGGGTCGTGGCCATGTGTGCATCTCAGGAAGATGAGGAAGCCACAATATCTGGGCGGAAGGCCTCCTCAGAAGCTGGAATTGCCCTGGGGCATGGGGAGAAGATAGTCACACTCACCTGTGAGGGAGAGAGGGAGGCCTGGGGAGCCCCTACCCTAGCAGACTTGCTTTTCCAGAAACAAAAGACGATCAGACAGTATTAGAGGTGAGAGGGGATGGGGGTTGGGAGGTGAGCCAACCTGGAGAATGGTGGTTGGACAGTTCTTGAATACTCTCCCTGCAAAATAGACTTAAAAAAAAAAAAAAAGAAAAGAAAGAAACGAAACTCTTAAGAACACGGATAGTGACTAGGGAGGAGACCGTTGGGTTTTTTTTTTTGTTTTTTTTTTTTTCTGGCCTCCTAAGGGTAAGGCTTGTATCCGGGGATAAACAGAAGAATTGAACAGTCTATTCTGGGGGTTTGATCCTTACCAGGGGGAACAGTGCAAGTTTAAAGGGGGAGAAGGGCAGCAGAGGGAAACTAGCCAGGACCCGTGTCAGGTACCAGTGAGCCGTCCTACTTGCATGTTGCATTCACATCCATGCCTCTGAGGTGGCAATGGCAGCCCTCTTTTGCAGATTGGGAAGCCTTCTCAGAGGGGTTAAGGAATTGGTCCGTTTAGCGGCTAGTAAATGCTGTAGCAGGATTCAAGCAAGGTCTTGTCAGACTTCAAGGGCGAGTTCTCTCTACTAATTCCAATACCTCCCTGTTGTACCTGGAATGGAGAAGTGGGTCAGTTTTGGAACTTTTCAGAAAAAGTGGGATTTAAGTGCCTCAGGACTGTTTCACAAAGCTTAGTGTACTTTGATGGTTCAGAAGCACCGCAGTACTTTATGCCCCACAGATGTAAGGTCTTACACCTTTGACGATGACGTGGTTGCAAATGACGTACATGTGCGAAACCAGACTTAGCAGCTTCTGAAGGGAAACTCTCCAGTTCTCCCTTGATCGGCTTTCTTCCACGGGATGTAACTCTGCTGCAGTGTAGGCCTGAGCTTTCCGTATGGAGTGAGGGTTTGGTATCCAAAGTTAGCATAAAATGATCAGATGGAGAAAATCGACGTTGACAAATTATTTTTGGGTTTCATTAGACAAGATGCACTATCAGTTAATGGCCCAAATAGCATATGAAATTGAGTACAGAACATTTCATTTCTTACTTTCTACTTAGAGCTGTCTTCCAGTGCAAGGTTGTCTGCTTTGGAACTTCAGCTCCACCACCAGGGCGCCTGTCAGTGTGTTGGTGTGATTGTACTTACACAGTGCATGTAATCTGGGCTTCCTTGGTCCCAAATGCTCCAGTGCAGAATCATGGGCTGTAGTCATCACTTAGTCATGCAAATACTTCTAAAACTATATGATGCCAGAAAAAAAGGAGACAGAGAGAAATTGCCTTTATCAAAGCTCCTTTGGATTCTAACTGCAAACTATTGTTGAGCAGCTCTGGTTTCCTTTGGATATGAGTATATACATTTCTTTGCATGCAACTTGGTTTTTGGACTAGAACACTAAGCTCTGGCTTTCCACGAGCCACCAAAATAGTAGCCAAATTGCACACGTATGAAACATTTCATTCTTTTTTTCTGAGAAAGTATCCCTGAATTCGAGAGTTGGGCTGTGATTTTGCTTTTTTCTCCTCCTACGCCTCTTATCATCTCTCACTCCTTCTTCCCACGTGGCCTCCAAGAGGTCGTGGTCTCAAAGGAGCAGGTGGACAACACCCAGTTGGTTGTCATGCAGTTCTGCTGTAGAGGGAGCCCAGCCAAGACCTAAAGGACATTATCAGAGAGGACTTCTTGGAAGAAATGGACTCTACATTCAGTTGTGAGGACAGAGTAAGATTCAGCCACGAGAAGGGGTCAAGAGTGTGGCTTAGGTGGCAGGAGCAGCCCGGGCAGAGGCCTGGAGGCTTCTGGGGTGGGGACTCGGGGAAAGTGCCCTGTGCAGTCCAAGGTGAAGGGTGCCCCTGCTGGGGAGGACACTGGAGAGGGCCTAGGGTTGGAGGGCTTGGAGAAGCTTGGTTTTTACTAGAACTGACACAGAGGAGGCAGTGAAGGGTGTCAGCAGGATGTGACCATCAGGAGAGGTACTCCTGGTTTTGTTTCTGATGTTCTACAGAAAGAAGGGATCTGGACGGGTGAGAGCAGCTCTGTCTGTCCCTTTGAGACCCACCTCTTCATTTATTTATTCATAACACGTGAACGTCTGAGTGTCTAGGGGAGAGGGGTGGACCGACAGTAGTAAGCAAAATGTACTTGCTTCTTGTGAGCTTAACACTGTCAGAAGTTGACTTAGCATAGAATGTTCTAGGAACACAGCAGGGACACCTAAACCAAAGTGCGGGAGTTGGAGGCAGGGAAGACTTCCTTAACAGAGTCAGAATGAGCCCGGAGGCAGGTGGGAAGTAGCTAGGCATCAGGTCAGGGGGCCCTGAGGTCACTGGGGGCCTGGGTACTGCGGTGAGTTTGGGCGATTAGGGGCAGGGGCGGGGTTGGGGCTAGAACTTTACCAGCTAACCTCCTAAGTGTGTGAGTGGAGGAGTGATGTATCAAATTTGTGCTTTGGGAAGGCTGCCTGTGCTCGAGCTCGCTCTAGCTCGCTCTCTCGCTTTCTCTCGTGTGTGTGTGTGTGTGTGTGTGTGTGTGTGTGTGTGTGTGTGTGTGTAGCTGGGAGGAGGGGGAGGGTGCGACCGAGTGGGAGGGTCATTAGAAGGCCACTCACAGACTGGGAGGTGACCAGTGGGAGAGGGGCATTGGGACTTTGTGGGGACAGCAGAGGCAGTGCGGATGTAGTGTTTCCTTATGGGGAGGGCTTTTTAGCAGGGCCACCCTAGCGGCGCCTTGTGGCTGGAAGAAAACAGATGGAGGACGCCAGGCTGACTTTCCTCTTTTCTCCTTCCCTGCCTTGTGTGATTATCTTAGCTCAGCCAACATTTGGTACAGAAGAGCTAAGTTCCAGGGTAGCCCAGGAGTTTGTTGAACTCGTTCGACTGAGACCTGATAGGATTTAGGTTTGTGTTGAGATCTGCACATTCACTTAGCTAGAAATGCCCCGTCTTTTGGATTTCCATACTGGTTTTTATTCTTGATAAAAATTGCTTTCTTGGTGTGAGGAAATTGAATTGAATATAGCTACTGTTTTTCCCAAAAACAAAATCTTATCTTTAAAGAAATTTAATATTCAAAAGAATAGGAATATTTAAAAATGATAAAGTAAGGCTTCAGTGTAGTTTCTTTGGTTTCTGAATTGACACGGAGTTAGAGCTTCACATTACATATTAGCACATAGTTGTCAGTATTTAAAGAGCTGTTAGTGAGCGTTCCAGGCCCCACCTCTCAAAGCATCACTAAAGCTTGCTCTGAAATAGTGAAGTCGTAAACGTCTTGTTTGCAGAAGCCAGTTGGTTTATAATATGCAGCATAGTTCTCTTTATAAAATAACAATAGGCTCAAAATTAAGAAAGTGGAATATAATTGATTTTTTTTAAAAAAGCTGAAACATAGACATTCTTGTGCTAATGTTGCAACTGGAAATTTTGAAAAGAAAAATTCTACTGTAATATTATCTATGTGAAATACACATAGGCCTATCATGTTTGAAAAATAACTGTGCAGTGGTTTTCGAAGTCAGGACCATTCCAGTTCACATAATGGCAGTGATGGTTGCTGGTTTTCAATAGCAGAGCCTAAATTTGCCTTCTTAGCTTTTTTTTTTTTTTTTTTTTTTGGTAGTGAGAGGGTTGAGTAGTGCTTTGCCAGCATGATTTTGGGGCAATTTGGGGGCAGACGTCGTGCACCAGCAGTGAGATATTTCTGTGCATTTTACTTTCTCGACATCACCAGGGTGCATGTGGAAACATACGGGGGTTTGTGCCTGCAGGCTGGGGTGCTGCAGGACTCCCTGGTTCATCACCATTTGTCCTGGAGCTGCTTCGTTCAGTGAATGACTTTCTGTGTCTTGCATGTAAGGTGATCCGATGCAGATGATCAGATGTGTAGTTAAAGTGCTGTTAGTTAAAATAAGAGTAAACCTAGAAAAATGGCTCTAAAATACAGGATGAGGGAGGAGAATTGGCTGAGCTGCTTGCAGTGGGGAATCTTCTCAGGTGACTCCCTCACTATGTCTCCTGTCAATCTCCCCCACAGCACTGCACGGCAGTCCTACTGAAGCAAGCATGCACTTTCTCAGAAATGCGCTGAATTTCCTTGTGCCTCTGTTTGTTGGCTTTTTTTTTAAAGCACATCTTGCCCTTTGCTTAAATGCCATCACTGTTAGTCACTTCTGGCACATATTTTTCCAGACCTCATCCATATATAGCCTCTAAATTGATGAACAGAATGCAGTATCTCCATGTGGTGGAATATTTTTCAGACATAAGAATGAAAAAAGTGAAAAAGAAAAAAACTGAAGGGGATGATGAAAAAGGCCACCTGCCCTTGGAAGTCCACCCTGACTGCTCAACCCGCCCTTTTCCCTTTGAAACCCCACCCCTTATACTCCTCTCTACTCTTTTTGATAATACTTACCACCTTCTAATAAACTTAAACATTTTCAAAAAAAAAAAGAGAGATGCTAATACCACTTCAACATGGACGAGCCTTTATAACAGCACGTTAAGTGAAAGGAACCAGACACAAAAGGCCACATATTGTTGATTTCAGTGATCTGAAATGCCCAGAATAGGCACATGCAGAGGCAGAGAGTACATTATGGTTGCAACGGGCTGGGTGGAGGGGGGATGGGGAGTGACTACTAGTGGACAGGGGCTTTGTTTTGGGGTGATGGGGTGTTCTGGAAATAGATGGTGGGTGTGCAGAAGATGGCTGAGAGCTGTCTCTGGGAGTGCCTGTTGTTGGGGGCGGCTTTATTTTGTTCTCATCCTGCAATGTGAAGTGTCATCTTGTGCTGAGGCCATTCTACTCCTGTGAGTGTTGAGGCTCAGAGACTGTGCAGTCATGTTTCTTTTCCCCTTTGCTGAGTGTAGGCAAAATAGGTTTAAGCCTGAGAAAGTGCTCCGTCTGCAGAAATGTCTTTTAGTTTTGCATAGTGTAAAAATCTTGAGAGATATTTAGTCATTGAGGACAGTCTGTGGGGGGAAACCGCTAGTGAAGCCCGGGTGAGACCTGGAAGAGCCGCACTTCCCTCACTGACACGGGTGGGGATTTCACTCCCTTCAGGCAGTGAAGTGCCCGGACCCGTGAACGGAGTTGACAATCGTGAATATTTACGTATATCCGCTACTTCATTTTGGATATTAATTTCAAGCTGAGTCAGTTTGTGGCGGCAGCCTTATCCTACATCAGGAATTTATAATATCTGCTCTTTGAGGTGAAGACCAGACAGACTTGATTATTTAACAGTCTCCCTTGAATTGATATCTCAGATTCCTTTTTCAACAGCAAAGCAGCAGAAATACAGACATCCTTTAATGCCGATGTGACCTGGAGCAGGTTTAGTCTCTGTGCATCAGTGGCCTTATCTGCGGGTGGGGAAGATGATAACAGTGCTTCCCTCAGAGGGGCTGGTGAGGGGGGGAATGAGAAGCACAAATGGAAGACTTATCCGAGATGCTCATGAATGATCGAATTTAGTGATCTCAGCCTGGTGAGGCCTCAGGGGAAGGGATGTCAGAATAGAGGAGTCCTAGCCAGAGCTCTATCCGTGGTAGCAGCTGTTATGATCAGTATCACCACTGTGGGTTATCAGGTAGTTTTAAGACTTGGTGATATGAATTCATGAATAATGTTAAAAGACTAGAAAACTCAGAGCCAGTTTACATAGTTCTCAAGATTTCCTCTGAGAAAAGTTTTTTTTTTTTTTTATCTTAAATCTGAGTTGAGTCTGCAAAAGAATTCTATAGGCCTCCATCTTTTTCTAATTCTCCATTTCTTCAAAAACACATTTTTAAATGGAGGTACTGGGGACTGAAATGAGGGCCTCATACATGCTGAGCACATACTCTCCCAAATGAGGTAAAATCTCCCCCCTAATTATTTTAGCTTTACTTTCTTAATATTCAGAGGTTAGAGGCCTCTAATTCTTTTTCTAGAGACTTGTCCATGAACCTGTAAGTCTATAATTAATTGACAAAACTTGGGTTATTAAAAAAATCAATAGAACATTCTGCAATCCATCCAAAAGGAAGTGTTCACTGACTTAAAATGTTTCTCCTTTATGGTGATTTCTACTTTTTGGCCTAACTTAATTCATTAACAGCCACCCTCATCATCATAATGACCAAACTAGCTCTGAGTGAGTGGACACCTACTAAAGGCTAAAATGCTTTCCTCATTTTTACTTCATAGCAAGTGTTTGAGGGTAGGTATCAGTGTCCCCTTTTTTGCAGCTGAGGGATTGAGAGATGGGGCAGCTTGTCCCAAATCACACACAGCTGGCGGCGGCAGGCTCAGGGCTGGAACCCAGGCTGCACAGGATGCATTCTCAATTGCTCCTCTAATCAGCCTTCCGTTGAGTGGTTTCCCGAACCCTTGTGAGTCCATAAATGACCGATTTTAGTGATCTCAGCCTGATGAGGCCTTCAAAGGGGAGACATCAGTGAGAATGTGAGACAGAGTGGCATAAATTAAAATTGTACATTTTCACAAATGTTTTATTCTCAGCTAATGACTTAAAAAGTTAGTATTTTTTATTCTAGTGTTCTGTAAGCACTAAAAACAAAGTATTAAAAATGATTATAATGTAAAAGAGAAGTGGGCTTTGAAAGTCCAACCACTGGTAATGGCTCATTTCTTGTTTTTCTCTAGTGGTACTTACTGAGATAAAAGTTTACAAAGTCTGAATTGGTTTTATGTAGTCTTAGTATGGAAGAAAAGATTGTCAGTGAATATTGAAAGTAAAATCTTTACTATTTTCTTTCCTGATGATGAATATGTAAGTTGTTTTTCATGGCTTAAGTACATTTCCTCATTTGTGAAATTTGAGTGATGCCGTTTACCTTGTCTTGACTGTGAGAGTTAGTCGCCTTGTATACAAAGCACTCAAGAGCTGCTCAATAAAATATTTGCTGTCACAATGACAGTTTAGAAGGATCAACTCTGAACACTAAAGAGGGTGGCTTATTTCTGATACATATTCAATATATATATATATGATATATATAAATATGATTTAAAGTAATAAGGATTCCATTGTTTTTTAGTGCAGTATGAAGTTTTGATGAAATCAATGTCATTCTTGTAAGATAGGGAATAGTTAAATTGCCTTAAGCAGACGACCTTGAATATTATTTACACAGAATGTGTATTGTTACAACTCAGAATTCATATTGCTGTGTAACCATCCAGTTGAACTTTTAAATGTGTAGGAATCTGACCAGAACCATTAATTTAGAAAAATCAACATTAAATATTTTCAAGAAATAAGCTTATCTCTTCTGTGATTGAAGAAAATTTTGATTTTTTTCTGTACTCCTAATAGGTTTTAAAATATCAAAACATTGATTTGACATGTCACTTTTTAAAAGGAGAGAATAAAGCTCAAGCTGTTTTAATATATAAATAAATGTTTTTGCATTTCAACAAAATGATACGATTTCCTGACTTTTTGGTAAAACTATTTTGCAAGTCATTTACATTACCTACTGTTGGAAAAATGCAGAAGTGACTTTTATGAATATAGGCCTAGTACAGATCTGTTGGCATTTGATATAGCGCAAGACATGAGGACTAGGAGAGATTTGCTGCTGATTGCCAGGAGGACAGATCTCAGGTCTCAGTCTCCCCTCCTGTAAAATGAAGAGGCTGAACTGGATTCTTTCCTCTTCTAAGATGAGTTTCCATATGCCTATGTCTTTTGTTTATATTCAGGAGTATTATCAGTTTCAGATTAAATGCTTAATATCACTCTCTTCCCCGAAGCATAATTCATTATGTGCTAGATAAGCTTTTAGTTATCTGATTCTTGTTTCTTCCTTTTTTTTAAACTTATTTTATTGAGTTATAGTCAGTTTACAAGGCTGTGTCAATTTCCAGTGTAGAGCACAATTTTTCAGTTATACATGAACATGCATATATTCATTGTCACATTCTTTTTCACTGTGAGCTACCACAAGATCTTGTATATATTTCCCTGTGCTATATAGTATAATCTTGTTTATCTATTCTATATATACTTGTCAGTATCTACAAGTTTCGCACCCCCTGTCTGTCCCCTCCCACCCCCTTCCTCCCTGGCAAACACAAGTTTGTATCCTATGTCTATGACTTTGTTTCTGTTTTGTATTTATGTTCATTTGTCCTTTTCTTTTCTTTTTTAGATTCCACATATGAGTGATCTCATATGGTATTTTTCTTTCTCTTTCTGGATTACTTAGCCTAGAATGACATTCTCCAGGGACACCCATGTTGCTGCAAATGACGTTATGTTGTCATTTTTATGGCTGAATAGTATTCCATTGTATAAATATACCACATCTTCTTTATCCAGTCATCTGTCAAAGGATATTTAGACTGTTTCCACATCTTGGTTATTGTAAATAGTGCTGCTATGAATATTGGGGTGCAGGTGTCATTTTGAAGTAGGGTTCCTTCTGGATATATGCACAGGAGAGGGATTCTTGGGTCATATGGTAAGTCTACTCCTAGTCTTTTCAGGACTCTCAATACTGTTTTCCACAGTGGCTGCACCAAACTGCATTCCCACCAGCAGTGTAGGAGGGTACCCTTTTCTCCACAGCCTCTCCAGCATTTGTCATTTGTGGACTTTTGAATGATGCCCATTCTGCCAACTGTGAGGTGATACTGCACTGTAGTTTTGATTTGCATTTCTCTGGTAATTACTTATACTGAGCATTTTTCCTATGCTTATTGGTCATTCATATGTCTTCATTGGAGAATTGCTTGTTTAGGTCTTCTGCCCATTTTGGATTGGGTTGTTGGTTTTTTTCTTACTAAGTCATATGAGCTGCTTGTATATTCTAGAGATTAAGCCTTTGTCAGTTTCATCCTTTGCAAAAATTTTTTCCCATTCTGTAGGTTGTCATTTTGTTTTGCTTATGGTTTCCTTTGCTGTGCAAAAGCTTGTAAATTTAATTAGGTCCCAATTTGTTTATTCTTGCTTTTATTTCTATTGCTTGGATAGACTGCCCTAGGAGAACGTTTTTGAGATGTATGTGAGATAATGTTTTGCCTATGTTTTCTTCTAGGAGGTTTATTGTATCTTCTCTTATGTTGAAGTCTTTGATCCATTTTGAGTTTATTTGATTCCTGTTTCTGATCCTACAGGCAACTTTTGTGTTGCATTTTTCTCGGCAACCTGGAAAGCCTTTTTAGCCATAGGTGGCACTGTTACACATTTTTACAGTCTTAATTTTCCTGTTTGTAAAAGAAGGCTTAAACAACATTATTTTATTTTGATTCCTTTGTTTAATGCTTCAGGATAGCACAATGTCCATTATGTCTGTCTACCTGGAAAAATTATTTTACTTAGATCTTACTTTTATTCTGTCATCTCACTGTGAACATTTCAGACTTGCTGTGCAAACAATGGTAAAATAGGACTTTTCTTCCAGTGTTAGAAACCAGTGAGCCGGGATTGTATAAAACAGCTAGAAGCGGCCTCTGGAGCACCTTAAAGCTGAAAAGTGTATTGAGTTCCCTGAATATTGACCCCGTTGCTGTGTGTTAGGTGGGAGGTGATTTGGTACATATAGGAAGGGGTGTAGTTTTTTGACTTGCGTTTGCATGCACGTGCTACCACTGAGCAAAGTGAACCCAAGTCAGTTTGTTCTGAGTTTTTCCCTCGTCTGTGTGCTGGGGACACTCATATCTGCTTTGTAGAATTGTGAGAATTAGAAATTATGTTAAGTGTTTAGCACAGTGGGTATCTCAAGAAGGCTTATAAACTTTAGCTCCTATTTTGTATGAAGCCATCATTTTACAGTCTTTGGCAATTTCTAAGAAATGGGAAAATAAGAAAAGCTGGTTTTATGATGAAAGATATTTGAGGAGGTTTCATAGTTCCTATACTCATTATTTAGCATCAGCAGAGTCAGGACCATTACGCAGTCTCCCTGAACCAACATTAAGCCACAGAATTTTTTGTTAATTTGTATATGTTGGGGCTTAAGGGGACCCAATACTTATACACATGTTTTCTCCAGCAGCCAACTGAGAGATGACACAGAAGAGCAGGCAGATGATAAATGTCTCCTTTATTACTGATGAAGCCACGTTCTCCATGAACTACAGGGCTGTGGGAAAAATGGGTGTCATGATACTGTGTCCCAGAACTAGAGACTCACTCAGTCCCAGATAGCTCTGGACCCCAGCGGGCCTTCCCTTGAGATGATCTGCCCCATCATGCACAAGGCTGTCATTCCATGGAGATGAGCATCCTGGGTGCTTCCCGAAGGTGGCCAACACTAGAAGGAAAAGAAGGGTTTCACATGCCCTGCTTGTCTCCCCGGATTCACACCTCACTCTGTTAGTGTGAGGAAGGCTTGCCGTGGGCCAGGGGTCAGGGGTGTGAAGGGAGAAGCACTCTCCATGGCCCAGAGGAGTTGGGAGGAGGCATCCCCTCCCTCAGTTTAAACAGGTGGTGGGATGGAAGAGAAGGGTGCTCCCCAATAGTTTATAAAAGGAGAAATAAGGATTTCCTTTGGGACTTAGTCTAGCCGGGAAACACAGGAGATGATTAGAAGGGAGACTTGTAAATCACTTTAATATTAAGTTAACATTTGTTGAACAACAAAACTGTGCTACATTCTTTTCTGAGCATTTTATAGAAATGAATCCTTCAATCTTCACAACAAGCGAGTAAAGAAGGTTTGATTGTTATCCCAGTTTTACAATGTGGAAATTGAGGCACGCAGATGGTAAGTAAGTTGGCCAAGGTCACAGAGCTAGTAAGTGGCAGAGCTGGGATTTAAATCCTGGCTGTCTGGTTTCCAGGCTCCCAGAGATGGGCTTTGGGTGTTTAGAGGTATCTGAATGCCTGGATCTCTGTACCTCTGTACATCAGTTAGCCCAGAAAGGACAGGGGAAGGAGAGTTATACAGGTGCTCACAGCCAAGTCTCAGCCATTGTCCAGGACAGTGCATCATCCAGCATAGTTTTTGAGGCAGCAGGTCTGTTCATACAACATTGAGTTAATCTAGAAACCCTCCCTGCATTGCTTCTGTCCATGCTTGCCATGTGACCGCTTGCCTGTGATTGGGCTGTTAAGGAGAAAATTTACTGATGGTTGAACTCTGATATTTCAGTCTGGTTCATAGTTTCATGTCTCCTGTTTCATTAATAAGTTAAACTTCTGGTTTTCTTTCATCAGTTTGGTTAATGTGAGACCAGTCCATTGGAGCCCAGGGATGCTGATGGTATAATTTCTGAGCACGTTGTGGCACTTCTACACGTGCAGAACTGGCTGGAGAATGTCCCCCTTCCTCACTGATTTCTCCCGACAGCAACGTCCTCTCCCAGCCCCACACATGAGGCCAGGAGCTCTCTGAGTAGGCCAGACAGTCAGAGGCCTTCTCTAACAATCAGAAAATGATGAAGTACCTGGAATTGGGTTTAATAGATGAAAATGGCTTCCAGGTAGGCTGATGGACTGTTCGAGTCCATTTGGTGAAAAGCTGTCTGTCCACTGTTTCTGGTTAAGCTGCTTCTTCGCTGTTGAAAAGACTGGATTAGATGAAGGGATTTTAAAAGGCAGAAAGGGGCTGTTTCAGGTGGTACATCCACACTGGTGAGAAGTGATGGGTGACCGCCTGTGTGAGGCATACACAGAGTCTTACAAGCTTCATAAAACAGCTTTAAAAGCTCTGCCATCTGAGTTCACTTCATATGCAGTCCAGTTCATCACTGATCATGCTGAGAAGGCAAATAATTGATGATGGCAAAAAGGACATGGAGGCATCAAAAAGGTCTCAGTCATGTTCCCTATTTAAAGTATGGGGCACAATGTAATACATTTGAGCTGGTTTTTCACCGAACAGTTTTGAGTGTTTTCTGGGACTCCCCAGTCCCCCAAGGTTCCATGCAGCTGGGTGTCTCCTCAGTGCAGCTCTGTCAGCGCTCATCCTGGGCTGACATGGTGTCACGGGGAGCAAGACACTCAGCGTCCCCGGCTCCTCCGAGCTCCGTCTCCTCACCCGCAGTGCAGGGTTCCTCATCCGTGTCTACTTAGTAGGGTTGCTGAGAATCACACGTGATGGTTATCAGGTGTGATATGTGGTTGTCCCTGTGTTTGGTATATAGTCAATTTGATAGAAAAACTTGTTTTCTTTTATTTTTATTATAATTGTTGTTTCAGATTGCAGTGGTTTTTAGTCTGCATTTATTTTTTATAACTTAATTCTTATTTTTAAAATAAGCGTTTATTTTTATTTATTTTTATGGAGGTACTGGGGATTGAAGCCAGGACCTTGTGCATGCTAAGCAGGTGCTCTACAACTGAGCTATACCCACCCTCCTTGTCTGTACTTAAAAATAGACATTGCAATACACAAAATAGCTCTTAAACACCATCATAGGACCTATTCTCTGTATAGACAATTGAACACGTATGCTATTTCAATAAGAATAAATGTTGTTGGGACATACCTTTCTGAATCTGTTAACGTCTTTAAAAATGAACATAGCTAGAGATAAACACAAGTTTTGGATCCAGTACTTGTTAGGGTCTGTTTTGCCATGAAGGGAAATTACATTCTACAGAGAAGGCTAATTGGGTCTTGTTGATATTTGGATGGTTTAGCAGATGATCAAGGATTTCAAAACCAGACAGTTTTGTATTTTAAACTAACTACAAAGTTATCTTCTAGAAGTTGGAAGGCCTAAGCTTGTAAAGTGCCCTGTAATTCAAAGTCAGTCCAGGGGAGTTCTGAAGCACTGCATCGCTACCAGGTCCAGCATCTCTCAGAATGACCACTGCCCCTGAATGAGCCCCTTCCCTGGGCCTTCCCTGCCCCAACACGACAACACACCAGGCTGTGACAGCTCTGGGGATCTGCATGTCCAGGGCACACAGGTGGAACCTGAGCCAGGTGTCCCTTGGGCCTCCAGGGGCAGAGGTCTGCCTCTGCATCAGGGGAAGGTGACCCCACATGGCTGGCAGGACACTCTCACTATGGATCTCCAGGAGCCCTGGGAGCAGTTTCCCTGCAGGTGTTAGGAAAAATCATCAGGAGGGCAGGACCCTCTTTGGGCAGACTGTCTTGTTGTCCTGGGCCCACGTGCTGACCACAGGAATCTACACGCCCCCAGAAAACCCCAGGCAGCCTCACAGCTTGGTCACTTGGTGGCCTGGGTACCATGGTCTCCTTGGCCATCCCACGAGGGTGGTCCTGGCAGGCATGGTCTCCAGCTGCTCCCGTTAAGAAATCCCCCTTGGTTTCTGTGGTCACAGAGCCCACACCAGAAGCTTCCAGTCCTGTAGTGACCCCCACAGCAGTCACCTCCCCTGTGCATGTCCAGGGACATATGACAGCAATTTATTGCCAGGAACCGTGATGAACAAGGGGGTGGGATTCCATACTAAGTTCAGGATCCTGGTAAATCACTCTGCACCCCAAAAAGCATCCATGAGAAATGTGTGTATTGGGATGTCTGTGTCCCTAGGAGAGCTGCTCCTCAGGGCTCCTGGGACCTTCCAGCCCCTCTCAAGTTTCTCAGAGCCTGGGTCTAAATTTCTATCTCCCTGCTTTGGTGGAAGGCCGCCTGTGTCTTGTGGTCACGGGTTGCCTTATTGAATGACTTGGCATGTTCTTAGTGTCCGTCCTCCTATCCTGCGTCCGACTCCCAAGATGTTCCCACTGACCCTTGGCTCCCTGTGTGGGTCAGGGACCCTAAGGCTGCCCCCTTCACTCTCCTCCCCTGCCCCCACCCTTGGGACCACCCCAAGATTGAATGGGAGGTGTTTGTAAATGAGTCTCACACGAGGACATGACTGAACAAAGCAGGACTCCCCCGCTGGGAAGCACACATGCTCCCTTCTGTGAAGTGGACCCTACAGCCCCACACTGCCTCCCAGGGGTCTACTCAGGACACAGTCCCCCAGTTCTGGGCAAGGCATCTCCCTGGAATCCTTGCTTCCAGAAGGGTCTCTCTGTCCTTCTTCAGAGTTTAGAGTTGTTCCAGTGTCCCTGACCACCAGAAAGCCCAGCACGGACCCTTCAGAGACCTGGGGAGACAAGGAAGTTATGTGGCCACAGGTATCACAGGACACATCTGCTGGAACCCCGGGCCAAAGGGCCGTCCTCCTCTCTTCTCAGGTGTGGATCCACTGGTAACTTTTTGCTGGGAGCCTGACTGGGGAGTGGGGCCCAGGGCAGTTCATGGGCTCTCAGGGCAGGGAAGGCTTTGGCCAGTTGGCCTTGTCTGGTTTCCCTGCTGGGCCAGCTCTGAAATCCTCCAGTTCCTCTTGTGAAGAAAAAACCCAGCTGGGCTAACGAGATAAGTCACAAATCTAAGTGTGATAAGCGTCGGTTTACTGATCTAAGTTCTGCTGAGCTAACTCATAAATCTGAAATTTAGTGTCAGTTTACTGGGCTAACAAGCTAACTCTTAAATACATGCTCAACAAGTGTCAGTAACATGATCTGTTCCAAATTGATAAACTCCAATGTAATGATTCCTTGCTTTATGTTGTTTGAGCCTTATTGGCTAATAGCCCCATACTTGTAAGTAACCGTATAAAACCTCATGTGCACGTCTTGGAGGTGCTCAGAGTTTCAGAGCACAAGCCCCTCTGAGCTCGCCGGCATAATAAATTTGAGTACTCCAAACCTCCGAGTGGTGCTTGTTTCTTGGCTGGCCTGTCATTTCCATAACACTCTGGCTGTGGCTGGAGAACCCCCAAGCCTCAGGGAGGGGGCCTTTCTCTCGGCCTCCACTGCCTCTAAAGCAACGCTGGCGCTGGCACTGGGGAAAGAGCTTTATTTCCTTCTCATGGCTAGGTTGCCACAGGTGGATTCTGCGGGCAGCTGGACGGAGAATAAGCACTTGCTCAGATGTGAGTGTTTAGGCAAATTGACACCATGTCAACTAGCCTTAAACATTGGAAAGAGGTATTTCCTGGGAAAGATGGAAATTACTTTCAGTAATTTGTCTATAGATTTCTTTTTTTCTTCTGTTTATGTTTTTTCCTTAAGGACTCAAAAAAGTTCTCCCAGGTCATTCCTGGTAAGGACCATTATCCAGGGATCAATCAAGAAATGAAGGAGGAGAGGGCTGAGGTTATGGGGAGAGAGGAGGGGAGATCAGAGCCCACGGAGACGAGATGCCCCTCCCTGCGGCTGCACACTGGGCAGTGGCTGCTGGCATCCAGCTCTCTTGTTCTCAGACCCATTTCATCCGGGGGGTGTTTCCGAAAGAAACAATGTTGGAAGGGCCGTGGAGGACACCTAGACCTCCCAGAATGGACAGCGGGAGCACAGTCATCATGCTGGCCCTGGGCTCAGGAGCCAGACATGCAGTGGAGACCACAGGTCTTGTGAGAAACGACTCCCAGCGTGTTCAGAGCTGTTTCTGGCCCTGTCCCAGCTAGAGGGCAGAATCCCCAACCTCCAGAAAGAGAGGCCAGGCCGCCCACACACCAGGTGCTGTTGCATTTGTTGGGGAACACTGATCTTTGTTTGTGACATGTTTTGCGGCTCTCTCTAAAAACTGCTTTGACTTACGTTTGTATCCCAGTCACCAGTTCCAGGGCAACAGAAAAAGCATACCCTACATCCCTTTGCACTCAAATCTTCCCCAAAGAGCAAGTATTTGCCCATGAAAATGCCAGCTGCTCTTCAAAGCCCCCTAAATACCCAGCAGTGTGGGCGATGGACTCATGATCAGGGACAGGAGGAGAGGGACCAGCGGTCCTCCTGCAGGCTTGGCCCGGTGTGGCAGCTGCCCTGTGGGTGCGTGGTGGGGAGGGCCATGCAGGGAATCTTGTTTGAGGGGCCTCTGTTCACGCCTGCATTATGGTCTGAGGTTTCATATAAAGGATCCAGGTGTCCTAACTGGTCAGATACAGCCCCCCACCTTCAGGGTTAAAGCCACTGGGAATTCAGTACCACTAACCGACGTGCTCCTTATGGGGAGAGGTCATGTGACACTCCGGGAACAGGGGCAGTGGTGCTGGGGAAGGCAGGGAGTGCAGTGAAGGGTGGGGGAATAGAGCCCTTTGCTCTGGAGTGAGGGTTCTTGGGGAGATCACAGAGCAAGGCACACAGCATCCCCACTCTATACCCCAAACTCCTATCCCCGTCAACACAGGAGCCGCTCTGCGCCCTCTCAGCATGGCCCTCCTGTGAGACCGCAGCCAACCCGGCATCTGGCACCCCTGCCCTACCTCCCCTCTTGTGAACAGATCCCGTCTTCTTGGAAACTGCCCAGCAGCTTGAATTCAAGGCCGGCAGCGGGCCTCTTGGATCTGCAATTCAGGTGCCCTAACTGGCCAGCCGTGTGTGCCTGGGCTCAGTCCTCTAACTTGCCCACCGTCAGACCGGGTTCACGTCCGGTGAAAGTGGAGGCCTCGGAGGCCAGGCAGAGCCCCGCACACGGACAGGTGATGGTGCCCCCGCCCGGCAGCAACGCCCAAGCCTCTGGCCGGCGCCACCTCCAGGTGAGGATTTCCGCGCGGCCTCGCCCACCCAAACCCCGCCCGGGTGCCCCATAAGCCTCCCCCTCACCACCGTCCTGGCCGCGCCCTGGCTCCCATTGTGTCCTCAAGTTCTGCCCTCACAAGTTTAGCCTCGTGAGGACGCACGACGCAAGCACTAAGGGAGGGCCCTGAGGGGTTGCCATGGCTAAAGCCTCCGCCATCCGCGCGGGCCGGCGTGCACTTCTGGGGAGGGGAGCGGGCTCCGGAAGTGTGTAGCTGCCAGGGACCATGGTGTTGCTTGCTGCTGGGGATGGAGGCTTGCTCGAC
Organism: Camelus bactrianus; assembly: GCF_048773025.1. Classification (NCBI taxonomy): domain Eukaryota; kingdom Metazoa; phylum Chordata; class Mammalia; order Artiodactyla; family Camelidae; genus Camelus; species Camelus bactrianus. The sequence goes on along the minus strand of NC_133557.1, from coordinate 47,498,641 downwards.
CGGGCAACTATTTCTGGCCTGGTCAGTCGGCGGCCGACATCCTGTCTGAGGCGGCTTTCCACAGACGGTAAACATATGTCCGCGCCGTCGGTGTGGCCAGTGGACATGGACCGGGGTGGGATCGTGGTTGGGGTGGCAGCCGGTGGTGTCTGTGGTGCCGGGTAGCAGGTTGGGGCGGCGGGGACAGGGCTGGGTCACAGGCTGAGGCTTTCCTCCCCCTCAGGCCCTGGGGCTGGGGCCGCGAGTCTGGGTCGCCCTGGTGGTCGCAGCCTCCCAGAACCCACAGGGAAGGGCAGGCGGAGGAACCCTCTTAGATGAAGCGGGGCCTTACCTGGGTTTTGAAAAGCCACATAATCAGATGTTGGAATGGAACGGTTTATCTGCCTTGTTGATCTGCAGCGAAATTTCAGTTCCATCCAGATGTTGGTTCCTTCAGTAAACCTCAGGAATAAGACACAAGGGTCAGTGACGATTAGCATTTACCAAGGGCTTGACTCAAAATAGACTGTGCGGGGTTTAGGGATGGTATAAGGAATCCTCCCTCTCGAAGTTAGCAGTCTTCTGGGATAAAAGGCCCCAGTTGAGGATTACATCGTCATCTGCAGTAATGGAGGTTGTGGGAAAGACACAGAGAAGGGATGGGTGTGGAGGCGGTAACGCATTAGAGAATCCAGGACCCTTGCCTGGCTCTTGTGCAGAAGAGTCTCGCCTAGGATAGGGCAGAAGTTATCCAAGTGTATCCAAGGCCCCTGAGGTGCAAGACCATTTTCATAGAAATGCCGTGATGTCACCTGCCTTTTGCACACACTTGCTCTCCCGAGTTCCTGTGAGGTTTTCCAAGGAAAACCTGGCATGCGATATCACAAAATAGGGAATGCAGGGGCAGTTAGAATTCAGCTCTCACCAATCCAAAAAGTGATTTGCAGAAATTAAAATCACTGCTATTCTACTCACTAATGATTTTTGTTTTGAAAAATAGACTTATTCTTTGTTTAAGAGTATTAATGTTAACATGTAGTAGGTTGTTAATATTTCTAAGTGAATTCATACACTTTTTTTAAGTTCTTATTTAACTTCTAACACAGGACCTGTTGATAGATTTAACTCACATAAATAGCAGCCTTTTGGAGTTCTCAGTAATTGTTAAGAGTGTACAGGGTTCTGTAGACCAAGAAGTTTGAGAGCCCCTGGAGAACGGGTGCTCAGTTGCTAGTCAGGTTCTTAGCGGTGTTAGACGGATGCCAAGATGTCTTCCGCAACTGCTCCCGGACTTGAAGTAATTGGCCACATGGAGATGGGTGGGCAGTGCCTCCACTTTACAAACCAGAAGCTGCTGAATGTGTCTGGATTCTAGGCCGTGGGCTGTTCAGGGATTTCTGTTCTATCTGTTATATCTAAGCCGGGATTCGTGTGCAGAGGCCTGGCCCTGAAGACCCGCTCTCCTTTGTTCCCTGACAGGTACATTCTGTGTGACGTCAACCCTCCAGAGGGCTTCAGCCTCCGTAGGAACGTCTGCATCTACATTGCCTTCCTCCTGAAGACCCTGCTGAAGATGAAGTAGTCGGCACTGGAGCCACCCCCATGGGGCCACTTCTACCAATGGCAGAGTCTCGACATCTACCAGGTCCGGATTCTCTGGTCTGACTTCTTTGATCTCCCAAGTCTCAAGAGAAACATCCCTGACGTTGAGTACGAGCAGTTCATGGCACTTGAGGTGGTGGTCATTTAACTGGGGCCAGGTGGTCGTTGTTCTGGTTCCGATCTGAAAATCGGGCAATCTTGCTCTGGGCTTGTCAGTCTGCTTAGGTGCCCTACTCATGTTTCCCACACTGCAGGTGAATTTGGTCTTTCCATAGTTTTTCTTGGGAAATAGATTTGAAGTGTATGAGCTCTACGTCCCCTCCTCTATGAAAACCCTGGCCTCCTGGTGAGATGGAGCGTTGAGAAGGAGGCCACAGCCACAGAGGCCTTGTCCCGTTGGGACTTGCTCCCTGTGCTGCCAGGGCCGTTCTTGTAGGAAAACATGATGTTTGTGTAGTAGCATGTCCCACGTTCTGGAGAAGATATGTAACTGCCCATCCAGTATAATTTGGTCCTGCTCAAGCTTCCCACTTTAAGTTTTGTAAGAGACGAGAGTTGAAAATTTTCTTTGAATAAAGGTATTTAGAGCTTATCATTTTTTTTAAATTGAAATGTGGTTGATTTACAATGTTTTGTTAGTTTCAGGTATACAGCATAGTGATTCAGTTGTATATATACATAGTCTATTCTTTTTCAGGTTCTTTTCCATTATAGGTTGCAATATACTAAATATTGTTCCCTGTGTCCTACAGTGAATCCTTTATGTTTGTCTGTTTTACTTATAGTAACTTCTATCTGTTACTCCCAAACTCCTAAGTTTGTTTTCTAATTCTGTGAGTCAGTTTTTGTTTTATAAATAAGTTCATTTGTATCATTTTTTAAAATTCCACATATAAGTGATATCATATGATACTTGTCTTTGACTTAGTTTAGTAAGTGTGATAATTTCCAGGTCCATCCATGTTGCTGTAAAGGCATTATTTCCTTCTTTGTTATGACTGAGTAATATACTGTTATATCAAAATATCACATGTTTATCCAGTCATCTGTCTGAGGACGTTTTGGTTGCTTCTATCATTGGCTATTGTAAACAGTGCTGCTGAGAAAATTGGGGTGCAGGTATCTTTTGGAATTAAGGTTCCCTCAAGATATATGCCCAGGAGTGGAATTGCTGGATGAAGTGATAAGTATATATATATATATATATTTTTTTTTGTCTTTTGAGGAATCTCCATACTCATTTCCACAGTAGCTGCACCAAGCTACATTCCCACCAATGTAGGAGGGTTTCCTTTTCTCCACAGCCTCTCTAGCATTTATGGTTTGTGGACTTTTGAATGATGGCCATTCTGACTGCTGTGAGATAATAACTTATTGGAGTTTTGATTTGCATTTCTCTGATAATTAAGCGATATTGAATATTTTTTTATATGCCTATTGGCCATTTGTGTGTCTTCATTGGAGAATTGCTTGTTTAGTTGTTCTGCCCATTTTTGGATTTGGTTGTTTATTTTTTTCTTATTAAGTTGTATGAACTATTTATATAGTCTAGAAATTAAGGCATGGTCAGTCTCATCTTTTGCAAATATTTTCTCCCATTCCATAGGTTGTTTTTTTGTTTTGCTTATGATTTCCATTGCTGTGCAAAAGTTTATAAGTTGAATTAGGTCTCATTTGTTTATTTTGGCTTTTATTTCTGTTGCTTGTGTAGATTACCCTAGGAAAACATTGCTTAGATGTATGTCAAATAACGTTTTGTTTATGTTTTCTTGTGAGAAATTTATAGTGTCTTGTCTAATGTTTAAGTGTTTAAGCCATTTTGAGTTTGTTTCTTTTTGTTTTTTTGTGACTCTATTGTATGCTTTTGATTTGTGCTTACCTTATTTTTCAACTATATCAACCCATAACTATATCTGTTTCCTATTACTATATCTGATAATCAAGTAGGCTCCAACACATCCTAAGAATAATGAAGAAAAAACGAAAGAAAAAAATCTATATTTTCTTGCTCCCCTCTCCCATTCCCACCTTTTTTTATTTTCATATCCTTTTTCATTTTTACATCTTCATGTTTATTCTCTTGTAACTCGTTATTGCATTTCCAACTATTGTTTTCATGTTTCTATAGCATCCTGCTTTCTCTCTGTTTAGAATAGAACATTTTAATGTCTCTGTTAGGTTCAATATTGCTGAGTTATCTCCCCTCTCCCCTCCACCCCCATCTCTGAATCCTCAGTCCAGGATAGACAAACCATTCTAGCCTTCATCGGTTCTGGGAAAGCAATATTCAGAGTGGGAAAAAAATTGAAAAATAATATTTTGTGTGTTGCTTTCTACCCTTGCCCAGAGATGAGAAACATCTGAAAGTGGAGGAAAAAGTTGGAGGTGGGGAGCACAAAGTCTTTTCTTCGTTTGCTACTGAAGAAATGATTGCTTTTGTAATTAATGATGATGCCCTTTAAATTGGTGAGATCGAGATTCCACAGCTTCAGCGCCTGTGAATAACCAGCCGGGATAAAGCTCTCCAGGGCCCCTGCAGTGGGAAAGGCAGCCCCTCTGAGTACCTGTTGTTCTGTATTCTTCCTGCCTCCACACGGGTTCGCTAGGCACCCTGCAGGACAATGCAGTTACCAAGGTGGAGGACGGGGAGACCCCTGCTGGGTGGCGAGCCACAGAAACCCACAGTTGAAGGATAAAGTGAAGAGTAGTGAGGCGGGTGTAGGAACAGAGGATAGTTGAGACCCAGGATGGTGTCCTGGAGTCCAGCAGGTGAGGCTGGTGGGGCAGATGGGGCCCTGGGGCATGGGCCTTCCTTGAGGGATCAGAAGCAAAGATATGAACCAAAGACTGGATTCATGTGGGAGAACGGTGCCCCCTGGTGTCCGGGGGCAGCGCAGTGAGCCCAGGTGGAGCGGGCAGTTCCCCATAGCTGGGTTGACATGTCACAACCAACTCACTGGGGACCGAGAGGCACTGAGATATTTTTAACTTTTTGTCCATCTTCCTGGAAAAGAAACTGCTGCCTGTTGAATAGCCTGTGTCCTTAGTGAAAATTAAAGACATGAAGCAAGATTGCCTCAAAAGTCATCCATTGTGTAGTTGTTAATAAGGGTCAAATGCAAACTTGAATAAATGAAATCAAACATTCATCATCGGATTTTAAAATCCTTTAAAATAAAAATTCTTGCTGCCTTTGTTCTTCATTTCAGGGTTCATTTGTTGATAATAATAGTAACCAAAGCAACAGCAAACCCTTACAGAACTCTGTCCTGCTGTTCCGACTACCCAATGAGTTGGTATCGCTATGAGTACCACTTTACAGGTAAGGACATTCATTAATCATACGGCTAGTAAATGGCAGAGCTGGGACTTGAACCCAAGCTGTGTGGCCCCGGATCCCCATCTCAGCCCCTTCACTGTAGCTCATCAATTGGCATGCTCGACACAGGCCAGCAGTTAAGAGCAGCATGACTATGGTCAAGGCTGCTTCACTGTTTCGTCTCTGTTTCCTCATCTGTAGAATGGGGGTGTGGGAAATGAACTCTTTGAGCTCAGTGGTCACTTCCTCCAGCTCTGCTATTCTACTGCTTTGAGTTAGTTTAGTAAGTATCCGAGCCCCTGCATGGCCCACACATGGGGTGGAGCTTTGCTAGGCCCTGTGTTACAGAGAAAAGTAAGATCAGCCTGCTTCTCCAAGGAGCCTGTGTCCCTCCACAGGAAACAGCTGCGAGGTACAGGCTCCATCGCTGGCAGTCAGGGGCTGGCAGGAATGTCTGATAGGGGAAGATGGAGGCAGAGCCCCTCCAGGAACAGTGGTGGCCTCAGAGCTCTCAGAAGTGGGAGCCTCTGTCCAGTCTGCTGAGAGGGGAGTCCTCATGAGGCCAGTAGCCCCCCCAACCTAAGCACTCAGGACAAAGTTCCAGCCATCCCTGCAGTGTCACCATAGAGCCAGTCCATCCTCATCACTTTACCTCTGTGCTCCTTTGTCCTGGGCCCTCTCTTCTCCCTACACCCAGAAGACTTTTCTCCCTCTCTTCTCTGAGTGTCCCCTCACTTCACCCGTGGTCCCTGCTTCCTGGGCAACCATCTCTGGATTTGACGCTTTGCCCTCTTACACCCCCTATTTGATCAGGAGCCTGGGATGTCCTCCTTGTGCTCACTTTCCACCTTCACATCATTGCTCCACTTCTCTTGGGAGCCACTGAAAAACCCAGATCCTTTCCAAGCAGTGCCTGCCACCCTGGCCTCCCTGCTCATCTGCCTCAGTCAGGAGCACCTGGACAACCAGCTCTGTATTGCCTCGCCTCCTACCAACAAGACGTCAAAGTTCATTCTCCCTCCACCAGCCAGTATGGTCATTTTAGGGTCTTCTTCTCCATCAGCCTGAGCCAGCCACCCCCATTCACCCTAACATCGGGCTCATACCTGGGCGTTTCTCCACTCCAGGTCCAGCCTCTATCCTTTAAATGTTCACCCCTAGCCATCCAGCTGTTTATCCATCGGCCTCACTGGCCCTCCTTTACCCTCACTGGGGCATCAAGCGCTGACCACTCTGCTTTTCTGCCTGTGCACGTTCCTCTTACTTCCACTTCCCCAACTTCCAGCTCTTCATCCACAGTCAGCACTCTCTTTATGACAGAGAAAACTCCCTTGACCGTTGATCTTTTCAGTTCCTCACCAGTCCGACTTCCATCTCGTTTCACCCAGCTCTATTCGTCCTGAGCCTGCAGGCAGCAGGCTCTCCCAGCACAGATTTCTAAGACTACAAATCAATGTCCACCGTGTTGCCACTGCCAGGCAATGCTCCAGGATTTCTCTAGTGAGCACATTTTCCCACTTATCACTCAGTGGTGTCAACATTCTCTGCTCTCTGCACAACCCTAACCTTCCCTCTGTCTCTTCCCTGACTCCCAGCAAATGACCTTGCCTCCTGCTTCAGATAGAATGACATGTTACTGGAAAGGAACTCACTCACCTGCAGCAAATATGCTCACCTCACCTTTTATCTGTCCTTCTCCCACCTGGAATCTATCTGTAGTTGTTCTTAATTTAGTGACTTTAGTTTACATATATATACACAGTTAAAAGTATAGCATACTATTGGTTACCTTCTAGGGGTTACTTTTTTCATTTAACCTAGAGTGCATGATTCATCCATTTCATTGCATGTACCTGCAGTTCATTTGTTTTAACTGACCTTAAATGCTGTGTGTGTGAAAATAACACAAGCGTAAGCCAGGATTCAGGATGCTGGTTAATTCCTTTGAGAAGAGACCAAGAGCAGGTTAGGGAAATGGGACACAGTATGTCATTCTCAATAGTCCTGTTCTGATGCTGGGTGATACGTTCACAACTGTTTCTTATAATACTAATTTTAATACATAAATAACTCTGTCAGATGCCTTAGATGAGAATCTGCCATGAACAAAGGCATATTATGGGTAATATTACATCATTATTATGTAATCTTTTTATAAAGTATATTAATCATAATCTTACATTATGTGTTATATATTATATAGATGCATGAATTATATATTATGTATATAAATACCTACATATGTATTATATATTATCTGCTAATAAATAAACAGGACATAATATGCTAGTATATCTACTATTATATATTATTTAATAAATAGTAGCATATTATATCATGTTATTTGACATGGCACATAATTTTTAATAAAATAAGAAATATGTCACTATATATAATGGTAATTAATAGAATTAAATACAAACGCCCGCAAGTTTTAACGACAAGACCGCTCCAGCTGTCACTGTCTTTTCTCTTCCCTTTCATGGTCGACGTCCTCACATTGCTATCCATACCCCCTTTCATCTCCTTATCCTGAACCTTCCTCCTCCTCCCATCCCATGTTGGCTTTTGCCCCGTGGTCCCTCTAGTCACCAGCGGCCTCTGGGGCACTGATTTCCGGACACGGTCTCAGGCCCCAGCTCACCTGCCTGTCCGCTGCCTCTGCCACCTCTGTTGGGGGCGGGACGGGGGGCAGTGTGCACCTCTTGTCCTGTAAGAGAACACAGCACAAACTCAGGAACCAGCAGCAGGTGTGGCCGGGACCTGCAGGACTGGGGGGAGAGCCAGGCTGTCTGCATCCAGACCAGGGGCACTTGGAGTGTGAAGAAGCCCCGTCCTCACTGCCCCTGAAGTGAGGAAAACACCCTCAGGTGGGTTAAAGTGCTTATGACCTAGGTCTGTTGGCTGGAATGGACAAACGGGCCCCTAAGGGGAGGTTAGTTGATGTTCCAGGCCCCATCAAAGCCCTAAGGGCTGGCGGGGAACCAGGCTGGACGCTCCACTGGACCCAGTGACCCCTCGGTTGCGGGGCCTTTGAGAGCAAGCAGAAAGCCCTTGGTCTCTGGGAGGAATGGGGCAGTATGGGAGCATCCCTGCAGCGAGACAAGTGACATCAGGGCCTGTGGGATCCGTTTTTATGGCCACATCGAGCCTCAGCAGAAGCCACAGCAGGAGTGGATACTTGTCCCTCCAGCTGTCATCCTCGTGTCTGAGTGCCAGGCTTCAGACCTGATCCCCTGGGGGCGCTAGGACTGTTATAGACAGAGGCGGCTGAGGGAGGCCTCAAGAGGGCGGTACTGGCCTTCCTGCCAACACGATTACAGGAAGATCGAACAATCCATCGACGGGAAGACAATAAGAATCACGGTCACATCTGGACCCCAAGATTAGACGTGGCTCATGGGTAACATGTATCGACAATTCAGTGAGGTGCTGGCCAGAGCTAGAGGCCAGGGCAGCAAGCCAGGAGTGGCACTAAGGAGCATCGTGGTGCAGAGGCTGGACTGGGGGCCTGCAGGCTCCTCCCAGGAGGAGCCTCATTGTTTGGGAGTTAGCTAAGATGCCTCCTTCATGTCACCAGCAAGTGATGCCACCTGTGGAAAATCAGCTGTAATCCTGAGCCGGGTCAGCCCTGGGTGGTGTGATAAAGGCTCCTACAAGAGGGTGCTCCAAACGGACACTGGTCCAACCAACAGGCTGATGAGTTTCTGGCCTCTGTTTATCATGCTTCCATAGTCAAGAATAAGGAGAGATTTGAATGGCTCACCGTGAATATTTTAACAACTTGAGAGGGTTCCGTGTCTCACTGCATTTCAGTGTCATCTGGAGGAATTCATGTGGTGTTTAGACCCAGGGGAGGCTAATGGGCTCTTGGTTCCTTATCAACCTGGCAAACCCACCAACCCTGTATGGCCAGACTTTGGCAAATGCTTTCCTTGTTAGAGCAAAACCCTTCCCACCCACGCCTGTGATGAGATTTTTTTTTTTAATTAATGGGAATGATGATACCTTACAGCCTCCTCAGAACTTTCCTTAGGGATTCTGCCCTTAGACCCTTGCAAGGGGGCCCGCTGCCCTGGGTCCTGCACTACAGAGGCTTCCTCTGGCCCTGACACTTCCTCTGGCCATGTCCTTCATGGGGTGGAATCAGCAGGGCCAAGGGGACACATTTATTGGCTCCATCCCATGCTCTGGAACCCCAGGACACCGAATGCCCTGCCTCAGCAGCCCCTGACCCATTTCTAGTGTGTGCACCAGCTCTCCCCAGAGTTCAATTTCCCAGGACTCACTGAGAGGCCAAAGGGCAGCTGTCTGCCTGGAGGATATAGGCAGAGCCCGGACGTGAAGTCTGAGTGTTCCCCTGTGCACATCCAAGGCCCCTTGTGGCAAGGTATGGACCCAGCATTGGGAAGAAAAGGGTCAGGGTAGTGATCAGAGACTGGGAATCAGCTCTCCCCACATGCTCACTTTCTTTGCAGGACTCCCCTTGGTCTGGGAATTCTGAATTTGAACCTGGCCTTCCCCCTAATAATGAATGTAAATTTGTAAAGGCAGGAGTTAAAATCTACTGCACTTAAAATATTTAGATATGTAGGATGTGAGTTCCCAGGTATGCTCTGGCCTTGCACTTCCAAAGGTCCAGAGCAGTTATATTGGCCCTACTGAGACTGTAAGTGGCAAAGAACATCTCCAGAGAGGAGGGGCTCCTGCTTCACGGTACGAAGTCAGGATCTTCTGAGCAGATAAAACAATGGACACTGAGACCCTCAATTGTAAACTGATTTAGAATAACGCCAAAGGTGTGTATGACGTGTGTGTGCACGCGCGCGCACCTGGGGATGTATGTGGTACATGATTGTGACTGTGTGTGTGTATGTGTGTGTGTGTGTGTGTGCATGCGCCTGGGGATGTATGTGGTTGTGCGTATGTTATGTGTGTGTGTGCACCTGAGGACGTGTGTAGTTGTGTCTATGGTATGTTTATGTGTGGTAAATGAGTCCGTGTGTGTGTGCTTGTGGGGATGTATGTGGAGCAGAGTCAGTGTGTCTGCACGTGTTTATGTGCACATGCATGCATTAGTTTTAATAGTAGAAGCTGTCTTTTAGAATTCTGAAGTAGTAAAAATTGTATGATGTCCTTCGCTGTATAATTCAAAATTAAAATAATCTTCAAGCACCAGAAATTTATTCCCCCCCAGATTCTGATTTTTTTCCATATTGATTATGTCCTCATTTTACTGATGAGGAAACTGTAGCTTAGAGATGTTAACTGACTCAACCAAGGGCATGGAGCTTGCGAGCCCAGGGCCAGGACGCAGTCCAAGCCACGCTGCTCCAGAGGCGTGGAGCCCTGCTCACGATCACGTGTGGCCTCTTGGCCAGGTTAACAGATTCTGATGGGCTGTGGCCAGCGTGCAGGCTGCCCAAGCTGGGGACTGGGGAAGTCTGGCAGAGACTGCCAGACTGCATATGAGAGTGAAGGGCTGCTCAGAAATCAGTTAGGTTCCTCGGTCTTGGATGAGTATGGAGGCTCTCTGCTCATCCTTGATCCCTTTCCTGCTGGCTAAAAGGGGCCAAGGCCCACAAGAGCACTTCTGAGAGCTGCCTGCCGAAACCTGGAAAAGGACTGCTCACGACTGGCTCTGCAGTATGGGCAGAGGAAGGAAATGTCGCCTCTTGGTGGACATCCTTGGTGATGGCAGTAGGAGGCCCAGCAGCCTTGGTATGGATGTGGCAGTACAAGGTCCTAGTGGATGATCGTTTTCACGTGTCTTAAAAATCATTGCTTCATATATTTTATCTATTTTGTGGTTTATTTTAGGATGGTAAATATGGTCTCTGTTACTGCATATTAGCTGGATTTATTAATATTTTTATTGTTAATTTTCAATCATTTGGAAGATATATTGCATTTAATGAAAATTCTCTCTAAAGTTTTATAGATTATTTCTAAGTTCATAACTTCATATGTAATTGGACCAGTATTCCTATAATAGTCTCAAAAATGAAATTATCTGTTATATGCTGTTCCTCAGTAATGATAAATTTAGCATAGTTTACCTCTTTGCTCTTCCAAATTGTCTGCGTTGTGTGTGTGTGTGTGTGTGTGTGTGTGTTTGCGTGCTCCAGTTACTACTTTTTAGAGGGTTGCTCTAAGTTTGTTACATTAACAATGAAAATATAGGTATAAATTTCTTGGATTACATTACTCACTACCACTATTTAATCCTATGCCTTTCCCACTTTTGAGTTATTTATTTATCGGAACTTCCAAATAACTGGATAAATGATTGGCTAATTTTTTTTGAGCGGTAGACTTGGAACGCTTACATGTGTATATGCAGCTTAATGTTGTCCTCATCAACAACTCTCAGCGTGTTGTTGATTGCCCAAGACTTGTTTTTTGAAATATAGCATTGTTTTTCATCGCCAAAAAAAAAATTTTCTTGATTTAAAGTGCTGTCTTTTTATGACTGTTTAGTCTAGTCTGGTGAATGTATATAAACAGAGATTTCCTTAACCTTCCTCCTTCTTTTGGCCACAACTCGTATTCAATTAGAAGCATGTTTTTACCATTTCTCAGATGGGCTTCTGCTTTGACTTCCGCTTTAAGCCATCACCGCACTCTTTTTCTTCATGTGTATTCCTGAAAAATTGACCTGTCTATCGGATTAAAGATGGTTGCCGTCAGAGATGTGTGGCTCCCTCTCCAAAAGTCCAAGGGAAGAGAAAAGGAAAGATTCCTGTTTCTGGTGGTTACATTTTGTCAGGTTACAGATCTAGTTATCTGTGTGGCTGCGGTAGAGTCTGCAATATCTTCACTCAGAGTTTCCTTTTTCTGGCTTACAAGGGGAGCTGCATTAGCTGAGGTCACGGCGCTCTGGCCCTTGTCAGGATCCCGGTGCTGAGGCAGCCCATCTCCCCCCTTGTCATTTTGATCTTGCAAACTGGGTCCCAGCTTTGTGAACCCTGCACCTGGTGGCCAGGATTGCCCCCCACGCGACGTGTCCCCAGTTCCTCAGCATCCCTCACTGCCATCAGCTAGCTCCAGTAAGGGCACGAGCTGGCTTCCACTGAGGTTTTTCCTCCTTCCTCTCCAGTCAATCTCTCCTTTCCCACTAGTTGGCTCTAAGCCTTCTTTCCTGCTCTACATACGCTGAAGGAATTCCTCATCGTTTCCAGCAGCTAGATGGCGCTCTTCCATGCTTGGACCCTTTCAGTGCTTGCAGTGGACATTTAGGAGGTGGGAAGGAAGAGCTTGGGGGTTCTCCATATCTAGGGGCTCCCTATCCAGCAGATTCAACTAACTGTGGAGAGAAAATATTCTGGAAAAATCAGAAAGTTTCAAAAAGCAATACTTGAGTTTGCCATACACTGGCAACTACTTACATAGCATTCATGTTGTATTAGATACGACGAGTAATCTAGAGATGATTTAAAGTACACAGGAGGACACAGTGAAAGAGAATGTGACAACGAATATATGTGTATATTCATGTATAACTGAAAAATTGTGCTCTATGTTGGAATTTGACACAACATTGTAAAATGACTATAACTCAATTAAAAAAAAGTTTGTATATATAAAAAAAAAGTACATGGGAGGATGTACGTAACTTCAGTGGGTGGCTGTGTGGTATTTGTCTAGACAGCTAATGTCTGGCACAGACCCCGGGCCATCAGAAACAGCCTGCTGACTCATCAAGAAGAATTGTCGACTTTGCGATGTAAGAAAGACGACATGATCTCTGATCTTACACCATCTGGCAAGGGTCAAAATCATTTCACCTAGAACTACACAGACCAAATACTTGTATTCGTTTCCTCTTTGTGATCCTGAGATCATAGGCATCCTGGAACGTAGCTGTCACTCTAAGCTGTCTGTCCCCTAGGCTGTCACGTCCAGCTTCAACATATTTTTTAGAAGTTGTAGGGATATGTGTACATCACCCCTTCTTAAAGCAAATGGCCCTTCAGCCTGACCCAGTTTAATGTCTATGTAAAAATCAGAAATCTTCCAAATTGAAGCCTGAAGAATCATTTCCCATCTCTCCTTCCAGTCTGTCTGCTATCTGCATCCCACATCACCACTGCTCACCTGTGTCAGACCACCTTCCATTTAGAAACATTTTCGGTGGGACACTTGGATGGGACCTAATTACAGCAGTAATGAAAATGGTGCCATGAAAGTAGGCTCTGCACAAGGATGCTTTGACCCGAGGCCTCAGCTGTAGCCTGCAGGGTCTGTTCACGTGTTCTGCCTGCCTTCCCTGCAGACGTTCTGCAGAAAATCAAGGCTGCAGTTAAAGTCATAGAAGGCCTAAGAAATCCAGAAAAATAGAGTGACTTTTATCTCCTTGGGAATATTTTTGAAAACCATCCACTAATATGAAGAAATCATTTAAGAGGTTCGTTTCAGAGCAGATGATGTCCAACTGCAGGTGGGTCAGTTTTGTCATTTTTGCTCGCTAGTTGGCTTTCTGCTGCTTCTAACACGCCTCTGTTTAGAGAAGTGGCCTGAGTCGGCACTCAGAGCAGAAAGGTGAGCTGGGCCTGGAGACAGCCAAGTTCCTCTGCTGTGTAGTAATCAACTGGGAAGGAAGGGATGGCCCTGGGCTTCCTCTTACTCTCTCTCCCTCAGTTATAAGCTCTCTGAAGGGAAAATGGAGTAAAAAAAAAACTTAATTCAGTATGGTATTGTCAAAGTATATAAATAATTGTCTTTGTAGGGGAGGGTATAGTTCAAGGGGTAGAGTAGGTGCTGGATTCAAGTCCCAGTACCTCAATGTAAAAAAATAATAAGAAAAATTCTTTAAAAAAAAGAAAAAGAGTGAAGAAGAAAAGAGATCTCAAACAACTCAACTTTAAAAAGAAAAAAATGTTTTTAAAAAATAGTAATCTGCTCAGTCTTTTGCTAGATTAGGAATTTGAGATTAACAGATACACACTACTATGTATAATGTAACCAACTCCCAGGTCCTTAATAACCTAGTTCAAGCTAAATCCTTTCTCTTTTTTCCCCTAAGCAACCTGTGGAAGCCTCTGAAATTCTCATCTTATAAAAGAATTCATTTAAAGGCGGTTGGAAAGTTACTGGTTAAAACAGTTTTTTGTGGTTCCATTAATATAGGTCTAGTATGAAAAAACAGACAATAAACCAGTAAGCAAATAAATATATTATATACTGCCAGGTACTGATAATTGCCACAAAGAAACATAAAGCATATGAGGAGAGAAAATGATTGAATAGGAAACATGTATGTGCTGTTTTAAATAATGTGGTCAAATAAGTCCTCTCTGAGGGTAAAATAATTTGAACAAAGTCCTGAATGCAGTAAAAGATTAAGCCACGTAGGTAACAGACAAGAAAAGCTTCCCAGTCCAGGAGAAATGTAAGTACAAGGCTTGGAGTTACAAACACAGCTTTCCTGGTTGGGACCAATTTGGCGCTGAAGATGGGCTGGAAAAGAACACTGAAAACTGAGGCTGCAGAGATGGGTGAGGGACCGGATCACACAGGGCCTTGGTAGTGACTCTGGATATTCTTCAGAATAGAATGGAAAATCATGAGAGTATTTTTTACAGGGGAACAAATTGATCTGATTCATACTTTAATGAGACCGTTGTGGGTAATGTATGGGGAATAAACATTAGAAGCAGGGCAAGGTAAGCTGATGGGAAGCCAGTGGGAAGAGTGCTGCTGACCAGGAGAGAGACATCGAGGTTGGGCTGGGATGATGGCTGGAGACGGGCTGAAAGGGGGACATGATATGACAATAATGGTCGCAGGCCTTAGTGCTCGAGTTGGACACAGAGAGAGACAGAGTGGTTCAGGTTGACGGGTATGTGACATTTGGGGCTGAGTCAGTTTTTCTGCCGGGACCTGACAGGAGAATAAAGTGGGGACATTGATGTCGGTAAGAAGGTATGGTGGGCGTTGAATTCCACCTAGAGCCGCGTCTCTGTTTCTCTGTAGATGAAGTCAGCAGAGCAGGGATCGGTGTTCCTACTTCTGCAGAGAATTACATATCTTCCTCATCGACACATTCGAAAGGCCGACCTGCTCATCCAATTGCAACATCTTGAATCTGCTTCTTTCTATATAGGAGGAGATTTCCAACTAAGATGCCAATCAAATATTCCCGTGTCCAGTGTTAGAGCAGAGTGCCTTTCGGATGATCTCAGAGATGCTTCCACAGAGGCTCGGTGTGCTATCTCTCCCTCAGTGCACACAGTTCCCCTTCGGCCCGGTGGGTCTTAGCAGAGAAGGTTTCACAAATAGCCCCTCTCAGGCCCTGGGATCAAAGCTTCCGCTGGGCCAAGCTCTGAAAGCAAGCATGAGGTCCAGGCAAAGGAGCTGGCCATGTGCGAACTTGTGGAGTGCTTTCTCCAGGGAGCCATCTGGAAGGTTACATGAGGACATTCTACAAAAGGGTGGGAGGGTTGATGGTATAAATGGATTTTAATTTTTGCTCTGAATCTGATTCTGTCCTTCAATATTGTTAAGGAAGTGTTCTTAGGCTAGCCATGATTCTCCTCTGTCTTTCTTTCTATTTGATCACCTAAGAGGTTTAGATAGGGTATTTGTTTTAGTGTAAGAACCTTTAAAAAAGGCTTTGCAAATACCATCTTATTGAGCATTTGGACAAGACAACCAGTAAATTCTCCCAGCAGTATTGAACCCCCTTATTCCTCCAGGGGGTCTCCGAAGGTATACATGTTCCAAATCTGACCCAAAACCAATGAGAGTTTTTTTTTATCGCTTCACCAAGAACAAAAGATGTCACTAAAGAAGGTGAGAAAAAAGCAGGTCCCCATCATCCAGAGTCCCTCCCAAATAGCCCACAGAAATAAAGAGGAGATGAACGAGAGAAATGGTTTATTTATACACAAGCAGGAGCCAACCAGAAAAGTAACTACCATGTTAAATGGTGAAAGTTAAAGGCTTTTTTATCAACCTAACTTAATAGGGCAAAGGGAGAGGAGGGAATTGGCTTCCATGACAGGTTTTCTTCTACATCTGTTGAATCTCAGGTATCTTCAGCTTAAAGTGCTTTTGTATTAACAGTGGGTTCCATCTGGCTTTCCATTCCTCGAACTTTGTTCTTCTTTTTCAAGATTCACTCACGTATCCTGAGCCCCTGGATTTTCCATGTGAATTTTAGATTGATTGTCAATTCCTGCAAAACACCACCTGGGATTTGGGTAGGCATTCTTTGAATCCTTAGATCTATTCGTGGACGATTTTTATCTTAGTAGAATTAATCCTCCTACTCCATGAATATGGGATTATTTTCTGTGAATGTAGGTCTTAGTTTCTCTCAACAGAATCTTTCATCTATTGTAGTCTTCAGTGTCCAAGTCTGGTACTTTTTCCTCACCTCTATTGGATGCTGATTCAGAACAGAAACGACTTCCTGGAGAACATCTACTGCCACGGAGCTGACATGGAACTGAGTCCTGAGAAGGCTTTAAATTCTTTTAAAAATAGAATTAATGTACATGGAGTAATGTAATTACTCCATAGATGAGTAATGAATGGGTTACATTAACATAGGATTTTAATCCTTTCAGAATTAGTAGAGAAACACAGACACATTACAAAAAATTGAAATATTACCTAAAAGAGAAGAGAAGAGATTTGTAAATCCTACCCGCAGAGGTGACTGTCATGAATGATTTGGTGCTTATCTCTCAGTCTCTGTGTCTCTCAGTCTGTCTCCCTCTATCTCTGTCTCTCAAACACTCACAATCAGATTCATTTACACCTATGTTGATTTCACACATATGTGGTCGTGCAGATGGGACCCTGGATGCAGATGGTGGGCCTGCATACTTCCACCCGGAGTCCTCCCTTGACATTGGGTAGAGACCAGACAACCACTTATCCAACTGCACAGCATTCATTCATCTATGTGAACCAGAACGATTGGACACCATCCCCTCTCCATTTACCTTAGTGTTGCTTTAATTCCAACTATTTCGACCAGTGCTGTGATGAACACCCTTGAAAAGATAACTTTGAATAGTTGTGCAAGGATTTTAGTGGGATGATCTCTAAGAATGCTGGGGAGGGAATGCACCTGTGGCCCTTTGATGAGTGCTGCACCCTGTTCTCCCGGAGAGGAGTGTCCGTTCACTTTTCCCTCCAGGGTATCTTCTGGAGCCTCTGACTTCTCACACTGTTACCAGGGTTGGTTGTCACCTGACTAAAGGCCTGCCAGTGTAATGGTGACAAGTGTTGTTTGCATAGTGTATCCATCTGCCTTTGTCCTCATCTGAGACATCAAGCATCTGAAACACACACTGGCCACCTGCACTGCCTCTCATTGGAACTGAGTGTGTGTGTTTTGCTTCTTTTCAAAACACTGGGTTTCCAGAGCTTCTTGGGCTACAGGGATGTGAAATCTTTCTCCAACCTTGGGTTATGAGGAATGCTTTTTCCAGGTTGTGGTTTGTCTTTCCAACTGTTTTTCTGGGCTTTTGATTGTTTTTTTTTTTTTTTTTTTCATTTGTTTGGTTTTGTTTTTGCCACAGGAAGAGCTAAGAATCTCCTTTCTGTCTTATGGCTGTGGTGTCACAGGGGGAACAGCAGTATCTACCCTGAGATTATGCACAGAGTTAATAAAAGGGCTTCATTTTGTACATCACATCTTTAATCCCCCTGGATTTCCCTTTCAAATAATAAAAATGCTATTTCAAGTGAAAGCAAACAAACAAAAAAATCACCAGCCCCAGCTTAAAACATGTGGACAGGCACAAAAAGCCACCTTTCATAAAGTTTCATTGACAAGGAACACCCGGGCGAGGTAAAGACACACAGAGAGAAAGAGGATTCGGGGTTGTCAGGGGCTGGGGGAGGGAGAAAGGGGAGTGCGTGCTCTGGATACAGGATTTTACTTTGAGGAAAGAAATAGTGTGAAACTAGATGGTAGTGATGGTCGCACATCATTGTGAATGGAACTTACGCTCCTGAATCTAACAATTTAAAAGGGAAAGAGTCTGTATTTTATTACAGGAAACTTTAAAAAGAAAAAATAAAATGTGAAACAAACAAAGGAAAGCAAAGAAAAACCAAACAAAAACATCTCCAGCGGAAGGCGCGTCAAGTTTGGGAGGCAGAGGGGACTTATGGTGGGATTTTGGAGAAGCTTTTGGAGAAGAAGGTGTGGGTGTGTGCAGAGGGGGCTCTGCCCCAGGGGGTGGTGATGCCTGAACTGGTTCTCCGTTGCCCAGCAGTCCAGGTGCAGATGCAGGTTCAAGAGGAGCTGCAGGAGCGGCAGGAGGGAGCTCGGGGTCTCCTGCTGGATCCAGATCGTCCTTTTTTTGGTCTCTGACATCCTCCCCTGCCCGTGCCTGCTCTGTAACTGCTGGATGTGGGGAGAGTTTTAAGTCTTGTGGAAGAGCTCATGCTGTGAGAGAGGAAAAATTATCCATGTGCCTCCCTTTCCATGTGCCTTTTCAAGGACAGAAACCTTCCCAGAGCTTTCCAGACAGCTCCTACCCAGAAAGTGCCCACAGGTTGTGTTCTGTGACTGAATTCTTCAAGACAGGTGGTCTGAGGCCATTCTTGGCTCTGGTCCCAACAGTGGCCTCTGGGGACACCTCCCTGTGTGTCCCAGCCATCGCCCCTCCCTCACCTACACACATGCACTGGCCCTGCCTTTCTGACCTTCAGGCTCTGCTTTGGGGGCTCTTGGTCCTCCACCTGACTTTCAGTGAGATGGGCACAGTGCTCCAGGTCTGAGCCGGGTGTGCTGGGCTACCTGTCGGCCCCAGGCAGGTCCCTGGGGAGAGCCCTGGGTGATGTCTGGGTCAGAGGCCTGCCGCTTTCATTTCTGGGCCATCGTGGTGGGACCCCTCCATATCCAGACTCACCTGGAGCCTGCACTGTCCCTCAGAAGTGTGGCACACCAGCCCTTCAATTGGGGAGCTTGCGTGGGTGTTCTTATTCATCAGCTCCTGTTCAATATGTGGTGTCTGACTCTGCAATGGCAGTAGCCAGCAGCTGACCCGGCCTGGAAGTCTCAGAGCCCTTCCCGACCAGGAACACTCCTGCTTCTGTCGACTCGACCCTCTGCTGCCAGATTAGACTGGGACCTTATTCAGCACAGACAGTCACCCGGGAGGGAAGAGACATACCCAGAGAGCATGGGCTCCACCTCGGGCAGCAGGACCCTGCCCCGGCTCTCCACATCCCAGCCAGCCAGCTTTAACCTGGCCTGTGGAGGTGACCGGCCCCCCAGGCCTCTGACCTGCTCTTGCTTGAGGCAGAAACCCATCCCCAACATGACTGCCCCACCTCCACCAGCCAGGACGGGGCCGTGGGGCTACCTGGGTGGGATCTGAGTGGTGGCCCGGCCTGGGCGGGTCTGCCCTGGGCCTCCCTGTGTTACCTTTGGGTCTCTCTGGCCAAAGGGCCAGAGGCGCCTTGGGTGAGACCTGACCCAGTGTCGGAAACTTTGGTACAGCCCCTCACTGCAGGCTTTCTGGGGGCCGCGGCCTCGGGATATTGGGATGCAGCAGAACATGCCTCTGTCTCCAACCAAGTGAACTGAGTAAGGGCTTCTCTACAGAGTGGGTGCCTGATGACCTCTGTTCCAAGTTGTTGTGCTCTATTGCCAGGGAAGTGAGGTCACTTCCTTGGGTCCCCTTACCCAAGCCTCCTCCTTAAACAAGTCTCCCCAACGGACTTTCTGGGCTGCCAATGGCTCACTTCCCACCCCATGCCATGTCCTCACACAGCAACACCAACTCAGACCCCCATAGCCCTGGGAGGCCTGGATGCATCCAGGGCCGCAGCTCTGAGGACACAGCTGGGTTCAGACCTGGCTCCCCCCACTCAGCAGTGCTATTACCCTGGACAAGCCACGTGCCTTTCAGGGTCTCCCCAATCCCCCATCGGCACAGTGGGGATCATTCTGGCCCCTGCTTCTTAGAGAAGCCATCCTATCTGTAGACCAAGTAACACCTACTGCACCCATCACCCCCAAGGGCTGGCATCACAGGGAGCTCGTGCACAGACTCAGCAAAGGAAGGATCCCAGAGAGGGCTGATGGAGTGTGGAGCACATGTCACACAGGCTGGGGTCTGCCCTGGGGTCTAGAGAAAGTCACCTTCCTTGCTGCTTGATTCCCAGCTCCCAGTCGTTGGACTGAAATTAAATACAACTGTGACATCATCTGCTCTGGCATACAACCTCCTAGGTCATTCTGTCATGTTGACATACAGGCCCAGTGTCCCATCTCGGCCTCTGTGGTGGGCTGCCCCACAATGGCTTCCTGTTTTCTGCCTTCTGGTCACACGTCCTTGTGTGATCCCCAGACCCTCCCCTGGAGGGTTGACGGACATTGGGACCAGGTTCTGACATGTAGACTTACTTGTGAAAATGTGCGTGAGTTCCACTCATTCCCAGCTCCAGTGTTTATTTTCTCTGTCTCTCAGTGCCTCTCTCTCTGTCGTGTCTCTCTCTCTGTTTCTCTGTCTCCCTCTGCTTTTCTGTGTTTCAGTCTGTCTGTCTCTTTTCCTGGATGTATGTATGTATATATTTGTGTGTCTATGTGTGTATATATTTATGTGTCTATGTCTGTATTTATGTGTGTGTATTGTTAGGGCCCAGGGAAGGTCAAATCTGAAAATGCCTTGATGACATATTGATTATTTTGAATTCATGTTACTGAAGAAAAATCATCTTTGAAAGTTATGCAAGAATATTGGTGGGATCAGCCCTAAGGATCAGCATTAATGGGGAAGGGATGAACCTGTGGCACTTTTATGTGTCCTGTACCCTGTTCTCCCAGAGAGGAGCGTCCATTTACTCTTCCTTCCAGGCAATCTGCTGGGTCCTCTGCCTTCTCACATTGTCACCAGAGCTGGTTGACACCAGGCTAAAGACCTGCCAGTGTGATGGTGGCCAATGCTGTCTCCACAGTGTGTCCATCTGTCTGTGTCCTCACCTGACACACACTGGCCACCTGTGCTGCCTCTAATTTTAACTGCCTGTGTGTGTTTTGTTTCTTTTCAGAACACTGTGTTTCAAGAAGTTTTTGGACCACAGGGTTGTGAAGCCTTTCTCCGGCCTTGGGTCATGAGGAACGCTTTTTCCAGGTTGTGGTTTGTCTTTCCAGCAGTCTTTCTCAGCCTTTGTTTTCTGGTTGTGTTTGGTTTTATTTTGCCACAGGAAGAGCTAAGCATCTCCCTTCTGGCTCTGGTTTCACACTTAGAACAGCAGTGCCTACTATGAGATTATGCACATAGTTTCTAAAAGGGCTTCATTTAGTATGTCTCATCTTTAATCCATCTGGATTTTCCTCTCAAAATACAAAAATGTTAATACACGTAAAAACAAAAAAATTCACCCATCCCTGCTTAAGATATATGGGCAGACAAACAAACAAACAAACAAACAAAAATCCACCATTTATATGATTTCATTGATAGGGAACCTCCAGGATAGGTAAAGACACCAAAAGAGAAAGGGGATTAGGGCTTGCCACGGGCTGAGGGAGGGATGACGTGGGGTGTGCTTTGGATACAATCTTTTACTTTGAGGAAGGCAATAGTCTGAAACCAGTGGTGTTGGTCTCACAGCATTGTGAATGCACCTAATGCACCATAATTGCACAATTTAAAATGGGAAAAGTTTAATTTTATTCTTCTAAACTTAAAATATTAAAATAGAATATACTATATTAGAAAAGAACAAATCTGACTCCATATTAGATCTGTTCTTTGGCTTTAATCCTGTGCCCTCTTTTCTAGGCTTAGTCTTGCTAGCTTTGCACTTTTTGTAAAGCAATGTTACCTTTATCTGAAATATATAGGAGAGTCTATTTTCAAGGCTCTGGTCTTTAAGGATCTTAAAACTTTTGTAATGATATAAAGACAACAAGTTGCAGAATAGAAAATATATTTTGTTTTGTTAGAGGTTTTACAGAGGCACAATGACCTGATCCATATAGACAGCTGCAGACCAAGATAAAGGTAGACTAATGTCCTGGAGAACAATATTCCCCAAGTGAGACTTCAGGCTCATTTAAAAAAAAAAGTGCAAGGGCTGTGTTTAATTGTTTCAAACTTCTTGGTGTAGGATTTTTTTGTTCTTGGAATCTTCTACAACTCCCCACGTGTGTCAGATCATGGCGTCCCTATAAAACCTGGAACACAGAGTTCTGCTTCAGGGAAACTGGGCTACTTAAAAAACTATGGGGAGGCAGTCGCTTAAATTCACTTTCCCAGTGCCTTTTTGCAAGGAAGGGCAGTTTGCGCTGAAAAACCAAGTTGGAGCGAGTGCCTCCACTTAGATATGTAAGTAGCATAGTTGCCCTAGACCAGAAACTCTGGGTTTCCAACAAGTTAGGTGAAGGACGGCTCCAACACACATTCAGCTGTCAGAAGTGAGCATGTGGAGAGGCGTTCTTTCATGAAGCATTGAAGGTTAAGTGACAGACAGAAACACTTACTCTGAATTCTCAGCGTGTTTCTCACAGCCGATTTCAAGGAAAAGCAGTTTGCAGGGCAAAAGCGAGTTGGTATTAGTACGTCCCCATATACATGAAAGCACCGTACTTTCCCTAGTCCAGAAACTCTGGGTTTCCAACAAGTTAGATGAAGGACGGCTCCAACACAAATTCAGCTGTCAGAAGTGAGCATGTGCAGAGGCGTTCTTTCATCCAGCATAAAAGGTAGAGTGACATGTAGAAACACATTCTCTGATTTCTCAGCATGTTTCCTAGCACCAGTTTCAAAGTAAAGCTGTTTACTGTGGAAAACAGCATTGGAGCGAGTGCCTCCCCTTAGATATGTAACTGGCATAGTTCCCCTAGACGAGAAACTCTGGGTTTCCAACAAGTTAGGTGAAGGACGGCTCCAACACACATTCAGCTGTCAGAAGTGAGCATGTGGAGAGGTAATCTTTCAACAATCATTGACTGTTAAGTGACATACAGACACACTTTGATTCCTCAGCATGCTTTTTTCACAGCCGGTTGCAAGTAAAAGCGGTTTGTAGTGGAAATGCGAACTGGTGCTAGTACGTCCCGACATATATGAAAGCAGCGTAGTTTCCCTAGTCCAGAAACTCAGTGTTCCCAACAAGTTAGGTGAAGGACGGCTTTCACACGCACTTAACTCTCAGAATTGAGCATGTGGAGAGACGTTCGTTCATCTAGCATAAGGGAATGGGGAGCAGTAGAAACACTTACTCTGATTTCTCAGTGTGTTTCCTGGTGCCGGTTTAAAGTTCATGCAGTTTTCAATGTAAAACCGAGATGGATCTAGTACCTCCCCATATATATGTATGTAGTGTAGTTCCGCACTCAAAACAAACTGTGTGTTCCCAACAAGCTAGGTCATTGTCGGCTTTCACACACATTCAACTCTCAGAACTAAGCATCTGGAGAGGGGTTCGTTCATCTAGCATAAAGGGAAAAGGTAGCACTAGAAACACTTACTCTGATTTCTCAGTATGTTTCCTAGTGCCAGTTAGAAGTTCATGCTGTTATCTCTGAGAAAACGACTTGGAGCTAGTAACTCCCCATATATACGTATGTAGTATAGTTCCCCACTGAAAAGAAACTGTGTGTTCCCAACAAGCTAGGTGATTGACGGCTTTCACACACAATTATCTCTCAGATTTCAGCATGTAGAGAAACGTTCATTCATCTAGCATAAAGGGAATGGGGAGCAGTAGAATCTCTTACTCTGATTTCTCAATATATTTCCTAGTGCCAGTTTGAAGTTCATGCAATTTTCACTGTAAAACCGAGACGGAGCTATTACCTCCCCATATATATATACATAGTGCAGTTTCCCACTCAAAAGAAACTGTGTTTTCCCAACAAGCTAGATGATTGACGGCTTTCACACATATTCAACTCTCAGAATTCAGCATGTGCTGAGTCATTCTTTCATCTGGCATAAAGGGAATAGGTACCACTAGAAACACTTACTCTAATTTCTCAGTATGTCTCCTTGTGCCAGTTTGAAGTTCATGCAGTTTTCACTGTAAAACCGAGTTGGGGCTAGTACCTAACCATTTATATGTATGTACAGTAGTTCCCCACTCAAAAAAAACTGTGTTCCCGACATGCTACGTGATTGATGGCTTTCAAACACATTCAACTCTCAGAATTGAGCATGTGGAGAGGCGTTGGTTCATCTAACATAAAGGGAATCACTAGATGTGGAAACAAATACTCTGATTTCTCAGTATGTTTCCTAGTGCCGGTTTGAAGTTCATGCTGTTTGCTCTGAAAAAATGAGTTGGAGCTTGAAACTGTCCATATAAACTTATGTAGTGTAGTTCCCTCTCAAAAGAAACTGTGTGTTCCAAACAAGCTAGGTTTTTCAAGGCTTTCAAACACATTCATCTCTCAGAATTGAGCTTTTGGAGAGGCTTTCGTTCATCTAGCATAAAGGGAATGGATACCACTAGAAACACTTACTCTGATTTCTCAGTATGTTTCCTAGTGCCGGTTTGAAGTTCATGAAGATTTCACTGTAAAACCGAATTGAAGCTATTACGTCCCCATATATATATATATGAATTATAGTTCCCAATCAAAACAAACTGTGTGTTGCCGACAAGCTAGGTGATTAATGGCATTCACAAACATTCACCTCTCAGAATTGAGCATGTGGAGAGGTGTTCATCTAACATAAAGGGAATGGCTAGTAGTAGTAACAATTACTCTGATTTCTCAGTAGGTTTCCTAGTGCCGGTTTGAAGTTCATGCTGTTGTCTCTGAAAAACTGAGTTGGATCTAGTACCTCCCCATATGTATGTATGTAGTGTAGTACCCCACAGAAAAGAAACTGTGTGTTCCCAACAAGCTAGGTGATGGACGGCATTCACACGCAATTAAATCTCAGAATAGATCATGTGGAGAGCCGTTCGTTCATCTAGCATAAAGTGAATGGGGAGCAGTGGAATCTCTTATTCGAATTTCTCAGTATGTTTCCTAGGGCCTGTTTGAAGTTCATGCATTTTTCACTGTAAAACCGAGATGGAGCTAGTACCTCCCCATATGTATGTATGTAGTGTAGTACCCCACTCAAAAGAAACTGTGTGTTCCCAACAAGCTAGGTGATTGAAGGCTTTCACACACATTCAACCCTCAGAACTGAGCATGTGGAGAGGCGTTCGTTCATCTAGCATAAAAGGAATGGCTACAAGTAGAAAAAATTACTCTGATTTCTCAATATGTTTCTTAGTGCCGGTATGAAGTTCATGCTTTTTTCTCTGAAAAAATGAGTTGGAGCTTGAAACTGTCCATATAAACTTATGTAGTGTAGTTCCCTCTCAAAAGAAACTGTGTGTTCCAAACAAGCTAGGTGATTGATGGCTTTCACACACATTCAACTCTCCGAATTGAGCATGTGGTGAGGCATTCATTCATCTAGCATAAAGGGAAAAGGTAGCACTAGAAACACTTACTCTGATTTCTCAGTATGTTTCCTAGTGCCGGTTTGAAGCTTATGCAATTTTCACTGTAAAATAGATTTGGAGCTAGTAACTCCCCATATATATGTATGTAGTGTATTTCCCCAAAGAAAAGAAACTGTGTGTTCCCAATAAGCTAGGGGATTGAAGGCTTTCACACACATTTAAATCTCAGAATTGAGCCTGTGGAGAGAATTTCGTTCATCTAGCATAAAGGTAATAGGTAGCACTATAAACACTTACTCTGATTTCTCAATTTGTTTCATAGTGCCGGTTTGAAATTCATGCAATTTTCACTGTAAAACCGATTTTGGGCTAGTACCTCCCAATATATATGTATGTAGTGTTGTTCGGCACTCAAAAGAAACTGTGTGTTCCCTGCAAGCTTGGTGATTGATGGCTTTCACACACATTCAACCCTCAGAATTGTGTACGTGGAGAGACGTTCATTCATCTAGCATAAAGGGAATAGGTAGCACTGGAAACACTTACTCTGATTTCTCAGTGTGCTTCCTAGTGTTGGTTTGAAGTTCATGCAGTTTCTACTGTAAAACAGAGTTGGATCTAGTACCTCACCATATATATGTATGTAGTGTAGTTCCCAAATACAAAGAAACTGTGTGTTCCCTACAAGCTAATGGATAGATGACTTTCACACATATTCGACTCTCAGAAATGAGCATGTGGAGAGGCGTTCATTCATTTATCTTAAAGGGAATGCGTTGCTGTAGAAACACTCTTGTTTCCCTGTATGTTTCCCAGTGCCGGTTAGAAGTTCATCATGTTTTCTCTGAAAAGACGAGTTCGAGCTAGTAACTCCCCATATATATTTATGTAGTGTTGTTCCACACTCAAAAGAAACTCTGTGTTCCAACAAGCTAGGTGATTGATGGCTTTCACACACATTCAAATCTCAGAAATGAGCACGTGGAGAGGCTTTCGTTCATCAAGCATAAAGGGAATGGTTCCAGTGGGAATAATTACTCTGTTTTCTCAATATGTTTCCTAGTGCCGGTTTGAAGTTCATGCAGTTTTCACTGTAAAACCGATTTGGAGCTAGTACCTCCCCACATATATTTGTGCAGTGTAGTTCCTGACTGAAAAGAAACCGTGCCCGACAAGCTAGGTGATTGTCGGCTTTCACACACATTCAACACTCAGAATTGAGCATGTTTAGAGTTGTTCATTCATCTAGCATAAAGGGAATGGCTAGCAGTAGAAACAATTACTCTGATTTCTCAGTATGTTACCTAGTGCCGGATTGAAGTTCACGCAGTTATCAAAGTAAAACCCAGTTTTAGCATGTACGTCCCGATATATATGTATGAATTGTAGTTCCCCATTCAAAAGAAACTGTGTGTTCCCAAAAAGGTAGGTGATTGAAGGCTTTTACACTCAGTTAACTCTCAGAGTAAAGCATGTGTAGAGAAGATCGTTTATCTAGCATAAAGGGAATGGGTGGCAGTAGAATCACTTACTCTGGTTTCTCAGTAGGTTTCATTGTGCTACTTTGAAGTTCTTGCAGTTTTCACTTTAAAATCTAGTTGAAGCTAGTAACTCCCCTATATGTATGCATTGTAGTTTCCCACTGATAAAAAACTGTGTGTTCCCACCAAAGTAGGATATTGATGGCTTTCACACACACTTACGTCTCAGAATTGAGCCTGTGGAGAGACGTTCGTTCATCTAGCATGAAGAGAATAGGTAGCACTAGAAACACATACTCTGATTTCTCAGTTTGTTTCCTAGTGCCGGTTGGAAATTCATGCAGTTTTTACCATAAAACCGAGTTGGAGCTTGTACCTCACCATATATTTGTATGTAATGTAGTTCCCAACTCCAAAGAAACTGTGTTCCCTACAAGCTAATTGATAGATGGCTTTCATACTTATTCGACTCTCAGAACTGAGCACGTGGAGAGGCGTTCGTTCATCTATCTTAAAGGGGAAGTTTTGGAGTAGAATCACTTACTCAGTTTTCCCTGCATGTTTCCTAGTGCTGGTTTGATGTTCATGCAGTTTCCACTGTAGAACCCAGTTGGAAATAGTACCTCCCCATATATATTTATGTAGTGTAGATCCCCACTCTAAAGAAACTCTGTTTTCCAAACAATCTAGGTGATTGACGGCTTTCAACACAATCAGTTCTCATAATTGAGATGTGAAGAGGCGTTCGTTCATCCAGCATAAAGGGAATAAGTAGCACTAGAAACACTTACTCTGAATTCTCTGTATGCTTCCTTGTGCCGGTTTGAATTTCATTCAGTTTTCAATGTAAAACCGAGTTGGTGCTAGTCCCTCCTCATATATATATGAATAAAGTGTAGATTCCCAATGAAAAGGAACTGTGTGTTCCCTACAAGCTAAGTTATAGGTGGCTTTCACACACATTCATCTCTCAGACTTGAGCATGTGGAGAGACGTTCGTTCCTCTAGCATAAAGGGAATGGGTTGCAGTAGGAGCACGTACTCTGGTTTCTCAGTATGTTTCGTAGTGCCGGTTTGAAGCTCATGAATTTTCACTGTAAAACCGATTTGGAACTAGTACCTCCCATATCTATGTATGTAGTGTATTTCCCCACTCAAAAGAAACTGTGTGCTCCCCACAAGCAATATGATAGAAGGCTTTCACACACATTCATCTCTCAGAATTGAGCATGTGGAGAGACGTTCGTTCCTCCAGCATAAAGGGAATGGGTTTTAGTTGAGACACTTACTCTGGTTTCTCAGTATGTTCCCTAGTGCTGGTTTGAAATTCATGCAGTTTTCACTGTAAAACCGAGTTGGAGCTAGAACCTCCCCCATATATATGTATGTAGTGTAGTTTCCCACTGAAAAGAAACTGTGTATTCCCAACAAGCTATTTGATTGACGGCTTTCACATACACTTAACTCTCAGATTTGAGCATGTGGAGAGACGTTCATTCATCTCCCATAAAGAAAATAGGTAGCACTATAAACACTTACACTTTTCTCAGTTTGTTTTCTAGTGCTGGTTTGAAGTTAATGCCATTTTTACTTTAATACCATGTTGGAGCTATTACCTCCCCATATATATATATATGTAGTGTAGTTTCCCACTGAAAAGAAACTGTGTTTTCCCAACAAGCTAGGTGATTGACGGCTTTCACACACACTTAACTCTCAGAATTGAGAATTTGGTGAGATTTTCGTTCATATAGCATAAAGGGAATTGTTTGCATTAGAGATTTCCCATATCATCACTGTCTGGGTCACATGTGTATCTTCTCCCATTATCAACATTACCCACCACCGTGGTGTATTTGTTACAACTGCTAAAGTTATATTGATGCATCATTATCCCTCAATATCCATTGTTCACATTAGTGATCACTCGGTGTTGTTCATGCTATGAATTTGAACAAATTTATATTGACAATTATCTATTATTGCACTATCAATAAGTAGTTTGATGGCTCTAAAAATTCTCTATGGTCCACCTACTCTTCCCTCTCCTCTCCATAACTCATGGTAACCACTCATCTTTTTTTTGTTTTCTCCATAATTTTGCCTTTTTCAGAATGTCATGTAATTAAAATCATACAGTTTGTAGCTTTTTCAGATTGACTTATTTCACTTAGTACTATGCACTGAAGTTTCCTCCATAACATTACATGGCTTGATAGCTTTTTTAAAGTGCTGAATGACATTCCATTGTTCTGATTTACCAGTTTACCCATTCTCATAGTGAAGGGTATTTTGGTTACTTCAAAGTCTGGCAATTATGAATTAAACTGATATAAACATATATATGCAAGATCATTCAGATGACTAAAATGTCTTCCTTATGTAGATTTTGTCTTTGTCCTTGTTCCTATCTCCCAGCTCCCAAAAGATGGGAACATATTTTGTGATATTATTTGATCTCTTGTCCTCATTTCCTGGAAAGGCTTCAGAGCTATAAATTTGAAATGGGTGTCTTGTTATTCATAACAAGCACCCTTCAATGGCAAATAAATTTATGTTAATGAGGTGACTTTTTGAAAACTCTTAAAGATGGGGGGTTGATTGCTAGGGGACCAAACTACAAATAGAGGGTTGGAACTTTCAGTCCCACTCCCTGACTTCTGGGCAGGGAGAGGGGCTGGAAATTGAATCAATCATCAATAGTCAATTAATTAATCAGTAATGCCTGTGTAACAAAACCTCCATGAACACTCCAAAGTAGGGGGTTTGGAGAGATTCCAGATTGGGAAACCAGAAGGCGTCTATATACCGCCACACTATGTGGGCCCCAAGCTCCATGAGGACAGAAGCGCTTTTGTTCTCTTCATCTGGCTATTGATTTGTATTCTTTTATATATGTTTTTTGTAATAAACCAGCCATCTAATGAGTTTCCTGAGTTCTGTGAGACACTCTAGCAAATTAATTAAACACAAGGAGGGGTCACAGGACCCTCCAATCAGGAGCACAAGTGAAAAGAGCAGCCAGTTATTGGCATCTAAATTGGAGGACAGTCTTGTGGGTCTGCACCCTTACCCAGTGGAATCTGAGGCTATCTCTGGAAAGGTAGTCAAAACTGAGTTGAATTGTAGGACATCCAGCTGGGATAGAGTTGCTTGTTGTAAACTCACACACATGTGAACACACACACACACACACAATGGAAATTGAGGTACAGAACAATTTTAGCTGCATTATATGATAGATTTATATTTAAACTGTTTGAGGAATATCCATACTCTTTTGCAGACAATGATTGTGAAAGTTTACATTTCATTTAACGATTCACAAGTGTTCTTTTTCACCACATCCTAGCCAACACTCATCTCTCCTATGTTATAGTAGCTATTCTAACTATAGATAAGATTTCTTACTGTGATAGATAAGATTTCTTATTGTGGTAATACGTGATAGATAAGATTTCTTATTGTGGTTTTGATTTCCATTTCCTTGATGCTAAATGATGTTGTGCAGTTCTTCAGATCTGGGCAATTTGCATGTAGTCTTTGAAAAAAATGGCTATTCAGTTCCTTTGGCATCTTAAAAACAGATTATTTTATTTGCAATTGAATTATATGAGTTCCATATATATTCTGGATATTAAACCCTTATCAGATACATGCTTTTAAAAAATTTTCTCTCATTCATAGTTTGCCTTTTTCTTTTTTGGTTGTATGATTGTGCAGGCTTTTTTTTTTTTTTTTTTTTTTTTTTTTTAATATATAGCCTTCCTATTTATTCCTGTTTTTGTTGCCTTTCCTTTTGGTGTCATATTCAAAAGAATCATTGACAATACTGAAGTCAAAAAGCTTTCTCCTTCTTTTATTTAAAAATTTTATAGTTTCATGTCATATTTAAGTATTTAATCCATTGCAAGTTTATTTTTGTGTGGTATAATACAGGGCTTTGATTTTATTCTTTTATATCCGATTATCCAGTTTTCTCTACACTGTTGATTGAATAGACTATCTTTCCCCACTGAGTAAACTTGGCTCCACTGTCAAATATTACTCAACCACATATGACAGGGTTTCTTCTGAGCTCTCCATTCTGTTCCATTGGTCTATGTGGCCAGTAACAGAGTATTTCAAATAGTATAGTTTTTGTATACCATTTGAAAGAAAGTTTGATGCCTTCAGCTTTGCCCTTCTTTCATGATTGCTTTGGCTATTCAGAGTCTTTTGTGGATCCACATCAATTTTAGGATTTTTTCTTTTCTGTTTCTGTGAAACATGCCATTGGAATTTTTGATAAAGGGTTCATTGAATCTATAGATGACTGGGTAGTATGAACATTTTAACAATATTGTTTCTTCCAATCCATGAACACAAGATATCTTTCCATTTATTTGTGTCTTTTTCAGATAAGTCACTGTTAGTGTATATAAATGCAACTGATTCTGTTAGCTGATTTTCAACCCTGCAATTTTCACCTTTGTTTATTAGTACTCACTGTTTTTTGGTGGAATGTTTAGGATTTTTACATAAGAGATAATATCATCTGCAAAGAGAGACAGTTTTACTTCTTTCTTTCCAATTCAGGTGCCTTTTCTTTCTTTTCCTTTCCTAATTGTTCTGGCTAGGAATTGGCTCCCTTGTCATTATTCTATCTGATGTTAGTATAGAGATTATGCTGGCCTTATTAAATGAGTTTGGGAATGTTCACCCCTCTTTATTTTTTTTAAAGTTTATGAAGAATTGGTGTTAATTCTTCTTTAAATTTTTGATAGAATTCACCAGTGAAGACATCTGGTCCTGGACTTCTCTTTGTTGGGAGATCTTTAATGATAATTAAGTCTCCTTAGTCATTATTAATCTGTTCATATTTTTTTGTTTCTTCATGGTTTATTCTTTGTTAATTGTATGATTCCAGGAATTTATCCATTTCTTCTAGCTTAACTAGCTTTTTTGGTGTATAACTCTCATAGTCTCCTATGATCACTGCAGCTCTGTGATATTCTTATAATGCCTCTTCTTTCATTGTTGATTTTATTTATCTGAGTCTTCTCTCTCTCTCTTTAGTTATTATACTTGAAGTTTTGTCAATTTAAAAAATATTTTCAGTAAAACCAGATCTTAGTTTTATTGATTTTTTCTATTGTTTCTGGTCTCTTACTTACTACTGATGTGATATTTTTTAGTTCTTTTCTTCTGCTAAATTTGTGCTTTGTTTGTTTGTTTAGGGTTTTTTTGGTCCCTTATGATGAAAGTTAAGTTGTTAATTTGAGGTTTTGTTTCTTGATGTAGACATTTATTGTGACAAACTTCTCTCTCACAATTTCTTTTACTGCATCCTACAGGTTTTATTATGTTGAGTTTCCATTGTCATTTCTTTCAAGACATGTTTTAATTTATCTTTTTGTTTTTTCTTCTACCCAGAAGTGTGTTTCTTCTGTTCAGGAGAGTGTTATTCAATTTTCAATGTTTGGACTTCTTCAGCTTACTTTCTATTACTGGTTTCTAGTCTTACACAGTTGTGCTCAGAAAATACACTTGGTATGATTTCAATCTGACTAAATTTTCTAAGAGTTATTTTCTGTGTATATGCCGCATCTTCTTTATTCATTCGTCTGTTGATGGACCCTTATGTTGCTTATGTATCTTGGCTATTGTAAATAATGCTACTGTGAACACTGGGATGCGTGTATCTTTTCAATTTAGTATTTTTTTTTCAGATATGTACCCAGGAGTGGAGTTGCTGGATCATATGGTTTTTGTTTGTTTTTGTTTAGAAACCTCCATACAACTTTCCACAGTGGCTAAACCAATTTACACCCGCTCGGGGGTAGGGCTCTTCAGATCCTGTTGTGGCTCGCTGGTGTCTCAGGTGGCTGCTTAAGGCTGCAGGGTGGCTCTGAGATGACCCTGCAGAGTAACGCAAGCTGAGCTTTCCCTGACGGGCCAGGCCCATGTTGCAGCCCTGGGAAACGTTCCTGCGGTTTTGGAGCTGGGTCTGCCCCTGGAAGCAAGGCACAGACTGTGGGCCTCAGGTCTCCTGGAGGTCAGGCAGGTCAGCCAGCAGCACCGGGGAGTCAATCTGGATCTCACGCTGCAGGGTCTCTGCATCTGCAGGGATCACGCAGTGGCCTGCAAGTCAGTCAGCAAGCAGGGAGGCCCAGAGCGGGCCGTCGGCCTGGCCATCCTGGGGCCCGTCAGCCACGCCCACGCTGGAGGAGTGGTTCAGGAATTCCTCCAGGTCAAAGCAGACACCCTAGCCAGCCCCGCTGCCCTCTGGTGTGCCCGAGAACACAGGGGCAGGGGGTCCTCCACCTGGGACTTGGACCACTGCTGGGTCACCAGGTTGACGTCAGCTGACTCTGAGGCAGAGGGCTGAGGGGGCCCCGGGATCTGTAGGGGGTGGGCCAGAGGGGAAGCAAGGCAGAGCTGTCAGGGCGCTGGGGCCTGGCAGCCCGCAGTGGGGCCAGGAGGCCACAGGTAGTGGCGGTCTTGGGGGGGCAGATGCAGTCCTGG
Organism: Camelus bactrianus; assembly: GCF_048773025.1. NCBI lineage: Eukaryota > Metazoa > Chordata > Mammalia > Artiodactyla > Camelidae > Camelus > Camelus bactrianus. Next base: position 47,465,365 of record NC_133557.1, on the reverse strand, counting down.
GGGCCAGGGCTCAGTCAGGCAGGCTGTGCTGGGGGCCTGGCGGGAGGTCTGGGAGGGGGGCGTGGGCGCAGGGGCAGGGTTACAGGCCATGTGAGTCCAGCGCTCCATCAGACCGGGGTCATTGTTGCTGAGCACCAGCCCCGCCAGACGGCCTGCGGAGGGGCCCCGGAGGCCCCAGCCCCACGCTCCTTGTGCTCCCACCGCCGCTTCTCCAGCCCCTCGGCCCACTCCTGCCGCCGCCGCCGCCTCCTCTCCCGCTCCCACGGGCGCTCCTGGGCGGCCACCGGCTTCCGAGTCTCAGGGGCCTCCAGAGGGGCACGGGGGCCACCTCGGAACCAGCTCTGCAAAGACTTAAGCAGGGCGGCCATGAGGGCTGTCTTTGTGATGTCTGAGATGACCCTTCCCTCTTGAGAGGGGCTGGTTCACTAGCCGTGGGGAGGGCCCGGGGGTGGGGGGTGCAGGGTCAGATCAGTGGTGCCAGGGAGGGGGCGTGGAGGTGGGGCTGGCGGGGAAGCGGTATTACTCCATGGCGCAGTCCCCACTGGGAGCCCAGGGACTGGGGATCTCAATGTCGGGGCAGCCAGGCTCACTGGCCACAGTATGGCCTCCTCATCCTCATCAACATTCATTATTTGTGTTCTTTTTGATAAAAGCCATTCTGACAGATGTGAGATGATACCTCATTGTGGCTTGGATTTGCATTTCCCTGATGGTTAGTGATGTTGAGCATCTTTTCAAGTGCCTGTTGGCCTTTTGCATGTCTTCTTTGGGGAAAAAAAAGGCTATTCATATCTTCTGCTCGTTTTTAAATTGTCTTTTAAATTGAGTTGTATGAGTTGCTTGTATGTTTTGCATATTAACCACTTATGTCATATCACTTGCAAATATTTTCTCCTATTCAGTATTGTCCTTTGGTTTTGTTGGTGGTCATCTTTTCTGTGCAAAAGCTTTTAAGTTTAATTAGGTCCCATTTGCTTATTTTTGCCTTTATTTCCTTTGCTTTAGGAAACAGATACATAATATTGCTATGATTTATGTCAAAGAATAGTCTGCCTATGTTTTCCTCTAGGAGATTTATGATTTATATTCTTACATTTAGGCTTTTAATCCACTTGTGGTATTAGGAGAATAAGTGGTATTAGGAGAATATTATAATATCATTCTTTTACAGGCAGTTGTCCAGTTTCCCAGCACCACTTACCACAGATTGTCTTTTTCTATTGTATATTCTTGCTTCCTTTGTCAAAGATTAGTTGACTGTAGGTGTGTGGGTTTATTTCTGGGCTCTCTATTATGTTCTATTGATCTGTGTGTCTTTTTTTGTAACAGCTTTATACTGTTTTGATTACTGTAACTTTATAGTAAAATTTGAGGTTGGCAGTATGATTCCTCCAGCTCTGTTCTTTCTCAAGATTGTTTTGGCTATTCAGGATATTTGCATTTCCATACAAATTTTAAAATTATTCTAATTCTCTGAAAATGCCATGGAATATTACTTAGCCATAAAAAAGAATGAAATGTTGCCATTTGCAACAACATGGATGGACTTAGAGGGTCTTATGCAAAGGGAAAGTCAGACAGAGAAATACAAATGCTGTATGATGTTACTTATTATGAAATCTTATAATAAATTGATGAAAACATGAGAAGGAATTAGACTCACAGATATAGAGAACAAACTAGCAGTTACCAGTGGGAACATGGATGGGGGAAGGACAATACAGGGATAGAGGATTCATGGTACAAACTATTATGTATAAAAAAAGCTACAAGTATATATTGTATAATGCAGGAAATACAGGTAATATTTTATAATAACCATAGAGTATAACCTTTACAAATTGTAAGTCACTATGTTGTACACCTGTAGCTTATGTAATATTGGGCATCAACTGTACTTCAACTGAAAAAATGAGGCTGAGTTGTTAAAAAAAAGACTATAACATATATTTGGAGAAAGTTTTGTTTGTGTGTGTTCAACAAGAATGCTCATTCTGCCTGTGTTGAAAGGAATGTTCTCTTTATATCTGTTAGGTCAATTTGATCTAAAGTAAAGTTCAAGTCCAGTATTTCCTTACTACTTTTCTGTCATGATGATTTATTCATTATTGAAAGAGAAGTATTGAAGTAGGAGAAATTATGAGCTGAAATGATCTCTCTTGGCCCTGAACTGTGCCACCTTGGGGAAGGGTTGATGAGGTTCAAGTCCAATTTTTTTCTATCTCCAGTGCATCCACACTCATACTTTTTTGTTCTGACAGTGTGCTGGAAGTTCTCCATTCAAAACCTAAACTTCCAGACAGGCTGTTTCATGTGTGAGTGGTCTGAGACAGGGTTCTCCAGGGGCTCCTGGATCATGGCTGGGAGGAACTGGAGCTAGTTCATGGACCACTTCAGGGTCAACAGCCAAGATCGAGGTCTACAAGCCTATTATGCAATGTGCAGGTGGCCAAGGCTCCTCCTGGGTCCTATGGCATATGGTGCTGGGTCCCATAACTCCCTCAAGGAACTTTAGTCTGTAAATAGATGCTAGATTTTTGTTGTTTGTAAGGGGGCATGAACAGCTATGTCTTACTCAGCCATATCCTTGTGATGTCACCTCTTTCTTCAGTTCTTTTGTTTTATCCATCAGAGTTCTGTGTTGTTTTCCTCATATAGATCTTGTACATATTTTGTTAGAGTTACCCCTGAATATTTCATTTTCAAAAATGCTGATGTAAATGATAATGTGTTTTAATTTCAAGTCCCACTTATTCTTTGTTGATATATAGGAAAGCAATTGGCTTATGTATACTAACCTTGTTTCCTGAAACCTTGCTATAACATCTCAATAGTTCCAGGAAGTTTTTGTTGATTTTTTGGGATTTTATTTACAGATAATCAAAGTCAAATCTGGGCAAAGCCAGTTCTAATTCTTTCTTCCCAACCTGAATAGCTTTTATTTTCTGTTTTATTGCAACAATGACCTCCATTTTGGTATTGCAAAGGCATGGTAAGAGGGGATATTGTTCTTTGTTCCTGGTCATAGATGAATTTCAAGTTTCTCATCATTTAGTAAGATGTTAGCTGGAGGTTTTGTGTATATATTATCAACTTGAGGAAGCTCCTGTGTATTGTCTATACTATTCAAGGTAAAACAGCTCATTCTATTCCTAGTAGCACTTCTGCTGAAAACACAAAACAAAACAACAGACAGGGAGGGGGAGCTGTAAGCTCATTATAGCTCATGGATGCTTGATCCCTTCTTTTAACCCACCATGAATCCCTAACATGTTATATGTACTCTTAAAGGGATTTGCTACCTTGTTGCATAAATGTTCTATCCTGTTCAGATTAAACTTTTTCTCAGTGTCTCACACAAAACTTTACCACAGTTGATTTCCAGTACTTTTCAGTTGTTGGGGATTTATTGCTGAGTGAAATAATAAAGTGTAATAACAAACTATATGGTATAGAAATGATGATTGCATCACTGATGGTTGCATTACACTGTTTCCCAAGTACATTGGTTCTATATTTGAAGAAAAAAACCTTATTATGTATTGGCAGCCCTTGGTAGCTTTTATTCCTGATAGCTTGTGCACAGCAAACCAAATTACCTCAATAATAATTCCAATAGCTTTTATGTAATATGGGACAGAGATTCAAATAATTCACTTATGTTCTTTAGAGTTACTTTTTTATTTACACTAGTAGGACATTTACAAAAGGGAAAAATCACTCTGTTTTTGTACAGATTCACATGTGGTCACTTCCAGTTTCTCAATAAAGCACTAGGAGATACATCATCCTATCAATAGTTTGCTGTTGTCTTTTTAGCCAATAAGAGTTTGACTCAGAGATATCTAATAAGTAATAAAACATAAATGTTACCTATCCCTTGCAGCTGCAGAGGGCTCTGGGGTTACTAGCTCAGTCTGTGAATTATGGAGATTTAAAAACTGAAGCTAAGTGGGCTTTTGTGAGCTGCATAGCTTATTACTGAAGTGACTATTACAAATACAAAGTGAGTTCAGTTCTTACCTTCCTTCTGTTCAGATAGCAAACATAGCAACATAAATGTATAAAAGACCTCCCTCCAAAATTTTATGACATTGGGACCCCACTTGTGATTGATGAATTATTATGTACAATATTTAAATCATTTTGGATAGTATCATTTTTTAACATACACCTGTAGGAATTTCCAGGGTAAGGGCAATAATTTAGATAAGCATGGTCAGGGAAATCACTTTCTTCTTCCCCAACCACAAAGTACCCGATTGTTAGGTGGAGAAAGGAAGGTTCATAGTCAATTACCTGAGGTTTATAAGGCTAACTCTGCCACACTAATTATGTCCTAAACAGTATCTAAAAACTGTTTCTGTTAATTAAAAAACAATGTGTGTGTGTGTGTGTATTTCCTTAAATCAAGGGAGCAGAATAAAATAGTGCAATAATAAAAAATAGTGTGATGTAGAAATAGAATTAGTTTTATATTCTAGGTCTGCCATATGCTTATTGCATGATTTTGGGAAAATTCCTTAATTGATCTAATGTCAATTCCACAGACTTTAAATTGGTTTCCACATCGTTCTTAAATTTCAGGATTTTTGTAAGAATTAAATAAATGAATAATGTTAAGTTACTCAATATAGTGCTGGCCACATCAGCAGCATGCAGTGTTAAGTGGAACTGTAACTACAAAATCCCAGTATCAACACCAAAATTACTTAGTGATTCAATTTAAGAAATACAGAGTCCACGTTACATCTCAAAACTCTCCTGAAGAACAAAAAGGAAGATTTTAAGACATGAAGAGAGGGATTATATCCTTGCAAGGAAAGGCTTAATAGTTCAGACTTGTGAATTATCCCCAAACTCATTTAAAAATCTATCAACATTATTTCTTTTTAGGTATTAAGAATTTATTTTAAATTTTGTCATAAAAACAGATGAGTTTCCCTCAATAAAATTATACAAGATAATCATTAGAAATTATTTCAATTCACTCATTCTGCTTAAAAATACCATAGACTGAGTGTCTTATAAACAGTAGAAAATGATTTCTCACAGTGTTAAGGCTGAGGAGCCTAAGATGAAAGGCTGGAAGGTCTGGTGTCTGGTGAGGAGCCACCTCCTAGACGGCTGTCTTTTTGCAGTGTCCTCACATGGAGACAGCGGCAAGGAGCTTCTCAGGCCTCTTTTATAAAGGCATGAACTGCATTCATGAGGACTCCACCCTGATGACCAAGTCACCTCCCTAAGAGCCCCATGTCTTAAAACCATCACTTCAGGAGTTATGATTTCAACATACAAGTCTTGGGGGGACACAAACATTGAGACCATAGTACAAATGTAATTAAAATGTGTTACTGCTAGGTTAAATAAGAACTTTGTGTCAAAGTCACAGGAAAAGGAAAAGGTGGCCCCAGGGATGGCAAGAAGTGTAAGACTGACCCCCTGACAGAGGGCCTAACACTGGTAATTCACATCTATAACTTCCACATCCCCATTATAAATACTCCAAATCCAGCAGATAAGAAACACCCAGCAAGTCACAGCAGAATGAAACAAGCTCTAGGACAGCGTTCACATCAGAGTGCCTGTGTTTCACATACATCTGCCTTAAGCCATAGCTTTTTCTTTTTTAACCTATCATGTTGCCTTTTGCTATTTATCAAATCAGCAAAAAGTAAATCAACATACACATTTCCATTTTGCTTTCAACTTCTCTTTGGTTCTTTAGGTCTAAAAATGTGAAGAAGAGAGGGGTGAAGAGATGAAAGTGTAATAAAGCTTCTATTTAACAAACCAGGAGTTAATATTTAATATTATTCCAACTTAAGTGTCCTTTTATTTTAAAAAAAAACATCATCATTATCATAAAAAAGACAATTGTAAGGGAAAAGTTGAAGAAGCTTAATTAGACCTTTGTAACTAAAAATTAATACCATTAACATAATTAAACATAGCTGAGTACTGATTTAACCCACTCTCCAAGACTCTAAAGGACAATAATAAATTTAAAAAACACCACAAAGAGAAAAAAATAGGAAAAAACTACAGCAGAGTGCTAGAGACACAGGCCTCCCATGGGCCTGCTGTGGGCTGTCTGGCTGGGGTTTTGAAAAGCCTTTAAAAAAGAAACTGCTCACTGCTCTTTGGGGTAATTTTTCCTGGCTTTTTAGAATCTCAAAGCTCCTGAGTCATCACTTACCAAACTGATATTTGTTTTTCACTGTCATTTTAATAAATGTGTGTGCTTGTTGGGGCTACAAAACGTAATATATATACACACACACAAACACACACACACACATACATTTCTGGAAGACAAAAGTTATTGTTTCTCCTTATAGATTAAGAAAATCAAGACACAATAGTCAAAAATTGGAAGCAACACAAGCATTTATCAACAGATAAATAAAATGTGGTGTATATATATAAACATATGTATATAAATAATATACATATAAATATGTTTACAAATTTTCTTTCCTTTTTTCTTTTCCTTTCTTTAAAAAAGAACTTCTGACAAATACTACAACACGGATGAAGCTTGATAACATTATGCTAAGTGAAATAAACCAGTCACAAAAGGACAGATGCTGTATGAGTCCACTTACATGAGGCATCTGGAGTATTCAGACTCACAGAGACAGGAAGGGGAATGGTGGTGCCTAGGGACGAAGGGGAGGTGGAAATGAAAAGTTAGTGTTTAGTGGATACAAAATTTTAGTTGGAGATGTTGCAAAAGTTTTGAAGTTGGATGATAGTGATGGGTGCATAACAATGTGAAGGTTCTTAATACACTTCAAATGGTTAAAATGGTAAATTTTATGTTATATATATTTATAATATTTAAATCAGCAGATATGAATCTCAGTTCACAGACTCTGAAGTACAAGAAATTTAATTCTATTTCAAGCCCTAATTTATCTAAGGGGGCAAAAAATTTGTCTCAATTACTGAATCTTACCAGATCCTTTCCCTCCTTTTGTTCAAGTCTCCCAGGAGAGGAGGCTCACATAGAATCAAGCTTTTCAGGATGTGAGGACCTACCTTGTCTTCAACGGCTCTATCAGGTCAGTGCCTACTGAGATACCTCTTAATCCAGGACCATGCATATTCCAATTAAGAAGTACCTTTTTTCCACAATTAAAACTGGCTTAAAAGAATCTCAGAGAGCCTTGTGCAGCTGGGGTCTTGTTGCCCACCTAGGGAGGACTCAGGGCCAACAAGCATGTCCTAAACCCTCTCAGCTCTTAAGTCTCTTAAATCTCTCCAGGTTCTCGCTCCCTCTCTTAAGCCCATTAAACTCTCATTATCTCTTCTCCATTTTTTGTCCCTTTTCTTAATACTGAAAAAAATCCTTTTATTTTTTAAAAATCTGAACAGTACTGGGGGATATTTAATAAAGTTTTGTGGAAAGGTCTTTTTATCTCCCTTTTGTTTTCTCCAAACATATGTGGTCTCTGGTCTCTAAATGTGAAATATTTGGAAGTAAAATTAGAGCCTACCAACCTTTTTCATGGTTCAGAGTGTTACAATCCATTTCTAAGGTAAAGACCACAGAATAGCACATCTGAAGAGGAATGAAAATGTTCAAGGGAGAGAGACTAGGAGAAATAACTAACATACATAATATTGAACTACACAAAACAATTCCATGTTATTGAGTTATATTTGCACTTTTAAATGCAAAGTAACCACCCCAAAATGTTCAGAAGTCAGAGCTGCAGAAGTCTTCATGCTGTACCCAAAGGCCAGGCAGCACTGTGTGCCTTGGGTGCCAGAAATCATTATTCTCTTGTTCATTCTCCTTCCCTTTCTTCCCTCTGCACTTCTCCACTTTCTTTGGCTTTCTCTCCTTGCAGGCGCTGTGAAAAATAGTGAAGAAAAAGTAATTAAAAAGTAGACATTCTAACAAAAACTTTAATAGGCTTCTTTGGAAAAATAATGCAAAGAAGTTTTCTATAACAGATGTTCCACGTATAACACATGTGGAACGTGTATTGGTGAAGTATTGAGCCAGAATTTTATAGTATTTAAAACTTCCAAGAACTTTTTCAGGTAAAATAAATAGCCTAATTTTACAGAGAAGGAAACAACACCTCTGAAATTAAAAATGCTGGGCAATTTTATTCCAGCCATTCAGCTATTAAGTGACATCTCATTCCACTGCAGACTATTCTGTCCTCAAATCTCATTCTCATGAGGGAATTCTGTGTTTCCATTCACTAACACTCGCATTTTCATAAATTTGTATAACACTTCATGCCTCTGAAAACATTTTGAAAATTTCTCGTGGCCTACAGCTATCGAATCTACACTGCTGGTGGGAATGAAGTTTGGTGAAAACAGTATGGAGATTCCTCAAAAAAAACTAAAAATTGACTTACCCTATGATCCAGCAATCTCACTTCTGGGTATATATCCAGAAGGAACTCTAATTCAAAAATATACCTGCACCCCAGTTTTCATAGCAGCACTATATATAATACCCAAGACATGGAATCAACCTAAATTTCCATCAACAGATAACTGGGTAAAGAAGTTGTGGCATATTTATACAATGAAATAATACTCAGCCATAAAAAAAAAAGAATAAAATAATGCCATTTGTGGCAACATGTATGAACCTAGAGATCATCATTCTAAGTGAAGTAATCAAGAAAAAGAAATTTTGAGAGTTTGAGATTTGCAAATGTTAGCCACTATATATAAAAATAGATTTTAAAAAGTTTCTTTTGTATAGCACATTTTGCTGTACAGCAGAAATTTAAAACAAAAGAAACAAACAAAAACATGTCTTTAAAATAAATTAAAAAAAAAGTCTATTAGCCAGGACAAAGTCCCCTGATGGCCTCCGGAACAGGTACTTTTTCACAGGGAGATAACTTGCTGCTTTTCTCATAGCCCTGCTGTCCATAGAATGGTTTCCAGGTCTTTATTGTGGATTCTCCCTTCAAGTCAGTTGGGTTTCATGTTCTATTCAAGGGTGTGTGTGTGTGTGTGTGTGTGTGTACATGGTTTGTGTGGTAAGAAAAAGACAATTTCTCATGCAAAATTATACAAATAAATTGATCAGGAAGTATAATGGAATAGAGAATCTTTTTAAAAAGCAAAATCAGTACTATGATGTAAAAGATTATAGCTCATTTAAAGTGAGACAATACACAGAAAAATACACTAGAACATATGTGATAGTGCTGGGAGACAAGTGAGGACTTGTCAAAGGAAGGAAATATCAGCAATTCGACTTGTAGCAAAATGGCTCATTTTTTCCCCCATACATTTTAATTTAGAGCAAAATGCCGTAAGGAAGTCAAATAGAATGCTGAAAACAGCATCAGTAATAGGAATGTCAGAGATGTGAAAGCAAAACAAAGTAAGTGAGGTTTGTTTGATGTCAGATTATCCAGTTTCAGTTATTGATCTTGACTGCCTGCCAATTGTCAATCTACATCTTTTCTGTTTGCCAGAATAAATGTTTTTATTTTACATTAGTCTATAAGTCATTTGCAGAATATTGAATTATATGTCCAAAATTTATTTTGAAAAGTGTTAGTTTGCTTTAAAAAACAGTCAGGCCATTTGACAATTTCAGTTTCTTTTTCTAATGTGTATTTTTGCTTATTTATTGAGTACATATTTGTTATACAAGAACTCATAGGCAGTGCTGAATTTAAAATCATAATAATCATTAAAGTGAGATTTAAAATAATGAATATTATTGTAACAATGTGTATTAAGTTGTCACCAAATGCTAGACAGCATGCAAAATGGCTTTATGTCTCCTTAAGTAATAATAATAAACATTCATTGAATGTTTATGCCCTGAGGAATTTCAATTTTGTTTATATAAAGAACATATATCATTCTCAGGATCACTCTAATGTAGGTACTGCAATTATTCCCATATTCAGATGAGAAGTTAAGGCAAAGAAGAAACTAAGTGACTTGATCACAGATAGTAAGTGGCAGAGACATGATTCTAAGCCTCTTAATCACTGCAGTTTTTTGTAGGTATTGGTGTTTTTGTCATTGTATATTTTGCTTTACTATCTAGAAAGCAAATAAAAGATCAAAGTCCTCCAAAGGAAAGCATTTAAATTCCCATTTGCCCACAAAGTTTACCTAGAAGTTTACTTAGGAAGTTTAATCCCTCTTTCACAGCATCTTCTTTACTAGATATGACAGAAAAAGCCTCAGGAGCATTTAGTGTGTTGCCTCCAACCTCACAGCTATTTAAAAATATCAGAGCCACCAGTTTTGGGATACATTGCTGTACTGAAGGACTCAAATAGGAGTAAGGGGCTCATTTTGCACCCATTTTTTTCCTAATTTTGCCTTCAAGTAATTACTCTGTAATAACACTTACTTTTACAAGTTCGTTCTGCCCTATATCTCAGGCACAATACTAGGTTCTACTATAATGATTATGATTTTTGTAACCTGTCCTAGTGAACATTTTTATATTCTTTAATTGCCCTTGAAATTATTCTTTCTGAAGACTTTCAAACCCTATTAGACAATTACTTGATGATGGGAAATCTTCTTTTGTTTGTTTCACAATTACCCTTCAGCCTTTCTTGGAGTAGAAACTCAGCAAATTTTTGTTCAAATGCATTAAAATAAATTGACCCCCAGTGATGGTAAATGGCTCACAAATACTATCATACATTCTTTAAAGTGTACTTAAGTCTACAGGTTTGAGGATCTAGGCAGATGAGAAATTTTGTTCTATATATATTTATTCAAAGTTCTTACCATGTCTTTCTTTTTTTCTTATATGTACTCCCAATACATTTTGTTGAATTTACATATAATGAAATGTGTGTATTACAAGTGCAGAGTTCACTAAGCTCATTCAAAACTAACAAATACAAATAAAATATGATAGTATTTCATCAGTGCACAGGAGGCATCTTAACAGATGTCATGAAGAAAATTATTTTAACTCATACACTGCTGCTATGGGTTGAATTGTGCCCCCTAAAATTTATGTGTTGAAGTTCTTACTCCCAGTACCTCAGAATGTGAACATACTTGGAAATAGGGTCATTGTAGAAATAATTAGTTAAGAATACAGAAAGAAAACCATGTTAAGATTGGAGTTATACTGTCACAGCCAAGGAGAGAAACTTGAACACATACTTTTCTAGCACCCTCAGGTAGAAAATGGCCCTGCTGACACCTTGATCTCAGTAGTTTAGACTCCAGGACTGAGACAAGGGGATAGAAATTGTTTCAATCATCTTTTCTGACCATAATGCCATGAAACTAGAAATCAGCCACAGAAAAGCAAAGGAGGACTAAAACAACATTATGGAGATGAAACAACATGCTACTAAAAATGGGTCAATGATGAAATCAAAGAAGAAATCAAAAAATACTTTGAAACAAACAATAATAAAAACACAACCACACAAAAGCTATGGGATGCAGCAAAAGCAGTCCTAGGAGGGAAGTGCACAGTGACACAGGCCTTCCTCAAAAAACAAGAATAATCTCAAGTAAACAGCCTAACCTGCTAACTAAAAGGAACAGAAAAAGAAAAGCAAACAAAGCCTAAATTCATCAAAAGGAAGGAAATAATAAAGATCAAGGAGGAACTAAAATAGAGATTAAAAAATAGAAAAAAATCAATTAAACCAAGAGCTTTTTTTTGAAACAGTTAAAAAAAACAAAAGTACACACCTCTGGCCAGGCTCACCAAGAAAAAAGGGGAAGAACACAAATAAAGTAAGAAAGGAAAATGGAGAAATTACAACCAATACCACAGAAATACAAAAAAAAAGTAAGAGAATGGACAATCATATGGAAACAAATTGGACAACCTAGAAGAAATGGACAAGTTTCTGGAAACATGCAGTCTATGAAGACTAAATTAAGAAGAAATTGGCCACTTGAACAGACCAATCATTACAAATGAAGTAGAATCAGCAATTAAAAAAAGCCTCTCTACAAACAAAAGCCCAAGTCCAAATGGCTTCACCAGGGAATTATACAAAACATACAAAGAAGAGCTCATATCAGTCCTTCTCAAACTCTTCCAAATGATTGAAAAGGAGGGAATATTCTCAAACTCATTCTTTAAAGCCACCATCACCCTGATATCAAAACAAGACAAAGACATAACCAAGATAGAAAATTATAGGACAATATCATTGATGAATATAGATGTAAAAGTCCTCAACAAAACATTAGCAAACAGAATCCAACAGTACATTATACAGATCATACACCACGATCAAGTTGATTCATCTCAGGGATACAAGGGTGGTTCATCATAAGAAAATCAATCAATATGATACATCACATCAACAAAAGAAAGGACAAAAATCACATGATCATCTCTAGATGCAGAAAAATCATTTGATAAAATTCAATACCCATTATTAAAACTTTTCACAAGGTGGGTATAGAGGGAACATACTTCAACATAATAAAAGTTATTGATGAAAAACCCACAGCCAGCATAGTACTCAATGGTGAAAAACTGAAAGCCTTCCCACTAAAACCTGGAACAAGACAAGGATGCTCACTCTCACCACTTTTATTCAGAACAGTCTTCGTAGTCCTAGCCACAGCAATCAGGCAAGAAAAAGACATGGGAAGGAATCAAAATTGGAGAGAAGATGAAAATTGTCACTTTATGCAGATGACATGATACTATATATACAAAATCCTAAAAGCTCTACACAAAAACTACTAGAGATGGTAAAAGTATGGCAAGATAGCAGGACACAAGATTAGATTAACATACAGAAGTCAGTGCATTTCTTTACACTACTGATGAATTAGCAGGAAAAGAAAGTACAGAAGCAATCTGTGTCAAAATTGAATCCAAAACAATAAAATACTTGGGAATAAATCTGAACAAGGAGGTGAAAGACATACATGGAGACTTATACAAAATATTAAGGGAATTAAAGATGACTTAACAAAATGGAAGACATCCCATGCTCTTGGATTGGAAGAATCAATATTGTTAAAATGGCCACACTGCCCAAGGCAATCTACCAATTTAATATGATCCATATCAAATTACCCAGGACATTTTTCACAGAACTACAACAAATAATACTAAAATTTACGTGGAATCACAAAAGATCTAGACCTGCCAAAGCAATACTGAAGAAAAAGAATGAAGCTGGAGGAATAACTGTCCCAAACTTCAGGCAATACTACAGAGCTACAGTAGTCAAAACAGTGTGGTATGGGCATAAAGACAAACATATGGATCAATGGAACAGAATAGAGAACCCAGAAATAAACCCACAGACCTACAGTCTTTGATAAAGGAGGCAAGAACATACAAAGGAGAAAAGACTGTCTAGTCTTTTCAGCAAGTGATGTTGGGAAAACTGGACAGCAGCATGTAAATCAGTAAAGTTAGAGCACTCCCTCACCCCATACACAAAAATAAGGTCACATTGGCTTAAAGACTTAAATATAAGACAAGACATGATAAACCTCCTAGAAGAATATGTAGGCAAAACATTCTCTGACATAAATCTTAGCAATGTTTTTCCTATGGCAGTCTACCCAGGCAATAGAAATAAAATAAAAAATTACCAAATGGGACCTAATTAAACTTATAAGCTTTTTCACAGCAAAGGAAACAAAAATCAAAACCAAAATGACAACATATAGAATGGGACGAAATATTTGTAAAATATTTTGTAAAAAATTTGTAAAGGATGACAAGGGCTTAATTTCCAGAATATACAAGAGGCCCATACAACTTAATAACAAAAAAATAAACAACCCAATACAAAAATGGGCAGAAGACCTAAACAAGAAATTCTCCAATGAAGACATACAAATGGCCAATAGGCAAATGAAAAAATGCTCAATATCACTAATTATCAGAGAAATGCAAATCAAAACTACAATGATACATGACCTCACACTAGTCAAAATGGCCATGATTCAAAAGTTAATAACAGATAAATGCTGGAGAGGGTGTGGAGAAAAAAAAAACCCTTCTACATTGATGGTAGGAATGTAGTTTGGTGCAGCCATTATGGAAAACACTATGGAGATTCCTCAGAAAACTAAAAATAGAATTATCATAACACCAAGCAATCCCAGTGTTGGGCATATGTCTAGAGGGAACTTTAATTTGATTTAATTACATACACCCCAGTGTTCACAGCAGCACTATATACAATAGCCAAGACATGGCAGCAACCAAAATGACCATTGAAAGATTATTGGATAAAGAAGTTGTGGTAGAGATGGAGAAGATGGCGGAGTAGAAGGACGCTCGCAGGTCACCCTCTCCCACAAATACACCAAGACCCACATCTACAGACCCACTCAGCCAACCAGAGCACCTGCGGAACTCTGAGAGAACATCGCCCTCTTCAAAAGATAAAGACACCAAAAATCTGGTAGGAGAAAAGGAAAAAAGAAAGAACAAAAGGCAAAGCAGCACGGGACAGGTCCCGCGGGGAGGGAGCGGCAAAGGAGGACTGGCACTCGCTTGCTGGGTCTCCCCTCTCCAACTGAGAGGCCAGCGGGACGGAGGGGGAACCTCCGAGGCTCGGATCTGTACAGAGCAGCCCTTGACTAACAGAACTAAGTTAAACGGGCACAGAGCATCCCCACGACACCCAGCCTGAGACGCGGCCGGCAGCCGCGAACAGGGCCAGGCTACACAAGCCGGGTGGAGGACGGGGGTGCTGCACGGAGGCAGACCCGGGGGAACGCAAGGGGCTGTGCGCCTTGGCTGTGGGTGCACAGGTCAAAACAACCTGGGCCCTCCATAAAACAGCAAGGTTGATGTGCTCTCGGGGGAAGGGTGCACACCCCCATCTCAGAAAACCCGCGGAAAGTTTTCGGGGGAAGAGAGGCGGGGCTCAGGCACAGCTGTCATATCCCCCGGCGATGAGCACCTAGGTGGGAGCGGGGGCGAAACCTGCATCCACACCGAAGGGCTTAGCAGCCTCAAAGGCCAGACTAAGACTGGCCTGCAGCCCGGGTCAGATAGGATCCTTCCATCCTGGTCCCTCAGAGAACTTGCTCCACAAAGACAAACAAGGAGCTGGGTTTTGGCTCAGAGCAGGGACAAGGCTGTCACTCGGTCTTCCCCGAGACCACCCGCGGAGCGCCGACCAGGCCGGAATGCCGACCAGGGCGGAGCGCGCAGCCGCACAGAGCAGCGAAGCTACCAGTGAAGCATATAGAGGTAGAGCGGACCCCCCGCCTTTCGGGCAGGAACACAGCCCCTGACCGAGGTGCTGGGATGGGGCACGACCCGCCCTCCTACCCGGCCAGTCTGCAACATCTGACTGCCGCATCCGGAGGGGCAGCGACCCGCCCGCCCACAGCAGAGAGCTGCACCTGACACAGTGTTAGGAGGAGGCGCGATATGCTTGCCTACAGGTGCTGGGAGCAGCGCAGAAGAGGGCGCCAAAGGAGGGCCTCTGAAAACAGCAAGCTGAGCTTCCAAAACAGGACGAAGACAGAAAGACTTCATATTAAAAACACACAGACTCCAGCAGAACACTGACAAACCCCCCCGTTTTTTTTTAAATCTGTATTTACCTGTTCTATTTTCTGTTACTCTCTTAATTTTTACTTCTTAATTCATTTCCATTTCTCTTGGGTTTTGATGTCCTGCTATTGATTAGACACAGGTTTCAAATACATCTATTCATCTCCCCCCTCACTTTTTTTGTAAAGGTTTTAAAACGACATCTCAACCCGATTAATACTCTGCTTCAACTCACTCTTCTATTATTCATTATACACTGTTTTCAAACCCTCTTTCTCCCTTCTTTTAAAATTCTTTCTCTCTCTCATTTTTTTTTCTTTCTTTCCTAAGTTCTATTCCTAAATAGGCATCAGATAGATAAAATCCTTAAAGACCAAAATAAACAACTGATACTCCATAAACCACAGTGCCAAAGTGGTATGAGCAAGATGAAGAAGCAGAAAATCTTTTCCCAATTAAAAGAACAAGAGAAATCCCCTGAAAGAAAGATCAATGAAATAGACATCGATAGCCTACTAGATCAAGATTTCAAAAAAGGAGTGATCGAATTGCTGAAGGAATTAAAAGAGATAGTGTTTAGAGATATAAAATATGTCAAAAATGAAATTGAAGCTATAAAGAAGAGCCAAGTAGAATGGGTAAACTCATTGACAGAGATGAGGAATGATCTAATAGCTGTGCAAAGCTGACTAGATAATGCAGAGGAACGAATTAGTGATCTAGAAGACTGGGCAATAGAAAGCACCCATTCAGAAGAACTACAAGAGAAGCAAATAAAAAATAATGAAAATAGCATAAGGGACCTATGGGATAATATAAAGCATCCCAATCTTCGCATAATAGGGGTCCCAGAAGGAGAAGAAAGATCAAAGGGGATTGAAAAGGTTTTTGAAGAAATCATGACTGAAAACTTCCCAAACTTAAAGAAGGAATCAGATATCCAAGTACGGGAAGCTCAGAGGGTCCCAAACAGGAAGAACCCAAATAGATCCACACCAAGACATATGATAATCAAGATTGCCAGAGTCAAGGATAAAGAAATGATTCTAAAGGCAGCAAGAGAAAAGCAAAGAGTAAGTTACAAGGGAACCCCCATAAGGCTCTCAGCTGATTTCTCTACACAAACACTACAGGCCAGAATGGAGTGACATGATATTTTCAAAGCCCTGAATAAAAAAAAAGATGCAGCCTAGGATCCTTTATCCAGCAAGGCTATCCTTGAGGATAGAAGGAGAAATAAAGAGTTTCACAGACAAAAAAAAAAAAAAAGCTGCAGGAGTTTAGCAACACTAAACCCATGCTAAAAGCAATATTGAAAGGGCTATTCTAAATAGAAAAGCAGTAGGATGCTACAGAAATGAGAAACACACAACTGGAAAGGTGATAACTCATGAATTACAAATAAAGTAAACATGAAATTATAAAAGAAGACATATAAATCACTGAGAGTGGGAGAGGGAGGCAGGGAAATATAGAATATTTTTTCTTTCTTTTTTAATTTTTTTTAACAATAGGATGGGTTTGAGAGTATGTTACTATCAGTTTAATAAAAACAGTTATAGTAATGGGTTGACAGATTTACAAAAAAGGATAACCACAAGCCAAAAATTTACAAAGGAGTCACAAAAATTAAATAAATTCCATGATAATACAAAGGAAAATTACCAAACCACAAAAGGAAGAAGAAAGGAACAAAGAGGATATACCAATTCAGCCACAAAGATAAGTTCAAAATGGCAATAAACACACATCTATCATTAATTACTGTAAATGTTAATGGACTAAAAGCTCCAGTCAAAAGACACAGAGTGACAGACTGGATAATAAAGCAAGAACCTTCAATATGCTGCATACAAGAGACCCACTTTAGGGAGAAGGACACATATAGATTGAGAGTGAAAGGATGGAAATGGATATTCCATGCAAATGGAAAAGCCAAAAAGCAGGTGTTGCAGTACTGACATCAGACAAAATAGACTTAAAAACAAAGGCCATAAATAAAGATAAAGAAGGACATTTTATAATGATTAAAGGAGTGATACAAGATGAGGATATTACACTCATTAATATATATGCACCCAATATAGGAGCACCTAAGTACATACAAGAATTACTAACAGAGATAAAGGGGGATATTGATGGGAATACAATCATAGTTGGAGATTTTAACACTGCATTAACATCACTAGACAGATCTTCCAGACAGAAAATAAACAAGACAACAGAGAAATTAAATACTACAATAGAAAAACTAGTTTTGGTGGATATTTTCAGACCATTACACCCACAAAAAATACGATATACATTCTTTTCAAGTGCACATGGAACATTTTCCAGGATCGATCATGTACTTGGGCACAAAACAAACCTCAACAATTTTAAGAAGATAGAAATTATCTGAAGCATCTTTACTGACCACAATGCCATGAAACTGGAAATCAACAACAGAGAAACAAAGGAGAAAAAAAAGGAAAGCATGGAGATTAAACAATATGTTATTGAAAAAACAATGGGTCAATGAGGAAATCAAAGCTGAAATTAAAAAATACTTTGAGAAAAATGATAATGAAAGCACAACCAATCAAAACCTATTGGACACAGCAAAGGCAGGGGTAAAAGGGAAGTTTATAGCGATACAGGCCTTCCTCAAAAAAGAAGAACAATCTCAAATAAACAATTTAACCCACCACCTGAATGAATTAGAAAAAGAAGAACAAAAAGCCCCAAAAAGCAGCAGAAGGAAGGAAATACTAAAGATCAGAGAGGAATTAAATACAATAGAGAATAACAAGACCATAGAAAAAATCAACCAAACCAAAAGCTGGTTTTTTGAAAAAGTAAATAAAATCAACAAACCTCTGGCCAAACTCACAAAGAAGAAAAAAGAGAGAGCACAAATTACCAAAATAAGAAAGGAAAATGGAGAAATTACAGCAAACAAAAAAGAAATACAGAATATCATACGAGAATATTATGAAAAACTATATGGAACCAAACTGGATAACCTAGAAGAGATGGACAAGTTTCTGGAAACATACTGTCCACCAAAACTGAATCAAGAAGAATCTGAACACTTGAAAAATCTGAACACTAGAAAGGAAATAGAAATAGCAATTAAAAACTTCCCTACAAATAAAAGTCCAGGACCGGACGGCTTCACCGTGGAATTCTACCAAACATACAAAGAAGAACTCATACAAGTACTTCTCAAACTCTTCCAGACAATTGAAAAGGAGGGAATACTCCCAAACACATTCTATGAAGCCACCATCACCCTGATACCAAAACCAGGCAAAGACACTACAAAAAAAAGAGAATTATAGGCCAATATCACTGATGAACATAGACGCCAAAATCCTCACCAAAATTTTAGCAAATAGAAGCCAACAACACATAAAAAAGATTATACATCATGACCAAGTGGGGTTCATCCCAGGGACACAAGGCTGGTTCAACATACGCAAATCAATGAGTGTAATACATCACATCAACAAGAGAAAGGACAAAAACCACATGATAATCTCAATCGATGCAGAAAAAGCATTTGATAAAATTCAACACCCATTTATGATTAAAAACTCTCGCCAAAGTGGGTATAGAGGGAAGATATCTTAACATAATAAAATCTATATATGACAAACCTACAGCCAGCATAGTACTCAATGGTGAAAAACTCAAAAGCTTCCCAGTAAAATCTGGGACAAGACAAGGATGCCCACTATCACCACTCCTATTCAACATAGTCCTGGAAGTCCTAGCCACAGCAGTCAGGCAAGAGAAAGAAATAAAACGGATCCAAATTGGAAAAGAAGAGGTAAAAGTGTCATTATATGCTGATGACATGTTACTATATATAGAAAGCCCTAAAAGGTCCATACAAAAACTACTAGAGCTGATTGAAGAATTCAGCAAGGTAGCAGGTTACAAAATTAACGTCCAAAAATCAGCTGTATTTCTTTACACTAACGATAAATCAACAGAAGAAGAAAGTAAAGAAACAATCCCCTTTAAAATAGCACCCAAATTAATAAAATATCTGGGAATAAATCTAACCAAGGAGGTGAAAGAAATATACACAGAAAACTATAAACCACTGATGAAGGAAATTAAAGAAGACTTTAAAAAATGGAAAGATATTCCATGCTCTTGGATTGGAAGAATCAATATTGTTAAAATGGTCACACTGCCCAAGGCAATCTACAGATTTAATGCAATCCCTATCCAATTACCCAGGACATATTTCACAGAACTAGAAAAAATCATAATAAAATTCATATGGAACCATCAAAGACCTAGAATTTCCAGGGCATTACTGAAGAGAAAGAAAGAGGCTGGAGGAATAACTCTCCCAGACTTCAGACAATACTATAGAGCTACAGTCATCAAGACAGCATGGTATTGGTACCAAAACAGACATATAGACCAATGGAACAGAAAAGAGAACCCAGAAATGAACCCACAAACTTTTGGTCAACTCATCTTCGACAAAGGAGGCAAGAATATACAATGGAATAAAGACAGTCTCTTCAGAAAATGGTGTTGGGAAAACTGGACAGCAGCATGTAAAACAATGAAGCTAGAACACTCCCTTACACCATATACAAAAATCAAGTCAAAATGGATTAAAGACTTAAACATAAGACAAGATACAATAAACCTCCTAGAGGAAAACATAGGCAAAACATTATCTGACATACGTCTCAAAAATTTTCTCCTAGAAAAAATAAAAGCAAGAATAAACAAATGGGACCTAATGAAACTTACAAGCTTCTGCACAGCAAAGGAAACCAGAAGTAAAACAAGAAGAAAACCTACGGAATGGGAGAAAATTTTTGCAAGTGAAACCGACAAAGGCTTGATCTCCAGAATATATAAGCAGCTCATACGCCTCAATAAGAAAAAAATAAACAACCCAATCCAAAAATGGGCAGAAGACCTAAACAAGCAATTCTCCAAGGAAGACATACAAATGATCAAAAAACACATAAAAAATGCTCAATATCACTAATTATCAGAGAAATGCAAATCAAAACTACAATGAGGTATCACCTCACACCAGTCAGAATGGCCGTCATTTAAAAATCCACAAATGACAAAGTCTGGAGCGGCTGTGGAGTAAGGGGAACCCTCCTACACTGCTGGTGGGAATGCAGTTTGGTGCAGCCACTATGGAAAACAGTGTGGAGGTTCCTCAAAAGAGTAGGAATAGACTTACCATATGACCCAGGAATCCTGCTCCTGGGCTTGTATCCAGAAGGAAATCTACTTCAGGATGACACCTGCACCCCAATGTTCATATCAGCACTATTTACAATAGCCAAAACATGGAAACAGCCTAAATGTCCATCAACAGGTGACTGGATAAAGAAGAGGTGGTATATTTATACAATGGAATACTACTCAGCCATAAAATCCGACAACATAATGCCATTTGTGGCAACATGGATGCTCCTGGAGAATGTCATTCTAAGTGAAGTAAGCCAGAAAGAGAAAGAAAAATACCATATGAGATCGCTCATATGTGGAATCTAAAAAACAAAAACAAAAACAAACAAACAAAAATAAAGCAGAAATACAGGACAGAAATACTCACAGACAGAGAATACAGACTTGTGGTTACCGGGTTGTGGAGGGTGGGAAGGGATAGCCTGGGATTTCAAAATTGTAGAATAGATAAACAAGATTACACTGTATAGCACAGGGAAATATACACAAAATTTTATGATAACTCACAGAGAAAAAAATGTGACAATGAGTGTGTATATGTCGATGAATGACTGAAAAATTGTGCTGAACACTGGATTTTGACACATTGTAAAGTGATTATAAATCAATAAAAAATGTTAAAAAAGAATATGAAAACGAAAAAGAAAAAAATAAGTTTTGATATATTTATACAATGGAATACTACTCAATGATAAAACAGAATAAAATAATGCCATTTGCAGCAACATGGATGAACCTAGAGATCATCATTCTAAGTAAGAAAGAAAAAGAAAGAAAACATCATATGATATCACTCATATGTGGAATCTTAAAAAAAAAAAAAAAGGACACTGGTGTACTCATCTACAAAACAGAAACAGACTCACAGACACAGTAAACAATCTTATGGTTACCAGGGCAAGAGTGTAGGAAGGGAACAATTTGAGAGTTTGAGATTTACAAATATTAGCCACTAAATATAAAAATAGATTAACAAGTTTTTTCTATATAACACAGGGAACTATATTCAATATCTTATGATAACATTTAATGAAAATGAATATATGTATGTATATGCATGGCTGGGACATTACAGTGTACACAAGAAATTGACCCACTCATTGTAACTGACTGTAATTTTTTTTTTTTAATTTAAGAAATATGATAAGAAATCAGTGAGCTAGAAGAAAAGGTGAGACACCTCTGGGACAATATAAAGCACACAACATTCACATTATATGGGTCCCAGAAGGGGAAGAGAGAGAAAAGGCCCAAGAAAATATCTGAAGAGATAATAGCTGAAAACTCCCCTAATGTGGGGAAGGAAACAGTCACCCATCCCGGAAGTGCAGAGAGTCCCACACAGGATTACCCCACAGAGGAGCCCACCAAGACATATTATCCTTAAAATTTCAAAAATTAAAGATAAAGAGAGAATATTAAAAGCGTCAAGGGAAAAACAACAAATAGCATACAAGGGAACTCCATAGGTTATCAGCTGCTTTTTCAGCAGAAACCCTGCAGGCCAGAAGGGAGTGGCATGATATATTTAAAGTGATGAAAGAAAAACCTACAACTAAGAATATTATATCCAACAAGGCTCTTGTTCAGATTTGTTGGAGAAATCAAAATCTTTGCAGACAAGCAAAATATAAAAGAATCGAGCACCACCAAACCAACTTTACAACAAATGCTAAAGGAACTTCTCTAAGCCAAGAAGGAAAGACCACAACTAAAAACAAGCAAACAAACAAAAGCTTATTGGTAAAGACAAATTTCAAATACATTCTCAAACATGTCACATATTGCCTCCCAAAGGTATTCACTCAGCAATACTGGCATGTCTTCTTGGCCAAGTGCTGGGCTGGAGACCTGTAATACACTGGAAACCAAAGCATAGGCTCTGTTCCCAGGTGGCTGAGACTCAGTTATAATAAAATACAGAGAAGGCTGTTGTAGACAGAGTACCAGATAATTAAAATCATGACCTAACCCCTTCTCACAATTCTTAAAATCATTATTCATTTTTCTGACCCTGATACTCCTTCAGGATACACAGGATCTTAGCAAAGTTCCCCAGGGCAAAGCAGACTCAGTGCTGGGCAAGGGAGACATTGTGGACCCCACCCTGGCTGTGCTGAGTAGGAGAATTTCTCTTTGAGTGACTCCCACTGAGACTTACTGCCCACATTCCACTGTCTCCTAGGTATTCAGGGATAACCCCACTGTCTTGTGAGCAGATCACTTGCTACCCAAAGATCTACATTGCACAAACAGAAGGCAACATGTTTTAAAATATCTCTGCTCCTTTACACTGATTGTCAAAGTATTTTTCTTAAATTTAGATGTTTACAGATGGTTGAGGGGAGAGAGGAAGAAAGAGAAGTGGACATAGACACGGGCTGGACACAGAATTTCACATGTCTAGGTGTCACAAGGGACAACTTCCACTCAGTGTCTCACCTTATATTTGTGACTTTTAGTAGAATTACTTTAGCTTCCACATGAGATTGAAGAAGAAAAGCATAAGTGTGTGTATATATATAGATACACATATGCTTTTATAAATATATATAGGTATATATACATCATATATATGTGGTGACTGGCTGACATCAGAGCATCTCCTTAGTGGCTTTACCAAGTGGGACCCTTAGCAGATTCAGAAGTCTACTTAGAGTTTTGGCTTGTGGTTTTCTAAGAACTAGGTCTGTAATGAGTCACTGCAGGGGAGCCTGAGGGTGGTAGGGCCTGTGATCACTCCCCAGGACCCTGGCATGGGGCTCTGAGATGCCTGCAGATCCTCATCTATGTCTCTTTCTGCTCACATGAGCTCAATTGATGACATCCAGGGCACTTGCTTTAACAGGTGACCTGCCTTAATATTCATTTGCAAAAATTTTATTTAATGCAAAAAAAAATGATAATCAATCTCATATATTACCCAGGCAGACACAATAGGCACATAATAAGTAACGACTGATAAGAATAATCAGGAACTGAATAGTAATAGACACATAAGGAACACTGGGAGTCCCAGCACGGCAGGTGAGGGGAGTCGGGAGAGACTGGCTAATACTGACAGCAGTGTCCTTTGCTCTGGCTTTGGAGCTGTCACAGGCAGGAGACATGTAGCTGGCTCTAGGTCTTCAGACGTATCCACAGCAGGTTCCGGAGCTGGTGCTGTACATCCATGAAGGCAAACTATCATCAATACAACTGCACTTCCACATCTCTCCCAAAGACAGGAAAGTTCTCACTGACAGTCAGAGACATCTCAGTCCCAAATCCCACCCCCAGGTCATTTTCCCAGGCTGCAGTCCAGGGGAACAGTGATCTAAGCCTCCTCATTGCTCCTGGCCCTGTCCCAGCCTCAGGAGGCTCTGTTGTGTCTAGTCAAGGGCCTTCCCCTTCCCACTCACCCCATCACCCACCCTGCATCCTCCTCACAGTCACCTGCTGCCTCTAGACCCCAGGTGTTCCACCTGTGCCAGGAGAAACTGGGCCTGGTGTTCCAGCTCTGAGCCAGGCATGCTGAGCTCTATGTAAGCCAGTAACATCTTCAGGCAAGGAAATTCTGGGGGCTGGTGGAAATCTGCATACTGGTGCAGCCAGGTACCTTGGATGGAGGACATGGCCCTGCTGGTTGTCAGGGGGGCAGTAGAGTCAGAGGCCTGGCCTTGCCTTCCACACTGCTCTCCCAGGGCAGCCCTGTGGGGACATGGGATTCTTTGCCTTTGGCTCCTGTCATTCAGAGGCCAGTTCTAATCCATGTCCCATCTAAACTGGCAGTCTTGGCAGAGGCAGGCTTGGACCCAGAGGTAGGACTGTGACAAGCCTTTGGAAGTGACAGCCCTTGATCAATGGTGTGACAACCTCTCCACATCTTCAAGGGCACTGCTCTGACATACTGCTCTGTCCCTCTCACTGCCCCTCCCCACTGAATGTCAGCGCTGTGAGTTCAGTAGGCTACCTGCTCTGGGCATTACTCTCTCAGGAAGACAGGAGCTGCTCTGTGAGCATCTGACCCAGGAGGGAAAGAACAGGCTGAGTCTCCCACCCACGCTTCCTGTGGGCCTTGTCACATCTCAGACTTTAGCTCCTGTACCTACCTGCTGATATTCCAGGGGTCCTGCCTGGGACTCCTCCTGCCCCCACCACTCACCTGAGCTGTCCCCTGAGGCTCACTGGGTCCTCTGCGCACCAGATGAGTCCCCACCGTTGAGGATCCACCAGAGGCTGAGCAGGCTGCTCTCTACCCCTTGTTTTCTGGGTTCCAGGAAGGGGATGGAGGCAGGGCTGAGATTGGGAGGGAATGGTTATAGGTTTCCTGGGTGCTGACTCTTCTCTGACCTCCCAGATGTTCCTCACAGCACCAAAGCCTTGTCCACAGCTCTCTAGTTCTCCTTTCCTCTTTGGCAGGAGAAGCCATAAGACTTCTGCTCTCAATCCAGAATCATAAGATGTGTGGAATCCAGGGTTCTGCCTGCACATGCCCATTCACAGAGCTCACAGCTCCACAGTGTTTTGGGGGCAGGGAGTTCCTCCTTCTTCAATCAAAGAAACTCACTGTTCAGCTGGTCCTGGGGACCGCTTACTCATCACAGTAAGAGCGGATGCACCTGTATCTAGAGGAGACCAGGAAGCTGTCTCATGATTGTACAGAGGGCTACTGGACATGATGTCTATAGTGACAGTGTGACTCCCGGTAGAATGGAAGTCCTGGAGAGCAGGCTTGGTGTCTGCTCGTTGCAGTAAATGATGGTTTTCCCTAGAAAAGCACCTGTCCTATTTGCCCTTCCTACGTCAGTGTGGAATGAGCTCAGCTGGCCCTGTCACACAGGTCAGAGTGGGCTTCTGGGACCACACTTCTCCCTCCCAGGAACCCCTGCTCTCACTCTCCTAGGACAGGGACACCAAAAGGAATCACAAATACTTTTTCAACTGTAAATACTGGTTCCCTACTCAGGCAAGCAGTAGCCCAAGATACTCTCAGGTAATCAGCCCTAGACCTCTCCAGATGGAGCCAAATCTCCTGAGATTTGCCCTTTTCTCACAGGAGTCAGCCCACTTCCCTGGGGAAAGTAATTCTCATTATTAAAAGTCAAATTATTTTTCCTTGAAGGGAAGAAATCATTACATCACCAGATTCTGTCCTTCATCACTCCTGAGATTAACTCCTTTCCTCTGTAAGGATGGATTTTCTTCTCAGGTGAGTGTGAATCTAGCCTCTCTCAGCTGAATAAAACCATTTCATCTCACAAGGGGCTCAGCAGTCTCACAAGATTTGTCCCTTTTCTTGCAAGACTACCACCAGTGCTCTGGCAAGAGAAATCCCAATTACTGCAAAATAAAGTTCTTAAAGTACATGAATAAATCCATCCCTCACCAGATTCTTCTCTAATTCACACTGGAGACTAACTCCTTTTCTCTGCATGTAGAGTTTCTTTATTTGCAACATGTGATTGCAGCGGTCACTGTTGAGTAGTCACTCAGGGATTCTCTTCCAAGTGGGTTTGAAAGTCTTATGGGATTTGAACCATTCACCATGAGACAAAGACTGGTGTTCTGGCAAAAGAATTCCTAATTAATGCAAGCAAAATGATTTCTAACTCCATGGAAGTAATCCATCCATCTTTACATTAGGTTTTACTTTACCCAGGACAGTTTTTTTTTTTTCTCAACATATACAGATTCCCTTCTAAGAAGAGCAGAAACCCAGGCACTCTCTGGGGATCATTAATATTTTTTTGTCATATCACAATTAGGATCACAAATCTCATGGATTTTTTAAATTTCTGGAGATACAAAATCATTGCTCTTGGGAGAGTAATCACCATTATGGGAAGTTGAATCTATTCTTAACAGAGCTGAAAAATCATCAACACTAGATTCTTTTTCTTTCTCAGTCCTAAGAATAAATACCGAGAATAAAACTGTAAATATGGATCCCTTCTCTGGCAAACAGTAGCCCATTCTTAGGTAATCACCCCTAGTCACCTCCAGGTGGAGCCAGGTCTCACATGTTCTGTCCATTACTCAAGGGATTCACCCCCATCCTCTGGGAACAGTAATCATTATTGGAAATCAAATCTATTCCTTGAAGGAAAAAAATGACTCTTTTGCCAGATTCTGTCCTTCATCACTCCTGAGACTAAGTCTTTTTCTCTGTAAGGGTGAGTTTTCTTCCCAGGTGAGCATGAATTCAGTGTCTCTCAGCTGAATAAGCCCATATCCTCTCACAAGGGGCTCAGCAGTACCACAAGACTTGTACCTTTCCTCACGAGACTAAGCACCCTTCTCTGGGGAGAGTAATAACAATTATTCTGGGGCATATTTCCTCTTAAGTCTGTGAAGAAATTTTTCCATCGCCAGAATCTTTCCTACTTCACACCAGAGACTAACTTCTTTTCTCCTCATATATGAGCTTCTTTATCTGGCAAAGTGTGGCTTAGCCGCTACCCAGTGGTTATCCAGGGGTTCTCTTCCAAGCAGATTTGAAAATCGCATGGGATTTGAAACATTCCCTGTGAGACCAAGCCTGGCATCCTGGCAAGTTAATTCCCAAGAGAAGGGACAAACCTCACAAGGTTGCTGAGCCCCTTGTGAGAGGACATGGGTTAATGCAGCCAAGAGTGGCTGGACTCACACTCCCCTGAGAAGAAAATCCATCCTTACAGAGGAAAGGAGTTAAACTCAGGCATGATGAAAGGCAGAATCTGTCAATGGAGTGATTTCTTCCTTTTGGGAATGATTAGTTTTGATTTTCAATAAGGTGAATTACTTTCCTCAGAAGAACAGGCTATATCCCATGAGAAAATGGCAAACCTCACTAGATTTGTCTTCACCGGGAGAGGATTATTATTGACAACCTGAGAGTGCCTGGGCGACAGCTAGCCTGAGAAGGGAGCCCATGTTTACAGTAAAAGTGATCTGTTCTCAAGACTGCAAAAGGGTATAGTTAGCCGTGATGATTCTTTCATCTGTGTTACAAACACAGTCGGCTTCTAGTAACAGGGATTATGCTCCTGAGAGACTGGAGAGATTGCTGAGTCACTTGTGAGAGGATATGGGTATATTCAGCAGGCAGTGTCTGGATTCATGCTCACTTGAGAAAAAAAAAATCCTTACAGAGAAATGGATTTAGACTCTCGAATGATGAAGGACTGAATCTGGCTATGGGGTGATTTCTTCCCTTCAGGGGGGAATAGATTTGATTTGAAATAATGAGAATTCCTTTCCCCAGAGTGGTGGGCTAAATCTCATGATAAAAGGGAAGATCTCATAAGATTTGGCACCACCTGGAGAAGGTTATGGGTGATCGCCTGAGAGTGACTGGCTACTTCCCAACCGATGAGGGAACCCATATTTACAGTAAAAAGGGATTATAGTCAGGACTGCAAGTGGAAATAATCTCATGATGATAATTGATAATTTCTTCACCCTTGTTAAAAATTGATTTGGCTTCCAATAACGGGGATTACTCTCCCAAGAGCGATGAGATTTGTAACTCCATAAGAGGGATTATCTCATATTTACCATACTAATTATGATAAGATAAAAAAAATTGCTCCAGAGTGCCTGGGTTTCTATGCTTCTTAGGAGGGAATCCACATATATTGAGAAAAGGAGTAACTCTCAAGGGTAACATAAGACACAGTGCAAAGATGGATGGGTTACTTCACCAGAGTTAGGAGTAATTTTGACTTGCAGTAAGTAGGAATTATCTTGCCAGAACACCAGGCTCAGTCTCACGGGTAATGGCGCAGACCCCAGGAATTTTTCAAACCTGCTTGGAAGAGAATCCCTGTATAATCACTGGACAGTCGCTGAGCCCACTTTGCCAGAGAAAGGAAACAATTAGAATAGCAGTTAGCCTCTGGTGCGAAGTAGGTATCTGGGAATGGGCGGATTTCTTCATGGACTTAAAAGGATATTTGCCTTGCAGTAATTGGGACTACTTTCAACAAGACAGATGTCTTCATCTTGAGAGAAAAGGGATAAGTCCTGCAAGATTGCTAGGCTCCTTGTGATGGGATATGGGTTTATTCAGCAGAGAGTGGGTGGATTCATGCTCACCTGAGAAGAAAATCCATGTTTACAGTTGAAAAAGGATTTGTGATTGGATTAGGTGTCCCTGTCCTAGGAGAGTGAGAGCAGGGATCCTTGGGAGGGAGCAGTGTGGCCCCAGATCCACTCAGACCTGTGTAATGGGGCTGGTTGAGCTCATTTTTCAAATATGTAAGAAGGGCCACTAGGGACAGATGATTTTTTAGGAAAAACCATCATTTAAAGAAATAAGAAGGCACCAGGTCTGCCTTCAGTGCTTCCATTCTGCAGGGAGTCACACTGTCACACTAGGCATCACATCCAGGTAGTGTTCTTAGTACAGCCCATGTGATGGCTTCCTGCTCTCCCCTAGGTAGGGATGTGCCCTCCCTTACTGTGATGAGTACAGTGGACACTGGACCAGCTGAAACAGTGAGTTTCCTGCTCCAAAAACAGCTTGGAGCTGGGGCTTAGTCGATGTGCAGGAGCAGGCAGAACCATGGATCCCACACAACTTATGATTCTGGCTTGAGAGTAGAAGTCTTAGGGCTTAGCCTGGCAAAGAAGAAAGGAGGGCCAAAGAGCTGTGGACAAGGCTTTGGTGCTGTGAGAAGCATTCAGGATGTCAGAGGCCAGAGTCATCCCCTTGGGGAACCCACAGCCATTCCCTCTGTCTCAGCCCTGCCTCTATCCCCTCCCTGGGACCCAGAACACAAGAGGTGGAAAGCAGCCTGCTCTCCATCTGGTGGAACCTCAATGGTGGGGACTCAGCTGGTGCTCAGGGGACCCAGTGAGTCTGAGGGGACAGCTCAGCCTGCCCTGTGGGAGGAGAGTGGCAGGCACAGGAGGAGACCCAGGCAGGGGCCCTGAAGGGTTAGACAGCAGGTAGGTACACGAGCTGAAATCTGAGTTGTGAGGAGGCCCATGGGAAGTCTTGGTGGGAGACACAGCCTGCTTTTTCCCTCCAAGGTCAGATGCTCATAGAACACTCCTGTCTTCCCAAGACAGTAGTGCCCAGAGCAGATGGCCTGCCTGTCCTCACAGAAGAGACGTCCAGTGGGGAGGGGCACAGAGAGGGACAGAGCAGTGTGTCAGGGATCCCTAAAGATGTGGAGAGGTTATCACACCACTGATCAAGGGCTGTCACTTCCAAAGTCTTGTAGAAACCCCTCCTCTATGCTCAGACCTGCCTCTGGCAAGACTACCATGTTAGATGGGACACTGAGTAGAACCGGCCTCTGGATAGCAGGAGCCAGAGGCAAAAAGGCCCATGTCCCTGGGAGTGCAGTGTGGAAGGCAAAGCCAGTCCTCTGACTTTGCTGCCCCCGTGGCTACCTACAGGGCCAAATCCTCCATCCTGGGCACCTGGCTGCACCAGTGCCCAGAGGATTTCCACCAGCCCCCAGGACTCCCTTCCTGAAGATGCTACTGGCTTACATAGAGCTCAGCATGCTTAGCCCAGACCTGGGGCACCAGGCCCAGTTTCTCCTGGCACAGCTGGAGCACCTGGAGCCTAGAGGCAGAGGTTGACTGTGAGGAGGATGCACGGTGGTGATGGGGCAAGTGGGAAGGGGAAGGCCCTGGACCAGACAAAGCAGAGCCTCCCAAGGCTGGAACAGGGCCAGGAGCAATAGGAGGCTTAGTTCCCCTGGACTGCAGTCTAAGAACACCCCCTGGGGGGGTGGGATTTGGGACAGACATCACTGACTGTCAGTGAGAACTTTCCTGTCTTTGGGAGGCATGTGGAAAAGCAGTCAGACAGATGATAGTTTCCCTTCTTGGAGGTACAGCATCAACTCTGGAACCTGCTGTTGAAACACCTGGAGACCTAGAACCAGCTACACCTGTCCTGCCTGTGACAGCTCCAGAGCCTGAGCAAAGGGCACTTCTGTCAGTATTAACCAGTCTCTTCCGACTCCCCTCACCTGCAGTGCTGGGGCTCCCAGTGTTCCTTATATGTCTATGAATATACACTTCCAGATTATTCTTGTCAGAGATAGTTTATTACTTGTGGCCTGCTGGGTCTGTCTGTATAATATATAAGGAGAGTGATTATCATTGTTTTTTACATTAAATTAAAATTTTGCAAATTAAAAATAAGGGAGGTCACCGAGTTAAAAGCAGTGTCTTGGATGTGATCCACCCGATGGAATTTCAAAACATTAGAGGAATCATGGAATACATGAGGCCCATCTGCAATAACGTGTAGTCAGTCTGCAAGGGCCTTCCATTCCCCTTAGAAGTCTCCCAACTATATATTCTCTGGGGTTTGCTTTTAAAAATCCTTCAACCTCTCAACCACCTAGGAACTTACTTTTAGTTACAGGTAAAGGCTGTGTATTCCTGGTCTGCAAACCTTGCAAAAAATAAACCAGTTCTTTTGCTTCAAGTTAACCCTGATTCTTTTCCAGGATTTATTTCTAATTTTAGGAGAACATCAACAATAGGGCAAAACTCACTTAGATTTACTGTGCAAAGAGCAGACTGGGCATTGATTGAGGAGCATCCAGGTTTGGGAGAAGCTCTGAATCCACAGAAGGAGAGAAGACATGGTGTGAATTACCTGCCATCCTAGGAAAGAATGGTAGAGACCATGATCAGAGCAAAAAACACATGATCATCTCAATAGATGCAGAAAAAGCATTTGATAAAATCCAACATCCATTTATGACAAGCTATTTATGACAAACCTACAGCCAGCATAGTATTCAACAGTGAAAAGCTGAAAACCTTCCCACTATAATCTGGGAAAGACAACATTGTCCACTCTCACCACTTCTATTTGACATAGTCTTGGAAGTCCTAGCCACAGCAATCAGGCAAGAAAAAGAAATAAAATGGATCCAAGTTGAAAAGAAACAGTAAATTGTCATTATATGTGGATGACATACTATATATAGAAAACCTGAAAAGTACCATAAAAAAAAAAAAAAAACTCTAGATCTAATAAAAGAATTTGGCAAGGTAGCAGGACACAAGATTAACATACACAAATCAGTTGAATTTCTTTACAGTAACAATGAATCAAGAGGAAAAGAAAGTAAAAAACAACCCCTTTTAAAATTGCATCCGAAACAATAAAATACTTAGGGATAAACCTGACAAAGGAGATGAAAGACTTACAGGTGGAGAACTACAAAACCTTGATTAAGGAAATTAAAGAAGACTTAAAAAAATGAAAAGACAACCCATGCTCTTGGATTGGAAGAATCAATATCATTAAAATGGTCATTCTGCCCAAGGCAATCTACAGATTTAACGCAATGCCTGTCAAACTACCCAGAACAGATTTACTGAACTGGAACAACAATCTTAAGATTTATATGGAATCAAATAGGAAATTCAGGGTTGGGGAAGGTGGAGGAAATGAGGGGGGAAATCTGGATTTGGGTGGTAGCCACTGAGGGATGCAGCGAGAGCTAAAGGCGTAGTTAGGGAACTGGAATCAGCTTAACTCCTTGCTGCTCATTCATCTTTGTATTAAGCCCCTCTGACACCTTCTTAGCTCTCCAGTTCCAAGGATGGTTTAGGAGGGAAGAACCTGACAGGATCCCTACTTTGCCCCCTTTCCCCCTTTTATTCCTTTCTAGTTCTGCCTCCTTTGCATCTTCCTGTGTCTTCTCCATTCCACATAACTACTCACTCCCCCACCACAGCACCCTGTTCTTTTCCTCAGAATCTCCTCTTCCCTTCTCTAGCACAATTTCTTCTGCCTCACAGCTGACCACCACTGGCCTGCTTTCCTGAGTGAAGTCATGAAGGTGGTGAACCTGAAGCAAGCCATTTTGCAAGCTTGGAAGGAGCGATGGAGTGACTACCAGTGGGTAATCAACATGAAGAAATTTTTTTCCCAAAGGAGCCACCTGGGACATTCTCAACCTAGCAGAAGCACTACCGGAGCAGGCCATGTTTGGACTTTACCCCGATCCTCTCATCCTGTCCTACCTGAAGTATGCCATCAGTTCCCAGATGGTGTCCTGCTCCTCTGTCCTCACAGCTATCAGGAAGTTTGATGACTTTTCCCGGGACCTGTGTGTCCAGGCCTTGCTGGGCATCATGGTCATGTTTTGTGACTGACATAGCTATCACAACAAAGCAGAGGAATGCATCAGGCTGTGCTGGGCCCTTCTCAGCGCCCTCTTCTGGCTGCTGCGCTGCACCGCAGCCTCTGCTGAGCGGCTCTGGGATGGGCTGGAGGCTGGCACTCCCGCTGCTGCTACTGAGAAGCAGCTTGCCATGTGCCTGCAGCGCCTGGAGAAGACCCTCAGCAGCACCAAGAACCGGGCCCTGCTCCACATGGCCAAACTAGAGGAGACCTCCTTCTAGACTGCCATTGAGCACTGCCTTTTGAAGCTTGAGGCTATTCTGGCTGGTCTCAGCAGCCCCCAGCTCCAGAGCCAGGCTGAGCAGTGTGGCAGGCGCTTATCAGGGGCATCCCATCATTTTGTCCATGCACTCGGAGCAGCTGCACAAGACTGGCTTCCCCACATTCCATGCCATGGTCCTGCTCGAGGGCACCAAGAATCTGACAGGTGAGAGACAGCCAGTCGCTGGTGAAGAGCAGCATATGCCCACCCCACCTTGTGCCCTGGAGACCTGGAAAGCTCACTTCGTGGGTCTCATCGAGTTTCCTGAGGGTACTGGAGAGCTCAAGTGGACAGTTTTCACCTTCCTTAAGATTCCACAGGTTTTGGTGAAATTGAAGAAATACTCTCATGGGGACAAGGACTTTACTGAGGATGTCAATTCTGCTTTTGAGTTCCTGCTGAAGCTCACCCCCTTGCTGGACAAGGCTGACCAGCGCTGCCACTGTGACTGTACAAGCTTCCTTCTCCAGGAATGCAGCAAGCAGGGGCTCCTGTCTGAAGCTAGTATGAACAACATAATGGCCAAGTGCAAAGCAGACCGGGAGCATGCACCGTGGCTGAAATCAGATGAAAATGCCAACCTCCAGCCCAACCCTGGGCTGATCCTCTGTGAGGAACCCACAGTCACCAATATCCTCAGAACAATGGATGCAGCCACTCTGAGTCCCCAGAGAGGTTGCTGGGGGTCCTGGGCCACATGCTGTCAGTGAAGAGACTGGACTTGTTGCTGGCTGTGGCTGCTGCCACTGGGAAGCTTAAGTCCTTCACCCAGAAATTCATCAATTTGAAAGAATTCACTACACACGGCAGT
The DNA here is from genome assembly GCF_048773025.1 of Camelus bactrianus. Lineage (NCBI taxonomy): Eukaryota > Metazoa > Chordata > Mammalia > Artiodactyla > Camelidae > Camelus > Camelus bactrianus. The sequence goes on along the minus strand of NC_133557.1, from coordinate 47,431,440 downwards.
GAAGAAAGCACCAAGGTGACCTTGGTTTGAGCCTTGCCCTTTGACATCTCCTTCCTCATATGGTGCCATGTAGCCCAGACCTATTGCTCAGAGGTCATCCTGTCTGAGTCGAGCACAGGAACACAGGTGTTCTTCTTTGAGACGTGGATGCAAACGTGCATTGCCCGAGGAGGGCAAAATCCTGAAACCTGACCACCCCTGCTTCCAGCCCGACTCCACAGTGGAGTCCCTGGTAGTTCTACTCAGCAACTCCTCAGAGGTGAAGCTGGTGCAGATGAAGTGGCATGAAGCCTGTCTCAGCATTTCAGTGGCCAACTTGGAAATCCTCAACGCCTGGGAGAATGGGGTGCTGGCCTTTGAGTCCATCCAGAAAATCACCGATAATATCAAGGGGAAAGTTTGCAGTCTGGCAGTGTGTGCCATGGCTTGGCTGGTGGCCCATGTGTTGATGCTGGGGCTGGATGAGCGTGAGAAGTCACTGCAGATGATCCGCCAGCTGGCAGGGCCGCTGTACAGTGAGAACACCCTACAGTTCTACAATAAGAGGGTGATGATCATGAGCTCCATCCTGGAGCACATGTGTGCTGACGTGCTGCAGCAGACAGCCACGCAGATCAAGTTCCCATCCACGGGCAAGGACACCATGCCCTACTTGAAACTGCTGCCCCAAAGCGACACATTAAGAAGGTGCTGATGGACATAGTTGCCAAGGTGCTGGAGAGGGGATGGGTGGACAGCCGCTCCAGCCACATCTTTGACACCCTGCTGCACATGGGAGGCATCTACTGGTTCTGCAACAACCTGATTAGGGAACTGCTGAAGCAGATGCAGAAGGTGCACCCGCTGCAGGCAGTGGAGCTGCTCTACTCCATCTTCTGTCTGGACACTCAGCAGGTGACCCTGGTCCTGCTGAGCCACATACTGCCAGGCCTGCTCAAAGACTCCTCCAAGTGGCACAGCCTCATGAGCCCCCCAGCACCTCTGTCGCCAAGCTGGCCAACTGGTGTGCCCTGAGTTCCTATTCCTCCAACAAGGGGCAGGTGTCCTCCCGCTGAAAGAAGAGACACCATGAAGACATTGAGGATTACATCAGCCTCTTCCCCTTGGACGACATGCAGCCCTCAAAGCTGATGCGACAGCTGAGCTCCAGTGAGGAAGCTGCAAGTATCCTCTCGAATCTCACCGACCGATCCATGAGCAGCTAGCTCCTTGTTGGCCTCCCAGATCCACAAAGTTAACATGAGACCCGCTGAACTGAGTGCTGGCCAACCTGTTCCTGGTCATCTCCTCCATCCTGGAGTCGTGGCCCACACACGCAGTCTGTGCAGTGGTTCATGGAGGAGTGCGTGGACTGCCTGGAGCAGGGCAGCTGGGGCAGCATCCTGCAGTGCATACCCTTCACCACCATATCAGCACTGGTGCAGGTGTCAGCCATTCCAGCCCCAAGGTGGTTCTGGCCGTCACAGACCTCAGCCTGCCCCTGGGCTGCCAGGTGGCTGCCAAAGCCATTGCCTCCCTCTGAGGGGCTTGGAGTGGCCGCCAGGGCTGGCAGGGGAGGGTCCCAGCCCCAGGCATCTCAGAAGGTAACTGTGAGGAGAGATGAGACATCATTGCTCATAGACACATGACATAACAGCCCTTGGTCAGTTGGTTTCCAGATCTTTCCCCTGCTCTTGACTTCTGATCTCTAAGATGGCTCCCAGTCTCTTTTGTGATTTCCTCTCCCCACTGCCAGCACCTGGTTCTTTAGCTCAGGGCAGCCTCCCTGGGTCGCACCTCTCCCACCTCTCCTCCCCTCCCACGGGTAGCTTTACCTCTGAGGGGCTGCATGGGTGCAGGGTCTGTGTGTATATATGTATATGTGTATATGTGTATATTAATATGGAAACACAAAAGGCTCAGAATTGCCAAAATAATATTGAAAAAGAATGAACCTGGAGGAATAACCCTCCCAGACCAGACAATATTACAGAGCTACAGGCATCAAAATAGCATGATATTGGCATGAAAACAGACATATGGATCAATGGAACAGAATAGACAGCCCAGAAGTAAATCCACAGACCTATGGTCAATTAATGTTTGACAAAGGAGACAAGAATATACAATAGAGAAAAGACAGTCTCTTCAGCAAGTGGTGTTGGTTAACTGGACAGCAGCATGTAAATCAATGAAGATAGAACACTCCATTCACCCCATATACAAAAATAAACTCCAAATGGCTTAAAGATTTAAATATAAGACAAGATATGATAAATCTCCTAGAAGAAAATATAGGCAAAAGATCCTCTGACATAAATCTTAGCAATGTTTTCTTAGGGCAGTCTACCCAGGCAATGGAAATAAAAACAAAAGTAAACAAATGGGATCTAATTAAACTCATAAGCATTTGCACAGCAAAGGAAATCATAAGCAAAATGTAACGACAACCTACAGAATGTGAGAAAATATTTGCAAATGATGCAACTGACAAAGGCTTAATTTCCAAAATATATAAACAGCACATATAATTTAATAACAACAACAAAAACAACAACAACAAAACATCACAATCCAAAAATGGGCAGGGCACCTAAACAATCAATTCTCCAATGAAGACATACAAATGGCCAATAGGCATAAGAAAAAATGCTAAACTTCACTAATTTTAAGAGAAATGAAAATCAAAACTACAATGACATATCACCTCACACCAGTCAGAATGGCCATCATTCAAAAGTTCGTGAATGAAAAATGCTGGAGAGGGCATGGAGAAAATGGAACCCTCCTACACTGCTGGTGGGAATGCAGTTTGGTGTAGCCATTATTGAAAACAGTGTGGAAATTCCTCAAAAAACTAAAAATAGACTTACCCTATGATCCAGCAATCCCACTTCTGGGTATATATCTGGAGGGAACTCTAATGAGGAAAGATACCTGCACCCCAATGTTTACAGCACCTCTATATACAATAGCCAAGACCTGGGAGCAACCTAAATGTAGCAACATTTCACTGGATAAAGAAGTTGTGGTATATTTATACAATGGAATACTATTCTGCCATGAAAAATAATAAAATAATGTCATTTGCAGCAACATAGATGGACCTAGAGATCATCATTCTAGGTGAAGTAAGCCAGGAGAAGAAAGAAAAATACCATATATCACTCATATGTGGAATCTTAAAAAAAGAAAGGACACTATGAACTCATCTACAAAACAGATACAGACTCACAGACTTAGTAAACAATCTTAGGGTTACCAGGGAAAGGGGGTGGGGAAAGATAAATTTTGGTGTTTGAGATTTACAAATGTTAGTCACTATATATACAGATAGATTTTTAAAGAATGTTTCTTCTGTATAGCAGAGACCTATGCTCAATATATTGTAATAACCTATTAATGGAAAAACTGCTACAGCCACCACCTGACATAAAAGAGGAGAGTTATTTATCTTGGGCTAGAACCCAGTCCTTCATAAGTTCTTGTCCATGGCACCGAGAGTCCTCCTCCCATGAAAAGGCTGACATGAATACACATTTCCAGTGAACCTGGGGCAGCAGAGGCTGCCCCCAGGATAGGCCACAGGGAGATGGGAGCAAGTCCACCTGCTCCCCCAGGGCAACCCCTCTCACCTGGCCACCACTGCCCCCTGACAGCACCGTGCCCAACTCCCAGGAGCCAACTCACCTGGAAACAAGTGTCCCAGGGCAGTGGTAGGGAGAGGGGAGCTGCCCCTGACAAGCTGGTATATTTGCACCCATCTCCTCTGCAATATGGCTTGGGGGCGGCCTCTGCTGCCCCAGCTTTGCTGGAGGCACCTCCTCATATCAACCTGCTCCCTGAGGCAGGTGCGGTGTGGTCAGTGGACAGTGGTGGTGGGTTAGGGGAGCTGCCCTGTGTGAACCTGTGGATGTGCTTCAATCTTCCCCACGTTGAGTCTGGGGGCTGCCTCTGCTGCCCCAGCTTCCCAGGATGCACGTCTCTTGATCTGCCTGCTCCTGGGAGGCAGGTTCGGTGCGTTCTGAGGGTGGCAGCAGTGGTAAAGTTGGGATTGGGGCTGCCCCGTGCGAGCAGGGGGCTTTGTTCCCATTTCTCGCTGTCACTGCTGCTGCCACCCCCACACTGACTGCACCGCGCCTGCCTCCCAGCAGCAGGCTGACCTGTAACTTGTATCCCGCCAACCTGGGGCAGTAGAGGTCACCCTAGTCCAGGCTGCAGGGCAGATGGCAGCAAGATGACCAGGGCAGTGCATCCGGGGCAGGCCCCCTACACCTGCCTCCATCGCTGCCCCCACAACCTGACCTCACTGTGCAGGCCTCCTGGGAGCAAGCTAACTAGGAGCCATGCGTATGGGGAACCTGGTGAAGCAGATGCTGCCTTCAAGCCAGGCCTCAGGGGAGATGGAAACAAATCCAGGGGCTCACACCAGGAAGCCCCCTCCCAACTCAGCCGCCTCAGCCCCCTGACTCCACTGCTAGCAAGGCTCCCCAGGAGCTGGCCCACCTTGGGATGTGCCTCCAGCAAACCTGCACAGCAGAGGCTGCCCCCAGGTCAGGCCGCGGGGAAGATGGGAATAATTCCACCGGCTCTCACAGGCAGCTCCTCTTATCCCGCCTCCACAGCTGTCACACCTGCCATTGTCTCTGCTGCTCTCTGGACAACACAGGCCTCTAGGGTGCAGTATGACCTAAAGACAAACGTGAGGCAGCACAGGCCACCCCCAAGCCAGGCAGCGGGGGAGATGGGAGCAAGTGACTGGCTCCCAAGGGGCAGCCCCGCTCCCCTCACCACCACCTCCAAGGCTACCACCTCTGCCATCTTCCCCAGCCCCCTGGCCACACTGTGCCCATGGTCTTACTAAAGTGGGTATAGAGGGAACATGTCTCAACATAATAAAACCTATGACAAACCTATAGTCACCATAATATCCTACCAAGAGAGCCGAAGCCTTTCTGCTAAAATCTGGAACAAGACAAGGATACCCACTCTCACATCTTCTATTCAATATAGTATTGGAAGTCCTGGCCACAGCAATTAGACAACAAAAAGAAATAAAAGGGATCCAAATTGGAAGAGAAGATGTAAAATTGTCATTATATGTGGATGACATGATGCTATATATAGAAAGCCCTAAAGGCTCCACACAAAACCTGTAAGAGCTAATAAAAGAAATCAGCAAGGCAGCAGGATACAACAGCAACATACAGACATCAGTGGCATTTCTTTATAAGAAATTAATAATCCCTTTTAAAACTGAATCCAAAAAAATAAAATACTTAGGAATAAATCTGACCCAGGAAGTTAAAGACTTATACACGGAGACCTACAAAACACTGACTAAGGAAATTAAAGAGGACTTAAAGAAATGGAAACATATCCCATGTTCTTGCATTGGAATAATTAATATTGTTAAAATGGCCATACTGTTCAAAGCAATCTACAGATTTAATGCGAACCCTATCATATCACAGTTTTCACAAAACTACAACATATAAACCTAAAATTTATATGGAATCACAAAAGACCCAGAATTACCAAAGCATTACTTTAGAAGACCGAAACTGGAGGAATAACACTCCCAGACTTCAGACAGTACTACAGAGCTACAGTCATCTTTGGTATTGGTATAAAAACAGACATATGGATCAACAGAACAGAATAGAGAGCCCAGAAATAAACCCACACAGTTTTGGTCAATTAATCTCTGACAAAGGAGGCAATAACATATAATGGAGTAAAGACACTCTCTTCAGCAAAAGGTATAGGGAAAACTGGACAGCTGCATTTAAATCAGTGAAGTTAGAATACTCCCTCAACCCATACACAAAAATAAATTCAAAATGGCTTAAAAACTTAAACATAAGACAAGACATTATAAATCTTAGAAGAAAACATAGGCAAAACATTATCTGACATACATCTCAGCAATGTTGTCCTAGGGCAGTCTACCCAAGCAATAGAAATAAAAGCAAAATACAAACAAACAAATGGTACCTAACTAAACTTACAAGCTTTTGCACAGCAAAGGAAACCATAAGCAAAACAAAAAGCAACCTCTGAAATGGGAGAAAATATTTGTAAATGATGCAACTGACAAAGGGTTAATTTCCAGAATATATAAAGAGCTCAACGGAATAACAAAAAAAAACCAAGCAACCCAATCCAAACATGGGCAGAAGACCTAAACAAGTATTTCTCCAATGAAGACATACAAATGGCCAATAGGCACATTAAAAACTAATCAATATCACTAATTATCAGAGAAATGCAAATCAAAACTACAATGACGTATCACCTCACACCAGTCAGAATCACCATCATTCAAACGTCCACAAAGGAGAAATGCTGCAGATTGTGTGGAGAAAAGGAAACCCTCCTATACTGTTGGTGGAAATGTAGTTAGGTGTAACCATTGTGGAAATCAGTAGGGAGAGTTCTCAAACGACTAAAACTATACTTGCCAAAAGCTTTTGATCTTGGGGGCAAGCCGACCAAGCTCCCAAAGGCCCAGGTATCGCCCATTATTCCGACCTGGAGGGTCCAGAGCGGCCTCCACTCGCCAGGCAGGTCCACCTACGCAGGATGGCCATGGTCTGAGGGCCGGCCGGATGTGCTCCAGGGTCTGTCTGGCACCCTCCCACTTCCCGTGGCTGAATCCACTTTCCGAAATCCGTGTGTGAGTGGCAGTGAAGACGCGGGGTTAAGGGACTGCTAATGTGGGCAGTTGGAGCACCATGAACCAGGGCTGCGAGCCCTGCCCCACCTCAGGGTCCTAACGGACCGCCCCTCCTGGGCCTCACCTACACACCTGTGCGCCTCCCCAACCGCGCAGCCCAGGCCTCACCCGCCGGCTCCCTGACCTGCGTGCCGCCATCAGCGCCCCCTTACCTGCCCAGCGGCCATACCGGAGGTGATGGCAAGAGATGGCCCAGATCCCAGGCCGGTTCCTCCTCAGGGAGTTGACCCAGAAGCGCCAGGCTCCCACCACCTTCCACACGCTCTGGGCGGGGTCCGGCGTCCGCCTGTCTGTGCGTCCGCGCTTGCGCCCCCTCCCCCTCCCGCCACAGCGCGGAAGCTCGGACTGACGATGGGGCAGCCCCACCCCGCCCACACACTGCTGGCCTAGGCCAGCTGGGTCCCCGTCCCCCAAAGAGCCCCACCCCGGCACCGTCTGGGCCCGGCACCCAACTAGATCCATCACCAGCCCCAAGCCAGGCCACACGCCTCAGCCCCACTCCCCCTGCTTGCCTCCCCCCCCACCATCACTGCCCCCTCAATGGTTAATTGTGTATTTTTATACTCATAAACTTCTTAGCCAGTGGCCTTCACATTGGAGCACATCTCGGGGTACACAGAGACTGTGCAGGGCACGTGGGCACAGGTAAAGTCGGAGACAGGATTTCCAGATCTCCATTTCCCATGTGTGTTCCTCCTCAAAGCAGACCTGTGACATGAGGCTGTCCTATGTCTGCTAGCCTTTCATGGGGGCTTTTTTCACACTCGAATAAAAGCACCACCTAATCATCTTCATCATCTGCAGTACGCTGTCCCTGCAATGAAAGTATAATGATCCAATTTAAAATATGACTGTTGATATGGTGTAGTTAGTAAGTCTGATGAGCAGTAAATACTTTTGTAGATTAGGTGATTTCCACTTTTTTTTTTTTTTTTTGCTTTTAGCAAAACTGAAGGGGGATTTAATGACATAGTTATCTGAATTTATAATGAGTAGTAATTAATATTATCATTATATATCATTATATGTTAATTATCTTAAAAATCACATAGCTATCACCAAAATAAAAGGTTATGATAGTAATAGTTCATTACTTTATAAATAATACTTTATTATTGTTGTTTTTTTGATGATAGGTCACTATGTGATATTTTCACCTCTATCTTGGAGGGGATATAGAAGAATTCTATTACATTGCTATAAAATCTCTTTCTTGCCCTCTCTAGTTTTTATAAAAATCAGCTTTCTTAGCACCTATGTCTTTAAAAAGGAACACTGAAATAAAATTTGATGTTGAACTACGTCATTCCAGAAACAAGAAATAGTCATCCTGTGTGTGAACTAATTCTTAAAAGTCTTGCGTATATATTGGGATTCATTTCAAATAAAAATTTACTTTCATGTTTAGTAAATTAACAAATTCATAATATATTTCACATTTTGATCAATGTGTACAAAAATGAAACTCAATCTAAGAAATTATTTAATATAGGATTGTGTTACTTAAAATTTTAAAATATATTTAAGTACAAATTTTTGTTGTAGAAACTTACATAAAAATATAATATTAATACATGAGTAAAAATATTTGGGACAAATGGAATGAATATATGGTTTGAAGGTTAAAAATGAACAGTATGTAATCTCTGACTATTAAAAAAAAACTCACTGATTTTTTTTAATGAATGATGGCGAGTTCAAATCATTATCACCTATGATCCTTTTAGTCAGAAAAGGAGAAATATGATTAAGTAATTGATAATGAAATATGCTGAACATTATACCTTAAGTTTATATTCAACAATTTTAGATATCAATTAAAAATATACTAGTGAATATTGCTGTTTAAAAATTATCTTAGCTGTTAAGCAAGCAAGGATGTTTGAAAATCACTGGCTCGGGGATTGCAGGGTTTTTTATTTGGGTGTTTTATAATCACTTCTGGAAAAAGATATGCAGATGTGCTTCTTGTTGTGCAAATTTGAATTTCATCTCTGTTTTGAGAGAAGGGATCCAGTAAGTACAGAAGTGAGAACAGCCATAAAAGCCTGGGAGAAATAAGTGCCGCTGCTGCAATGGCACGTGCGCTGGGGCTGGAGGCCTCAAAAAGCAGTGACTGCAGAGCACGGTGTTTACATTAAGTCTTTAATGATACAATCAGGGGCGTAAGTATCCACTTTTATCAAATAACTATAATTTATGGAAACTACCATGACTATTTTATTAAAATGGGGAAAACTGAATAATATTATTTTATATATTATTCAGAATTTAAACAATAATAACCGCAAATATTTGCTAAACACATGTTTAAGTACATAATTATATGCAGTTTGACTTGCATGGATTTAGGGAATGTTATTACCAAACATTTGCTCTTCACAATGTGGTGAAATCACACAGCCCGCGTGCTTCCAAGGCGTCAGCATACCAAGCCCCAACTTGTTCATTGATATCTTACTGGCACATACTTTCAGTTTTCTCATACACATGTGAATAATTTAAATACTTCTTTCCTGTTTTAGGCAATTCAAACCAACCTACAGAAGTGACAGCACTGTATTTCTTTGAAGGACAACCGGGAGATGAATTTTCAAGCTGGAGACAGAATCACAGTTATATCAAAAACAGACTTGTGTTTTGATTGGTGGGAAAGAAATCTCTGAGGTCAAACCAGCATTTTTCCAGCCAACTCTGTTACCATGAATTAAAGTTCATATTATTTCCTTCTTTGATAATTACAAGAAAATTATTTCTACACTCACAGGATTTACTATCCAGTTAAACAATGTTTAATACAAGTTCAAAAACTCTTCTGTTTATTCCATAAACTTTTACCCTCTATGTAAAAGATTTTGTTTTTCTATATGTAAATGGTTACCTTACGTATCTTTAAATACTTTCCACAAATTTTATTACATATACTATTTAATAGTTAATGTCTTCTTATTTATATGGTCACATTTCTTTTGTGTTCATTTTCAAAAATCCATTAACATTTTATTTGGCTTTGTACATGATGACTTTAATTTGGGAAGCTTAAGAATGGGGCATGAATTCTAACTGGGTATTAAGTAATACTCAGAGTTGTAGGTGCTAGCTAGAATATTAATTCTTAAAATTATTTCTATACCTTCAAAAATTGCATATGTATGTTTCATGTACATATATGTAACATGCTATTACAAAGAAATTCAACCACTATTCATTAAAAAAAAAGATGACATCTATTAACTTTTCCTCTTTGTGAGGTTATGTTCATTTGTAGCAGTAAAGTAAACTTATGTTGACATGGTTCTCTTGTCCCTAAATAAATGTTTTTAAATGCTAAGTTAATGTTTTGGTCTTGTTTTTCTTATTCACTTTTTGTAAAGTAACCAGAGGTCTGTGGTTGGTCTGCAATTCACCTCCATGATTATACTGCTAAATTCTTTTTTTCAGCTTTATAAACATAAAATTGACAAATAAAATAGTAAAAAATTTAAAGGTTCTGTGATTTGAAATACACAGTCATTGTGAAAGGATTCCTACTGAGTTAATGAACACATTCAACATCTCACATTTTTTTTTATTTGATGAGAACCCTTAAGTTCTCTCTTAGCAAATTTCAGTTATAGAATGCAACATTATAACTGTAGTCACCACACTGTACATTAGATCCCTAGAACATACTCCTCTTAGAAACTGGAAGTTTGATCAACTTTGATCAACATCTCTTAATTTTGCTGACCTCCCAACCCCTGGTCAACACCAATCTACTCTCTGTTTCTACTAGCTTGGCTTTTTTGAATCCCATTTGATACTACACAGTATATGTCTTTCTCTGATTTATTTCATTTAAAATAATCCCCTCAAGTTTCATCCATATTGCTGCAAATTTCAGGATTTTCTTCCTTTGTTTATATATCTATGTATAATTTTTTCCTTATCCATTCATCTGTTGATGAACATTTAGGGTTTTCTATATATAATAACATGGCATCTGTAAGCAGAGATAATCTTACTTCCTCCTTTCCAGTTTGAATGCCTTTTATTTCTTTTTCTTGCCTAATTTCTCTGGCCATGGCTTCCAGTACAATGCTAAATAGAACTGATGAGAGTGGAAGTCCTGATTGTTCCTGATCCTGGAGGGAAAGCTTCCAGATTTTCACTGTAGAGTATGATGTTAACTGTGGGCTGGTCAAACAAGAGCAAGTTGTTTAATCTCCATCTATTTGTGAACTTTCCAGTTTTCTTCTTATAATTGATTTCTAGTTTCATACAATTGTGGCCAGAAAAAGATGCTTGATATGATTTCAATCTTCTTAAATTCATTAAGACCTGTTTTGTGCCTAACATAGGATCTGTCCTGGAGACTGTTGTATGTACACTTGCCAAGAATGTGTATTCTGCTGCTACTGGATGGAATGTTTTATAAATGTCTGTTACAGCCATCTGGTCTCAGACATTATTTAAGGCCAATGTTTTCTTATTGATTTTCTGTCTGGATGATCGATCCATTGATGAAAGCAGGGTATCAAATTTCCCCCCACAAAAAAAAAAAAATTTGTATTGCTATATATTTCTTCTTTTAGGCCTGTTAATATTTGCTTTATATATTTAGCTGCTCCTATGTTGGGCACATAATTATTTACAAATATTATATCCTCTTGTTGAATGGACCCCTTTATTATTGTATACTGACCTCTGTCTCTTATTACAGTATTTTGATTACAGTCTATTTTTCTAAGTATAGCTATCTGTGCTTTCTTTTGGTTTTTATTTCCATGGAATATCTTTTTCCATCCCTTCACTTTCAGTCTGCATGTATCTTTAAAGCTATTGAGTCTTTTGTAGGTAGCATATAGTTAGTTTTTTTAATACATCTAGCTACTCTCTGTCTTTTGATTAGAGAATTTAGTCTTGTCCAGTTACACTTGAAGTTATAATTGATAGGTAAGGCCTTACTATTGCCATTTTATTCATTATTTCTTGGCCATTTTGTAATTCCTCTGTCCCTAATTTCCTCTCTTGCTCTCTTTCTTAGTGAATTGATAATTTTATGTAGTGCTATTCTTAGATTTATTTCTCTCCTTCTTTTGTATATCTACTGTATATTTTTGCTTTGTGTTTACCATGAGGCTCACAGAAAACATAACAGTCTGTTTTAAGCTGAAAATAACTTTGTACCATATTAAATCTCTGCATTTTTACTCTCTCTCCACATTTTATGCCTTTAATGTCACAAGTTATCTATTTTTACCTGTGTATTCATCAACAAATTTTAGTTACTTCAATGCTTTGTTATTTAACCTTCATGCTAGATTTATAAGTGATTTAACCACAAGCAGCATTACAATAGGAGAGTATTCTGAATGTAACTCTATTTTTAATTTTACCAGTGAGTTTTAAGCTTTCATATGCTCTCCTGTTACTAATTTGCATCATTTCATTTCCTCTTGAAGAACTAGCTTTAGCATATCTCGCGAGGCAATGTTAGTGGTTATGAACTCCTTCAGCTTTTGTTTGTCTGTAAAACTCTATCTCTCCTTTAATTCTGAAGGACAGCTTTGCCAGGTAGAGGATTCTTGCTTGATTTTTTTTTTCTTTCAGCACTTTTAATATATATCATCCTGAGAGCTCTCTTCTGGTCCGCAAGGTTTCTGCTGAAAAATCCACTGGCAGTTTTACGAGGGTTCCCTTGTTATAATACGTTGCTTTTCTCTTGCAGCTTTTAAGACTGTCTTCTTGTCTTTAACTTCTAACTGTTGATTTATAATGTGCCTCAGTGTGGGATTCTTTAGATGCAGCTTATTTGGAGTTCTGGGCTTCCTGGGTCAGGACGTCTATTTCTCTCCCCAGTTTAGGGAAGATTTCAGCCATTATTTCTTTGAATAGGCGTTCTGTCTTTCTTCCTTTCTCTCCTCTTCTGATACCTCTATAATGTACATGTTCACCTGCTTGGTGGTTCCTGAAAGTCCCCTAAGTATCTTTACTCTTCATTCTTTTTCTTTTTTGTTTACTTCTTGAATAAGTTCTCAAGTTTGTTGATCATGCTTTCTGTTCAGTCTAGTCTACAGTTCTATGATTGCTGTTTTGTACTTTTCAATATTTTCTATCTCTTGTTGAAATTTTCACTTTGTTCATGCTTTGCTCTCCTGAATCAGTGAGCATCTTTATGATTGTTATTTTGAACTCTCAGGGAAATCATTTCTTTCTATTTCATTATGAGAAGTTTCTGAAGATCTATCTTGTTCTTTTGTTTGAAAACTATTCCCCTGCTTCCTCATTTTCCTGGACTCTTTGTGTTGGTTTCTGCACATCAGATGAAACCACCACCTCTCCCAGTCCGGATGGAGTGGTCTCATGTGGGAGTTGAACCGTGGCAGTCAGCCCAGCCTGAGTTCCTGGTTGTCTGTCTTAAACCTCTGTGATTGTCCAAGCTGCTATCTTTGTTTTCAGTGGCTCTCAAGACTCATCAGTTTTCCAAAGGGGGAACTCTCAGTCAGTGCCTAAGTGTGGGTTGATTGGAAGTTGGACCCTCAGACAGGACTGAGAAAGTATGTAATGAAGGCCTTTCTATGGAGAAACTGGGAGATGAGTGTTTTCACTTGCTCACTCCATGCTGAGGTGTGGGGTGTAGCTGGGGGTATTCTTGTATCCATTTAAAATGTGCATGTTTGTTTCAGTCCTGTGGGACTTGGGACTGTAAGTCCTGCAGGCCACCAAACCTGGGTGATTGAGGGCCCATCCCTCGAATGGCAGGTATAAAAGCTAGGGCACTAGATGGGAGGACAAGCTCCTTCCAGGGAGATGTTTGGTTTTACTGTTGGAGTGAACCAGAGGGAGAAGGCAGGGCTCTGGGGAGGGTCACAGCTGGCACCTGGATGTGTGCTAATTAGATGCTGGGCCCCAGGCAGCCCTTTGCAAAGTCTGCAACCAAACCCCTTCCAGGCAAGTGGAAGTGGGAAGATGGTATTTCTAACTGCAACCTCTGAGCTGGGGCCTTGGGGAGTAGCCCAGCGGGTGCTGGTGCTCCCACTGGCTCCCTGTTGGATGCATTCCTGTGGGACTGGTGGACACAGGCCCTGCTGACTTTCAGAGCTCAGTGACCTGGGAGCTCGTCCTTTGGACAGAAGCCTTAAAGCTGGGGGGTGTTAGTTGTTCAGTTTGGACCCTTTGCTCCACAGGGAGGAGCTGGGAGTTGGGGGTCCCCTCAATTGCAGGACACTGTGCTGGGGGTGGGGTGTATGATAGGGATGTACCTTTCCTACCCTTTCTGATAGGGGTGTTTTCTGTTAGCCGATGTGTAGGAATCACTCAGCCAGGCTCTGGGTTTCTCTCAGAGGCAACTGCTCCATGAAAAGCCATGGATTCAGTGCCTCTGTGGTAGAAGGGAAATTCTGGAGCCTCCAAGTTACCATCTTTGTCCTTCTAACTTCTTTCCTGAACTCCAGACCCATATCTCCAACTGTGCATTTGGCAGCTCTATTTGGACGTGTAATAGAATCTCAAACCTCGATCATCCAAGGTAAAGCCCGCCCTTGCTTTCCTGCCACTGAAGCCTGCCCCTCCCACTGTGGCCCTCTTCAGCGACTGGAAATCCCACTTGTTACTGAGTCAAAACTCATTCTGCTTGCTGCACAACAGGACAATAAATCAGGAGACAAGGTATTGGGGCAAGGAATAGTGACTTTATTAGGAAAACTGGCAGGCTGAAAAGATGGCAGACTAATGTCTTGGAGAACCATCCTACTCCAGTCAGAGTACAGGCTCCTTTTATAAAAAAAAAAAAATAGTGGAGATGGTGTGGTTGGTTGTTGCAAACTTCTTTCTGCAGGAATTCTTTGTTCTTGCAGCCATCCATGTGGGTCAGGCCATGGTGTCCCTGTAAACCACCAACAAAATAAAGGTTATTTTCCATTTTGCAACTTGCCATCTCTACAGAAGTGTAGAAGTGCTAACATCCTTAAAGGTCAGAGCCCCAAGAATAGGCTCTCCTGTATATTTCAGGCTAAAGACAAAACTGTTTTACAAAAGGTGCAGAGCTAGCAAGGCTAAGCCTGGAAAATGGTGCACAGTGAGTAAAGCTAAAGGAACAGATCTAATATGGAGTCTGATTTGTTCTTTTCCGTTATAGCGGGACATAGTGAGTGCCTCCTGGCAATTGGCTGGAGGCATGGCCTGCTGAAAGCAGCCTGAAGGTTGGCTAGAAGGGCCACGGGGGTCACAGGGAGCCATTGTGATGCATCACAGGTGGTTATAAAAGCCTTGCACCACTACCAAGGTCAGCCATAGCAGAGATGGCCTTTCTGGTTCTCTTACTGGTTGTGACCGTGTCCTCTACCGCCTTCTTCATTCTGAACTCTGACTCACTCCATGCCCATTTCTCTTGTCCCGGGCCCCTCACCCACACCCTGCACTCTAATGCTGGGATCCATCTTCGGGCCCCTCTGTGGGCCAGCATGTCCGTGCACCCACACTTGGCACCTCCTGCACCCACATGGGCTGGTCTGGCTACTCTCCTTCTGGTTCCAGCCCCATGGCAGGGGATCAGACTCAGCCATTGTTCCTGGATCTCTTTTCCACCTCTAGCACCACAATCTAGCCCCTTACTCAAATCGGGGGACTCAGCAACTCAGAATGACAACTTCACTGTGCAGCCTGCTGTGTAGTTAGATGTGGCCAAGGAGACAGGAGTTAGAGTCATGAAAGCCTCTAAAATATTCCTTACAGACAGCTTATTCATCCCTTCTTCCTACTGTTACTGGAATACAGTTGTGACGGCTGGATTTGTACTCACCATCTTACTTCAGGAGGATGAAGGCAACACTAGTGACAGTGGACCATTTAATGGGTTGTAAGGGCTGCATAAGTCAGATCTGCCACATCAACCATAAAGTGCCTGCCCTGGAATACCTATGTAAGAGAGAGAGAGTAATCTTACTTGGATAAGCCATTGTCATATGAAGTTTCAAGCAACAGGCTGTATTTCTGACCAAGAGCTCAGCATTAACCCTATCCACAAGATTAGTAATAGTGCCAAAGTTAACCCACATTAATAACCAAGACCAAAGTACAGAACCTTTCCCACAGGAAACAAAATAGCCATCTGGGAAGATCAAACATCCAACCCTGATTAAAAACAAAAGGAGCAAACAACCTGGGACAAAAGATCATGGACATCGTAAAGATACTGCCTGAAATCCACATCCACTTCCAAACCCAGCCCTCAAGCCTCAGGCGGTGATAAACATTACCTTAGGAGCAGACAGATGCAATGATCAGTTTTAGCCAGTGAGATAAGATACAAAGACAGAAATCAAAGGGACAAACTTATGAATACGGATCATACAAAATACCCAGTGTCCTATGGAAGCTGTATATAAACCTTAGTATGTTTATCTTGATTATCAAAATGTGACTTAGATGTAGTATCCCTAATAACACTAGATATTTAAACAACTGTGAGGACTCTGCTTTATGGAAGATGGACAAGTACTTTCCCCTATTCTGCCTCTAAGTACCCTGAAAGTCCTGGACACTACATGTGAAACAGTCATCTGAAGGCTCTGGAAGGCAGAGGGAAGGGGGCAGAAACTCAGGACCAGGAATGGCATGGAGGTAACACCTGGGGCTGTCTCTTTGCCTCACGTGTCCCACACTGAGCGCTGGAGATACAGGTGGCCCAGAAACACCAACAGGCACAACTGTGAACTCCAACAAAAGCCAGCTCTCTCTGGCCAAAGACTCAGGATAGGGCAGCCTCTTGAAAAGAAAACGACTATACAATAACTCTCCTACTCCAGGCAAACCATCAAAGAAAATCTGAAAATTTCCACCCTTCTCAGGCTGTGATGAAGGACCAGCCCCAGGCTGGGCTGTCAGAGAGGCCATGCAGAAAGCTCTACCTTTGATTTCAGCCCATTGTTAATTCATGGCGCCACCACAGCTTGCTCCACATAGTCAGTAAAAACTAACAGCTTTTTTATTCCTCTTTCCCAGTAAGAAGCCAGAACTCCTGCACAGCAGGAATGTGGTACTCCCACCCCCGTGAGTCCCAACAAGCTCCCAACAGTGTGGAGCTTGAAGTTGTACCCCAACCTGGCAGCATCAAGGTGGTGGTACTCACCTTCCTCTGCCAAGTGTAGCCTGGGAAACCAGCCAAAAGAAAAATTTCCACATAAAAGAGTCTCGTACTTAATATCCAGTTTCCAATCAGAAATCACTATCATACCAAGAACCAGAATGGTCTCAGTGGATGAACACATAATCAACAGACACCAACACCAAATGACAACAAGATTTTAAAGAAGTCATTATAAGAATGATTCAATAAACAACTACAAACATGCTTGAGAAAGTGAAAAAACAGAAACTCTCAGCAAAGAAATAGAAGATATAAAAAAAGAATCAAATAGAAATTTTAGAACTAAAACAAAAACCAAAACAAAAAAACAAAACAAAAAAACCCAGAAATAAAAAGCTCAACAGATGGGAAGAACATCAAAATGGAGAGGACAGAGGAAAGCTTAGTAAACATGAAGAAAGAACAATAAAAACTGCCCAAAATGAAACTGGAAAAATACTAACCTCAGCGACCTGTGGGACCTGTGTAAGAAAAGATCTAACATTCGTCTCAATAGAGTCACAGAAAAAGGGGAGAAAGGAGGTGGCTGAAAAAATTTTCAAAGAAATAACAGATGAAAGTTACCAAATATGACAAAATACATAAACCTGTACATTCAGGAAACAGAAAATTTCAGAGAGAACAAACAAGTCTGCTCCAAGACACAATATAGTCAAACTTCAAAAACTAAAGCAACAAACGTGAAGCAGTGAAAGTAACACCTAACCTACGAGGTAAGACAAGACAGATGACAGTGGTTTCCCATCATCCTCATACTAAAACCAGACAGTGATGACAGAAAAGGAAATTATAGGCCAATATCACCAATGAACATAAGTGTAAATATCCTCAATAAAATACTAGCAAAACAACTCCAACAATACATTAAAAGGATCAGACACCATGATCAAGTGGGATTTATCCCAGGGATGTAAGGCTTTCTGAATACCCACAAATCAATAAATATGATATACCACATTAACAAACAGAAGTACAAAAGCTATATGATCATCTCAATAGATGCAGAAAAGCGTATGACAAAACTCAACACTTATTTATGATAAATACTCTTCAAAAAGTGGGCATAGATAGGACATACTTCAACATAATACAAGCCATATAACATCATAGTCAATGGGGAAAAACTGAAAGTGTTTCCTCTAAGATCAGGAACAAGACAAGGATGCCCTCTATCACCACTCTTATTCAACACAGTTTTGGAGTTCCTGGCCACAGCAGTTGGAGAATAAAAAGAAATGAAAGGAATTCAAATTGGAAATGAAGTAGTAAAACTCACTGTTTGCAGATGACATGATACTTATATAGAAAATATGAAAGACACAAACAGAAAATTACAAGAGCTCATCAATGAATTCAGAAAAGTTGCAGGATACAAAATTAATACAAAGAAATCTGTTGCATTTCTATATACTAACAGCAAAATTTCAGAAAGCAAAACTTATGAGAGGTGCCAAGATGGTGGAGTAGATAGACCCAAAGCTTGCCCTCTCCCACAAATACACCCAGAATTACATCTAAAAAACCAATGAAGTGCAAAGAACACCTACTGAACATGGACAGTGTCTCTCGCTTCAAAATATAGGAGGATCCTCACAAAATCTGGGGGTGGGGGGTGTGGAGAAAAAAAAAGAAATGGAAACTTCGGTGCAGGACCAGAACTGCAAGGAGGGAGCAGTGCAGGAAGACAGGTGTGTTGGTGCGGGGACAACCCCTCTCCAGCCAGAAGGTCAGCTGGGACAGAAGTGGAGCTTCTGAAGCACAGAGGAAAAAATGGCAGCTGTCTGGTGGCCAGCACTAAGGAACACTGGCCTGATCCCCAGCCCTAGATGCGAGCCGGCAGGGACAAGCTGGAACTGGCTGCTGGAGACTGGTGGGGCCCCCGAGCAGAAGGCTGAGGCTCACTGCACAGAGGCGGGGGCCTGGCAGCTTCACAGGCAGGACTGAGATTTGTTTACAGCTCCTGGCAGAGAGGGCAGATATGCTTGCTCTGGACCCTTTGTGGACCCAGGCCTCTGGGACTAACAGGCACTGAGTGGAGCTCTGGCACATGGCAGGTGTGAGTGCAGGGATTTACAAGAGGCCGGCTTACCATATGTACACGGAGGTGGGGCTGGCATCTGTGCTGGCACCTGTGGCACACTGCAGATTCAGGTGTGTGCCTGCACGCTTGCTACGATGGGTCCTAGCACCTGACACTGTCAGATCAGCACTG
Organism: Camelus bactrianus; assembly: GCF_048773025.1. Lineage (NCBI taxonomy): Eukaryota > Metazoa > Chordata > Mammalia > Artiodactyla > Camelidae > Camelus > Camelus bactrianus. The sequence continues at coordinate 47,412,381 of NC_133557.1, read as the reverse complement.
GTGGTTCCTGGGGCCCAGAACATGGGGGACACCAGAGCAGGTGGCTGACATTCCCACAGCTAAGGTGGGAACAAAGGTAGCATCAACAAAGACTTTGTAAGCCTGTATAAAAAGTGACAGACACCACCACAGAGGGCACGTCCCAGGGGCTGTCTCCTGTGGAGGTGCACTCAGCAACCCTTCTCCCAGCTGAAGCACCCCAACCACGCCTGCCACACACCACAGCTCAGAAACGGGTCTAGCAGCCTCTACTCCAGGAACAGTGGAGAAGACTCAGCCCCTGGTAAGGCTGTGACAACCGCAGAACAAAAAAGGGGGCCGTGCTCAGCAACAATGATCAGGGTAAACTCTGATCACCATAACCCCAAACACACCCTCAATCAAAGGGACAGCAGCCAACACACACACAAGAGACAAGGCAATCATACATACTAGGAACAGCCCTCACAACAAAATTATCAGATGCACACAGTCTGCACAGGAACATTTCTACTCTAAATGAAAACCAACAAAAAATAAAACGGCCCTTCAAGACTGCAGTAGATAACTGATACTCCTAATCCACAGAGCCAGAGAAATAGAAGTAAAATGAAGAAGAGGAACCACTCCCAACTAAAGAACAAGAGAAGTCCCCTGAAGGGAAGAACGATGAGATAGGCCTCAGCAATCTACTAGATCTTGACTTCAAAAAGGGCGTGATAAAAACACTGAAGGAAATAAGAGAGACAATGAATTAGAGGCCGAGAATACTATGAAAAGGAAATTTAAACTATAAAGAGGAGCCAATTAAAAACAGGAAACTCAATGGCTGTTAGAAGAGCTGAGCTAAATGCCATCAAAAGCAGATTAGATAAAGCAGAGGAAAGAATAAGTGACTCAGAACACAGGATAACAGAACTCACTAATCAGAACAACAGACAGAAAAGCAAAAACCAATGAAAGCAATATATGGGACCTATATTGGAATAATACAATTGTGCCCCCAGAAAGAGAAGAAAGAGCAAACTGGATTTAAGAGGTATTGGAAGAAAGCATGACTGAAAATTGTCCAAATCTAAAGAAAGAAACAGATATCCATGTTCAGGAACCACAAGGGTCCCAAACAAGAACCCAAAATGACCTACATCAAGACATATTATAATTAAGATGGCCAAGGTTAAAGATAAAGAATTGATTCTAAAGGCAGCAAGAGAAAAACAAAGAGTTAGTTATAAGGAATCCCCATAAGGCTTTCAGTTGATTTCTCTACACAAACACTGATGGCCCGAAGGGAGTGGCAATATATATTCAGAGTCCTGAATGAGAAAAAGCTGCAACCTAGGATATTATCTGGCAAGACTATCATTTAGAGGAGAAGGAGAGACAAAGAATTTCACAGAAAAGCAGAAACTAAAAGAACTCAGGAATATTGAACCTAACAGATACATTAAAATCTTCTACTGTAAACAGAAAGGAAGTAGGATGCTATCGAAATGGGAAAGCCATAGTTGGAAATGCAATAACGAGTTACAAGAGAATAAACATGAAGATATAAAAGAGAAAAAGGACATCAAAACACAACAAAACATAAAGGTGGGAATGGGAAAGGGGAACAAGAAAATATAGATTTTTTTCTTTCTTTCTTTCTTTTTCTTCATTAATCTTAGGATGAGTTGGAGCCTACATGATTACCAGTCTATAGGAAATAGATATAGTAATGGGTTGACATACTTGAAAAATAAGGTAACCACAAATCAAAAGCATACAATAGAGGCTCAAAAAACAAACAAACAAACAAACAAACAAACAAAAGAAAGAAACACACTCAAAATGGCTTAAAGACTTAAACATAAGACGCTATAAACCTCTTAGAAGAAAACGTAAGCAAAACATTATCTCACATAAATCTCAAAAATGTTCTTCTAGGGCAGTCGACCCAAGCAACAGAAATAAAAGCCAAAAATAAACAAATGGGACCTAATTAAACTTATCAGCTCTTGCACAGTAATAGAAACCATAAGCAAAACAAAAAGACAACCTATGGAATGGGAGAAGATATTTGCAAAAGATGAGACTGACCATGGCATAATTTCTAGAATATATGAACAGTTCATACAACGTAATAGGTAAAAAATAAACAACCCAATCCAAAAATGGGAAGAACAACTAAACAAGCAATTCTCTACTAAAGACACACAAATGGCCAATAGGCACATGAAAAAAATGCTCAATATCACTAATTATCAGAGAAATGCAAGTCAAAATTACAATGAGTTATCACCTCACACCAGTCAGAATGGCCTTCATTCGAAAGTCCACAAACCATAAATTCAGGAGAGGCTGTGGAGAAAAGGAAACCCTCCTACATTGTTGGTGGGAATGTAGTTTAGTGGAGCCATTGTGGAAAACAGTATGGAGATTCCTCAAAAGACAAAAAAAAAAAAAAAAAAAAAAAAGAAGAAGACTTATCACTTGATCCAGCAATCCCACTCCTGGGCATATATCCAGAGGGAACCTTAATTCCAAAAGACACCTACACCACAATGTTCACAGCAGCTCTGTTTACAATGGCCAAGACATGGAAACAACCTAAACGTCCACTGATAGATGACTGGATGAAGAGGTTGTAGTATATTTATACAATAGACTACTACTCAGCCATAAAAAATAATAAAATAACGCCATTTGCAGGAACATGAGTGGACCTGGAGAATGTCATTCTAAGAGAAGTAAGCCAGAAAGAGAAAGAAAAATACCATATGAGATCGCTCATATGTGGAATCTTAAAAAAAAAAAAAAAAAGAAAAGAAAAGAAGAAGACAAACATCTACAGAACAGAAACAGACACAGAGACATAGAAACAACTATGGTTACCAGGGGGGAAAGGGGTTGAGAAGGGATAAACTGGGGGTTCAAGATTTGCAGATACTGACTATGTATAGAATAGATAAACAGCAAGTTTATACTGTATAGCACAGGGAAATATATGCAATATCTTATAGTAACCTATGCTTAAAAAGAATATGAAAATGAATATATGTATGTTCCTCTATAACTGAAGCGTTGTGTTGTACACAAGAAACTGATGCAACATTATACACTGACTATACATCGATAAAAATATTTTTAAATAAACCAAAAACTAAAAAAAAAAAAAAAAAAGAAAAAGAAAAAGAGTCTTATCAAACCAAAAAAATAAACTACTGATTCAGGCTACAACATGGATGAACCTTGAAAACATTATGCTAAAATAAGCCAGACACAAAAGGGCAAATAGTGTCCTTTAAGGTGAAGTGTATCTAAGCGTTCATTGTGCTACTCCTGTAAATTTTCCAGAGCTTTGAAGTTTTCCAAAATAAAAATAAAGTGTATTATTCATTAAAAACCATAAAATGACTCCTCACAGGAGGGCTTTAAGGATAAAATGTAGAAATGAGTCTAAAGCTCCTGGAACAACACTTTGCACGGCCACAGACAGTCACTGCTGTCAAGCTGCCTCCACTCACTTCCCGGCAAACAGGAGTGAGGGCCTGGGCTCTGACAGGCAGGTGCTTCAGTGACCGTGAACCTGGATCAGACACAGCCGCACCCCAGACTCTGCGTTACCCAACTTTCTTATACAAACTGCTACATGTAACATAAACATGCTACAGGGATGTATCTTACAACACAGGGAATACAGTTAATGTTTTACAATAACTAAAAATGGAGCATAACATTAAAAATTCTGAATCTATTGTACACCTGAAATATATAGTATTGTACAACTATACCTTTATAAAAAAAATTGAAAAATAATTTAAAAATTTTATCACTTTAATATTCAATTCGGTTTTTGAGTAACTACTAAACACCTTAAAATGTATAAAAGCAATTAATTGTGATAAGTCTGTTTACATATTTGCTTTCAGCCTCCTGCTAAAAGAGAAATTAAACAATTTTTAAAACACAACTTAACAACCATAACAAAAAAAGACAAAAGTGAGAGTGAAGAGAAAATTGAGATTCAATGCTTAAATGAAACCGGGGGAAGTAAAGCCATAAAAATGTAAGCCATGAAGTCAAGTAAGTGTTAAAGGCCGACCAGAAATTCAGCTCTAAGATTCTTGGCAGCTGAAGCGAAAAGGAAAAGATGATGGGGTGGGTGTTACAGCCCAGTGGCAGAGCGCTTTCTTAGTGTGCAAGGGCTCCTGGGTTCAAGCCCCAGGGCCTCCACTAACAAATACACCAGATTACCTAACCCGCAAAAGAGCCTGAAAGAAAAGAAAAAGAGAAATTTCTTTCTTAAAAAAAACTGATATAAAATTTAGATTAAATACTTAAAAAAAAAAATAGAAAAAGATGAGTGACAGAAGCCATAATGCCCGTGAGATAAATCTGCGGTGGCTGCTGGCAGGTCCCCATGTCCCATGCGGGAAAATCTGAAACATCCTTCTCACCACTCAGTCATCCTCAGCCCACCCCACTCCTCCCCCTGTTAAATGCAGGAGTACAGGCAGGGCCTGGCCTTTGCTCTCTCTGTGTCATCAGAGTGAGACAGGATGGAAGGGGGGGCAGAGCACAGCCATTCAAGGAAGGCCACAGCAATAAACATCAAAATGGTGAAGGATTCAACCCCCAATAGGCCTTGAGGCTCAGGATGAAGAGATTTAACTTCTAGCAGATCTTGAGCTTCATTATACACCCATTGTAATAGTAACATGGTGAATAACATGCCCCAGGCACCATGGCAGTCCCAAGGCTAGCCACAAAAGATCAAAGGGTGGGAAATGGCCAACTCCCTGGGAATCCCAGCCCCTTCCCCTTAGGCTGGTCCTTCTACATATTAGCATATGAAGCCACTAAACCCATGAAAACAAGCAACACAGCGCCGCCTCGCGGTCACCCCTCTCTCCCTCTTTGGAGAAGGCCCAAACTCTGTGGAGTGTGTACCTACTTTTAATCTGAGCACCCAACCCCCACACCTTGTGGCCTTTCTCTTGCCTTTCAATGTATCTATCTGAATAAATCTACCTTTACTCAACAGTGGCTTGCTCTTGAATTCTTTCCTGCATGATGCCAAGGACCCACATCTGGCGGAGCACATCCCAGGGGCTCAACCAACGCCTGGGACACAGCCCTTCTCATGCCCCACATCTGTTTTCTTATATCAACAGGACTGGGCTGCGAAGGGAGCTCTGAGGCCCCAGCTAAGGGACAGGGGCATCCCCTCTGCCAGCAAGGCCCTCGGGTCTGCCTGGTTCTCTGTTTTGCTGACTTCCCACCCAGAGAGCATTGTCTCTAGGGCTGTCCCCACAAAACCCTTCTCTCCTAAATACAAGCACATAATGTCACAGTCCTCTTGTTCAACCAGGAAATTTTCAGCCCCCTCTTTTTCCTTCCCCAGTAAAGAACCTGACTATCCTCCCTCCCATCCCACCTCTTCTTTCTTTCTGAGAACTCTGCACTCCCCACACACTATCCTGAAAGCAGATGCTTTGCTGGCTGGGACCAAAATGTTTCAGTCTCATTGATCCTGCATCCTTTCACTTTCCCCTTTCTACCTTAAATAGCCTTTCCTGAGTCTCCCACCCCTCTGATTCTGAACTTGACAAAGTGCTGAGGTTACAGTCACTATATTCATACCTCCCAGGTTTTGGCCAGATTTCCTTCGCAAGATCTTCATTAAGGAGCTGCATCAAGAAGTTAAAGAGGCTACTCTTACATCTGAGTGGAGGAGCCTGTATAAAATTTAAATGGCTTTGAAGAGAGAGTTAACCAGACACAGAGAGTTCACAGGTCCTAGTCAAAAGTGTCATTAGGCAAAATGTTCTTCAAAGGCTCAGAGTGGCTTCTGAACACGGGGTCGACAGGGAGGAGGTGCCAGGCAGTGAGTGGGGTGAGTGACATTGGTTCCCAGCTGGGGAAGTACTGAATTTTTTTCTAGTTTTCCAAACAAGTTCTTACTAACTTTTTCTCTTATTATCACATACCATTTCCTACGAATTAAGAAAATCAATGTCAGTCATTTGAGCCACTTGGGGAAAGCTACACGATGCCATTCACAGACCAGGGACATGAGAGCCAAAACAATCTAGGTTTAAAGACCAATGGGGGTATTTCCAAGGTAATCATGGGCATGCAGAAAACTCCCCAGCTTCAATTACCTCATCTCAAAGGTGGGACCAATAAAACTACCGAGCAAAGTGCGTGATGATTATGGCCGACATCTGTTTACTAGGTAAGTGCCTGTGACAGCTGCCACTTAATGGGGAATGAGTATGATCAACGAGGCCCAGTCTACCTGGTCACATGCGCCCTGACTTCCTGCCTTGGTGCAGGAGCAGAGATTGTTTAGCTGAGATGAATGGCCCCAGAGCAGCCCCAAAGGGAAATCTCCCATCTCTGCACAGCAAGGCGTGTTCCTTTCCTGCTCAGAGCTGGTCACAGTTTGCAGTCGTCTGTTTTTATATTTATTCCTTTAGTACCTGCCCTACCTCCGGAGTTTTTGCTCAAGCAGCCCAGGGCCAGGTGTGTCTTGCTGCCTGCTGTATATTCTGGGCTGGGAGACAGCCGACCTCATGTCTGGCTCTGGTGCTGAACAGAGAGGGCAGAAAGCCCAGGCGCCCATGCTGAACCAAGGCCCCTGCACCCAAAATTATGGTCTGACTTAGGACAAATTACACAGTCCTTTTACCCTGAGATTCCTCATCTGTCCATGAAAATAACTGCCCATGGCACACAGAGTTACAAGGATTAAAGGAAATCGCCAAATTTACAACCTATTCAAGGGGCTACCAGTGCATCCTCAACAGACACATGCTGCCTTTATGGCTCTGACACACTCCAAGAGGGGCGGACACACACAGGGAACACTGCTAAGTGCCAAACAGTGTGTTAAGTGCTTCATGTATGTTATAATACTGTTTACAACTTACAACAAACCCAGGAAGAAGCGAATATCATCATGCTCATTTTACAGATTCACCAACAGGCCAAGGGAGGTTACATTCTAGTCCAAAGTCCTATGGTGAGGAAATGGCGATATAAACCTGAAACTGGGGTGTCCAGGCCTGTGCTCCTTCTCTCTCCCATCCGCCTGACCATTTACCCCCTGTGAAGTCCACCTGTCTAATAGACAAGTTTGTAGCCGGCCAGCTCTTAAATGCAATGTGTGCCACCGTTTGTCAATGTTGGTTAATTACTATAAACTGCTTTCAGAAACTGCTACAGAAAAGACAGTTCGGCTCATGTCCCTGCCCACAAAGAAGAGGAATTCTGCCTTGCCTTCTCCTGTAATGTGCAGAACCCCTTTCCTACATCACCAAATCCAAATCTATGCTTCCTCCGTGTTTATGTTTGCATAGGGCTTATTAAAGCACAAGGTACCTGTAACAATTCCATCTCAGTTTCTTTCCAAGTTTCCAGTTTAGCCCAAATCAGATCCAGAACAGACACAATTCATCAATTCTGTAATGGAACACACTGGATCAGGAACCAAAAGCGTGTTCTACTCCAGGAAAACTACGGGTCCCTCTTTCTTCCTGTCATTATAAAATCCCACCGGAACTCATTACTTTGCTGTCTGCTCACCTGGCAACCAAACTCAGAGAAGAGTCACCTCAGCTGATTGCCCTGCTGGGGAGGACAACCTGCAGCAGCATGGGCGGGCTGCCTGCCCTCCCACATGCTCTGCTGACACCTAGTGTCCTCCGTGGAGACCAGACCAACAGAGCTGTTCCCTACAGCTGCAAAGTCCCACACATTAAATAAAAGCATTTTACTTTATACGATATATTACGTATATGCCCACATCTGAAAACAGCTTTGCCAGAAGCCCAAATCTTCAACATTAATCTGCAAAAGCAATTCCGGTCCCCAAGGGGAAGCAAATCTTAAGACGATGCTAAGGCCTCCAAAGTCCTCTCCACAACCATCAACCAAACTGCCTGCAGGTCTGCAGCTGCAGGCGGTTGCATGTCTGTTTTTAAAGCAACCCCTTCCTGCCCTTGGGCGCTACAATGTCCCTCTACGCCCTCCCATCTCAGGGTAAGAGCAGCCGCTGCAGAACCTTGTAGGGCAGCACTGACAGGGCTGGACAAAGAGGATCAGAACTAAACTAAGCCTTCTGATGACACGAGCTTGTCACTCTGTCACTTTACAGATAAAGATATATATACAGAGAGGTGAGGTGACCTTGCTCAAGGTCACACAGCTAATAAGTGGCAAAGTCCATAACTCTGCTTCTCCCTCCGGCATGACGCCCCAGCTTGGATGCCCACAGGGTTCTCTCGTGCCTGCCTGACCAGTCCTTTACTGTCACTCATGACCCACAACAGGGTCTGTCCCCAGCCTGCCTTTTCAGCATGTTTCCCCTCCAGTTTCTCAGGAACAAGGCTGCTCTGGCCACTATATGACTTCTGGCTCCCAGAACCCTCCATGCTCAGGCTGGTCATGTGCTTTCGGCCCCCTGCTCAGAGGCTCTTCCTCCCCTGCAGAAGGATGTTTCCACTCTCCGCAGGGACACCCACTAAGGGTAGCCATTCTATCGCCCTCAGCATGGCAGGTGTCCCAGGCCACATCCCGAGCTGCCCCATTATGACTGCTTGTGCCCAGGTCTGCTAATCAGACCAGCAGCCTCAGAGCCAGGGATTATGCCCGGGTCACCCTGCAAACCTACTGCCCGTCTCACAGTCCCCAGCAAGCAGGTCACCTGGAAGTCACTGTAAGTGCCCCATCCAATCCAGGAGTCTCTTCATTTGCCAGCGCCACTGATGGCTGGTTTCCAACTTTTGGTCAGTTTTGCACAAAACAGCATCTTCCACTTTGAAGCGGGGGGTTTTTGCTTCTGCTCCCCATGCTTACCGGAAACGTCAAGGGAAACCAAAAGACCTTTTCTCAATCCTTTTCTGATGACACCTTCCCACCCACAATACTCATATGCTCAAGAGCTTTGGGTCCACTTGGTTTTGTTTCCCTTATGCTAAGTGGCTCAAAACACTGTGGGATTCTTTCTCTTTCCAGGGTATTTGTTTGTACTGTTTATCAGCTTTAATCTGTTTTTGTCTCTCTCTTCAGTGCCCTGGCAGTTGCCACTTCTCACCCCCTTTGGCACCCTCCCTCCCAACATCTAGTCTAGCTGTGATGATGGGCCCTGGGGCAGTCACAGAAGAAGGAACTAAGGCAGAGAGGCAACATAATTTGCCCAAGGAGATCAGCTTCAAGCCCCAACAGTGCGTGTCACATCCCTCTGTTTAACACTTATGCTAAACTAGTTAACTTTTTATAGATTATGATTATAAACAGATGAGGTATCAAAATACATACAAGGACACACATCAACTCTAAGATGTTCATTAACTCCACTATTTTGTTTCTATTTATTTTATTTCTATTAAAAAAAATTAAGAACCTCTGCAGTCAATATAGCAAAAGTTAATGCGTTTTAAATTCAGAATATAGAGGTGTAAGTGTATTATTACTCATACTAATTTGTATGTTCACAAGACAAAATGATTTGAAAGTCTCTCTCCCCTCCCCCTACTCACCACAGGCTCTCACCATAGCTCCCAGACCACACATCTAATAACCTTTCATTTTATCCACAGATGAACTCATCAGTTTACCCCCAGAACTCCCTCTGCAGCTTTCCCTCCTCAGAGCACAGCAGGACCATCATTTACCTCATTAATCCACCCAGAAACGTGGTCCTTACTCCATCCTACCCTCACAGACATCATTCACCCTTTCCTTTTTACCATCTAACATGCCTTCAATCTGCTCGCTTTCTCCCACTGACCGTACCACTGCTCATGTGGAAGCCACCAACACTGCCCAACTGGATTTACGAGTCTCCCAAGTGGGCCCCCAGCCGCTCTCCCCTACTTGAGACAAATGGGATTTTGTCACTCCCATGCTTTTAAGACTCTTTTGAAACTCAATGTTCTTAGAAGGAACTTCAAGTTCTTTACCTGGTGAAGGTTTTGCCAAGAAACCATCAGCTAAGGGAGGGCAGGACCCGCCCTCTCCCCCTAGTCCCCGACCTCTCCCCTCGGCCCTGCCCTCTCCCCCTCGGCCCCGCCCTCTGGCACAGCCCCGGATTGGGAGTATCTGCTGAGCTACACCAACCTGTATTCTAACCCTGGTCTTAAGTTCTTAGCAAACTGCTTCACTTATCCATACAAATCCAAGGTAGATTAGAAAGACTTTAGATGTTTAGCTAGACTATTGATTTGGGGACTTTGCACTAGCAACCTGCAAGTACATGTTCTAATGATTCTGTCTTATTAAAACCACACTCAGATTTAAGGAGTATTTGTGGAATGCCTTCAGAGTAAAAGAAACAATACTTTCACAGATTTCATGTTTTATAACATGAACAATTTGGACAGGGTCACAAATGGAACTGCCTCACAAGTGACAGAAGACAGGTGAGAGGCATAAAGCAACAGGTTGCAAAGATGGTAAGAGCAAAGTTGTTTCTCCAACGCCCTAAAGTTTCCTGAAAGAACCGAAAATTCTGAATTTTCAAAGTAAAAGACTATTATATAAAGAAATAAAATAAATAATCCTCTTCATCAGGGTTTCAACATCTGACTCCAGAATTTTTAGCAGGCTATACTGAATCCTGGCACAGAAAAATCAGATAGACTCGTGGTGAGTAAGTTCCAGGAAAACTGCAGTAATTCCCCCACTTGTAAAAGAACACACATTCACCTGTTGAAGTTGAACATAAACTGCATTCTGGAGGAATTTGGAAGCTTCAGGCTCTGCTTCTGGATGGCGAGGACACGGATGGCTTGGATGGATGCTTCTAATTCAGTCACCAGCATTCTTACACTGTAGGGGGAAAAGTAGGCCCTCAGTCAAGAGCAGAGATGTTCCTGTAATGTCTCACAGGCCGTGCCTCGGGGACTCAGTGCCATGCAGCAGCCAGGTCCCAGGCGAGGACCTGCAGCGTGGTCCACCCAAGCAGGAGGGGCACTGTGCTTGAGAAAGCCCATCCCCGATGGGGGCAAGAGGGGCTGCTGGGATTGAGTGAACCTATAAATGCCCACAGAAATACGCCTGCATTCATTCAAGTGATACAACCAACAGTAGCAGGCTATTTTACAAAATTTCAATTGTCCGTGGAAATTTTACCATTCCTTTTCGCTTGTCCCCTCACTCTGAGACAGGCTTAGTCTCTCTCACACCTGCAGCTATGATGCAATAGTTGTGAAGTTATTTTACTTTGCTGCAAGTGTCCTCACTCCCCATGTCACTGTGTCTGTCCTCTCTTAACACAGTAGGATGTCTTCCTGGATCTCTCCCTGAGTTCCTTGCTCCTGCTCCTCAGATCCTCAGATAAAGGACAAGTGAAGACACATGACCAGAAAAGGCACTGTGGACTTAACCGAAGTCCTCTGTGACCCCCTAGGTGAGTGCTACCCAACCCTCACCTTTGTTTCTCAAGGTTCTGCCCAGGGTGACATCCAGCCAGGAGAGTGGCCGAGGTCAATTAAAAGCTGTGTGGCTTGGGCTCGGGGACAAGTGCAGGAGCTGGTTCTGGAGCCGGGCAACTCCCCACCTCTGCTCCCATCTCTCCCGAGACCCCGCTGCCAAGCACTCAGGCTCCTTGATTTTCTTCCCTTCTTTTCTACTTTACTCCAAACCCTTTTCCTTTTCCTTTTTTCCCCTAATTATCCCCAGCTGGAGTGATTTTTCAATCACAGTACCTGAGAAAATTTCCTGCAGCTGAAAAAGAGGTCTCCAGAGGTCAATGCCCATATGCTGGTGCCTGAAGAGAGCCCCAGGCTGGGGGGGCCCTCATCAACACTCATGGGGCATCAGACATGTTGCAGGGTCGACCACCTCCAACAAGAGTTTGCTAAGACCCCAAGGCCCGCACAGCATCCCTGCTCACAAAAATGTAGTCGGCCCACATTGATTATTAAGATGCAAACATACAAAACTGCTCATGTTTCTTACTGAAATTATTTACGAGGTGGAAAAAGAAATTGTAATAGAAAAGAACAAATTTGAATCCATGTTAGATCTGTTCCTTTGGCTTTAACCCTGTGCCCTGTTTTCTAGGCTGACTTGCTAGCTCTGTGCCTTTTGTAAAAGAAAGTTGACTTTAGCCTGGCTCTGATCTTTAAGGATGTTAGTTCTTCTGCACTTACATAGAGATGGCAAGTTGCAAAATAGAGAATAACCTTTTTGTTTTGTTGGAGTTTTTACAGGGGCACCATGACCTGACCCACATGGACAGCTGCAAGAACAAAGAATTCCAAGAACAAATAATTCCTAGAGCAAGAAGTTTGCAATAACCATCCACACCTCCTCCGCTTTTTAGTATAAAAGGAGACTGAATTCTGACTTGGGGAAGAGGGTTCTCCAGTACATCAGTCTGCCATCTTCTGGGTCTGCCAGCTTTTCAAATAAAGTCACTATTCCTTGCCCCAACACCTAATCTCCCAATTTACTGGCCTGTTATGTGGTGAGCAGAGTGAGTTTGGACTCGGTAACAAGATGACTGCATCGGAGGTAGTATGTCTCGACTGTTTCCTCGTTTCCAATATGTAGCATGCACATAATTTATGATCTAGTGCAAATAATTCATCAAAAACAACCACAAAAAGAAACTACTTACCTAACTATCAACACTGAAGTCACAACTTATCAATTTTATATGCCATTTAACAACACAACCAAAAAACCTTATATAGGGACTTGATTCCAAGGAAATAAAATTATTTCTACTGCTTCAAAACTTTTGTTATCTCTTCTACTTTATTTTGTTTTGCTTATTGAAAGGAAAATAAAAGTCAAATCATTTTATTTCACGTATTTTGGTTATAGCTACATATTTTAAATACCACAAAAACGTTTAAATTGCAATAAAAAATTGTTCATATATTAGTATAAATATATATACACAATCAATGGGGATTAGGAAAGGAATGGACATTTACTAAAAATCCACTGCACATCCAGTCTTTTAGAAGCATATCCTGGAATATAAGCTGTATGATCCAGGGGTCCCCCACCCCCATTCTCAATGCCGAGTCCCTTAGTAATCAACTACCAAGGCACCAGCATAGAACCATGTGATCAGTATTTTAGGAATAAATGAGGGAATTAGCTCATTCAATTCTAAAACAAAAACCCTAAAATAAATACTGAACTTATTTACAGATAAAGAAAATGGGACCCAAAAAAGTAAAGTTACTTCCCCAAGGTCATAAAGCTAGTAACTAGTAAAGGCAGGGTTTGAACTCAGGTCTGCCTGATTCTAAACACTAAGGTGGAAATCCCATTCGACTGAGGAGGGTCCAGCAGCACAGCCTATCACCCTGTCTTTGTTCAGCTCTAACCTCAGACAGCACCCCATAACTATGGAACTCGAGGGTAAATGATAACAATAAGGATTTTATATCCAGTAGTTTTCTTAGGTCTCATTTACATGAAGTGTCATCAGGTCAGCAGAAAAACTGGGAAATGTGAGTGGGTCAGAGCTTTTTGATGATTAGAAACTCCATCTATCAGGACAGAGTGACATTCCCACGAGAGGCCACATGGACATAAACTAAAGGCAGGTCAGCAATGAAAACTAGCAAGACCCTGGAACTCAATCAGGAAGGGACCCTGCCATCCTCCACCCAGTTACCTCTTCATCCACATGGACACAAAAACAGAAGACCCAGGTTCCAGTCCAAATTACACCATCATGTATTCTCACCTATAAAAAGTTACGACTCTATGCTGTCTTAAGACAATTCCAACTCAAATATGATGACACCAATATCTCAGCAGAATGTCTATGTCTCCACTTCCTCTTTTTTAATAGGAGAATATTTCTATGGCCACAAAGCAGAAATCCAGTAAAAACTATGCATGAAGCCAGGTGAAAGTCTGCTTAAGAGACTTTGCTCTCACGCTCAATGAATGAAAACAAACTCAGAAAAGGTGGTCCTTCTCCCTAAGCAAGTGGGAGGTAGCCTAACTCTGTGTGCGTGTGTGTGTGTGTGTGTGTGTGTGTGTGAGGATGAAATACAATCAATCAAGTCTGGGATGTGTACAGATTTTTTTTTAATGTCACTGTCATTTCATGGGGAAGAGCCGAACTTTATAGTAATTTGAATCTAGTGTTCTGAGAAAGTCTCAAGATCTTTTGGTGCAGAAGGTGAAAGGGGAAAGGAAAGGAGGAAAGAGGTAAATGAAGCAAAGGAGTAAGAATACGGCTAGAGAAAGATAAGACATTAATATTGTTCCTACTTTCATCACATACAAATTAGGAACTGACTTTCCCCTGATGTCTTGTCGAGCACTGAATTGTAGAAGAGACGACAGCACATTTCTCACTGAGCTTGTCACTGTATGTGGCATTTTATAGACACAAATCATTTACCCTGATCAAACACTCAGCAGGTCGTAATTCTCCTATTTTGAGAGACAAGAAAACAGGAGTTCAAAGATGGTGTATAACTTGACAAAAGTTAGAGGACCAGTAAACAGGAGAGGATGGATTCAAACTCAGCTCTGACTGCAGAGTCTGCTCTTCCCACTCCCAGGACTGGAAAACCCTTAACATACAGGCTCCTTGCTCCCCTGTTGTGCTCCTGGCATCAAGTATTTCTCATGGCGATAGCCTCCAGTTCTCACAGACACAGCACTCTGTGCAATGACCTTGATCGGACCTTGATCATCTACCTGCCATGCCCACCAGGCTTCACCATACAGGCAGGATAGCTGGCTTTTAAGTGCATACAAAGCCACCCCTGGTCTAACCTGGGCTCTTCTGCGGCTTCTCCAGCCTAAAGGCAGCCATGAAACTGCTCACAGTTTGTACATGAGCCACACTACCTCTCTCCATCTGTCTCCCCACCTATACTTCTTAGCTATGACCATTTTGATAATCTTGGAAACAAATTTTTAAAAAACAGAAAAGAAAGGACTGTGGAACAAGTACTTAATACTTACAATTTTAAATGACAATTTACAAAGTGAGTATTTACAAACCAAATCTACCTTTCTAGATGTCAGGTTTAAGCAGTTAAAAAATATAATAGCAAAAAATTCTCACTTACAAAATTAACAAAAACATAAACAATAATCTGGAATAAACTCAAAAATAATGCCCATGTTCTAAATGGAGAAACTACAGGACTGTACTGAGGGGTAAAGTGGTGTAAATATAGAGACATCAACATATTGCACGGAGGAAAACAGTTTTTTAAAGATGTAAGTTCTCCTAAAAATAACTCAAAACTTCTAAAAACTCCCATGAAAACTCCAATCTGATTTTTTTTAACTTGAACAAAATATTTTAGAATTCTTCAGGAATAATAAAGTCATAATACTCACCAAGAAAATTTGGGATGGAAGAAAAGAATAAAAAAGAATCACACTGTTAGATATTAAATAAATTTTTACAATATGTAAGATATGGTGCTGGAGTAAGAAAGGAAGATTGACAGAAAGGAACTATGAGCTCAAAAAGAGACTAGTGTACATAAGTATTTTGTACAGGTGGGATTTCAAATCAAAGAGTAAAGTATATATTCAATAATTGTCCTGGGACAATCAGAGAATTGCCTGGAAAGAATTCTATTCTTGTTATAATGACCACAAGATAAATTATAGACAGTGATGTAAATATTAAAATGTACTAATGACAGCAAACACAACTCTTTGCTCATATTAACTCAACTTACCCTCACTATAACAAGTACTACTATCATCTCCATCTTAGAGACTAAAAAATCCTACAGAAGAGATTTATTCCATTATAAAAAGTATTTCTAAGAATAATACCAAAGATAAAACCCATAAGGAAAAGATTTACTATCTTAAGAATATTTTGGGCCACAACAAAAATAAACAACCCCCTGAACAAAATGAAAGGCAAGCAATGTCAAGAAAAAGCCATGTGATAAATGTTGATGAAGATAAGGAGCTAATGTTCTTAACATACAAAGAGCTGTCACAAAGCAACAAGATGCTCTCTCACTTAAATGTCTGCAAAGGACAAAAGGGATTATTCACTTTAAAAAATTCAAATGGGTAATGAGTGAAAAATGCTTAATACCTCACTGATCATCAAATGTAAACTTAAACAGTGAAAAAGCACTTTTGCTCATTGTATTGGCAAATATTTTTAAAAGACATACTAGCTAGTGTCTCTCTGTGGGAGAACAAACTGTGAGTAATCATTTTGGAGGATGTCAATGGACATGTTAACTCTGAAAAGCGTACATACACACTGACTCAACTCCACTTCTATGAATTGTTTCCTTTAGAAAAAAAAAAAAATCAGTCCAAAAAGATGTACCACTCAGGGCATTTACACAGCACTGTTTACAATGGTGGGAAGAAACACTGAAATGAAATCATATCCAGTGATAGAGAATTGGTTACATAAATAATTCTACATCTTTTCATTCTGCACTGGAGAAGGAATTTCTAGAGTCACTTGAAAGGAACCTGTGATGAATGTAAATGTCACATCCAGGGACTAAATTTCCAGAAGCCTTAACTAAAGAATACTCATACAAGATCACAGAAATGTCTATACAAGTACAATGTCAGTCAAACATCCTTTCTGACAGTGGAAAATGGAAAAAACCTAAGTGTCCACCATCAAGACGATGCAGTAAATCTCGGTGAGCTGCGGGCTCTGAGGGAGCCGGCGTTTTGCCGTGGTCTAGGGCCTTGTCCACAGCACTCTCCAACCAAAGGTGTCCGTGCACAAGAGACCACACCCGCACATCAGGAGACCTCTCCACTCTATCTGAAAGGACTGGGTGAGTCTGGAGGAAGGAAGTCTATGATATACCCCTGAGTGAATAAAGCGAGTTGCAGAAAAACATACAGTATGGTCTAATTTTTCAATAAAGCATATATACACACACATATGCATAGATTTCTCATATATGTGTATATATACATATGTCATAGGCATAAAGGTCATGAAATACATACACCACATTGTCAAAAGCTTTTACTCTCAGGAAATAGGAGGGGAAGTTGGGGCCTTTCATTTTTCACTCAATACCACTCTTCTGTACCACTTAATTTCTCTGTACCACCTCATTCCTCTGTACCACCTCAGTTCTCTCTTCAGTATTTCAGTTAAGTATACATGGAATTTAGAAGTTTATTTAAGTCCAAAGTAAAATGAACGATGCCTCCACAAGGCAGAATACTATACTGCTCATTAAAAATCATGCCAGGGGAGATTGAATATTGTAGAAAAACATGAAACAAGCCGAATGGAAAATGGAGGTCTCCACATATGTGTTTCATGACAGAGGTGATACCCACTGAGGAAAAGAACAGAAAATAGATGTTAAAGTGTTAATTATTATCTCTGAGTAGTGGGACAAGGATACCCTCGTTTGCCCCTTTTTTCAGACTTACTATATTAAATACATATTATTTTTCATCTGAAAAAAGCATTTTTAGGTGTGTAGTACCACACATTGGAGAATAATACACGAGTACTTACAGAAACAAATAACTAGGAGACACCGCAGCAGCGTCACACAGTGTAGAACAGGCGATCCTGAATAACACCTCGCAGTTACATAAGGACCCACAAAGTGAGAGCACATGCTCTAGCAGGGCGTAGCCCCTTTCTATTTGTCAGTTGTGTCTTCAGGGCTGAGGCAGTTCTGAGCGCGGCCAGTGTCAGTGCTGGTGTCTGGATTGATGCCACTGGAAGTGAGGGCACCTGTAAGCCGAGAGGAAGAACAGAAATCATCTTCTGCCTTTTCTGCCTTGTTTGTTACTTTAAAAGAGAGGCACAAATAAGATAAACTTCCCTACTGAAATTTCAGTAATGAAACCATTTTTAAATTCTTCACCGCTTATATTCTGCCTATAACTGTCTTTTCAAAAAAGCATCATATTTATTAAATGTTAATCAACTTCAGTTAATTAAGTCCCGGTTGAAACTTTCTATTAAAGAACATGAAACGTATTACGTAAAAGCACCACGCCTGCAGTGACCAGCTCAGCTGTCTTGACGGCAGTGCAGTCAGCCCGCACCATCCCGTGGCCCTGAGCTCCTGATGCTGGTAAGAGAGCACGCTGCCGCCTCAGATGGAGAGAAACAGTGAAAGCATTTTCTGAAATCTACAGCACTAAAAAAACATAACTGAAAAGTCCCAGGCACCTTTGAGGCTGTCATTTTTTGTTTCTCACCAACCCCCGTCAATGAGCAGAACCACCCCATTCCCGAGCCATGGGACTCACGTGGGAAGAAGTTTGGGAGAAATTTCCAGGTTTAGAATGTAACCAACTATATGTAGAACTCTGACAAAGGAAAAGATGAAATACTCTGATTTGAAGACCCCCAAAGTATTCTCCTAAGCCTTAGTAGCTGGAAAGGCTGGGCTTCTCCCAAGCCACTTATTTACTTCACAGCCAGTGAGCATCTCCCACAAACCCTGTTTCCCTGAGTCTGCTGGGAGCCTCAGGCACACTGTTGCTGTCGATCTTGTAACTCACGGGGCAGAGACGTGTGTCTCACGCCTTCAACCCTCACAGAGGCTCGCCTCCTAGCCTCACTGTCTGAACTTGGCCCCATTTTCTCACCTGCTTATTTAGTATGTTATTCTGTAAGCTGCCTGAAATGCTTTTTGGAACAAGTCAGAAGAATGAGTGGGTAGATAAATGGACAGTTGGACAGGTGAGAGATGGACAGACAGACACAGAGACTCCAAGAAAAGGGGAAGAAAATTTCCCGTGCAAAACCTTCTTCTTGTCAGGGAAGAAAACCACCACGGAGAAGTGTGAAGAGGCAGGTGGCTTAGGACTCTTTCCTTGATTCCGTGAAAAATCACACCAAGAGATGAGAGGGTAGAACTATAAATAATAAAAGAAAAAAACTTGCATGCTTGAAAAACAATCTACAATATGTACTTTCTAAAGAATAGTTTCAAATCAGAAGGGCCCAATAACACAATCCTTGGGTATTTATAGAATTGAGAATCTCATCTCCAAACCACAAGGCATCCCTTTGGAGCACTGAGAGACTACAGGGGGCGGTCATAAAGCCGTCACCGCAAAAGCTATGCTATCCTGCGCTTACAAGGAACGAGCAGCTGTGCTCGGGCTGCTCACGTGCGTCATTTACACACCACAGCACCTCTACGGGGGGGACTCCTAGCGATCCCCGTCTCTGCAGGACAGAAAACAAGTCCTGGAGAGGCTAAGCCGACCTACCAGTTCTCCATCTCACAGAACTGGTCACTGCAGGGCAGGATAAGAACTTAGACCCACGTTTGTAACCAAGGTACTACCATGCTTTATGTGCTTTTTCTGTGCATAATAATTTGTTTCTGGCATGAAAGGATATTTAATAAGTGTTCAGTTGCTTTGTCTATCTCATTAGCTCACAATCAGTCTTTATACTGTTGAATTGTATTCTTTTCCCCTGGAGAAAGGAACGGAAAGAGCGGGGGTCAGAATGAGTTGGGGCTCCATTCTTTATCTGGTACCTCATCTCATCCAAGTCCCCAACCAGAGAGAAGGAGCAAATGTTCTCTCCATGTTTTAAAGAGAGGGCTCCACTGATGGTGACTTACTCAACTCCAAAACCGAGGCTGGGGGAAGGGCACATGCAGCAACCAGAGCAGTATCAGCTGTAGGAAGGCGAAAAAAGCTCACTGGAGGGCTTAGGGGGTCAGCTTGATTTAATTTCAATCAATAAAACAAGAACACACTAAAAATAGTAGCATGCAATGGATTTGCTCTTTCTTGACATCTAGCAAGTTTCCACAGCCCACATGTAACATTATTGTGAACCAGCGAAAGGAAGAGTCTACAGACAGGAAAAATCAATGCCACAGGCAGGCTGAAACCCAGGCTGGAGGAAAGAAAGAGGAAGGGCATAGTTAAGAAGAAGTGGGGGAAGGCTGGAAAAAAGACATCATTGCAAGGGCTCTCAAGCGTCAATCTAACAATCATATAACCATTCATTGAAGAGAGAGTTACTGAGTTCCTATTTTGTGCAAGATTGTACAGAGGGATAAGCAAAAGCACAGTGACCATGGTGGCAGCAAGTGGCGGGGCTCAAATACAAGTAACTTCTGATCTTGGTACCTTGCACACTTTTCCTCAGTATAAAGGCAAAAAAAAAAAAAAAAAGAGTAAAATAATACTCTGTAAACTCAAAGTATTGTTGAAAAAAAATAAAGAAGGCCTAAATACCTGGAGAGACACACCAAGTAGGTTCCTGGATCAGAAGACAGTGCTCTTGGAATGGCAGTGCTCCCCAGAGTGATCCATATATTCAACCTGGTCTCCATCAAAATCTCAGCGGGCTTCTTTGCAGATACTGACTAGCTGCTACCACAATTCATATAGGAACTTGAGGGTCTCAATAACCAAAATTATCTTGAAAATAAACAACGTGAGAGGACTTATAATTCTCAATTTCAAAACTTACAACTGTATCTCCAGGTGACATTACAGGCCATTTTTAACTTATTTACTGTGTTTATCCTTATTTTCTAAATTCTCTACAATGAATATAACTGTTACAATAAGAAACATAAAAAGTGAGGTATCTTTTAAAACGCACACCGATTCATTCATTGGGAAAATAATTTTAACTATAAAAAGGTAAACAAATACCTAGTGAAAAAGGACCACTTAAAAAAAGAGTGCATTTACATTTTCCATACAATGAAAACTGAAAAGCACAAACACATCAAGTTTCTAGGGAGATTTGTGGAACATATCAATAGTTATTTTCATAAATTCTACCTGAACAATGAAAACCCAAGAAAGGGAAAGTCGTGACTGACAGTCAACTTCATATACATGGAGAGCAAAGGCCTAGAAATCACAGTTCCTTTAACTCTGCTACTAACTCAGTAGGAGAGGAAATTCCTCACTGAGGGGACAGTGGGATTCCATGCATAAGACAGGATACACAGTAGAAACTGCACTAGACACGGGGGTGACTTTCTTAGAAGAATTCTCAAGTTAGAACATTGCTGAAAAACTATAAAAACACAGACAGATTAAAACACACATACATATATGTTATATATAAATATATGAAGCCTGCTCCTATGTTGCATAGAAATACAAACTTATGTTTGTTCATTTATGGGCACTGATTACTTTATCCCAGGTAGAATATTTTAACTAAAACAAATAATCAGTAATAAACTCCTCTTGTCAAAGCTAGTTGATAAGTTACTCTGCTATGTAACCATAATCTGTCTAAGATAGATCAAAAATTAGTGAAAATATCTTTGTATGGTTTCTCCAACTCTACTCAGAATTCCAAACAATTTTAAAATAGATCTGAGCAGTACTTCTATATTATCTTTTCCCTTGTGAAATGAAAAACAGAGTCTGTTGTCAAAATTCTATCCTTACAATGATTCACAAGCACCGTATCCTAACAAAACTGCTGGCCAACAAGGCACTATCCAGACACTGTGACCAAACAAATGAAACACAAGGAAGACAGTGACCCTATTCTGGAGGGCTTATAATCTGTGTCAACTCTGGGGTTTTTATTTGATTGGTTAGCAAAATAAAATTAATCAACTACTTTCTTCTTTGAGCATTCTGTAAGTCATGACTCTGTTTTTAGTGTCATGAGCAGGAAAGATTTAAGCATAACTTGATTAGGTCAATTAGCAATAATCATCACTGGAGGGTGAGTAATAAAGAAGTTAACTGATAGCAATTCTTCTGCCTACATGAGACCTAAAATAAACCTACACTTATCTCTGCAAGGAAAATGAGGAGATGAGGTCCCCTATCAGAAAAAAACTAACAAGAAATCAAAAAAGTAAACTTTTTCATTAACTACTCCGGGAAAGAGTGGAGCCTGGTGGTGAAGAGCACAGATGCTGGGGACAAACATGTGGGTCTAAATTCCCACAGAATCACCAAGTAGCTGTGCCCCTGAGAAGTCAGTGAGATTTCTGCATCTCAGTCTCCTCATCCATAGACCGGGGACAACAACAGTACCTGTCTCCTAGAACGGTCCTAAGAATTAATTTATTTTATATATAAAAGTTTATATAAAATACATTAGATCTTATATATGACCCCAAAAGCACAAGGAACAAAGAAAACAGAGATAAACTGGAGTTCAACAAAATTTAAAACTTTGCTTCAAAGGACACCATCAAGAAAATGAAAACAATACACAGGAGAAAATTTTTTCAAATCATTTATCTGATTAGGAATTTGTATCTCCAAGATTAAAAAAAAAAAAAAAAAAACTCCTACAACTCAACAGTAAAAAGGCAACTCAATTAAAAAATGAATAAAGGATCTGAAAAGATATTTTTCAAGGAAAATATACAAATGGTCAAAAAACACAATGAAAAGATGTTCAATATCATTAGCTGTAAGGGAAATCAAATCAAAACCACAAGGAGAAACTGCTTCACACTCACTACAATAGGTTATAATCAAAAAAGGAGCAACAAGTACTAATGAGGACACAGAGGAAGTGGCCCTCGAAGCCCTTGCTGGTGAGGATGTAACATAGTGTGGCCAGTTTGTAAAACAGCCTGGCAGGTCCTCAGAGAGCTGAACATTTGGTTTCTGAATGACCCAACAATTCTGCTTCCTGGGAAAATATGTAAGAGAACTGAAACATATGTCCACGTAAAAACTCCTACAGGAATGTTCACGGCGCCATTACTCATCACAATCAAAAAGCAGAAACAACCCAAATGCCTATCACCTGATGAATGGGTAAACAGAGGGGCCCAGGCATACAGTGGAATATTATTCATCAATAGCAAAGCATGGATTATTGACACAGGCCACAACATGGACAAACATTGAAAACGTTACTCAGTGTGAAAGAAGTCAACTACAAAAGATGGTTCCATCTATATGAAATGACTCGATATACATGAAATGTCCAGCACAGGCAAATCCATACAGAGAGAAGAGTGGCTGCCTGGGGCTCGGGGAGGATGGGGAAGATGGGAATGACTGCTAATGTGTATGGGGCTTCCTGTTGGGGTGATGAAAATGTTCTAAGACTGACTGGGATGAACAATTCTGGGCATAGAGTAAAAACCAGTGTAAATTTTAATGGGTGAATTGTATTAAAACTGTTAAGAACAAAAGCACATCGGGCCAGTACCTTCCCATAGTAAATGCAAATTGCTAACATTTATTACAGAAAGAAGAAACTGCCCTCAACATGAAAGCAGGAGATCAGCACATGTGAGTTAGCTGAAATTGGACAAGAGCACTTCACTTGAAACAGTTGTTGAGTGTACATGAAATATTCAGACAGGACAAGGAAAATCAGTTTGACGTCACGAAGAAGCATTCTGCTTCAAATGCAGATCAAGGATTCGGCAAGGCCAGCTGCTAGAAATGACCAGAGAAGAAACCTGGTTCTTAAAACAAGCACCAGAGCCAACAAGGAAATGGTGGTGAGGAAAGCAGGCAGCCGAAAATCTGGAACAGTTTGCTACAAATAATTTCTCCACTGAAAATTCAAAAATAAAATGAAAGTGATGCAATGCTGTGTTGACCTCACGTGAATGGGCTTCCTCCGGTGCTCGACAGTTCTGTAACCCCGAATGAGAGACTCAGGAGAATCAGCATGGCCCCTGGGAGTCCCCAGGTAACTGCCCACCAGCACGCTGACCACCATCACATCTGCCAGGGTTGAATTGCAGAGAAGAGACCAACTTCTGAAAGGCGAAGGAAATGTTAACAAGGGAAGAAAAGGCTGTGGTCAGTCCTGGAACAGAGGCCCTGAGAGCAGAGGCCAGAAGGCTGCAGGTGAACTGGAGTGGCCCTGGGACAGAAGGGATGACGGGGGAGCAGATCTCAATTCTCTTCTCTCTCTCCCTTGGGTAGGAGTGATAAAGCCTGCATCTTTCTCACCTGGAACTGTGGATTCTGGCTGGCAGAAGTCTTACTGACATGGAATGAATTACTCAAGACTCTGTGGAAAAAGTAAAGAGAGCAAGAGGGAGTAGTGAGCCAACTCCACGAGCCTCTCAAATGCTCCCATATTTACTGTGTATAACCAAAGGAAAAAGTCATTAACAGTTGTGAGATAGTAAGCAGGAACTTGGGGAAAGTCGGGATGAGACAGAGGTTGTAGAATCCACAATGAGTACAAAGGTGTAGTTTAACTTTAGGGAAATCATGGGGATAGGGGAACAAGATACATTCTTTAGATATGTTAATTACAAAGCAGACCACCAGACCAGGTAGGCCCTTGTTTTGGGGATAATAGACTACCTAACAACACACAAGCCCAGCGTTTATAGCTGAGAGCCTGAGTCCTTGCTTTGTAATGAGCAGAGTGCTATCTAAAACCTCAACTAAGCAAGCAAAGCATTGTCTCTGCTTTTTAAGGCAAGGAGACAGGAGTGAGGATGCACAGGCGCCTGCTTGCAAAGCAGTTACTAAGCACATTTTTTCTTCTTAAAGTTGACAGGTGGCTGGGGTCTGTTACAATTTTTTAACCCAATCATGTGATCCCAAATGGAACCATTATGAAGGACATCCTGGGATGACAAATCCTGGCTCTGGGTCTTTTCCTGCCAGCTTCAGCCACTCTAGCAGGGTCTAGACACATCCCTGAATAACGATCCCACAGAACCACCCACATTCTTAACTCCTGGTTCTTGAAACTTAATTTTAACTCTACACAACTTAACATAGAAAAGTTTCAGAAATAAAAGATATTATATTCTTTTATACCTCATCATAAGACTGATATTTCTGATTGCTCTAAGCTGCTTCTATTTGGTAAAGCACCTAATTCTGCAGGTGAATTCAGTACTTTCCATTGGGCATAACTAGCCAGTTTGGGGTCACTAACTTCTATTGGTCAAATACCGATACACTTAATTGATTTCATTGTTCATCAATTTCAGCCAGGAGGAGAGGGAGTGTCACCCTGTTCCTCAGCCCACCCTC
This sequence comes from Camelus bactrianus, assembly GCF_048773025.1. Taxonomy (NCBI): domain Eukaryota; kingdom Metazoa; phylum Chordata; class Mammalia; order Artiodactyla; family Camelidae; genus Camelus; species Camelus bactrianus. The sequence continues at coordinate 47,387,496 of NC_133557.1, read as the reverse complement.
AACTCTTTTCTCATCAGCAACTCAGACCTCCTGAAAACAAAACAAAGCATTTGTTTCCCTTCTACACTTTCCACAAACCCAACAGGAAACATCAGCCTGGAGAAAGAATTCAACACAAGTGTTGAAACAAAAATCTATAAGCCTGAAGCAACTCCATCTCCGACTCATGATACACAATGCCATGAGAGTAACTGTGTCAGGCCAAAATCATGTGTGAGCCTGACCACCTGATTTCTATTCTTCAAAGGAAGGAAGGTTTTCATAATTTTTATTATCACTCTTGTCATTGTTTCTGATTAAGACAAAAAATAATTTATCAAATAGTTAAGCACTGCAATAACAGATTTTTTTTGTATCAACTACAGAAGGCATTCAGAGGGGATAGGAAAACCCACCTCCGTAAAAAATGCAAAATTTCTTCCCCTGTTAAGAACACGTATACAAAATGCAACAGAGGATTCAAATTCTTGTGGAAAGGAGCAAAAGCCACAGAATCAAAGCAAAGTCATTACTATGAGTCAATTCAAAATTCACTGGACAAACATACTCAATGCATTCAAAGAATTTTAAAGGCACACTGCAAATCATTCACTTAATGATCTGCAGGCTAGAGGAAGAATTTCCCTTTTTAACAGACAACAGAAATCAATAGGGTACCCCACCAAACAAGGACCAAAGAACAATCAGGTTTTTAACAGTTCTGATAAATCAGCATGTTCTAAAGATCAAAATCCAGAAATTTTAAACATTCATTCACACCACAATGAAACAAGCACACACACAAAAAAGAAAACAAAGAAACTAAGAACATAGATCATGTACATAGATCAATGAGAACTTCTTGTACCACTGGAAGAAAGAACAAGCTATAGCCTTTTATTTGAAAACTAAAACTACTTTTAAAGATAACTGCTAAAACACATTTCATCATTCATGTTGCCTTGAAAAATCTGAGGCACTTTTATCTGATCAGAAAAGCAATTCTGAGCAATACTATGTTACAATTCAGAGCCAGTTTGCTTTAGAAGAAAAAAGAAAGGCTACTGTTTCTCATATCCTGCACAAAGTGTGAAGGGCCTCCCTGCGGCTTTCTCCTCCCATTTTCTAAGCTCATGCTCCCCAACCCTTCTGAAACAAGTATGAGAACCTGTTATTCCCACCAATATGCCAAATGACAAAAGAATATCAACATATTTGTGGAAATATATGCCTACACCTTAAACTGGAGGAGAAAGGTATCAGAAGCCTATATGGAACTTATTTCTACCTTCCTGAAATCACACACACAAACGTTCACACAGACACAGAAACAGACACAGACACATACCCCCTGAATTACTGGGAACTGCACAAGCTTAGGACTTCCAACTTCTAGAAGATAATTTTGTAGTTCGTTTAAAATTTTGAAAGCCTTGATCATCTGCTAAACCATCCAAATATCAAAGATACCCAATTAGCCTTCTGTGTAGAATGCAATTTCCCATGATGGCAAAACAGTCCCTAAGAAATAATGGATCCAAGCCTCGTGTTTATCACTAGCTATGATTGTTTTTAAGCACAGAAACAGATTCTGAAATTATGTCCCAACAAGATTTATTCTTAAATAGCATACGTGTTTAATTGTCTATGCAGAGACTAGGTCCCATGATAGTGTTTAAGAGCTATTTTGTGTATTGCAATATTTATTTTTAAGTGCAGACAAGGAGGGTGGGTATTACTCAGTTGTAGAGCACCTGCTTAGCATGCACAATGCCCTGGCTTCAGTCCCCAGTACCTCCAAAAACATAACTAAAAATAAGTGCCTATTTAAAAATAGGAATAAAGTTATAAAAAAAAATGCAGACTAAAAACCACTTCAACCTAGGAGCCACAATTATAATAATAAAAAAAAGTGTTTCTATCAAATATTGACTATATGCCAATCACAGAGACAACCACAAATCACACCTGATAACCAACACGTGTGATTCTCAGCAACCCTACTAAGTAGACACGGATGAGAAACCCGGCACTGAGGATGAGGAGACGGAGCTCGGAGGAGTCAGGGACGCTGACTGTCCTGCTCCCCGTGACACCACGTCAGCACAGGACAAGCGCTGACAGAGCTACACTGAGGGGACACCCAGCTACACGGAACCTTGGGGGACTTGGGAGTCCCAGAAAACACTAAAAATTGTTCAGTGAAAAGCCAGTTCAAATATATTACACTGTGCCATATCCTTTAAACAGGGAACATGACTGAGACTTTTTGATTCCTCCATGTCCTTTCTGCCATCATCAATTATTTGCACTCTCAGCATGACGAGTGATGATCTGGACCCCTTATGAAGTGCACTCAGATGGCAGAGGTTTTAAAGCTGTTTTATGAAGTTTGTAAGACTCTGTCTATGCCTCACACAGGCGGTCATCCATCACTTCTCACCGGTGTGGATGTACCACATGAAATCACACCTTTCTGCTTTTTAAAATCCCTTCATCTAATCCAGACTTTTCAACAGCAAAGAAGAAGCTCAACCACAGACAGTGGACAGCTTTTCACCAAATGGACTCGAACAGCCCATCGGACTACCTGGAAGCCCTTTACTTCTATTAAACCCACTTCCAGGTACTTCATCGTTTTCTGACTGGTGGACTTGGCCTCTGACTGGCCTACTCAGAGAGCTCCCAGCTGTACATCCGGGGGTGGGAGAGGACCCTGCTGTCGGAAGAAATCAGTGAGGAAGGCAGACATACTCCAGGCAGGTCTGCATGGGTAGAAGTACCATAACGTGCTCAGAAATTATACCGTCAGCACCCCTGGGCTCCCATGGAGTGGTTTCACATTAACCAAACTCATGAGACACTGATGGAAGAAAACCAGAAATTTAACATATTAATGTAACAGAAGACATGAAACTATGAACCAGACTGAAATATCAGATTTCAACCATGAGTACATATTCTCCTCCACGGCCCAATAACGGGCAGGCAGTCACATGGCAAGCATGGACAGAAGCAGAGCAGGAAGGGTTTCTAGATTAACTCAATGGACAAAATTTCTGTTATATCAACAGATCTACTGCCTGGAAAACAACTAACGCTAATCACGGTGCACTCTTCATGGACAGTGGCCGAGACACGACTGTGAGCACCTGTGTAACTCTCCTTTCCCTGTCCTTTATGGGCTAACTGATGCACAGATGTACAGAGATACAGGCATGCAGATACCTCTAAACACCCAAAGCCCATCCCTGGAAACCTGGAAACCAGACAGCCAGGGTTTAAATACCAGCTCTGCCACTTACTAGTTCTGTAACCTTGGACAACTCACCCTCTGTGTGCCTCAATTTCCACATTGTAAAACTGGGATAACAATCAAACCTTCCTTACTCGCTTGTTGAGAAGGTTGAAGGATTCATTTCTGTAAAACTCTCAGAAAAGATTGTAGCACATTTTTGGTGCTAAACAAATGTCAACTTAATATTAAAGTAATATACAAGTCTCCTTTCTAATCATCTTCTGTGTTTCCTGGCTAGTCTAAGTCCCAAAGGAAATCCTTACTACTTCTTTTATAAACTCTTGGGGAGCACCCTTTTTTTACATCCCACCACCTGCTTAAACTGAGGGAGGGGATGCCTCCTCCCAACTCCTCTGGGCCATGGAGAGTGCTTCTCACTTCACACCCCTGACCCCTGGCCCACGGCAAGCCCTCCTCACATTAACAGAGTGAAGTGTGAGTCAGGGGAGACAAGCAGGGCATGTGAAACCCTTCTTTCCCTCCAGGGTTGGCCACCCTTGGGAAGCACCTGGGATGCTCAGCTCCATGGCAGGACAGCCCTGTGCATGATGGGGCAGACCCTCTCAAGGGAAGGCTCTCTATGGACCAGAGCTATGTGGGACTGGGTGACTCTTTACTTCTGGGACACAGCATCATGACACTCATTTTCACACAGCCCTCAAGTTCATGGAGAATGTGGCTTTATCAGTAACAAAGAAGACATTTATCGCCTGCCTACTCTTGTGTCATCTCTCAGTTGGCTGCTGGAGACAACATGTGTATAAGTATTGGATCCCCTTAAGCCCCAACATATATGAAGTAACAAAAAATTCTGTGGCTTAACGTTGGTTCAGGGTGACTGTGTAACATTTCTGACTCGGCTGATGCTAAATTATGGGTATAGGAACTATGGAAACTCCTCAAATATCTTTCATCATAAAACCAGCTTTTCTTATTTTCCTGTTTCTTAGTAGTTGCCAAAGACTATAAAATGATGGCTTCACACAAAAAAGCAGCTGAAGTTTATGAGCCCTCTTGACATACCCACTGTCGTAAACACTTAACATAATTTCTAATCCTCACACTTCTACAAAGCAGATACAAGTGTCCCCATCTCACAGACGAGGGAATAACTCAGAACGAACTGACTCAGGCTCACGTGGCTCAGTGGCAGCACGTGCAGACAAACCCAAGTCAAAAAACTACACCCCTTCCTATACGTACCAAATCTCCTTCCACCAATTAACACACAGCAGCGGGGTCAATACTCAGGGAACTCAGTACACTTTTCAGCTTTAAGGTGCTCCAGAGGCTGCTTCTACATGTTTTATACTATCCCGGCTCACTGGTTTCTAACACTGGAAGAAAAGTCCTATTTTGCCATGGTTTGCACAGCAAGTCTGAAATGTTCACAGCGAGATGACAGAATAAAACTAAGATATAAGCAGAATAATTTTTCCAGGTAGACAGACATAATGGACATTGTGCTATTCTGAAGCATTAGGCAAAGAAATCAAAATAAAATAACGTTGTTTAAGCCTTCTTTTACAAACAGGAAAATTAAGACTGTAAGAAGGTGCAACAGCGCCACCTATGGCTAAAAAGACCTTCCAGGTTGCCTGGAAACATGCAACACAAAAATTGCCTGTAGGATCAGAAACAAGAATCAGAAACTAAAAGCTTATGTAGCACATACTGCACTTGGCTTCAGGGGAAGGGAGGGGTATTCAGTATTTAATCTGATATTGCTAATACTCCTGAATATAAACAAAAGATATAGGCTCATGGAAACTCATCTTAGAAGAGGAAAGAATCCAGTCCAGCCACTTCATTTTACAGGAGGGAAGACTGAGACCTGGGATCTGTCCTTCTGGCAATCTGCAGCAAATCTCTCCTAGGCCTCACGTTTTGCACTGTAGCAAAACCCAACAGATCTGTACTAGGTCTATATTCATAAAAGTCACGTCTGTATTTTTCCAGCAGTAGGTAATGTAAGTATCTTGCAAAATACTTCTCAAAGAGCCCGGAAATCATACAAGTTTGTTGAAATACAAAAACATTTATTTACATGTTAAAACAGCATGAGCTTTATTCTCTCTATTAAAAAAGTGACATGTCAAATTAATGTTTTGATATTTTAAAACCTGTTAAGGGTGCAGAAAAAAAATCAAAGTTTTCTTTAATCACAAAAGAGAGAAGCTTATTCCCTGAAAATGATCAATGTGGATTTTTCTAAACTTAAAGGTTCTGGTCAGATTCCCACGAATTTAAAATTCTGAGTGGATGGTTACACAGCAACATGAATTCTGAGTTGTAACAATACACATTCTGTGTAAATAATCTTCAAGGTCGTCTGCTTAAGGCAATTTAACTAGTCCCTGTCTCACTAGAATGATACAGATTTCATTAAAACTTCATACAGCACAAAAAAAAAAAAACTGAATCCTTGTTACTTTAAGCCATATTCATATATATCATATATATACATATTGAATATGCATCAGAAATAAGCCACCCTCTTTAGTATTCAGAGTTGATCCTTCTAAACGATCTGTCATTGTGACAGCACATTTTTATTAAGCACCTCTTGGGTGCTTTGTATACAAGGCATCTAACGATCACTGTCAGAAAATGTAAACGTTATTACTCAAATTTTACAAACGAGGAAATGTACTTAAGCCATGAAAACAACTTACATATTCATCATCAGGAAAGAAAAGAGTAAAGATTTTACTTACTATATTCACTGACAATCTTTTCTTCCATAGTAAGACAACATAAAACCAATTCAGTCTTTGTAAATTGTTCTGTCAATAAGCACCACTAGAGAAAAACAAGTAACATCATTAACAATGGTTAGAATTTCAAAGCCCACTCCTCTTTTTCACTATAATCATTTTTAATGTTTTGTTTTTAGTGCTTACAGAGCACTAAAATAAGAAAAAAAAACTTTCTAAGTCATTACCTGAGAATAAAACATTTGTGAAAATGTACAATTTTAATTTTGCCACTCTGTCTCAAATTCTCACTGGTGTCTCTCCTTTGAAGTCCTCATCAGGCTGAGATCACTAAAATCGGTCATTTATGGACTCACAGGAGTCCGGGAAACCACTCAACGGGAGGCTGATTAGAGGAGCAATTAAGAATGCATCCTGTGCAGCCTGGGTTCCAGCCCTGAGCTTGCCACCGCCAGCTGCATGTGATTTGGGACAAGCTGCTCCATCTTTCAATCCCTCAGCTGCAAAAAAGGAGACACTGATACCTACCCTCAAACACCTGCTATGAAGTAAAACATGAGGAAAGCATTTTAGCCTTAGGTAGGTGTCCACAGAGAGCGAGTATGGTCATTATGATGATGAGGATGGCTGTTAATAAATTAAGCTAGACCAAAAATTAGAAATCACCATAAAGGAGAAACATTTTAAGTCAATCAGCATTTACTTATGGATGGAATGCAGAATATTCTATTGATTTTTTTAATAAACCAAGTTTTGTCCATTGATTATAGATTTACAGGTTCATAGACAAGTCTCCAGAAAAAGAATTAGAGGCCTCTAACCTCTGAATACTAAGAAAGTAAAGTTTAAAAAAAAAAAATCAGGGTGGAGATTATACCTCATTTGGGAGAGTGTGTGCTTAGCATGCATGAGGCCCTCAGTTCAGTCCCCAGTAACTGCATTTAAAAACTTTTTTTTTTAAATGGAGAATTAAAGCAAAAAGATGGAGGAATACAGAATTTTTTTAGAGACTCAACTCAGATTTAAGATGAGGAAAAAACATCCATTTCTCTGAGGAAATCTTGAGAACTAGGTAAACTGGATCTGAGATGTCTAGTCTTTTAACATTATTCAAGAATTCATATTACCAAATCTTAAAACTACCTGATAACCCACAGTGGTTATACTGATCATAACAGCTGCCAACACGGATCGAGTTCCGGCTAGGACTGCTCTGTTCTGACATCCCTGCCCCTGACGCCTCACCAGGCTGAGAGCACTAAATTCGGTCATTCATGAGCATCTCGTATAAGTCCTCACTTTGTGCTTCACACTTCCCCCTCACCAGCCCCTCTGAGGGAAGCACTGTTATCATCTTCCCCACCTGCAGTTAAGGCCACAGAGGCACAGAGATTAAACCCATTCCAGGTCACATCGGCATTAAAGGACGTCTATATTTCTGCTGTTTTGCTACTGACAAAGGAATCTGAGATATCAATTCAAGAGACACTGGTAAATAATCAAGTCTGTCAGGTCTTCACCTCAAAGAGCAGATAATATAAATTTCTGATGTAAGATGAGGCTGTCACCACAAACTGACTCAGCTTGAAATTAATATCCAAGATGAAGCAGCGGATATACATAAATATTCACGATTGTCAACTCCGTTCACGGGTCTGGGCCCTTCACTGCCTGAAGGGGATGAAGTCATCACCCGTGTCAATGAGGGGAGCGCGGCTCTTCCAGGTCCCACCCAGGCTTCATGGGCTATTTACCCCCACAGACTTTCCTCAACGATTAAAAAGCTCTGAAGATTTTTACACCATGCAAAACTAAAAGACATTTCTGCAGATGGCGCACTTTCTCAGCCTTAAACCTTTTTTGCCTGCACTCAGCAAGGGGGAAAAAAGAAACATGACTCTGCAAAGTCTCTGAGCCTCAACACTCACAGGAGTAGAACGGCCTCAGCACAAGATGACTTCACATTGCAAGGTGAGAAAAAAATAGAGCTACCTCAACAACAGGCACTCCCAGAGACAGCGTTCAGCAGTCTTCTGCACACTCACTGTTGTGCAGCCCTCACCACCATCTATTTCCATAACACTTCATCACCTCAGAAGAAATCCCCTGTCACTAGCAGTCACTCCCTAACCCCCCTCCACCCAGCCCCTTGCAACCATCACTTTCTCTCTGCCTCTTCATGTGCCTATTCTGGGCATTTCAGATCACTGAAATCAACAATATGTGGTCATTTGTGTCTGGTTCTTTTCACTTAAAATGCTGCTATCAAGGCTCGTCCATGTTGAAGTGGCATGAGTATCTCTCTCTCTCTTTTTTTCTTTTTTGAAAATGTTAAAGTTTATTAGAAGGTGGTAAATACTATGAAAAAGAGTAGAGAGGAGTATAAGGGATTGGGTTTCAAAGGGAAAAGGGCGGGTTGAGCAGTCAGGGTGGACTTCCGAGAGCAGGTAGCATTTTTCATCTTCCCCTTTATTTATTTTTTCTTTTTTATTCACTCTTATGTCTGAATAATGTTCCACTACATGGAGATACTACATTCTGTTCATCCATTCAGCAGCTATGTATGGACAAGTTCCAGAAGAATGAGTGTAAGAAGTGACTAGCAGGGATGGTATTTAAGCAAAGGGAAAGATGTGATTTAAAAAAAAGCCAACAAACAGAGGCACAAGGAAATTTGCACGTTTCTGAGCAAAGTGCATGCTTGCTTCGGCAGGACTACCGTGCAGGGCTGGGGCGGATATTGGCAGGAATCACGGTGAGGGAGTCACCTGAGAAGACTCCCCACTGCAAGCAGCTCAGCCAATTCTCCTCCCTCATCCTGTATTTTTAGGGCCATCTTTATAGGTTTCTCTTATTTCAAGTAATAGCACTTTAACTACACATCTGATCATCCGCATCAAACCACATTACCTCCAAGCCACAAAAAATCACTGACCGGAGCAGCTCCAGGACGTAACGGTGATGGATCAGGGAGTCTTGTAGCATCCCGGCCTGCAGACACAAACCCCCACATGTGCCCTGGTGATGTCCGGAAAGTAAAATGCACGGAAATATCTCACTGCTGTTGCATGACATCTGCACCAAAATCATGTTGGCAAAGCACTACTCAACCCTCTCACTACAAAAACAAAAAACAAAAAACAAAAACAAAACAAAACAAAAATCCTAAGAAGGCAAATTTAGGCTCTTCCATTGAAAACTATCAACCATCACTGCCAGTATCTGAGCTGGAATGTTCCTGACTTCAAAAACCACTGCACAGTTAATTTTCAAACGTGATAGACATATATGTATTTCACGTAGAAGATATTACAGAAGGATTTTTCTTTTCAAAATTTCCAGTTGCAACATTAGCACAAGAAAGTTTATGTTTCAGCTTTTAAAAAAATCAATTATCTTCCACTTTCTTAATTTTGAACTTATTATTATTTTATAAAGGGAGCTATGCTGCATATTATAAACTGTTTGGCTTCTGCAAACAAGACCTTTATGACTTCACTATTTCAGAGCAAACTTTAATGATGCTTTGAGAGGTGGGGCCTGGGGCGCTCACTAACAGCTCTTTAAATACTGACTGACAAGGATGTGCTATTAAGTAATGCAAAGGCTCTAACTCCACATTCACTCAGAAACCAAGGAAACTACACCAAAGCCTTACTTTATCATTTTTAAATATTCCTATTCTTTTGAATATTAAATTTCTCAAAAGATAAGATTTTTTTTTGAGAAAGACAGCAGCTGTATTCAATTTCCCCTCACCAAGAAAACAATCTTTATCAAGAATTAAAACCCCTATGGAAATCCAAAAGATGGGGTGTTTCTAGCTAAGTGAACATGCAGATCTGAACACAAACTTAAATCCTATCAGATCTCACTCGAACGATCCCAACAAAGTCCTGGGCTACCCTGGAAATTGCCTCTTCTGTTCCAAATGCTGGCTGAACTAAGATCATCACACAAAGCAGGCAAGAAGAGAAGAGGAAAGTCCACCTGGCAGCCTCCATCTGTTTTCTTCCAGCCACAAGACGCTGCTAAGGCGGCCCAGCTAACAAGCCGTCCCCATAAGGAAATCCGGCATCCACACTGCCCCTGCCATCCCCAAGCAGCCCCGACACCTCTCTCCCACTGGTCACCTCCCAGCCTGTGTATGGTCTTCCAATGACCCTCCCAGTTAGTGGCACCCTCCCCCTCTTCCCCGCCACACACACACACACACACACACACACAGAGCCAGGGCAGCGTTCCCAAAGCACAAATTTGATTACATCACCCCCACTTCAAACCCTTATGAGGCTCTCTGGTAGAGTTCTAGCCCCACCCCCGACCCTGCTTGCCCAGGCTCACCTCAGTACCCAGGTTCCCAGTGACCTCAGGGGCCCCCTGACCTGCTGCTAATTTGCACTTGCCTTCAGGCTCATTTTGACAGATTCTCAAGGAAGCCTTCCCTCCCTCCAAACTCTGCACTTTGGGTTAGGTGCTCCTGCTGTGTTCCTAGAACATTCTACGTGAAGTCAACTTCTGACACTGCTAAGCTCTCAAGAAGCAAGTACATATTGCTTACTACTGTGGGTCCACCTCCTCTCCCCTAGACACTCAGAAGTTTGCATGTTATGAATAAATGAATGAAGGGGAGGGTCTCAAAAGGACAGACAGACCTGCTTTCACCGTTCCGACCCTTCTTTCTGTAGAATATCAGAAGCAAAACCAGAAGTAGCTTTCCTGAGGGTCACTTCCTGCTGACACCTTTCACTGCCTCCTGTGTCAGTTCTAGTAAAACCCAAGCTCCTCCAAAGCCCTCCACCCCAGGTCCTCTCCAGTGTCCTCCACAGCAGGGGCACACTCCACCCTGGACCACACAGGGCAGTCTCCCTGAGTCCCCACCCACAAGCCTCCAGGCCTCTGCCTGGGCTGCTTCTGCCACCTGAGCCACCCTCTTGACTCCTTCTCCTGGCTGACTCTTACTCTGTCCTCAGAACTGAAAGTAGAGCCCATTTCTTCCAGAAAGTCCTCTCTGATAATGTCCTTTAGCTTTTGGCTGGGCTCCCTCTAGAGCAGCACTGCTTGACGACCAACTGGTGTTTGTCCACCCGCTCCTTTAAGACCATGACCTCTTGGAGGCCACGTGGGAAAAAGGAGTGAGATGACAAGAGGGGTGGGAAGAGCAAAAAGCAAAATCACAGCCCAAGTCCCAAATTCAAGAATTCTGTATCAGCAAAAAAGAATAAAATGTTTCATACGTGTGTCATTTGGCTACGATTTTTGTGGCTCATGGAAAGCAAGAGCTTGGTGTCCTAGTCCAAAAACCAAGTTACATGCAAAGAAATGTATATATTCATCTCTAAAGGAAACCAGAGCTGCTCAACAACAGTTTGCAGTTAAAATCCAGAGGAACTTTGATAAAGGCAATCTCTCTCGCTCTCTCCTTTTTTTGGGGGGGATATCATATAGTTTTAGAAGTATTTGTATGACTAAGGGATGGCTACAGCCCATAATTCTGCACTGGAGTGTTTGGGGCTGAGGAAGCCCAGATTACATGCACTGCATAAATACAATCACACCAACACACTGACAGGTGCCCTAGTGGCTGAGCTGAAGTTCCAAAGCAGACAATCTTACATTGGAAGAGAGCTCTAAGTAGAAAGTAAGAAATGCAATGTTCTGTACTCAATTTCATACACTATATGGGCCATTAACTGATAGTGCATCTTGTCTAATGAAACCCAAAAATAATTTGTCAACGTCGATTTTCTCCATCTGACCGTTTTATGCTAACTTTGGACACCAAACCCTCACTCCATAAGGAAAGCTCATGCCTACACTGCAGCAGATTACATCCTGCGGAAGAAAGCCAATCAAGGGAGAAGTGGAGAGTTTCCCATCAGAAGCTGCTAAGTCTGGTTTTGCACCTGTAAGTCATTTGCAACCACGTCATCGTCAAAGGAGTAAGACCTTACATCTGTGGGGCGTAAAGCACTGCGCTGCTTCCGAACCATCAAAGAACACTGAGCTTTGTGAAACAGTCCTGAGGCACTTAAATCGCACTTTTTCTGAACGGCTCCAAAACTGACCCAATTCACCATTCCACGTACAACAGGGAGGTGCTAGAATTAGTAGAGAAAACACGCCCTTGAAGTCTGATAAGGCCCTGCTTGAATCCTGCTATGGCATTTAATAGTCTCTAAACGGACCAATTCCTTAACCCCCTGAGAAGTCTTCCCAATCTGCAAAAGGGGGCTGCCACCGCCCATCTGGGATGCATGGATGTGAATGCAACATGCAATTAGGGCGGCCGACTGGTACCTGACACGGGGCCTGGCTAGTTTCCCTCCGCTGCCCTCCTCCCCCTTTAAACTTGCACTGTTCCCCCTGGTAAGGTTCAAGCCCCCGGAACAGACTGCCCGATTCTTTTGTGTATCCCCGGATACATGACTTACCCTTAGGAGGCCAGAAAAACAACTGCCTCCTCCCCAGTCACTATCAATATTCTTAAGAGTCTGGGTTTTTTTAACTCTATTTTGCAGGGAGGCTATTCCAGAACTGTCCAAGCACCATTCTCCAGGTTGGCTCCCCTCCCAGCGCCCATCCCTTCTCACCTCAGATCTTCTATCTGATTGCATTCTGTTCGTGGGAAAGCGAGTCCGATAGGGTGGGGACTCCCTAGGCCTCACACCCTCCCTCACAGGTGAGTGTGACTATCTTCTCCTCACTCCCAATCCAGCTTCTGAGGAGTCTCCCCTCCCGGACCCTGAAGCCTCTGCATCTTCCCAAGATGCACACTTGGCCACTACCCTCCCTTCAGATTTCTTCCTGGGTGGCCCTGCCCACACCCCGGCCCCCTAAGGATAAATGGCATTGCTCTGAAAATCGCAAATGCCACTGACAACACACCAAAGCTGCATGGTCTGGGCTTTCCTCCAACCGAGGCAGAGACCTGCCCTCCATCAGCCTCAGTCTGCACCTCTCGAGATGAGCTTATCCACATGCATGGCTGTGAACACCAGCTAAGCATGACGACTCCCAACGTATATCTCTAGTCCGGCTCATTCACCTGAGCCCCAGGCTCATACACCCGAGTGCCTCTTAGAAGTCGTAACTTGGATAACATATGGCATCTTATAAATGCCTCATGTCCACAATTTACTCTGGAATTCCATTACTGACAGGTACCTCCCAGGCTCCCCATTTTATTAACAGCCTCCGCACCCACCTAGCTTTTGAGGTCACATTCAATTTCCCCTGTTCCCTCCCCCTAGCCCTGCCATGGAATCAGTCCTGTCATTTCCGACGCTAAGCCCATCTCAAGTCTGGTTCTGCAGGGACCACGGCCGGAATCCCACAAGCTCACAGCAAGGTGCAGTGAGTCACAGTCCTCCGAAGGGAGCTCCCTGGAGGGGGAGGCATCTCCTGCTGCCGGTCACCTCAGGAGGCCCTGGATTCTCACAAAGGAAGCCCAGGAGAAGGGACTCAAGGTTCTCACATGGCCTGAAATTTGAGGGGCCCGAGGTCTGTGGGAGCTCCTAGTTAGCAGACACACCTGCCAATTAGCAGATGAGGATGGAGGAACCCAGACAAGGCTGTTCTCACTCCAACCCCTGGGGTCTCGGGAGCCACGGGAAAGCCTGTGTCCAAGGCACAGCCCAGCCATCACAGATTCCAGCCTGCATTTGCCAACCCAGATAGCCTAGACTCCTTCTACTTGCGACACTTACTTCTGTTACCCACCCAGAGTGTGATGAATTCTTTTAGAAAGTCTGGCCTGTCTCAAGCAAGACCAAGTCAGTGAAAAATGAAGTGTCCACAATTGGACCACAGGATGAAAGGAGAAACAAGGCCTCATGGTCATCATGACGGTGGTGGCCAAACTCTTCCACCGGCTGAGATGAACCAGGGTGGGGGTGAGAATGCAACGTCCTAGGTCAGCCAAAGCATCACCTTTCAAGGCTGACTGGGTTGTTGGAGTCTCACTACCGCAAAGTAATGACACGGCCGTCAGTGGTGGATGTCAGCTGCAACAGACACAGAGTCACCTATTTACTGTCAACATGGGTTAAAAGTAAAGGCAGGTGCAGTGAGGCCTGCACGGCTGCTGAGGCAAATCACAGACCCTGTTCTGAATGCCCACTGCCTGAAACAGGGAGGAAGATGCGGTCCCTGTGTCCACCAGATCCAAGTGAACCAGCCTCTTAGGAGAAGGCCATGTTGTCCTGATACTCAGAAAAACCAACTTCGTAAAGGGAACAGAAGAGTGGGATGGATTTTAGACCCGCTTCTGCCCCTTTATGAAGACAAAGTAAAGTAAATGGCACGGGGAAGTTGAATGCAAAAAGAAAAAAAGAAAACGTGACTGCTTCCTTCAACAGGGTCCTCTGCAGCTGCTCACCCCCGAGCAGGCCACTTCCTCACCAGTGACCGCCGGCCAGGAAGCACCGTCACGCATGTCACACAGCGACAGCCAGGAACCGCGTGCCGAGCACGTTGTGTAAAAGCCAGAATGAAGGTGTTGCAGACTTTGACTTTCCAAGTTTAAATACTCCATGAAAAAAATCACTCAGCAGTCACCTAAATCAATTCGCATCTCACTTCTTCAAACAAACAAACAAAATTAATACGATAGCATTTGTCACCAAATATAAGGAGGACCAAACAAGTTCCTCAAAGCAAGGATTTTAACAGGTATCAAACACGAGTGGATGATGTGATAACAAAGCAAAAATTCCAAACAAACTACAAAATAAAAAGATGACTAGGATAATATATGGATCAAGGCAGCTGTTAAGTTTTTGCTTTTTAAAGCGATGGAGACAGCACGGAGGGCAATCTTGCTATTTCCAATGCAGGGTGCACACAGCCCACCTTTTCAGACCCAAAAACATGCTCACAGGGCGGTACAAGAGAAAAAGGAAAATACAAAAAGGAAAAGAGGAACAAGCGAAAATTAGAAACACACAAGAACAAAAATAACTGACAACATGTACAAGAATTTACGTGAGTGTCATGAGGACAGGGACGCGGGGACAGTGAGACCCACCCTCACCTCCTGCTCCAGGGAAGGCAGGGGCCTGAGGGGACCGGCGCTGCTGGGGGACCCCAAAGTGGTCAGCACCCCAAACCAAAACTTCACCTAGATGCGTCTAGACAGCTTTTGAGCTACAAAATGTGGTCGCATTTCAGGCTGGTCAGTTTTACTCACTCCCACCAAGAGTAGCAGGAGAGAATTAGGCTCTGCTCCTGCACCAAAGCATTGTTTTAAAAATTAACGACTGTCGAATAGTAAAAACAACAGTGGAGTAAAAGTGACTGGAGGAGAACGTGCTTGACCCGAGCTCACTGGCTGCGTTATCTCACTGAAGTTCAGATGTTGGCTGAGCCCTTATGGTACCAGAACAGACAGACCTGTACACGAGGTTCTGGGTAAACAATGGTGACAGTGTCAACCACTATGGGCTAAGCACACATCCAGCTATTCCGCCAAATCCCAAGGACAGACTTCAAAAGACAAAAACAAGCTGGCATACTCTGGTGGGTCTGCAGACTCAGAGACAAGCAGCTGCTGAGCAAATATGTCACCAGTGCCTCCTATGACAAAAGAGGAGGCACTGGCCAGGGGGCTGGGGCAGGGCTCCAGGCTTCCACTGCTCAACCATCAGTCTGTCCAGGGGGAGAAGGTGGTCAATGCTTACTTTGCACCGATGCACCTACCTTGACTAACGCCTGGGGCCTCAGCAGGAGGTGACAGGTGAGGTGAACGGAGCCAGCCTGGGAGTGGCCTGGTGCTGGCAGCTGTGCCCTCAGCTTTGCCCAGGCCACTAAACCTGCCACCTCATCTCCAAGGAGCAGAAGGGGAGCACTGGTGTGCAGATCACAGGGCCCTGCGAGGACAAGTACAGATCATGGCCTCGACATACCTCGCCCCTTCCTTAAGCCATAGAGGTATATCCGGGGAGGAAGTGAAAATTCATCCAGAGTGCTCCAGGCACCATACGCAGGTGGGACTCGGGTCCCCTTTGTCTGTCACTCACAGGACTGGTCTGCACTTTCTTTTTATCAATTCTCTGGCATCTTCTCCTCCAACTTACCAACAGCCAGAAAGTAGGATCTGACCTTAGGTAAGTTCAAGAATCACAAAACACCACCTCCACAGCAGGCCTGGCAGCACGTACCAGGTCCTCCGACCGTCAACAGTGGGACCCCCATGAGCGCTTTCCAGACTTAAGGCCCGAGGCCATAGGCTGGGGGACACAGCTTCCCTCACTCTCCCCAGCAAAGGGGGACCAACTCTCAGCAAAGGCATCTCACCCTTTTCTGCCCGAGGGACAACACGATAGATACACAGGGAAACATAACAGAGGGTGGGGGGGTAGGCAGCCCAGAAGAGCTTATCTGCACTTCCGAGGCAAAGTGGGGCTGTTCACCTAATCACAGGGACAAAGTGAGGACGAATCTTTCCCGGCTCTGTCCCATACTCCGTGACACGCCTTTCCCTGCATAAGGAGCTCCTTCAGAAGTCCCTTGTGGTGTTTTTGATGTCCTAACCTGGCATGGTGGCTGTCGGGCAGGAAGAGTGGGCCTGAGCCGTGCAGGTGCTGGGCCTGGGAGGCAGGAGACATCGGCTCCACCCCCAGCTCAACCAGTGCCTCATTCTGCGTCTCGGGATTCAGCATCGCATCTATAAGCAAAGGGATGAGGCTGTCCCATGGCAGGCTGCCCAACAGGAATGAAATGAGAGCCCTGTACAGAAAGTTTCCTAGTTGCCACATTTAAAACGGTAAACAAAGAAACCAACAAACAAAAAACAAATACAAGAAACTGATTTTAAGAACAGATCTTAATCTACTGTATGTAAAATACAATCATTTTGACATGTAATCAATATAGAAAGTAACAAGATAGTTTACATTCTTTTTACTAGACAAGTCTCAGTGTCTGATGTGCATTTGACCTACAGCACATCTCAGCTTAGACCAGCCTCCTTCCCAGAACTCCTAGCATCAGTGGCTGTGGCTATTCTATTGGACAGCAACTCCAGGGGTCCCACCAGGGGTCCTGGCTGAAAAGCAGGAGTAAGTGTCCACACTAACCCTAAAAGGATCTCTCTGAAACAAAGGCAGATTCACTTTTAAATATCTGTAAACTGGCGGGCTGCACCTCCCTCCCACCTTGGCTGCAAGAGAGCCCTTTTCCTTGCTGATCCCTCTCTAGATGTAGGGAAGCAACCCAGCACACAGCCAGGGTGGCCGGGCCTCCAGGTAGACTTACCTGCTGTCTGTGTCCAGTCCCATGAAGTCCTCCTCCTCAAACAGGATGCAGAGGAGGGGGATCTTGTCCCCAGACTTGTTGGTGGCCCCATCAAGCCACTTGGACTTGAGCATGATGAAGAGTAACTCAGTGAAGTCCTCGATCCTCTTCACCACCCTGCAGTCCACGGAGATTGAAGGCCATGTCAGTGCGTGGCTGCTCGGCTACCTCCCCATGCAGCACAAAGACAAAGAGCTGAGAGTCATAAAGCGTGGTGCCATACAGCTCCTCTGCACGTGGAGCTTCTCGAAGGCCTTGGCCCAGAGGCAGTCGGTAATGGTGACGAGGCCCATGACCTTGCGGTGGGTCTGGAAGTTGCTCCACCCATTCTCGGGCACAAAGTGGTGCCTGTAGTGGATACAGAGTGCCCACTGGGAGCCGCACGGGCTGATCTGGCTCACCAAGGAGATTCGCTTATAGATGCAAAAGAAATTCTCCTCTGAGATGATCTCCATGGGTTGGACCACAACGAGGAGAGTCTGGTGGTCCTCAGCACACTGCATGTAGTTAGGGATGCTCATGTTGCAGGCCCTGCCGAGAGGGGAGAGGAGATTGAGGTACATATTGTGCTGCGGGCTGCGGGCCTCACTGGGTTGCGGTGACCTGGTGTATATCAGCCAGAAGGCAAGGGAAGCCCAAGCAAAGCCAGGGGTACAGTTTGTCCTCAGAGTCTGCACATGGCTACCATAGCTCAGATCACATTACCCAGCTTTTGGTCTAGGCTACTGGCCCCTGCAGAAAAGGGTCATTTCTTGTTTTCTGTTTCCAAGCACCTAGCCAGACCCTGATGCAAAGTCAGTGCTCAAAACTGCTGAATAAAGGAATGAATAAAGGAACTACTTTCCCCACCTCCCTTCAGCAGAATATAAAGAAAAGAACCACAGTGGGATCAAAAGATCTGGATTTCAACTCCAATTTATTTGAACTCCTAAACTGCAGAATAATGGATAAGAAAACTTGCCTTGGGGAGAAGGGTACAGTTTAGTGGTAGAGCACATGCTTAGCATGTACGAGGTACTGGGGATTGATCCCAGGGTTCAATCCCCAGTACCTCATTTTAAAAAATGAAAAATATAAATAAACCTAATTACCCTCCTTAAAAAATATTTTTAATTCAAAATTCAAAAACCACCTTGCAATTGACACAACATTGTAAACTTGACTATACTTCAATTAAAAAAAAATCCTTGCCTTACAAGAATATATCTGGATTATGGAAGTTTGCAAATGTAAAATGCCTAGGGTACAACCTGCATAAACAAGGGGGACTGTACAAATTTACTATCCCTCCTTTATGAGCTATATTTCCTTTGGGGGTGGTTATAACCTCTCAGAGCTAATTTTCTCAGGTTAAAAAAAAGAAAATATTACATGATTCTCAGTACTGCTGAAGAATCAGATAACCCTATGAAAGCATCTGACCCACAGAGGTTACTCAATAAATGTTTGTTGAATGAATGAATAAACAAGCAAAGTGAATGCTGCTCCCTGCCACAGACCATCATAATGATACTGCCTGGAAAACCCAAGCCCATGTTCCACCCGACTCTACAATAACCATGTGGGTGACGTGGGCAGGCCTGTGTGCTTCTCTAAACCCCAGTTTAATCATGAATAGAAATGAGGGCAATAACACAAACCTCAAAGGGTTAGTGAGTCAGTAATGGATTGTAACCCAACTTTGCAAGATGGAACCATTAAGGAAAATTGGGCAAAGGGTCCATAGGCCCTCTCCATATTATCTCTTACAACTATATGGAAATCTACATTACATCTCAAAATAAAAAGTCTAATTTTTCAAAGAGGCTATTGAGGTTAAATGAGCTCACTGTCTCAAATAAGGAACACACAGTACAAATAGGACAATGCCCAGCCCATGAGATACACTCTGTAAACATTGCCACTGAACCCACTGTTCCCACAACTTCAGAGCACGAGGATGGGTCCTCGTGGCCAGAGGCCACTGCACCTGAAGCTAAGAAAGCTAATGGTCCCCACATCCAAGAGCCCCTGCCACCACCCTAGGTCCAATTTTGTATTTGTAATTTTTTTCTTTTTATTAAATAGAAACCCCCAAATGCACAGACTTCAGGTCACCAAAACCTGACCACAGAGATCATCATGACAGCCTTTCTTGGTGAAACAATAAAATGAAACTCCGTTTCTACAAGACCTCTGTGTAAATCTACTAGGGAACTCCATCCTGGACTGAGAGGAAGAAGACTGGGGAGGAGGGTGCAATCTGGGGCACACAGACCCATGGGCCACCTGTCCCACAATAGACTTTAGACTCAACCCTCACCCTCCAGGAACTTCAAAATACACACAGAGTGCTATGGACATGATTTTTTTTTTTAAAGAAATCCCTGACTCCCTAGCAGGTCTTGTTTCTACTGAGACACAAATGGCTTATGTGTATAGTGTTTCACAAATGCCCTAAAATATTATCACCCCAACTTGACACATTAAGAAACCGAGGAAGAGAGCTTTACACATTGTGCAAGATTAGATAGAGGCCACGTCAGACACCGTGTTTAAACCCAAGCCCGTGCTTCAGTGCTCACACTAGAAAGTGTGACATACTGCCCCTTTCCTGCCCTCTCCCTGCAATAAATCTCTGAAGAGTCTTTTCGGTGCCACCTGGAATCACAATCACATCAATTTTCCACAAAGAGCTATGTCACTTCTTGGAGGAAATATCAAAATCTAAAGGGTTGGGATGGGAGAAGAGATTTGCATTTTCTGTTTCTGAAAGGAAACATGGCTTTAAAAGAAACCTAAAAGCACTTATCTAGTCTAAGCCCTCATTGTGCTGAGAAGGAAACGGAGGCTCAGAAGAGATGAGGAAAGGGCCTTATTGACAAATTTTGCCTCAGTGTAGCACCAAGACAGCCCTGGGCACTGCTGGGGGAGGATCTGGGAGGCCCAGGAGAATGACTGTTAGAAAAAGGAAAGAGAAGAAGCATACAAGGCCCTGTCTCTACATCACCATAACATGAAGTTCCACCAAATTATCCAGCATGGGTGTAGCCAACAATAAGGTGGGCTAAACAGGTTATAGAAACCTGGAAGTCTCAACCGTAGTGGAAATTCCAACATTTACTATGCTTTTTTCCCAGTTCAAGCATCAGCTCAGTGGGCGCTCTGTACCAGGGACTACACGATGCCTGGAGTTCTCCCAAATACAGATCTCTATTACCACGTGTGCAAACCACATACAGGCCCACCAGAAGAAAAACGCCCACAGATAAGATGGAATTACTGAAACTGAAAGCAGCCAACCAGCATATATTACTAGGAAAAACGGTGCTGCTAGAAATAGACTCATGGACATTGAAAGCAAACTGTGGTTAGCAGGCAGGAAAGGGGAGATTAACACATACATATTAATAAATATAAAATAAATGACAAGGATCTACTATATAGCACAGGGAACTATATTCAAGTTCTTGTAATGAGTTGTACTAAAAACAATCTAAAACATATTTATATACATATGCGTATGTTTATAACTGAATCTCTGCTGTACACCTGAAACTAACATTGTAAATTGACTACACTTCAATAAAAAATAATTTTAAAAAATAAGTAAAAATAAAAGCAATGCCATTAAAAAATAATAAAAGAACACTGTAATCCCTTTAGCTGTAGGTGGTGGAGAATTCTGGTGGCAAGCACCATGTCCACTGGATCACCCCAGCACTGACTGTCACTCTTTCTGAACATCAGAGAGTCACTTGGCTTCACTGAGGTTACTTTTCTCTTCTGTGTAAGGCTACAGTTGCACTTAATGATGTATAGGATCTCATCATTCACAAACCCAACAATTAGTGAGGACTTCCCATGGGCCAGGTCCTGGACAGATGAAAAGATAGGGTCCCAGATATATTCATGGGTAGAAGAAGTTTATGCCATAAAGAAATTAATTCTTCCTGTTTTGACAGACAGATTCAATGCAATTCTGATTAGAATTCCTACCAGATTTTTCATGGAATGTAACTAGTTAACTTATGGTCAGGAACAGCCAAGAAACTTCTTTAGAACCACCACTGGGGAAGGGTGGATAGGTCATTCCTTTCCACTGTTCTTCCTGAAGTGATGAAAACGTTCTGGAATAATGGTTGCACCACTGTGAGTATGCTAAAAGCTGCTGAATTGTACCATTTAAATGGGTGGAACTCATGGTGTGTGAACAATATCACAATAAAGCTCTTATATGAAAAAATATTTCTTGACAATTATTTTTCCCTCTATACAACTAGTCTACCCCACAATTTAAGAAAAACAAAAAACCAAAACAAACCAAACTGTGCCAGGAGCTCTTTAGGACTGCAATATCCCTGGGTCTCCAAAGCCTCTGGTGGTGCTGTTCCTGTTAACACACACTAGCTGGGCTGGACTAGTTAGGGACTGTAACTATCTTTTTAAAATCGACGGTCACACGTTTCACCCTGGGAGATTGAAGACTGGAGGATGTCACAGCTTCATGTCTTCAGCTCATTTTTAACTGAACTAAGCCCTGCTTTCAACAATGTAATCCCTCTCACTATAAAAACACGTGACATCAACAAGAACCGCCATCATAACACCTGAAAGTGTTCAAGGTACTTACATGGGGCAGAAACACTGAGGGAGGAGACAGAAGCTCTCAGCACTGAAGCTCCCTTTTCCTGACTCCACCAGGAGAAGCTGGGCTTTACAGCCAGAGGCTCTCAGCCCAGGTAACAGCGCTCATGCCCCTGATCTGGACCTCAGGGAGTGGGAAAGGGAGAGGAGGGCAGCGCCGGGGTCGCGAGGCAGGGAAAGTGGGGGGTGGGGGGACGCGGGCTGCAGCCCTGCTCGGAGGCCAGCCCCAGCCCCAGCCGCCTGCCCCGTCCGGGTCTGCAAACCCCGCCGGCCCGGGACAAAGCCCGCCCAGGGGCAGGGACGGGTCGGCGGCCTAGGAGAGGAAGCCAGGGAGTAGAGGACTCGCGGGTGGGAGAGAGGAAGGGGACTCCAGCCGCGGACTGAGGGGAGCCCGGCTGGGTTGAGAGGCGGCAGGTGCACACCTGGCCCTGGACAGGTGTGGCCAGGGCACCGCGGCAGGTGGCGCGGGCAGAGGGGGCTGGCCCGAGCAATTCAGCTGAACACACGCTGACTCGCACCCTCGCGAGCTGTGACACGCGGACCGCCCTCCCGCAGCCGCCTGACCCTTTTCCCGGGAGCCACCCATCTTGCATTTCCACAGCCGGAGGCCCCGGCCCGGGGCAGTAGCCAAAGGCCTACTGGGCGACAGAGCTGAGAAGACTTTGGGGCCGATCCCCGGCTCGGAGATGGAGCTTCCATCCCGCGGTCCACCTGGAACAGACTGCGCATGCGCAGGAGGGCCAGGGATCCTCTCTGGGTTCTGTGAGATGGGGAAGCGAGGGAGGGAGAAGATGGGAGGAGGATGGGAGGAGGGGAAAAGTGGAGGGAGACAGATGGATAAGAGGAGCAGAGAGAAGGGAGGGACCTGGAGGGGTTAGGGGAGTAGCAGAGATGGAGAGAAAAATCTTTACCTCTGGGGACACCCCGGAGGAGGCAGCAGTCCTGTCTCTGCACCCTTCTCTAACTCTTCAAGGCCCGCAGCTCAAATTTTACCCCCCTGGTCCAGCCCTGCAGCCATGGCCTCTGCAGAACCCCTACAGGGATTCCACCCGTTGCCCCCACATGGAGCTGGGTTTCCTGGTGCTCCGGAAAACAAGCACCCTCAGGTGTTGTCGCTAAGAACTACCTTGGGAAGAGTACATATTCCCCTTTTACAGGCTGGGAAACAGGCAGGCACGATCTCTGCCTTAGCTGCACTGTCCGAGGTGTTGGGCTGGCGGGGAGCGGGAGGTACAATATCAGAACTCCAGACGGAGCAGACTGCCTGAGTGTTGGTGCATAGACCCCATCCCTCCTGAGTAAACCACACCCCACCTTAGGGGAACCATCAAGGGCTCACAGTAGGTCCCTGGGTGTAGGAGAGCTGTCTTCAGTTCCAGTGCCCAGGTTGCTAGGTAGATAGGAGTGTTACCGAGTCCAAATTCATTCTCCTCAGTGCAGGACAGGCCAATAAGTTGGGAGACCAGGTGTTGGGGCATGGAATTGCAAGTTTCTGTAGACCTAGATGGCAAACTAATGTCCTGGAAAATCATCTCCCCAAGTCAGAATTCAGGCTCCTTTCCTACGTGCTTGGTTGCTGCAAACTTCTTGGTGTAGGAATTCTTTGTTGTTAGAATCCTTTCTTCTTGCAGCTATCTGCCTGGGTCAAATCTCTGTAAACCTCCAACAAAACAAACGTTATTTTCTATTCAGCAACTTGTTATCTTTTTATGAATGAAAAAGTCTTAAATGTCCTTAAAGGTCAGAGCCTTCAGAATAGGCTCTCCTGTATATTTTAGGCTCTAGGCAACATTGTTTTACAAGCAAGATGAAGCCTAGGAGACAGAGCAAAGGGTTAAAGTCAAAGGAACAGATATAACATGGAGTCAGATTTGTTCTTTTCTATTACCAGGCAGAAGCGAATTGAGGATTTAAATCCCTTTAAGTTAAAAGTAAGTAAAACTTTAAAGGAATTTACATACATAGGTGGGAATATGCATAGCATATCTGGAAAAGCACACAAAGGATAGTAAGCAGTGGCATCTCCAGGGAGGGCTGAAAGAACAGAGGATGAGGGAAAACTTCTTTCACTTGTGTATTTTTGTGCTCTGTTTGAATTTTTTTAAACCATATGCATGTATTTCTTTTCGGTTAAAAAAAAGTGTAATGGAGCAAAGGAGTAACTAGCTCAGCAAATACAGCAGCCATGGAATCACTGAGCCATCACTTTTGATTTAAGCCAGGAAGCATTTATTGACTTTCCCCTATGTGCCCAGTGCTGTTTTAAGACTTCTTTTATTTTCTTTATTATTATTATTGTTGTTGTTGTTATTATTATTATTATTATATTATTTTATACAATAGTAACATGCTATCCCTCACCCCTGCCCAGGGCTGGTGGAAAACCAACTGAGTTTTTATTGACCTGTTTTCCAAAGAGAAGAGATGAGTTATAAACAGAACACATCTTCAGGGCAAAACAGGCGGAGTGGTTTTTCAGCAGGCCAGACAGCTCTGAAGGGTTTGCAGTAGAGGTGCCCAGAGGCTGAGAGAGAAAGCCTCCAGGACTCTACAAAAAGTTGCCCAAAGTGCCTTCTCCATGGCACTACTGAAATAGGAAAGAACAAATCTGACTCCATATTAGATCTGTTCCTTTGACTTTAACCCTGTGCCCTGTTTCCTAGGCTTAGTCTTGTTGGTTCTGCACCTTTTGTAAAAACAATGTTGCCTAGAGCCTGAAATATACAGGAGACCCTCTTCTCAAGGCTCTTACTTTGAAGGATATTAACACTTTTCCATTCATATAAAGATAACAAGTTACAGAATAGAAAATAACATTTGTTTGTTGGAGGTTTACACGGATCTGACCCAGGTGAAGAGCTGCAAAAACAATGGATTCTAACAACAAAGAATTCATACACCAAGTTTGCAACAACCAAGCATTCCTGCTTCCCCTTTTTAATATAAGAAGAGCCTGAATTCTGACTTGGGGAGATGGTTCTCCAGGACATTAGTCTACCATCTTCTCAGCTGGCTTTCCAAATTAAAGTCGCTATTTCTTGCCCCCAAACCTGGTCTCCCGATTTATTGGCCTGTAATGCACGATCAGGACAAGTCTGGACTTGGAAACACAAACATCCATTGAAAGTACCAATTTGGTGTATTAAATGACCTGCTCCCACTGTCTTCCTGACGTTTTCTTCTCTTGACCACTCCTGCTATATTTATGAAAAACCTGTCATGTGGACACATTTCCATCTCTAGCCAATACCCTTCCAGGGAAGAACTGATGCCAAGAAGGCAATGGAAGTTGCTAGAAGGTATTACCTGCCCAGAAAAGAGCAGAAGTGGATTCTGGCTGATGTTCAGGAGCAGGCTGGGACACCTGACAAGATGTCATAAGTACGGATAGACAGCTGGGCACCAAAGGAGAAGCTTCTAAGCCTCCATGAGGGACTTGTTGGATAGGAAGGAAAAGCCCCAGGCTAAAGCTCTGATACCACCACGAGCTTCCTGGGCGAGGCTGGGCAAGTCATTTAAATTCTCTAGGCCCGTGCTGTCCAACATGGGAGCCACCAGCCACATGCAGGATTATGAAATTATTCTGTATCCAGACAGAATTATAAATACACATTTTATTGCAAAGGTTCAGCAGGTATAATGTTCAAAAATATTATTTGTTATCTTGCCCTAACGAGTTATTTTTGTATGTCTAGATTTCTGTGGTTTGTAATGCCTATGACTAATGATTCCCTTACAGTGAGGTATTTTGAAATTATAAGTTACTGGACACAGTACCCTCATATCACACTTGAAAAAAATTGATCCACATAAGCAAGGTGATCTGACTTAGTAGCTATGAGCAGGGGCTCTGGTGCCAGCATACCTGAGTATACATTCTCACTCTGCCTCCAGGGGGTTCTGTGTGAATCTTGGGCAAATTATTATTGCTGTTTCTGTTGTTGTTGTTGTTGTTGTTGTTGTTGTTGTTGTTGTTGTTTGTGCCTCTTTTTCCTTACATTTTAAGTAGTGAGGAATATGTAGACTCTATCTCCTACAGTGTTGGCAGGATTAAATGTGTAAAAGTCTGTCCTGCCCACTTCCCTGGGTTTCAGCATTCTCCAGGCAATCAGTGCCAAAGTCAGAGGCATTCTCCACTGTCTTCGACAGCCTGGGATGCTGTAACAACGTACCATGTGTCGGGTGACTTAAACAACCAGCATATTCCTTAAGTTTTGGAGGCTGAGACTTTCAAGGTCAATGTATCTGGGAGAGGATTGCCTTCATGGCTCAAAAATGGCTGTCTTCCCACTGTATTTATGGGCCAGAGAGCAGAGAGAAGCAAGCACTCTGGAGCCCTTTATAAGAGCACTAATCCCATTCATGAGGGCTCTACTCTCATGACCTCATTTCATCCTACTTATCACCTCCCAAAGGCCCTGCCTCCCAATACCATCACCCTGGGATATGGGGTTTTGACACATGGATTTTGACGGGATGCAAACATTCAGTCTACACATAGGCTAACTCTCCCCAACATGCAGTCATCAAACCTGTAGCTAATTTAAAAGTAATGTTTATATCTCTCTGGCCATTTCCATTCCTACGTCCACTAACACTGAAGCCCTGTTACATTTTATTCCTTATTTTTCTGGTAGAGATTTAATTGATTCCTCTACTCCAATGCTCTCCTCACACCAGTCTGCTTAACAGCCCTGCCAGGTAGGTCTTCCTTAAACACATTCCCACTTCACCTGGTTGTTTTTTAGGTGTAAATGTCAGAATCCTCTCCACACCCCATCCTAGACCTTTAATCCCTTACACTACAGCTCCCTATGTTATTTTCCTATTACCACTGTAACAAATCTCCATAAGCTTAATAGCTTAAACAAGCACAGATATATCAGCTTATGGCTGTGGAGGTCAGAGATCCAACACAGTTCTCATTGGGCTAAATTCAAGGTACCAGCAGGTTCCTTCCTTTTAGAGTGTCTAGAAGAGAATGTTTGTTTTTCCCCCCAGTTTCCAGAGGTCACCCATCTTCCTTAGCTTGTGCCCCATGACTTCCTCCATTTTCATGGCCAGCAGCCTTTCTGAATATAGCTCCATGGCTACACGTCCCTCTGATTTTACACTCAGCTGGGAAATGTCCTCCATTTTAAGGACCCCTGTGAATTACATTGGGCCCACCTGGACAATCCAGGCTACTCACCCTATTGTGTCATCTCAGGATACCCTTGTCCCATCCCACTCAGGCATTATGTATGTGGCTGTGACACTCACCTTCTGTAACATTTCCTCTCATGAAAAATATAAGGTTCAAGGCACTTATGAATGACTTTTTGTTTTTTTCCTTAGTCTTTCTACATTCAGTGTGTCTGGTGAGATTATATGAATCCTGTTTATTTGTGGCCCCCACTAATCTTTGATAATGTATCATGGGTTTAAAAGGCTAACTAATAGACAATTTAGAAGACAGAAATCCTCTAAGATTTTTCTTCTAAAATATTTGTCATCCCTTTTGCCATGTACAGTAACAAGTCACAGGTGGTTACCCTGTGGCCAGGGAGGGACGTGATTCTGCCACCACACTCCCCTCATTCACACCAATTTGATGATCGGCTAACCAAGGATCTATGCTCCCCGCTTCGCTCACTTCCTCCTCCTTTCCACTGACTATCCTGTTCCCACTGCTTCCTTCATTCAGCACATCAGGATTTCATGGCCACATTCTTCTCTAAATGAAATAGGTATCTTGAATCTGATGTCTGATAACTGTTCTTATTGTATATGCACACACTGACCTACACATAACCCCATCCATCTCTTTATTTTCCTAGAATATTCCAGAGGAATCAGTTCCATGATGATGATGATGATACTGACAATGAAGGCAGTGGCCTCTCAAGGATTCTGATAAAGAGGGAATCAATAAAAGGAGGGAATCATTGCAAAATTGCCCCAGAAACAGGCTTAAAAGTAAATAACTGCTATAGTGTTTAATGAAATTGACTAATATTTAACTATTTTTAAAACTTTATATCACTGAATTTAAAATTTTAATGGGAATTTTCATTCACCACTAACCAAGATTCAACTCTAGGACCAAAATCTAAGGATTTGTATCTTCTAACAAATTGTCCACTAGCCTTTTAAACACGTGATCCTTTTAAAAAGCTTAGTGCTGGGCTGAAAATAAGCAGGATTCATATAATCTCACCAGACACAGTGAACGTGGAAAGACTAAGGAAGGAAAACAAAAAGCCATTCATAACATCTTGAACCTTACATTGCTCACAGGAGAAAATGTTAGCCAAGGTGAGCGTCACATCAACATGACGCCCGAGTGGGATGGGGAAGCTGATCTTCCTCATCATTTATGCTGATTTGTTAGATGCCAACACAATTTCCTCATTGGATTTGCTTCTAATAAGTATGACAGTGTTTAGGTTCTACCAAAAGGAGACTAAACATTTTCACCTGCTGTCAGGTCTCTGGACTGAATGTCCCCACAAGAAGGACATGATTATGTTTCATAGGGAAGTCTTCCTGAGAAGCAACAGGCTTTTCAAAGGCAGAACTGCAGGGCCCCCCATGGACAGCTGGAGGAGGGCTAGAGAGGACACTGGAAATACAGCAGGAGGGAGTTCAGATACTGCTGCTCAGGTCACCAAAGACAGCATTGCTATCTCTAAGGATATGACATTCTCCCAAAAGTTCCATGAGTGAAGGAGCCTGTGAACACTAAGCAGGTTGTTAAGACACAGCAGCACATAATTTACGTCACAACTCAATTACAGTATGTTTTGATATTTGGAAAATAATTAGCCCATTGTTTTTTGAAACTGCAGCAGTAGCAATAGAAATAAAAAAGACTGAGTCCTCTTGGAGACAACAATCAATAAACAATTCTAAATCTGCAGGATTCCTTGAGGATATGCAAGCAATGAGTTAGATGTGTGTTGCAGATACCTCTTACTGCAGGGCTCACTCCTGCAAAGCACAGAACTAGTTTTCTCAGCAGACAGAGGGAACCAAGTCAAGATTCCTGATCTTGAGAGATTTAATATATGGCAGGAAAGATCAGACAAGTACATACAGCCAAATATGAATAAATGTAATCAAATATTATGAAATGTGAATGGAGCACAGACGAAAGAGAAATTCCTTTCACCTGGGATCTAGAGAGACTTCTTCAGGAAATGTGGCTTTGGAGATGGCTAAAGACATGGGTGAAATTTTAGCAGAACAGGATGTAAGGAATTTAAAGACTGATTATAAAATTCATATAAAAATGCAAAGGATCCCAAATATCCAAAACAACTTTGAACAAGAAAAACAAAGTTGGAAGACTTACACTATCTGATTTTCAGACTTTTTTTTTTATAAAGCTACAGTAATCACAAAGTATGTTATTGATGTAAGACAGGAAAATTGAATAATGGAACAGAATAGAATGTTCAGAACTAAACCAACACTTATATAGACATTTGATTCTCAAAAAGAATGCAGTGGAGAAAGGATCTTTTCAAAAAGTAGTGCTGGAACAACAGGATAGTGATATGCAAAAAAAAAAAAAAAAAAGAACTTTGATACACAACTCACAAAATATACAAAAACTAACTCAAAATGGATCATAGATCTTACTAGGAAATCTAAAACTATAAAACAGCTATGAGAAAAAGCATAGGCTTAGGCATTATTACCTTGGGTTTGGCAAATATTTCTTTCCTATGACACCAAAACTATAATCTATATTAAAAAGAAACTGATATAGTGATCTTTATCAAAATGACGACTCTTGAAAGCTCTTCTAAACACTGCTAAGCAAATGAAGAGACAAGCCATAGACAGAAGCTATTTGCAGATCATATATCTGATAAAGGTCTCTCTTTGTATCTGATCCAGAATAAAGAGGTCTTAAAACTCAATAATAATGCAAACACCTGAACGAATGAATGAGGCCAGAAAACACACTTCAGTAAAGATATCCAGATGGATAATAAGCATATGAAAAGATGCTGATTAAAGATGCCATTAGTCATTAGAGAAATGTTTTTACAAACCACAGTGAGATACTAGTACACATACATACTAGAATGAATACGATTAGGAAGACCAACCCCACAAAGTGCTGGTAAGGAAGTAGAGCAACCAGAAATGATACACACCATGAGGAATTTACAATAGCACAACAATTTTGGAAAACTCTTTGACAGTTTCTTTAAAAAAGGTAAACACCTATCTACCATAAAACACAGACATTCCTCATCTGGTGCTTTAGAAAATAAAAGCATATGTCCATACAAAAACTTGTAACCAAATATTCACTGCAATTTTATTTATAATAGCCAAAGTTTTAAATAACCCATGCATTCATCAAGAAACAAGTGGAGATATAATTGATGGTCTATCCAAACACTGCTCACAATAAGCTATTCAGAAAAAAACTCAGCACTAAACAACACTCTGCTATAAGAAAAATAAGCTATTAATACAGCAACACAGATGACTCTCAAAATAATTACACTGAATGAAAGAAGTCAGACAACACAGAGTAGATACTGCATTAATCCATTCATACAAGGATCTTGAAAATGCAAACCAATATGTTGTGATAGAAAGCAAATCAATGGTTTCCAGGGGAAGAGATGGGGAGGGAGGGGACAACAAAATGCAGGAGAAAAGTTTTGTGGGTGACGGGTATGTTCACTGTCTTGAGTGTGGTCATGGTTTCTTGGGGATATACTTATGTCAAAACGTATTAAGTTGTACACTTTTAATGTGTGAAAATTATTTTTCCAAGTATACCTCAAAGCTGTTTTAAGAAAAAAGGCACTTCAGTCCTGACACAACTCCACCTGATTGGAGTGACATGATCAATCCCTCACCCTGTCTGCCTAATGGGAAGGTAGAAAACCTCTTACGGAAGATAACATATGGAATTTTCATTTGCAATGTCTGCCATGTAATAAAGAATTTCTAGACATGCAACATGTCAAGACTATATGATGGATAATATGAGAATAAGAAACATTAGACAATGGATGCAAACCCCCAGGTGATGTAGGCACCAGAGTTACCAGTAAAGGTTATAAAATACTTTTAATATATTAAAGAAAATTAGGAAATGATGGGAGAATAGATAACAGGTTCAAGACTTTCACCAGAGAAATATACTGGAATGTATTTTTAAGAAAAATCAAACAGATACTCTAGAACTGAAGCTTTCAGCTCTGGAAACAGGTAAACAGAGCTAATTAAGATCCCTTTTAAGTAAAACTTTCAGTAATGCCGGATAAAATACAACAACAAAAGTAACACAGAGCTAACTATGGAGAGAGAAGTTCCCAGGTGACAATAGAAAGAGGACACTTAAAGCCAGAATGGTAATCTTGTGAGCTGATGACATGGCACCCTGGAGGGAAGGGGTTTTAATCTGCACATAAATAGGGATACAATGTCCATTTAGGAAAAAGGGTCCATACCAGATGTAGAAGAGTCTTCCTTTATAGAAACCTCTGCATAAGATATATTGGAAGACTTGCCTCTTCACTGAAAGGAAGACTCAAAGTTCTCCACGTGTGCACACAGGAAAGCGGTGAAAGAACAGGTTCTCTAGGAAAAAACAAAGTCTCCCTTAAAAAAATCTAATCTCCACGCCCCTGCTTTATATGAATGTGGAATCCAAATTGATACTCCACTTAAGTTTCAGGAATTCCCAAACAAAAAATATAATAATTCAAGGTTGATCATATCACCTGGAACCTTAGGATATACAACACAAATTTGTTCTCTAGGGAAACTTTAAAAACCAGGATGTAAGGGAAAATCATAGGAAAAAAATTGTACTCACTAAAGAGAAGCTCCCACAACTCTAAACACACACAGACACACAACTAAAAATGAAGGAAATAAGTGGCCACAGGGAAGAAAGAGCTAACCATAAAACACAGGATGATTAATATTCCAGAGCCTAAAATTATGAAACAATCTAAGAGAGAGCATAAAGTAAGTATGACTGAATCATTAAAAGATAAAATGAATCATATATAACATAATGAAAAATCAGGACATCATGAAAAATAAAACATCAATTTTTTTAAGAACTAAACAGAACTTATGGAAACAAAATACAGATATCATTTGGTATATAAAATTCAATGTATGGGTTAAGTAACATTTTAATCTTCAATATCTAGGGTGCTCATTAAAATTCAACAGTAATCTCAAAAGTAATTGTTTAAGAAGAGAATAAATATAAAGAAGTCAAAATGAAGAATGCAAAATAAGCCAGTCACTATTCTAAGTTCTTCATATATTTTATCACTTAATGCTCACAAACTTTGAGGTGGATAGTACCACTTTTTGTATATGAAGAAAGTCTCAAAGGGATTATATATCCTGGTTACATGGTTAGCAAGGGTGGGAACCAAGCCCGGATAAGCTGTCTCTAGACTCCATGCTCTTAACCATGACTGCAAGGTATAAAACAGGCAGGAGAAAAGCAGAGCAAAGCAAATAGAAATCACAAAACAAGATGCCAGAAATAAAACATCATCACTAATCACTATGTATTTAGATGAAATAAATAATGAGTTAAAAGATTTACAGGTTTCATTTGTTTACCTGAAACAAAGCAAAATTAAAACTTAAAACTGGTTGAAAGCTTAGAAGAATAACAGAAAGAGGTCAAAAGTTAAAGCCAGAAAAAGACACCTGAGAAATACTAATCAACAAAAAGTGAATCACTCAAGCCTCCCTCAGGTTCATAGTTACTGGAAACCCACCTTGGCCTGACACTTATCAGCTTTGTCCCTGAGCGAAACACTCAATCCCCCAGAACCTTCCTTCACTCACCTGTGAATGTAAGGAACGATCCCTCCCTGCATGCGGCCAATTTGTATTGACTGCTGTGCCACGGGTACTGGTTAAACCACCTGAGGTCCGTCAATGAACAAATAAGGCTCCTTGTCCCTGTAGGACTGAGGAGAAGGAGCAGAACCTAAACTACAGTCATAACAGTCAGGTGACTTGTATGGTATTCTAGAAGGTGATAGAAAGAGTATGATCAGGGAGTGGGGGGTTCTGGGGCAGAGACAAGGAGAATGCAGTTTTCAGTTTAAAATGAGATGGCCTGAGTTGGCCTCACTGAGGAGCTTGAGAAGGGGGTACTACTTGCTGGGCTTCCTCTATCACAGCAACACACACTGGGTGACGCGAACCACAGAGGCACACTGTCTCACAGCCCTGGGGATGGGAAGTCTGCAGGCAGGGTGTCAGCAGGGCAGGCTCCTCCTGAGGGCTAGGAGGGAGAGGCTGGTCCAGGCCTCTCTCCTTGGCTTGGAGACTACCGTCTTCTCTTCACATTTCATCACTTCATCTCCCATGTACACGTGTCTCTTTGTCCACATTGCCCCTTTTTATCAGGACACAAGTCATACTGGATTAGGGCCCACCCTAATGACCTCTTCTTAACCAATGAGATTTGCAACAACCCTATTTCCAAATGAGGTCATGTTCTGTAGTCCTGGGGGTTAGGAATTCAGCATATGAGTTGGACAGAGACTGGCCAGGGCAACAGCCCTGTGGGTGTATGTTTGATGTCCCCAAGGGCCAGCAGGGAGGCCAGTGTGGCTGGAGCGGAGTGAGTCAGGGAGAAAACCGGAGATGAGCTCAGCTTGGGGAGGGGGAGGAAAGCTGTAAGGTCAATGTAAGGACTCTCGCTTCTACACTGAGTGAAATGAGAAGCCATTGCAGTATTTTGAGCAGAGAAGATCACACCGAGAGTCTCGTTCATGCCTGACTTAGGCGATGAGGATGAAAATATTTAGGCTTTTGAGCTGATAATAGTTAGACTACATGTTGGACTTTGAGTTGATAGTGTAGTAAATGAGACTTTGGAGGGTTTTGGGATGAGGTGGATGCATTTTGCATGTGGGATGCACAAGAAACTGTGGGGCCAAAGGAAAGAACATGGTACAATAATGGCCCCCGATATGTCCACGGTCTGATCCCTAGAACCTGTGAATATGTTACTGTGCACGGCAACAGGGACTCTGCAGTTGTGACTGTCAAGGACCTTGGGATGGCAGATCACTGTGGGTAAGCAAACGACATCACGGAGGTCCTTAGAGGAGAAAGGCAGATTGGTCAGAGACAGAGATGTGAAGTGGCAGTAGAGGTAACAGTTACACAGGGCCCTGGGCCAAGGAGTGTGAGCATCTCTGCAAGTTGGGAAAGGTAGGAAAACGAATCCCTCCCTAGAGCCTCGGTATGGAACGTAGCCTTGGCCACATGTTGGTTTTAGCCCACTGACATTGAGTTTGCACTTCTGCACCCTAGAAGAGTGAGAAAATGAATGTGTATTGCTTTAAGCCACTGAGTCTGTGGTCCTTTGTTACAACAGCAATAGGAAAGGCACTCAGGAACCAACATAAACATGAACCACAGGCTGCCTGCTGTGCTGGCAGGAAGTCCTTTGTCTCTGATCCTGGGGGAGTCACCTGTCTTCTGGCAGCATCCACAAACTACCTCATGCTAACTTGGCAGCTTGCAGGGGGTCAAATCTTAACCATGCACAGTTCTTGATATTTAGTTAATAAAAAGGATGGTGTCATCATGGGTATTTTTCCATCTTTTAAATACCCTTCAGTCTTCTAATAAAGCTACTTCTAGTTGAGAGACCATGTAAATAGTTTTCAATCTTAATAATAAATAACTGTGGTTTTACTTGGTTACTTAAATTATGAATAATAATATTCACATTAGTAAAAGTTATTAAAATCAATATTCTTTAGTGAAAATATCAGGTTTCTTTTTGCATGAACATGTATTAACTACAAGAAATGGTCCATGCTTTTTTCTATGATTTAGTGTTAGAATCTTAAAGAATAATATTTTCCTCAAAACATATTATGGTGAAGGGATTTCTTTTGGTGGAACAGTTCCTACATCAAAGCTGGTGCATGGCTCAGGTCACTGGGAACCTAGAGATGATAGAAATTAGGAAGCATTATAAACACAGAACCATTTTTAAAGGAATTAAAAAACTGGATGTGTGAAAACAAAGAATCAGAGAATATTCTGGTGAAATAAATGTATATTTCAGCTTAAGCAAGACACGGTGTGAATAAATTTAAATGAAACAACCACCCAGAAATTAGCAGCGAGTCATGCATGCAGTGTGACTGATCAAAACCAAGTTGTTTCCAAACCAGTGTGCAGGCTTGATGCCTTCATGAATCAAGTCTGCGTGGCACCAGGCCACCTCGAATACATGTTGATGAAGTATTTATAAGCCCTTCACCATCCCAGCTCAAAGCCCACACACGAGCCACACGACCATCTCCTACACATCTGCAAAACACACAGCATAGTGAATAGCACTTTTCTTGTTCAGTAGCCGGTAGCAGGGCACTGTGAGCAGACAGAGATACAGAGACACCGAGACACAGAGGCATCTCCCCTCACTCAGCTGATAGCCTTCTGTGCATTCCTGGGGAGAAGATTGTCATAAAATGTACCATGGATTGATCCTCATCCTAGGAAAGGAAGGGCAGGGCGGTCCTCAGGTTTGAGCAAGGGTGGATGGAGGATCTCAGAAGAGCTGTTTCAGAACAACCAATAGAAATTTTGGCCACCGTGACCACGAGAGACAAGTCTCCTGCCATCCCGGTAGGCATTTGGTCTCCTGACAAAATCTGGGCTCACTAAAGGGTTGAGTAGAAGGCAAAGACCTGAGGGATGCCCCAGCAAGAGACAGGAGGTAGGGCCTGGTTTATACTGCTCTGGGTGTATCCCAGCCTCATCCGAATGCGAAATCAGAAATTTGCAAAACAGCAGAGCTGGGATGGATCATCTACTCCAGACTACTCACCTTACAGATAAAAAGGGTGGCAGCCCTGACAGGCAAAGCAACGTGCTAAAGGCAGAGCATGGAAGTGGCAGCGCCAGATAAAACGCACCGTGCCAACCCCCGTTCAAAGATGCTGACAGTGAGTATGGGGCCAAGGTTTCCAATGAGGAGAATGAGACAGTGTAAATACTTTGTTCCCCCTAAAACCGCAAATGATTTTTAAAGGCACAAAAACTCACCTTAACTAGCTCTCTTCTGAGGGGGCTCTCTTCTGCCTCTTCGTCTTTCTGTCTGTCTCCATTTCTCTCTCTCAGACACAAACACATACAATTTTGTGAAAGGGGAATTCCTGCCATACAAAGACAGACTTCACATCTTCAGAAAGACACTTGACAAAGCACGTTTCTCAATTCATGTCTTTGTGTGAGGTCTGGGCAACTGGCTTATTTTCTAGAACAATCGGTGGTTACAAAATCAGGAGATCATCATCCCCAAAGGAAGAGTTCTTGTCCGTGTTGATGAAGTTGGGGATGGCACATTTCATGAGACTATTTGGCTCCTCCTCTGGCCACATGCTGCATCTGATGGCTTCCTGGAGCCGAACATCACTGTCAAGGGCTATGGTTGGGATACCAGCTTTGGCCTTATCCAAGTGGTCCACTTCATTGACGTAGCAGTGAAAGAGGGACCTAGATTCGTCATTGCCCTGCCAGATAACACATTGGGTACCAGCAGTCTTCCAAAGTCTGACACAAAGCTGTTCAGTCTAAATCTCTTCTCGGGAGACTCTGCATTGCAATAAAGAAAACCAAAATAAAAGATCGCTCACACTCTAGCTCAGTGACCTGAAGAATCATAGTTTTGCCATCTACTGAGTGCAAGTCCCTGCACAGAGCATGCTGACAAGAACTGGAAGTGAGAGACATCACTTCTGAACACATACAATTAAACCCAAGGCAAAAGTCTCAAGTGAGGGCCCTTGGACCATCCTGAAAAGACATCGCTCCCTGAGAATCCTCAATATTGGTGCATCACACACCAGTGTTTCTCAGTGGGACACTCAGATCACCTTCATCAGAATCAGTTAAAGTGCTTCTTAAAATGCAGAATTCCGGGGTGCAGACCCTCAGCGTCTCCAGAGGTAGGGACTTGCAGTCTGTATTTTCAGAGCCGCCAAGATCACTAAACACACTCAGGTTTAGCACCGCGGTCTACTTCGTGTCACCTGAGCATCGACAATGCTGTCTCACGGGGTGGGTGGGTGTCATGTGTGTAAGGGTGTGTCCTACCCACGTGTCTCTCCTGATTCTCAGAACTGACAGTGCAGCTCCATTGGGCAAGAAATACCACCATTTCACAATGCATACGCAGGGCGCCTGACTGACAGATACAATCAGTGATAGGAGAAGGTACAAAACTCAGGTTCCTGATCCCTTGTTTCACTTACTGTGGGACAAATGATCAATTCAAGGGTAATAAATCAGTGAGTGAATAACATGACTCTCGTTAGTCCCACGAGCGCCTGGAAGAGCGAGTCTGGGCACACTGAGAACCATAACAGCCCATCTCTTAATTGCCATCCTTCCCAGATTTATGTAAAGGTTACTTCCACCCAGGCAGTGACTCCTGAAGGGCAAGAATCATGTCTGAGCACACTCTCAAATCCACAACACAACCTGACAACAATTAGGCTCTGGAGTCTGTGTTTAGCGAGTGTGGAATCTCAGCGATTCCAGCTCTTACACCTTGCCTTCCCACCCCACCCCTCACCATATGGCCCTTATGACCAGCTCTCCTGGGGCTGCGGCCACGGAACCCATTTACAGGACTGGAAGAATCTGATCATGTAAACCATCCCCCAGATTATCAAGAGTCATCTGCATTTCAGGGATCAGTAATTCCAGAAGCTTTGCAGTTCAAGCAGGTGAGGGATTTTTATATCAGCTCTGTCTTCTACTGTGACTGCCTGGGTGACATCAGACAAGGAATTCTCAAAAGCCTGAGCTTTTCCTTTCAGGAATAATCTACATAACAAATCTCGTTGACCACTCAACAAATGTGATGTGAAGATCAATGATTTACACAGGAGTACAACATTCACTAGGTCGTGGATTTAGAATCAGAGAAAAATCATTTGAGAAAGATTGACAGAATGTAGCTTTAATGAAATTTAAGTATTCTTACCTTTCAGTAAATCATCTTCTTCCCCTAATTATCACTTCACCCAAGGTTAAAATATGTTTGAGAACAGGGATGAGTGTGCCAGCAATCTGTGACCCAATAACCTAAAATATCACCTAGGAAAAAGAGGGGAGTAACAGATTTTTAACAAGCATGGTGAGGATGGCGGGGCCATCCCCCAAATCCAGACTAAGAAGCTCTGAGTAATAGCTTTCCTGCCTGCCTGGGGCATCAGCTGATGTGAAAACCCACCCAGAAACCACACTGTCCAGCAGCTCTTCCGTAACACAGGCTACAGTTCTCAGGATTAAGAATTGGGTCCAGTGACACCTTCACTGAAGAATAAAGACAAAGGAGAACAAGAGAGTTCTGCCCCTCCCCAGGGGAGAGCCCAGACCTTGGGATGCATGCAACGCGCCCACCTCCCAGGAGAAGGATAAACTGGAGAAGAGCGTCCTGCAAAACTGGGCAGCAAAGTTGAGATGGGAACAAACTGACCAGCTGGCCAGGGACAGCCCCCTCCATCTCGGCCTTGGCGGCTGCCTCCGCCCCCTCAGCACATCCTGCCCACTTCCGGTGGTTAAGCTGTCAGGGAAACTGCGCTTGGCGACCTGGGGCAACAGAGGCTGCCCCCAGGCCAAGCTGTGGGGGAGATGGGAGCTAAACCACCAGCTCCCCAGCGGCAGGCTCCATACCCCCGCCAACACCCCGCCGCCCCTGCACCCTACCGCACCCCCGGGGCAATATGACCCGGAGAAGGGTGACCTGGGAACGAGGAGCAGCAGAGGCCGCCCCCACATCAGGCCTCCAGAGAGATGGGAGCTTATCCTCCAGCTCGCCTGGGGCAGACCCCCTCTCCTCTCCACCCCCTGATCTCACCGCTCCCACCTCCCAGGAGCAACCTGACTGGGTGTGGGGTGTCAGGCGAATCTTGGGAGGGAGAGGCCGTCCCCAGGCCACATTAAGGGAGAGGAGAAGTGGCCCCATTAGGAAGGGCAGCCGGCCTTCACAGCTGCCCCTGCCCCTCTACCGCATCGCGCCCGCCTCCCAGGAGCAAGCTGACCTGGAGACGGGCATCTGGCTTCTTGGGCAGCAGAGGACGCCCCCAGGATTGGCCGTGGGGAAGAGGGGAGCAAATTGACAGGCTCCGCGTTGCAGGTCCTATACCCCGCCGTCACCACCCCTCCACCTTAAAGGCACCGCCCAGGGCGCCCCTCCCCCAGCAGGCTGAATGGGACAGGTGTGTCTGGTGCTCTGGG
This sequence comes from Camelus bactrianus, assembly GCF_048773025.1. Classification (NCBI taxonomy): domain Eukaryota; kingdom Metazoa; phylum Chordata; class Mammalia; order Artiodactyla; family Camelidae; genus Camelus; species Camelus bactrianus. The sequence goes on along the minus strand of NC_133557.1, from coordinate 47,348,304 downwards.
GCAGGAGAGGCAGCTCCTACGCCAGGCCATCGGGGAGACAGGAGCCAATCTGCCAGCTACCCAAGGCAGACCCCTGCCCCCGCAGCAGCCACCGCTCCTGTTCCCTGACCTCATGGGGGCCTCCTTTGTGCAGCAGGCTGAACTGGAGATGGACGTCTTGCGAACTTGGGGCAACAGGGACCGCCCCCAGTGCAAACCATTGGGGAGAATGGGAGCAAATGGACCGGCTCCCTGGGAAAACCCGCCGCTGCTGCCACCACCCCCATGGTACTACGCCAGCCTCCCGGGGTCAGGCTGAATAGGATACATGTGTCCAGTAACCCAGGGCAACAGAGACCGCCCCCAGGACAAGCCGCGGGGAAGATGGGAGCAAATGGGCCCACTCCCCCGCTGCAGGCCCCCGACCCCCGCCACCCCTGCACTCTGACTGCCCTGCCTCCTGCCCCCAGCAAGCAAAGTGGGACAGGGGTGTCCCGGGTCCTGGCGCAGCAGAGGCTGCCTGCAGGCCACGCAGAGCAGACATGGGAGCTAATGCACAAGCTCCCCCAGGGCAGCCTCGTTATCCCCGCAGCCACCACATTACCAGCCCCCTGACCGCACCGCACCCATCTCCCAGGAGCAAGCTCACCTGTAGACCGGCATCCAGCCTCTAGGGCAGCAGAGGCCGCTCCCAGGCCCGGCAACCGGGAGAAGGCAGCTATTCCACCAGATCGCCAGGGGAAGCACCAGTTCGCCAGGGGCAGCCCCGCTCTGCCACTCTGCCGCTGCGGCCGCCCCCTGACCTACCCGCCCCACCTCCCAGGAGCAAGCTTACCTGGAGTCCAATATCTGGCGAATCTCCGGCTGCCAAGGCCCCCACAGTCCAGGCTGCAAGGAAGAGAAGAAATCGATCGGCTTGCCCGGGCAGCCATCCACCCGCCGCCTCCGCCGCCGCCTCCGCCTACGCTGCCTCAAACCATTGCACCAGCCTCCAGGGGTCAGGCTGACTGTGAGGATGTGCACTTCCTTCTGATCCTGGCCACGTGACTGAGCACCTCCCTGCACCCCTACACTCTCTGCACCTATGCACCCATGCTACTCTCTGCACTCCTGCACTACATGCACTTCTGCACTGCCTGCACCCCTGCACCCCCGCATCCCCTGAACTGCCTGCACCCTCCACAGCCCCTGCACCCCTGCCACCACTTAGGCCTCTGCACTGCCTACACTCCTGATACCTGCATGTCCCATACACCACCTCTTGGGCCTGTGGCAGAGTCTCTGCTGTTAGACCAATGCACAGGGACTCACATCTTTGTCAGTATATGATGCATCAGTGGACGTCTGGGGTTGGCTGCAGGAAGGTACATGTTCCCGGTCACTAGCCTGGGCCACTAAGGTGATCTGTGAGGTCACCAAGGACGGGCTCAGAGATGCTGTTTTCTGGGAAGAGAGGAGTTGAAACCGGTCTTGAGGGCAGAGCTGTGCTCACCAGGCCGTCCATGCTTCATGTTTTACACAGGGCTTGGGGAAGTGAAATGGATCTGGCCAAGTAAGACCTGCCTGCTGTGCACCCACCTCAGTCCTGAGCTCTGAGGCAGATCGACTGGCTCCCACCATCAGTGCCCAGTTTGGGCACCTGAATGGTCCCTTGGAGGCATCCCATCAGTTCTCTGGCTGCTTCCACCCCATGGCCCTCCCTCCCGCTGTGCTGGCCTCAGAAAGTTTCCTTATTTGAGGAAGAAGGCAGCCCACCCCCTACCCCAGCCCTCATCGTGCTCTTACCCAGGCTGGTGATTTCTCTGCCCTTCAGAGTCTGGAAAGCCATCCCTCTTCAGTTATGCCCCTTCTGAGATGGACTTGCTTCCACAAAATTCTAGGCAAGTATGCACCATGGAATGCACTGGGTAAGAGAACCAAAATAAATAGTTTCTTCTGTGAGGTTTTCTGTTTATCTACTGGGGCTGGGCGGTGTGTAGTTTGCTACAGCTGTTGGTGTGAGAGGATAAATCCGCCTGTGTGTCCTTGTTTTCATCTCCCTGCTGTCTTTGGGCTTTCCCTAGACACTCCTTAAACATTTAATTCTTTTTGTTTTATTCCTGTTATTACAGAGGGGCCCTACTGTCATGGAGGTAAGATGTTGGGGGAGCGGGACAGAGCAGGGCATCTGTAGTCCTGTGATTAGTTCTCATTGAGCCTAATGAGACAAACAGCAGACTCCCAGCCCCAACTGGGCTGCATGGGGATAGTAGGTGTCCTCACCTTTCATGTATCTAAGGCAATCTGCTTCTTCAGCTGGAGCTATAGAGAAAAAGAAAAGGTCCAAAACATAGTTCAGTTAGGAATTCCTCCAAGGACCTGACTCTAGAGTCTACAAAAAGGTGTGCCTACTCCCCGGACTTGGGGTGAAGATGGATTATTGATCAGCACAACCCCTGGTGGCCCAGCTCCTTGGCTTGGCTGCCCAGAGGGGGCTGGGGTAATGCATAAGCCCAGGGCACTCCGGAAGAGCGCGGAGGACCTGCCCTCTCCCCTCTGCACTTGTAAACCCTTCCCCAAATATCAAGGAATTGGACAGAGAGCAGCCACCACAATAAGGAGATGCTCCCATCTCTTCACTCAATCCTGTCGGTTCACTACGTGCTGAGCATCCACTGGGTCCCAGGACATGACACACAGGATGGCCGATGGGACAGGCTTGGTCCTTCCCCCTGGACCCTGTTCAATCTGATGGAAGAATGATCACTCATAAACGGTTTCTCAAAAGGATACATAGACAGAAGACAAACTGCAGAGTGAACCAAATTTTAAAATATATATGAAGATCCCCCAGTCTCCCCGCCTAAGGTTAACAGCATAAAGCAAAAAGATCTTGCCTTTGATCACCAAGGAATTGGTCACCCCCTCTCAGGAGGAAAGGAGAGTTATTCTTTGAGCAGGAAACATAAGTGCTCCATCGGATTGGACCAGGACCTCTGCATTCATTCAGCAAATCTGTATAAGCTCCTACTACGTATGGGAATCTAGTAACTAGACCCGTTCCCAAGGCTCTTGGGCTTTATTAGTCAATAAAATAGACACGACTCCCCGTCACTGGGGGCTCAGAGTTTTAACAGGAAACAGGCAGCATGTTGGAGGTAGCAAGAGCTTGGGGAAAAAAAAGAGTGATATGAGCAAACTCAGGTGATGGTGGCGGGGTGGGACGCAGGCAGGAGGGAATAAGGCAATCCTGGCAGATCTCACGGAGTAATGAACTTGAAGTAGAATAGATCCGGAAGAAGAAGGAAGAGCCGGAGCCAGAGGCCCCCAGAGTGAGGGGGAGAGTGTGGGTGGAGAGGCAGAGCACGCCGGGTCCTGGAAGACTTTGTGACGACTTTGGCTCCTAATGAAACGGTGATCCTTTTAGTGAGTTTTGATGGGATCGGTGATGTAGTCCAATTTATGCTTTTGTTTTGGTTTTTCTTGGGGGGAGGGTAATTTATTTATTTTAGTGAAGGTGCTGGGGATTGAACGCAGGATCTCGTGTATGCTAAGCATGCGCTCTACCACTGAGCTACACCCACCCCCTCAATGTATGCTTTTACAGGCTCCCTCTGACACTTTGTGGATAAGATTGTAGAAAAGCAAAGAGGGAAGAAGTCTATTTGGTGTCCAAGAAGGGGCTGAAGGTGGCTCCTAGGAGAGCAGGGAGCAGGGAGTAGGTGGTTAATGAAGACAGAGTAGCCAGAATTTTCTAAGAAGCTGGATTTGCTTTGTGTGTATTTGTAAGAGAAAGAGAGAGAAAGAACATGGTTCCAACATCTGGACCTGCACAATGGGAGGGATGTCCTCTCCATCCACAGGGGATGAGACATGTTGGGGCTGAGCAGGTGGAAAGGGGCTGGAATCAGCTCAGCTCTTCAGTATCACAGTTAAAGGGTCTATTAGATATTGACACAGAAATGCCTAATAGGTAGAGGAATCTGGGTTTTTTTTTTCTTTCTCTTTAACATTAAAAAATATAATTTAAATGTATTAATTGTATTATGTGAATGAATTTGGAATTTTATTTCATGCCAAGGTATATGTTATATATATAGCCAAATGGAAAATATATCAGAAAAGGGGAGAAATGAGGGCTTTCACATAAACTGACTGTCCAAAACGTAGGTAACATTTCAGTAAAACCAGTCTTCAGTGCAAGAACCTCATCTTGGCGTTACATAAAAGTAAATGAAAAAGGACTATGTTGATGTATCATTATTTAATGTTACATAATAGCCCCAAAGAAACACACTGTTGAACTATGAGGCTTGTAGAAATACTATTCGCTTTATTGACATAAATACAGAAACGGAGAAAGGTTCTAAGGTAGAAAAAACATCTTAGTGGAAATAATAGAGATATGAGCATTTTACATGATATGTATGGACTGATTCAAAATTTGGCAAAGTAATTTACATAGTAGAACATATGTATGAATGTGAAAGCAAGATGAATGAAATAAAAAGAATATGAGTATCACGGAGAGAGTTCCAAATGGAAAGGGCAAATCAGGGAGTTTTGGACAAATCAAGAAATTGATGGCATGTCAATTTCCAAGTCTGGTTGCTTCCACCTAAGGTATAGCAGAGAGATAGAGGAGAGACCCAGGACCCAACTCAGGGGCACATTCACAATAAATGTTTGGGAAAAAGAGGAGACGTTGGCAAAAGACCAGCCAGTGGATCGAAAGCAGACCGATGAGCTGGAGGCCAAGTAAAGCAGGAACACGGGGGAGGAGGGATGGAAGAGCTGGGTTAAATGTTGCCAAAGGGCCACACATGATGAAGACTGAAAACTGACCACTATATTTAGCAACGTGGGGTCACTGATGGCCTTGACAGAGCAGTTTCCATAGAGCAAGGGAACAGGGGAAAAGCCAGAGTGGGTGTAAAATGGGATGACTCAAGAGACTATGCAGACAGTGAGTTTCAACTACTCCTTAAAACTTAGCTGCAAAGGCATGGGGTGGCAATTGGTGGGGGCGAATTAGGGTCAAGGAGTGCTGTTTGTTTCTTTTAAGAGGATGGACTTTTATATACCGATAGGAGCTAACTAGCAGGAGAACAAAATAAATGAGGTAGTGAAAGAGAGGATGGTTGTGGGAGTGACAGCCCAGAGAAGATGGGAGGGATGGGCCCACCGGCGACTTTTGGAGGAACTGGCATTCGATGTCACCTGTAATAAGAGGTGGGGCACCGAGAGTGAGGTCACAGACATCAGAAGGCGAGCGGATGTGCTGGGAGTTGCTGGTGAAAGTTCTCTTCTGTTGGCTTCAGCTTGCTTGGTCAAAGTAGAAAAGTAACCTTACCAGCTGAGGAACAAGGAGGAAGAAAGAGTTACTGGAGTCATGAGCAGAAAATACGAAAGAGCCTTCAGGGATAATGGGACAGTGAATAGAGCAAGGGGAGACAGGGGGAATGTGCTTTCAGAAAGTAACATTTTATCTTTGAGGTCCCCAAGAGTATGATGTGTGATTGCCCTTCCTGCTATCTGCAAAATAAAAATTAAGTATGGTTCAGAGAAAATGCTATTTCATTCTAAGAGGCTAGGTGTTTCCCAGGAATGGTTATCCTAAACTGCAAACATTAAATAAAAAAGGTTGAAAAGATGAAATTGTGTAACTAAAGACAGACTATTTTCTATAAATTTGGTTACTATTTAGTTTCCCTATCAATAAAACATAACTGATACTGCCTAGGATGGAGGTACATCGATGCTTAAAAAGAAATGAGATCTGTATCCTTTTCCTAAACTCCATGGTTTACTTAACATCCCATTCCCCTTGGAATTTAGGGATGTCCAGTATAAGAAATGAGAAACAGTTTGAGAAAATCCCGGCTCAGAATTACACAGCACAACCTCAGCTCAGAAGTATACAGCTGTAAAAATGTTTAGAAGCAAAACTCCGTAAATACTCTTAAAGACTATTGCAAACCTGGGCCTGCCCAGATGTTTCCAAACTGGAAATGTACTCCAATTACTTGCCTGGTACGGGAACCAGAGGCTGGCCACCGTTTTCTGTAAAAGCCAGAGAGTAAATATTTTCAGTTTTGCAGATCATTTTGTAACCATTCAGGTCTGCAATAAGAAAGCTAAGAGCACTGGGAGACAGGAAACAAATGGACATGCCCACACCCTCCCTTCCACTCAGGGCAGCTTCTCTGTGGTGGGGAGCTTTGCCACAATCACTTGCTTCTTTGTTTCCATTGGTTTCTTTGTTTCCACCTTACTGCTCAAGCTCAGAACTTCAAGCGAGCCTGGTCCTTCAGCATCCATGCAGAGAGAAGTCTGAGCAGGGGTGGGGAACCCACCTGAAAGAGAAGAGAGATTGCTAGCCACCATGACATGAGACAATCACACCATCCGGGGTGAAAGGGAACAAAGACAAGGGAGGGACACAGCAGTGGGACCCCTGGGTCACCTGCCAGGCTTGCTCTCCCTCCACGGCCACCCTGGGGGCCTGGGGGCTGTTGAGCCTCAGCTACAGTGATTCTGCTGAGGGGACTCAGGATAAAGGAACCTCCACCTCCACACCGGGTTCAAAAAGCAGTCTCTCTAAGTCTACCCTCTGAGTTTCTGGAACTCAGCTGGAAGAATACATGATCAGGCCAGACCCAGAGCCCAAGCCAAACACGACAGGGGACACGTGGGGTTGTAACCCCGTGATCAGTGGTCAAGGTCTCCTTGCAAATCTGCAGAAATCCCTGTTCTGCCTCATTCCTGGGAGAAACCCCGGATCTCCTCCTGCTCTGTCTGTTCTTCTCTTGAGGCTATTGTCCTGGAGGGATGCAGAGTCCTTGAAACTGGCCCTCCAAACGTACACAAGAAGCCTGTTCAATAAAACAAATTATGCACTTTTTCACATTTGCCAGTTTTTTGATTCCAGAAAGGCTGCGGGACTCATTCTCACAGTCTCCTGTGCCCCCACCACTTGGTGGCCCTCTGCTCATGGAAACATGATTTCCCACAACTGCACCCTGCCTCCCAGGTCATCAGAGGGGAGTGTCCCACAAAGACACAGGTGTTTGTGAGGATCCTGTCCCCCAGCAGAAAGCCTACTCCTGGAGCCACGGACAGGGAGCTGGCCTCCTGAGCGGCTCAGCTCTAATTCAAAGCCTAAACTGGTGACCCTGGACATTGCTGACTTTCTGAGTCACCTGGGCCGGAGGGGCCTGATTTTTCTTTCCAGGAATGGATGTAGCGCAGCCTCCATTTTCAGGGCTGACATTGATGATGAATCTAGTTCCCCCAACTGCACCCCAGGAAGGAGAGGCCCTTCCACCCAACTGGTTGGAAACTCAGCCCAGGGGAGTTCCAAAGCACCGCATTGCTTCCAGGTCCAGAATCCCTCAGAGTGGCCCCTGCCCCTGAATGAGTCCCTTCCCTGGGCCTTCCCTGTCCCAACACGACCACACCCCAGGCTGTGCCAGAGCTCTTGGGCTCTGCATGTCCAGGGCACACAGGTGGGACCTGAGCCAGGTGTCCACTGTGCTTCAAGGGGTAGAGGTCTGCCTCTGCATCAGGGGAAGGTGACCCCACATGGCTGGCAGGACACTCTCACTATGGACCTCCAGGAGCCCTGGGAGCAGTTTCCCTGCAGGTGTTAGAAACCATCATCAGGAGGGCAGGCCCCTCTTTGGGCAGACTGTCTTGCTGTCCTGGGCCCACGTGCTGACCACAGGAATCTACACGCCCCCAGAAAACCCCAGGCAGCCTCAAAGCTTGGTCACTTGGTGGCCTAGGTTCCATGGTCTCCTTGGCCATCCCATAAGTGCGGTCCTGGCAGGCATGGTCTGAAGTTGCTCCCGTTAATAAATCCCCCTGGGTTTCTGTGGTCACAGAGCCCACAGCAGAAGCTTCCAGTCCTGCAGTGACCCCCACAGCAGTCACCTCCCCTGTGCATGTCCAGGGACAAATGACAGCAATTTATTGCCAGGAACCATGATGAACAAGGGGTGGGATTCCATACTAAGTTCAGGATCCTAGTAACTCACTCTGCACCCCAAAAAGCATCCATGAGAAATGTGTGTATTGGGATGTCTGTGTCCCTAGGAGAGCTGCTCCTCAGGGCTCCTGGGACCCTCCAGCCCCTATCAAGGTTCTCAGAGTCTGGGTCTAAATTTCTATCTCCCTGCTTTGGTGGAAGGCCGCCTGTGTCTTGTGGTCGCGGGTGGCTTTATTGCATGACATGGCAAGTTCTTAGTGTCTGTCCTCCTCTCCTGCGCCCGACTCCCAAGATGTTCCCACTGACCCTTGGTTCCCTGTGTGGGTCAGGGGTGCTAAGGCTGCCCCCTTCACTCTCCTCCTCTGCCCCAACACCTGGGACCACCCCTAGATGCACTGGGAGGTGTTTGTAAATGAGTCTCACACGAGGATATGACTGAACAAAGCAGGGCCCCCCACCGGGAAGCACGCCTGCCCCCTTCTCTGAAGAGGACCCCACAGCCCCACACTGCCTCCCAGGGGTCTACTCAGGACAGTCCCCCAATTCTGGGCAAGGCATCTCCCTGGAATCCTTGCTTCCAGAAGGGTCTCTCTGTCCTTCTTCAGAGTTTAGAGTTGTTCCAGTGTCCCTGACCACCGGAATGCCCAGCACGGATCCTTCAGTTTCCTGGGGAGACAAGGAAGATATGTCGCCACAGGACTCACACGACACATCTGCTGGGACCCCAGGCCAAAGGGCCATCCTCCTCCCTTCTCAGGTGTGGATCCCGTGGTAACTTTTTGCCGGGAGCCCGACTGGGGAGTGGGGTCCAGTTCAGTTCATGGGGCTCTCTGTGCAGGGAAGACGGGCCAGGTGGCCTTGCCTGGTTTCCCTGCTGGGCTAGCTCTGAAAACCACAAGTTCCTCTGGCTGTGGCTGGAGAACCCACCAAGCCTCAGGGTGGGGCCCTTTCTCTCGGCCTCCACTGCCTCCAAATCCATGCTGGCACTGGCATTGGGGAAAGAGCTTTATTACCCTCTCGTGGCTAAGTTGCCACAGGTGGATGCCGCGGGCAGCTGGACGGAGAGTTAACACTTGCTCAGATGTGAGTGGTTAGGCAATTTGACACCTTGTCAACTAGCCTTAAACATTGAAAAGAGAACTTTCCTGGGAAAGACGGAAGTTACTTTCAGTAATATGTCTATAGATTTTTTTTTCTTTTTCTTAAGTACTCTTAAAACTTCTCCCAGGTCATTCCTGGTAAGGACCATTATCCAGAGATCAATCAAGAATTGAAGGAAGAGAGGGGTGAGGATATGGGGAGAGAGGAGGGGAGATCAGAGCCCACGGAGAGGAGATGCCCCTCCCTGGGTCCGCACACTGGGCAGTGGCTGCTGGCATCCAGCTCTCCTGTTCTCAGACCCATTTCATCAGGGGTTTTTTTCTGAAAGAAACAATGGTGGAAGGGCCATGGATGACACGTAGACCTCCCAGAATGGACAGCAGGAGTAGAGTCACCATGCTGGCCCTGGGCTCTTGAGTCGGACCTGCAGTGGAGACCACAGGTCTTGTGAGAAGCGACTCCCAGCATGTTCAGAGCTGTTTTGGGCTCTGTCCCAGCTGGAGGGCCCAATCCCCAACCTCCAGAAAGAGAGGCCAGGCCCCCAACACTCCGTGTTGCCTTTGTTGGGGAACAATGATCTTTGGTTGTGAGATGTTTTGTGGCTTTCTCTAAAAACTGCTTTGACTTATCTTTGTATCCCAGTCACCACTTCCAGGGCAACAGAAAAAGCATACCCTGCATCCCTTTGCACTCAGATCTTCCCCAAAGAGCAAGTATTTGCCCATGAAAATGCCAGCTGCTCTTCTAAGGCCCCCTAAATACCCAGCAGTGTGGGCGGTGCACTCTTGATCAGGGACAGGAGAGAGGGACCAGTGGTCCTCTGTCAGGCTTGGCCCGGTGTGGCAGCTGCCCTGTGGGTGCGTGGTGGGGAGGGCCATGCAGGGAATCCTGTTTGAAGGGCCTCTGTGCACGCCTGCATTATGGTCTGAAGTTTCATAGAAAGGATCCAGGCGTCCTAACTGGTCAGATACAGCCCCTCACTCTAGGGCTGGAGCCACCTGGAGCTCAGTACGTCTAACAGAGACGTGCCCGGTGTGGGGAAAAGTCATGGCACACTCCGGGGTCGGGGCAGTGGTGCTGGGGAAGGCAGGGAATTCAATGAAGGGTGGGGGGATCAGAGCCCCTTTCTCTGGAGTGAGGGTTCTTGGGGAGATCACAGAACATGGCACACACCATCCCCACCCCATACCCCAAATTCCTAGCCCCGCCAACACAGGGGCCGCTCTGCGCCCTCTCACCATGGCTCTCCTGTGAGACCGCAGCCAACACGGCATCTGGCACCCCTGCTCTACCTCCCCTCTTGGGACAGATCCCGTCTTCTTGGAAACTGCCCAACAGCGCGAATTCAAGGCCGGCAGCGGGCCTGGAGGGTCTGCACTTCAGGTGCCCTATCTGGCCAGCCATGCGTGCCTGGGCTCAGTCCTCTATCTTGCCCACCAGCAGCCCGGGTCCACGTCCGGTGCAAACGGAGGCCACGGAGCCCAGGCCTAGCCCTGCACACGGACAGGTGAGGGAGCCCCCGCCCGGCTGCACCGCCCCAGCCTCCGGCCGGCGCCACCTGCAGGTGAGGAATTCAGCGCGGCACAGCCCGCCCCGGCCCCGCCCAGCTGCCTCATAAACCTCCCCCCAACCCCCGTCCTGGCCGCGCCCTGGCTCCCATTGGCTCAGCAAGTTCTGCCCTCGCACGTCTAGCCTCGGGAGGACGCAGACGCAAGCGCTAAGGGAGAGCCCCGCGGCGTTGCCATGGCTACTGGCGCCGCGCTCCGCACGGGCCGGCCTGCGCTTCTGGGGCGGGCAGCGGGCTCCGGAAGTGTGTAGCTGCCAGGGACCATGGCGGTGCTTGATGCTGGGGATGGCGGCTTGCTAGCCCAGGCGACTAGTTCTGGCCTGGTCAGTCGGCGGCCTACATCCTGTCTGGGGCGGCGTCCCACAGACTGTAAACTTACGTCCGCGCCGTCGGTGTGGCCGGTGGACATGAATCCGGGTGGGATCGGGGTTGGGGTGGCGGCCGGGGAGGGGCTGTGGTGTCGGGGAGCGGGTTGGGGCGGGGGGCAGGGCTGGGTCACAGCCTCATGCTTTCCCCCCCTCAAGCCTTGGGGCTGGGGCCGCGAGTCTGGGTCGCCCTTGGTGAACGCGGCCTCCCAGAACCCCCCGGGAAGGGCAGGCGGAGGACCCCTCTTAGATGAAGCGGGGCCTTACGCGGGTTTTGAAGAGCCCCAGAGTCAGATGTTCGAATGGGGTGGTTTATAAGCCTTGTTTATCTGAAGGGAAATTTCAGTTCCATCCAGATGTTGGTTCCTTCAATCAATCTCAGGAATAAGACACAAGGTTCAGTGCCGATTAGCAGTTATCTAGGTCTTAACTCAAAATAGACTGTGCGGGGTGTAGGGATGGTAGATGGGACCCTCCCTCTCGAAGTTAGCAGTCTTCTGGGATTAGAGGCCCCAGTTGAGGATTACATCCTCATCTGCAGTAATGCAGGTTGTGGGAAACACACAGAGAAGGGAGGGTTGTGGCGGCGGTTTCTCATTATAGGATCCAGGACCCTTGCCTGGCTCTTGTGTAGAAGAGTCTCGCCTAGGATAGGGCAGCAGTTATCAAAGTGTATCCAAGGCCCCTGAGGTGCAAGACCATTTTCATAGAAACGCCGGGATGTCACCTTCCTTTTGCACACTCTTGTTCTCCCGAGTTGCTGTGGGGTTTTCCAGGGAAAACCTGGCCTGTGATATTACAAAACAGGGAATGCAGAGGTAGATAGGAGAATTCAGCTCTCACCAGTCCAAAAGAGATTTGCAGAAATTAAAATCACTGCTATTCTTCTCACTAATGACGTTTGTTTTGAAAAATAAACTTTTTTTGTTTGTTTAAGATTATTAATGGTAACATGTAGTAGGTTGTTAATATTTTTAAGTGAATTCATACATTTTTTTAAGTTTTTATATAACTTCTAACACAGGACCTATTGATATATTTAACTCACATAAATAGCAGCCTTTTGGAGTTCTCAGTAATTGTCAAGAGTGTATAGGGTTCTGTAGACCAAGAAGTTTGAGACCCCCTGGAGAACTTTTGCTCAGGTGCTAGGCAGGTGCTAGCGGTGTTAGATGGATGCCAAGATGTCTTCCGCAACTGCTCCCGGACTCGAAGTAATTGGCCACATGGAGATGGGTGGGCAGTGCCTCCACTTTACAAACCAGGAGCTGCTGAATGTGTCTGGAGTCTAGGCCATGGGCTGTACAGGGATTCCTGTTCTATCTGTTATATCTAAGCCTGGATTCCTGTGCAGAGGCCTGGCCCTGAAGACCTGCTCTCCTTTGCTCCCTGCCAGGTACCTTCTGTGTGACATCAAACTTCCAGAGGGCTTCAGCCTCCGTAGGAACGTCTGCATCCACATTGCCTTCCTCCTGAAGACCCTGCTGAAGATGGAGGAGTCGGTACTGGTGCTACCCCCTTGGGGCCACCTCTACCACTGGCAGAGCCCCGACATCAACCAGGTCCGGATTCTCTGGTCAGACTTCTTTGATCTCCCAAGTCTCAAGAGAAACATCCCTGATATTGAGTACGAGCAGTTCATAGTAGGTGAGGTGGTGGTCATTTAATTGGGGCCAGGTGGTCGTTGTTCTGGTTCCGATCTGAACATCGGGCCACCTTGCTTTGGGCTTGTCAGTCTGCTTTGGGGCCCTGCTCATGTTTCCCACACTGCAGGATAATTTGCTCTTTCCATAGTTTTTCTCGGGATATCGATTTGAAGTGTATGAACTCTATGTCCCCTCCCCTCTGGAAATCCTGGCCTCCTGGTGAGATGGAACTGTGACAAGGAGGCCACTGCCAAAGAGGCCTTGTCCCAGCAGGACTCGCTCCCTGTGCAGCCAGGGCCATTCTTACCTGTAGGAAAACACGATGTGTGTGTAGCATGGGCCACATGCTGCAGAAGACATGTAACTGCCCATCCAGTATAATTTGGTCCTGCTCAAGCTTCCCATTTTAAGTTTTGTAAGAGGGAAGTGTTGGAAGATTTTCTTTGAATAAAGGTATTTAGAACTTATCATTCTTTTTTATTTTTGAATTGAAATGTGGTTGATTTACAATGTTTTGTTACTTTCAGATATACAGCTGTTTTGTTAGTTTCAGGTATACAGCATAGTGATTCAGTTGTACACATACATAGTCTATTCTTTTTCAGGTTCTTTTCCATTATAGGTTGCAAGATACAGAATATTGTTCCCTGTATTCTACAGTGAATACTTGTTATTTGTCTGTTTTACATACAGTAACTTGCATCTGTTAATCCCAAACTCCTAGGTTTGTTTTCTAAGTCTGTGGGTCTGTTTTTGTTTTATAAATAATTTCATTTGTATCATTTTTTAAAATTCCACATATAAGTGATATCATATGATACTTATCTTTGTCTGACTTATTTCACTTAGTGTGATAATCTCCAGGACCATCCATGTTGCTGTAAATGGCATTATTTCCTTCTTTGTTATGACTAAGTAGTATTCTCTTATATCTAAATATCACATCTTTATCCAGTCATCTGTCAGTGGACGTTTAGGTTGCTTCTATGTGTTGGCCATTGTAAACAGTGCTGCTGTGAACATTGGGGTGCAGGTATCTTTTGGAATTAATGTTCCCTCTGGATATAAGCCCAGGAGTGGCATTGCTGGATCAAGTGTTAAGTTTTGTTTTTTTTTTTTTTTTTTTTTTGTCTTTTGAGGAATCTCCATACTGTTTTCCACAGTGTCTGCACCAAACTACATTCCCACCAGCAATATAGGAGGGTTTCCTTGTCTCCACCGCCTCTCCGGCATTTGTGGATTGTGGACTTTTGAATAATGGCCATTCTGACTGGTGTGAGATGATAACTTATTGCAGTTTTGATTTGCATTTCTCTGATATTTGGGCAATAATGAGCATTTTTTTATATGCCTATTGGCCATTTGTGTGTCTTCATTGGAGAATTGCTTGTTTAGTTATCTGCCCAATTTTGGATTTGGTTGCTTATTTTTTTCTTATTAAGTTGTATGAACTATTTATATAGTCTAGAAATTAAGCCATGGTCAGTCTCATCTTTTGCAAATATTTTCTCCCATTCCATAGGTTGTCTTTTTGTTTTGCTTATGGTTTCTATTGCTGTGCAAAAGTTTATAAGTTTAATTAGGTCTCATTTGTTTATTTTGGCTTTTATTTCTGTTGCTTGGGTAGATTACCCTAGGAAAACATTGCAGAGATGTATGTCAAATAATGTTTTGCCTATGTTTTCTTGTGAGAAGTTTATAGTGTCTTGTCTAATGTTTAAGTGTTTAAGCCATTTTGAGTTTGTTTGTTGTTTTTTTTTTTTTTGTGACTCTATTGTATGCTTTTGATTTGTGGTTACCTATTTTTCAACTATATCAACCCATTACTATATCTATTTCCTTTAGACTGATAATCATGTAGGCTTCAACACATCCTAAGAATAATGAAGAAAAAAAATGAAAGAAAAAAATCTATATTTTCATGCTCCCCTCTACCATTCCCACCTTTTTTTATTTTGATGTCTTTTTCCTTTTTTACATCTTGATGTTTATTCTCTTGTAACTCATTATTGCATTTGCAATATGGTTTTCCTGTTTCTATAGCATCCTGCTTAATTTCTGTTTAGAATAGAACCTTTTAATGTCTCTGTTAGGTTCAATATTGCTGATATCTCCACTCCCCCCCACGCCTCTGAATCCTCAGTCCAGGAAAGCCAAACCATTCTAGCCTTCATCAGTTCTGGGAAAGCAATCTTCAGAGTGGGAAAAAAATTGAAAAATCATATTCTGTGTGTTGCTTTCTACCCTTGCCCAGAGATGAGAAACATCTGAAGGTGGAGGAAAAAAGTAGGAGGTGGGGAACACAAAGTCTTTTCTTCTTTTGCTACTGAAGAAATGATTGCTTTTGTAATTAATGATGATGGTCCTTTAAATTGGTGAGATCGAGATTCCACAGCTTCAGCGCCTGTGAATAACCAGACGGGAGAAAGCTCTCCAAGGTCCCAGAAGTGAAAAGGCAGCCACTCTGAGCACCTGTTGTTCTGTATTCTTCCTGCCTCCACACGAGTTCGCTAGGCACGGGTTCGCTAGGCATGGGTTCGCTAGGCACCGTGCAGGAAGATGCAGTTACCAGAGGTGGAGGACAGGGAGACCCCTGCTGGGTGGCGAACCACAGGAGCCCTCTTGAAGGACAAAGTGAAGATTAGTGGGGCGGGTGTAGGAACAGAGGATGGTTGAGAACCAGGATGGTGTCCTGGAGTCCAGCAGGCGAGGCTGGCGGGGCAGATGGGGCCCTGGGGCATGGGCAGTCCTTGAGGGATATGAAGCAAAGATAGGAACCAAGAGACTGGATTCGTGTGGGGGTACAGAGCCCCCTGGAGGCCGCGGGGCAGTGCAGCGAGCCCAGGGGGAGCGGGCACTTCCCCAAAGCTGGGTTGACAGGTCACAACCAACTCACTGGGGAACGAGAGGCACTGAATTATTTTTAACTTTTTGTTCCTCTTCCTGGAAAAAAACTGCTTCCTATTGAATAGCCTGTGTCGTTAGTGAGAATTAAAGACATGAAGCAAGATTGCCTCAAAAGTCATCCATTGTGAAGTTGTTAATAAGGGTCAAATGCAAACTTGAATAGATGAAATGAAATATTCATCAGAGGATTTTAAAGTCCTTTAAAATAAAAATTCTTGCTGCCTTTGTTCTTCATTTCAGGGTTCACTTGGTGATAATAATAGTAGCAAAAGCAACAGCAAACCCTTACAGAACTCTGTCCACCTGTTCCAGGAACTCTGTGTTCACGACAACCGAATGAGTTGGCACCGCTATGAGTTCCACTTTAAAGGTAAGGATATTCATTAATCGCACAGCTAGTAAATGGCAGAGCTGGGACTTGAACCCAAGCTGTCTGGCCCCAGAGCCTCTTCTCAGCCCCTCCACTGCAGCTCATCACTTGGCATGCACGACACAGGCCAGCATTTAAGAGCAGCGTGACTTTGGCCAAGGCTGCTTCACCGCTTGGTCTGTGTTTCCTCATCTGTAGAATGGGGGTGTGGGCAGTGAACTCTGTGAGCTCAGTGGTCAATTCCTCCAGCTCTGCTATTCTACTGCTTTGAGTTAGTTTAGTAAGTATCCGAGCCCCTGCATGGCCCACGCATGGGCTGGTGCTTAGCTAGGCCCTGGGTTAAGGAGAAAAGTAAGATCAGCCTGCTTCCCCAAGGAGCCTGTGTCCCTCCATGGGAACCAGCTCTGGGGCCCAGGCTCCCTCACTGGCAGTCGGGGGCTGGGCAGGAAAGTCTGATAGGAGAAGATGGAGGCAGAGCCCCTCCGGGAACAGTGGTGGCCACACAGCTCTCAATAGCGGGAGCCTCTGTTCAGGATGCTGAGAGGGGAGTGCTTATGAGGCAAGTAGCCCCCCCAACCTAAGCCCTCAAGACAAAGATCCAGCCATCCCCGCAGTGTCACCATAGAGCCAGTCCACACTCATCAATGTGCCTCTGTGCTCCTTTGTCCTGGTGCCTCTCTTCCCCCTACACTCAGAGGACTCTTCTTCGTCTCTTGTCTGAGTGTCCCCTCACTTCACCCGTGGCCCCTGCTTCCTGGGCAACCATCTCTGGAGTTGACGCTTTGCCCCCTCACATCACCCCGTTTGATCAGGTGCCTGGGTTGTCCTCCTTGTGCTCACTTTCCACCTTCAGATCATTACTCCTCCTCTCTTGGGACCACCTGGAAAACCCTGATCCTTTCCTAGCAGTGCCTGCCACACTGGCCTCCCTTCTCATCTGCCTCAGTCAGGAGAACCTGGACCACCAGCTCTTTATTGCCTCGCCTCCTACCATCAAGACATCAAAGTTGATTCTCCCTCCACCACCCAGTATGGTCATTTTAGGGTCTTCTCCATTAGCCTGAGCCAGCCACCCCCCATTCACCCTACCCCCGGGCTCATACCCGGGCATGTCTCCACCCCAGGTCCAGCCTCTCTCCTTTAAGTGCCCACTTCTAGCCGTCCGGCTTCTTCTCCACCAACCTCCCTGGCCCTCCTTCACCCTCACTGGGGCATCATGCGCTGACTCCTCTGCTTTCCTGCCTGTCCACGTTCCTCTTACTTCCACATCCCCACCTTCCAGCTCTGCATCCACAGTCAGCACTCTCTTTATGACAGACAAAACCCCCTTGAGCCTTGATCTTTTCAGTTCCTCACCAGGACGACTTCCATCTCGGTTCACCCAGCTCTATTTGTCCTGAGCCTGCAGGCAGCAGGCTCTCCCATCACAGATTTCTAACACTACAAATCAATGTCTACCATGTTGCCACTGCCAGGCAATCCTCCAGGATTTCTCTAGTGAGCACATTTCCCCACTTATCACTCAGTGGTGTCAACATTCTCTGCTCTCTGCACACCTCTAACCTTCCCTCTGTCTCTTCCCTGATTCCCAACAGATGGCATTGCCTCCTGCTTCAGAGAGAATGACATGTTACTGGAAAGGAACTCACTCACCTGCAGCAAATCTGCTCACCTCACCTTTTATCTGTCTCTCTCCCACCTGGACTCTAGCTGTAGTTGTTCTTAATTTAGTGAGTTTAATTTACATATATATACACAGTTAAAAGCATAGCATACTATAGGCTGCCTTCTAGGGCTTACTTTATTCATAAACATTGAGTGTATGATTCATCCATTTCGTTGCATGTACCTGCAGTTCATTTGTTTTAAATGATCTTAAATGTTGTTTGTGTGACAGTAACACAAGGCAATGGTGAGCCAGGATTCAGGATGCTGGTTACTTCTTGTGAGAAGAGACCAAGAGCAGGATAGGACACAGTATGTCACTGTCAATAGTCCTGTTTGATGCTGGGTGATAGGTTCATAACTGTTTCTTATAATATTAATTTTAATACATAAATACCTTTGAAAGGCACCTAAGATGAGATTGTGTCATGAACCAAGGCAAACAATGGGTACTATTACATCATTATTGTTATGTAATCTTGTTATAAAATATATTAATAATAATCTTACATTTTGTGTTATGTGTTATATATTGTATAGATGCATGAATTTTATATTATGTATATAAATACCTACATATGTATTATATACTATCTGCTAATAAGTAGAACATAATATGCTAGTATATCTACTATTATGTATTATTTAATAAATAATAACATAATATATCCTGTTATATGACATGGCACATAATCTTTAATCAAATAAAAATATGTCACTACATGTATTGGTAATTAATAAAATTAAATAAAAACGCCCGCAGCTTTTAATGCCGACACCCCTCCAGTTGTCACTGTCTTTTCTCTTCCCTTCCATGGTCAAGGTCCTCACAGTGCTATCTGTTCCCCCTTTCATCTCCTTATCCTGAACCTTCCTCCTCCTCCCATCCCATGCTGCCTTCTGCTCCGTGGTCCTTCTAGTCACCAGCGGCCTCTGGGGCACTGATTTCCAGGCATGGTCTCAGGCCCCACCTCACCTGCCTGTCCGCCGCCTCTGCCACCGCTTGTGGGGATGGGGCGGGGGGCAGAGTGTACCCCTTGTCCTGGAAGAGAACACATCACAGACTGTGACCAGCAGCAGGTGTGGCCGGGACCTGCAGGACTGGGGGGAGAGCCAGGCTGTCTGCATCCAGACCTGGGGCACTTGGAGTGTGAAGAAGCCCCGTCCTCACTGCCCCTGAAGTGAGGAAAACACCCTCAGGTGGGTTAAAGTGCTTGTGACCTAGGTCTGATGGCTGGAAAGGACAAACGGGCCCCTAAGGGGAGGGCAGTTGATGTTCCAGGCCCTACCAAGGCCCTAAGGGCTGGCAGGGAACCAGGCTGGATGCTCCACTGGACCCACTGACCCCTCGAGGGTGGAGCCTTCAGGAACAAGCAGAAAGCCCTCGGTCTTGGGGGAATGGGGCAGTGTGGGAGATTCCCTGCAGCGAGTCAAGCAACCTCAGGGACTGTGGGATCGCTTTTATGGCCAAATCGAGCCTCAGCAGAAGCCACAGCAGGAGTGGATTACTGTCTCTCCAGCTATCATCCTCGTGTCTGAATGCCAGGCTTCAGACCCAATTCCCTGGGGCGGTAGGACAGTTATAGACAGAGGCGGTTAGGGGACGGCTCAAGAGGGCGGTTCTGGCCTTCCTGCCAACACGATTAAACGAAGATCAAACAATCCATCAATGGGAATAAAATAAGAACCATGGTCACATCTGGACCCCAAGCTTAGACGTGGTGCACGGGTGACATGTATCAACAATCCAGCAAGGTTCTGGCCAGAGCTAGAGGCCAGGGCAGCAAGCCAGGATTGGCACTAAGGAGCGTCATGGTGCAGAGTCTGGACTGGGGGTCTGCAGGCTACTCCCAGGAGGAGCCTCAGTGTTTGGGAGGTGGCTAACATGCCTCCTTCATGTCACAAGCAAGTGATGCCACCTGCGGAAATTCAGCTGTAATCCTGAGCCGGGTCAGCCCTGGTTGATGTGATAAATGCTTCTACAAGAGGTGGCGCCAGATAGACAATGAACCAACCATCAGGCTGATGAGTTTCCCGCCTGTGTTTATTGTGCTTTCATCACGAAGAATGAGGAGAGAGTTGAATGGCTCACCACGAAGATTTTAACAACTTGAGAGGTTTCCGTGTCTCACTGCATTTCAGTGTCACCTGGAAGAATTCAGTCAGTGTTTAGACCCAGGGGAGGCTAATGGCCTCTCGGTTCCTCATCAACCTGGCAAACCCACCAGCCCTTTATGGCCAGACCTTGGCAAATGCCTTCCCTTGTTATAACAAAACCCTTCCCACCCACGCCTGTGGTGAGCTTTTGTTTTTTAATTAATGGGAATGAAGATACCTTACAGCCTCCTCAGAACTTTCCTTAGGGATTCTGCCCTTAGACCCCAGCAAGGGGGCCCGCTGCTCTGGGTCCTGCACTACAGAGGGTCCCCCTGGCCCTGACACTTCCTCTGGCCATGGCCTCCATCGTGTGGGGTCAGCAGGGCCAAGGGGACACGGTCATTGGCTCCATCCAGTGCTCTAGAATCCCAGGACCCCAAATGCCCTGCCTTAGCAGCCCCTGACACATTTCTAGTTCCTGCACCAGCTCTCCCCAGAGTTCAGACTCCCAGGACTCACAGAGAGGCCAAAGGGCAGCTGTTTTCATGGAAGGTACATTCAGAGCCCAGACGTGAATTCTGAGTGTCCCCCTGTGCACATCCAAGGCCCCTTGTGGCAAGGGATGGACCCAGCATTGGGAAGAAAAAGGTCAGACTAGTGATCAGAGACTGGAAGTCAGCTCTCCCCACATGCTCACTTTCTTTGCAGGACTCCCATGAGTCAGGGAATTCTAAATTTGAACATGGCCTTCCCCCTAATAATGAATGTATATTTGTAAAGGCAGGACTTTAGAAACTACTGCACTTGAAATGTTTAGATATATAGGATGTGAGCTCCCAGGTATGATCTGGCCCTGCACTTCCAAAGGTCCAGAGCAGTTATGTTGGCTCTACTGAGACTATAATTGTCAAAGACCGTCTCCAGAGTGGAGGGGCTCCTGCTTCACGCTCCGAAGTTAGGATCTTCTGAGTGGATAAAACAATGGACACTGAGACCCTCAAATGTAAATTGATTTAGAATAACACCAAAGGTGTGTATGACATGTGTGTGCACACGTACGCACCTGGGGACATGTGTGGTACATGACTTTGTGTGTGTGTGTGTGTACACCTGAGGACGTGCGTGGTTGTATGTATGGTATGTGTGTGTGTGGTACATGAGTCCATGTTTGTGTGCGTGTGGGGATGTATGTGGAGCAGAGCCAGTGTGTCTGCACGTGTGTTTGTGTGTACGTGCATGCATTAGTTTTAACAGTAGAAGCTGTCCTTTAGAATTCTGAAGTAGTAAAAATTGTATGATGTCTTTCGCTGTATAATTCAAAGTTAAAATAATCTTCATTCACCAGAAATTTATTCCCCCCCAGATTCTGATTTTTTTCCATATTGATTGTCTTCATTTTACTGATGAGGAAACTGTAGCTTAGAGATGTTAACTGACTCAACCAAGGGCATGAAGCTCACGAGCCCAGGACCAGGATGCAGTCCAAGCCACGCTACTCCAGAGGCCTGGAGCCCTGCTCACAATCACACGTGGCCTCTTGGTGGGGGAACAGATTCTGATGGGCTGTGGCCAGCGTGCAGGCTGCCCAAGCAGGGGACTCGGGAAGCCGGGCAGAGAGTACCAGAGAGCAGACAAGAGTGAAGGGCTGCTCAGAAATCAGATAGGTTCCTAGGTCTTGGATGAGTAAGGAGGCTTACTGCTCAACCTTGATCCCTTTGCTGGTGGCTAAAAGGGACCAAGACCCACGAGAGCACTTCTGAGAGCTGCCTGCCAAAACCTGGAAAAGGACTGCTCAGGACTGGTTCTGCAGTATGGGCAGAGGAAGGAAATGTCACCTCCTGGTGGACCTTCTTGGTGATGGCAGTAGGAGGCCTAGCAGCCTTGATATAGAGGTGGCAGGACAAGGTCCTAGTGGATTATCATTTTCACGTGTCTTTAAAATCATTGCTTCATATATTGTATCCATTTTGTGGTTTATTATAGGATGGTAAATATGGTTTCTGTTACTGCATATTAGCTGGATTGATTAATTTTTTATTGTTAATTTTCTCTTAAATGATTTGGAACCTATATTGCCTTTTAATAAAAATTCTAACTTTTTATAAATCATCTCTATGTTCATAACTTTATATGTAATTGGACCAGTATTCCTATAACAGTCTCAAAAATTAAATACTCTATTATATCCTGTTCCTCAATAATGATAAATTTAACATATTTTACCTCTCTGCTGTTCCAGATTGTGTGTGTGTGTGTGTGTATTTGTGTGCTCCAGTTACTACATTTTAGACAGTTGCTTTAAGTTTGTTACTTAAAAAAGAAAATATAGGTATAAACATCTTGAATTTCATTGCTCACTACCACTATTTAATCCCATGTCTTTCCCACTTTTGAGTTATTTACTTATCGGGATTTCCCAATCAACTGGACATATGATTGACTAATTTTTTTCGAGCGGTGGAATTGGAACCTTGCATATCTATATGCAGATTTATGTTCTCCTCATCAACAACTCTCAGCGTGTTGTTGATGGCCTAAGCCTTGTTTTAAAATAAGGCATTGTTTTTCATCACCAAAAAAAAAAAAAAAAAAAAAAATTCTTAATTTAAGGTGCTGTCTTTTTATGGCTGGCTAGTCTTGTATGGTGAATGGATATTAATAGAGATTTCCTTAACCTTCCCCCTTCTTTTTCCCATAACTCGAATTCATTGAGAAGCATGTTTTTACAGTTCTCAGATGGACTTCCACTTTGACTTCCACTTTAAATGATCACCCCACTCTTTTTCTCCATGCTTATTTCTGAAAAAGTGAGCTCTCTATCAGATTAAAGATGGTTCCTGTCAGAGATATGTGACTCCCTGTCCAAAGGTCCAAAGGAAGAGAAAAGGAAAGATTCCTGTTTCTGGTGGTTACATTTTGTCAGCTTAGAGATCTAGTTATCAGTGTGGCTGCAGTGGAACCTGCAATATCTTGGCTCAGAGTTTCCTTTTTCTGTCTTACTAGGGGAGCCGCATTAGCTGGGGACAAGGCGCTGTGGCTGTTGTCAGGATCCCAGGGCTGAGGCAGCCCCTCTCCCCCCTTGATATTTTGATCTTGCAAACTGGGTCCCAGCTATGTGAACCCTGCACCTGGCGGCCAGGATCTCCCCCCACACGACGTGTCCCCAGTTCCTCGGCATCCCTCACTGCTATCAGCTAGCTCCAGTAAGGGCACGAGCTGGCTTCCACTGCGGTCCTTCCTCCTTCCTCTCCAGTCAGGCTCTCCTTTCCCACTAATTGGCCCTAAACCTTCTCTCCTGCGCTACATACGCTGAAGGAATTCCTCAGCATTTCCAGCAGGTAGATGGCACTCTTCTATGTTTGGACCCCTTCAGTGCTTGCAGTGGAAATTTAGGAAGTGGAAAGGAAGAATTTGGGTGTTCTCTGTATCTAGGGGCTTCCTACCCAACAAAGTCGACTAACTGTGGATTGAAAATATTCGGGAAAAAACACAATGTTTCAAAAAGCAACACTTGAATTTGCCATAAACTGGCTAACTACTTACATAGCATTCATGTTGTATTAGATACCATGAGTAATCTAGAGACAATTTAAAGTACACAGGAGGACAGAGTGAAAGAGAACGTGACAACGAATGTACATGTATATTCATGTATAACTGAAAAATTGTGCTCTACACTGGAATTTGATGCAACATTGTAAAATGACTATAACTCAATAGAAAAAGTTTGCATATATATATAAAAAATGTACATGGGAGGGTGCACATAAGTTCCATGCAAGTCCTATGCCATTTTATACAAGAGGCCTCAACATCCATGGATGTAGACATCTGGGTGAGTCCTAGAACAAGTGCCCCATGGTTACCAAGGGATGACTGGAAGTCCAGGCTCCTTATCCCAGCATGTCAGGTCCCCACGTGGTCTGAATGATATCTACCACACTCTCCCTGTCACTCTCCTCCAGCCCTGTCAGACTGCCCTGATTCTTGAATAGGCCACACTCACTGCACTTCATGTCTGGCCCCTAGAAATACCCGTTATTTTCTGAGCATGGCTCTGCTTTAATAAAACGGGCTGTATTAACACTAGAGAAGACAGTGTGGAGGTTCCTAAAAAAAAAAACTGAAAAAGGACTTAACTCATGATCCAGCCTTCCCACTCCCAGGCATATGTCATGAGAAAACTCTAATTCAAAAAGTCACATGCACCTCATTGCTCACAGTAGCACTAATTATAATAGCCAGGACATGGCAACAACCCAAATGTCCATTGACAGCTGACTGGATAAAGAAGTAGTAGTATATTTATAAAAAGGAATACTACTCAGCCATTAAAAAGAATAAAATAATGCCATTTGCAGGAACATGGATGGATGTAGAGATAGTCATTCTAAGTGAAGTAAGCCAGAAAAAGAGAAAAATGCCATATGATATCACTTATATGTGGAATCTAAAAAAAGACACAAATGAACTTAACTACAAAAGAGAAACAGACCCACAGACTTACAGAAACAAACTGACGGTTACCAGGGAGAGAAGGGGATGGGAAGGGATGAATATGGGAATTTGAAAAGTGCCCCTCTTGGGGAGTGATGGAAATGTTAGCTATCTCAATTGTGGTGATGGTTTTCTGGGTGTGGACATCTATCAAATTCATCAAATAGTACATGTGAAATATGTGTAATTTACTGTACAGGAATCATACCACAATAAAGGTGCCTGTAAAAAAAAAACAAGAAAAGATTGGCGGCATTGTGTACTACAATTTTATGTGTCTTCAGTGAGTGGGTCTTCAAGTTTCCGGTCTGCCATATTTTCTGAACCAGAAGTGCCCTCCTTCCCTTTTCTTTGATAAACTGTCATTGGGTGACATTTATTCCCTTGGCTTCAACTTCTCTCTGTCCACTGATTAACTGTCAAATCTTTTCCAGCATGGACATCTCATTTCAGTCCCAGAAATATACTTATAATTGACAAGTAGACATTCCCATTTGATTAGCCCATAAA
Source organism: Camelus bactrianus (assembly GCF_048773025.1). NCBI lineage: Eukaryota > Metazoa > Chordata > Mammalia > Artiodactyla > Camelidae > Camelus > Camelus bactrianus. The sequence continues at coordinate 47,323,631 of NC_133557.1, read as the reverse complement.
AATCTCAAGCTCTGTATGTTTGAATATACACTCGCTCAGAACTAGGTTTACTTCTTCAAACAATGGCATCACTATCCCAACTGTTTTCCGTGCCATACATCTGGGGTTTTCCTTTACTCTTCCACTCCCTCACCCCCGTCAGTACTACAATTCTATTCCTTATTGTCCTGCAACTAAGTCCCCGCCCCTCACTCCCCACTGCATTAATTCACACCCCTTGCTAGTCTCCCCAGTGCTGTTCTTTAAAGTGAACAATCCACTTTGCTCACTTTTAATGAATAATCTGTGTCACTCTCCTCCTTAAAACCCCAAAGAATTCCCCGCTGTGTATGTGAGGAAGACCACGCTCCCAGATTTAGCGTTACACCTTCTCATCACCTAGTTGCTGCTTTTTTTCAGCCTCAGCTTCCGTTAGTTCCCCACAGACTCTAGCCTCACTGACCTTCCTTCCCTAAGTGCAAAGTGCTCTTAGACACGACCAGGCGTCTGCACGAGACACGCAAGCTGCTGAGAATCCCGTCCCCACCACACACTCTGCTGGTTTAGAGATTTGCTGGAATCCTTCAGATGTCAGTTCAGAAAACATTTCCTCTCTGACACCTTCCCTACCTTCTAGAACCCTGCCCCAGGCAGTGCAAAAGCCCCTCTGAACATACAATATGCGTGATACCAAGTGACTCTTATCAAATTGTTTTGAAAACTATTTAAATTTGTCTCTTCCATGACACACTGTGATCTCCTTGAGGGATGGGGGGCTGTGTGGTATTTGTCTAGATGGCTAATGTCTGGCACAGACCCCGGGCCATCGGAAACAGTCTGCTGACTCATCAAGAAGAATTGTCATCTTTGCGATGTAAGAAAGACTACGTGATCTCTGATCTTACACCATCCGACAAGGGTCAAAATAATTTCACAAAAAACTACACTGGAAAGATATGTGTATTGTTTTCCTCTTTGTGAGCCCGAGATCATAGGCAACCTGGAACGTACGTGTCACTCTAAGCTGTCTGTCCCCTAGGCTTTCACGTCCAGCTTCAAAATATTTTTTAGAAATTGTAGCGATAAGTGTACATCACACCATCTTAGAGCAAATGGAGCTTCAGCCTGACCAAGATAATGTTCATAGAAAAATCAGAAATCTTCCAAACTGAAGCCTGAGGAAACATTTCCCATCTCTCCTTCCAGTCTTTATGCCATCTGCATCCCTCATCCCCACTGCTCACCTGCGTCAGACCACCTTCCATCTGGAAACATTTTCGGTGGGACACTTGGATGAGAACTAATTACACCAGTAATGAAAATGGTCCCATGAACTTAGGCTCTGCACAACAAGGAAGCTTTGACCGGAGGCCTCAGCAGTGGCCTGCAGGATCTGTTCACGTTTTCTGCCTGGCTTCCCTGCAGACGTTGTGCAGAAAATCAAGCCTGCAGTCAAAGTCATAGAAGGCCCAAGAAATCCAGAAAAATAGAGTGAGAGTCATCTCCTTGGGAATATTTTTGAAAACCATCCACTAATAGGAAGAAGAGATTTAAGAGGTTCATTTCAGAGCAGATGATCTCCAACTGCAGGTGGGTCAGTTTTGTCATTTTTGCTCGCTAGTTGGCTTTCTGCTGCGTCTAACACACCTCTGTTAGAGAAGTGGCCTGAGTCAGCCCTCAGAGCAGAAATGTGAGCTGGACCTGGCGACAGCCAAGCTCCTCTGCTGTGTAGTAACCCGCTGAGAAGGAAGGGATGGCCCAGGGCTTCCTCTGACTCTCTCTCCCTCCTTTATAAAATCTCTGAAGGGAAAATGGAGTAAAAACCTCTTAATTCAGTATGGTATTGTCAAAGTATAAAAATAATTGTCTTTGGAGGGGAGGGTATAGTTCAAGGGGTAGAGTACGTGCTGGCTTCATTTCCCAGTATCTCAATGTAAAAAAATAATAAGAAAAATTATTTTTTAAAAAAAGAAAAATACAAAGAAGAAAAGAGATCTCAAACAACCCAAAATTAAAAGGAAAAAAAAGTTTTTTAAAAATAATAATCAGCTCGGTCTTTTGCTAGATTAGGAGTTTGGGATTAACAGATATACACTACTATGAATGAAATAAATAACCAACTCCCAGGTCCTTAATAACCTAATTCAACCTGAATCCTTTCTCTTTTTTCCCCTAAGCAACCCATGGAAGCCTCTGAAATTCTCATAAAAGAATTCATTAAAGCTGGTTTGAAAGTTACTGCTTAAAACATTTATTTGTGGTTCCATGAAAATAGGTCAAGTAAAAAAGATAGACAATAAACCAGTAAGGAAATAAATATATTATGTACTGCCAGGTCCTAATAATTGCCACAAAGAAACATAAAGCATAATAGGAGAGAAAATGTTTGAATAGGAAATATGTGCATGCTATTTTAAATAATGTGGTCAGATAAGTCCTCTCTGAGGGTAAAATAATTTGAACAAAGTCCTGAATGAAGCAAAAGAATAAGCCACGTAGGTAACAGACAAAAAAGACTCCCAGGCCAGGAGAAGTGTAAGTAGAAGACTTGGAGTCACAAACAGAGCTGTCCTGGTGGGGACCATTTGGGCGGTGAAGATGGACTGGAGCAGAAAGGTGAGAACTGAGGCTGCAGAGACGGGTGAGGGACCGGATCACACAGGGCCTTGGTAGGGACTCGATATTCTTCTGAATAAAATGGAAAATCACGAGAGTATTTTGTACAGGGGAACAACTTGATCTGATTCATACTTTAATAAGTCCGTTGTGGGTAATGTATGGGGAATAAACAATGGAAGCAGGGCAAGGTCAGCTGTTGGGAAGCCAGTGGGAAGAGTGCTGCTGACCTGGAGAGAGACACGGAGGTTGGGCTGGGATGATGGCGGGAGACGGGCTGAAAGGGGGACACGATTTGACAATAATGGTCTCAGGCCTTAGTGCTCGAGTTGGACACAGAGAGAGACAGAGTGGTTCAGGTTGACGGGTATGTGACATTTGGGGCTGAGTCACAGTTTTTCTGCCGGGACCTGACAGGAGAATAAGGTGGGGACGTTGATGTCAGTAAGAAGGTTTGGTGGGCGTTGAATTCCCCCTAGAGCCGCGTCTCTGTTTCTCTGTATATGAAGTCAGCAGAGCAGAACACTGCAGAGAATTGCGTATCATCCTCATCGATAAATTTTATAGGCCGACCTGCCCATCTAATTGCAACATCTTGAATCTGCTTCTTTCTATCTAGGAGGAGATTTCCAACTAAGATGCCAATCAAAATTCCCATGTCCAGAGTTAGAGCTGTGTGCCTTTGGGATGATCTGAGAGATGCCTCCACAGAGTCTCAGTGTGCTCTCTCTCCCTCAGAGAACACTGGTTCCCTTAAGCCTGGTGGGCCTTAGCAGAGAAAGTTTCACAAATAGCCCCTCTCAGGCCCTGGGGACCAACCTGCCACTGGGCCAAGCTCTGAAAGCAAGCATGACGTCCAGGCAAAGGAGCTGGCCATGTGCAATTTTTGTGAGGGCTTTCTCCAGAGAGCCATCTGGAAGATTACATGAGGACAGTCTCCAAAAGGGTGGGAGGGTTGATGGAATAAATGGATTTTAATTTTTGCTCTGAATCTGATTCTGTCCTTCTGTTTTGTTAAGGAAGTGTTCTTAGGATAGTCATGATTCTCCTTTGTCTTTCTTTCTAATTGATCATCTAAGAGGTTTAGATAGGGTATTTGTTTTAGTGTAAGAACCTTTAGAAAAATCCTTGCAAAAAGCATCTTATTGGGTATTTGGACAAGACAACCAGTAAATTCTTCCAGCAGTATTGAACCCCCTTGTTCCTCCAAGGGGTCTCCAAAGGTATACATGTTCCAAATCTGACCTAAAACCAATGAGCCTTTTTTTTTTATCACTTCACCCTGGGCAAAAGATGTCACTAAAGAAGGTGAGAAAAGAGCAGGTCCCCATCATCCAGAGTCCTTCCCAAAGAGCCCACAGAAGTAAAGAGGAGATGAACGAGAGAAACGGTTTATTTATACACACGCAGGAGCCAACCAGAAAAGTAACTACCATGTTAAATGGTGAAAGTTAAAGGCTTTTTTATCAACCTAACTTAATAGGGCAAAGGGAGAGGAGAGAATTGGCTTCCATGACAGGTTTTCTTCTACATCTTTATCTCAGGTATCTTCAGCTTAAAGTGCTTTTGTTTTAACTGTGGGTTCCATCTGACTTTCCATTCCTCGAACTTTGTTCTTCTTTTTCAAGATTCACTCATGTATTCTCAGCCCCTGGATTTTCCATGTGAATTTTAGATTGATAGTCAATTCCTGCAAAACTCCACCTGGGATTTGGGTAGGCATTCTTTGAATCCTTAGATCTATTCATGGACTATTGTCATCTTAGTAGAAGGAAGCCTTCTGCTCCATGATTATGGGATTATTCTCTGTGAATGTAGGTCTTAATTTCTCTCAACAGAATCTCTCATCTATTGTAGTCTTCAGTGCACTAGTCTGGTACTTCTTCCTCACCTCTATTGGATGCTGCTACAGAACAGACATGACCTCCTGGAGAACCTTTACTGCCGCGGAGCTGACATTGTACTGAGTCTTGAGAAGGCTTTAAATTCTTTTAAAAATAGGATTAATGTACTTTAATTACTCCATAGATGAGTAATGAATGGGTTACATTAACATAGGATTTTACTCCTTTTAGAATTAGTAGAGCAATACAGACACATTATGAAAAATTGAAATATTACCTAAAAGAGAAGAGATTTGTAAATCCCACCCACAGAGGTGACTGTCATGAATGATTTGGTGCTTATGTCTCAGTCTCTGTGTCTCTCAGTCTGTCTCCCTCTATCTCTGTCTCTCAAACACTCACAATCAGGTTCATTTCCATCTATGTTGATTTCACACATATGTGGTCGTGCAGATGGGACCCTGGATGCAGACGGTGGGTCTGCATACTTCAACCCTGAGGCCTTCCTTGACATTGGGTAGAGACCAGGCACCTACTTTTCCAACTGCACAGCATTCATTCATCTACGTGTACCAGAATGAATGGACCCCATCCCCTCTCCATTTACCTTAGTGTTGCTTTAATTCCAACTGTTTAGACCAGTGCTGTGATGAACACCCTTGAAAAGACATCTTTGAATTGGTGTGGAAGGACTTTAGTGGGATGAACTCTAAGGATACTGGGGAAGGGATGAACCTGTGGCCCTTTGATGAGTGGTGCACCCTGTTCTCCCGGAGAGGAGTGTCTGTCCGCTCTTCCCTCCAGTGTATCTGCTGGAATCTGTGCCTGCTCACATTGTCACCAGGGCTGGTTGTCACCCGACTAAAGACCTGCCAGTGTGATGGTGACAAGTGTTGCTTCAATAGTGTATCCATCCACCTGTGTCCTCACCTGGGACATCAAGCATCTCTGACACACACTGGCCACATGCACTGCCTCTCATTGGAACTGCCCATGTCTGTTCTCTTTCTGTTTAGAACACGGTTTTGAGAGGTTTTTTGCTACAGGGATGTGAAAAGTTTCTCCAACCTCGGGTTATGAGGAACGCTTTTTCCAGGTTGTGGTTTGTATTTCCAGCTGTATTTCTGGGCTTTTGATTGTTTTTTTTTTTTTTTCATTTGTTTGGTTTTGTTTTTGCCACAGGAAGAGCTAAGAATCTCCTTTCTGTCTTATGGCTGTGGTGTCACAGGGGGAACAGCAGTGTCTACCCTGAGGTTATGCACAGAGTTACTAAAAGGGCTTCATTTTGTACATCACATTTTTAATCCCCCTGGATTTCCCTTTCAAATAATAAAAATGCTATTTCAAGTGAAAACAAAGAAGCAAAAAAATCACCAGCCCCAGCTTAAAACATGTGGGCAGGCACGAAAAGCCAACTTTCATAAAGTTTCATTGACATGGAACAACCAGGAGAGGTAAAGACACCCAGAGAGAAAGAGGACTTGGGGTTGTCAGGGGCTGGGGGAGGGAGAAAGCAGAGTGCGTGCTCTGGATTCAGGGTTTAACTTTGAGGAAAGAAACAGAGTGAAACTAGATGGTAGTGATGGTCGCACATCATGTGAATGCACCTAATGCTCCTGAATTGCACAATTTAAAAGGGAAAAGGTCTATATTTTATTACAGGAAACTTTAAAAAGAAAAAATAAAATGTGAAACAAACAAAGGAAAGTAAAGAAAAACCAAACAAAAACATCTCCAGCGGAAGGGACGTCAAGTTTGGGAGGGGGAGGGGACAGACGGTGGGATTTTGGAGAAGCTTTTGGAGAAGAAGGTGTGGGTGTGTGCAGAGGGGGCTCTGCCCCAGGGGGTGGTGATGCCTGAACTGGTTCTCCGTTGCCCAGCAGTCCAGGTGCAGGTGTAGGTTCAGGAGGAGCTACAGGAGCGGCAGGAGGGAGCTCGGGGTCTCCTGCTGGATCCAGATCGTCCTTTTCTTGGTCTCTGACATCTTCCCCTGCCCGTGCCTGCTTTGTAACTTTTGGATGTGGAGAGAGTCTTAAGTCTTGTGGAAGTGCTCATGCTGTGAGAGAGGAAAAACTGACCCACCTGCCTCCCTTTCCATGTGCCTCTTCAAGGACAGAAAACTTCCCAGAGATTTCCAGAAAGCTCACACCCAGAAAGTGCCCACAGGATATGTTCTGTGACTGAATTTTTCTAGGCAGGTGGTCTGAGGCCATTCTTTGCTCTGGTCTGAACAGTAGCCTCTGGGAACACCTCCCTGTGTGTCCCAGCCCTCCCCCCTCCCTCACCTACACACACGCACCAGCCCTGCCCTTCTCAACTTCTGGTTCTGCTTCGGGGGCTCCAGGTCCTCCACCTGACTTTCAGCGAGGTGGGCACAGTGATCCAGGTCAGAGTCTGGTGTGCTGTGCTGTCCGTCAGCCCCAGGCAGGTCCCTGGGGAGAGCCCTGGATGATGTCTGGGTTGGAGGCCTACCCCATTCATTTCTGAGCAGTCGTGGTGGGAAGCCTTCCATATCCAGACTCACCTGGAGCCTACGCTGGCCCTCAGAAGTGTGGCACAACAGCCTTTCACTTGGGGAGGTGGCGTGGGTATTCCTATTCGCCAGCTCCTGTTCAATATATGGTGTCTGGCTCTGCAATGACATTGACCAGCAGCTGACCCAGCCTGGAAGTCTCAGAGCTCTGCCAGGCCAGGAACACTCCTGCTTCTGTCCACTCGACCCTCTGATGCCATATCAGACTGGGACCTTGTTCAGCTTAGTCACCCGGGAGGGAAGAGACATACCCAGAGAGCTTGGGCTCCACCTCGGGAAGCAGGACCCTGCCCCAGCTCTCCATAACCCAGCCAGCCAGCTTTGACCTGGCCTGTGGATTTGACCAGCTCCCGTCCTCTGACCTTCTCTTGCTTGAGGCAGAAACCCATCCCCAACATGACTGCTCTACCTCCACCAGCCAGGACGGGGCCGTGGGGCTACCTGGGTGGGATCTGAGTGGTGGACCGGCCTGGGCGGGACTGTCCTGGGTCTCCCTGTGTTACTTTGGGTCTCTCTGGCCAAGAGGCCAGAGGCACCTTGGGTGAGATCTGACCCAGTGTCGGAACCGTTGGTACGGCCCCTTACTGCAGGCTTTCTGGGGGCCGCGGCCCCGTCATGTTGGGATGCAGCAGAACATGCCTCTGTCTCCAACCAAGTGAACTGAGTAAGGGCTTCTCTACAGAGTGGGTGCCTGGTGACCTCGGTTCCAAGTTGTTTTGCTCTATTGCCAGGGAAGTGAGGTCAATTCCTGGGGTCCTCTTACCCAAGCCTCCTCCCTAAACAAACCTCCCCAAGGGACTTTCTGGGCTGCCAATGGCTCACTTCCACCCCATGCCATGTCCTCACACAGCAACACCAACTCAGTCCCCCCCATAGCCCTGGGGAGGCCTGGATGAAGCCAGGGATGCAGCTCTGAGGACACAGATGGGTTCAGACCTGTCTCCCCCCACTCAGCAATGCTGTCACCCTGGACAAGCCGCGTGACTCTCAGGGTCTCCCAAATCCTCCATCGGCACTGTGGGGATCATTCTGGCCCCTGCTTCCTAGAGAAGCCATCCTGTCTGTAGGCCAAGAAACACGTACTGCACCCCTCACCCCCAAGGGCTGGCATCACAGGGAGCTCGTGCACAGACTCAGCAAAGGAAGGACCCTGCAGAAGGCTGGCAGAGTGCAGAGCACATGCCACACAGGCCAGGGTCTGCCCTGGGGTCTGGAGAAAGTCACCTTCCTTGCTGCTTGCTTCCCAGTTCCCAGTGGTGGGATAAATTAAATACTACTCTGACATCATCCACTCTGGCATACAACCTCCTAGGTCATTCTTTCATGTTGCCATACAGGCCCAGTGTCCCATCTCGTCCTCTGTGGAGGGCTGCCCCTCAATGGCTTCCTGTTTTTTGCCTTCTGGTCATATGTCCTTGTGTGATCCCCACACCCTCCCCTGGAGGGTGGATGGACATTGGGACCAGCTTCTGACATGTAGACAGACTTATGAAAATGTGCATGAGATCCACTCATTCCCAGCTCTAGTGTTTATTTTCTCTGTCTGTCTCTCAGTGCCTCTCTCTCTGTCTTGTCTCTCTCTGTTTCTCTGTCTCCCTCTGCTTTTCTGTATTTCAGTCTGTCTATCTCTTTTCCGGGATGTATGTGTGTATATATTTGTGTGTCTATGTGTGTATATATTCATGTGATTATGTTTGTTTTTATTTCTGTGTATTGTTAGGGCCCAGGGAAGGTCACTTCTGAAAATGCCTTGATGACATATTGATTATTTTAAATTCATGTTAGTGAAGAAAAATCATCTTTGAAAGTTATGCAAGAACTTTGGTGGGATCAGCCCTAAGGATCAGCACTAATGGGGAAGGGATGCACCTGTGGCTCTTTTATGTGTCCTGTACCCTGTTCTCCCAGAGAGGAGCATCCATTTGCTCTTCCTTCCAGGCAATCTGCTGGGTCCTCTGCCTTTTCACATTGTCACCAGAGCTGGTTGACACCAGGCTAAAGACCTGCCAGTGTGATGGTGGCCAATGCTGTCTCCACAGTGTGTCCGTCTGCCTGTGTCCTCACCTGACACACACTGGCCACCTGCACTGCCTCTCATTGGAACTGCCTGTGTGTGTTTTGTTTCTTTTCAGAACACTGGGTTTCAAGAGGTTTTTGGACCACAGTGATATGAAGCTTTTCTCTGGCCTTGGGTCATGAGGAACGCTTTTTCCAGGTTGTGGTTTGTCTTTCCAGCTGTCTTTCTTGGCCTTTGATTCCTGCTTTTGTTTGGTTTTATTTTGCCACAGGAAGAGCTAAGCATCTCCCTTCTGGGTCTGGTTTCACACTTAGAACAGCAGTGCCTACCACGAGATTATGCACAGAGTTACCAAAAGGGCTTCATTTGGTACGTCTCATCTTTAATCCATTTGGATTTTCCTCTCAAAATACAAAAATGCTAATTCACTTAAAAACAAAAAAATTCACCCATCCCTGCTTAAGATATATGGGCAGACAGAAAAACAAAAACAAAACCAAAAAAGCCACCATTTACATTATTTCATTGATAGGGAACCTCCAGGATAGGTAAAGACACAGAAAGAGAAAGGGGATTAGGGCTTGTCATGGGCTGGGGGAGGGAGGACGTGGGGTGTGCTTTGGATACAAGCTTTTACTTTGAGGAAGTCAATAGTCTGAAGCCAGTGGTGTTGGTCTCACAGCATTGTGAATGCACCTAATGCACCTTAATTGCACAATTTAAAATGGGAAAAGGCTAAAGCTAAACTTTATTCTTATAAACTTAAAATATAAAAATAGAATATACTATATTAGAAAAGAACAAATCTGACTCCATATTATATCTGTTCTTTGGCTTTAATCCTGTGCCCTCTTTTCTGGGCTTAGTCTTGCTAGCTTTGAACCTTTTGTAAAACAATGTTGCCTTTACCTGAAATATATAGGAGAGCCTATTTTCAAGGCTCTGATCTTTAAGGATCTTAAAACTTTTGCACTGATATAAAGACAACAAGTTGCAGAATAGAAAATAAATTTTGTTTTGTTAGAGGTTTTACAGAAGCACTATAACCTGATCCATATAGACAGCTGCAGACCAAGATAAAGGTAGACTAATGTCCTGGAGAACAATCTTCCCCAAGTGAGACTTCAGGCTCATTGTTTAATAAAAAGGGCAAGGGCTGTGGTTAGTGTTACAAACTTCTTTGTGTAGGATTTTTTTGTTCTTGGAATCCTCTGCAGCTCCCCACATGGGTCAGATCATGGTGTCCCAATAAAACCTGTAACATGGAGTTCTGCTTCAGGGCAACTGCCCTACTTAAACATCTATGGGGAGGAACTCGCTCAAATTCGGCTTCCCAGCGCTTTTTTGCAAGGAAGGAAAGTTTGCGCTGAAAAACCAAGTTGGAACGAGTGCTTCCACAAAGATATATAAGTAGCATGTTTTTGATAGGACAGAAAATCGGGGTTTACAACAAGCTACGTGAAGGACGGCTTCCAAACACATTCAACGCTCAAAAGTGAGCATGGGGAAAGGCGTTCTTTCATCCAGCATAAAAGGCAAAGGGATATCTATAAACACTTATTATGATTTCTCAGCAAGTTTCCTAAAGCCGGTTTCCAAGTAAAACCGGTTTGCAGAAGAAAACGGTGTTGGAGCGAGTGAGCAACGATAGATATGTAAGAAGCGTAGATACCTAAGTCAGAGACTCTGGGTTCCCAACAAGCTAGGTAAACGACGGCTTCCACACACATACAGAACTCAGAAGTGAGCATGTGGAGAGGAATTCTTTTATCCAGCATAAAACGCAAAGTGACATGCAGAAACACTCTGATTTCTCAGCATGTTTCCTAAATCCAGTTCCAAACTAAAAGCGGTTTGCACTGGAAAATCACATAGAAGCGAGTGTCTCCCCTTAGAAATGTAAGCAGAGTACTTCTCCTAGGCTAAAAACACTATGTTCCCAAACAAGGAAGGAGAAAGATGGCTCCAACACACATTCAGATCTCAAAAGTGAGCATGTGGAGAGGCGTTCTATCATCCAGCATAAAGGGAAGAGTGACATGTAGAAACACATTCTCTGATTTCTCAGCATGTTTCCTAACGCCAGTTTCAAAGTAAAAGCAGTATGCTGTGGAAAAATGCTTTGGATCGAGTGCCTCCACTTAGGTATGTTAGTAGTCTAGTTCCCCAAGACCAGAAACTCTGGGTTTCCAACAAGTTAGGGGAAGGATGGCTCCAACACACATTCAAATGTCAGAAGTGCGCATGTGGAGAGGCGTTCTTTCATCCAGCATTGAAGGTTAAGTGACATACAGAAACACATGCTCTGATTTCTCAGCATGTTTCTCAACACCCGTTTCAAGTAAAAGCATTTTGCAGTGGAAGATTGAGTTGGTGCTAGTAGGTCCCCATATATATGAAAGCAGCGTAGTTTCCCTAGTCCAGAAGCTCCGGGTTCCCTACAAGCTAGGTGAAGGACGGCTTCCACAAACATACAGATCTGAAAACTGAGCATGTGGAGAGGCGTTCTTTCATCCAGCATAAAAGGCAGAGTGACATGTAGAAACTCATTCTCTGATTACTCAGCTTGTTTCCTAATGCTGATTTCAAATTAAAAGCGGGTTGCTGTGGAAAGCCACATGGAAGTGAGTGCCTCCGCAGAGATATGTAAGTAACGTAGTTACACTAGACCAGGAACTAAGGGATTCCAACAAGTTAGGTGAAGGACGGCTCCAACACACATTGAGCTGTCAGAAGTGAGCATGTGGAGACGCGTTCTTTCATCCAACATTGAAGGTTAAGTGACATACAGAAATAGTTACACTGATTTCTCAGTATGTTTTTTAAAGCCAATTTTAAATAAAAGCGGTTTGCAGTGGAAAACCGAGTTGGTGCTAGTAGATCCCCATATATATGAAAGTAGCATAGTTTCCCTAGTTCAGAAACTCTAGGTTCCCTACAAACTAGGTGAGGGTGGGCTTCCACACACATACAGACCTGAAAATAGAGCATGTGGTGAGGCGTTCTTTCATCTAGCATAAAAGGCAGAGTGACATTTAGAAACACATTCTCTGATCTCTCAGCATGTTTACTAATGCAGGTTTCAAAGTAAAAGCGGTATTGAGGAAAAACACCTTGGAGTGACTCCTCCTGCTTAGATAGGTATGTAGTGTAGTTCCCCTTGACCAGAAACTCGGTGTTTCCAACAAGATAGGTGAAGGACTGCTCCAACACACATTCAAATGTCATTAGTGAGCATGTGAGGAGGGGTTCTTTCATCCAGCATAAAAGGCAGAGTGACATATGGAAACTCATTCTCTGACTACTCAGCTTGTTTCTTAACACCAATTTCAAAGTAAAAGCGGTTTGCTGTGGAAAACCGCTTTGAAGTGAGTGCCTCTGCTGAGATAAGTAAGTAACGTAGTTACCCTAGAGCAAGAACTATGGGTTTCCAACCCTAAACCAACTATGGGTTTACTCTGGTTTCTCAGTATGTTTCCTAGTCCCGGCTTGAAGTTCATGCAATTTTCACTGTAAAAGAGATTTGGAGCTAGTACCTCCCCATATATATGTATGTAATGTTGTTTCCCACTGAAAAGAAACTGTGTGTTCCCAACAAGCTAGGTGATTCACTACTTTCAGACACACATAAATCTCATATTTGAGCATAAGGCGAGGCTATCGTTCATCTAGCATAAAATGAATGGGTTGCATTAGAAACACTTACTCTGGTTTTTCAATATGCTTCACAGTGCCAGTTTGAAGTTCATTCAATTTTCACTGTTAAACCGAGTTGGAGCTATTATCACCACTTATATATATTGTATTGTAGATTCCCACTTAAAAGAAATTTTGTTTTCCCAAGAAGCGAGTTGATTGACATCATTCACGCACAGTTAACTCTCAGAATTGAGCACGTGGAGAGACGTTCGTTCATCTAGCATAAAGAGAAAAGTTAGCAATACAAACCCTTATTCTGGTTTCTCAGTATGTTTCCTAATGCCGGTTTGAAATTCATGCAATTTGCACTGTAAAATCTTGTTGGAGCTAGTACCTACCCATATATGTGTATGTAGTGTTTTACCGCACACAAAAGAAACTGTGAGTCCCCTACAAGCTAAGTGACAGTAGGCTTTCACACACAGTCATCCTTCAGTAAACTTACTCTGGTTTCTCAGTATGTTTCTTAGTGCCTGTTTGAAGTTCATGCAGTTTTCACTGTAAAACCGGGTTCGAGGTAGTACCTTTCCATGTATATGTACATAGTTTAGTTCTCCAATATAAAGAACTTGTATGATCCCAACAAGCTAGGTGATAGATGGCTTCCCACACATTCAACGCTTAGAAGTGGGTATGAGGAGAGACTTTCGTTCATCTAGCATAAAGGTAATGGGTTGCACTTCAAACACTTACTCTGGATTCTCAGTATATTTCCTAGTTCCGGTTCCAAGTTCACGCAGTTTTCACTGTAAAACCGAGTTGGAGCTAATACCTCCCCATATATATATGTATGTAGTGTGGATACCCACTGAAAAGAGACTGTTTTCCCAACAAGCTAGGTGATTGACAGCTTTCACACCCACTGAACGCTTAGAATTGAGTATGTGGAGAGACATTCGTTCATCAAGCATAAAGGGAATGTGTTGCAGTAGAAACAATTGCTCTGGTTTCTCTGCATGATTTCTAGTGCCGGTTTGAAGTTCATGTATTTTTCACAGTAAAACCGATTTGGAGCTAGAACCTTACTATATATGTATTTTGTGTAGATTCACACTCAAAAGAATCTGAGTTTTCCCAACAAGCGAGGTGATTGACGGCTTTCACACACACTTATCTCTCAGAATTGAGCAAGTGGAGAGACGTTCTTTCATCTAGCATAAATGGAATGGGTTGCAGTAGAAACAATTGTTCTGGTTTCTCGGTATGCTTCCTAGTGCTTGTATGAGGTTCCTGCAGTTTTCACTGTAAAACCGATTTGGAGCTAGTACCTCACCTTATATATTTACACAGTGTAGTTTCCCACTGAAAAGAAACTGTGTGTTCCATACAAGCTAGGTGATTTGACGGCATTCACACACACTTAACACTCAGAATTGAGCATGTGGAGAGAAGTTCGTTCATCTAGCATGAAGGGAATGGTTTGAGGTATGAACACATGCGCTGGTATCTCTGTATGATTCCTAGTACAGGATTGTATTTCATGCAGTTTTCACTGTAAAACAGATTTGGTGCTAATACCTCCCCATATATATGTTTATAGTGTAGATTCCCTCTGAAAAGAATCTGTGTTCCCAAGAAGCTATGTGATTGACAGCTTTCACACACAATTAAATCTAGGAATTGAGCATGTGGAGAGACGGTTGTTCATCTATCATAAAGGGAGTTTGTTGCAGTTGAAACAATTACTCTTGTTTCTCAGTATGTTACCCAGTGCCGAATTTCAGTTCATGCAGTTTTCACTGTAAAACCGAGTCGGAGCTAGTATTTCCCAATATATGTATGCACTTTCAATTCCCACTGAAAGAAACTGTGTGTTCCCAACAAGCTATGTGATTGCCGGCTTTCACACACATTTAACTCTCAGAATTGATCATGTGGAAAGACGTTCGTTCATCTGGCTTAAAGGCAAATGGTTGCAGTAGAAAAACATACTCGGGTTTCTCAGAATGTTTCCTAGTGCCAGTTTGAAGTTCCTGCAGTTTTCAACGTAAAACCAATTTGTAGCTATTAGCTCACCATATATATGTTTCAAGAGTAGTTTCCAGTAAAAAGAATCTGTGTGATACCAACATGCCAGGTGATTGATGGCTTGAACACACACATACCTCTCAGAATTGAGCATGTGGAGGGAAGTTCTTTCTTCTAGCATAAAGAGAATTGGTTGCAGCAGGAAAACTAACTCTGGTTTCTCAGTATGTTTCCTACTGCCGATTGAGTTCCTGCAATTTTCACTGTAAAACCGAGTTGGAGCAAGTACCTCCCCACATATAAATATGTAGTGAAGTTTCCCACTGAAAAGAAACAGTGCGTTCCCAACAACCTAGGTGATTGACGGCTTTCACACACACTTAACTCTCAGAATTAAGCAAGTGGAGAGACGTTCTTTCATCTAGCATAAAGGGAATGGATGTAGTAGAACAATTGCTGTGGTTTCTGTGTATGATTCCTAGTGCCTGTCTGAAGTTCCTGCAGTTTTTACTGTGAAACCGAGTTGGAGCAAGTACCTCCCCATATAAATGTATGCATTGTAGTTTCCCACTGAAAAGAAACTGTGAGATCCCTACAAGCTAGGTGGTTGATGGTTTTCACACACACTTAACATTCAGAATTGAGCATGAGGAGAGACGTTCGTTCATCTAGTATAAAGGGAGTAGTTTGGAGTAGAAACACTTATTCTTGTTTCTCAGTCTGTTTCCTAGTGCCGGTTTGAAGTTCGTGCATTTTTCACTGTAAAACAGAGTTGGAGCTTGTACCACCCCATATATATGTATGTAGTGTAGTTTGCAACTAAAAAGAAACTTTGTGTTCCCAACAAGCTAGGTGAATGATGGGTTTCAGACACACATCTCTCAGAACTGAGTATGTCAAAAGACTTTCGTTCATCTAGCATAAAGGGAATGGGTTGCAATAAAATCACTTACTCTGGTTTCTCAGTGTGTTTCCTAGTGCCGGTATGAAGTCATGCAGTTTTCACGGTAAAACCGAGTCGGAACTAGTACCTCTGCTTAAAATTGTATGCAGTGCTGATTCCAACTGAAAAGAAACTTTGTGTTCCCAACAATCTAGGTGAAGGTCGGCTTTCACACACACTCATCTCTCAGAACTGAGCATGTGGAGAGACGTTCGTTCATCAAGCATAAAGGGAATAGGTTGCAGTAGAAACACTTACTCTGGTTTCTCAGTCTTTTTCCTAGTGCCGGATTGAAGTTCATGCAGTTTTCACTGTAAAACCGAGTTGGAGGTAGTACCTCCCCACATATGGGTTGCAGTAGAACACTAGCTCTGGTTTCTCAGTAATTTCCTAGTGCTGGTATGATGTTCCTGCAGTTTTCTCTGCAAAATCGAGTTGGAGCTCCCCATATATATGTGTGTAGTGTTGTTTCCCAATGAAAAGAAACTGTGTGCTCCCAACAAGCTAGGTGATTGATGGCTTTCATACACAATTACCTCTCAGAATTGAGCATGAGGAGAGACGTTCGTTCATCTAGCATAAAAGGAATGGGTTGCAGTAAGAACACTTGCTCTGGTTTCTCAGTATGTGTCCTCGTGCCAGTTTCAAGTTCCAGCAGTTTACACAGTAAAACCTAGTTGGAGCTAGTGCATACCCATATATATGTATGCAGCGAGATTTCCCACTGAAAAGAAACTCTGTTCCCAACAAGCTAGGTGATAGACGCCTTTCACACACACATAACACTCAGAATTGAGCATGTGGAGAGACAGATGTTCATTCACCTAGCATAAAGGGAATGGTTTGCTGTAGGAAGAATTACTCTGATTTTTCAGTATGTTTCCTAGTGACGGTTTGAAATTCGTTCAGTTTTCACCGTAAAACCGATTTCGAGCTTGTACCTCCCCATATATTTGTATGTATTGTAGTTTCACACTGATAAGAAATTGTGTGTTCCCATCAAGCTAAGTGATTTACAGCTTTCATGCACACTTTACACTCAAAAATGAGCATATTGGACGACTGTGGTTCATCCAGCATAAAGGAAATGGGTTACAATAGGAACACTTGCTCTGGTTTCTCGGTATGATTCCTAGTGCCGGTAAGAATTTCATGCATTTTTCACAGTAAACCCGAGTTGAAACTAGTACCTTCCTATATATATGTATTTTGTGTAGTTTCACACTGAAAAGAAACTGTGTGTTCCCCAAAAGCTAGATGACTTACAGCTTTCACACACAGTTACATCTCAGAATTGAGCATGTGGAGAGACGTTAATTTATTTAGCATAAAGAAAATGGGTTGCATTAGGAATACTTGCTCTGGTTTCTCAGTATATTTCCTGCAGCTTGTTAGAAGTCCTTGAAGTTTTCACTGTACAACAGAGTTGGAGCTAATACCTCCCCATATATGTGTATGTAGTGTTGTTTCCCACTGAAAAGAAACTGTGTTCCCAACATGCTTGGTGTTTTTGGCTTACAAACACACCTAACTCTCAGAAATAAGCATGTGGAGAGACATTTGTTCATCTGGCTTAAAGGGAATGGTTTGCAGGAGAAACACTTACTCTGGTTTCTCAGTATGTTACCCAGTGCCGGTTTTAATTTCATGCAGTTTTCACTGTAAAACCGATTTGGAGCTAGTACCTCCCCATATATATGTATGTATTGTAGTTTCCCACTGAAAAGGAACTGTGTGTCCCAACTCTCTAGGTGAGTGACGGCTTTAACACACACTCAACACTCAGAATTGAGCATGTGGTGAGACATTCGTTCATCTAGCTTGAAGGGAATGATTTGCAGTAGAAACGCTTAATCTGGCTTTCTCAGTATGTTTCCTAGTGCCAGTTTGAAGTTTCTGAAATTTCAATCTAAAATCCAGTTGGCGCTATTACCTCACCATATATATATTTGTACAGTAGTTTCCACTGGAAAGAAACTGTGTTCCCAACAAGCTAGGTGATTTACGGCTTTCACACACACTTAACCCTCAGAATTGATCAAGTGGAGAGACGTTCTCTCATCTAGCAATAAATGGAATGGGTTGCAGGAGAAACACTTACTCTGGTTTGTCTGTATGTTTCCTAGTGCCGGTTTGAAGTTCCTGCCGTTTTCACTGTAAAACCGATTTGGAAATTGTACCTCCCCATAAATACGTATGCAATGTAGTTTCCCACTGAAAAGAAACTCTGTGTTCCCAACAAGCTAGGTGATTGAAGGCTTCACACACACTTAACTCTCAGTATAGAGCATGTGAATAGACGTTCGTTTATCTAGCATAAAGGGAATGGGTTGCAGTAGAAACACTTTCTCTGGTTTCTCATTATTTTTCCTAGGGCCAGTTTGAAGTACCTGCAGTTTTCAATGTAACACGTAGTTGGAGCTAGTACCTCCCCATATATATGTATGTAGTGAAGTATCCCACTGAAAATAAACTGTGTCTACCCAACAAGCTAGGTTATGGACGGCTTTCACACACACTTACCTCTCAGAATTAAGCATTTGGAGAGACTTTCGTTCATCTAGCATAAAGGGAATGTGTTGCAGAAGGAACACTTGCTCTGGTTTCTCTGTATGTTTCCAACTGCCGGTTTGAAGTTCCTGCCGTTTTCACTGTAAAACCGAGCTTGAGCTAGTACCTACCCATATATATATTAGTAGTGTAGTTTCCCAGTGAAAAGAATCTCTGTGTTCCCAACAAGCTAGTTGATTGATGGCTTTCACACACAATTACCTCTAAGATTTGAGCATGTGGAGAGACGTTCGTTCATCCATCATAAAGGGAATGGGTTGCAGTAAGAATACTTGCTCTGGTTTATCAGTATATTTCCTAGTGCCGGTTTCAAATTCCAGCAGTTTACACAGTAAAACCGAGTTGGGGCTTGTACCTACCCATATATCTGTGTGTAGTGATGATTCCCAGTAAAAAGAATCTCTGTGTTCTCAACAAGCTATGTGATTGACGCCTTTCACACACACTTAACACTCGGAATTGTGCATGTGGACATACGTTCGTTCATCTATCTTAAAGGGAATAGTTTGCAGTAGAAACACTTACTCTGTTTTCTCAGTATTTTTCCTAGTGCGGGTTTGTATTTCATGCAGTTTTCACTGTAAATGATAGTTGGAGCTAGTACCTCCCCATATATATGTATGTAGTATAATTTTCCACTGAAGAGAAAATGTATGTTCCCAACAAGATATGTGTTTGTTGGCTTTCACACACACCTATCTCTCAGCATTGATTATGTGGAGGGACGTTCATTCATCTAGCTTAAAGGGAATGGTTTGTTGTAGAAACACTTATTATTGTTTCTCAGTTTGTTACCCACTGCCAGTATTAAGTTCATGCATTTTTCACTGTAAAACCGAGTTGGAGCTTGTACCTCCTCATATATATGTATGTAGAGTAGTTTCCTACTGAAAAGAAAGTGTGTGTTCCCAACAAGCTAGGTGATTGAAGGCTTTCACACACTGTAAACCCTCAGAATTGAGCATGTGTAGAGGTTTTCTTTTATCTAGCAGAAAGGGAATTTTTTGCAGTAGAAACATTTCTTCTGGTTTGTCACTATGTTTCCTAATGCCGGTTTGAAGATCATGCTGTTTTCACTGTAAAAACGAGTTGTAGCTACTACCACCCCATATGTATTTATGGAATGTTGTTCCCGACTCAGAAGGAACTGAGTGTTTCCTACAAGCTAAGTTGTAGATGGCTTTCGCACAGATTCAACTTTCAGATCATAGCAATAGGAGAGGCGTTCGTTCATCTAGGATGAATGTAATGGTTTGCAGTAGAAACTCTTATCTGGTTTCTCAGTAAGATTCTAGTGCCAGTTTGAAGTTTATGCAGTTTTCACTGCAAAACCGAGTTGAAGCTAGTTTTTCCCGATATATATGTATGTAGTATAATATTCCTCTGAACAGAAACTCTGTGTTCCCAACAATCTAGGTGATTGACTGTTTTCACACACTTTAATCTCAGAATTCAGCATGTGGAGAGATATTCGTTCACCTAGCAGAAAGTGTATGGGTTACAGTAGAAACACTTCCTCTGGTTTGTCACTATGTTTCCTAGTGCTGGTTTGAAGTTCATGCAGTTTTCACTCTAAAAACGGGTTGGATCGAGTACCTCCCCATATTTATGTATGTATTGTAGTTTCCTACTGGAGAGAAAGTTTCTGTTCCCAACAAGCCAAGTGATTGTCGGCTTTCACACACACTTAAACCCCAGGATTTAGCGTGTGGAGAGACGTTCATTCATCTAGCATAAATGGAATGGGTTGCAGTATTAAAACTTACTCTGGTTTCTCAGTATGTTTCCAAGTGCTGGTTTTAATTTCATGCAGTTTTCTCTGTAAAATAGAGTTGGAGCTACTACCTCCCCATATATATGTATGTAGAGTATATTCCCTCTGAAAAGAAATTGTGTGTTCCCAAAAAGCTAGATAATTGACAGTTCACATACACATATCTCTCAGAATTGAGTATGTGGAGATGCGTTCATTCATCTAGCAGAAAAGGAATGGGATGCAGTAGAAACAATTACTAATGTTTCTCAGTATGTTTGCCAGTGTCAGTTTGAATTTCATGCAGTTTTCAGTGTAAATCCGATTTGGAGCTAGTACCTCCCCATATATATTTATGTATTGTAGTTTCATTCTGATAAGAAACTGTGTGTTCCCAACAAGCTAGGTGATTGATGGCTTTCACACCCACTTATCTCTCAGAGTTTAGTATGTGGAGAGACATTCTTTTATCTAGCATAAAGAGAATAGTTATCACTATGAACACTTACAATGATTTCTCAGTATTTTTCCTAAATCCGGTTTGATGTTAATGCAGTTTTCACTGTAAAAGTGAGTTGCAACAAGTACCTTCCCGTATATATTTATGTATTGTAGTTACCCACGCAAAAGAAAATATGTGTTCCCTACAAGCTAAGTGACAAATGGCTTTCACACACATTCAGCACTCACAAAATAGCATGTTTAGAGGCGTTCGTTCATCTAGCATAAAGGGAATGGGTTGCAGTAGAAACACTTACTCTGGTTTCTCAGTATTTTTCTTGGTGCTGGTTTGATGTCCATGCAGTTTTCACTGTAAAACCGAGTTGGAGCTAGAACCTACCCATATATATGTATGTAGTGTCGTTCCCCACTCAAAAGAGTGTGTTCCCAACAAGTTAAGTGTTGGAATCCTTTCTCTCAGATTCATCTCTCAGAACGGATCATGTGGGAAACTTTCGTTCATTTATCATAAAGGGAATGGGTTGCATTTGAATCATTTTCTCTGGTTTCTCAGTGTGATTCCTAGTGCCTTTTTCACGTTCATGCAGTTTTCACTTTAAAACAGATTTGGCGCTAGTACCTCCCAATGTAAACGTATGTAATGCAGTTCCACACTGAGAAGAAACTCTGTGTTCATAACAATATAGGTGATTGAAGGTTTTCACACACACTAAACACTCAGAATTGGGCATGTGGAGAGACGTTCATTCTTCTAGCATAAAAAGAATTGTTAGCACTAGAAACACTTTCTCTGCCTTCTCAGTATGTTTTCTAGTGCCGGTTTGATCTTCATGCAGTTTTCACTGTAAAACTGAATTGAAGCTAGTACCTCCCCATATATATTTAAATAGTGTAATTCCCCACTCAAAACAAACTGTGGGTTCCCAATAAGCTAAGTGAAATATGGCTTTCACACACATTCATCTCTCAGAACTGAGCATGTTGGGAGACGTGTGTTCATGTAGCATAAAGGGAACGGTTTATATTAGAAACACTTATTCTGGTTTCTCAGTGAGATTCCTAGTGCTGGTGTGAAGTTCACGCAGTTTTGACTGTAAAACCGATTTGGAGCTAGTACCTCCCCATATATATGTATGTAGTGTAGTTCCCCAATCAAAAGAAACTGTGGGTTCCCTACAAACTAAGTGATACTTGGTTTTCACACACATTCAACCCTCACAACATAGCACGTGGGGAGGTGTTCGTTCATCTAGCATAAAGGGTTGGTTTGCAGTTGAAACACTTAATCTGGTTTCTCTGTACGTTTCCTAGTACCGGTTTGAAGTTCATTCAGTTTTCACTGTAAAAACGAGTGGGAGCTAGTACCTCCCATTATGTATGTATGTGTTGTACTTTTTCACAGAAATGAATCTATTTGTTCCCAAAATTCTTGTTGATGTATGGCTTTCACACACTGTTAATTCTGAGAATTGAGAATGTGGAAAGACGATCATTCATCGAGCCTAAATGGAATGGGTTGTATTAGAAACACTTACTCTGGTTTCTCAGTATGTTTCCTAGTGCCGGTTTGAAGTGCATGTAATTTTCACTGTAAAACACATTCGGAGCTCGTACTTCCCCATATCTATTTATGGAGTGGATTTCCCGACTCTAAATGAACTGTTTCCTACAAACTAAGTGGTAGATGGCTTTCACACACATTCAAATTTCAGATCTGAGCATGAGAAGATGGGTTCGTTCATCAAGGATGAATGGAAAGGTTTGCAGTAGAAACACTTATCTGGTTTCTCAGGATTATTCTAGTGCCAGTTTGAAGTTAATGCAGTTTTCAGTGCAAAACCGAGTTGAAGGTAGTACCTCCCAATATATATGTATGTAGTGTGATATCCCTCTGAAAAGAAACTGTGTGTTCCCAACAAGCTAGGGGATTAACGGTTGTGAAACAGTTTACTCTAAGAATTCACCATGTGGATAGACTATCGTTCATCTACCATAAAGGGAGAGGGTTGCATTAGAAAGCTTTACTCTGGTTTCTCAGTATTTTTCCTAGTGCTGGATTGTTGTTCATGCAGTTTTCACTGTAAAATCAAGTTGGATCTAGTACCTTCCCATATAAATGTATGTAGTGTAATTCCCCACTGAAAAGGAACTGTGTGTTTCCAAAAAGCTATGTGATTGACGGCTTTCACACACACTTAACATTTAGAATTGAACATGTGGAGAGACTTTTGTTCATGTAGCAGAAAGGGAATGGGTTGCAAGAGAAACACTTCCTCAAATTTGTCACTATGTTTCCTAGAGCCGGTTTGAAGTTCATTCAGTTTTCACTGTAAAACCGAGTTGGAGCTTGTACCACCCCATGTATGTATGCAGTGTAGTTTCCAACTGGAAAGAAACTGTGTGTCCCAACATGCTAGGTGATTGATGGCTATCACACACACTTAACTCTCAGAATTGAGCATGTGGAGAGTCGTTCGTTCATCTAGCAAAAAGGGAATGGGTTGCATTATTAACATTTACTCTGGTTTCTCAGTATGTTTCCTAGTGCCAGTTTGAAGTCATGCACTTTTCAGTGTAAAACCAAGTTGCAGCTCGTACCTCCCCATATATATGTGTGTAGTGTAGTTTCCCACTGAAAAGAAATTGTGTGTCCCATCATGCTAGGTGATTGACGGCTTTCACACACACTTAACTCTCAGAAATTAGCATGTGGAGACACGTTTGTTTATCTAGCATAAAGAGAATAGTTATCACTAGGAACACATACTCTGATTTCTCAGTATGTTTTCCAGATCCTGTTTGAAGTTCATGCAGTTTTCACTGTAAAACTGGGTTGCCTCAAGTACCTTCCCATATATATGTATGTATTGTAGTTCCCCACTGAAAAGAAAATGTGTTTTCCCTACAAGCTAAGTGATGGATGGCTTTTGCACACATTCAGCACTCACAACATAGCATGTTGGGAAGCGTTCGTTCATCTAGCATAAAGGGAATGCATAGCCGTGGACATTTACTGTTCTTTCTCAGTATTTTTCTTGGTGTTTGTTTGATGTTCCTGCTGTTTTCACTGTAAAACTGAGTTGGAGCTTGTACCTACCCATATATATGTATGTAGTGTATTTCCCCACTGAAAACAAACTGTGTGTTCCCAACAAGCTAAGTGTTAGAATTCTTTCACAAAGATTTTTCTCTCAGAACAGAGTATGTGGGAAACGGTCGTTCATTTAGTGTAAAGGGAATGGCTTGCATTTGAATCACTTTCTCCAGTTTCTCAGTATGATTCCTAATGCCTTTCTGACGTTCATGCAGTTTTCAGCGTAAAACCGATTTGGCGCTAGTACCTCCCCATATATATGTATGTAGTGTAGTTTCCCACTGAAAGTAAACTGTGTGTTCCTAACAAGCTATGTGATTGATGATGGCCTTCACACACATTTAACACTCAGAATTTAGCATGTGGGAGACTTTCGTTCATCTAGCAGAAAGGGAATGGTTTGCAGTAGAAACACTTCTTCTGGTTTGTCACTACGTTTCCTAGTGCCGGTTTGAAATTCATGCAGTTTTCACTCTAAAATCGAGTTGGAACAACTACCTCCCCATGTATATGCATGTAGTGTAGTTTCCCACTGAAGAGAAACTGTGTGTTCCCGACAAGCTAGGTGATTGGCTGCGTTCACACACACTTAACTCCCAAGATTGAGCGTGTGGAGAGACGTTCGTTAATCTAGCATAAAGATAATGGGTTGAAATATTAACACTTACTGTGGTTTCTCAGTATGTTTCCAAGTGCCGATTTTAATTCCATGCAGTTTTCTCTGTAAAATAGAGTTGGAGCTAGTACCTCCCCATATATATGTATGTAGTGTATTTTCCCACTGAAAAGAAACTGTGTTCCCAACAAGCTAGGCGATTGACGGTTTTCACATACACATATCTCTCAGAATTGAGCATGTGGAGAGACGTTTGTTCACCTAGCAGTAAAAGAATGGGATGCAGTAGAAACACTTACTAAGGTTTCTCAGTATGTTTCCTAGTGCCGGTTTGAATTTCATGCACATTTCACTGTAAAACCAAGTAGGAGCTAATACCTAACCTTTATATAAGGATGTATTGTAGTTTCCCTCTGAAAAGAAACTTGTGTTCCCAACAAGCTAGGCGATTGAAGATTTCCACACACACTTAAATTTCAGAATTGAGAATGTGGTGAGACTTTCATTCATGTAGCATAAAGGGAATGGGTTGCAGTAGAAACACTTACTCTGGTTTCTCAGTATGTTTCCTAGTTCTGGTTTGACGTTCCTGCAATTTACACTGTAAAACTGAACTAGAGCTAGTACCTACCCATATATATTTATGTAGTGCAGTTCCCCACTCAAAAGAATATTTGTGTTCCCTTCAAGCTAAGTGATATGAGGCTTTCGCACACATTCAGCTCTCACAACATAGCATGTTGAGTTGTGTTCGTTCATCTAGCATAAATGGAATGGGTAGCAGTGGAAACTCTTACACTTGTTTCTCAGTATTTTTCTTGGTGCCGGTTTGATGTTCATGCTCATTTCACTGTAAAACTGAGTTGGAGCTAGTGTCTACCCATAAATATGTATGTATTGTAGTTCCCAACTCAAAACAATCTGTGTGTTCCCAACAAGCTAAGTGTTGGAATTCTTTCGCACAGATTCATCTCTCAGAACAGAGCATGTGGGAAACGTTCGTTAATTTAGCATAAAGGGAATGGGTTGCATTTGACTAACTTTCTCTGGTTTCTCAGTATGATTCCTAGTGCCTTATTGACGTTCATGCAGTTTTCAGTGTATAACCGATTTGGCGTTAGTACCTCCCCATATAAATGTATGTAGTGCAGTTTCACACTAAGAAGAAACTCTGTGTTCATAACAATATAGGTGATTGAAGGTTTTCACACACACAGTAAACACTCAGATTGGGCATGTGGCGAGACGTTCGTTCTTCTAGCATAAAAAGAATAGTTAGCACTAGAAACACTTTCTCTGCCTTCTCAGTATGTTTTCAAGGGCCGGTTTGAACTTCATGCAGTTTTCACTGTAATACTGATTTGGAGCTAGTGCCTCCCCATTTATATCTAAATAGTGTAATTCCCCACTGAAAACAAACTGTGTGTTCCCTACAAGCTAAGTGAAATGTGGTTTTCGCACACATTCATCTCTGAGAACTGAGCTTGTGGGGAGACGTGTGTTCATGTAGCATAAAGGAAATGAGTTATAGTTGAAAGAATTATTCTGGTTTCACAGTGAGATTCCTAGTGCCGGTTTGAAGTTCATGCAGTTATCACTGTCAAACCGAGCTGGAGCTTGTACCACCCCTTAAATATGTAAGTAGTTAGATCCCCACTCAAAAGAAACTGTGATTTCCCTACAAGCTACTTGATAGATGGCTTTTGCACACACTCAACTCTCAGAACTTACCACGGGGAGAGGCATTCGTTCATCTAGGATGAAGGGAATTGGTTGCTGTAGAAACACTTACTCTGCTTTTACATTATTTTTCCTTGGTCGTGTTTGAAATTCATGCCGTTTCCACTGTAAAACCGAGCTGGAGCTACTTCTTCCCCATATATATGTATGTAGTGTATTTTCCCACTGAAAAGAAAATGTGTGTCCCAAAAGCAAAGTGATTGACGGATTTCACACACACTTAACCTTCAGAATTGAGTATTTCGATAGATGTTTTTTCATGTAGCATAAATAGAAAAGGTAGCTCTAGAAACACTTACTCTGGTTTCTCAGAATGTTTCCTAGTGCCAGTATTAAATTCATGCAGTTTTCACTGTAAAACCGTTTTGGAGCTAGTACATCCCCATATATATGTGTGTAGTGTAGTTTCCCACTGAAAAGAAAGTGTGTGTTCCCAACAAGCTTGGTGATTGATGGCTTTCACACACACTTAACTCCCAGGATTGAGTGTGTGGAGAGACGTTCGTTCATCTAGCATAAAGGGAATGGTTTGCATTAGAAACAATTACTTCGGTTTCTCATTATGTTTCCTAGTGCTTGTTTGAATTTCATGCACTTTTCAGTGTAAAAGCGAGTTGGTGCTAGTACCTACCCATATATATGTATGTATTGTAGTTTCCCTCTGAAAAGAAAGTGTGTGTTCCCAACAAGCTAGGCGATTGATGGTATTCACACACACTTAATTTTCAGAATTGAGAATGTGGAGACTTTCATTCATGTAGCATAAAGGGAATGGCTTGCAGTTGAATCACTTTCTCTGGATACTCAGTATCATTCCTAGTGTCTTTTCACATTTATGCATTTTTCACTGTAAAACCAATTTGGCGCTAGAACCAATCCATATAAATGTATGTAGTGCAGTTTCACACTGAGAAGACACTTTGTGTTCATAACAATCTAGGTGATTTAAATTTTCACACAGACTAAACACTCAGAATTGGGCATGTGGCGAGACGTTCGTTTTTCTAGCATAAAAAGAATAGTTAGCACTAGAAACACTTTCTCTGCCTTCTCAGTATGTTTACTTGTGCCGCTTTGATCTTCATGCAGTTTTCACTGTAAAACCGTGTTGGAGCTAGTAACTCCCCATGTATATTTAAATAGTGTAGTTCCCCACTCAAAACAAACTGTGTGTTCCCAACAAGCTAAGTGAAAGATGGCTTTCGCACACATTCATCTCTGAGAACTGAGCATGTGTGGAGACGTGTGTTCATGTAGCATAAAGGGAATGGGTTGTAGTAGAAACAGTTATTCTGGTTTCTTAGTGAGATTCCTAGTGTCGGTTTGAAGTTCATTCAGTTTTCACTGTGAAACAGGTTTGATTCTAGCACCTCCCCATATATATGTATGTAGTGTAGTTCCCCAATCAAAAGAAACTGTGTGTTCTCTACAAGCTAAGTGATAATTGGTTTTCACACACATTCAACTCTCACATCATAGCATGTAGGGAGGCGTTTGTTCATCTAGCATAAAGGGAATGGGATGCAGTAGAATCACTTACTCTGGATGCTCAGTATTTTTCTTGGTGCCGGTGTGAAGTTTATGCAGTTTTCACTGTAAAATCGTGTTGGAGGTAGTACGTCCCCATATGTATGTGTGTAGTTAATTCCCCACTGATAAGAAATTGTGTGTTCCCAACAAGCTAGGTTATTGACGGCTTTCACAAACACTTAACTCACAGAATTGAGCATGTGGAGAGACGTTCATTCATCTAGCATAAAGGGAATGGTTTGCAGTTGAAACACTTACTCTGGTTTCTCTGTATGTTTCCTAGTACCGGTTTGAAGTTCATTCAGTTTTCACTGTAAAACCGAGTTGCAGCTAGTACCTCCCATTATATATGTATGTTTTGAAGTTTCCCAAATAAATGAACCTCTGTGTTCCCAAAAATCTAGTTGAAGTATGGCTTTCACACACTCTTAAATCTCAGAATTGAGAATGTGGAGAGATGATCGTTCATCT
Organism: Camelus bactrianus; assembly: GCF_048773025.1. Classification (NCBI taxonomy): domain Eukaryota; kingdom Metazoa; phylum Chordata; class Mammalia; order Artiodactyla; family Camelidae; genus Camelus; species Camelus bactrianus. Next base: position 47,295,795 of record NC_133557.1, on the reverse strand, counting down.
AGCATAAAGGGATTGGTTTGTAGTAGAAACCCTTATTCTAGTTTCTCAGTATGTTTCCTAGTGCCCATTTGAAGTGCATGTATTTTCACTGTGAAACCGAGTTGGAGCTAGTACCTCCTCATATATATTTATGTATTGTAGTTTCCCACTGAAAAGAAACTGTATATTCCCAAGAAACTATTTGATTGACGGCATTCAAACTCACTTAACTATCAGAATTGAGCATTTGGAGAGACGTTCGTTCAAATAGCATAAAAGAATAGTTAGCACTTGAAACACTTACACTGCTTTCTCATTATGTTTCCTAGTACTGGTTTGAAGTTCATGCAGTTTTCACTGTATAAACGACTTGGAGCTAGTAACTTCCCTTATATATGTATGTAGTGTTTTTCGCCAGTCAAAAGAAACTGTGTTTTCCAAAAAAGATAAGTGATAGATTTCATTCGCACACATTCAACTCTCAGAATTGAGGTGGTGGAGTTGCGTTCGTTCAACTAGGATGAAGGGAATGGTTTGCAGTATAAACACTTACTCTGGTTTCTCAGTTTCTTTCCTCGTGCCAGTTTGATGTTCATGCAGTTTTCACCGTAAAAGCGAGTTGGAGCTAGTATCTCTCCATATATATGTATTTAGTGTTGTTTCCCACTGAAAAGAATATGTGTGTTCCCAGAATGTTAGGTGATGGACGGCTTTCACTTACACTTAACTCTCATGTTTGAGCATGTGTAGAGACGTTCATTCATCCTGCATAAAGAGAAGAGTTAGCAATAGAAACACTTACACCATTTTCTCAGTATATTTCCTAGTGCCGGTTTGAACTTCATGCAGTTTTCACTGTTAAACCGATTTGGAACTAGTACCTCCCCATATATATGTATGTAGTGTAGCTCCCCACTCAAAAGAAACTCTGTGTTCCCTACAAGCTAAGTGATACTTGGCTTCCGACCGCATTCACTCTCAGAACTGAGCATGTGGAGAGGCGTTCGTTCATCTAGCATAAAGGGATTGAGTGGCAGTAGAAACACTTACTCTGGTTTCTCAGTATATTTCCTAGTTCGGTTTCAAAGTTCATGCAGTTATCACTGTAAAACCGAGCTGGAGCTAGTACCTCCCTATATATATGCATGTAGTGTAGTTCCACACTCAAAAAAATGTTTGTTTCCAGCAAGGTAGGTGATCGTCCACTTTCACACACACTTGACTCTCAGAATTGAGCATTTGGAGAGACGTTCGTTCATCTAACATAAAGAGAATAGGTAGCACTATATACACTTACACTGGTTTTTCCATATGTTTCCTAGTGCTGGTTAGAATTTCATGCAGTTTTCACTGTAAAAACGAGTTGGAGATAGTTCCTCCCCATATATATGTATGTAATGTAGTTCCCCACTCAAAAGAAACTTTGTGTTCCCTACAAGCTAATTGATAGATGGTTTTCACTCGCATTAAACTCTCAGAACAGAGCATGTGGACAGGTGTTCATTCATCTAGCATAAAGAAAATGGGTAGCATTAGAAACACTTACTCTGACTTCTCAGTATGTTTCTTAGTGCCGGTTTGAAGTTCATGCAGTTTTCATTGTAAAATCGACTTGGAGCTAGTTCCTCCCCATATATATGTATGTAATGTAGTTCCCCACTCGAAAGAAACTGTGCGTTCCCTACAAGCTAACTGATAGATTGCTTTTGCACACATTCAACTCTCAGAACTGAGCATGGAGAGAGGCTTTCATTCATCTAGGATGAAGGGAATGGATTGCTGTAGAAACACTTACTCTGGTTTCTCATTATTTTTCCTTGGTCGGGTTTGAAGTTCATGCAGTGTTCAATGTAAAACTGAGCTGAAGCTAGTACTTCCCCATACATATGAATGTAATGTAGTTTCCCACTGAAAAGAATGTGTGTGTTCACAGCAAGCTAAGTGAATGACGGTTTTCACACACACTTAAACTTCAGAATTGAGCATTTGGAGAGATGTTTGTTCATGTAGTATAAACAGAATAGGTAGCTCTAGAAACACTTACTCTTGTTTCTCAGATTTTTTCCTAGTGCCGGTTTTAAGTTCATGCATTTTTTAGAGTAAAACCGAGTTGGAGATAGTACCTCCCCATATATATGTATGAAGTACAGTTTCCCACTGAAAAGAAAGTGTGTGTTCCCAACAAGGTAGGTGATTGACGGGTTTCACACACACTTAACTCCCAGGATTGAGCGTGTGGAGAGACGTTCGTTCATCAAGCATAAAGGGAATGGATAGCAGTAGAAACATTTACTCTGATTTCTCAGTATGTTTCCTAGTGCCAGTTTGAATTTCATGCAGTTTTCACTGTGAAACATTATTGGAGCTACTACCTACCAATATATACATATGTAGTTTGTTTCCCAACTCTAAAAAATATGTGTTCCCAACATTAGGTTATTGACCGATTAAACGCACATTCAACTCAGAATTGACCATGTGGTGATGCGTTCTTTAATGTAGCATAAAGGGAATGAAGAGCCATAAAACACTTACTGTGAATTCTAAGTATATTTCTTACTACCAGTTTGAAGTTAATGCAATTTTCTCTTTAAATCCGAGTTGGAACTAGTACCTCCCCATATATATGTATGTAGTGTAATTTCCCACTGAAATGAAACTGTGTGTTCCCAAAAAGCTATGTGATTGCTTTCACACACACTTAAGTCTCAGAATTGAGCATATGGAGAGACTTTCGTTAATCTAACATAAATAGAAAAGAGCACTAGAAACTCTTACTCTGGTTTCTCAGTTTGTTTCCTAGTGCCAGTTTGCAGTTTATGCAGTTTTCACTGTAAAACCGAGTTTGAGCTAGTACCTCCCCTTATATATGTATGTAATTTAGTTTCCCACTGAAAAGTAACTTTGTGTTCTCAACAAACTATGTGATTGATGGCTTTTACACACATTCAACTCTCAGAATTGAGCATGTGGAGAAGCCTTCATTCATCTAGCATAAAGGGAATGTGAAAGCGATGATCATGGCCTGTGCTGGTAGGAAAACAGCAAATGGAGCATTAATTTAGAATCTTTACAATTATGGTCAGCAGACATGACTGAATTTCATTTTCAGCATTTGATTTCTTTTTTTTTAAGCTTCAGAAATCTTAAATCTTTCCTGTAACTGGATATAGATAGTGAATGTCTTAAAGTCTTTGATCAACTGCTTTAAAGTTGATTAGTTAGTTTGCTTTTTGTCTTTAACCTAAGGGAATACCCAGAAGTCTAGTGGCGTTCAAAATGAAGTGCCTGAAACTTGCCTATTACATTTTTTAATTTGAGTAAGAATAACTGTATACTAGGGTACTCTGGTTAACTCAAGAGCTCCTTGGATATGTTTTATGTAAGTTATATTTTCAAAAATTGTAAATATAATGAAAATCAATCAAACTTGGAGATCTATTTGGAATAATTTATTCTTTAATAATGTAGATTTAGATAGCCCTTTGTTTATGTAACACTTATGAAAATAAGTTGGCTTTATATAACTCCTTTTTTGATAAATGATTTAAAAATTGGTTTTTTTAATCATTTTCTTCTTAAAAATAGGATATTAACTGCACAATATGTATTTTCCTTCAAGTTCATACTTTTTTCTCTATACTATCTTGACTTGTTTATATAACTTTTCCCATATTCTGATTTATTTTAAACACTCAGTATGTGCTTTTGTCAGTTGCTTTATTAGGGAGAAAGAATTCTTTATTAATTTTAATAAAATATACTTGCAGGAAACTATACTGGGATTCTTTCATTCATAGAGTCAAGCAATGACACCTGTTTTGTTAGATCAAGTGTCTAAGCCTCTCAACTTCCAAAAGATTACATGGACAAAGTTAAAAAAGTCATAAATGATTGACTAACAAAGTTTATTGTGTTCCTTCATATAAAGTATAAATATGGGTCAGTCTTAAATTCGGATATAATGCTCTTATGAATTACATGAGTCTTCTCCAAAACTCTTTAATTTGGGCTTTAAACCCTCCAGTAAATAACTGGTTTGAAGGAAGAAGAAAGTTGAGAATAGATTCAATCCTAATTCTATGGGAATAAACAAAGCTAAATGTTTCAGTCATTTTTTGAAGCAGAACAGATATGTTTTCTGCACCATATGATATTAATAGTATTCATCTGAATATACGGTTTAGACACCATTAGATCACAAGACAATAAACAAGATTTCAGGCAAAGTAATAAAAACAACTGAGGGGATTTTCTACTGCAAAATTTCCCTTAACTAGAAATGTAAAAGAACAAATCTGATGCCATATTGGATCTGTTCCTTTAGTTTGAAGCACTGTGCCCTGTTTTCCAGGCTTAATCTTGCTGGCTCTGCACCTTTTGTAAAACAACGTTGCCTTTAGCCTAAAACCTACAGGGAAGCCTATTCTCAGGGCTCTGACCTTTAAGGATGTTAGCACTTCTGCACTTATGCAGAGATAGCAAGTTGCAAAGTAGAGAATAACCTTTGCTATGTTGGAGGTTTACAGGGACACCATAGCCTGACCCACATGGACAGCTGCAAGAACAAAGAATTCCTGCAGCAAGAAGTTTGCACAAGCAACCACACCCCCTCTCATTTTTAGTTTAAAAGGAGCCTGAATTCTGACTTGGGCAAGATGATTCTCCAGGACATTATTCCCCCATCTTCTTGGTCTGCCAGCATTCTGAATAAAGTTACTATTCCTTGCCCCAAAATCCTGTCTCCTGATTTATTTATTTATCACTGTTCTGCAGTGAGTAGAACAAGTTTGGCCTCGGTAACAGAACCAGCTTTGTCATTCCCTCTGATGTGAAATCTCTCTGGGTGTACACGTGCTTGCCTGGTGGTGGTGGTGGTGGTGGTGTTAGGCAAAAATATTTCACTTCTCCTGATTTCAATAGGCTAAAATTTCCTGCTATTTAAGTCAACTCTAGACTTATACAGAATCACCTGCAGATGTGCTTCTGGAAGCTAAAAAAATTCCAACAATGAAAATAATTCTATTGTATCCAGACAAGATACATTTCCTCAAAATTGAGCAGCTCTGAGACACACTTCAGGAGTACAAATAGATGCAGTATGCTTCATTTCCCATGCTGTTCCGACACAACTTTCCACTTATATCAAAGTAAATTAAAATCGGTCTTCAATAGCAGATGCTCTGGCATGATATAACAATGTCAATCCCACTTATTTATTGAGCCAGAGCAGCTTTAGAATAAATGATTTTGTACCAAACTCCTGCTTGATATCCTGTCTTCTCCCTGGTGGCTAATTCCTTCTTCTTACTTCCTAAATGTTCTCCTGTTATGGGAAGTTAGCCTTTACTGTGCACATTCAATTGGGAAGGCACAAATTAAATATGTGAGGGGATGACATGCATATTTAATTCTTACTTATACATATATACAAGCACCCAGGACCTGTGTCTTGGAAGATGTCACTTCCTAATGTGGGCAAGAGGATGGTCTATAGTTCAATCAATGATCTAAAAGCAGTTTTCTAGGGTTAATAAAGCAATGCTGGAGTTATAAGACAGAACAACTACTAAATATGAATCAGTGGCACCTATCAGTGGGGGCACATGTGTGCCCACACACGCCATGCACACGGAGCAGCCTTGGAGACACTCCATCTTTACAGATGGAGCAAAGTCATGCTGGGGAGATGAGGAAAAATTGCCTAATACAATCAAACCAGGACACCTGAGTAATGGGTATTAGGAGTCAATTTAATTTTCTGGTTAGCTGAAGGTCAAACAAAAACACTTTTAGTTCCAAACGTCATTGGTAAAAATTTTCTTAAAACACAGGAGCCTGTTTTCCTGCCTTGTTTAGTGTCATATGGCATATTAAACATGACAGATTCATAATTCTCTGACTGTGGAAAGGGAAAGGACTTGCTGTCATATTTCTGAATATTAGTCTATGTTTTGCAGCACAGTGGATACTGAAAATTGGGCAATTTGAGTGAATGGGAATGGACATAACCTAGCAGTCATTGACTGTGTGTGATTTGCCATCTTTCTCCAAAAAGGAGGGGTAGCATGCAAATCAGATAAATTGAGGGATCTTGCGGTGTGGAGTCAAGTGGGCTGACAGCTGGGTGGTCCTAGGTAGCTTGTTTTACTGTGTAAAATTGTGGCTATGGTCCAGACAGTGACACCTTGTCAAATTCTTGTGCCTGTAGCTTTGATACCTGGCCAAGTCTGTGCAGCCAATTTTATCGATGGTGCATAATGAAGATAACCTACATCCCCTGAGGACCAGGTTGTGTGACTTCCATGCATCGACTCATTGAATTCCCTAAGCACCCTTTGTGGTGCAAAACAGCCTTAAAATATGCAGCAGGGAATTATTCTGTTTGCAGATGATAAAATGAAACTCTGAACTGTTGAAGCCTGGACCGAAATCATGCAGATGGGAAGACACTGTGCTGGGAGCTGAGCTCGGGCCAGACTACAGAACCTGAAGGTCCCAGCAAGTCCCCTCACCCAGGAACCTGGCCCACAGCCACTGCCAGGCCCTGTTCTGTTTCTATGAGTGCTCATAGGAAAATGCCAGGCACTCAGGGTCAATGTGATTTGATTAAGAAATGCAAACTGCGATAGCCTTTTGTTGGGGACTGTAACCTGGGAGTGAAACTGGCAGTGAAGTAAGGGAGGAAACAGCCCTGGTTTAAGAATATTTCTAGGGAAGAAGGTTCCCTGATGGGCTGGCATGGGTATCGCTGTGGTTGTGAGCCCCCTGTTGCCCTGTGGGGGTGTGGGCAGGGAAGGAGAGAGACTGTTCAGACTGGCCATAGTCAATATAGTTTGTAAACAGCTGTGTTGTGTTCCCTCACAGCTCAGACACATGCAGGACATGAGGATGCTTAGCTAATGACCAACACTGGTAGCAAAGTCCAAGAGTGGGGTGATAAGGAGAGATGGGACAACCTTCTGGAAGAACCTCTGCCCCAGGGGACCAGGAAGCTAATGAATGACTGGGGATGCACAAAGGGTTTACATGGCCTCATCAGGTAGTTCCTACTTTAAACTGATAGTCTGCAATATATGGTAAAATACGGTGGAATGACTGCTCTTATTTTAGGTCCTACAAACTCTTAAACTGATAGATTTCTATTTCCATTATACAAGCACTGCTGGGTAACCTTTACAGTCATGTGAGGATCAAAAGAGTGAGTACTTATTAATGCTATTACCATGCCTCTACTGAATTAACACTTCAGAAACAGTATAATGGCCATGCTTCTTAACAACTGCCTCTGTAAGAGCTCTTGTAAGTCACAAATAATAATTATAAAGAAAATATATTAAAAATAATAACAATTACAGTTACAACAACTATGTTGTTTATAACGATGACCGTGTTAGCATCTCCTTCTCATATTAAACAATACCCAAAACTGGATTCCTTAGGAAGCAATGCTAATGCATTTTTGGACTATTCAAGGTCTTCACCCCATGAAGCCTTTTTACTCACATTGGTCCACCACAGCCAGAATTGCTGTTCCTTGCATGGTGGGCTGCCACACTGCGATGTCCTGGGCTTTCTCTGGCACCATTCATCTATACTGGGTATTCAAGTTTCCACGTATCCACTCTGATTTCCAATATATTGTTCTCCAGAGCCAACAGAGGGGCCACTGGAAAGAGGCCACAAATAAGGTGGTGAACCAAAACTGAATACCTGTTGAAGGAATGGACACACAACATGGAGTGGTGGGTGGATGGAAGGACAACATAAATTCCTTTACTCCTGTAAAGAGAGAGGGGCAAATGGTGAACTAAATCCCAAAGAGAAAAGACATTCATGGTAATAATAATGTTCAACAGTGAAAGAATCCAAACAAAAGGCAAATATAAAATCTCTGGGAAGAAGACTAATTACAACCTGTTTCTTTCACGTATATACCCTTAGTAGGAATAACATACTTAAAAATCTTTAACCAACCATAGTTATTTGCTGGTAATAAACTTGGGAATATTGAAGCATATTATTCACTCTCGGTGTTGAAATAATACAATCTTGGAAGATGATTTGTAATTGAGGATTAAAAAAAGAATATTGTGGATGTATCTAACAATTTAAACAGAAATAAGAAATGTAACTTTGGGAAAGCTATGCATAGAGAATGTTGAAGGAAATACACTGAAAATAGGCAAGTGAGCAAGCTCCCTTGAGTCTGGGAAGGTGAGTGCAGCACATTCAGAGAGTCTATGAAGTTATTACAAGTCACAGAAAGGTATGCAATTAAAGTGTCTTCCTAAGCAAAATATCCTTCTTCAGGAATTTTTATCTTGATATTTCTATGGTCTGTGTGGTCACAGGAAGTCAAAGTTATGGTGGTGGCTTAGAATTTCTTTTCTCTTTGTAATTTACAGGGCATTGCTACAGATGGGGCAGCAGAGATCTGTGGTAAGCTGTTCAATGGAGTGGGGTAGCAGATAGAAATGATAAGGCCAGAGATCTAAAAGACTTTTAGATCCTCCCCTCCTAACTGGCAGACATTTAAAGTAAACTAGCACAGGGATGTAATTAAGACAGTGGATGAGAGGCAAATTTATAGTCCCTTTAGGGTTACTGATAAGTCAAGGGATAGGGAAGACTCTGGCTAGGAATGACAAGATCGTGGATGGGGTGGATGGGTAGGAGGATCTGACATTTGCTTCTGACCTGAGAGGCAGGGGTGTGTTGCAGAAAAGCAGACAGTACTGGAAAGATGCAGCAGGTCGACAGCCCAAAAGGAGCTGTCATATTCAGAGAGGTCAGAGAGCAAGAACCAGAGTTAGTGATGCCACAGAGTCAGCAGCATGGTAGCAGTGATGTCAGTATCTGTGTCCATGACCCACCTAACCCTACGTGAACTCATCTGCCTACAGGGGGCAGGTAAGTAGCAGAAATGTGTGGAGTGGGTGCAGCCACTGGCAAATTGGCAAGTGGAAATCCTAATGAGACGCACTGCTCACAGCCACCATATTGGAAAGAGGGCCCCACACTGTCAGATCTCCTTCTTATTCAAGAGAAGCCAGAAATTAAGAATGTATTAGCAATCAACCCGGTTCAAAACCCAGAAAACATATCATTTATAATGACAACAAAGGCACAGACTATTCAGAAATAAATTAATGAAAAATGTTAAGATGATTCTGATTAATGACTTAAAAAAAGAAAAAAAATGATGATTGAATGAACAGTAGAATGCAGCATACTCTTCATTGGGCAGACTGAAGTTTGGGGGACATAGAAAATTTTTCCTCCAAAATAAATTTAGAATGTGAATGCAAATTTGGTTAATAATCCCAAATGGATTTAAGAAAAAAATCTGAAAGGTGATCCTAAAGTTCTTCCAGAAATATACACAAATATACAAATAAAATAATGAGGAGGGATGTTTGAATTTGTAGTATTAGGGACATTCTGGAAAAGGATAAAGTAGGACCAACTTTAGGAGGTATTAATCTATGGTCATGGAAAAAGTATAGAAATAGTGCACTGAGAGTATGACTGTAATACAATTCATTTCAAGAATAGACGTGGATATTTATGAGATTTTAGTAATATTATAAAACTGACACTTCAAATCAGTGGATTCAAGTACTGGAGTAATTAGCTAAATCATTGGAAAACCTGGTACAGTGTCCTCAATTTTGACATTAAAATAAATTCCAGATAATTTTTTAATTAAAAAATAAAACACCAGAAATAACCCAACATGATTTAATCTATTCAGAAATTCAAGCGAGAAGAACTTTCTAAAAAGCTTTTGGAACAAAGACCAACAACAGCAAAGGCCTAGCAACTCAGCAAGGACAGAAACACCCACTGTAAAACAAAACTAACCCTCGCCCAACTCTCTCTCACGGCCCTGTATTGCTCTCTGATACTTTCTACACTTTCTTCTTCCCTTTAAAGTCCAGTTTCTTGGAGAAATACCTGCGCTGATGACTCCTCCAGGGCTCAGAGCCCTGCATCCCCCACGGCCCACACCGCGGCACTGAGACAGGAGTTGCACTAACGGTGGCTGCATGTTTCAAACCAGTGGGCATTTTCAGCTCCTGTTTATTTGATTACCAGGTAGCTTTTGCCGTGGACAAATATTTCCCTCTCAGTGGAATGTTTTCCCCCATTAATTTTTGTTTTACTTAAATAAATTTAAGGATCCCAGGCAGAAAACTTCGTGTGCACATATGCACACACACAGATACACACAGATCGGTTTTTTAAAGGCTACCTAAGTATAGTCTTCCTCCCCCTTTTCCCCAGTCTTGGCAATTAAATGTGGGCTTTAGCTCTTGCTCTTTGGCCCCACACACCTCCCTTTCTCACTATGCTCCTTTTAGTCAGTGTTAAAATCCCTCTTAAGCCAGGTTACAGCCTTCTCTGTGTTGCCTCAACTAGTTTTCTCACAACTGCTCTGCTATTCTTCTTTCTCTTGGTGGATTTCTCTTCTCCCATTTGCCATGTACATGGCCCTTTTCCCCAGGGCCTCGTCTTCAATCCATCGCTTGGCAGGACTGAATCTCCCCCACGGCCTCACCCACAGCTCCTCTGAGCTCTTGACTGGTGAATCCAACTTAACAACGGACATCACCCCTCAGATGTCCTATAGACATTTCGCACTCAAAATGCCACACACAGAACCATCTCCTCAAAACCAGCTCCTCCCCCTACACTCACCGTGCAGATCCGCTCTCTGGATGGGTCACTGGAAAGTCATCTCAGCAACTCTGCGGCCTACCGCCCCAGCCCTGCAGTCACCTCTGCAGCAGTTACCATTTCTGCCGCCCATGTCTCTATCCCTCTGCCCAGGGCCTCTCTGCAGGCGTGTGCCACTTGTTGTCTGGGTTACCTGGGGTGGTCCCTGAAATATCCTTTCCCCCCAAAATATGGGCCTCCCCCCAAAAATGGTATTTTCCATTCTGCTGCCAGAATAACCAGATCTTCTTCAACATAAACATTATGCAATTCTCTTGCTTACAAATATACCAATATATCCCTGTTTCTTTAAGGATACATTCAAGTCTAGGCACACAAGACCCATCGTGGCAGAGGCCTTTTGCACCTGATATTCCCACCTATGGATACTTTGTTCTAACCCTACTTGTTGTTCTTCAGCCTGGCCAAGCAGCTTCATGCTGTGTACTCTTATATGTCTCTACCTCTCTGCATGGAGTGTCCACTCCCTCTACCACATATTAGAGAGCTAACTTCCTTTCACCTTTAAAGATTCAGTTCAAATATTTCCAGCTCTAGGAAGTCCAATTTGTGTTCACCTGCTTAGCAATCCATCAACTACTCGCCAAACCTCACCTGGCCTGGGGAGTGCAGACACCAAGTCTTACCTCTTTTGGTCTCCCCAGCAGTTGATAGTGTTTGGCATAGCAGGTGCTCAATGCTTGTTGGATAGATAAATGAATGAATCAGTAAAGAGATGAGAGGTCTACAATCCCCCCCAGTTACTCAGCTACCATTTTGGAAAGTTCATTCTGCGGAGTTAAGGAAATGTCAGTGCAGGTGGTGGGCAGACAGAACAGAGGTGAGGGGGTGGGGGAGACAGGTCTGGTCCTGGAGAGCGCAGGAGTGGCGTGGGTGGGATAGCACTGGAGAGAGAGGGAATGGAGGGGGCGGGTGCAAGGAGATGTTGAAGAACAACTGATATTAACTGCAGTAAATTAAATGGAGAACTTAATATATGAAGGGAAGATCAAGTTAACACAGCAAGGGTGGAAAAGGCAGTACCAGAGACGAAGAGCTCTCACTGCCTCACTCACTGCATTTCACTTACGGCACCCACCCTCTGGGAAGGCAGCGCCATATTCTTGAGAGACTGGTGTTCTTGCTGTGGGTGCTCTAAGTACAAAACGGTATCTTATGGCTACTAGATTTTACGACTGATAGATTATTTCTCTTATGTCCCATGTCTGAGTTCTCAGACAGCAGGATCATTCGCTGGTGGGGGAGAGCTATTGTGGTTAATAACTCAGGGTTACTCTAATAATCTCAAAGGACAGTGGGGAATTCACTAAAACAAATAAAAGAGAAATTTCACTCAGAAAAAAGCATTTGCCATATAGAAGCTTGTGGGGGTCTTGGGGGCAATGTTACCGCCAATTCATCTAACAGTTGTATGTGAGTGTGTTGAAACTCCAAGCTCAAGTCACTTAAACATGTATGAGAACCAGGGTCCAGGGTGTGCTGCTCCAGACATGGACGGGAAGGTGAAAAGCCTGACTACTGCCTCCGACAGGATCAGTCCAGCCGGGGAGCACAATGAACACAGACACGATCACGCACCATCAAGACAAGAATCAAGTGCAATTCATGCCTAGAGAGGAGAGGAGAAAATCTCTAAAACGTGGAGGGGTTCCTGCCAAGGCTTGGCAAGAGTCCTTCCAGGCAGAAAAGCAGAGAAAGGTACTTCAGGCGAAGGAGACTAGGGTTGGTGGCTGGGTGCGAGGCCTAATGAAGCACTGTGGAGGGCTCCAGGGTCATCTGTCAGAAGCTGTTCCCCTTCAGCAGCTAAGAGGCATAACTAAAAAGGCAGGTGGGGTGTCATTAATGATCATGGGGAAAACTGGTAGGAGGAAACTGTGGTCAGGAGATCACCCCCAAAGGCAATTTATTTTAGAGGAACAAAAATAATTCAAAAAACACTTGGAAATTCTATCTCCCATGAACGAAAAGAACACAAAATAAGTTTCACTCCAGCGTTGAATACAGAATAACAGACTGCCTACTCTCAGAAATGGATTGAATTTTCTAATTCGTTAGGGATTATTTAGAAAATAGGAAAACAAATAAATCTGAAAAATCTCTCTAGAAAAGCTGTTACTCCATCCTGTTTTGCAGGGTAGGGGGAGGCTGAATTATTTAATTGGTATTTTAATGAGACTATAAAGTACTAAAATTCCTATCTATTTCTCCCAAAAGCATACAACTTTTCCTTTCAATGACCTTTATTTGACTTAACTAGAACAATAACTTTTTTCCAAGGCTTTTTTCGTGTGTGTTAAAATACAAAATGATATGCTGCCCCCAGAATGTTGTTGTTATTATTAATGCTGATAATAGCCCCAATAAGACATATTTACAATTATGACTCATTTTGGAATAACAGGTCATTGGCTTATAGTCATTTTGAAAATAAGCAGAATAAACTAAAATACCTTCTACACCAGGGACTGCAGCTGCACCCTTAAAGGAACCTGGTCACAAAACACAACAAAAGCAAAAATGAAACTCAAATCAGACACCAGGCCACAAAGCATAGCTGACAAAGTGACCTTTCACTCACTGAGGGAACCAGATGCGTTCCCATGTATAATGTATATTTTTAAAAGCAATTATTTTATATATAGAATGTAATTTAGGAAAAAAAAAAAACTCCCTCTCTCTGTAGACTTATAAACAGGAAACACAAAGGGGTGCCTTTGCAGACATGAACCCGCATGCATAAATGCAAAGCTTATTGACCAAAATCCTTTCCTGTCTCCTAAGCTTAAAAAAATAAAAAAGAAACTAATTCAAGGCAGTGGTGAGCTGAAAGGGCTCAGATACAAAACGTGCACATCATCAGCCTTCTAGTATATAAAAGTGCACCGTGCATAATAGAAAAGATGACGTTTCCTATGGAAATCTATTTTGAGATGCAATCATTGAAAGGCAACTGAGAGCTCAAAACCAAATTCAACCAAAGAGAAACCGAGTCCAAGCAAATGTACAGAAAAGGACAAAGATATTTGAGAAAGAGAGGACCTGTGCTCAACCGATACTCCAGATCAGCAAATTCATCCTGAATTCAAGCCAGTGATGTGCCATGAGGTCACTCAAGGAACCAGGCAGAAACCATCGGCCAGAAGAAATAGGAACAATGTCAAAGGCAGATGTGAGATGTGGAAAGGGTGACCCTGTGAACCTTGCTGCCATGAGGCAGGATGCTCTTGCGGGCTTTCTGCACAGCCTGGCTGGCTCACATGACTCTGTTTAGAAGGATATCAGCCAACAGCTGTGCCACACGGGCTACAGCCCGAGCTGAGTCACATCTAGTAACAGTTCTGAGTTCATCCTTAGACGACATGACCAGAAGGATCTGAGAATCAATGGTGGAGACGTACCTGAATGAGTATTCCATTTCATTCCTTGGCAGTAAATCTTCAGCTTTGTACAAGATAAATATTGACAAAGATACACACAGGCACTCTATTTGAAAGCCTGACTGTATAATTGTATCTAATGGAGAAAAGCGGGCTCCGTTTCGGTATGCTAGGTCATTGTTTGGCTCGGTAACCGATGCTTCCGAGACCCAAAACATACTCTAGTATAACCGACAGCACCGAAATCTCCACTGATGACTTACTCATTTCAAGGTATTCATAAAATTACCCCAATTTGCCCATGGGATACAGATGGTTGTACCGTTCCCATTGTGGGGTGGTCTGTTCTGCTCTGAAAACCGTGGTACCATTAGATTCATGACCTAGCTGCCAAACAGATCAAATTATAAGGCAGGATATTATCAGACCAAGGTCATAAAACTATTACTTACATTTCAAGCTGAACTCATCATCTTCCCAAGAATTTAATTTCTTGTTTTCAGGATAAATTTCTTTTTATTGCTGCCTCCCTACCCCCAAATATTGCAAAAACTTGTACTGACTACGTACCTTGGGTTTACCAAAATTGTAACGATTACTACTTTATCTCCTACCTCCTTTTCAGGTGGGCATTTTAGCTTTTAGAAGATACCTTCCCTCATTTGTCTGTTTTCCCCCCATTTCTCTGCTATTATCCACCATGGCATTTCCAGTCTGAAAATCGTCAGAGAAAATAAGTAAAAGAAAGAAAGACAGGGTCTGCGAGCTGGTGATAAGTGCTGCGGAGGAAAATAAAGGAGGGCAAGGAATGTGTGGTGGGGAGGTGTGGGGCTGGGTCAGTGACCTTTGAATAAGGCAAAGATGGAGGCAAAGGGGTGGGCAGAGGAGGGGCAGAGGGAACAGTAACCACAGGCCTGGAGGTCCCTCATGCTGGACAGACAGCACGGAGGCTGGTGTGGGCCAGAGTGAATAGGAAATAAGTGGTGGTTTTGGGGGTGGAGTCTAAGAGACTGCAGCGAGGATGTGGGCATTTTTCCCTCTGAAGGAATTGCAGAGCCATTGAGGGTCACCGAGCAGAAAAGTGATACTCTAACGTTGGATCGAACAGGTCCAAGACCCTAATTTAAGCTGAACAAATCAAGGGCCAAAGAAGTGACTTGCCGCCTCAAAGTCAGTGCAGAGCTTGAAAGAAACACAGCCTCGACTCGCAGCCCAGTTCTCTGCCCCCTCATGGATGCTGTCCCACAGAGCTGTCTCTAAGGTTATCTTTTTTCCTCACTCAGAGGCTTGAGGGCCACCTGAATGCTTCCCCCTTTTTCAAATGGCAATTTGTCCTGAAATGAAATCGGAGTTGGCAGTGAAACAAGGCATGGACCTGTAGCCTACAAAGCTGTTGTCCCTGAAAGCAACAGCTGGCGCGTGGTTTACTCATGGAGTTCAGCAGAAGAGACAGAGGAACAACAGACATCTTAGCTTCTGGCCGAGCTTCGGCTGACTGCACTGCAAGTTTGAATGGATTTCAAATTTGGACAGTGAGGTGGCTTCACACGAAAGGCAGGTATATACATCATACATGCCCATACGACCGTATGCACACACACATGGACACATACAGAGTATATGATGTGACTTGTAAAGAGCTGCCCCTGCTAGGTTTCACTGGCCTTGCTCCCAGGTTTGCTACGAGATTTCTTTGCAATGGAACATGCCCTTCGCTTCACAAACTTTCACCACTTCTTTCAATGACATTAGGGGAAGAGCAGGGAGCTCTGGGAAGTAGTGGGGATAGGGACTCGAGATACCCCTGAATCTGAATCCACACTTCATGGCTTATTTGTTATTTAACTTTATTTACATTCAAAATGCAATTGTTGCAAATCTCAGAAGATATTTACACTCACTGCTATGGCAGAATGTTGCTGTTAGTAGACCCACCATTGGATCCTCTTATTTAACACGTCCTTCCAATAATTCAGATACTACTGTATCACAAATGTCCATTTCTATATTTTGATATCTGCATTTCAGTATAATTATCTTCCTTCTTTATTCTCTAAATCTTATGATTTTAAAACATTTTTCTGAGAAGGATTCCACAGGCTCTTATGATAAGTTGATAAAGAGATCCTGGAGATCAAAACCACATTTAAATCCGGAGATAAACTCAACTCTGTCATATACATGGCTAGGTTTAGTCTGCAAATACTTTGTTTAGTAATTTTTGCATCAAACGGTAAGGTCCTACTGTATAGCACAGGGAACTACATACAATAACTTTTAATAGCCTATAGTGAAAAAGAATATGACAAGGAATATATATATATATATGTATGTATAACTGAATCACTATGCTGTACACCAAGAATTAACACAATATTGTAAGCCAACTATACTTTCAACAAAAATTTGAAATAAAATTGGGAGATGAAACTTCCACTGCCTAGGCTGCTGTCAGTATGAGACCATTCAAAACAGGCCAGGTATTAACAACCCCCCTAACACATCAAAACCCCATGTGGGATGTTCCTTTTGAGCAGCACAGGCTAACCGGCTGTGGTCACCTGTAATTAGGGTTGAAGTCACTTAGACATTTGGCTTGGGAACTCCGTGGCCACAGGGGTCGGGGTCACTGCAGCACCTACGAGAATGACAGGGACAGCCTGCTGCTGAAGCCACTCCCCAGGCTGCAGTCAGGTCTGAGGTTCGGCCAGGAGTGCGCAGCTCCACAGCCACTCGGAGCCCTCCGGTGCGGGTGGCGCTGGGTCCGCGCTCATCCATCACCCTTCCTGGCACCCAGACTCGGGAGTCTCCTGGGAGAATTTTTCTCTGCCTCATACTTCCTGTCTCACCCTTTTGTGGAATCTGGTCCATGGCCCAGGGAAGCACGGCTTTTACCCTCCGGGACCCAAATCCATCACGGTTTGGATCCAGGATGAAATTTCCATGCTAACTCATCTGGCGCTCCCTTCTTGGGCTGAAATGCCCTCTCCCGTCGATGGCATTAGGTCGTATTAGAAGTCCCGACTTGCTTGTCCTTAGCTAAGACTCTGAGCCTCTTGCTCAGTCTTCCTGAGTGGAACCACTCATCTGTGGTAGAAAAGCTTGGGCTGTCGTCTACCCATCACTGTCCTCGGTCTTTTGGGCTGTCTGTTGGGTTATGGTTCTCCTGCAGGGATATCAATTTGCACATGAGAAGCACCTGTAGGCACTTTAAAAAATACAGACACTGGATCCTCCCCCCTCTCCAGCCAAGGCTGGAAGCTTTCTCCCTCTAGCAGGGGTTACACAATCATTTGCTTGGGAATTGACCACACATATTGACATAATCATAGTAAATTGCCCTTTACTCAGTGCTTGCCACGTGGCATTTTCTACTTCATGTTGTCTTTGTACCTTCATTATCACATTGAATCCCTGCATTCTAGATTATCACCATTTCTGCTGAGGACTCTCCCACTTGCTAATCTTGAATACAAGTATCTTTGATTCTCTTAATCTATTTCATTCCTGAGTTTCCTGTTCCTGAATTTAAAGAGTGAATTATGGACACGTGTATTTAAGATTCTCTTATTATACGTATCTGACTCATCCTCTAACCAAATCATATCTGGAGAAGAGAGATTTTCTCTTTTAAACATTTGCTTTTTCTTATTATATAGTAGTGCATAACCACGGTGGAAAATGTAGAAAACATATAAAGTAAGAAAATTACAGCCATACGTTATCTAAACACCAAAGGACAATGCTATGTCATTTTGGGCATTTAACTATTTTTCTTAATATTTTATCATAAAATTTCCCTAGGGCAAGTTGCTTAACCCTGGAATTGTACTAGCCTTTTGTCAAGTACAGAATAACATTCCCAGAAATGACCCCAATATCAAAATAGTATGTGAGGCTGGGAAGGCCACAGGGCTCTCAGCTTATTTTCTGAGTCCTACAAAGAATGTTGTTAATTCACTTATGTTACGCATTCGATGCCTGTGAGTCACTCACTCACTCAGCTGGCTCGGACTGAGACCTAATTTATACCAGGTGCCGATCCAAGTGCTGGGGAGACCCCAGAGGGAGCCCGGATCACGGCATCACTGTCATTCTTCATTTGCTCCCAGAATCCTACTCAAGAACCCCATATGGAATTGGGGGCGTGGGGGCAGGTGAGTTATGGTGAAATTCATTTCATTATGTTCCTTTAGACATATTTAAATAGCATGAAAATAGTCGCTAACTTTGATAAGTTTTCTTTTCCCTTCCTATGTATTTTTGAGGATGGGTATAGTTTTGGTGCAGCAAGATTAATTGATAGATCTTTGGTATGTTAGGATTTTATATGAAAATTTAAGAAGGAAACTGGCACCTTATGCAAAGAGAAGAGGCAGTGAGGAAGACACAAGCCACCCTCGAACTTGGCTACCATTCAGCATTCCTGGTTTTCAAACAAGGGAAACATAATTCAAAACATATTCCCTAAATATTTTAGTCTATAGTAGAAATACATGGAGGCAAAGTTCAGCTCACTGGAACTTACAACAATGTGCTTACTTAAAATAAACAAACCACAGATACTATAATACATCCTTTACTTTAAACTTGTTCATGAGAGCAAGTTTCATTTCACATGAATTGCTCAGTACCAATTTAGGAAATATATCTTTCTCCTTGATTGGTAAAAATAGCTCACTGATAACCAGAGTCAACAAAATTTAGTGTTAAATAATTAACCTATTTCCTTCAGGAAATGCTCTTGAGTAATCTGAGTTAAGAATTTCCTCTATCTGATCTATTTCTTTTCACAGAGAAAAATAGTATTATTTGCACATGAGCTACTTTTACTCCTCTGGAAAAATCTGACTGTGAGCTCAAAGTAAGAGTTGTCTACTGCACAGTAGGGAAAAAAAAAAAGATTCATTTCACAGCGAAGATCAGAATTTTTTTTTTTTTTTTGAGGGACGTGGTGACCTGGGGGACAAGGGAAATGCCTTTGTTTAGAGACAGACCCCAGTAATCCATGCTGAAGCTGAAAGATGATGCCCTTGTGAAGAAATGTGGAAGGACACACTGACACCCAAAGGTGTTCACTCTGCAAAAACAGAAAGAAAGAAAGAAAAACTAATTTAACTGCCCTATA
The DNA here is from genome assembly GCF_048773025.1 of Camelus bactrianus. Lineage (NCBI taxonomy): Eukaryota > Metazoa > Chordata > Mammalia > Artiodactyla > Camelidae > Camelus > Camelus bactrianus. Next base: position 47,276,568 of record NC_133557.1, on the reverse strand, counting down.
AAAAGAATGGACAGAAACTTGGTAATAAGGGAGAGAGAAGGAAGGTTAGGGAAAGGAGGAGAAGCAATGAAAGGGAACTTGGATGCGGTGGGCAGAATAGAAGTTTTCTGGAGCCTACAATGAAGGATGATAAGAAAAAAAAAGTAAAGTTTAAAAAAAGTAACAAAGTTTAAAATAGTTTAAAAATTAAAAAATGAAGTTAAAAAAATAAAATTTTTATAGTGGCATGGAAGATTTTAAAATGATGGAGGTTTTTTATTTCAAAATTCAAGTTGTTTGAATTTCTCCTCCATGCTCCAAACAACAGTAAGGCCTGCTTGGGTAAGTAGTTTTGGGGGACACCACAGAGAGGGGTGAGCTCTGCAGTTAGGTTGGCCAGGAGCAGAATGCTGGTGTGGAAGGCAAGACAGAAGAAAGATCAACAGTTACATGAGAACAGAAACTCAAAGCCAGAGATTATCTTAAATAGGTTAGTGTCGTAGGCAGAAAAATGATCCCCCCCAAGATGTCTATGTCCTAATCCCCAGAACACATGAAGAGGTCAGGTTCCCTGGCAAAGGGGGCCTATGGTTGCAGATGCGGTTAAGGTTGCTAACCAGCCGACTCTAAGAGAGACGAGCTGGATTATAGAGGTGGGCCCAGTGTAATCACCAGGGTCGTTAAAGGAGGAAGAGGGAGGCAGAAGAGGGGAGAGACGAGAGGAGATGTGACCACAGAATCAGAGTCAGTGGCACACAACCATGCTGACCTTGAGAGAGAGAAAAGAGGTCACAGGCCAAGAGACGCAGGTGGCCTCTGGAAGCCAGAAAAGTCAAAGATACAGTTTCCCCTGGGGCCTTCAGAAACAGCTCTGCCAATACTTTGACTTCAGCAGGCTTCTGTGTTAAAGAACCCTACAAGGTTAAATTTGTGTTGTTTAGTGGAGACTTTTTCTTTTTTCTTCATACTACAATGATGTTTGGGGATACTTGTTACAAAAGCAACAGAAAGTGAATACAGTAATCTCCTTGAAATGTTCAGAACTTGCAGATAACCCTGTACTGTCCACTTTGATATGGGATTGGGCTTATGTGAAAATCAAAAGGACAGTGTGACCTTTGCTAACATCTGCTTTTCTCATTTTTAGGAAGAGAACAGTAAGTCAAAACCTCTGTACTTATTATTTTACACAAGTGTCTCTTAAAACATTATGTAAGCCTGTGCCTTAGGACCCCAAGACAGTCTCTGTTCTTAGAAGAACATGGATTCAGAGAGATAGGGTCTTACATGTGGGTCCCACAGTGGTCTCTTACTGGCAATGAGAGCTTGCGCAAATCATTTACCCTCTTTAAGACACAGGATCTTCATTTGCAAAAGGAAGATAAGAATAAGGGTTGTTTGGGTGATTAAATTGTACACACACACACACGCACAAACACATATAAGTACAACATTTAATACAGTGACTAGCACATACTAGGCACTCAACAAATTCCTGTTATGGATTTTCAAATGCATGTATAAAATGAGGAGAAAGTTGTGGGTAGTTGTGGGAAAACTTAGTTCACGGCCCCAAAAAGGGCCATCTCTCAAAGGGCTCTGATCAGCAGTCCCCAGTGATGGGCTAATAAGCAGAAACTATAGCACTTGGGGATTTAAGTTAAACATAAAAAGGAAGGTATTTAAGCATAATTATTAAACAGCAGGTATGTTTACACTGTTGGCTGGATCATCTTATCTGGAAAGCTTTAATAAGCAGAGAGTCTCCCCTGTTTTAGAGATGGGCACGCAGGAAAATGACTTGGATGGGTGGGCCGTTCTCATCCCAAGATCACATGATTTAGTACTCACGGATGTAACAACTCTTATATGTTATTCCAGATTGACTGTCCTCCCATGATTATTGTCAGCTGTGTCATCAGTTCAAGGAGACAGCCACCTGGGTCACACTGGAATATTAGAAAGAAAATCTCATTTAAATTTTAGATAGCTCTAACATGATATAAAGTCATTATTTTACGCCTTAAAAAAATCTAAGGAACAGAGAATAAAGACACACTTCATTGGGCAACTAAGAGAAAACATGAAACAGGTCAGACTGTCAGAACACAAAGTTGGATTCACATCTCTTCACTACTGTATTTTCACAGCCAATACACCAGATCTCCCGGATAAGTCACAAATCTGCCCTTAAAGAATGTGATGTAGAAACACGAGGAGTAGTAGTTGACCAACTGGAACAAGAACATCTTCATGGCTAGGTTGTTCTCATAGTCAGTCTGGTCCTTGGGAGCACTGCAGCTAGAATAAAGAAAAGTTGAGTCTGTAAAACTGTGAATGGTTTGAGACCCTAATCAAAGCCACGGACACATGAGTTAACACGGTAAAAATGTATATATATATATATATATATACACGCAATTCACACTGTTTTCATTTAAGCTGTTTTGAATTCCTTAACATAGCTACTATGTTAATTCCAAGTGTACACACTGTTGTAAGAGTTTCTCCCACTATGAACACAATATCCCACAAGGCAAAAAAAAAAAAAAAAATTCAGCCGTTCCTTAAAATTTATAAGCACAACAGTATCCAATGGGCAAGAACTGTCCTCTGTCAGGTGTAAGTTGACAGAAAGCTACTTTTAAACATCCTGCTAAATGATATTCTCTTGTCTCCCTGAACGGCAGTAAGGTAGGACTATTGAAGAAAACAAACAAAACACGGGGCAACTTGCTAGAAGCATTTGGGGAACATAAAATGGGTCATCCTCCTAGTTCAGAATTTGAATTGATCTTAGTGTTTTCATAAGATGACCACTGAGCAGACCACTGGGAGAACGACACAGCCACATGCAGCATGTGGGAAGCACTTAACTTGGGCCGCTAAGCCGCTGGCTGGGATAAATGCCAGAGAGAAGAATCATTTATTATAGAAGCCACAGCTGATGAGAATGGAGCTATACTAACAGGAACAGCATGGGGGGAAGACACATAACACTGTGATTACTTGTCCTCTCAGTAACGCACAAGCAAATCTGCCACTGGAACCACGACCCTCTTCCACTTATTTGCAATACAGACACTATTTACTTTCAACAATAGAGTACGTGATCTAATGTAATTGAAATTATTATTAAGCACTGACCTGTTTACACAGAGCTTGGACATTCTAATGCTTCCTTTGTCCCTTTTACTATTGCAAAGCTGGAGCTAATTCACTTCTCACATAGGCTAGAGAAAATACGTTTACACTTGAAGTTTTCAAAATACTGTAACGTACTGGAATTGAAGTGCCTAAAGGATACAGTCTCTGTTTTGACCTGGTTCTAAAACTGGTGTAGAAATGACCTCAGCTGCAGGAGGACCTTACCAGAGTCAGTCATCATGATTGCCACTGTCTCATATGTGGCGTTCAGGGTCACGATGATGATAAAACTGATGAAGGAAGCACTGATGGGCGTGGCCCACCTGCACAGTCAGGTACTTCTGGATTGGGTCTCTTCCATTCAGGTTCTTGGGAAGTTTTGCAGAAATTAAAATGAACACTGAAAGTCCATAGATAATGATCCCAATAACTGAAGCAATGGTCAACAGGACCTGACAACCCAAAAACCCAGCAGCATGAGATTCACAAATGATCGTATTTTTACACAGGAAACTTGCCCCCAACCCATGCTTAAACACACAACATTCATGTGCTGTAAACCTCACATAAACGTGAGAAGTGATGTAAACTGCACATGAATGCCACGAGACACGTGAATATCAGGCATGTTAAACTTTAGGGGAGGAGGAATGAAGGATGTCAAAAAGAATGAGTGCATCCGCTAATGTAACATGCTGACAGCAGGAGCAGCTGTGTGCAGGGCATAGGGAATATACGGGAACTCCACTTTCTGTGAATTTTTCTGTAAACCTAAAACTGCACTAAAGAAGGAAGCCTGTTAAGTATATCTTTAAAAGGGTGAAAATGGAGTAACTGGTGGCATGATCTTTTGGAGACAAGTCTGTGATAGCAGAACCAATGAAAATATCCCTTCTACATCTATAGAATTATTTAGGTTATGAACTAGTTGTAACCCATGAAGGAGATATGCTTCCTTTAAAGGGAGAACCTATCACTGATTCAGGGGTCAGCAGGTGCTAGCTGTCATCTTCATTCTGAATAGGACCAGTGAAGTTGTGGACATGCCATGAGGGAAATACTGGAAGTGACAGCAGGTCTCTGCTGATGAAAGCTTCACATGCTTTTCATACTCCTTGAAATCTTAAAATGGCAGGTATTCATACTCCCTGCATTTGCACAAGATTCATGTCCCTGATCCATTGTAGTTCTGACTGTGTGGACCCAAGGGCAACGGGGGTGTCTGAAGCATAATTTGCATGTGCCTGAGAGGGTTTCAGTTCCTCACTAGGCAGGTTTTTTTTCTGGCCACTGAAGAATGCACATTAAAGGTCCCATTTTAAAACTGTTTTCCTTCCATCTACCTTCTTGGTCATAGTCCAGAAGCATGTAATCAGTGTCCCTGGCTGCTCCTGATGGCTGCCCCATAGAGAAAGCTACAAAGAATGTGAATTTCAAGACTAAGTGAAGCACATCATGTTATTGACAGTAACAGCGGGAGGCTGGCTTGCACCTGCAGGGGAGAGCAGAGGGAGTGTTTACAAGCCCCTCCTGGAGCCACACTCCTGCATCTGGATCCCAGCTCCGATGCTAGCTGTGGGGCCTTGTGCAAATTTCTTAACCTCTAGGGGCTTCAATCTCCTCACCCATATTATGGGGGGATAATAATAGCAATTTATAGGATTATTGTGATGAGTCAATGATTTACTAATTTTGAAAAAAATTAGAACATTAACCACAGGCATTGTGAAAAACTCTACCTAAGTATTAGCTATGAATATGGTGACCAAAGCCTTAAAAAGGAGTTTTTCTTAGTTTTTAAGCCATCAGTTTGTAGAGAAAGCATTTTATGTCCTCCTCTACTCTCTTTCATCATCGTTTTCTTCACAGTTAAGGCTACATGCTTGTGAAAGGAATAACTTTTTGGTGTGTGTGTGATTAAAAGTGAAAATTAGTTAAGGCTGAGAAAAATGTACTATAGAAGGTATATTAAGCCTTCCTCTCTTGTACAGCACATATAGGTCATTTAAATAGTATGCATTTTTAAAAAGTCTTCATAATAATTTTTTAATTATGTATTAAGTAATCATAATAGTTAAGATTCTTTAAATGCTTACTATTGCTTCCACACACATCTATTTTTCTAAATCCTCACAATCACCCTGTAGAGAAGGTAATATTATATCTCTTTTACAGATGAGGAAATAGAGCCACGTGGAGATGATGCAATTTGCCCCAAATGAAGCAACTATTAAGTGAAAGAACTGAAATACTCAAAGAGGCCAAAGACACACTAACTGTATAACACTGTCTCCTACATGGTCTGTGAAATCAATTCTAATTCATTTCAGAACTTTTACAAACTTGACACATTTCCATTTTTCTTCCAAGCACTTAATGTGTTCAATATTTCTTAAGAAACAGGAAAGCTTTCCATTCCCCTTCCTCAAGTTTCGTCTTACTTATCATCTTTTCTGATCACAATTTTAATATTTGCTCATTAAAGAAAATTTGAAAGTACTCAATAGTGGACAGAACTGCTGTCCTGTATCTGTCCCCAGTCTTAGAAGAGGACCCAGATTTTGCTTTAGGATAAATAACCTCCCTTCTGTTTTTAGTCCTGTGATTTAAGCTCGATTCACCCACTCTTTGTGAAGCACCAGAGGTAGATCTCAGTTGGTTTAAGACAAATAATACCCCTCATTCTATTGGCCTCGCACATGATTTGAGAATTGGCAAATAACCCAGGAAGAGCCACTATTATGTGAGGAGATACATGCTGGTGCCCATGTGAATGATAAGCTTCCTCTATCAAGACAGGAAGCTGCCAAAAGAGACCTCTCTTTGTTTGGATGGATGTGTGATCTGGGATGCTGAGTGTCTAGAAGTAGCATGCTGAGAAATCCTTGGACACAGAATGAAGACAGGACAAAACCAGCCCTTGACATCATCTGGGCTACAGTATCTCCTTGACTGAAGCCAGACCTCAGACCTGTGGTTTTCATTTACAGGAACCAATAAATCCCATGCATCCCCATTTTTTGGTTGTTGTTTAAACACATTGGAGATTGATTTTGTCACCTACAATCAAAAGACTCCAACTCTGAAAATGAATAAAAAATAAATTAAGAAAAATTCTTCTACCTATAGACATAATTCCTTCAGAACTGTGCATTGTTTGTATATTACAAATCATTTTACATATTAATTTTATTCTCAAGCCTATCATAAACATAACACTTTGACATGTCATAAAATATTTTCACGGACACACCTTTTCATGGCTACATATTATTCTACTATGTGAAGGGTTGGAAGAATATTTTGGCTGAGATTTTATATATATATACATATAAAAGTATGTCTGTGACTTGCATCCATACTGACTTTTCCCTGCCATTTTGAAATACTTCCTGATTAAAAGTTTTTCAAAGCTGAATTAGTGGAATAAAGCATATGAATATTTTTGAATATTGATATGAACTGCCAGACTGCTTTCTAAGAAGGCTGGAGGAGTACACCAGAAATTAACACAGCATTGTAAATCAACCATACTTCACGAAAAATATCCAGTAACCTAGGCATGGGATTGGTGATCACTGGCACTTCATCCTCATAAACAGAGCTGTGTCACTTGAGAGGTGGAGAACTATTTCATTTTGATTTGCACTGACTGAATTACCATTGGAGTGTGACATCTATTTTTTCCTTTGTGAATGTGTGTTCATCTTCTCTGCCTTCTATGCTCCTGAGATTTTTTGATGTTACCTTTGAAGTGATCTGAACTCTCTATGTATTGAAGGAAGTAGCCCCTTGTTGGATTTGTAAACAAATAACATCCTCTGGTGTTTTGTTTAAAATTAGGATGCTTCTGATGCATGGAAATCTTTATATATTTTCCTCTGAAACTTACTGCTCATCTAGAGGTTGTATATTCATCCATATTTATTTCTAGTTTTTTTCTAATTGTGTTAATGTTTAAATGTTTCTGGAATTTATCACAATATATGGTTCACTGTATGATTTCAATCTTTTCTTTTCCCCCCAAGTAGCTAACAAGTGTTCCATTTACTGAATAACCTTTATTTATCTCCCTGATTTGTAATGCCTTCCATCTCTTATATCAAATTATTATTGATATCAGAGCCCATATCTGGACTTCCTTTCCTATTTTCTAATCTGGATATTCTTGAACTACTAAAACTCTCATTATCTTATTAATTATTATATTACTAATATGATTTTATTCACAATAAACCCCAAATCAATTTTATAACTTTTGATATGTTGGAGATATGATCTTTTAATATAGAATCATGTGATTAAAGCATCTTTTATATCTTTCAGTAGTTTTTTACTTTTAGTTTTTTGGTAGTTCCTACTATCCTTTTGTTAGGCTATTCTTAGATATTTTACCTTGGTTGTTACTTTTGGAAATTTTAGAATTCTTAATGCCTCCATCTGGTCTCTTAATCAGACCCTGGAGAATCCTAAGTCACTGATCTGATTTGAACAAATGAGGTGAAAAGAATTGGGGGAAGCACTGTGAGCAGAAGAGACTGTGGAACCTCCAGAGTGGCGACCTGCCTTGGCTCAGATGTTCTCTGGAAAAAGTTTTCTCTATGAGACTACATAGTTCCCAGCTTGACTTTCAGTTTTCTCAGCATTTCAGATTAGATTTTAAAAAGTCTGTGTCAGGATCTTACTCAGAAAGAGAGCACTTGCACAAAGGGTTATATGCATACACTTTCCCCAGGGGGTAAAGGGAACATGCTCTTCTTTCTAATTAAAAAAACAAGTTTAGTCAATCAAGGGTTTACACCAATGAAATGATTTTTCTCCTAACTGGTCACTAAATCCTAAACATAGTTTAAAAAAAATAATAATTTTCAGAAATAGCCTCCTTATTTGTAACTGCATGGGTATTTTTCCTTTTTTTTTTTTTTCTTTTCTGTTAACAATGTCAAACACACAACAAAATATGTACAGTGTTCATTTTAATACTATTTTTTGAAAATGCACATGTGAACAGTAAACTGTTTCCCTGCCATGGTCTGAGCTTAGGGGTCTGGGTACCTGACGAGGCCAAGCTGTAAAGCTCTACTAGTGTGCTTGCCTTAGATTTCAGAAGTGATGGTAGTGACAGCTCAGAGTCCGTGCAAGGCAGGAAGTCTCACAGGTGTCTGCAGCTAACTGGTCTCCACTGTGTGTTTCTTGGTTGAGCTTTATGTGTTAATTCATTACAACTATGAAGTTTTAGGGTCTCCACTTTAGAGTTTATATTTAGATTTCTTTTTTAGAGATGAAATCAGTAAGACTCAAGATTTACCTGGATTATAAGAGTAGATATAGTATAATAATAGCTGTAACTAAGTACATGGCCCTTCCTCTGTGCCAGGAGGTCTTCCACATAGATTCTGTACATTAATTCGACCCGTCCTTACCACAGTCATGAGGAAGCACCTCTCTTATTGTTATTTTATAGGAAACTATGGCACAGAGAAGTTAAGATGTCCAAGATCACTCAGGAAGCAAGCTGCTGTGTTCAAATATGAATTTAGGCAACTTCATTCCCAAGGTCTCACTACCACAATGCTGGCCTCTCTAAACAATGGAGCATGCATTCACAATTAAAGTAAAATTCTTCAATTAAAAAACTAAAAAAAATTAAACAATATTTTAAATAAGTAAGAACGATAAAGTGAAATGAGTCTTCATCTTCAATTTTTCAACAATATGTTCCAATGAAAATTTAAACTTATTAGTTGGCAATTTTAAATTTAAAATTGGCAGTTTAAATGACCAAAAAACTTTTCTTCAGTATCTTTTGTATGCTGCCAATATGATACGTTTTTGTTTTCCAGGACTCAAAAACATTATGAACATCTAATTTTGTCTAAGTTTCAGCTTTCATCTCTGAATGTACAGTCTTTCACCAACATATGCTTTGACCCCCATCTTCAGTTGTAAACGATGGGAACTATTCATAATGGGGATTATTAGAAGCTTATTACATTTTAAAGAAAAATGTCACTTTCTATTGGTAGCTGAACCTAATTTTTTTCCATTTATAAAAAGAGGGGTTTTACCTGCTCCCTCCAGACCTTTTCAGTGCCAACATTCTGTAAATCTGTGATTCCATTCATAAAATCTATAGTTGGAGACATTTTCAGATGCTCCTGGTAAAAGCATTTTCTTTCCAAGAGTTATTCATGCTCACAACCTACTGTCCTGCTGCTGTTGACTGCAAGTACCATAAGCTCTAAATTATCTCAGCTGATGGAAAGAAGCAATAATACAGATGACTCAAAAAATCATCTTTTCATAGCTCTGGAATGTTGATACAAATATATATAGTTTTATTTTTTGAATTTTGCAGCAGGAGTGGCAGCAATAAATTTACATTTCCAATTATAAAAAATGCCAAGCTCAAACACTGCTCAAACACTGATGGCACCTCAACAAAGGTTTCCCTGCTTCTTCTACCCTTTCTCTGACTTTAGGATGAGAACCACGCTTCTTTGTGCACATCCCAAACGGAAGCGGGAGCAGTGACTGGGACTTAGTTCAAGACAAAGGGGCATCTAGTCTACAATGAAAAGGAGGCCGCAATAATGAAGGCACATGTGAAAAAATGGGAGTCAACTATTAAAACCAATGTGTCTTTCCTTCTACATCTATGTCATAGCAGCTAATTTATATTTTGCATTTTTTTATTGGTGTTATGTAAGGATACAAATCAATGCCTCATTTCTTATACGTTTATACCAGTCTTTTTCTTTTCCCTTTTACTATTATTATGAAGGAAGGACCACACTTCTCTTCTGTGTCCACCATTCCAGGCAGTGCTCTTCACCTTGGCTGCACATTAGAATAACCAGAAGAGCTTTAAAAACTTCCCTATGCCAGAATGCACCCTAGGCCACTAAGTACCATCAGAGTTTGCAGTGATGGAATCCAGGCACCAACATTTCTTAAGGTCCCCTGGTGATTCCAACATGCAGCCAAGGCTGACAAGTCCAGAAGTAAACAGACTAAAGTGCATCTAAACAGCACCCACTTTTCCTGGGTAATCTCATCTGTCTCCATCTGGGGACACCGTTCCTCCTATTCTGGCCAGACCTGTTCTTCCCACTCAACGGTGTCCCATTTGTACTCAAGTTCTGCCTGGCGCCGCTTCCAGAAATCCAGAAGTAATGTGACTAACAGAGAGAGAGAACAGCGGAATGTGGATCTTCAGTGATGACTGATGCTTCAGAAATCTGTACTTAATATTTATTAAGCTTAACACTTTTGTAAATGGTTAATAAAGTCACATTTTATTTATAGGCGATACTAAAGAGAAACATGAGTTAATGCCTTTTTTTTAAGAAAAAAGAAAATGTAGATAATTTATTGAACTTGTGAAAACAGACTATCTAGCTCTCTAGCTCAGGGGAAAGGTATTAAAGTAATGGTCAGAGGCAGATGACTGTGTCTGATGCTAAAGTACCTGCTACCAGCACATTATGCCCACTAAAAACACAAATATCAGGGGGAAGGGTGGGTAAAGCTCAGTGGTAGAGCACATGCTTAGCATGTACAAGGTCTTGGGTTCAAGCCCCGGTACCTCCATTAAAAAAGAAAGTTTAAAAAAAGCACAAGTAACTGTCATAATTTAAAAGCAGTGCACGGTCCACCCTCCAAGTCTTCTCCTCACATCCCACTGTCTCTTCTGTCCGAAGGACCTGAGGGTGGGGAAGGGGATGAGAAGGCTTTAGTAGACCCTGCATTTCTATTTTCCACCATCCCAGTCACACAATATTAAAATAATATTCTTAAATATGGAAGACTGCCATTTTTCTCAATCTTCGGCAAAGTAATTTTTAGAAATTGTCATTCTGTTCTAAGACTCGTAACTTCAAATAGTAGACAAAAACAATACGAAATGTTAATTGAAAATGTGGCTTCAGGGTAAATCCCCTAAGCCCTTCTTCCAACCAGTCTGTTACCCTTAGGCCCCAACTATAGAGAAATTCCAGAATAACCACTGTTCACTCCACCATTATACCTGAGTCTCTACCATGCTCTGAGAATAAAGAGAAAAAAGACACAGTACCTGTTTCCGGGAGCTCCTAGGTGCACAGGAGTCATCATTAAATGATGGCTGAAGAGGCGTATAAAGAGGGCTTGGATAACAGTCAGCAGAGGGTGCTCTGGGCAGAGAGCCAGAAATGTAGCCAAGGCTGTCCCAGAGGAGGGAACCACTGTGGTGAGTTCTGAGATGCCCTAGAAGTGATCAGGTGAAGGTATAATGTTAAGGCCATTTCTCCCTGGGGAGCTGCACATGCAAAGGAGGGAGGCCAAAGAGAGCCAGGTCCCTTCCAGGAACTGCAAATAGTCTAGAAGTGAGAACAGGGTGTGGGAGGCAGGTGAGGCAACCAGGTGGAGAGATCACAGGTGCACATCACAAAGGACTCTGTGTGCCTCCAAGGTAGAGGAGACATGCAAAGTGATCTAGAAAGAGACAAGATAGAGGCAGGGAGCCCTATTGGCAGGTTCATGTGAAGGCCTGCTGAGGCCCCGTCAGGAGGAGAGAGAAGAAAACATTTCAGCAGGTGGACGGATTGACCACAGGTGTGATGGAAGGGCAGGAAGAGGTCAAAGATGCCAGCCAGCTTTCTGGCTTTGGCAGTGTCCTAAATTATAGTGCCATTCCCTGAAATAAGATGGGCAGGAAGAGGGGCAAGTCATGAGAGGAGACAACTGATTCAGTTCTGGCTGGGTGCCTGTGGGCTCCAGGAGAGATGTCCAGTAGGCAAATAAAAGTCTAGAAATTGGGAGAAAGTTCTAGGCTGAGCCAAGTAGTTTTCCTGTTTCAAGAGGCTAATGGGTGTGAGTGGACAAGCTCAAGAGAAGAGGTGTGGAGGGGTAGCTCTCACCCTCCTGCACATGGGAAGCATCTGGGAGCCTTTAAATAATAGTGCGCCCCAGCCTGGAGTGGGGACTTTGTACTTTTTATTGTTTTTTAAATACTTCTTTCCTTTTTGGGGGGGCGTAGTTAGCTTTATTTATTTTAATGGAGGTACTGGGAATTGAACCCAGGACCTCTTGCATGCTAAGCACTTGCTCTCTGAGCTATACCCTCCCCACCTTTTTTTGTTTTTAGACATTAGCTCTACTGAGCAGTCAGGGTCGAGAATCAACCTGTAGAGAGCAGACAACCTTGGGGTAGAGATCAAGGTGAAGCTGCCCAGAGCCCTGCAGACCCCACCAGGGGCAGCTGGAGACGCAGGGAGCCTAGACGGGCTGTGAGGAATGTGAACTCAACACTCCCCAATGGCGAAGACGACAAACATGTTTCAAGCACCCACTTCCCAGCAGTGTTTGTTCTGACTTTACTAGTTTTCCAGTAATACTGAGTGAGAATAGAAATAATCTGGACACAGGGATCAAATTCAAATGCTGGTTCTGACCATTCTTAGCTGCGTGATTACTGATTGAAAGGTTACCCTTCTGCCACGCATAAAATGGGTGACCTAGAACCGTGCTTGTGGGCTGCCGTGAGCGTAATGAAATGACATCTATAAAGGCCCTCCTAACTCTCAGAGGTAATTGCTACTATTGTCCCCATTTGGGACACCAAGAAACAGAGTCATAGAAAGCTTCAAACATTTGCCCAAGATGAGGGTTGGGGTCAGGAAACAAGCCAATGACTTCTTGGATCCAGAGCCCAGGATCTTCTTACGAACAACATGGTAGTGCCCAGGCTCCCTGCTCCAAAACCCGCCTCCCTTTGACTCAGTTCCATGGCACCTGCGCTGCACAGATGCCATCACTGCCTGCCTGCCCGCCCAGTATCTGATTCCGGCACTCCTCCCTCCGTCCCACACACCGCATCCTTGGGCACACCAACCCTCATGAGGCCATTGCTGTGGCTACTCGGATGTTTACACAGAAACGCATGTGGCAGCCCAGCTTTTTGCTATAGATGCTACTGTCAGTGGAGGCATAGAGCTCACAGTTGGTGGGGGAGGCCACTTCCGGTCTCCTCCTTGGCTGGAGAGCTGGATGAAATTTTGTTTCCCTCTGCAACTTAGACATCCAGCATGAGAGATATGTTGATCCCTCTCAACATAGAAATGATGCCCCCCGCAGTCGTACTTAACACTGTAATCTCCTGGCTTCACCAGGGAGCAGAGGCCATGGCCTGTTGTCCACCAAGTTTTGTTGCCTTGCACAACAGCTACATTGGGGTGAGTTAACACCAGATGAGAAAATCTACAAAGCCCTCGTGTACTATTTCCTGACACTTGCAGGTCACCCAAATACCCCAGATCCTCCAAGTAAAGAACTAGTAAGAGGAACTGAGCTGGCTCGTCTGTCAGATCCCTGATGGCAGGACTGATTTGGCCTCTCATGCTCTCGGGATGATCCGTTCTCCTTCTGTGTGCCCTTCCCCGAGTGAAAGAGACTGTTCTTTGTTTATGGGCTAGGGAGTATTTGTGGCTTTCTGACCAGAACCTTCAAATTAGAGCTCTTGGTGAGAATGGAAGCATGGCACCCACGTCTCATGAGCTCAGCTACCCAACAGCCTCATCTAGTCAAGACTGTGGCCAACACCAGGGGTCCATGCTGTTGAGTGCTGGGTCTGGAGAGCAACGCCTCCACCACTGAGAAGCTGCCCCACCACTTGTACCCTTGTCCCCATCCAGAGGGAGGTGACGCATCCATGGGGTGAAAGCCTTGAGGGCACTAGGTGACTGTGGACCAAGCTGTGACTGGCCGTTCCTGCTCCCCATGTGACCTATGTTAGCCTCTCATGCAGAAAATCCCCAAAGAAACCCCTGCTTGAGTGAATGGGTCACCTATAAGGCAACTGTCCTCGGGCCGCCTAAGAAGCAACACAGTATACACAGTGAGCCACACACTCAATGAAGTCCCCAAGGCTCACAGCTCCCTAATGTGACACCAGGTACCCCCAGCAAACAGAAGACCCTTACTTTATAATTGACTTGAGAATTCTACTGCAAACACTGCCTTCCACCTTCCATTTATGAAGTTTTTCCACTCTGTCCCCTGCTCTGCAATTGTGCAATCAGTCCAGAGCTCCTTCATGAGACAGGAGGGAAGGGGGTCGGGTACAGCCATTAAAAGAATGGCACAGCCATTAGCACCAAGACGGTGGAAAAGTCAACTCCCAGTAGATCTTGAGCTTCAATATACACTCACCGAAATACAGCAGGATGATAAATGGCAGTCCCACAAGTGCCAGGACAGTTTCAAGGCTGACCATAAATGGTCAAAGGGTGAGTGGTGGCCCAAATTCTGGGAATCCCAACACCTTCCCAAAGCGGTTGGAATATTCCTCCCACTTATTAGCATATGAAGATACTGAGTGCATAAAAACTAACAACCGCACACCTCGTGGCTGCTCTCTCTGCTGAGGGAGACAGCCCACACTCTGTCTGTGGAGTGTGTATCTACTTTTACTTTAAACTGGAGCACCCAACCACCACGACTCATGGCATTTCTCTTGCTTCTGAAACAGCCCACTCTGTCTAAGGAGTATATATCTCTCTGAATAAATATAACTTTACGAATTGTGGCTCTCTCTTGAATTCGTTCCTGTGCAAACCAAGGACCCATACTTGGAGAGGTGCATCCCAGGGACCCAAATAAGACCTGGGATACGGCCAACCTCTCCCCCACATTTTCCTGTATCATACATTCCTTCCCAAAGGATCTCACCTTGTGCGCTCCAAAATAGAGAGCACTCATGTGTCCTGACCTGGATCTGCTTCTGCGTGTATCATTTCTCATGTCCACTAGAACGTCACCTTCATGAGGACAGGGATTTGGCCCTGTTCACAACGAAAGAACCAGCACATCACAGGTGCTGGAGAAGTCTTAGCTGAATGAATGAGCTGTGGGAAGTCATGGCAATTCCACCTGCAAATCCTAGCCACTTGGGTCCCAGCTGACTCCAGGTGCTCCCTGCTACTCATGGCTGACCTCTTGCCACCACGCTCTGCTCTGACATCACCTGAGCCGGGATGAGCTGAGATGAGCACACACCCCAGAGATCATGGCGGCTGGTTCATGAGGTTGCAACACACTCACCCCTTGACTGCTAGGGGTTACTTAGAATGGACAAACTGAAGGCAGCACCACAACTGCCCCTGCCCCACAACTCTCTTGAAGCACCAGGACTGCACACAGGGGAAACGCTGGCCCTTTCCAACCTAAGGAGAGGGACTATGGGTGAGAAGAGGGTCTCTGTCAACTAACAGTCTCTTTACAAGCGCAGCCTTAGAAAAGCTTTTTAAAGACACTTTTGGTATTTTCCTTGTGTTTCTGTAATCCCTCTAGATTTTGTCATTTAATCTATGCATCAGAAATACAGATGCTCTTGAAATCTCTATTGATTTTCAATGAAGAAAATCCTCAATTTCCTTCTCTGCTAAGAAAATTACTGCACTTTATATTAAAAAAAAAACAGCTTCCTTTCATGAGTTTCTATCTTCAAACACCTAATTTCACAAGAATCAGTGAAGCAGGACATGAAAATCATGCTGTGCTTTATCACCTACAGGTGGGCAGGGTTGAAATGAATGAGGACTGATCTCATGAGATGGGAAGGTTGGGGCTGCCTTATTCCTGTTACAGATGGAAGGGTCCATATCTGTGAGGGTGAGGAAGGACCAAGGATGAGAAACCAACATTTTCTAACCCATTCCTCTTTTTCAATCTCAGACAATACAGTGATTGTTTCAACAAAAACAAGAACATGTGCACCCTTCTAAAAGCACGCTACAAGTTTACTACTACACACGGCACTCTGTCACTGACCTAAAGGCTGATGACAGCCAAGAAATTTGCAGGGATCTTACTGTGTGTTCAACCCTTTTTGTCTTTGGAACCTCAGGAAATTTGCCTCCTCTCCCTGAGTGTCATTTTCCTCATCCTTCAAATGAGAGTGTAACAGTCATTCATTTGCTCAGTGTCTATTTGACCATAGGAGACGGCTTAGAAAACAACAACAAAAAAAAGCAAAACAGCAATTTGGATCTGTGCTGTCTTCCTCCTCCTCCCTGAACATGAACTTACAGGGTAAAATGGCATCTTTCACTAAATACCGAACTTAAGGAGCAGTTCTGATAAGGAAGTCACAGGACAGCCGTGTAACCGAGAAATGACCTGGTGAAAAAGAATGAGTTGCCTGCAAATCCTCAAAACCCGTAAGGGTGCAAACCCTGGGAGCTACAGGTATGGGTGGGAGTTCCTTAGTTCCCGGTTTCACAAAGCCGAGAACTTTGCAGGGTCCATGAAAGACATAGATAGCCCAGTACAACCACACCATGTTTTGGAGTACACCGGGGCCACATCGCTGCTGACATGTACTTCTTTGTGTCTCAGAGCAAGAGCCCTGGGCGGTGGTGACTGTGTTTGAGGCTGGACAAGAACTTCCTGTTCTGTCTCTTTTTCTCTCTCTCTTCCTGCAATAAAACAACTGGTAGGACTCTGGTGGGGAGCACTGCACCCACATTCTCTGGAAAACCACACACCAGGCAGCAATAGCTGATCTGAGAAAGGACACTTCAATGAACATTTATACACCAAACTAAGGCAGAAAACTGCCTGTGAACTTGGGAATCCAAACCAGCTTGTCCTGTTAATCAGGATATTAGACATCTAAAGAAAGTGTGCACCAGGTGAAGACGATGCCTTAGACAGTGTTGGTGGTTATGTCCAGCAGTGTCTAAGGTCAAGTCATACTCTGGTAGATGGGAGCATTTTGGTTGCTTTAAGAGTTTGCTACTGAAGGGCTGGGACATTTCATTGGGCCTTGAAACTCCAGACCACTTTACTCACAAAGGCAGACAAGGTAGGTAAGCCATTTCAGCCTTTACTCCAACTTCCTAACCAAAAGGCTATGAGGTTGAAAATATACTTCTCAGACTCTTCTGCAGCAACGGTTCCAGATGTGGCTTTAAAAATGCCCATCACATATTGAGATTTGCAAATATTAACTACTATATATAAAAATAGCTAAGAAAACTAAATTTCTTCTGTATAGCACAGGGAACTATATTTAATATCTTGTAATAACCTTTAATGAAAAAGAATATGAAAAGGAATTCACACATATATACATATATATGAATGACTGGAACATTGTGCTCTACATCAGAAATTGACACATTGTAACTGACTATACTTCAATTAAAAAAATATATATATATAATGCCCATCATCAGCATCTGAGTGTCACTGAAAGCAGAAACCCAGATGAATGGAGGCAGAGGTGGTTGGAGGAGCTACGTTATTTTGCTGGGGTGTGTGCAGCCGGCATGGCAGAGATCTAGAAGGAATGCTAACAGCCACTCACTGATCTGCAAGTGAGTTAGGGTAACAGCTTCCTGAAGTCCTCCCCACCCCTCCTGATGAGCCAGGTGTCTGGCGTTTCTCTGGAAATCACTAGGCACAGCCTGGAACTCAAAGGTAAAAATTAAAAACTACAGTCAGGCAGTGAAGAGACTGGCAGGATGCAATGGACAAAAGTAGGTCAGAAACAACAAGGAATGGGGAGGGGATAGAAAGTGTGCTGAGGACCCTGACTTCAGTGGTGGATTGTCTGTGTTGAGGACTCTGAGTCAGTATGAGTAGATGGATTGTTGTGGACTAAAACGGTGGCCGTTGTTCAGATAAGTGTGTGATTTGGACTATACTTATTAGAGGAGGGTTTTTTTTTTTTTCCCTTCAACACTGGTCATTTCTAGGGAGCTGAAAAATAATCTGCCACACAATATCTAAGTGCAAAAGAGGTGCTACAGGATGATGGTGGTATGAAAAATTTCAGTTCTGAGGTTCCAAGGTTTCCTTAATGAGGTTCACAGCAGTAGGTACATAAAATAAAATAAGGTACTTAAAATAAAGACATCATCATATGTACATATCCTTAAAGATACACATATGGTGCTATAAGTGGGCCTGAAATGTGTTCTGCATTCTAAAATCCGATGAAATAAAATCAGTAGCTCAATATGCCTGTGGGCTCTATAAACATGATGTAGCTAATGATCACAGAAAGCAAGATCAGCTAGGAAATTTGAGATTTGTCTTTTCCAGTGTGAAAGTTAATATTTTTTGCTTTACATAAAAAGCATTTTTTTAAATTAGGGCTGTCAGCATCCATTGGTATACGGGGTTCAGTAGATGTGTTCAGATGTTCTAGACAGTGAATCAGAGCAAAGACTGAGGTTTAGACAGTAGATAAATGTCTCACCCGTGTGATCAGCATCCACATATTGCTATACTGAAAATCCTTAAAAGTGAGAGCTTCAT
Source organism: Camelus bactrianus (assembly GCF_048773025.1). Lineage (NCBI taxonomy): Eukaryota > Metazoa > Chordata > Mammalia > Artiodactyla > Camelidae > Camelus > Camelus bactrianus. Next base: position 47,258,136 of record NC_133557.1, on the reverse strand, counting down.
TAAAGCAACAAAAAGAGAGGGAAAAAATAGCCACAGACTAGTGGGAGTTTTGTAACGTGTAAAAATGACAAAGGGCTATTCATGACCATATTTTTAAAAACTCCTACACTTTAATAAGAAAAACAACAAACTGACAACAGGTTGCACACTGCTCCCTGTAGGAGAAACCGTGCAGATGGACTCTTATGTGAATGGGGCTGGAGCTGTAGAATTAGTTAGTCTTGCAAGTAATTCAGTTAAAAACAAATGCAAATGGGATACACTTCTAGAATATCTGAGTAAAAATCTTGGAAAACTTACTCCTCTATGAAGCAATGACAATGGCATAATTTGTCAAAATGAAACTCTGCAGAACTCTGGAAAATAAACAAAGGCTTCCAGCAATCCGGGGAGTGTTTATCTGAGAAAAAAAAACAGCCAAATCTCCATAAAGATAGTGAGTTTTCTGGCATTGTAACTTGATCTACCCCCATCCCCGTATCCTCACCTAAATGGTGGCCTTTAAAAGAAACAGTCTGACAATCAAGGTAGGGGCAGAATTGATTTCAAGTTACCCAAAAAATCCGTCCCCAGAGAGCTGTCACTATTTGAACTATCTCAAACTCATGCTGTGCAAACAGCCTGTCCCCAGAGTGTGTGTGGAAAACAATCAGCAGTTAGTATTTAACGTTACAACTGTCTGAGGCAGTGGTACCAGTAGAGGATAACTAGATGCTGACTAGGAAATTTAGAAGGCAAAATTTAGTAATGTGACGTTCTGGGGGTGGAGGTAGGGTTAAAAAGCTCCAAAAAATTCTGAGAATTGTAGAAGGTCGTACATATGTGTGGCACATGGAAAGGAAAGATCTGAGAAAATCTTAAGCCTTCAACTCTGGCTGAACTTGAGGTTCTGCATAAGAACTAAAGGCTATGGAAGAGTTGCAGACTGCCTGACGGTGCTGAGGGCATCCCTCAGCACGGAAACACGCAGACACGCAGCCACCTGGCAACAGCTCAAACGATTGGCTCCAGGCATTGAAAGAAATCACTGTCCAATCATTATTACAGTGATGACACCTAGGCTTTCTGCACACATACTGATCTCATGACCATGCATGATAAAGAATACAGACTCTACAGAATTTGTTCAGGAAAGTAACTAAATAAATAGCTGCAGCAGCAATGACAATGGAAGCAATGATAAACCCTGGAGTAGAGGAAAATGTGGCTTTCAGATTTGCCACATTGTAATATTTTAAATGTCCAGTTTTCAACAGAAAATTACAAGATGTACAAAGAAACAAAAGTTTGTCCATAACACAGGGGAAAAAGTAGTCAATAGAAACTCCCTGAGGAAGCCCAGACACTGGACTTACTAGACATAATAAGCAATTACACATATGTTCAAAGAGCTAACAGAAACCATGCCTAAAGAATTAAATTATGTGAACATCTCATTGTACAGAGAATATCAATAGATAAAATTTATATTAAAAACCAACTAGAAATTCTAGACATACAAATATAATGAGTAAAATGAAAAATTCAATAAGAGGTTTCTCTGTAGATATGAACTTGTTGAAGAAAAATTCAGTTAACTTAAAACTACTGAGATTATCCAGTCTGTGGAAGAGAAAGAAAAAGGAATGAAAAAAAAATGAACACTGTGTCAGAGATAGGTGGGACACCATCAACAATACCAATATACACAAAATGGGAGCGCCAGAAGGAAGCAGAGAAAAAAAGGGGTAGCAAGAATATATAAAGAAATAATGGCTGAAAACTTCCCAAATTTGATGAAAACATTAATTTGTACATCCAAGCAGCTCAACAAATTCCACGTGGTATAAACGTAGAGACATCTAAAATGGGTACATCAGACTCAGTGTGTCAAAAGACAAGAACAAAGAATCTTGACAGCAGAAAGAGAAAAGTGGCTCAACATATACAATGGCTCCTCCGTAAGACAGTTGATTTCTCATCAAAACCATGGAGACCAGAAGGCAGTGGGATGGTATCGTCAAAATGATAAAAGGAAAAGACTGTCACCAAGTATTTTATAGCCAGCAAGATGATTCTTCAAAAAAAATTAAAGGAGAAATTAAGACACTCCTACAAAGACAAAACCTGAAAGAATTCATTGCTAGCAGGCCTGCCCTACAAGAAATACTAAGGATAGTCCAGCAGGTGTAAATGAAAGGACACTCACGTGAAAACTAAAGAGCACTAGTAGAGGTAACTACCTGAGTAAAAAAATAAAACAGTATAAATAGAGTATTACATGTAAGTGTTTTCTTCTATTTGAAGTAAAAGACAACTGCATAAAACAACTGTGCAGATGCGCTTATAAATGCATAAAGGTGTAATTTGTATGACAATGACAACATGAGGAGGGGGAGGGAAAAGATTGATATCAAAGCAAAGTTTTTGTATACTATTGAAATTAAGTTGGCATTCATGTGAACTAGATTGCTTTAAAACAAGATGTTAATTATAATCTCCAGGGCAATGGAGGAGAAGGAGGAGGAGGAAGAGGAGGAGGAGAAGAAAAATATAAAATAAACAACAAATTAAAATGGCACACTTGAAAATGCCTACTTTGTACAAAAAAGTGTAGTAATAGAGGAATGGGAAAAATAAAAGACATATAGAAAGCAGATAGCAGATGTAACTTCAACCTGATAAGAAATTACATTAATGTAAATGAATTAAACATTCTAATCAAAATACTAAAGGCAGAAATAAATGGAATAGAGAATAGATGAACAACAGAGAATAATCAAGAAAAAGAAAAGTTGGTTCTTTGAAAAGATCAATAAAATGGACAAATTTTTAGCTAGTACTGAAGAAAAAAAGAGACAAGATTCAAATCACTAAAATGAGAAATGAAAGGAGGGATGTCACTACTGCCCTTACAAAAATAACAAGGAATATAAGGGAATACCATGAATAATTATATAGACAATAAATGAGATAATCTAGTTGACATGGATAAATTCCTAGAAGGACATAAATGGCTGGAGCTAATTCAAGGAGAAATAGAAAACTCAAATAATCCTACAATAAGTTGTGACTGAAATAGTAATCCAAAACTTTCCCACAAGGAAATGCTAGGCCTGTATGGCTTTGCTGGTGAATTCCATCAACTACTTAAAGAAAAAACAAAAACAAAAACAAACAAACAAAACAACAATGCTTCACAAACTCGTCTAAAAATAGAGGTGGGCACACTTCCCAATTCATTCAATGAGACTAGTATCACACTGATACCAAAACCAGACAAAGACATCACAAGAAAACTAAAGACTATCTCTTATGAATATAAATGCAAAAATCCTCAATAAAATACAAGCAAATCCAACCCAGTAACATATAAAATAGACCACAATTAAGTGGGATGTATCCAGGTATGCAAAGGCAGTTCAACATACAAAAGTCTATTCACGTAATAAGCCATATTAATAGAATAATGGATAAAAACTAGGAATAGAAGAGAACGTCCTCAACTTGACAGAGAACATCTATGAAAAACCTGAAGCAAAGATCATACATAATGGTGAAAGGCTGAATTATTTCCTCCCAAAATCAACATTGTACTAGAGGTTCTAGTCAAAGCAACCAGACAAAGAAAATAAATCCTCTAGATTAGAAAGTAAGAAATAAAACTATTTCAATTCCAGATGACAAGATATTATATATTGAAATCACAAGGAATCCACAAAGAAAAAAAAGAGAGATAGAGAAAAGAAAAAAAAAAACTATTAGAATTAATAACCCAGTCTGACCAAAATTGTAAGACACAAATCAATATATAAAAAAGTAATTATATTTCTATAAAACAGCAGTGAATAATCTAAAAATAAAATGAAGGAAACATTTTCATTTACAGTAGCATCAAAAAGAATAAAATACTTAGGAATATTAAGAAAAATATGTGGAATACTGAGAAAAATGTCTGAATCTTGTATATTGAAAACTAAAATACTACTGATAGAAGTTAAAAATGACCTAAAATAAATGGAAAGCTCTTCTGTGTCCATGGATCAGAAGCCATATTATTGTTAGGATGGCAATTGTCCTCAAAATGACCTATAGATTCAATGCAACTCTGGCTTTTTGGCAGAAATGAACAAGCTGATCCTAAAACTAATATGGAAATGCAAGATACCCAGAATAGTCAAAACAATCTTGAAAAAGAACAAAGTTTTGAAGTTTCCAAATTCAAAACTCACTAACAAAACTGTAATCCATACAGTGTGGTGCTTGCATAAAGGACAGACAAATAGATTGAGAGAAAAGAACTGAGAGTCCATAAACAAACTTTTACACATAGCCAGTTAATTTTTGACAAAGGTGCCATGACAATCCAATGGGGAAAAAATAATCTTTACAAAAATGATGCTGGGACACCTGAACATACACCTGGAAAGAAAGAATACTGAACTTTTATCTTAACACCACTTATGAAAATTAACTCAAAATAAATCACAGACCTGAAACTATAAAACTTTTAGAAAATGAACAATGAGAATACCTTCAGGACTTTGGATTACAAATACTTCTAAGATATGACACCAAAAGCACAAACAAAAGAAAAAAAATTAAGTAAACTGGACTTCAGTAAAATTAAAAACTTCTATGCTTCAAAGGACTTCATCAAGAAAGTAAGAAGACAATCCACAGAATGGATGAAAATATTTCCAATATTTTCCCTGATAAGGGACTTTTATCCAGAATAGACAAAGAAGTCTTAAAATGTGACAATACAAAGACAAATACAATTAAAATGGGCAAAGAATTTGAATAGATGTTTCTCCAAAGAAGACATACGAATGGGAAATAAGCACATAAAAAGATGTTTAACATCAGTAGGCATTAGGGAAACAGAAATCAAAAGCACAATGACATGCCACTTCATACCAACTAGGATGACAAATATATATGATATATTATATATAAATATGTATCTATAAACCCGGTAATAAAAAGTGTTGATGAGGATGTGGAGAAACTGGTCTCCTCATACATTACTACTGGAAATATAAAATGGTGCAGTCACTTTAAAAACTACTTTAGCAATTTCTCAAAAGGTTAAAAGTAGAATACATCCCAGCAATTCTATTTATTGATATATCCTCAAGAGAACTGAAAATATGTGTTCACACAAAAACTTGTCCATGATCATTTACAGCAGAATTATTCATCATCAACTGATGGATGGATAAGCAATGTGGTGTATTTATAACAATGGCATATTATTTGAACACAAAAAGGAATTTGGGTACTGATATATGCTACGCCATGGATGAGCCTTGACAACGTCACACTAAATGAAAGACGACAATCAAAAAAGGCAGCATACTGTATGGTTCTACTTATATGAAATGCCCAGAACAGGCAAATCCGTAGAGGCAGAAAATAGAGTGGTGGCTGCTAGGGGCTAAGGGAAAGGAAGGTTAGGGAATGACTTACTAAAGGGTACTGGTTCCTTTTGGGGGTGATGGCTACACAACCCTGAAATGTTCTTGAAACCCTATGCACACTTTCAAAGTCTGCATTTTATGTTATGTGAATTATATCTCCATAAAGCTGTTATTCTTGAGCTGAGACCACCTATGGAACAACTGGCACAGCACTGACTGCAGCATCCGGACGGGGAGTGACCCACCCGCCCACCGTGAAGGAGAGCAGCACCTGACCCAGTGTTGGAGGGGTGCGATCTTCTTTCCGACAGACACTGTAAGCAGCACAGACGAAGGGGCCAACAGAGCAAGCTGAGTTCGTGAAACAGGGTGAAGACTCAAATACCTCTCAATAAAACCATTAAGAGTGCACAGTCTCTAGTATAACACATCTTTGTTTTTTTAAACTTTTTATATCTGTTTTATTTTTTATTACCTTTTTAATCTTTACTTTTTAAACAGTTCTATATGTTTACAGTTCTCATTTCATTTTTAATTCTCTTGGTTTTGATCTGTTATTGATTATTCACAGGTTTCAAATATTGTGTTTTGACTTTTTTCTTCTATTTATTAAGGTTTCTAAAAGACATCTCAACTTGATTCCTATTCTGCTTCAACTTGCTCTTCTATTATTGATTATACACTGATTTCAAACCTTCTTTTCCTCCATTCTTTTAAAATTCTCTCTCTCTCTTTTTTAAGTTTTATTCCCCCATAGGCTTTAGATAAATAAATAAACTCCTTTAAGGACCACAATAGATAACTGATACTCCTTAAGCCACAGTGCCAGAGGGATATGAGCAGTATGAAGAAGCAGAGGAAGTACTCCCAATTTAAAGAGCAAGATAAATCACCTGAAAGAATGATCAATGAAATAGACATTGATGGCCTACTAGATCAAGATTTCAAAAAAGAAGTGATCAAAGTACTGAAGGAACTAAAAGAGATATTGTTTAGAGACATAAATATGTCAAAAACAAAATAGAAGCTATAAAGAAGAACCAAGTAGAATTGGTAAATTCATTGGCTGAAATGAGATCTGACCTAAAGGCTGTACAAAGCAGGCTAGATAATGCAGAGGAACGAATAAGTGACCTAGAAGGCAGGACAACAGAAAGCACCCAATCAGAACAGCTGAGAGAAAAACAAATAAAAAACAACGAAAACAATATAAGGAACCTATGGGATAATATAAAGCATACAAATCTATGCATAATAGGGATTCCCGAAGGGGAAGAAAGAACAAAGGAGATAGAAAAAATATTTAAGGAAATCATGACTGAACACTTCCCAAACCTAAAGAAGGAGTCAGACACCCAAGTACAGGAGGCTCAGAGGTTCCCAAACAGGAAGAGCCCAAAGAGACCCACACCAAGACATATCATAATCAAGATGGCCAGACTGAAGGATAAACAAATGATCCTAAAGGCAGCAAGAGAAAAACAAAGAGTGAGTTACAAGAGAAGGCTCTCAGCTGATTTCTCTACAGAAACAGTACAGGCCAGAAGGGAGTGGCAAGATATATTCAAAGTACTGAATGAAAAAATAGATGCAGCCTAGAATACTTTCTCCAGCAAGGCTATTCTTTAGAATAGAAGGAGAAATAAAGAATTTCACAGAGAAGCAAAAACTAAAAGACTTTAGCAACACTAAACCCATGCTAAAAAAAATATTGAAAGGTCTACTCTAAATAGAAGAGAAGAAGGATGCTACAGAAATGAGAACTCATAACTAGAAAGGTGATAACTACCATGAATTACAAATAGAATAAACATGAAATTGTAAAAGAAGACAACTAAATCATTGAGAGGGAGAAGGAAGCAAGAAAATATAGAGTATTTTTTTCTCTCTTCTTTTTTTTTAATTTTTTGTTCTCAGTAGGATGGGTTTGAGATTACATTACTATCTGTTTGGTACACACAGTTACAGTAATTGGTTAACAGACTTACAAAAAAGTGTAACCACAAGCCAAAAACTTACAAGTGAGTCACAAAAACTAAATAAAATCCAAGATAATACAAAGGAAAATTACCATACCACAAAAGGAAGAAGAAAGGAACAAAGAAGAAATACCAAATCAAATGCAAAGTTAAGTTCAAAATAGCAATAAACACTCATCTATCATTAATTACTGTAAATGTTAATGGGCTAAATGCTCCAGTCAAAAGACAGAGTGGCAGACTGGATAATAAAGCAAGAACCTTCAATACACTGCATACAACAGACACACTTTAGGGAGAAGGACACATATAGAGTGAGAGTGAATGTACGGAAAATGATATTCCATGCAAATGGAAATGCCAAAAATCAGGTGTAGCAGTACTGATTTCAGACAAAATAGACTTTAAAAGAAGGGCCATAAAGAAAGATAAATAAAGACATTTTATAAAGATTAAAGGAGCAATACAAGATGAGGATATTACAATCATTAATATATATGCACCCAACATGAGCACCTAAGTACATAAAACAATTACTAACAGAGATAAAGGGGGAAATTGATGGGAATACAATCATTGTCAGAAATTTTAACACCATGTTAACATCACTAGACAGATCTTCCAGATAGAAAACAAATAAGGCAACAGAGAAATTAAATGATACAATAGAAAAATTAGATTTAGTGGATATTTTCAGAGCATTACAACCCCCCAAAATAGGATATACTTTCTTTTCAAGTGAACATGGAACATTTTCTAGGATTGATCATGTACTTGGTCACAAAAGAAGCCTCAAAAATTTTAAGAAGATAGAAATTATCTCAAGCATCTTTACTGACCACAATGCCATTGAAACTAGAAATCAACTACAGAGAAACAAAGGAGGAAAAGCAGGAAAGCACAGAGATTAAACAATATGCTATTAAAAACCAATGGGTCAATGATGAAATCAAAGTTGAAATTAAAGAATACCTTGAGACAAATGAAAATGAAAACACAACCACACAAAACTTATGGGATGCAGCAAAAGCAGTGCTAAGAGGAAAGTTTAGGGCGATACAGGCCTTCCTCAAAAAAGAAGAACAATATCAAATAAACAATCTAACCAACCAGCTAAAAGAGCTAGAAACAGAGGAGCAAAGACACCCAAAAGTCAGCAGAAGGAAGGAAATAATAAAGATCAGGGAGGAAATAAATAAAATAGAGATTAAAAAAATAAAGAAAATAATCAATCAAACCAAAGGCTAGTTTTTTGAAAAAGTAAATAAAATCGACAAACCTCTGGCCAAACTCACAAAGAAGAAAAAAGAGAGAGCACAAATTTGCAAAATAAGAAAGGAAAATGGAGAAATTACAACAAATAACATAGAAATACAAAATATCATATGAGAATATCATGAAAAACTACATGGAAACAAAATGGATAACCTAGAGGAGATGGCCAAGTTTCTGGAAACATACAGACCACCAAGACTGAATCAAGGAGAAACTGACCACTTGAATAAACTGATCACTAGGAATAAAATTGAATTAACAATAAAAAACCTCCCTACAAATAAAAGTCCAGGACTGGACAGCTTCATCGGAGAATTCTACCACACATACAAAAAAGAACTCATACCAGTCCTTCTCAAACTCTTCAGAAGATTGAAAAGAAGGAATATCCCCAAACTCATTCTATGAAGCCACCATCATCCTGATACCAAAACCAGGCAAAGACACCACCAAAAAAGAATTACAGACCAATATCACTGATGAACACCGATGCAAAAGTCCTTACCAAAATACTAGCAAATAGAATCCAACAGCACATAAAAGAGATTATACATCATGCTCAAGTGGGGTTCATCTCAGGGACACAAGGGTGGTTCAACATATGCAAATCAATCAATGTAATACTTCACATCAACAAGAGAAAGGACAAAAACCACATGATCATCTCAATAAGTGCAGAAAAGCTTTGATAATATTCAACACCCATTTTTGATAAAAATTCTCACCCAAGTGGGTATTGAGGTAACATACCTCAACATCATAAAAGCTATGTATGTCAAACCTACAGCCAGCATAGCACTCAACGGCGAAAAACTCAAAAGCTTCCCACTAAAATCTGGGACAAGACAAGGATGCCCATTATCACCACTCCTATTCAACATAATCTTGAAACTCCTGGCCACAGCAATCAGGCAAGTAATAGAAGTAAAAGGGGTCTAAGTTGGAAAAGAAGAGGTAAAAGTGTCACTATATGCAGATGACATGATACTATATATAGAAAACCCTAAAAGGTCCACACAAAAACTACTAGAGCTGATCAAAGAATTTAGCAAGGTAGCAGGTTACAAAATTAATGTTCAAAAATCAGTTGCAATTCTTTACACTAATGATGAATCAACAGAAAAAGAAAGTAAAGAAACAATCCCCTTTAAAATAGCACCCAAAATAATAAAATATCTAGGAATAAATCTAACCACAGAGGTGAGAGAATTATACACAGAAAAGTATAAACCATTGGTGAAGGAAATTAAAGAAGACTTTAAAATTGGAAAGGTATCCCATGCTCTTGGATTGCAACAATCAACATTGTTAAAATGGTCACACTGCCCAAGGCAACCTACAGATTTAATGCAGTCCCTATCAAATTACCCTGGACATATTTCATAGAACTAGAACAAATCACAATAAAATTTATATGGAACCATCAAAGACATAGAATTTCCAGGGCATTACTGAAGGAAAAAAGAAAGAGTCTGGAGGAATAACTCTCCCAGACTTCAGACAATACTTTAGAGCTACAGTCATCAAGACAGCATGGTATTGGTACAAAAACAGACATATAGACCAATGGAACAGAATAGAGAGCCCAGAAATGAACCCACAAACTTTTGGTCAACTCATCTTCGACAAAGGAGGCAAGAATATACAATGGAATAAAGACAGTCTCTTCAGCAAGATAAACATAAGACAAGACACAATAAACCTCCTAGAAGAAAATACAGGGAAAATATCTGACATACATCTCAGAAATGTTCCCCTAGGGCAGTCTACCCAAGCAATAGAAATAAAAGCAAGAATAAACAAATGGGACCTAATGAAACTTACAAGCTTCTGCACAGCAAAGACCACCATAAGTAAAACAAAAAGACAACCTACAGTATGGGAGAATATTTTTGCAAATGAAACTGACAAAGGCTTGATCTCCCGAAATTATAAGCAGCTCATATGACTTAATAAGAAACAACCCAATAACCCAATCCAAAAATGGGCAGAAGACCTAAACAAGCAATTCTCAAGGAAGACATACAAATAATCAATAGGCACATGAAAAAATGCTCAATATCACTAATTATCAGAGAAATGCAAATCAAAACTACAATGAGGTATCACCTCAAACCAGTCAGAATGGCCATCATTCAAAAATCCACAAATGACAAATGCTAGAGAGGATGTGGACAAAGGGGAACCTCCTACACTTCTGGTGGGAATGAAGTTTGCTGCAGCCACTGTGGAAAACAGTATTAAGTTTCCTCAAAAGACTAGGAATAGACTTGCCATATGACCCAGGAATCCCGCTCTTGGGCATATATCCTGAAGGAACCCTACTTCAGGATGACACCTGCACCCCAATGTTCATAGCAGCACTATTTACAATAGCCAAGACATGGAGACAGCCTAGATGTCCATCAACAGATGACTGGCTAAAGAAGTGGTATATTTATACAATGGAATACTACTCGGCCATAATAACTGACAATATAGGGCCATTTGCAGCAACATGGATGCTCCTGTAGAATGTCATTCTAAGTTAAGTAAGCACGGTAACAAGGAATAAAGAGAAATTACCTCCAGGTACAGTTATTTTGATTAAAATATCCATAAAGAAAGCAAGTCACCCCACAACTGCTGCCAGGAGGAGCATCTGAGTGTTATAGCCCAGCCAAGCAAAGTAGATTCCTACCTTCTCTCCAAAGAATTTCCTGCAGAAAGGCAGAAGGTAGTTTCAGAAGACACACATAATCACTCTGTAGCTACATCCTCATGTTAATTTCTTTTTCTTTGTTTTTTTTGGGGGGCATAATTAGGTTTATTTATTTGTTTTTTAAATGGGGGCATTGGGGTTGAACCCAGGACCTTACGCATGTTAGGCATGCACTCTACCACTGAGCTATACCCTCCCTCCATCATATTAATTTCTGATTCTAAATCAAGGGGGCTTTATGTTTAAAGTTCTGACTCAATTCACACTTAAAACATATGCGTTTTCATAGCAGCCCCCAAATTCTACCATGAAATAAGAAGTATTTTACGTATCATAGAAGTACAGATCACTGGTTCATCTGCTGAAGAGAGGTAAATGAGAACAGAGCAAAGGAGGGGACGAGGCCGACTCCGGATCAGATGCAGAAGGTCATCACCACTCACTGGACAGTCTGGCACATTCAACAAATCCCCCCAAAGATCATTCTTAAAAGGCTTGACACAAGTGGACATCAACAACTGGCTCAGTCATCTGCTTCTGCCTTATCTCGGGAACTTCCCTGGAGCAAATGCATCGTAAACCACAGATAATAAGGAAATGGCTGATAATGATAACAACTGGGAGTGCAATGTCTCTCTGACAAAATATTTATAAAACTCATTGTGGGAATGGGAGAGGGCAGGAGGGATGTGACTGAGGAAGGTACTGCCCTGTATTCTTTGTATCTAGCAAGTCTGTTGTTCCTAGGTTTTAAAAATACTTCAATGTTTCTCAGTTAATCTGGAGTAGATGGAGGAGGCCAGGGAGGCAAGATTAGAAGAAAGGAAGCAGGGCATGAATTGGTGCCAGGCTGGTCCTGAAAGGGAGGCAGACACAGACAGGCCGACACAGAGGGCTTAGGGATGAGGCGGAACAATGAGGCGGCAGCTCAGGTGTGTCTTGCTGTTGCTGATACTTCCCTCAACTGGCTCACTGCTGACTCGGCAGTGCTGGGTAAAACCTGTGGATTTCCTCAGCTCTGAGTTCTCTCTGAGGATTCCGGCTCAGTCTGGAGCTGAGATGAGCTCCGTGGGCTAAGCCTAGGGGGGACTCAGCTCTGAGAACACCCTGCAGTCCTGGGAAACTTCATGCAGGAACCCCCTTGGGCTGGACCAGCGCTCACAGGGCAGCTGTGAGACCAGCTCCATCGTCAGAGACCTGGGCGTGGACCATTCCATGGGGAAAAGGGCTGAGCCCGATGCCAAATCAGATAGGAGGGGCAAAGTGGGTTCATTCTCATGTGACTGGGCTTTGTGGCCTGGCTCACAGATGGCAGGCTCAGGATGGTGTCTGGCAGAGAAAACCCTGGCAATGGGTTTGAGATGTCTTGGACTCTTTCTTGTTAAGCTTTTTGTAATACATTCTTATCAAATATCCATCCTGAAAATGCCACATTCAAAACTTAAAGAATGTTAGTTGTTGCCTGCTACAACTGGCCAATGGTAAACACACCCTGCTATAGTTAGAGAGCTGGTCAGGCAGCCTCTGCCTGGATATTTACAGTGACGGGGATTTCATTACTTCCAAAGGTTACATGTCGGCAAGAAGGTCAGAAAGAATTTTTGAACCTTAAACAGATGTCTGCCTCATAGTCCTTGCTGAAAGGCTAGGAATAATGAGGATCCCTTCAAATGTAGTTTTGTCGGATTGTTATCTCTCTCTGTCAAAAACACCCCAATTCTTAACATCAATTTTTCAAAATTCAGCTTTGATTTCTTTTTATCAAAGTTATACCATACATTCATTAAAGAGTCAAACAGTTCTCGAACACCGACTGTAAAAAGGAGCAGTTCCCAACAACCGCCCCATTTCCTGGCCAGAAGCAACCACTTTCAGCTCCTACTGCTGACTCTTGGAATAATTACTCCCTATCTCTGAGTAATATCTTTGTAACACAGCCTACTGACTTTTTCAGTTTTATGTGTCACCTATTTAACTTTCTATTTTGGAAAATGAGGATTAAGCTCTCTTTCAAACCCCATCTCATCTACATATCCAAACCTTCATTCTTCCAACCTTTTGATACAATTACATTATAATTTTGATCAGCTCAGTCTCCTTGCTTTACATTATTAGGACTCTGTACAGACTTTTCACAGCTGTAGCAAGTTGTCTGCTAGGCTTACTTTTTTCTTTCCTACTTTGTTTTTCCTGGAGTTAATAATTGTCTTGGTGTTTCATAGCTTAGATTTCTGTGCACTTAACAATTCAACCCCAGACCTTCTCCTAATGAATAACTTTCTCAATACTTTCCAATACATTGTCTACAAATTTCATCTCCTTGAATAAATCTCTTCAGATCTCCTTCAACCTGGATTAAAGACATGCTAGTCTTGTCACAGAGCTCAAGGGGCCACTAGTGGGAAGCAAAAAAGGGAATACATGGACCAGGAACAGGGAACAGATCAATATAATTTCCTTAGCAAAACATACTTAAAATAGTGGGAAAATTGTTTTCTTTACAAACACACACACACCCACACACAAACCCCAAAAGCCCATGAAGAATGATTAAAGAGCCATCAAACCCATTGCCCTGCCATCAAATTCTGTATAACATAAAACAAAAATAACCGAAGGAAAACATCATATAAATATGAATCTCAAGGGGGGTGGGGTACACACAGTGGCAGACTGTGTGCTCAGCATGAATAAGGTCCTAGATTCAATCTTCAGTACCTCCATCAGAAAAAAAAATTAAAAAGAAAAGAAAAATGTATCAACTTTAAATATTTACATGTGTACAAACATCCTCTTTTAAAACTGTGTTCTACAGAATAACCCGGGTTAATGAGAAAGTGCCTCTTCATGACTGTGATCCTGCTGATAATTGAGGGAGGAAACTAGAGTATGACGACGTGAAATAAAATCCCTTATGAAACAATGATCTCGGGAGACAATCATTATTGGCTGCTGTCATCACAAAAAAGAGAGTCAACTGGACATTATGTACCTTTTGACAGGAGTACAAAACTTCACATAACAAGTATTCTTGCACAAAGTTGAACCTCAATCAGATCAAGCTTTTAGGGGAGGATCAAATCACTTAGCTAAAGCAAATACATAGGATGGAGAAACAAGTCTAACACCACAGGGGAGAATGAAATCAGCCAAACAGGAAATAGAGAAACCCCTCAGCAATTTCAAGGAAAATGAGAAATAGGAAAATTATAGATTAGAACCCACTTGAGAGATGTGCTAGCTGCAATGTCCAAACCTAGTCTGGATCCTGGTTTCAACCCCAAAACTACTTAAAAGTGTATTTTTGTGACAATCAGGGAATTATTTTGTAACCCTAAAAAAAAAAGGAATATTCCAATTGTATTTGAAAGAGACCTTGTCATTTCACTAATGAAAGGTTAAGCTATGTAGGATTGTCTTCAAAATGATCCCGTGGTGGGGGAGGGGAGGAGGTGGAGATGAAAGATGCAACAACAGTGACTCTGAGTTTACAGTTCTGGAGCTGGGTGACTGATACAGGCAGGCTGGCGGTGCTGTTCTCTCTACTTCTGTACATGTTTGAATCTTTCCATAAAATGTGAAACAAACGAAAAGACTTCCGTGTTTTAAAACCCTCACTTTGAAGGTTAAGAGGTTTGCACAAGTAGGTGGGCACCTGCATGGGGCACTGAGCTTAGAAAGAACAGGCACCTGGCTCCAGGCCGACCTGGGGCTACCTTGATCCTCCTCTTCTCCTCACCATCCACAGACAGCCCATAACTGCATCCTGTCAGTTCCACTCCCCAAACGCATTCCTCCCTGGCTCCCACCATCTCTCATCTGGCACACTCCAAGAGCCTCCTACACGGCCTCCCTGCTTCCTGGGTCCCTGCAATTTATTCTCCACATTATCTTTGCAAAATGTGAGTGCGGGAAAATTACTTTAGTGCTTAAGCTATCATGACTGCTTCTCACTGCACTTAGATTCTACACTCCTTTCCGTGCTCCTGACGCCCTTCTAAACAGCGCATCTCATCACTCTCACCAGCGCTGGGTCCAGTATCTCCTCAAACCTGCTGAGCACATTTGTGCCTCTGGGCCAATGGACAAGCTGCCTCTATTCCTGGGGTGACTTTTCCCAGATCCTCAAAGTCCAGCCTCCTTATCACCATCTCAGCTCACATGTAACCTACTCAAAGATAGCTTTCTTGACTCACTTCGCCCCAAGTCTCCCATCTCAACACTGTGTTATTTCCTTCATTTCAATCTGACATTGTTTCCTTATTCCCTCGATTATTTTTGTTTGCTCGGTTGTCCTTGGCCTCCCTCCCCCCAGCAGCCTTGCCCAAACAGCATAAGCTCCCGGGGAGCAGCCAGCACTGGTGCTCTGAGAAGACATATGCTAAGCGCGACATTACAGTCACGTGGTGTAGTGAAACGGTGTCGAACAGCAGATACAGCAAAGCAGTGAAAATTTGTCTCTTATTTTATAATTTAAGTGAAACCTAACATTTACTCCTGTTTAATGAAGAATTTGGTAGGTCTTTGGTCCCAGTTCCTGGATGGAAACCCCTAAAGCATTGAAGTTTCCCAAGATAGGATTGTCTTTGCTATTCATGGTGGACCCTTGGATGGCTTGTGTTCATGAGATTGGTCAGGAAGGGAATGGCCAGCCAGAGACACCAACCATGTGATTAGAGGAGTGGGGCTTTGAGCTTTGTGACAAGTGAGTGACCACCAGGAGAGGAAGGGGCTCAACTGTTAGGGCTAAGGAAAGTTTTGAGTTATAGTTAGGGTTTGGGTTAGCCATGTCGGTAGTGACCCAATAAATCATGTCTTTGTAATAAAGCCTCCAGTAAAACCTTGGGGCAACAAAGCTCAGAGCTCCTGTGAGCTTCCTGGTTAGTAACAATCTTGGAGGACTGTCACACTCAGATGCCATGAGGGCAACCCTGAGCCCTTCCCATTGGAGTGCTCTCCACAACAGCTCACCTGATGAGATCTAAGGGCTGCTTCTTGTCTATGCTTCGAGGAGGAGCCCATTCCCTGTACAGAAGGCCCTGGTCACTGGGGCAGCTTAGGTCCTCTGACGGAGGCTGAAGTTGCACTGGGAAACAGAAGCAAACAGGTGAGCATCACTGTCACCACGTGTTCACATATGCTGTTGATAAAATGTGGTGCTAAAACTTCGTGGTCATTTGTAAATAAGGGGCCCTCACTTGCCAGAAGGGATGGAGGTACCATGTGATTTTTCATAATTCTCACCCAGGATTAATACTAACCCCTTGAGGGTCATTTGCAAACATGGGTGGAAAGGAACGCTTGGATTTTACAGTCCTGGGACCACCGTGGGTACCTGGTGAGAGCCTTGCAGATGCTTAATGTCCTACAACCGGGCAAGTCTTCCATAGCAAAAAAACTCGGCCACCCAAGTGCCCAAACTGCTGCAGTGGAGGGACACCTGACGGTCCAGCCCCCTCCTTGGACACCCAGAGGAACCTGGGCTCTGGCTTTTTAGGGGCAGGGTCAATTCTAAAACCCAGGCTTTTTTGTCCCCAAAATTCAGTAGTTATTCTGTGACAGCACATGGAATATAAACAACAAAGAGAGTTGACATGATGCTATATATTTAGCTTACTCAAGAAACAAAATTTAAATCCAGTCATTCTCCTTCCCACCTGACCTACTTTCCTTTCTCCTGTACTAGAACCAGATTATTACCAACCCAGCCTTAACATGAGTCCTGACTCCACTTATCTCCCTCCCAAACACCACATGAGATGATTCCTCAGCCTGGATATGGGACCAGCAATTACAACAGGCTTTAGTGGAAAAGAACTGGTTGTGCTCAGATGCCAAATAAACACTGTAGAATACTGGTGTCCCACATTAGTAATCATGACAGCTGTTTGAAATTGTCCCCAAAGTTCATTTCAGACTCTCACTGCTAATTTTACTGGGACATAAATGTAAAACATGTGGACTGCTGGGCTGGACTGCTATGCTGGCTCTCTGATCCAGGGAGCTAGTGTCTGCTCCCTGCACCCAGCTCCCTGTTCTCTTCATGCATGTGCATCAAGCAGCTGTTTAGTGTCCATTTTAATATCTTAAACAGTGAACTTCAGTATTGTCTTCATCCACAAATACGTGTACCACACAGTAGTAATGATCAATCTCAGTCTTTGCTTTCTTAGGTCCTAGAGAGTCAGATAAATGGATAGCAAAGATAACAAAGTCATAGAGAACTATAATATAGTATTTCCTTTATTTCAATGACAGGATTTATTTAAAGAGCTTGGATATAACATCCTTGCATTTATGGCATCATTAAGCATCTGAAGCTGTTACATTTTAGAAACTTCATTTCATGCGAGATGTTACAAGTTAGAGAAGTGTTCCTGAATTTGAGGGGTTGCTGTCATCTCATACGGAGTCCCTAAAAAATGTCAACACTCTGCAGTATTGCCATCATGACAAGAACCCAGACAGATGAAATTTGGAAAGCCCTGTGGCTTTCTAGTTCACAGACAAAAAATGGAATTTCAGAGGGAAAAAGCCTGAATTACAGAAAATGATAAATGAAATGGTCTAACATGCATTTCCCTTACAAAGAGCTAATACTTCTTTGGTTGATAATAACATCTGTCAGTAATCATGAAGAGAGCTGACAGATGCATAGTACTTACTATTAGCCAGGGCTGTTCTAACATTGACACAGATTCATTAATCCCCATAGCAACTCTACGAGGTGGGTACTATTATTATCCCCATTTTATTGATGAGGAACTTGATAAACAGAGGCTAAAAGACTTAAAAGACTTTTGCAAGGTCGACAGCGAGAAACCAGCACAGGTGTTCCAGCCTGAGTCTACGCTCTTGGCCACTTCTCTCTCTCTCTTTTTTTTTTTTTTTTTTTTTTTTGGTGGCGGGGAGATAATAAGGTAATTCTGGTGGGGGGCGGGGAGGTAATTAGGGTTATTTGTCTATTTTAGAGGAGGTGTTGTGGGCTGAACCCAGGACCTTATGCGTGCTAAGCATGCGCCCCATCACTTGTGCTGTACCCTCCCCTCTCAAGTCTATGCTCTTAGCTGCTAATCCACACTGCCCCACATGGTAACTCCGGGGGAACTACATTTCATTCATTCACTCGTTAAACTCAGCCTTCCCGGTGCCTGGGATTCAGCAGTGAACAAGACAACTTGGTTCTTGCCCTAAATGAGCTTGTCGCCTCCTGACATATTATCTTCATTTTATCCAGGAAGAAACAAGGTCAAGAAGATTAGCCTTTTCCTGTTAACACCGGAGGATACATGAGGTGCTTTATTTGATTTCTGCCATTTGACTTACACCATGGCGAGGGAAAGCTGCCTTGCAGATCCCGGAGCTCACAAGCCTGTTAATCCCGAATTTTTTTTAACACTGCCCCTTACTTGATACTTGATCTGAGAAAGGATGAAGTAAATCTAAAAAGATTCTAAAAGAGAGTGTGCGGTTTATACAGGATAACTAACCAGCCACTGTGTACTATCCTAACAGGAATCTGTAAGCATATTTCTTTTCTTTCTCTTTTTTCCTTTTTATGGGCAGCTTTTAAAAACCAAACCAAACCAACCAAACCAAATCACTGTTAATTCAACAGCAGGTTCTAAATCACCCCTAAGACAGCAGCTAAACTCGGTTTAGACTTACAATGCGGCTTCTGGTGGCTGGATTGAAGAATGTATCTCTATCCTGAATATAAAAGTCATTCACACAGCTCTTCTCAAATAGGGCAATGAAAAACTCTTGCTCCGGCTTGATGATACTTTCACCCACTTGGAGGACTTTCATAAAACAGCTGAAATTATCAAAGGCTGAGGACCGGGTTTTCAGATCATTGGGCTTCAGAGGCAATTTTATGTGCAGTATCTCAGCGTATGTACACAGAACCTCTCACAGGGCGTATACTTTTGCAAATACAAGCTTGTCATCCAAAACCTATACTGAGAGAATGAAAACACAAACCAGGAAACTATTTTCACATTTTTAGTACAAAGATTTTTCTTATGTTGCTGGTATTTAAAGCAATTGTGAAAACTCACACACATATGACACTGGTAAAAGTGAGGATATAATAAAAATAGATTTGCAAACCATCATACATTTTTGCCTTAAAGATAATTTCTTTGTTGAAATTACTGAAAAGTTATTTAAAATCCTTACAGTTCATTCATAAAATAACCAATGTTTTAGATGAAGAAAAACAAACTTGTTAATTTTTAGTCCAAATTAGTAACTAAAAATAGAAACACCAAAATATTCTTTGCAGTGGTATTGTAATGTCAATTTTTTAAATTTCTGAAACCTAGGACTATTTACATATCTCTTCAATATAGTGTTAAACAGCCTTTAAAATGGATTTAAAAGAATTATATTTATTGATATGGAATATATAATAAAAGGAAAAAGCAAAAAAAAAGTGAAGTAATTTTCCTTTTTGGAAGGGAAATATATCTACATTTGAACAAAAAAATAATGTTTAGAAAGATTTTAAGATTCTTTATGTATAATTAAGCTACAGATGATTTTTAATTCCACTGTTCTTTCATTTTCAATTTTGCAGGGTAAATTTTTATAATAAAAAATCTTAAAAATATTCTTGCATAAATACATTAATAAATATACTTATGACTACATTCTCTGGCTATTAAAAAAGATCTCCTAGCTTTGGATCTGAAAAATACATTTCATAATGCAGATTATGACTGACTCGCCTCCCAGCCCACAGCGAAGGCACAGCTAGGGTGACATGTTTCACATATCATTCCAGGTAACATGCAGGCTCCCAGCCAATGGCTGCAAAGGGACTGACACTGATCTGGTTGCTCCCAGCTGCAGACCATCACAGATGAGGTTATATTCATAGGCTTATGTTTTCTCTGTCAAAAGAAATCAGGAAATGTTAGGCTTTTACTTTCACCAAGGGAACAAGTAGTTGTTTGATTTTTTTTATGCAAAAAAATAACAACAAACCAATTTGAACCTGATGAAAAGACATTTGCTAAAAACAGCACAGTAGCAATGAAGGTGCTCTGGCTGGCAGGGACTAGTTGGATTCCTGTGAGTGCTGGACACATCACATGGAATACCCTTGGCACTCCAGAAGGCCTGTGGTTGTCCCCATGAGTTTGTGGCCATATGTGGTGCACAAAAGTCTCTGGCTTTGCCACAATTTCAAAGCCTTTTTTGGCTTATGAAAGGTTTTGCACTCATAGGAGTTTTCTTGAGTCCACTCACTGATGTGATTCACCAGAGTTATAGTCCAGATCTGACATTCTAGACTCTTAAAATCTTGCAGACATTCAAATGGTTCAGGTTTGGATGTGTATTCACCTCTGCAGGCCTGGACCAAATTTGATAAAGCCACCCGGACAAGTTCAGCAAAATGCAAAGAAATTTTTCTCTCTGCAAGACTGAAATGTCTGTGAAGCTATAAAAACTTCTGCATCTACAAAAATAGGGAACCAACTCATCAATAACATATCTATCCATAATGCATGGCCATTTAAAAAAAATACTGCATTTACTGCTATTAAATTCTATCTGGCTTTTGCCAAATTGTGTCCTAAACTGTAAGGAAAGTATATAAATGTAGAGAATTTTTGACCTTTTAAGAGAAAAAAGAACCCTCCTACTCAGTTGGTGGGCATGTAAATTGGTGCAGCCACTATGGAGGACAGTATAGAAGTTCCTTAAAAAACTAAAATTAGACTTCCGTGTGACCCAGCAATCCCATTCATGGGTATATGTCTGGAGAAAAATATAATTCAAAAAGACACATGCACCCCAATGTTCACAGCAGCATTATTTACAATAGCCAAGACACTGAAAGTACCCAAATGTTCACTGACAGATGACTGGATAAAGAAGGTGTGGTATATTATATATATATGTATATATACACACGCATATATACACATGAACAAGCACACACATAATGTAATACTGCTCAGCCATAAAAAATAAAATAATGCATTTGCAATAACATGGATGGACCTACAGGGTATTATCCTAAGTGAAATAGGTCAGAGAAAGAAAAACAAATATTCTATGTATTAACTTATATGTATATCTAAAAAATAAGACAAATTAATGACTATAATAAAACAGAAATAGACTCACAGTTACACAGAACAGACTGGTGGTTACCAATAGGGAGAAGGTGGAGAGGGGAGGCAGAAAGGGGGTAGGGTATTGAGAGGTAAAAAGTACTACGTATAAAGTGGATAGGTTACAGGGCTGTATCATACAGCACAGGGAAATATAGCCATTATTTTATGGTGAATTTAAATGGGATATAATCTATAAAAATGTTGAGCCTCTGTGTTGTACACCTGAAACTAATATGATGTAAATAAACTACTCAATTACAAATTTTTTAATCAAACTTTTCTTTTCATGTTATTTGCAATAAGTTAGAAGCCAGCACTGTCAATAGAAACAGTGCAAGTCACAATTTTCCAGTAATCCCATTTAGAAAAAGTAACAAGTGAAATTAATTCCAGTAATAATTATATTTATCCCAAAATATCCAATATACTATCATTTCAAAAGTGTGATTAACACTTTTAAAACTTATTAATAAATATTTTACATTATTTTTGTTGTACGAAGTCTTGAAAATCTATTATATATTTTCCACTTATAGAACATCTCAATTCACAATAGCCACATGTGGCTGGTGGCTACCATACTAGACAGAGCAGATTACACCATTCACAATTCTGATAAATTACCTGCTCTTACTTATTTGAAAAACTTTCAGAAAAGGCTTTAGATATTCCCTATATCAAACAAAGCAACCTTGACGGGTGGGAAGTATCTTCATTATAAAGTGAAAAATAAAGGTAAGAGAGCCATGGTTACATGTATGTTAATGTAACAATACCTTCTTAATTCATTCAGGACTTTACAATCTCTCTTCATATGCCAAGGATTCATTGTCACTGCACAATGTTTTTCACTATTATCATCTTTGGAACTGAGAGGCTTCAGATGACCCTGCTTTGTGCATCTGTACATAAAAGAAAATAACAAAACAGAGAAAAAGACCTTATTGAAGATAATTTAGGGGGAGGGTATAGCTCAACTGAAAGATCATATTCTTAGCATGCACAAGGGCCTGGGTTCAATCCCCATTATTTCTTCTAAAAATAAAATAAATAACTAAAAATCTAATTACCACCCCCATACAAAAATTAATTATTTTAATTAAAAGTTAAAAGAAGATAATTTAGTGCAGGCTTATCAGGCCACAAGAGCTACAATGAATGCCCCTCCCCCCATTAATTTAGAAGAAGTCTCACAGTATTTCCCAACATAAAGGCTAAAATATAATGCAGAACACTTTCTGATGGTCAGCATGATTTTAACAAAACAGTAGGTAATTACCACCCTGGTGTCAAAGCTCTGTCAGGGATGGGCACAGAAAATTTAGTAAAAATGATTTTGCAACTACCTTTGAAAGAAATGCTGAGAAATGATCTTTTCTGTTGGAAATTAGCCTGTTTTTACATTCTGCAGTAGGCATACGTGTTTACAAACCAGGCAGGAACTGGGTCACATTTCACACATACTTTAGAAACTGATTTGAATTTTGCTCTCTACCTGCAAGGCTATTTTTCAGGTAATAACATAAGCTGGCCACTATACTAAAACTTGTTTCCCTGTTTGCTTAATCCTCACAACAACTCTGTAAGCTGCTATTATTACCCCCATATAACAGATAAAGAGCTTGAGGCAGAAAATAATTTGGGTAACTTGGTAAATGGTGGAGCTGGGTAAGACCGCAGCCAGTCTGACACTCAAGTCCATTCTTCTCACCAATGTCTGATACTGCTACCTACACTCAGCAATGACCGCTGATTTCATATTTAAGTGTGTCATTTCTAAAAGTGCAAAGCTATATTAGTACTGCTGTGTAAATTATTCTTTTGAGATGTGATTGCCAAAAAACAAAAACAAATAAAATCAGGGTGCCACTGAGGGGAGGGCGAACTGCATATGGATGGACACAAGGGGACTTTTTGAGGACACAGTTGCACAACTCTAGAAATAGCTAAAATGGCTGACTTGTACAATTACAATGTGTGAATTTTATGGCCTGTAAATTACACCTTAATACAGCTATTAAATTGTGAAATTGGGATACTAAATTAAGACTAAAACACATATATATATCACACAAAGAACAACAGGCAAATATCATTATTTACTGCACCATTTTCCTTCATGCAGCTTCCTTTCCTCACTCGTTCCTGAAAGGATGATTCATTTTTAAAATAGTCTTTTAATTTATTCAGCAAATAATTTTTGACTGGCTACTATATACCCAGGACTAGTGTAGGCAATTGGAATAGATCAATAAACAAATCAAAAGTCCTGTCCTCACGGAGCTTGGTTGGAGTCTAGCTGGGTTGGGGGGTGGAGATGACAATTCACATAACATAGCAGCAGACGAGGTGGCATGTTAGGAAAGAGGAACCATGGAAAAAAGAAAAAAGGGCAAGGTAAAGAGAGTTGATGGTATGGGATGAGGGTGATGTTGTATTAAATACCAGAGCAGGCCACACTGAGGACTGAGGTTAGAAGTAGGACTAGGAGGTGAGAATTCCCAGGTGGACGGAATAACCATCACCAAGGCCAGCGTGCACCTCACATGTTCCAGAATGGGGGCACGGCTGGATCTGCGGAGAAGGGTCAGTTCAGATCCTGTACAGCCTTGGAGGACGTTGTAAGGACTGTGGCTTTTACCCGGAGTGAAATGGAGAAGCACTGCTGAAGGATGAAACAATCTAACTTAGGTTTTCAAGTCTCACTTGACTGCCGGGTGAGAATAGTCGAAACGGGTCAGAGATGAAAGGAGGGAAGCCACTGAGAAGGGCTGTGCAGGAGGAGAGGACAGTGGCTTAGGGCAGGGAAGCAGCAGTGAATGCAGGAGCCATGGTGAGAAGTGACTGGGTTCTGGATATGTCTTAAAGGTAGTGTTAAACCAGATCTATTGACAGAATTCATGTGGTATGTCAGTGAAAGTCAGAATAACTCCAAGTTTTTCGACCCAAGCAGCTGGAATGATTACGTTTCCAATAACTGAATGGGGGAGGCTGCAGAAAGAAGCAGTTTGGGGGGTAGGAGGACCAAGAGCTCAGTTTTTACACATGTTGGTTTTAAGATATCAGAGTTCCAAGTGAAGATGTCAAATCAGCAGAAGACTGTAAGTGTCCAGAGATGGAGAGAAAAAGTCTAGCGGGAGACAGAAATGTGGGAATCATGGGTCACACAGGTGGTACAGGAAGACATGAAACCCAGGTACTCAAACATTAAGATAACCTGGCATTAACCATAGAAGTTATCCTTGAGGGCCTGCCTACTAGGTGTGGATATCAGTCCTATTTCCCGACCACTCGAGTTTAAAAAGGAACTTACAAATGAATTCGTGCAAGACACTGCCTCCAGTGGGTGGGTCCAGAGCTGCAGTGGGAGAATGGGATGGTGCATGCTACTCCCTACGGCAGAGTGTGTGTGTGTGTGTGTGTGTGTGTGTGTGTGTGTGTGTGTGTGTGTGTGTGTGTTTGTACGCATGTGTGTGTGCGCAGGGGGATGAGTTACACCTGGCTTAAGAAAAAGAGCTAGTAAGTCTAGAAGCCGAAAGATGAAAGAACATCCAGATCTGGTAGAAGGAACAGGGGAAACACTGTGTACTGTAAGACATATCCCCATAATGCCATTTCCCACCATCCTTTCATCAGGAAAACAGTTGGAAAGGGGGGAATTATGTAGATACGTGTGATGTACACAAATTTTCTGACTATGTATCACTGAATATCTACATATGTAGCAAGTTAATGATATTTATATCTGCTTCAAGTTTAATAACAACTTCACAACAGAGGGAAAATAAAATATTGAGGACTTGTAGAAGTATCATAGAAGGCCTTTCAATGCTCAGAATGGAAGCAAAAGCAGCTTCACCCCACAAAGAATGTCATTAAGAGTAAAGAATGTTTATATTTGCTTAAGAAATTTAGAGTTACAACTTCCTGCTTTAAAAAATTAACTTTAAGACAGCTACCATACTATAAGCAACGTCTATACTGCTGCTTTCTTAAAGCTATTTTTAGTTCCTGCTTTTTCTGATGTACTCCAGAAACTCTGCAAAGAAAACTTCTATTCAAAGGCTTAAAGGAATAAAAAAAGAAAAAGCACTGCATTCTTTTAAGTGTTCTCTGTACCGAAAGTCACTTGCAAAGGCAGCACACTGCCACAGGTCTACATTTTTAACAATAAATTCCTTTGCGCAATTTGTCAATTGCTATGTGACTTTGTGTCAGTCTCTCACTCAGAAGCAGAATGGAGTACCAGAAAATGACACATAATGTCTAAAACTACAGATGTGGAAGAGGAACGTACACGAGGAAACAGCCAAGTGGGAGGGTAAGGTTTACCTTTTAAGTTACCGTAAGTGCAGTTACACCTTCTCCCTGCTTCCACTGTGAAGTGAAAAACTAGTCTTTTCCAGAAAAGCTCTCATTCTGAGAACTGTCTTCTCTAAAATATTTGGAGATTCTTTTTTAAGGTTCTTTCACTTTTAAGTCTTTTCCCAACTCTACATCCCATAACAAGTGTTAAAATTATCCAATAGCCTATTGTTACAGAATATACTCTACAAAAGCTGAGGTTTCCCAGGGTTTGGATCCCAGAACTCTGCTACCAGATAATCCTAAAGCTTTCCTTCCATAACTGACTCTTCTGCCAATTCCCAGCTGCGGGCAAATTCGGCTTCTCAGACCAGTTAACTTTCTAACTCTGCCTATGAACACTCTACTGCCAGTAAAGGAACTCTCAGACAGGAAGCAAACAAAGCCCCTATTGAGGGTTGCCTCCTTCAAACAATCAAGATGTCATCACCAAGCAAATATTTAAATCTACTGCAAAACTTCTGAAGACATCTTAGGAACAATAGAGTTTCTATAGATGCATACTATTTGCTCTGGAATAGTGATTTCCAATGGAGGGGACAAAGGACCACATGACCCAAGCAATTTTTTAAAACTGCACATAACCATCCCTCTTCACGTGAGGATTCAGGCAAGCCCGTCTTACAGGTCTAGGTGTAACAGAATGACAGCACCTCTAGGAGTAGGGTGAAAAGCAGCTAGGTAGACTTTTAGTGAAAGGAGGTGATGTAATAGGCCCCATCGCCCACTTACGTCCCACCACAGGACAATCATCTCAGATCGAGAACAAACACTTTGGGAAACAGAGGTTGTTTATGTTTTTATGGCTTTCTGGTGGAAATAATGCCCTGAGTCATGTGAAGTTGTGGCTGCAAAACTGAACAGGGGTCCAGACATTTTCACATTCATGACACAAATACTCAGCCCCCGGGTGGCCACCATATCTGCTCTCCCCTTTGTCTGTTCACCGCAAAAGCTGCAGGACTCTCCTGCTTGCAAAGATACCCACCACTACTCACAAATTCCTGCCAGGTTCACGTCAGCAGCTGGTGGTGTCAAAGTCACCATTTGTACTGCTCTGAAGTCCCTCCATTACTTTATATCCCTTCTATTTTCTCTGTTGTCTTCCTACCTACACTTGCATTCAGAAGCTGGTTACAGCACTAACATTGCCTGTGTAATCAGCCCAGGATATAGGAAGTAGAGATTGAACTGTAACCAGTCCCAGAATACTTGTCATGCCACTCTACT
The DNA here is from genome assembly GCF_048773025.1 of Camelus bactrianus. Taxonomy (NCBI): domain Eukaryota; kingdom Metazoa; phylum Chordata; class Mammalia; order Artiodactyla; family Camelidae; genus Camelus; species Camelus bactrianus. The sequence goes on along the minus strand of NC_133557.1, from coordinate 47,231,054 downwards.
TTCCCCAAAAAAATCATCTGGCATCCCTCATCTCACCCAAAGAACCACCGCATTACTTAGAGGTTGAAAATGTAGAGGGCTTCCTCTACTGGGAAACACTGGCTTGTGGTAGAGTTGTGATTTCAGTTTTTGCAACTAGTTACAGGCAAAAAGACATGTTCCACAAATTTTCTTCAAGCGTTTTGAATTTAAACTTTTATTAGATACAGAGCCAGCAGACTAACTGTAATCTATGAACATATGGTCATATTACCAAATAATGTTCATGTCTGCCTTACAGACATGTAAGAACTTGAATTACACCTGCATCCTGTAGGCCTTTAGAATTGGATGTGAAGCATCCTGTGAGATAAAAAAACCTCCTATCCAGTCACAGGACACCTTACATACAACATCACACTAATGCCAATGAATACATTAGTATAGTCCATGTATGGTTAGGTTACATCTCCAATTTCTCAGAGCTAGAAAGCAGATGTCTAGAAAACTGGAAAAGCCCAATTACCAAAACAGCTCAAAAGTTAAAGCAGACTCCTGCAACTCCCAGAGCGGAGGGCGGAGGGGGCATTGCCCACCACCCTGTCCTCCCCCAGGACGTGGCATGTGGGGAAGCAGGCAGGAGTAGGTGGCTGGGACTCGGAGGCTGAGAAGTGATGAAAGCAAGAGTGGAACTGCTCTGGTCCTAGAACAACAGAGCTGTAAAATGCTCGGCTTCAGTTCAACACTCTCCCTCTCCCACTTTCCCTCCCACCAACGTGACAAACAGAACACAGTCAGGCACTTTCTGCCCATGACGGCGACTACTAGCAGGAAAGGGACCAGGATAAAAACATGTCCTATAAAAGATCAGTCTGATTTTAAAGACTGTGTTATAAACAATGAACAGCACTGTCAGAGTGGGACACTTGTGAGGCGCTCAAATAGGGAGAAGGAGGTTGAGGATCCATTTCCAGCACTTCCATGTCTTTTATCACTCCTATTTCTGACCTTTCCTTTGCCACTTTTTGTAGCACTGCCATCACTGGCAGGTAAAGGTGCAGCAATGTGACTTGGCAGTTTGGCTGATGGGGCTACATTTCCCAGCACTGGAATGAAAAGGCAATGGAAGAGGATCAGCTGGAAGATGTGAACTGCGGTCCTGGCCTGTGCCAAACACTAACCAGGTGACCCTGGGTTAGGCTCCTAGTCTCTCTAGGCTTCCGGCTGTTTATTTATAAAAGAAGGTTTTGTCATTCCACAAATATATCCAATATGAAATGTAACGTGAAAGTCAAACATAATGACATCTCACCTGCTTGCCTCAGGGAACTGTACAAGCACTGAACACTATGTGAATGTAAACAAAGAGTTAAGAAAACTGTTGAGGTAAAGCAATCAACTGAACATGGAGATAAAGTTTTATGGATTTTCTTGGCTTTCTTTTTTAATTGCAACACTGAATTAATAGTTATTAGCTATACTCCACACCACCACCCCTGCAAATAAATAAAGAAGGTAAGCACTGCCTGGATGCCTGCTATTGCCCGATGCTAAGCAGGGTGAGGGGTATAAAGGAGGCTGAACAAGGGAGTCTTCTCCAGTTATGAGCTAAGTGAGGAGACACATTGGAAACCACCTGGGAATGGTACCAAGTCAGTACTCAAAGCCAAGATTACAGGCTACCGATCATAAACAGTGCAGGAATACAAAGAGGAGCTAGAAGTATTTGGAGTAAATAGGGAAGACTCTATGAAGGGGATGGGGCTCCAACTAGTTCTCAGGGCAATTCTAAGCTGTTTTAACTGAGGACTAGATAGAAAAATGCTGGTGACTCCTGGTTTTTAATAAGGCACAGGTTACCCTAGGAGGCTAACTCACATAATGGTTGGAACACATAAGGTAATGCCAAAATGATGGAGGGGCGAAACTACCTGACTGAGATCAGGTTGTGGTAAGTCTTTGACTTGACTCTAGATGTTGGAGGGTCAAAACTGTAGGTTGACTGAAAGGGGGGGGAGAATATCCAAAAATTCAACAGAAGGAAAAATTCATATATCAGGAATGAAAGCTCTTCATCAGAGTATCAGCAATCAGAATAGACCCTTAAAACCGAAAACATACAGTTCCAGAAGCTGACAAAATGTTGTGGGTGATGAGAGAAATATAAATCAAAGACCATTCCCACCCTTTGGGTATTCAAGACCAGAAGAATGATTATCCCACTGAATAAGTGGAGACGCTGCAAGAAAAAAGATTATGAAATCAACTTTAGACATGTTGAATCTGACATATGAGCTAAGAGTAGGTGTTCTCTAAGAAGCTCAAAATTCAAAACTGGGGCACAGATCTAGAGTACAGGCTTAAGGTGCAGATGGACAAGACATGATAAATCTCCTAAAAGAAAACATAGGCAAAACATTATCTGACATAAATCTTAGCAGCATTCTCCTAGGGCAATCTACCCAGGCAATGGAAATAACAGAAAAAAATAAACAAATGGGACGTAATTAAACTCATAAGTTTCTTCACAGCAAAGGCAACCATATGTAAAACTAAACAACAACCTACGACTGGGAGAAAATATTTGCAAATGATACGACTAACAAAGGCTTAATTTTCAGAATATATAAACAGCTCATACAACTTAATAACAAAAAAACAAACAACTCAATCCAAAAATAGGCAGAAGACTTAAACAAACATTTCTCCAATGAAGACACAAATGGCCAAGAGGCACATGAAAAAATGCTCAATATCACTAATAAACAGAGAAATGCAAATCAAAACTACAATGAGGTATCAGCTCACACCAGTCAGAATGGCCATCGCTCAGAATTTCATGAATGATAAATGCTAGAAAGGCTGTAGAAGGAAGGGAACCCTCTTACACTTCTGGTGGGAATCCAGTTTGGTGTAGTCATTATTGAAAGCAAGGAAATCCCTCAAAAAACTAAAAGTAGACTTACCCTATGACCCAGCAATCCCACTTCTGGGTATATAACTGGAAGGAACTCCAATGTGAAAAGATACATGCACCCCAGTATCCATAGCACCACTGTATACAATAGCCGAGACCTGGAGCAAGCTAATGAATGGATAAAGGCAACAGATGACTGGATAAAGAAGTTGTGGTACATTTATACACTGGAATAATACTCTACCATGAAAAGGACAAAATAAAACCATTTGCAGCAACATGGATGGAGCTAGAGATCGTCATTCTAAGTGAAAACAGCCAGAAACAGAAAAATACCAAATCATACCACTCATATGTGCAATCAAAAAAAAGAGAGAAAAAGACACTGTGAACTCATCTACAAAACAGAAACAGACTTGCAGACTTAGTAAACAATCTTAAGGTTACCAGGGAAAGGGGATGGGAAGGGATAAATTTGGGAGTTTGAGATTTACAAATTTTAGCCACTATATATAAAAATAGATTTTAAATAAAGTTTCTTCTTTATAGCACAGAAAACTATGTTCATTATTCAGCAATAACCTATAATGAAAAAGCCGATACAGCCACCAACTGAGGAAGCAAGAGAAGAGAGGAGAGTAAGTTATGCTGGGCTAGAGCCCACTTCTAAAATCCTTGTTAGCCACTGAGGCTGCCCCGAGTACACTAAGCCCTCCTCCCAGGGACAGGCTGACATGACATGCGTCCTGCAAACCTGGCGCAGCAGAGGCCGTCCCCAGGTCTGGCCCTGGGGGAGATGGGAGCAAGTCCACCTGCTCCCCCGGGGCAGCAGCCCTCCCCGCAGCCCCCGCCTCCTGACTGCACCGCGCCTGCCTCTCAGGAACGCACTGACTTGAAAACAAGTTATCCACGAATCTGAGGCAGCGGCAGGGAGATGGGCAGCGACCTGGCAAGCTGGTCGATTTGCCCCCATCTCCCGCACGGCCTGTCCAGGGCTCGGCCTCTGCTGCTCCAGGCACGGTCTCCAGGTCTGTCTGCTCCTGGGAGGAGGGTGCGGTGTGGTCGAAGGCAGTAGCCGGTTATGGGGTCTGCCCATGGGAGCCCGTGGTTTTGCTACAAACTCCCCAGCGCATGGCCTGAGCTTGGCCTCTGATGCCCCAGGTTCGTGGAACTCAGGTTACAGGTCAGCCTGCTCCTGGAAGGCGGGTGCTGTGCTGTCAGGGAATGGCGGCAGCTGCGATGGCGGGATTGGGGCTGCCTTGTGAGAGCGCAGGGGTTGCGACCATTTCCCGCTGCTGCTGCAGCCATCCCAGCACACTTATCGCACCACGCCCACCTCCCAGGAGCAGACTGACCTGTAACCTGAGTCCCACGAACCTGGGGCTTTAGAGGCCGCCCCCAAGCTCAGGCGGCAGGGAATATGGGAGCAAATCCAGGGGCTCTCATGGGGCAGCCCCCATTCCATCCGAGGCCCCGCGACCGCACCGCACCCGCCTCCCAGGAGCAGGCCATGGTCTGTGGGCCAGTCGGAGATGCTCCGAAGCCGTCCGGCGCCCTCCCACCTCCCGGGGCTGTACCTGCTCTCCTAAACCCGGGTATAAGCGGCGGCAAAAACACGGGGTTCAGGAACTACTAATAGCGGGGTTACCACGAACCACAGAGGCGGCTGGGACCCGCCTCAAAGTTCTAATGGGACGCGCGGCCTGGACCTCACCTCCGCACCCCTCCCTGTGCTCCTCCCCAGCTGCACAGCCCAGGCATCACCCGCCGGCTCCCCGAGCAGCTCGCCCCCACCAGCGCCCCCTTAACTGCCCGGCAGCGGCAGCTGAGCCGAGGGCAAGTGGCGGCCCAGACCCCAGGCCATGTTCCTCTTCCAGGAGCTGGTCCAGGAGCAACCGGCTTCTGCCAGCTTCCACGCATTCTGGGCAGGTTCCGGAGTCCGCGCGTCTGTCCGTCTGTGCTTGCGCGCCCCTCCTCTTCCCGCCTGCAGCGTAAACTGCTCAGGTGGGTCTCCTGCTTTACCGGACCTGGCCACTGGGGCCAGAAGGAGCCAGGTGGGGCCCTTCCTGCTCGTCCCGCTGGGTCTCCATCCCCAGAGCCTTCACCCCGCCAGTGACTGGGTCCTGGCGCTGAACTAGAACCACGACTGCCCTGGGCCAGGCCACACCCCGCCAGCCCCACTTCCCCTGCTCACATTCCCCTCCCTGTTACTACCCTACCACCTCTGGCCAGGCCCAATCTCCCACCAGAAATTGAAGACAGGGCTCCTTCTCCTCACACCGAGGTCCCTGCCCTGACCCTCCATCCTGCTAGGTCCTAACCTATGGCCCATACACCCAGAAGCTTACCCCTCATGCCTCACCACAGGACCCCCAAAATCCTGAAATTGTCACCCTCACCTCTCAGCCAGTTCAGTTCCACACTGAGCGGGCCCCACACCCCACAACCTGTACCCCCTCACCATGGGATCCCCTTCACTCTGAGCGCACCACTACCCTGAGCTCACTCCCTCACCCCTCACCCTGTGGTTGGGGTGGGGAAATCCAGGCTCCAGTAATGATGACTACTGCCACCAGTGGGGGATCCAGCCTAGTGTGCACCTTCATAGTTAATGTCTGAGGCTACAGGGCGAGGCAGTCTGGGCTGAAGGCGGTTCCAATTCCCGCCCTGCCACCCTGATCCCTGCACCCTGTGCCTCAACTGACCCGATGGGTCAGGGTGATCCCAGGCTGCCAGCCACTGGCCTGTGGGACTTGGGTGGTTGATGGTCCTGATGGTGATCTGGACCCCTATGGCGGAGGCACTGGGCCCGCGGACCTTTGGGGTGGGGGAGTTCAGAGGGTGCACTTGAGCCCAGGGGTAGACAGCAGATGGTGGGCTGTGTGCATGGCGCTGTGTGCGTGGCCTGGGCTCAGCCCAGGTGGGTGCAGGTATCTTGTTCATTCACACCAGGCCAGAGGGAAGAGGGACGGGAGATTTAAAGCATCAAAGTTAGGAAGCCAAGGCTGGAGAGCAAAGTAGGAAGGTGCACTGGACAGGCCACCATGGAGCCCGCGGCGACGCTGGTCCCTTGAATCAGGGGAGACTGGCAGTTGACTGGCCAATGAGACATCCCCTGCTGTGGTATAGTTTACAGGCAATTGAAGGGATTTTGACAGGTAATTTTAATCCAATAATTGTCATTTTCTCTGCGGGAGATCAGGTCCAAAGTCATGGTGAATCTGGCAGGGATCCTGCCTGAACTCCAGCCTGGGACAGTGGAGGACCCACCCAGGAAGCATCCTCTTAGCTCTCACCAAAAGGCACTGTAATAGAGAAGAACAAATCTGACTCCATATTGGATCTGTTCCTTTTCCTTTAAACCTCTGCCCTGTATTCTAGGCTTAGTCTTGCTAGCTCTGCACCTTTTGTAAAGCAATGTTGCCTTTAGCCTGAAATATGCATGAGAGCCTATTCTCAAGGCTCTGACCTTTAAGGATATTAACACTTTTGCCCTCCTATAAAGATAACAAGTTGCAGAATAGAAAATAACCTTTGTTTTCTTCGAGGTTTTACAGGGATACCATGATCTGACCCACATGGACAGCTGCAAAGGATTCCAAGAACAAAGAAATCCTACACAAAGAAGTTTGCAACAACTAACCACAGCCCCTCCCCTTATTAGTAGAAAAGGAGCCTGAAGTCTGACTTGGAGAAGATGGTTCTCCAAGATATTAGTCTGCCATTGTCTTGGTCTGCAGCTGTCTACGTGGACCAGGTCATAGTGCCTCTGTAAAACCTCTAACAAGACAAAAGTTATTTTCTATTCTGCAACTTGTTGTCTTTATATCAGCGCAAAAGTTTTAATATCCTTAAAGATCAGAGCCTTGAGAATAGGCTCTCATGCATATTTCAGGCTAAAGGCAACATTGTTTTACAAAAGGTGCAGAGCTAGTAAGACTAAGCCTAGAAAAGAGGGCACAGGTTTAAAGCCAAAAGAACAGATCTTCTATGGAGTCAGATTTTTTTATTTTCTAGTATAGTATATTCTATTTTTGCTTTCAGTTTATAAGAAAAAAGTTTAGCCTTTTCCCATTTTAAATTGTGCAATTTTAAGGAGCATTAAGTGCGTTCACAGTGCTGTGAGACCAACACCACTTGTTTCAGACTATTTCCTTCCTCAAAGTAAAAGCTTGTATACAAAGCACAACCCACATCCTATCTCCCCCAGCCCATGACAAGCCCTAATACCCTTTCTCTCTCTATGTCTTTACCTATCCTGGAGGTTCCCTATCAATGAAATCATATAAAAGGTGGTTTTATTTTTTTTTTTTGTCTGCCCACATATCTTAAGTAGGGACGGGTGAATTTTTTGTTTGTTTGTTTTTGTTTGTGAATTAGCATTTTTGTATTTTGAGAGGAAAATCCAGATGGATTAAAGATGAGACGTACCAAGTGAAGCCCTTTAAGTAACTCTGTGCATGATCTCGGGGTAGGCACTGTTGTTCTAAGTGTGAAACCAGAGCCAGAAGGGTGATGCTTAGCTCTTCTTGTGGCAAAATAAAACCAAACAAAAGCAGAAAACAAAGGCCAAGAAAGACAGCTGGAAAGACAAACCACAGCCTGGAAAAAGCGTTCCTCATGACCCAAGGTCGGAGAAAATCTTCACATCCCTGTGGTCCAAAAACCTCTTGAAGCCCAGTGTTCTGAAAAGAAACAAAACTCACACAGGCAGTTCCAATGAGAGGCAGTGCAGGTGGCCAGTGTCTGCTAGAGATGCTCGACACAGGTGAGGACACAGGCAGACGGACAGACTGCAGAGACAGAATTGGCCACCATCACACTGGCAGGTCTTTAGCCCGGTGACAACCAGCCCTGGTGACAACGTGAGCAGGCAGAGGCCCCAGGAGTTCCCCTGGAGGGAAAAGCAAATGGACGCTCCTCTCTGGCAGAACAAGCTGCAGGATACATCAAAGTGCCACAGGTGCATCCCTTCCTTTGCAGTGCTGATCTTTAGAGAAGATCCCACCAATGTTGTTGCACAATTTTCAAAGATAATTTTTCTTCAGTACATGAATTCAAAATAATCAATATGTCATCAAGGGATTTTCAGAAGTGACCTGCCCTGGGCCCGAAAAATACACACACATAAATGCACACATATACACATAAATATATACACACATACATACAGGAAAAGAGACAGACAGACTGAAACACAGAGAAGCAGGGGGAGACAAAGAAATAGAGAGAGAGACAAGACAGAGAGAGAGGCACTGAGAGACAGAGACAGAGAAAAGGAACACTGGAGCTGGGAATGAGTGGAACTCACGCACATTTTCACGTCAGTCTACATGTCAGAACCTGGTCCCAAAGTCCAACCACCCTCCAGGGGAGTGTGTAGGGGTCACACAAGGGCATGGGAACAGAAGGCAAAAAATAGGAAGCCATTGTGGGGCAGCCCACTCCAGAGGCCGAAATGGGACACTGGGCCTGTATGTCAACATGACGGAATGACCTAGGAGGTTGTATGCCAGAGTAGATGATGTCAGAGTTGTATTTAATTTCAGTCTCACGACTGGGAGCTTGGAAGCAAGCAGCAAGGAAAGTGAATTTCTCCAGACCTCAGGGCAGACCCAGGCCTGTGTGGAATGTGCTCTGCGCTCCGCCAACCCTCTGTTTGGTCCTTCCTTTGCTGAGCGTGTGCACAAGCTCCCTGTGATACCAGCCCATGGGTGTGACAGATGCAGTAGGTGTTTCTAGGTCTATAGACAAGATGGCTTCTCCAGGAAGCAGGGGCCAGAATGATCCCCACTGTGCCGATGTGGGATTGGGAAGACCTTGAGAGGCACGTGGCTTGTCCAGGGTGACAGCACTGCTGAGTGGGGGGAGCCAGGTTTCAACCCAGCTGTGTCCTCAGAGCTGCGGCGCTGGCTGCATCCAGGCCTCCCCAGGGATATGGGGGGGCTGAGTTGGTGTCACTGTGTGTGGACATGGCATGGAGTGAGAAATGAGAGATCGGCAGCCCAGAAAGGCCCTTGGGGAGCTTTGTGTCAGGAGGAAGCTTGGGTAAGTGGGCCCCAGGTAGTGACATCACTTCCCTGGCAATAGAGCCCAACAGAACTTGGAACCGAAGTCACCAGGCACCCACTCTGTAGAGAAGTCACTACTCAGCTCACTTGGTTGGAGACAGAGGCATGTTCTGCTGCATCCCAATACCCCGAGGCCGCAGCACACGGAAGGCCTGCAGCGAGGGGCTGTACCAACGCTGCCGGCACTGGGTCAGGTCTCACCCAAGGCGCCTCTGGCCTTCTGGCCAGAGAGACACAGAGGTAACACAGGGAGGCGCAGGGCAGGCCCGCCCAGGCCGGGCCACCACTCAGATCCCACCCAGGTAGCCCCACGGCACCTTCCTGGCTGGTGGAGGTGGGCAGTCATGTTGGGGATGGGTTTCTGCCTCAAGTAAGAGCATGTCAGAGGCCTGGGGGGCCGGTCACATCCACAGCCCAGGTCAAAGCTGGCTGGCTGGGATGTGGAGAGCCAGGGAAGGGCCCTGCTTCCCGAGGTGGAGCCCATGCTCTCTGGGTATGGCTTTTCCCTCCCGGTTGAGCTGAACAAGGTCCCGGTCTGATCTGGCAGCAGAGGGTCGAGTGGACAGAAGCAAGAGTTTTCCTGGCCGGGCAGGGCTCTGAGACTTCCAGGCCGGGTCAGCTGCTGGTCACTGTCATTGCAGAGCCAGATACCACATACTGAACAGAAGCTGATGAATAAGAACACCAACACCCCCTGCCAAAGTGAAGGGCTGGTGTGCCACTCTTCTGAGGGCCAGCACAGGCTCCAGGTGGGTCTGGATATGGAGGGATCCCCACCACCATGGCCCAGAAATCAGCGGGGCAGGCCTCCGACCCAGACATCACCGAGGGCTCTCCCCAGGGACCTGCCCGGGGCTGACGGACAGCTCAGCACTCCCAGCTCTGACCTGGAGCACCGTGCCCACCTAGCTGCAAGTCAGGTGGAGGAACAGGAGCCCCTGAATCAGAGCCCAAAGGTCAGAAAGGCAGGGCTGGTGCATGTGTGTAGGTGAGGGAGGGGAGAGGGCTGTGTCACACAGGGAGGTGTCCCCAGAGGCTACTGTTGAGACCAGAGCAAAGAATGGCCTCAGACCATCTGTCTGGAAAAATTCAGTCACAGAATAATCCTGTGGGCACTTTCTGTGTGGGAGCTGTCTGGAAAGCTCTGGGAAGGTTTCTGTCCTTGAAGAGGCACATGGAAAGGGAGGCAGGTGGGTAAATTTTTCCTCTCTCACAGCATGAGCTCTTCCACAAGACGTAAAACTCTCTCCACATCCAATAGTTACAGAGGAGGCAGGGACAAGGGAAGATGTCAGAGACCAAAAAAAGGATGATCTGGATCCAGCAGGAGAACCCGAGCTCCCTCCTGCCGCTCCTGCAGCTCCTCCTGACTCTGCATCTGCACCTAGACTGCTGGGCAACGGAGAACCAGTTCAGGCATCACCACCCCCTGAGGCAGAGCCCCCTTTGCACCCACCCACACCTTCTTCTCCAAGATCTTCTCCAAAATCCCACCGTCTGTCCCCTCCCCCCCCAAACTTGAAGTCCCTTTTGCTGGAGATGTTTTTGTTTGGTTTTATTTAGTTTCCATTATTTGTTTCACATCATTTATGGCATCCTTTATTTCTCTTTTTAGAGTTTCATTAATAAAATATAGACTTTTCAACTTTTAAATTGTGCAATTCAGGAGCATTAGGGGCATTCACAATGTTGTGCGACCATCACTACCATCCAGTTTCACGCTATTTCTTTCCTCAAAATGAAACCCTGGATCCAGAGCACGCACTCCCCTCCCTCCTCACCCAGCCCCTGACAACCCCAAGTCCTCTTTCTCTCTGCATGTCTTTACCTCGCCTGGGTGTTTCCTGTCAATGAAACTTTAAAAAAGTTGTGTTTTTTTTTTTTTTTTTTTTTTTTTTTTGTCCCTGCCCACATGTTTTAAGCTGGGGCTGGTGATTTTTTTTTTTTGTTTTCACTTGAAACAGCATTTTTATTATTTTAAGGGGATATCCAGGGGGATTAAAGATGTGATGTACAAAATGAAGCCCTTTTAGTAACTCTGTGCATAATCTTAGGTTAGATACTGCTCTTCCCCCTGTGACACCACAGCCAGAAGACAGAAGGGAGATGCATAGCTCTTCCTGTGGCAAAAAAAACCAAGCAAATCAAAAAAATTAGCAAAAGCCCAGAAAAACTGCTTGAAAGACAAACCACAACCTGTAAAATGCATTCCTCAATACGCAAGGTTGGAGAAAGGTTTCCCATCCCTGTGGTCCAAAATCCTTTCGAAACCCAGTGTTCTAAATAGAAACAGAACAGACATGGGCAGTTCCAATGAGAGGCAATGCAGGTGGCCAGTGTGTGTTAGAGATGCTTGACCTCTCAGGTGAGAACACAGGCAGTCGGAAACACTGCAGAGACACTGCCGGTCACCATCACACTGGCAGGTCTTTAGTCAGGTGACAACCAGCCCTGGTGACAATGTAAGTAGGCAGAGGCTCCAGCAGATCCCCTGGAGGGAAGAGTGAAGGGACGCTCCTCTTCAGGAGAATAGCGTTGAGGACGCATCAAAGGGCCACAGATGCACCTCTTCCCCAGAAGTTCTGATCCTTAGAGATCATCCCACTAACATTCTTACACACCTATTCAAAGGTGCCTTTTCAAGGGTGTTCATCACAGCACTAGTTGAAACAGTCGGAATTAAAGCAACAATAATGTTGATGGAGAGGGGATGGGGTCCATTCATTCTGGTTCATGTGGATGAATGAATGCTGTGCAGTTGGAAAAGTGGGTGCCTGGTCTCAACCCAATGTCAAGGGAAGCCTCAGGGTGGAATTATGCAGACCCACTGTCTGCATCCAGGGTCCCATCTGCATTACCACATATGTGTGAAATCAATATAGATGTAAATTGATCTGATTGTGAGTGTGTGAGAGACAGAGATGGAAAGTCATACTGAGAGACACAGAGACTGAGACATAAGAACCAAATCACTCATGACAGTCACCTCTGTGGGTGGGAATTACAAATCTCTTCTCTTTTAGGCAATATTTCAATTTTTTGTAATGTGTCTGTATTACTCTACTAATTCTAAAAGGATTAAAATCCTATGTTAATGTGACCTATTCATTACTTATCTATGGAGTAATTAAAGTACATTAATCCTATTTTTAAAAGAATTTAAAGCCTTCTCAGGACTCAGTTCCTTGTCAGCTCCATGGCAGCAGAGGTTCTCCAGGAGGTCGTGTCTCTTCTGAATCAGCATCCAATAGAGGTGAAGAAGAAGTACCAGACTTGGACACTTAAGACTACAATAGAATAGAGATTCTGTTGAGAGAAATTAAGACCTACATTCACAGAGAATAATCCCATATTCATGGAGCAGAAGGCTTCCTTCTACTAAGATGACAATTGTCCATGAATAGATCTAAGGATTCAAACAATGCCTACTCAAATACCAGGTGGTGTCTTGCAGGAATTGGCAACCAACCTAAAATTCACGTGGAAAATCCAGGGGCTCAGAATACATGAGTGAATCTTGAAAAAGAAGAACAAAGTTCCAGGAATGGAAAGTCAGATGGAACCCACGGTTAATACAAAAGCATTTTAAGCTGAAGATACCTGAAATTCAACAGGTGTAAAAGAAAACCGGTCATGGAAGCCAATTCTCTCCTCTCCCTTTGCCCTATTAAGTTAGGTTGATATAAAAGCCTTTAACTTTCACCATTTAACGTGGTAGTTACTTTTCTGGTTAGCTCCTGCGTGTATATAAAAAACCGTTTCTCTCGTTCATCTCCTCTTTACTTCTGTGGGCTCTTTGGGAGGGACTCTGAATGATGGGGACCTGCTCTTTTCTCACCTTCTTTAGTGACATCTTCTGTCCATGGTGAAGTGCTTAAAAAAAAGAAAAGTCTCATTTGTTTTGGGTCAGGTTTGGAACATGTATACCTTTGGAGACCCCCTGGAGGAACAAGGGGGTACAATACTGCTGGGAGAATTTACTAGTTGTCTTGTCCAAATGCCTAACAAGACGCTATTTGCAAGGTTTATTTATTTTTTTTAAAGATTCTTACCCTAAAACAAATACCCTATCTAAACCTCTTGGATGATCAAATAAAAAGCAAAAAGAAGAATCATGTCTGGCCTAAGAACACTTCCTTAACAAAACGGAAGGACAGAATCAGATTCAGAGCAAAAATTAAAATCCATTTATACCCTCAACCCTCCCACTCTTTTGTACACTGTCCTCATGTAATCTGCCAGATGTCACCCTGGAGAAGGCCTTTTGCCCGGAACTCGTGCTCACTTTCAGAGCTCGGCCAAACGGAAGGTTGGTCCCCAGGGCCTGAGAGGGGCTATTTGTGAAATCTTCTCTGCTGAGACCCACCGGACTGAAGGGAACTGTGTGCTCTGAGGGACAGAGAGCACACAGAGCCTCTGTGGAGGCATCTCTGAGATCATCCCAAAGGCACACAGCTCTAACTATGGACACGGGAATTTTTGATTGGCATCTTATATGGAAATCCCCTCCTGGATAGAAAGAAGCAGATTCAACATGTTGCAATTGGATGGGCAGGTCGGCCTCTCGAATTGGTCGATGAGGAGGACACGCAATTCTCTGCAGAATTAGGAACAGCCATCACTGCTCTGCTGACTTCATCTACAGAGAAACAGAGACGCGGCTCTAGGGGAAATTCAATACCCACCAACCCTTCTTACTGACGTCAAAGTCCCCATTTTATTCTCCTGTCAGGGCTCTGCAAAAAAATTGTGACTCAGCCCCAAATATCACATACCCATCACCCTGAACCACTCTGTGTCTGTGTCCAACTCGAGCATTAAGGCCTTTGACCGTTACTGTCAAATCGTGTCCCCCTTTCAGCCCGTCTCCCGCCATCATCCCAGCCCACCCTCGGTGTCTCTCTCCAGGTCAGCAGCACTCTTCCCACTGGCTTCCCATCAGCTTACTTTGCCCTGCTTCCATTGTTTATTCCCCATACGTTACCCACAACGGTCTTATTAAAGTATGAATCAGATCAAGTTGTTCCGCTTTGCAAAATACTCTCGTGATTTTCCATTGTATTCAGAAGGATATCCAGAGTCCCTACCGAGGCCCTGTGTGATCTGGTCCCTCACCCGTCTCTGCAGCCTCAGTTCTCACCTTTCTGCTCCAGTCCATCTTCACCGCCCTGATGGTCCCCACCAGGACAGCTCTGTTTGTAACTTCAAGTCTTCTACTTACACTTCTCCTGGCCTGGGAGGCTTTTCTTGTCTGTTACCTACGTGGCTTATTCTTTTGCTTCATTCAGGACTTTGTTCAAATTATTTTACCCTCAGAGAGGACTTATCTGACCACATTATTTAAAATAGCACGCACATGTTTCCTATTCAATCATTTTCTCTCCTATTATGCTTTATGTTTCTTTGTGGCAATTATCGGTACCTGGCAGAACATAATATATTTATTTGCTTACTGGTTTATTGTCTGTCTTTCTTACTAGACCTGTATCCATGGAACCACAAATAACTGTTTTAACCAGTAACTTTCAAACCACCTTTAAATGAATTCTTTTATATGATGAGAATTTCAGAGGCTTCCACGGGTTGCTTAGGGGAAAAAAGAGAAACGACTCAGGTTGAACTAGGTTATTAAGGACCTGGGAGTTGCTTATTTATTTTATACATAGTAGTGTGTATCTGTTAATCCCAAACTCCTTATCTAGCAAAAGACCGAGATGGTTACTATTTTTAAAGGATATTTTTTCTTTTTAAACTTGGGTTGGTTGAGGTCTTTTTTCTTCTTTGTTCTTTCTCTTTTTTTTTAAAGAATTTTTTTATTATTTTTTTACATTGGGGTACTGGAAATTGAACACAGCATGTACTCTACCCTTTGAAATATACCATCCCCTCCAAAGACAATTATTTTTATACTTTGACAATGCCATATTGAATTAAGATTTTTTTGTTCCATTTTCCATTCATAGAGTTTATAACTGAGGGAGAGAGTCAGAGGAAGCCCTGGGCCATCCCTTCCTTCTCAGCTGATTACTACACAGCAGAGGAGCTTGGCTGTCGCCAGACCCAGCTCACCTTTCTGCACTGAGGGTCGACTCAGGCCACCTCTCTAAACAGAGGCGTGTTAGAAGCAGCAGAAAGCCAACTAGCGAGCAACAATGACAAAACTGACCCACCTGCAGTTGGACATCATCTGCTCTGAAACGAACTTCTTAAATCTCTTCTTCCTATTAGTGGATGGTTTTCAAAAATGTTCCCAAGGAGATGAATCTCACTCCATTTTTCTGGATTTCTTGGGCCTTCTATGGCTTTAACTGCAGGCTTGATTTTCTGCAGAACGTCTGCAGGGAAGCCAGGCGGAACACGTGAAAAGACCCTGCAGGCCACAGATGTGGCCCCCGGTTAAAGCATCCTTGTTGTGCAGAGCCTACTTTCATGGGACCATTTTCATGACAGCTGTAATTAGTTCTCATCCAAGTGTCCCACCGAAAATGTTTCTAAATTGAAGGTGGCCTGATGCAGATGAGCAGTGGGGATGTGGAATGCAGATGGCAGACATACTGGAAGAAGAGATGGGAACTTTCTCCAGGCTTCAGTTTGGAAGATTTCTGATTTTTATATGGACATTAAACTTGGTCAGGCTGAAGCGCCATTTGCTCTAAGATGTGGTGATGTACAATTATCCTTACAAATTCTAAAAAATATGTTGAAGCTGGACGTGACAGCCTAGGGGACAGACAGCTTAGAGTGACACCTACGTTCCAGGATGCCTATGATCTCGGGCTCACAAAGAGGAAAAGAATACACATATTTTGCCTGTGTAGTTCTATGTGAAATTATTTTGACCCTTGCCGGATGGTGTAAGATCAGAGATTATGTAGTCTTTCTTACATCGCAAAGACGACAATTCTTCTTGATGAGTCAGCAGACTGTTTCCGATGGCCCAGCGTCTGTGCCAGACATTAGCCATCTAGACAAATACCACACAGCCCCCCATCCCTCAAGGAGATCACAGTGTGTCGTGGAAGAGACAAATTTAAATAGGTTTTCAAAACAATGTGGTAAGAGTCACTTCGCATCATGTGTACTGTATGATTAGAGGGGCTCTTGCACTGCCTGGGGCAGGGTTCTAGAAGGTAGGGAAGGTGTCCGAGAGGAAATGCTTTCTACACTGACATCTGAAGGATTCCAGCAAATCTCTAGACCAGGAGAGTGCGTGGTGGGGATGGGATTCTCGGCAGCTTGCGTGTCTCGTGCAGACGCCTGGTCGTGTCTAAGACACTTTGCACTTAGGGAAGGAAGGTCAGTGAGGCTAGAGGCTGTGGGGAACTAACGGAAGCTGAGGCTGAAAAAAAGCAGCAACTAGGTGATGAGAAGGTGTGACATTAAATCAGGGAGCGTGGACTTCCTCACATACGCAGCGGGGAATTCTTTGGGGTTTTAAGGAGGAGAGTGACACAGATTAGTCATTAAAAGTGAGCAAAGTGGATTGTTCACTCTAAAGAACAGCACTGGGGAGACTAGCAATGGGTGTGAATTAATGCAGTGGGGAGCGAGGAGCAGGGACTTAGTTGAGGGAAATTAAGGAATAGAATTGTAGTACTGATGGGGGTGAGGGAGTGGAAAAGTAAAGGAAAACTCCCAGATGTACGGCACGGAATACAGATGGGATACTGATGCCATTGTTTGAGAAAGTAAACCTAGTTCTGAGCGAGTGTAAATCCAGACATACAGAGCTTGAGATTTTTATGGGCTAATCAAATGGGAATGTCTACTTGTCAATTATAAGTATATTTCTGGGACTGAACTGAGATGTCCATTCTGGAAAAGATTTGACAGTTAATCAGTGGACAGAGAGCAGTTGAAGCCAAGGGAATAAATGCCACCCACTGACAGTTTACCAAAAAAAGGGAAGGAGGGCACTTCTGGTTCAGAAAATATGGCAGACCAGAAACTTGAAGACCCACTCACTAAAGACACATAAAAATGTAGGACACAATGACGCCAATCTTTTCTTGTTTCTTTACAGGCACCTTTATTGTGGTATGATTCCTGTACAGTAAAATACACATATTTCACATGTACTATTCGATGAATTTGATAAATGTCTACACCCAGAATACCATCACCATGATCAAGATAGCTAACATTTCCATCACTCCCCAAGAGGGGCACTTTTCAAATAACCATATTTTTCCCTTTCCATCCCCTTCTCTCCCTGGTAACCATAAGTTTGTTTCTCTATGTCTGTGGGTCTGTTTCTATTTTGTAGTTAAGTTCATTTGTGTCTTTTTTTAGATTCCACATATAAGTGATATCATATGGCATTTTTCTCTTTTTCTGACTTACTTCACTTAGAATGACTGTCTCTATGTCCATCCATGTTGCCGCAAATGACATTATTTTTTTTCATGGCTGACTAGTATTCCATTGTATAAATATACTACTACTTTATCCAGTCAGCTGTCGATGGACATTTGGGTTGTTGCCATGTCCTGGCTATTATACATAGAGCTGCTGTGAGCATTGAGGTGCATGTGACATTTTGAATTAGAGTTTTCTTCTGACATATGCCTGGGAGTGGGAAGGCTGGATCATGAGTTAAGTCCATTTTCAGTTTTTAAAGTAACCTCCACACTGTCTTCTCTAGTGACAGTGCAGCCCATTTTCTGAAAGCAGAGCCATGCTCAGAAAGTAACGGGTATTTCTAGGGGCCAGATATGAAGCACAGTGAGTGTGGACTGCTGACGAATCAGAGGGCAGTCTGGCAGGGCTGGAGAAGAGTGACCGGGAGAGTGTGGTACAGGCAGAATTCAGACCACGTGGGGACCTGACAGGCTGGGATAAGGAGCCTGGACTTCCAGTCATCCCTTGGTAACCATGGGGCACTGGTTCTAGGACTCCCCCCAGACGTCAACATCCATGGATGCTGATGCCTCTTGTATAAAATGACATAGGACTTCCATGGAACTCATGTACATCCTCCCATGTACTTTTTTTATATATATACAAACTTTTTTTTTGAGTTATATTCATTTTACAATGTTGTATCAAATTCCAGCATACAGCACAAGTTTTCACTTATACATGAATATACACATACATTCGTTGTCACATTTTCTTTCGCTGTGTCCTCCTGTGTACTTTATTTAAATCATCTCTAGATTACTCATGGTATCTAATACAACATGAATGCTATGTAAGTAGTTGCCAGTGTATGGCAAATTCAAGTCTTGGTTTTTGAAGCTTTCTGTTTTTCCTGAATATTTTCAATCCACAGTTAGTTAAATCTGCTGGATAGGGAGCCCCTGGATACGCAGAAACCCCAAGCTCCTCCTTCCCACCTCCTAAATTTCCACTGCAAGCACTGAAGGGGTCCAAACATAGAAGAGCGCCATCTACCTGATGGAAACGCTGAGGAATTCCTTCAGCGTATGTAGCGCAGGAGAGAAGGCTTAGGGCCAATTAGTGAGAAAGGAAGGCCTGCCTGGAGAGGAAGGAGGAAGGACCGCAGTGGAAGCCAGCTCGTACCCTTACTGGAACTAGCTGAGAGCAGTGACGGACGCCGAGGAACTGGGGACACGTCGCGTGGGGGGCGATCCTGGCCGCCAGGTGCAGGGGTCACATAGCTGGGACCCAGTTTGCATGATCAAAATAAGAAGGAGGGAGAGGGCCTGCCTCAGCCCCTGGATCCTGACAACGGCCACAGCGCTGTGACCCCAGCTAATGAGGCTCCCCTAGTAAGCCAGAAAAAGGAAAATCTGAGCCAAGACATTGCATATTCTACTGCAGCCACACGGATAACTAGATCTCTAAGCTGACAAAATGTAACCACCAGAAACAGGAATCTTTCCTTTTCTCTTCCTTTGGACCTTTGGACAGGGAGCCACACATCTCTGACGGGAACCACCTTTAATCCAATAGAGAGCTCACTTTTTCAGGAATAAGCATGGAGAAAAAGAGTGGGGTGATCATTTAAAGTGGAAGTCAAAGTGGAAGTCCATCTGAGAACTGTAAAAACATGCTTCTCAATGAATTCGAGTTATGGGAAAAAGAAGGGGGAAGGTTAAGGAAATCTCTATTAATATCCATTCACCATACAAGACTAGCCAGCCATAAAAAGACAGCACCTTAAATTAAGAATTTTTTTTTTTTTTTTTTTTTGGTGATGAAAAACAATGCCTTACTTTAAAACAAGGCTTGGGCTATCAACAACAAGCTGAGAGTTGTTGATGAGGAGAACATAAATCTGCATATATATATGCAAGTTTTCCAAGTCCACCGCTAGAAAAAAATTAGTCAATCATGTGTCCAGTTGATTGGGAAATCCCAATAAGTAAATAACTCAAAAGTGGGAAAGACATGGGATTAAGTAGTGGTAGTGAGCAATGAAATTCAAGTTGTTTATACCTATATTTTCTTTGTTAAGTAACAAACTTAAAGCAACTGTCTAAAAAGTAGTAACTGGAGCACACAAACACACACAAACACACACACACAATTTGGAACAGCAGAGAGGTAAAATATGCTAAATTTCTCATTATTGAGGAACAGGACCTAATAGATTATTTCATTTTTGAGACTCTTATACGAATACTGGTCCAATTGCATATAAAGTTATGAACTTAGAGATGATTTATAAAAATTTACAGTGAATTTTCATTAAGAGGCAATATAGCTTCCAAATCACTGAAGAGAAAATTAACAATAAAAAAATTAATCAATCCAGGTAATATGGAGTACCAGAGACCATATTTACCATCCTAAAATAAACCACAAAATGGATAAAATATATGAAGCAATGATTTTTAAGACACGTGAAAATGATCATTCACTAGGACCTTGTCCTGCCACCTCTATACCAAGGCTGCTAACCCTCCTATGCCATCACCAAGGATGTCCACCAGAAGGCGACATCTCCTTCCCGTGCTCCTCCTGCAGAGCCAGTCCTGAGCAGTCCTTTTCCAGGTTTTGTCAGGCAGCTCCCAGAAGTGCTCTCGTGGGCCTTTGTCCCTTTTAGCCACCAGCAAAGGGATCAAGGATGAGTAGTGAGACTCCTTACTCATCCAAGACCTAGGAAGCTATCTGACTTCTGAGCAGCCCTTCACTCTTGTCTGCTCTCTGGTACACTCCGCCCGGCTTCCCGAGTCTCTGGCTTGGGCAGCCTGCATGCTGGCCACAGCCCATTAGAATCTGTTCCCCCACCAAGAGGCCACGCGTGATCGTTAGCAGGGCTCCAGGCCTCTGGAGCAGCACGGCTTGGACTGTGTCCTGGTCCTGGGCTCGTGAGCTTCATGACCTTGGTTGAGTCAGTTAACATCTCTAAGCTACAGTTTCCTCATCAGTAAAATGAAGACATAATCAATACGGGAAAAAAAAAAAATCAGAATCTGAGGGGGACTAAATTTCTGGTGATTGAAGATTATTTTAATTTTGAATTATGCAGCAAAGGACATCATACAATTTTTACTACTTCAGAATTCTAAAGGACAGCTTCTACTATTAAAACTAATGCATACACATACACATAAACACACGTGCAGACACACTGGTCCACATACATCCCCACGCACACACACACATGGAGTCACGTCCCACACATACACATACCATACACACAACCACACACGTCGTCAGGCGCACACACACATATAACATACAGAACCACATACATCCCCAGGGGCGCGTGCGTGCACACACACACACACAGTCACAGTCATGTACCACATACGTCCCCAGGTGCGAGCATGCGCACACACACGTCATACACACTTTGGCGTTATTCTAAGTCAATTTACAATTGAGGGTCACAGTGTCCATTGTTTTATCCACTCAGAAGATCCTGACTTTGGAGCGTGAAGCAGGATCCCCTCGTCTCTGGAGATGGTCTTTACCTCTTACAGTCTCAGTAGAGCCAACATAACTGCTCGGGATCTTTGGAAGTGCAGGGCCAAAGCATACCTGGGACCTCACATCCTATACATGTAAACATGTGAAGTGCAGTAGGTTCTAAGCTCCTGCCTTTACAAATACACATTCATTATATGGGGGAATGCCAGATTCAAATTTAGAATTCCCAGACACAGGGGAGTCCAGTAAAGAAAGTGAGCGTGTGGGGAGAGCTGATTCCCAGTCTCTGATCACTACTCTAACCCTTTTCTTCCCAATGCTGGGTCCATCCCTCACCACAAGGGGCCTTGGATGTGCACAGGGGGACACTCAGACCTCACGTCCGGCTCTGTTCATACCCTGCATCAAACAGCTGCCCTTTTGCCTCTCTGTGAGTCCTGGGAATGTGAACTCCAGGGAGGGCCAGTGCAGGCACTAGAAATGGGTCAGGGGCTGCTGAGGCAGGGCATTCTGGGTCCTGGGTTTCTAGAGCACGGGATGGAGCCAATGACCGTGTCCCCTTGGCCCTGCTGACTCCACCCCATGGAGGGCATGGCCAGAGGAAGTGTCAGGGCCAGAGGGACCCTCTGAAGTGCAGGACCCAGGGCAGCGGGGCCCCTCGCCGAGGTCTAAGGGCAGAAGCCCTAAGGAAAGTTCTGAGGAGACTGTAAGGTATCTTCATTCCCATTAATTAAAAAAAAAATTAAAGCTTACCACAGGCATGGTTGGAAAGGGTTTTGTTAGAACAAGGGAAGGCACTTGCCAAGGTCTGGCCATAGAGGGCTGGTGGGTTTGCCAGGTTGATGAGGAACCAAGAGGCCGTTAGTCTCCACTGGGTCTAAACACCTCCTGAATTCCTCCGGGTGACACCGAAATGCAGTGAGACACGGAACCCTCTTAAGTTGTTAAAATCTTCATGGTGAGCCATTCAACTCTCTCCTCATTCTTGGCTACGAAAGCACGATAAACACAGGCCAGAAACGCATCAGCCTGTTGGTTGGTTCACTATCCGTCTGGCGCCCCCTCTTGTAGGAGACTTTATCACATCACCCAGGGCTGACCCTGCTCAGGATTACAGCTGATTTTCCGCAGGTGGCATCACTTGCTGGTGACACGAAGGAGGCATGTTAGCCACCTCCCAAACACCGAATCTCCTCCTGGGAGGCGCCTGCAGAACCCCAGTCCAGCCTCTGCACCACGATGCTCCTTAGTGCCACTCACGTCTTGCTGCCCTGGCCTCTAGCTCTGGCCAGAACCTAGCTGGATTGTCGATAAATGTCACCCATACAACAAGTCTAAGCTTGGGGTACAGATGTGACCATGGTTCTTATTTTCTTCCCATTGATGGATTGATCTTTGGTTAATCGTGTTGGGAGGAAGGCCAGTACCGCCCTCTTGAGGCCTCCCGGAGCCGCCTCTGTCTGTAACTGTCCTAGCGCCCCAGGGGATCGGGTCTG
This sequence comes from Camelus bactrianus, assembly GCF_048773025.1. Taxonomy (NCBI): domain Eukaryota; kingdom Metazoa; phylum Chordata; class Mammalia; order Artiodactyla; family Camelidae; genus Camelus; species Camelus bactrianus. The sequence goes on along the minus strand of NC_133557.1, from coordinate 47,208,747 downwards.
AATCCTGGCACTCAGACACGATGACAGCTGGAGAGACAGGAATCCACTCCTGCTGTGGCTTCGGCTGAGGCCCGATGTGGCCATAAAAACGGATGCCACAGGCCCTGACGTCACTTCACTCGCTGCAGGGATGCTCCCACACTGCCCCGTTCCCCCCCCGAGACCGAGGGCTTTCTGCTTGTTCCCGAAGGCCCCACCCCCGAGGGGGCACTGGGTCCAGTGGAGCGTCCAGCCTGGTTCCCCGCCAGCCCTTAGGGCTTTCATGGGGCCTGGAACATCAACTACCCTCCAATTATGGGCCCGTTTGTCCTTTCCAGCCAACAGACCTAGGTCATAAGCACTTTAACCCACCTGAGGGTGTTTTCCTCACTTCAGGGGCAGTGAGGACGGGGCTTCTTCACACTCCAAGTGCCCCAGGTCTGGATGCAGACAGCCTGGCTCTCCCCCCAGTCCTGCAGGTCCCGGCCACACCTGCTGCTGGTCACAGTCTGTGCTGTGTTCTCTTCCAGGACAAGAGGTGCACTCTGACCCCTCCCCATCCCCACCAGCAGTGGCAGAGGCGGCGGACAGGCAGGTGAGCTGGGGCCTGACACTGTGCCAGCAGATCAGTGCCCCAGAGGCCGCTGGTGACTAGAGGGACCACGGGGCAGAAGGCAGCATGGGATGGGAGGAGGAGGAATGTTCAGGACAAGGAGATGAAAGGGGGAACAGATAGCACTGTGAGGACCTCGACCATGAAAGGGAAGAGAAATACAGTGATATCTGGAGCGGTGTCGGCTTTAAAAGCGGCGGGACTTTTTATTTAATTTTATAAATTACCATTACATATAGTGAAATATGTTTATTTGATTAAAGATTATGTGCCATGTCATATAGCAGGATATAGTATGTTATTATTTATTAAATAATACATAATAGTAGATATACTAGCATTTTATGTAGTTTATTTATTATCAGATAGTATATAATACATATGTAGGTATTTATATACACAATATATAATTCATGCATCTTTATATATGTAACACATAACAATGTAGGATTATGATTATTATATTTTATAACAAGATTACATAACAACAATGATGTAATATTACCCATTGTATGTCTTGGTTCATGACACATTCTCATCTTAGATGCCTGTCAGATGTATTTATGTATTAAAATTAATATTATAAGAAACAGTTGTGAACCTATCACCCAGCATCAGAACAGGACTACTGACAATGACATACTGTGTCCTATCCTGCTCTTGGCCTCTTCTCAAAGGTAGTAATCAGCATCCTGAATTCTGGATTACACTTGCCTTAGTGTTACTTTCACATGCACAACATTTAAGATCAGTTAAAACAAATGAACTGCAGGTACATGCAACGAAATGGATGAATCACACACTCTAAGTTAAATTGAAAAAGTAAGCCATAGAAGGTAGCCAATATTGTGCTATGCTTTTAACTGTGTATATATATGTCAACTAAACTCACTAAATTAAGAACAACTACAGCTAGAGTCCAGGTGGGAGAGGGACAGATAGGTGAGGTGAGCAGATTTGCTGCAGGTGAGAGAGTTCCTTTCCAGTAAAATGTCATTCTCTCTGAAGCAGGAGGCAAGGCCATCTGCTGGGAGTCAGAGAAGAGACAGAGGGAAGCTTCGAGGTGTGCAGAGAGCAGAGAATGTTGACACCACTGAGTGATAAGTGGGGAAATGTGCTCACTAGAGAAATCCTGGAGGATCGCCTGGCAGTGGCAACATGGTAGACATTGATTTGTAGTGTTAGAAATCTGTGCTGGGAGAGCCTGCTGCCTGCAGGCTCAGAACAAGTAGAGCTGGGTGAAACGAGATGGAAGTCGTCCTGGTGAGGAACTGAAAAGATCAAGGGTCAAGGGAGTTTTGTTTGTCATAAAGAGAGTGCTGACTTTGGATGCAGAGCTGGAAGGTGGGGAAGTGGAAGTAAGAGGAACGTGGACAGGCAGGAAAGCAGAGGAGTCAGTGCATGATGCCCCAGTGAGGGTGAAGGAGGGCCAGGGAGGTTGGTGGAGAAGCAGCTGGATGGCTAGAGGTGGGCACTTAAAGGAGAGAGGCTGGACCTGGGGTGGAGACATGCGCGGGTATGAGCCCGGGGGTAGGGTGAATGGGGGATGGCTGGCTCAGGCTGATGGAGAAGAAGACCGTACAATGACCATACTGGGTGGTGGAGGGAGAATGAACTTTGACGTCTTGATGGTAGGAGGTGAGGCAATACAGAGCTGGTGGTCCAGCTGCTCCTTACTGAGGCAGATGATCAGGGAGGCCAGGGTGGCAGGCACTGCTAGGAATGGATCTGGGTTTTCCAGGTGCTCCCAAGAGAGGAGGAGCAATCACCTGATGGTGGAAAGTGAGCACAAGGAGGACAACCCAGGCTCCTGATCAAACGGGGGTTGTGAAGGGGGCAAATGTCAACTCCAGAGATGGTGGACCAGGAAGCAGGGACCATGGGTGAAGTGAGGGGACACTCAGAGAAGAGAGGGAGAAGAGCCTTCAGGGTGTAGGGGGAAGAGAGGCCCCAGGACAAAGGAACAGAGAGGCACAGTGATGAGTATGGTGTGGCTCTATGGTGACACTTCGGGGTTGGCTGGATCTTTGTCTTGAGGGCTTAGGTTGGGGGGACTACTGGCCTCATGAGGACTCCCCTCTCAGCAGCCTGGACAGACTATCCAGCTCCTGAGAGCTGTGTGGCCACCACTGTTCCCGGAGGGGCTCTGCCTCCATCTTCTATCAGACTTTCCTGCCCAGCCCCCGACTGCCAGTGAGGGAGCCTGGGCCCCACAGCTGTTTGCCATGGAGGGACACAGGCTCCTTGGAGAAGCAGGCTGATCATACTTTTCTTCATAACCCACGGCCTAGCAAAGCGCCAGCCCATGCATGGGCCATGCAGAGGCTCGGATATTTACTAAACTAACTCAAAGCAGTAGAATAGCAGAGCTGGAGGAAGTGACCACTGAGCTCAAAGAGTTCACTGCCCACACCCCCATACTACAGATGAGGAAACAGACCAAGCGGTGAAGCAGCCTTGGCCAAAGTCACGCTGCTCTTAAATGCTGGCCTGTGTCGGGCATGCCAAGTGATGAGCTGCAGTGAAGGGGCTGAGAGGGGGCTCTGGGGTCAGACAGCTTGGGTTCAAGTCCCAGCTCTGCTATTTACTAGCTGTGTGATTAATGACTGTCCTTTCTGTAAAGTGCCACCTCATTGGGTTGTCGTGAACACAGAGTTCCTGGAACAGCAGGACAGTAAGTGTTTGCTGTTGCTTTGGTTACTATTATTATCACCAAGTGAACCCTGAAATAAAGAACAAAGACAGCAAGAATTTTTATTTTAAAGGATATTAAAATCCGATGATGAATGTATGATTTAATCTATTCAAGATTGCATTTGACCCTTATTAACAACTACACAATGGATGACTTTTGAGGAAATGTTGCTTCATGTCTTAAATTCTCACTAACGACACTGGCTATTCAACAGGAAGCAGTTTTTTTTCCAGGAAGAGGGACAAAAGGTTAACAATATCTCGGTACCTCTCGGTTCCCAGTGAGTTGGTTGTGACCTGTCAACCCAAATTTGGGGAAGTGCCCGCTCCTCCAGCGTTCGCTGCACTGCCCCGCGGCCTCCAGGGGGCGTTGTACCCCCACACGAATCCAGTCTCTTGGTTCATATCTTTGCTTCAGATCTCTCAAGGACTGCCCATGCCCCAGGGCCCCATCTGCCCCGCCAGGCTCCCCTGCTGTACTCCAGGACACCATCCTCGGTCTCACCCATCCTCTGTTCCTACGCCCGTCCCACTACTCTTCACTTTGTCCTTCAAGTGTGGGCTCCTGTGGCTCGCCACCCAGCAGGGGTCTCGCCGTCCTCCACCTCGGGTAACTGCATCGTCCTGCACCGTGCCTAGCGAACCCGTGTGGAGGCAGTAAGAATACAGAACAACAGGTGCTCAGAGGGGCTGCCTTTCCCACTGCAGGGACCCTGGAGAGCTTTCTCCAGGCTGGTTATTCACAGGCACTGAAGCTGTGGAATCTCGACCTCACCAATTTAAAGGGCATCATCACTAATTACAAAAGCAATCATTTTTTTAGTAGCAAAAGGAGAAAAGACCTTGTGCCCCGCACCTCCAACTTTCTTCCTCCACCTTCAGAGGTGATTCTCACTCTCTGGGCAAGGATAGAAAGCCACATGCAGAATATTATTTTTCAATGTTTTTTTCCCACTCTGAAGATTGCTTTCCCAGAACCAATGAAGGCTAGGATGGTTTGGCTTCCCTGGACTGAGGATTCAGAGGCGCAGGGGGGAGGGGGTGGGGAGATAACTCAGCATTATTGAATCAAATAGAGACATTAAAAGGTTCTACTCTAAACAGAAAGTAAGCAGGATGCTAAAGAAATGGGAAAACCATAGTTGGAAATGCAATAACGAGTTATAAGAGAATAAACATGAAGATATAAAAAAGAAAATGTACATCAAAATACAAAAAGGTGGGAATGGGAGACGGTAGCAAGAAAAGATAGATTTTTTTCTCTTTCTTTTTTTTCTCATTATTCTTAGGATGTGTTGGAACCTACGTGATTATCAGTCTAAAGGAAATAGATATAGTAATGGGTTGATATACTTGAAAAATAAGGTAACCACAAATCGAAAGCATACAATAGAGTCACAAAAAAAAAAAAAGCAAAAAGAAACAAACTCAAAATGGCTTAAAGACTTAAACATTAGACAAGTTGTTATAAACCTCTCAGAAGAAAACATAGGCAAAACATTATTTGACATACATCTCAGCAATGTTTTCCTAGGGCAATCCAGCCAAGCAACAGAAAGAAAAGCCAAAATACACAAATGGGACCTAATTAAACCTATCAGCTTTTTCACAGCAATAGAAACCATAAGCAAAACAAAAAGACAACTTATGGAATGGGAGAAAATATTTGCAAAAGATGAGACTGAACATGGCTTAACTTCTAGACTATATGAATAGTTCATACAACTTAATAAGAAAAAAAATAAACATCCAAATCCAAAAATGGGCAGAACAAATAGACAAGCAATTGTCCAATGAAAATATACAAAGGGCCAATAGGCATATGAAAGAAAGGCTCAATATCGCTAATTATCAGAGAAATGCATATCAAAACTACAATAAATTGTCATCTCACACTAGTCAGAATGGCCACCATTCAAAAATCCACAAACCATAAATGCTGGAGAGGCTGTGGAGAAAAGGGAACCCTCCTACATTTTTGGTGGGAATGTAATTTGGTGCAGCCACTGTGGAAAACACTATGGAGATCCCTCAAAAGACTAAAAAAGACTTATCATTTGACCCAGCAATCCCACTCCTGGGCATATATCCAGAGGGAACCTTAATTTCAAAATATACCTGCACCCCAATGTTCACAGCAGCATTGTTTAAAATGGCCAAGACTTAGAAGCAACCTAAACGCCCACTGACAGATGACTGGATAAAGATGTATTATTTAGATATAAAAATATTGCTCAGTCATAACAAAGAAGGAAATAATGCCATTTACAGCAACATGGATGGACCTGAAGATTATCACACTAAAGTGAAATAACTCAGACAGAGAAAGACAATTATCATATGATATCATTTATATGTGGAATTTTTAAAAATGATACAAATGAACTTATTTACAAAACAAAAACAGACTCACAGTCTTAGAAAACAAACTTAGGAGTTTGGGATTAACAATTACAAACTACTATATGTAAAATAGATAAAAAAACAAGGATTCACTGTAGAACACAGGGGAAAATATTCAGTATCTTGCAACCTATAATGGAAAAGAACCTGAAAAAGAATAGACTATGTATATGTACAACTGAACCACTATGCTGTATACCTGAAATTAACAAAACAGCTGTATATCTGAAACTAACAAAACATTGTAAATCAACCACATTTCAATAAAAAAATAGATAAGCTCTAAATACCTTTATTCAAAGAAAATCTTCAACATTTACCTCTTACAAAAAGTAAAATGGGAAGCTTAAGCAGGACCAAATTATACTGAATGAGAGGTTACATACCTTCTCCAGCAAGTGGCCCATTCTACAGACACATCGTGTTTTCCTTCAGATAAGAATGGCCCTTACTGCCCAGGGAGCGAGTCCTGCTGGGACAAGGCCTCTGTGGCAGTGGCCTACTTGTCACAGCTCCATCTCACCAGAAGGCCAGGGTTTTCAGAGGGGAGGGATCACAGAGCTCATACACTTCAGATCTATTTCCTGAGAAAAACTATGGAAAGACCAAATTCATCTGCAGTGCGGGAAACATGAACAGGGCCCCTAAGCAGACTGACAAGCCCGAAGCAAGATGGCCCGATGTTCACATCGGAACCAGAACAACAACTTTCTGGCCCTAGTTAAACGATCACCTTCTCACCTGCAATGAACTGTTCGTACTCAGTGTCAGGGATGTTTCTGTTGAGACTTGAGGGATCAAAAAAGTCAGACCAGGGAATCCGGACCTGGTGGATGTCCAGACTCTGCCAATGGTAGAGGCGGCCCCAAGGGGGTAGCACCAGCACCGACTCTTCCATTTTCAGCAGGGTCTTCAGGAGGAAGGCGATGTGGATACAGATGCCCCTACGGAGGCTGAAGCCCTCTGGAGGGTTGACGTCACACAGAAGGTATCTGGCAGGGAGCAAAGGAGAGCGGGTCTTCAGGGCCAGGCCTCTGCACAGGAATCCTGGCTTAGATAGAACAGATACAACGGGAATCCCTGCACAGCCCATGGCCTAGACTCAAGACACGTTCAGCAGCTTCTGGTTTGTATAGTGGAGGCACTGCCCACCCATCTCCATGTGGCCAATTACTTCAAGTCCGGGAGCACATACAGAAGTCATCTTGGCATCTGTCTAACAACGCTAAGCACCTGATTAGTACCTTAGCACCCGTTCTCCAGGGGCTCTCAAGATTCTTGTTCTACAGACCCCTGTACACTCTTAATTACTGAGGACTCCAAAAGGCTGCTGTTTATGTGGGTTAAATCTATCAATAGTTCCTGTGTCAGAAGTTAAATAAGAACTTAAAAAAATGATTATGAGTTCACTTAAAAATAATAACAACCTACTACATGTTACCATTAATACTCTTAAGCAAAAAATAAGTATATATTTCTAAACAAAAATCATTAATGAGAAGAATAGCAGTGATTTTAATTTCTGCAAATCTCTTTTGGACTGGTGAGAGCTGAATTTTATCTGCCTCTACATTCCCTGTTTTCTGATATCACAGACCAAGTTTTCCCTGGAAAACCCCACAGGAAACTCGGGAGTGCAAGAGTGTGCAGAAGGCAGGTGACATACCGGCGTTTCTACAAAAATAGTCTTGCATCTCAGGGGCCTCGGACACACTTTGATAACTGCTGCGCTACCCTAGGCGAGACTCTCCTACACAAGAGCCAGGCAAGTGTCCTGGCTTCTTTAATGAGTTACCGCAGCCACACACCTCCCTTCCCTGTGTTAATGTTTCCCACAACCTCCATTACTGCAGATGAGGATGTAATCCTCAACTGGGGCCCCTAATCCCAGAAGACTGCCAACCTTGAGAGGGAGGGCCCATCTACAATCCCTACACCCCGCACAGTCTATTTTGAGTCAAGCCCTAAATAACTGCTAATCGGCACTGACCCTTGTCTTACTCCTGAGGTTTATCGAAGGAGCCAACATCTGGATGGAACTGAAATTTCCCTGCAGATAAACAAGGCTGATAAACCACCCCATTCCAACATCTGATTCTGGGGCTCTTCAAAACCCTGGTAAGGCCCCGCTTCATAAAAGAGGGGTCCTCCGCCTGCCCTTCCTGGGGGATTCTGGGAGGCCGCGGCCACGCAGGGCTACCCGGACTCGCGGTCCCAGTCCCCGCGCCCGAGGGGGAGGAAAGCCCGAGGCTGTACCCCAGCCCTGTCCCCCCCGCCCCAACCCGCTCCCCGGCACCACAGCCCCTGCCCGGCCGCCAACCCAACCCGGATCCGACCCCGGTCCATGTCGGCTGGCCCCGCCAACGGCGCGGACGTACGTTTACCGTCTGTGGGACGCCGCCCCAGATAGGATGTCGGCCGCCGACTGACCAGGCCAGAACTAGTCACAAAGCCGAGCAAGCCGCCATCCCCAGCAGCAAGCACCGCCATGGTCCAGGGCAGCTGCACACTTCCGGAGCCCGCTGCCCGCCCCAGAAGCGCAGGCCGGCCCGCGCGGAGCGCGGCGCCTGTAGCCATGGCAACGCCGCGGGGTCCTCCCCTAGCGCTTGCGTCTGCGTCCTCCCGAGGCTAGACATGCGAAGGCAGAAATTGCGGAGCCAATGGGAGCCAGGGGGCGGCCAGGACGGGGGCTGGGGGGAGGCTTATGGGACAGCTGGGCGGGGAAGGGGCGTGCGGGGCCGCGAAGACGTCCTCACCTGCAGGTGGCGCCGGCCGGAGTCTGGGGCTGTGCTGCCACCAGTGGGCGGGGCAGCGGGGCGGGGTCACCATCACGTGTCCATGTGCGGGGCTCAGCCTGGGCTCCGCGGCCTCCGCTTGCACCGGACGTGGACCCGGGCTGCCGGTGGGCAAGATAGAGGACTGAGCCCAGGCACGCACGGCTGGCCAGGTAGGGCACCTGAAGTGCAGATCCGCCAGGCCCGCTGCCAGCCTTGAATTCGCGCTGCTGGGCAGTTTCCAAGAAGACAGTGTCTGTCCCAAGAGGGGAGGTAGGGCAGGGGTGCCAGATGCCGGGTTGGGTGTGGTCTCACAGGAGAGCCACGGTGAGAGGGCGCAGAGCTGCCCCTGTGTTGGTGGGGCTAGGAATTTGGGGTATGAGTTGGGGATGGTGTGTGCCATGTTCTGTGATCTCCCCAAGAACTCTAACCCCCAAGCAAGGGACCCTGCTCCCCCCACCCTTCACTGCATTCCCTGCCTTCCCCAGCAACACCGTCCCTGCCCCCGGAGTGTCCCATGACCTCTCCCCACACCGGGCACTGTCCCTGTTACAGGTACAGAGCTCCTGGTTGTTCCAGCCCGAGGGTGGGGACTGTATCTGACCAGTTAGGATGCCTGGAGCCTTTGTATGAAGCCTCAGACCATAATGCAGGCATGCACAGAGGCCCCTCAAACAGGATTCCGTGCATGGCCCTCCCCACCACGCACCCACAGCGCAGCTGCCACAGCGGACTAAGCCTGCCGGAGGACCGCTGGTCCCCCTCCTCCTGTCCCTGATCAAGAGTGCACCGCCCACACTGCTGGATATTTAGGGGGCCTTAGAAGAGCAGCTGGTATTTTCATGGGCAAATATTTGCTCTTTTGGGAAGATTTGAGTGCAAAGGGATGTAGGGTATGCTTTTTCTGTTGCCCTGGAGCTGGTGACTAGGATGCAAACTTAAGTCAAAGTTTTTAGAAAGAGCCGCAAAATATCTAACCCAAAGATCACTGTTCCCCAACAAAGGCTTTTCCAGCACAAACTGCCTTTATTTTGAATCTGGGTGAAGAAACCAGCTGAGAAATCTGGGTAAATCTTCCTGGGTGTAACCATGCCGTTTATGCTGAATGAAAAAGCGGCTCTCCACATGCTAACATCTTAGAACTGAATGTGTGTCGAAGCCTTCATACATGTAGCGTGTTGGGAACAACGTTTCATGGTGAGGGGAACTATATAACTTACATGTGTATGGGGAAGCCCTCACTCCAACAGGCTTTTCCTGCGCAAACTGCCTTTATTTCGAAATTGGCTCTTGCTGAGAAATGTTGGTAAGCGTTCCTAGGTGAAACCATGCCCATTATGCTGGATGAAAGAGCGGCTCTACACCTGTTCACATCTCAGAAATGAATGTGTGTTGAAGCCGTCATTCATGTAGCGTGTTGGGGACACAGAGTTTCGTGGTGAGAACTATGTAAATTACATGTCTATGATGAAGCACTCGCTCGAACTGGGTATTCCAGTGCATACTGCCTTTATTTTGAAACTGGCTTCTCCAAAGTCCTGTGGTCTCCACTGGTCTGTCTCCAAGCCCAGGGCCAGCATGGTGACTCTGCTCCCCCTGTCTATTCTGGGAGGTCTAGGTGTCCTCCATGGCCCTTCCACCATTGTTTCTTTTGAAAACACCCCGCAGATGAAATGGGCCTGAGAACAGGAGAGCAGGATGCCAGCAGCCACTGCCCAGTGTGTGGCTCCTGGGAGGGGCATCTCCTCTCTGTGGGCTCTGATCTCCCCTCCCCTCTCCCCCACCACCACCCCTCTCCTCCTGCATTTCCTGATTTATCCCTGGATAATGGTCCATACCAGGAATGACCTGGGAGAGGTTTTATGAGTTTTTAAGGGAAAAAAAAAAAAACGAAATCTTTAGACAAATTACTGAAAGTAACTTCAAGCTTTCCCAGGAAAGTCCCATTTCCAATGTTTAAGGCTAGTTGACAGGGTGTCAAGTTGCCTAACCACTCACATCTGAGCAAGTGCTAACTCTCCCTCCAGCTGCCCGCAGCATCCACCTGTGCCAACATGGCCACAAGAGGGCAAGAAAGCTCTTTCCCCATGCCAGCGCCAGCGTGGTTTTAGAGGCAGTGGAGGCTGAGAGAAAGGGCGCCGCCCTGAGGATTGGGGGCCTCCAGCCACAGCCAGAGGAACTGGGGGTTTTCAGAGCTGGCCCAGCATGGAAACCAGGCAAGGCCGCCTGACCCAAGTGTTCCCTGCCCAGAGAGCCCCATGAACTGCCCTGGGCCCCACTCCCCATTTGGGCCCCCTGCAAAACGGTACCACACCTAAGAAGGCAGAAGGACAGCCCTTTGGCATAGAGTCCCTGCAGGTGTGTCCTGTGAGACCTGTGGCCACATATCTTCCTTGTCTCTCCAGGTCACTGAAGGGTCTGTGCTGGGCACCTTGGTGGTCAGGGACATGGGAACAACTCTAAACTCTGAAGGATAGAGAGACTCTTCCTGGAAGCAAGGATTCCAGGGAGATGCCTTGCCCAGAACTGGAGGACTGTGTCCTGGGTAGATCCCTGGGAGGCAATGAGGGGCTGTGTGGTCCTCTTCAGAGAAGGGAGCAGGTGTGCTTTCCGGGGGTGGGGTCCTGATTTGTCCCATCATATCCTTGTGTAAGACTCATTAACAAACACCTCCCAGTCCGCCTAGGGGTGCCCCAGTGTTGTGGGTAGAGGAGGAGAGAGAAGGGTGCAGACCTATGGTCCCCTGACACACACAGGGAGCCAAGGGTCAGTGGGAACATCTTGGGAGTCTATTACAGGTGTGGAGGATGAACACTAAGAACATGCCAAGTCATGCAATAAAGTGACCCGTGACCACGAGACACAGGTGGCAATAGAACAGAGGAGGGAGATAGAAATTTTGACCCAGGCTCTGAGAAACTTGAGAGGGGCTGGAGGGTCCCAGGAGCCCTCAGGAACAGCTCTTCTAGGGGCACAGATATCCCAATACACACATTTCTCATGGATGCTTTTTCGGGTGCAGAGTGAGTTACCAGGATCCTGAACTTAGTATGGAATCCCACCCCCTTTTTCATCACGGTTCCTGGCAATAAATTGCTGTCATTTGTCCCTGAACATGCACAGGGGAGCTGACTGCTGTGGGGGTCACTGCAGGACTAGAATCTTCTGGTGTGGACTCTGTGACCACAGAAACCCAAGGGGATTTCTTAACGGGAGCACCTGGTGATCATGCCTGCAAGGACCACCCTCATTGGATGGCCAAGGAGCCCGTCGTACCCAGGTCACCAAGTAATGAAGTTGTGAGGCTGCCTGGGGTATCCTGGGGGCAAGTAGATTTCTGTGGTCAGCACGTGGGCCCAGCACTGCGGGATGGTCTGCACAAAGAGGGGCCTGCCCTCCTGATGATGGCTTCTAACACCTGCAGGGTATCTGCTCCCAGGGCTCCTGAAGGTCCATACTGACAGTGTCCTGCCAGGCATGTGGGGTCACCTCCCCCTGATGCCGAGGCAGACATCTCCCCCTTGAGGCCCAGGGGACACCTGGCTCAGGTCCCACCTGTGTGCCCTGGACATCCAGAGCCCCAGAGCTCTGGCACAGCCTGGGATGCGGTCATGTTGGGGCAGGGAAAGCCCAGGGAATGGGCTCATTCGGGGGCAGAGGCCACTCTGCAGGGATGTTGGACCTGGAAGTGATGCGGTGCTTCAGAACTCCCCTGGGCTGGGTTTCCAAGCTGTGGGATAGAAGGGCGTCTCCTTCCTGCGGTGCAGTGGGGGGAACTAGATACATTGTCAATGTCAGCCCTGAAAATTGAGGCTGCGCTACATCCTTTCCTGGAAAGAAAAATCAGGCCCCTTCAGTCCAGGTGACTCAGAAAGTCATTAAGCAATGTTCGGGGTCACCAGTTTAGGCTTTGAATTAGAGCTGAGTGTCTCAGGAGGCCAGATCCCTGTCCGTGGCTCCAGGAGTAGTCTTTGTGCTGGGTGACAGGATCCTCACAAACACCTGTGTCTTTGTGGGACACTCCTCTCTGACCAGCTGGGAGGCAGGGTGCAGTTGTGGGAAATCGTGTTTCCATGAGCAGAGGGCCACCAAGTGGTGGGGGCACAGGAGACAGTGAGAATGAGTCCCACAGAATTTCTGGAATCAAAAAACTGGCAAATGTGAAAAAGTGAATAATTTGTTTTATTGAACAGGCTGCTTATGTACGTTTGGAGGGCCAGGATCAAGGACTCTGCATCCCTCCAGGACAATAGCCTCAAGAGAAGAACGGACAGAGAAGGAGGAGATCTGTGGTTTCTCCCAGGAATGAGGCAGAACAGGGACTTCTGCAGATTTGCAGGAAGTCCCCGACCACTGAGCACAGGGTTACAACCCCACGTGACCCCTGTCGTGTTTGGCTTGGGCTCTGGGTCTGGCCTGATCATGTATTCTTCCAGCTGAGTTCCAGAAACTCAGAGGGTGGAATTAGAGGGGCTGCATTTGGAACCTAGTGAGGAGGTGGGGGCCCTTTATATTGAGTCCCTTCAGCCTAATCACCGTAGCTGAAGCCCAACACCCCCCAGGCCCCCAGGGTGGCCGTGGAGGGAGAGTAAGCCTGGCAGGTGACCTACTGGTCCCACTACTGTGTCCCTCCCTTGTCTTCATTCCCTTTCACTCCGGAAGGTGTGATTGTCTCGTGTCATGGTGGCCACCGCAGTGTCCCTCCCAGCAATCTCTCTTCTCCATCAGGTGGGTTTCCTACCCCCACTCAGCCTTCTCTCTGCATGGATGCTGAAGGACCAGGCCCACCTGAAGTTCTGAGCTTGACCAGTAAGGTGGAAAGAAAGAAACCAATGGAAACAAAGAAGCAAGTGATTGTGGCAAAGCTCCCCACCACAGAGAAGCTGCCCTGAGTGGAAGGGAGGGAGTGGGCATGCCCATTTCTTTCCTGTCTCCCAGTGCTTAGTTTTCTTTTGCAGACCTGCATGGCTACAACAAAATGATCTGCAAAACTGAAAATATTTACTCTCTCGCTTTTACAGAAAAGGCTGGCCAACCTCCGGTCCCGGTACCAGGCAAGTGATTGGAGTTCCTTTCCAGTTTGGAAACATCTGGGCAGGCCCAGGTTTGCAAAAGTATTTAAGAGTATTTACAGAGTTATGCTACTAAAATATTTTACGGCTGTATATACTTCTGAGATGTGGTTGTGCTATGTAATTCTGAGGTGGGATTTTCTCAAACTGTTTCTCACTTGTTATACCAGACATTCCTAAATTCCAAGGGGAACTGCTTATTAAGGAATCCATGGAATTTAGGAAAAGGATACAGATCTCATTTCCTTTTAAGCATCTATGTACCTCCATCATGGCAGTATTGGTTATGTGTTATTGATAGGGGAACTTAATAGTAACCAGATTAATAGAGAATAGGGGATTTTAGGTACACAGGTTCATCTTTTCAAACTTTTTTGTAATGTTTGCAGTTTAAGATGACCATTCCTGAGAAACAGGCAGCCTCTTAGAATGAAATAGCATTTCCACTGAACCATACTTAATTTTTATTTCGTAGACAGCAGGAAGGGTAATCACACATCACACATTTGGGGAAGTCAAAGAGAAAATGTAACTTACTGGGAGCGCACTCCCCCGTTTGCCCCTGCTCTTTTCACTGTCCCATTCTCCCTGGAAGGCTCTTTCTTATCTTCTGCTCATGGCTCCAGTAACTCTGTCTTCCTCCTCGTTCCTCAGCTGGTAAGGTTACTTTTCTACTTTGAACAAGCAAACAAGCCAACAGAAGAGAAATTTCACAAGCAACTCCCAGCACATCCGCTCGCCTTCTGATGTCTGTGACCTCACTCTCGGTGCCCCATGTCTTATTACAGGTGACATCGAAAGCCAGTTCCTCCAAAAGTCCCCAGGGTCCCATCCCTCCCATCTTCTCTGGGTTGTCACTCCCAAAACCAACCTCTCTTTCACTACCTCACATATTTTGTTCTCCTGCTAGTTGGCTCCTATCAGTATATAAATGTCCATCCTCTTAAAAGAAACAAACAGCACTCCTTGACCCTAAAATCACCCCCACAAATTGCCACCCTGTGTCTCTGCAGCAAATCTTTAAGGAGTTGTTTAAACTCACTGTCTGCTTCTTCTCTTGAGCCATCTCCTTTTACACCCACTCTGGCTTTTCCCCTGACCCCTCGCTCTATGGAAACTGCTCTGTCAAGGCCATCAGTGACCCCACGTTGCGAAATATAGTGGTCAATTTTCAGTCCTCATCATGCGTGGCCCCTCGGCAGCATTTGACCCAGATCTTCCATCCCTCCTCCCCCGTGTTCCTGCTTCACTCAACCTCCCACCAATCGCTCTGTCTGCTTTCTGCTTTTGGTCTACTGGCTGGTCCTTTGCAAATGTCTCCTCTTTTTTCCAAACATATACTGTGGGTGTGCCCTTGAGTTGGTTCCTGGGCCTCTCCTCTCTCTCTCTGCTATTCCTTTGGTGGAAGCAACCCAGCCGTGGAAATTGGCATGCCATCAACTTCTCGATTTCTCCAAAACTCCCTGATTTGCCCTTTCCATCTGGACCTTTATCCCTGAGACTCACATTCTTTTTGTTTCATTCATCTTGCTTTCACATTCATACAAATATTCTACTATGTAATTACTTTTCCAAATTTTGAATCAGTACATATATATCATGTAAAATGCTCAAATCTGTATTATTTCCACTAAGATGCTTATTCTAACTTAGAACATTTCTGCATTTCTGTATTTATGTGAATAAAGTGAATAGTATTTCTACAAGCCTCATAGTTAAACAGTGTGTTTGGGGATATTATGTAACATGGAATAATGATACATCAACATAGTCCTTTTTCATTTATTTTTATGTAACACCGAGATGAGGTTTTTTCATTGAAGACTGGTTTTATTGAAATTTTACCTACGTTATGGACAGTCACTTTATGTGAAAGCCCTCATTTCTCCCCTTTTCTGATATATTTCCCATTTGGCTATATATAACATATAACTTGGCATGAAATAAAATTCCAAATTGTTTCACATAACACAATTAATACATTTAAATTATAATTTTTAAATGTTAAAAAAAAAGACTCCTCTACATATTAGGCATTTCTGTGGCAATATGTAATACACCCCTTAGCTATGACATTGAAGAACTGAGCTGATGCCAGCCCCTTTCTACCTGCTCAGCCCCACCTTGTCCCATCCCCTGTGGATGGAGAGGACATCCCTCCCATTGTCCAGGACAAGATGTTGGAACCATGTCCTTTCTCTCTCTTTCTCTTACACACACAGACAGCAAATCCAGCTTGTTAGAAAATTCTGGGTATTCTGTCTTCATGAACCACCAGCTCCCTGCTCCCCACCCTCCTAAGAGCCACCTTCAGCCCTTCCTGGACACCAATAGCCTCCTGTTTGATCTTTGCTTTCCTACAATCTCTCATTCACACAGAGTCAGAGGGAGCTTATAAAAGCATATATTGAGGGGGTGGGTGTAGCTCAGTGGTAGTGCACATGCTTAGCATGCATGAGATCCTGGGTTCAATCCCCAGCACCTTCACTAAAATAAATAAATTACCTCTCCCAAAAAAACCCAAACACAAAAGCATAAGTTGGACTACATCACCCCTCCCCTCAAAACTCACTAAACGGGTCGCCATTTCATTAGGAGCCAAAGTCGTCACAAAGGCCTCAGGACCCTGCATGCTCTGCCTCTCTGCCCACACTCTCCCCCTCACTCTGGGGGCCTCTGGGTCTGGCTCTTCCTTCTTCCTCCGAATCTATTCTGCTTCAAGTTCACTACACCGTGAGATCTGCCAGGATTGCCTTGTTCCCTCCTGCCTGCCTCCCACCCCACCGTCATCACCCGAGTTTGCTCATATCACTATATTTTTAATTTTTCCAAGCTCTTGCTAACCACAACATGCTGCCTGTTTCCTCTGCTGAAACTCTGAGCCCGCAGTGATGGGGATTCATGTCTATTTTGTTGACTGATAAAGCCCGAAAGCCTTGGGAACGGGTCTAGTTAGGAGATTCCCGTAAGTAGTAGGAGCTTATACACATTTGCTAAATGAATGTAGAGGCCCTGGTCCAGTCCGATGGAGCCCTTCTGTGTCCTGCTCAAAGAATAACTCTCCTTTCCACCTGAGAGGGGGTGACAAATTCCTTGGTGATCAAAGGCAAGATTTTTTGCTTTATGCTGTTAACCTTAGGTGGGGAGACTGGGGGATCTTCATATATATTTTTAAATTTGGTTCACTCTGCAGTTTGTCTTCGGTCTCTGTATAATTTTGAGAAACTCTTTATGAGTGATCATTCTTCCATCAGATTGAATAGGGTCCAGGGTGAAGGACCAAGCCTGTCCCATCGGCCATCCTGTGTGTCATGTCCTGGGACCCAGTGGATGCTCAGCACATAGTGAACTGACAGGAGTGATTGAAGAGATGGGAGCATCTCCTTATTGTGGTGGCTGCTCTCTGTCCGATGCCTTGAGATTTGGGGAAGGGTTTACAAGTGCGGAGGGGAGAGGTCAGGTCCTCTGTGCTCTTCCTGAGTGCCCTGGCCTTACCCATTCCCCCAGCCCCCTCTGGGCAGCCAAGCCGAGGAGCTGGGCCACTGGTTTGTGCTGATCAATAATCCACCTTCACCCCAAGTCTGGCGGGTAGGTACACCTGGTTGTAGACTCTGGAGTCAGGTCCTTGGAACAATTCCTCACCAAACTATGTTTTGGACCTTTTATTTTTCTCTATAACCTCCAGCTGAAGAAAAAGTTTGTCTTAGACACATGAAAGGTGAGGACACCTACTGTCCCCTCGGAACCCAGGTGGAGCGGGGAGTCTGCTGTTTGTACAGCCGGTGGGGTGGTGTTGCTTTGGGCATCCCTGTGCCTGAATTCCTGCAGTACACTCGGTGGTAATGACGGGTGTGCCTGGCAGGGAGGGAAGCGGGTCGGGAGACTGCACAGCTGGGGAAACGTTAACCTGGGGTGAGCGGGAGCCTGCTGATGCATGGCATCTCGGTGCAGGGAACTCTCCACGCTCAGAGGGGTTCCCATTCCTGCAGGGGCCCTTTGATCAGGGTGTTGGCTGTCAGGGGACCGCAGGGGTCCCAGTGAGGATTAAGGGGCCTTCAGGCAACGGGAAGTGAGGGGTCCAGCGGCACTTAAATTAACTGCGCACCCAAACCCAGTCCCCACCTCTTTCAGCCTGTTTCCTAATCTGCAACACTGGAATGATGTTAACCATCACGCGGGGTGGTTGATGGGCTGGGACAGACTAGACAGGAGCTGGAATTCCTCTGTCCCTGATTGTTTTCCTTCTTTCTGACTACTTGCTCTCACATGCTCAGTCTCTCTGTCTCTCTCTCTCTTTCATTTCTAACTTTCTCTCATGCTCTGATTTCATTTGATTTCCAACCACCGCCCCTCCCCCTCGCCAATCCCCAGATAAGTGAACTTGATTTCTGTGTGTCACTTCCAAATTCCCAGGAAAGATGCTCTGTCTCCCTCTGGATCTGTTGTCCAACCCATCAGTTGTGGCCAGAGGAGCGAGTCCCTCTGGGACCAGAGGAGGGTCTCTGCCCAGCCCCCTAGCCACCACTGTGGGGGCACATAGCTCTCCGAGGATGAGGTACTGTCTGTAACCTTGTGTCAGTCAGTATGAATTTATGTCTCCTCTTGCCCCACCTTCATCCTCCTAAACAAAGATGAAAATTAAACACTCCTGGGACTTGTGTCATGGAACACTCAGGGTGAGGGCTAAGGGGGCTGGAATCTCTGCTGCATTTAAGGGGCTACAGTGAATCCCCAACGAGAGCCTGCAAAGGGAACACCACTGGCCCCACCCGGCACTTAGGGCGCTGAGTCTGCTTGATGTTGAGCTAGGCTTCTGACCACAGCTCAGGGGTCTGGTCTGACCAGTTAGCCTTTTAAACCAACCAGCTTTGGATTCCTCAACCCCTCCCTGAGGTTTTACCTGAACCACAAGCTCCTGTATCTCTGAAGACAGATGATGAGGACCCTTAACGTAAGCCGATCGCTCAGCCCTGTGCAGGCCTTTGTGCTGCGTGGTCTGCCCGGCGAGCTGACCGAGGTTGGTATTTTACTGATGTTAGAAATAGTCTGGTTTTCCGATGCACTGTTTCACTGAACAAGCAACAGAAGCAACTTCTTGCTGATAAAATAAAAAAAGGGACTTAATGAAAAGATACTGGGAGGGTGTGTGGAGTGGCCAGGACCGGAGTCAGCCCAGGAGCTGTAGGACGTGTTAGGGAGCCCCAGGCACCAGGCCGGGTGCGGTGCTACCGGGCCCCCTGCCACCCCAGAAGGGACCCCCCTCCACCCGACACTCCACCTCACTCACTGCAGGTTCATGTCCCGGCAGGGCCAGGTCACACTGAAGCCACCAGCACACACCTCAATGGGAGAGTTGGCCCCGTCTCAGCTGAGGGAGTGCCTGGTGTGGGGAGATGCCCAGTTAGAGGAAGGCGGCTCTCCTACTGTTCCGAGTTAAGGTGCAAGTCAGTGCCCATCACTCAGGAGAGCCAGGCTGGACGGACCTCATTGTGGTGACTAGGCCGTCTGCTTTCACTTATTACTTTCTATGTTTGAAGGCCCTTGATGGAGAAAAAGTGAAGGATCTATTACTTATTTTGTGTTTCCCACATACCAGGTGCGGTAAGCAAGCCACTTCAGACAAGGCCCAGAGCAACCACGTTAATAGGCCATGTAGCAAGTCGTGCAGTCAGGCCTCTGTGGTCCCGAAACCCGTGTCCCCATCGGCTTCGTAGTTACCAGTGGAAACTGGGGGGATTTATGGGACTGTGTGCTCCTGTAGGGGCTGCGATGTGTGTGATTAAATCCACATCTTCAGAAACTTGGCTAGAACCACAGCCACTGATTGCACAGAGGCAGAGGAGGGGAGGCTTCCAGGCTCTGGTCCAGCTCGTGTGGAGCTCAGAAGGTGCTCCTTCTGTCCTGAAAACAACACCAGAGCTGAGGGAGCTGCAAACCCACTGCTCTTCTTAGACCTCAGAGAACTGAAGGGAAAAGCTGCCACCAACCCAGAAAGGCAGCCGGGGAAGCTTGGAGAGTCACAGCTCCCAGGGCAGAACACGCTGTTATAAGAACCCCGGGGGCAGGCAGATTTAACAGGTCCCTGAGGGCAGCAGCAGGCTCAGCGTGTTCAGCGTGGGGAAGTCTGAGTGTGACTACTCCAGGGGGCCAGTCAGAGGGGCCCCATGCCCTTTTTAATGCATTTTAACTCCAGGACCATGCCCTGTTCTCAGAATGAAGGTGAGAGAAAAACCCCTCATGCTTCCTGCCTGGAAAGGAGAAAATAACTCTATTGAAATACACCCAGAATATTCTGTTTCATTGGGGGAAGTTGTTTTATGTTTGTTGGTTTTTTTATAGAGAAATTATTTTACCAGAGCCTAAGCAACCTGGGGGTAGGGAAATCCCTTCTGTCTCACCCAAATTGGGCTGGGGGAAAGAGACACACTTGTGGAGGTCACAGCTCAGGGCACAGGTTCAATGAGAACTAATCACAGAACTACAGGTGGTCCCCTCTGTCCCACCACCACATCGCCTTACCTCCATGTCAGTAGGGCCCCTGTGTAATAACAGGAATAAAAGTAATAGAAGTAAATGTCTCAGGAGTGTCAAGGGAAAACCCAAAGACAGAGGGAAGATGAAAACAAGGACACACAGGCGGCTTTAGCCTCTCACACCAGGAGCTGTAGCAAACTACACACAGCCTAGCCACAGTAGATAAACAGAAAACCTCACAGAAGAAACTATTTCTTTTGGTTCTCTTACCCAGTGCATTCCATGGTGCATCCTCGCCTTGTATTTAATGGAAGCAAGTACATCTCAGAAGGGACATAACTGAAGAAGGATGGCTTTCCAGACTCTGACGGGCAGAGAAACACCAGCCTGGGTGAGAGCACTGTGAGCGGTGGGGTGTGGGTGGGCTGCCTTCTTCCCCAAATAAGGAAACTTCCTGAGGCCAGCACAGTGGGAGGGAGGGCCATGGGGTGGAAGCAGCCAGACTTCTTCCTGAGAACTGATGGGATGCCTCCAAGGGACCTTTCAGGTGCCCAAACTGGGCCCTGATGGTGTGAGCCAGTCTGTCTGCCTCAGAGCCCAGGACTGAGGTGGGCGCACAGCAGGCCTTACTTGGCCGGGTCCATTTAACTTCCGTGAAGCCTTGTGTAAAACATGAAGCGTGGACGGCCTGGTGAGCACAGCTCTGCCCTCAAGAGCGGTTTCAACTCCTCTCTTCCCAGAGAACAGCATCTCTGAGCCTGTCCTGGGTGACCACACAGAGATCACCCTAGTGGCCCAGCCTAGTGGCAGGGAACATATACTTTCTGGCAGGCAACCGCAGAGGTCCACTGATGCATCATGTACTGGCAAGGATATGCACGTCCCTGCACGCTGGTGAAACAGCAGAGGCTCTGCCACAGGCCCAAGTGTTGGTGTGTGGGACATGCAGGGGTACCAGGATGTAGGTGGTGCAAGGTGAAAGTTGTGTCAGGGGTGCACGGGCTGTGGAGTGTTCAGGCAGTTCTGGGGCGCAGGGAGTGCAGGAGTGCATGCAGTGCAGGGGGTGCAGGGGTTGCAGGGGTGTAGGGGTGCAGGGAGGTGCTCAGGCTCATGGCCAGAATGAGAAGGCTGGTGCACATCCTCGCAGTCAGCCTGACCCCTGGAGGCGGGTGTGGTGCGTTTGGGGCGGTGGCGGCGGGAGTGGGCTGCCCAGGCAAGCCGGTTGTTTGCTTCTCTTCCACTCAGTTTGGCCTGGAGGCGGCCTTTGCCGCAGGAGATTCCCCGGAAGTCGGGCTCCAGGTAAACTTGCTCCTGGGAGGCGGGGCGGTTCGGTCAGGGGAGGCAGCAGTGGCAGAGGCAGCGGCAGAGGCAGCGGCAGAGAAGGGGAGTAGCTCTGCCCCTGGGAGCTGGTGGATTAGCTCCCGTCTCCCCGGGGGCCGGGCCTGGGAGCGGCCTCTGCTGCCCCAGGTCGCCTGACACACCTGTCCCACATAGCTTGCTGAGGAGTGGAGCGGGGCAGTGCAATTAGGGTGCGGGGGCAACGTGGGTAGGGGGCCCGCCGCCCGGGAGCCGGCAGTTTGCTCCGCTCCACCCGGCAGCGTGGTCTGGGGGCGGCCTCTGCTGCCCAAGAAGCCGGACTCCCGTCTCCAGTTGAGCTTGCTGCTGAGGGGGCGGGCGCGGTGAGGTCAGGCTGCGGGTAACCTGGCGCAAAGAGTTTCTCTCTATGGCTTGTTTTTTCATTTGCTTAGCAGTGTTTTGAAGAGGTTTGAAAAGTCTTCATTTTGATAAAGTTCACTATATCAGTTACTTTTTAAAATAGATTATACTTTCGGTGTCATAGCAAAGAAATGTTTGTCAAACCCAAGGTCATATTGCTTAAGCCTATGCTTTTCCTCTTAGCTGTTTTATAGTTTTGGATTTCCTATTAAGATCTATGATTCATTTTGAATTAATTTTTCTGTATTTTGTGGCGTATGGGTCAAAGTTCATTTTTCTGTTTTTGCATATGGATATCTAATTGTTCCAGCATGACTTGTTGAAAAGATCCTTTCTCCACTGCATCCTTACTGAGATTCAATTGTCCATCTAAGTGTTGGTTTAGTTCGGAGCATTCTATTCTGTTCCATTATTCTATTTTCCTGTTTTACAACAATACCATACTTTCTGATTACTGTAGCTTTATTTTAAAAAGTCTGAAAATCAGATAGTGTAAGTCTTCAAAATTTTTCTTCTTCAAAGTTCTTTTGGATATTTGTGATTTTTTGCATTTTTATATGAATTTTAGAATTAGTTTTTAAATTTCTTACATCCTGTTTTGCCAAATTTCCACCCATGTCTTTGGCCATCTTCAAAGCTACATTTTCAGAAGAATTTTCTCTATATCCCAGGTGAAAGGAAATTTTCTTCTTCTGTGCTCCATAAAAACTTCATAATATTTGATTGCATTTATTCATATTAAGCTGTATTTATTTGTCTGATCTTTCCTGCCATGTAGTAAACCTCTCAAGATTAGAAATCTTGGCTTGGTTCCCTCTGTCTGCTGAGAAAACTAGTTCTGTGCTTTGCAGGAGTGAGACCTGCAGTAAGAGGTATCTGCAGCACACTTCCAGCTCATAGCTTGCATATTGTCAAGGAATCCTGCAGATTTAGAATTACTTTATTGCTTGTTATCTCCAAGACAGCTCAGTGTTTATTATTTCTATTGCTACTGCTGCATATTCAAAGAGCAATGGGCTAATTTATTCCAAATATCAAAACATGTTACAATTGACTTGTGATGCTAGTTATGTACTGCTGTGCCTTAACAACCTGCTCAGTGTTCACAGGCTCCTTCACTCACGAAACTTTTGGTAGGATGTCTTTGGCTACTTGAGCAGCACTATCTGAAATGACTCCTCCTGTATTTCCAGTGTCCCCTCGATCCCTCCTCCAGCCCTCCCCGGGGGACCAGTAGTTCTGCCCTCAAAAAGCTTGTTGTTTCTCAGGAAGAGTTTCCTATGAAATATAAACATGTCCCTCTTCTGGGGACATTCAGTCCAGAGATTTGGCGGCAGGGGAAAATGTTTGGTCTGCTTTTGGTAGAGCCTAAACTGTTCCATAATTATTAGAAGCAAATCCAATGAGGAAACTGTGTTGGCATCTAACAAATCAGCATAAATGTCTGATGAGGAAGATCAGCTTCCCTGTCCCACTGTGGCGTCATGTTGTTGTGACGCTCACTTTGGCTAACGTGTTCTCCTGTGAGCAACGTAAGTTTGAAGATATTATGAATGACTTTTTGTTTTTCTCCCTTAGTCTTTCCAAATTCAGTGTGTCTGGTGAAATTATATGAATCCTACTTATCTGCAGCCCAGCACTAACTTTTTATTTATTTATTTATTTTTAAGAATCACTTGTTTAAAAGGCTGGTGGAAAATTTGTTAGAAGATAGAAGTCCTCTTAGATTTTGGTCTTAAATTCAAATCTTGGTTAGTGGTGAATGAAAATTCCCCTTAAAATTTAAAATACAGTGATATAAAGTTTTAAAAATAGTTAAATTTTAGTCAATTTCATTAAACACTATAACAGTTATTTACCTTTAACCTGTTTCTGGGGCAATTTTGCAATGATTCCCTCTCTTCATTGATTCTCTCTGTATCAGAGTCCTTGAGAAGCCCCTGTTATCACTGTCAGTATCATCATCATCATCATCGTCATGGAACGGATTCCTCTGGAAGATTCTAGGAAAATAAAGAGATGGATGAGGAGACATGTAGATGAGTGTGTGCATAAACACTGAGAACAATTATTAAACGTTAGATGCACAATATCCATTCCATTTAGAGAAGAATGTGGTCATGATCCAGACGTGGTGAATGAAGGAAGCGGTGGGAACAGGATGGTCAGTGGAAAGGAGGAGGAAGTGAGCAAAGCTGGGAGCATAGATCCTCTGTTAGGAGACTAGCAAGTTGGTGTGAATGAAGGGACTGTGGTGGCAGAACAATGTGTCCCCCACCCCCACAGGGAAGCCACCTGTGACATGTTACTGTGGACAGTAAAAGGGATGACAGGCATTTTAGGACAAACATCTTAAAAAATCTTAGAGGATTTCCTTCTAATTTGTCTATTAGCCTTCTAAACCCATAATACATTGTTAAAGATTAGTTCCAGGTTACAAATAAACAGGATTTGTATAATCTCACCAGACGTACTGAATGTGGAAAGACATTGGAAGAAAAACAAAAAGCCGTTCACAAGTGTCTTGAACCTTTAATTGCTCACGAGAGGAAATGTTACCCAAGGTGAGTGTCATAGCCACATACATAATGCCTGAGTAGGGTGGGACAAGGGTATCCTGAGATGAGGTGATAGGGAGAGTAGCCTGGATTTTCCAGGTGGGCCCAGTGTAATCACAGGGTTCTTTACAAGCATAGGACATTTCCCATCTGAGTTTAGGATCAGAGGGAGGTGCAGCCATGGAGCAATGTTCAGAAAGGCTGCTGGCCATGAAGATGAAGGAAATCGTGTGGCACAAGCTAAGGAAGGTGGGTGACTGCTGGAAACTGGGAAAAAACAAACAAGGAAACATTTTCTTCTAGACCCTCTAGAAGGAAGGAACCCTGCTGGTACTTTGAATTTAGCCCAATGAGAACTGTGTTGGATCTCTGACCTCCACAGCCATAAGCTGATAAATCTGTGCTGGTTTAAGCTATTAAGCTTATAGGAATTTGTTACAGTGGTAATATAAAAATAACATAGTGAGTGGTGGTAGTGTAAGGGATTAAAAGTCTAGGATGAGATGTGGAGAGGATTCTGACATTTACACCTAAAAAACAACCAGTTGAAGTGGGAAGGTGTTTTAAGGAAGACCTACCTGGCAGGGCTGTTAAGCAGACTGTTTGGAGTGAGGAGAGCATTGGAGTAGAGGAATCAATTAAATCTCTACCAGAAAAATAAGGAATAAAATCTAACAGGGCTTCAGTGTTAGTGGATGTAGGAATGGAATTGGGCAGAGAGATATACACATTACTTTGAAATTAGTTACATGTTTGATGACTGCATTTTGGGGAGAGTTAGCCGATATGTGGACTGAATGTTTGCATCCCCTCAAAATCCGTATGTCGAAACCCCATCTCCCAGGGTGATGGTATTGGGAGGTGGGGCTTTTGGGAAGTGATTAGTAGGATAAAATTAGGTCAAGAGAGTAGAGCCCTCATGAATGGGATTAGGGCACTTATAAGGGGCCCTAGAGTGCTTGCTTCTCTCTGCTGTCCACCCCATGAAGATAGTGGGAAGACAGCTATCTTCAAGCCATGAAGGCAATCCTCTCCCAGATACCTTGATCTTGAATGTCTCGGACCCCAAAACTTGAGGAATATGCTGGTTGTTTAAGCCACCTGACCCATGGTAATTTTTTACATCATCCCAGACTGACTAAGACAGTGGAGTATGCCTCCGGGTTTGAAACTGATTGCCTGGAGAATGCTGAAACCCAGGGAAGTGGGCAGCACACACATTAAATCACTTAATCCTGCCAGCACAGTAGGAGATAGAGTCTACATATTCCTCACCATTAAAATATTTGGAAAAAGAGGCACAAATAAGTAAAATAAGAACAGCAACAACAACAACAACAACAACAACAACAACAACAACAACAACAATAATAATAAAAATTTCTCCAAGATTCACACAGAACCCCCCAGAGGCAGAGTGAGAATTTATACTCAGGCAGGCTGGCCCCGGAGACCCTGCTCATAACTACTAAATCAAATGGCCTGGCTTATGTGGATATTTTTTTTTCAACTCTGATATGATGGTACTGTGTCCAGTAACTTATAACTTCAAAATACCTCACTATAAGGGAATCATTAGTCATGGGCTTTACAAAACACAGAAAGCTAGACATACAAAAATAAACTGTTAGGGCAAGAAAACCATTAATGTTTCTAAACATCATACGTGCTGAGCCTTTGCTATAAAATGTTTATTTATAATTCTGCCTGGCTACAGAATAACTTCATATTTCTGCATGTGGCTGGTGGCTCACATGTTGGACAGCACAGGCCTAGAGAGCTGAAATGACTTGCCGAGCCTCACACAGGATGCTTATGGTGGAATCAGATCTAGAATCTGGGACTTTTACTTCTTATCCAGCAAGTCCTTCATGGAGGCTTAGAAGCTTCTCCTTTGGTGCCCAGCTGTCTATCCATGCTTATGACATATTGTCAGGTGTCCCAGCCTGCTCCTGAACATCAGCCAGTACACACTTCTGGTCTTTTCTGACCATGTAATATCTCTTAGCAATTTTGGTGACATCAGTTCTTAACTGAAAGGGTAGTGGCTAGAGATGTAAATGTGTCCACAGGAGCAGACAGAGATTTTTCATAAACATAGCAGGAGTGGTCAAGAAAAGAAAAAGTCAGGAAGAAAGACCAGCAGAAGCAAGTCATTTAATATACCAAATGAATACTTTCAATGTTTGGTTGTGTTACTGAGTCCAAACTCATTCTGCTCACTGCAGGACAGGCCAATAAATTGGAAGACCATGTTTTGTGGCAAGAAATAGCATGTTTAATTGGAAAACCATCTGACTGAGGAGATGGCAGAGTAATTGTCCTGGAGAACCATCTTCCCCTAGTCACAATTCAGGCTCCTTTTATATTAAAATGGGGAAGGGGGTGTGCTTGGTGGTTGGAAACATCTTGGTGTAGAAATCCTTTGTTGTTAGAATCCTTTGTTGTTGCAGCTGTCCACCTGGGTCAGATCCCTGTAAACCTCCAACAAAACAAATGTTATTTTCTGTTCGGCAACATGTTATCTTTATAAGAATGAAAAAGTGTTAATATCCTTAAAGGTCAAAGCCTTGAGAATAGGTTCTCCTGTGTATTTCAGTCTCTAGGGAACATTGTTTTATAAAAGGTGCAGAACCAACAAGACTAAGCCTCAGAAACAGGGCACAGGCTCAAAGTCAAAGAAAAAGACGTAATATGGAGTCAGATTTGTTCTTTCCTATTACAATAGTGCCATGGAGAAACCACTTGGGGCAGCTTTTTGTGGGGCCCTGGAGGATTTCTCTCTCAGCCTCTGGGCATCTCTGTTGAAAACCCTTCCTAGCTGTCTGGCCTGCTGGAAACCCATTCCACCTGGTTTGCCCTGAAGATGTGTTCTGTTAATAACTCATTTATACTCCTTGGAAAACAACTCAATAAAAACTCAATTGGTTTTCTACCAGCTCCCCTGGGCAGGGGCCAGGGATAGCATGTTATTATTTTATAAAAAAATATACATAATAAATGAAGTCATAAAACAGCACTGGGCACATAGGAGAGAGTCAATAAGTGCTTCCTGGCTTAAAGCAAAAGTGACGGCTCACTTTTCCATGGCTGCTGTACTTGCTGAGTTAGTTACTCCTTCCTTCCATTACACTATTTTTTTTTAACTGAAAAAGAAACCCATGCGTATGATTAAAGAAAAAAAAATCAAACAGCACAAAAATACACAAGGGAAAGGTTTCCCTCATCCTTTGTTCTCTCAGCCCTCCCTGGAGATGCCACTGTTTACAATCCTTTGTGAGCTTTTCCAAATATTTTATGCTGATTTCAACCTATGTATGTAAATTCCTTTAAAGTTTTACTTATTTTTAACCTAAAAGGATTTAAATCCTCAAGTGGCTTCTGCCTCGATAATAGCAAAGAACACATCAGACTCTGTATTAGATCTGTTCCTTGACTTTAACCCTGTGCTGTTTCCTAGGCTTAGACTTTATGGTTCTGCACCTTCTGTAAAACAATGTTGCCTAGAGCCTGAAATAGACAGGAGACATTATTCTGAAGGCTGTGACCTTTAAGGATATTAACATTTTTCCATTCATATATAGATAACAAGTTGCAGAATAGAAAATAACGTTTGTTTTGTTGGAGGTTTACAGGGATCTGACCCAGGCGGAAAGCTGCAAGAACAAAGAATTCTAACAACAAAAAATTCCTACACCAAGAAGTTTGCAACAACCAAGCGAGTAGCAAAGGATCCTGAAATCTGACTTGGGGAGATGGATTTCCAGGACATTAATTTGCCATCTAGGTCTATAGAAACTTGCTATTCCATACCCCAACACCTGGTCTCCTGATTTATTGGCCTGTCCTGCATTGAGGAGAATGAATTTGGACTCGAGAACACTCCTATATACATAGGAAGCTGGGCACTGGAACTGAGGACAGCTCTCCCACACCCAGGGACCTACTGTGAGCCCTTCATTGTTCCACTAGGGTGGAAAGTGGTTTACCCAGGAGAGATGGGGAGTATGCACCGACACTCGGGCAGTCTGCTCTGTCTGGGTCTCTGAACTTGTACCTCCCGCTCCCTGCCAGCCCAAAACCTGGGTCAGTGCAGCTAGGCAAAGGTCATGCCTTCCTCAGTTTCCCGGCCTGTAAAAGGGGAATTTATACTCATTCCCAAGGTAGTTCTAGGCGACAACGCCTGTGGGTGTCTGGTTCCGGGAGCAACAGGAAGCCCAGCACCTCTTGGGGGCAACAGGTGTGATCCCCTTAGGGGTTCTGCAGGGTCTTGGCTGGAGGGCTTGACCAGGGGGGTGAAATTTGAGCTTCTGGCCTTGAGGGGCTAGAGAAGGGCATGGAGGCAGGACTGCCGCCTCCTTTGGAGTGCCCTTGAAGGTAAAGCTTTTTCTCTTCATCTCTGCTACTCCCCTCCCCCTTCTCTCTCTAGATCTGTCATTTCTCTTTGCTCCTCCTCAGTTCATCTCTCTCCCTCAACTTTTCCCTTCGTCTCCAACTCCTCCCATCTTCTCCCCCTCCCATCTTCTCCCTCCCTCGATTCCCCAGTGTATCTCGCAGAACCCAGAGCCCAGAGCGGATCGCTGGCCCTCCCGCCAATGCCCACGGTTTGATGCCAGCTGGACCGCGGGTCCGAAGCTCCAGCTCCGAGCCAGGTATCAGCCCCAGTGGCTGCTCGGCTCTGTCGCCCGGTAGGCCTTTGTCTCCTGCCCCGGGTCGGGGCCTCCGGCTGTGTAAATGGAAGGCTGGGGTCTCTGGGGAAGGGGGTCCGCGTGTCACAGCCTGTGAGGGCTCGAGTCAGCAATTGTCCAGCTGAGGGGCTAGCGCCAGCCCCCTCTGCCTGCACCACCTGCCCCGGCGCCCAGACCACACCTGTCCAGGGCTGGGCACTCACCTGCCGGGGACATGGCCACCCCCGACCATACCGCGGCCCGCACCTGCCACCTCTCGCCGCAGCCAGGCTCCCTTCAGTCAGCGGCCTGCGCCCCCTTCAGCTCTCCCGCCGCGGGTCCCCTCCTCCGGGTCTTCCTCTCCTAGGCCTCAGACCCCGCCCCGCCCCTAGGCCGGCTGTGTCGGGGCCGGCGGGATCTGCGGTGCCGGGCGAGGGCGGGGACACTGTCTGGGACTGGCTTCCTAGCAGGGCTGCAGCCCGCGATCCCCGCCGCTTTCCCTGCCCCGCCACCACTAGACTGCACTCCTCTCCCTTTCCCTGTCCCC
Source organism: Camelus bactrianus (assembly GCF_048773025.1). NCBI lineage: Eukaryota > Metazoa > Chordata > Mammalia > Artiodactyla > Camelidae > Camelus > Camelus bactrianus. The sequence continues at coordinate 47,179,250 of NC_133557.1, read as the reverse complement.
GAGGTCCAGCCCAGTGGCGTGGACGCTGTTCCCTGGGGCTGAGATCCTCTGGCTGTAAAGCCCAGCTTCTCCTGGCAGAGACTTGGGAAAAGAGAGCGCCAATGGTGAGCATGCTTCTTTCTCCTCCCTCAGTGTTTCTGCCCCAGGTAAATACCCTTAATACTTTTTCTGTTATTAAGATGGTGGTGCTTGTTGATGTCACGTGTTTTTATAGTGAGCGTGATCACAGTGTTGAAAGCAGGGCTTGGTTCACTTAAAAATGAGCTGAGGAGTAGGGGCAGGGCTATACTTAATATGTTTGAGTTGTTCTGCAGGAGCTAAGGCCCCCACCCAGGTGGAGGATGGTAACTTCAGGCTGAGCATGAGATTCCTGGAACACGGTCCTATTACCTACCACCAACTAGTCAGAAGAAACTCACACACCTGGAAGCCCTCAAGCCTCATTTTGCCTATTAAAAACTTTACCCTAATAAAAAGAAAAGAAAAAAATTCACCTCAAAAACCATCAGAGATTTCAGGGGTTTTGAGCACAAGCCACTGTTTTCCATGTTTGGCCCTGCAGTAAAAACTATTTCTACTCCAATAACAAAAACAAACAAAAAAAAAGAGATGACGGCATGAGGCTGTGACATTCTCCATCCTCCCCTCTCCCAGGGTGAAACATATGAACGTCGATTTTAAAAAGATACAGTCCTTAACTAGTCCAGCCCAACTAGTGTGGTTTAACAGGTGCAGCACCATCAGAGGCATTTTGGAGACCCAGGAACATTGCAGTCCTAAAGATTTCCTGGCAAATTTTTGTTTGGTTTTGTTTTTTTGTTTTTCTTAAATTGTGGGCAGACTAGTAATATAGAGGGAAAAATAGTGGTCCAGAAATAATTTTTCGTAGAACAGCTTTATTGCGATATTGTTCACACCCTGTGAAGTCCACCCATTTAAATGGTACAATTAAGCGGCTTTTAGTATATTCACAGTGGTGGAACCATTATTATACCAGAACGTTTTCATCACTTCAGAAAGAACAGTGGAAATGAATGATCTATCCACCCCTCCCCAGTGGTGGTTCTAAAGAAGTTTCCTGGCTGTTCCTGACCCTAAATTAACTTGTTACATTCCATAAAAAATCTGGTAGGAATTTAATCAGAATTGCATTCAATCTATATATCAGAACAGGAAGAATTAATGTCTTTATGGCATAAACTTTTTCTACCCATAAATGTATCTGGGACCCAATCTTTTCATCTGTACAGAGCCTGGCGTATGGAAAGTCTTCACTAATTTGTTGGGTCTGTGAATAATGAGATTATATATATCGTTGGTTGCAACTGTAGCTTTTCACGAAAGAGAAAAGTAACCTCAGTGAAGCCAATTGACTCCCTGATGGTCAGAAAGAATGACAGCCATTGCTGGAGTGATCGAGTGGACTTGGTGCTTGCAACCAGTGTTCTCCACCACCTACAGCTAAGGGGATTACAGTGTTCTTTTATTTATTTATTTATTTATTTATTTATTTATTTATTTATTTATTTATTAATTTATTTATTATTTTTAAAATTCTTATTTTTTATTAAAGTGTAATCAGTTTACAATATTAGTTTCAGGTGTACAGCAGAGATTCAGTTATATATATGCATATGTACATGTATATTTTTCAGATTGTTTTCAGTACAACTCATTACAAGAAATTGAATATAGTTCCTTGTGCTATACAGAAGGTCCTTGTCATTTATTTGTTTTATATATAGTAATGTGTATCTGATCATACTAAACTCCTAAACTGTCCCTCCCCCTTTCCCACTTGCTAACCACAGTTTGCTATGCCCATGAGTATTCCTAGCAACATCCTTTTTGCTGGTAATATATGCTGGTTATCTGCCTTCATTTTCAGTAATTCCATCTTAGCTGTGGGTGTTTTTCTTCTGGTGGGCCTGCATGTGGTTTGCACACGTGTTCATAGAGATCTGTATTTGGGAGAACTCCAGGCCTCGTGGTGCCTGGCACGGAGCTCCCACTGAGCTCATGCTTGAACTGGGAAAAACCATATAAAAGTTGGAATTTCCACTGTGGTTGAGACCTCAGGTTTCTATAACCTGTTTAGCCCACGTTAATGTTGGCAGCCCCCATACTGGATAATTTGGTGGAACTGCATGGTATGATGGTGTAGAGAGAGGGCTTGTATGCTTCTTCTCTTTCCTTTTTCTAACACTCATTCTCCTGGGACTCCCACATCCTTCCCCAGCAGTGCCCAGGGCTGGCTTGGTGCTGCGCTGAAGCAAGATTTGTAAATAAGGCCCTTTCCTCATCTCTTCTGAGCCTCCGTTTCCTTCTCTGCACAATGAGGGCTTAGACTAGATAAGTGCTTTTAGGTTTCTTTTAAACCCTTGTCTCATTTTAAGAAACAGAGAACTCAAATCTCTGCTCCAACCCTAATTCTTCAGATTTTGATACATCGTCCAAGGGGGTGACACAGCTCTTTGTGGAAAGTTAATGTGACTTTGGTTCTTTCCAGGTAGCACAGAAAAGACTTAAGAGATTTATTGCAGGAAGGGGGCAGGAGGGTGGCAGTATGTCACACTTTCTAGTGTGAGAACTGGAGCAGGGGCTTGGATTTAAATACAACCTCTGACGTGGCCTCTCTATAATCTTGCACAATTTGATAAACCTCTCTTTTCCTCCGTTTCTTCATGTGTCAATTTCGAGTGATATTATTTTAGGTTTTTGTGAAACAATATACACATAAGCCAATTGTGTCTCAGTAGAAACCTGACCTGTTAGAGAATCAGGGGTTTCTTAAAAAAAAAAAAAAATCTTGTCCATAGCACTCTATGTGTATGTGTAATTTGAATTTCCTGGAGTGTGTGGGTTGAGACTAAGTTCTATCATGGGACAGGTGGCCCCTGGGTGTGGGGGCCCCAGTTTCCTCCTCCTCCCCAGGTCTCTTCCTCTCAGTCCAGGATGAAGTTCCTACCATTAGAATTACACAGAGTTCTTGTGGATATGGCTTTTAATTTTATTGTTTCACTGGGGAGGGCTGCTGTCATATTTTCCGTGGTCAGGATTTGGTGACCTGAAGGCTATGCAATTGGGTATTCCTATTTAAGTATAAGAAAAGAAAGTTACAAACACAAAATTAGACCTAGGGTGGAGGCAGGGGCTCTTGGAAGTGGGGACCATTACCTTTGTTAGCTTCAGGTGCAGTGGCCTCTGGCCATGAGGACCCATCCTTGTGCTCTGGAGTTGGAGGGAACAGTGGGCTCCGTGGGAATATTTACTGAGTGTATCTCATGGGCTGTGCATTGTCCTATTTGTACTGTGTGTTCCTTATTTAAGACAGTGAGCTCATTTAATCTCAATAGCCTCTTTAATAAAATTGGAGTTTTTAGTTTGAGATGTAAAGTAGATTCCCATGCAGTTGTAAGAGATAATATAGAGAGAGTCTATGGACTCTTTGCCCAATTTTCTTTCATGATTCCATCTTGCAAAATTGTAGTACGATTTGTTATTGACTCACTAAACCTTTGAGGTTTGTGTTATTACTCCCATTTCTATTCATGAATAAACTGGGGTTTAGAGAAGCACACAGGCCTGCCCAGGTCACCCACGTGTTTAGTGTAGAGTCGGGTGGAACGTGGGCTAAGGATTTCCAGGCAGTACCATTGTGATTGTCTGTGGCAGGGGCAGAATTCACTTGCGTGTTTATTCATTCACTCAACAAACATTTATTGAGTAACTTCTGTGGGTCAGATGCTTTCATAGGGTTATCGAATTCTTCAGCAGTACTGAGAATCAGGTAATGTTTTCTTTTTTTTAATCTGAGAAATTTAGCTCTGAGAGGTTATAACCCCCCGCAAAGGAAATATAGCTCATAAAGGAGGAATAGTAAATGTGTACAGTCCCCCATTTTTTATGCAGATTGTACCCAAAGCATTTTACAATTGCAAACTTCCATAATCCAGATATATTCTTGTAAGGCAAGGATTTTTTTTTTTTAATTTAGGTGTAGTCAAGTTTACAATGTTGTGTCAATTGCAAGGCCTTTTTTAGAATTTTGAATTAAAAAAAATTAATATTTGATGTGGGCAATTGGGTATATTTATTTGTTTCATTTTTTTTAATGGAGGTACCAGAGATTGAACCCAGGACCACATAAATGCTAAGCATGGGCTCTGCCGCAGAACTGTACCCTCCTCCTCAAGGAAAGTTTTCTTATCCATTATTCTGCAGCTTAGAAGTTCAAATAAATTGGAGTTGAAATCCAGATCTTTTGATCCCACTGTGGTTCTTTTCTTTATATTCTGCTGAAGGGGGTTGGGGAAAGCAGTTCCTTTTTTCATTCCTTTATTCAGCATTTTTGAGCACTGACTTTGCATCAAGGCCTGGCTAGGTGTTGGAAACTGAAAACAAGAAATGACCCTTTTCTGCAGGGGCTGGAAGCCTAGACCAAAGGCTGGGTAATGTGATCCGAGCTATGGTAACCATGTGCAGACGCTGAGGACAAACTGTACCGCTGGCTTTGCTTGGGCTTCCCTGCCTTACGGCTGCTACACACCAGGTCACCACATCCCAGAAGGGCCTGCAGCCCACAGCAGAGTGTGTACCTCAGTCTCCTCTCCCCTCTCAGCAGGGCCTGCAAAATGAGCATCCCTACTATGTGCAGTGTGCTGAGGACAACCAGAACCTCCATGTGGTGGTCCAACCTGTTGGGGATCATCTCAGAGGAGAATTTCTATTGCATCTATAAGTGAATCTCCTCGGTGAGCCAGATCGGACCATGTGACTCCCAGTGGGCACTCTTTATCCACTACAGGCACCACTGCAGGCCCAAGGATGGGTGGAGCAACTTCCAGACCCACTGCAAGGTTTGGGCCTTGTCACCATCACCGACTGCCTCTTGGACAAGACATTCGAGAAGCTCCACGTGCAGAGGAGCTGTATGGCACCAGGCTCTAAGACCCTCAGCTCTTTGCCTTTGGACTGCATGGGGAGGTGGTCAAGCAGCCGCCCACTGATGTGGCCTTCAACCTACAAGGCCTGCAGAGTGGTGGAGAAGAGTGTCGAGGACATCATCAAGTCACTTTTCATCGTGCTCGTGTCCAAGAGCCTGGACGGGGCCCCCGACAATTCTAGGGACAAGATCCCCCTCCCCTGCATCCTGTTTGAGCAGGAGGACTTGGTGGGACTGGACACAGACAGCAGATAAGACTACCTGGAGGCCGACTGCCCTGGCTGTGTGCCGGGTTGCTTCCCTACATCCAGAAAGGGATTGGCAAGGAGGAGGGCTGTCTTGAAGCCAAGGGGGGAGGGAGGGGCATCCCGCCAGTTTTCAGGCGTTTAAAAGTGAATCCGCCTTTGTTTCACAGAGATCCTTTTAGGGTTAGTGTGGACACTGACTCTCCCTTTTCAGCCAGGACCCCTGGTGGGACCCCTGGAGTTGCTGTCCAATAGAGAAGCTACAGCCACTTATGTTAGGAGCACTGTGGGTTTCTAAGGTTTGTTTGTTCCTCTTTTTCTGCTTTTTCCGTTTTCTCTCGGAACTCCCTGTGAGCATGTTGTTGGGTCTGAAAATGTAGGCTGTGCACACCCTGCGTTGGAAATAGCGAGATTGCCCTCCGTGCTTCCTCCATCGCTTTAAAAAGCAGAAATGTAATGGTAGCCTTGATTCATGTATTATCTCAGTCATGTTTTTATTTTCTAATTTTTTGGAATTTTTGCTTTCTTAGCATGTCACCTGCTGGTGTTTGATACCTGGTAGAATCCTTGCTTTGAGAAACATGTTTGGTCCTCCTTACATTTGGTGACAAATTAGCCCTTTTTAATTTTGTTTGTTTTGAGGAGGTGAGATGCTAATTGACTTAGGCGGCTTCTGAGGGATGTTTTTCACTTGTATTTTCACTTGGAAAGTCAAAGTCTGCAGCACCTTGGTTGATTCTGGCTTTTACACAAACGTGCTCAGCACGCGGTTCCTGGCTGTCACTGTGTGACGTGCATGACGGCGCTTCCTGGCCGGCGGTCACTGGTGAGGAAGTGGCCAGTTCGGGGGTGAGCAGCTTCAGGGGGCGCTATTGGAGGAAGTAGTCACGGGGTTTTCTTTTGCTTTTCCCTTCCCCATGCCATTTACTTTACTTTGTCCTCGTAAAGGCGCAGAAGCGGGTCTAAAATCCATCTCACACTTTTACTCCCTTTACGAGGCTGGTTTCTCTGAGTATCAGGATAACATGGCCTTCTGCTAAGTAGCTGGCTCACCTGGATCTGGTGGACACAGGGACCTCTAAAAGGGACCGTAGCTTCCTCTTTGCTTCAGCCAGTGGGCATTCAGAGCCGGGTCTGTGGTTTGCCTCAGCAGTCGTGCAGGCCTCCCTGCACCAGCCTTTACTTTTAACTCATTTTGGCAGTAAATAGCTGACTCTGTGTCTGTTGCAGCTGATGTCCACCACTGACGGCCATGTCGTTAGTTTGAGGTAGTGAGACTTCAACACCCAAGTCAGCCGTGGAGGTAGATGATTTGGCAGACCTAGGACGTTGCATTTTCACCCCCCCCAAGCTGCTTCATCTCACCCGAGTGAAGGGTTTGGCCACCACCTTCATGCTGAACATGAGACCTTGTTTCTCCTTTCATGCTGTGGTCCAAATGTGGACACTTCATGCTTCACTGACTCGGTCTCACTTGAGACAGGCTAGACTTTCTGAAAGAGTCCATCACATTCTCGGGGGGAACAGCATAGAAGTAAGTGTCAAAATAGAAGGAGTCTAGGCTGTCCGGGTTGGCAAATTCAAGCTGGGATTGTGATGGCTGGGCTGTGCCCTGGACACAGGCCTTTCCCGTGGCTCCCGAGAGCCCAGGGGTTGGAGTGAGGACAGCCTTGCCTGGGTTCCTCCATCCTCACCTGCTCAATGACATGTGTGTCTGCTAACCAGGAGCTCCCCCAGACCTCAGGCCCTTCGAAGTTCAGACCACGGGAGAACATTGAATACCATCTCCTGGGCCTCCTTTGTGAGAATCCAGTGCCTTCTGAGGTGACCTGTGCCAGGAGATGCCTCCCCCTCCAGGGAGTACCCTTCAGAGGACTGTGACTCACTGTACCGTGCTGTGAGCTTGCAGAGTTCTGGCCGCAGTCTCTGCAGAACCAGACATGAGATGAGCTTAGCGACGGAAATAACAGGACCAAATCCAGGGCAGGGCTGGTATTAGGGAACAGGGGAAATTGAATTTGACCTCAAACACCTATGTGGGTGCTGGGGCTGTTAATAAATGGGAACCCGGGAGTCACCTGCAAAGGGCTGAATTACATAGTAAATGGTGGACATGAGGCATTTTAAGATGCCATTTGTCATCCGAGTTATGAATTCAAAGAGGCATTCCAGTCTATGAGGCTGGGGCTCAGGTGAAGGAGCCAGACTAGAGTTACACGTTGGGAGTCGTCATTCTTAGCTGGTGTTCACAGCCGTGCATGTGGATTAGCTCATATCGAGATGTACAGACTGAGGCTGAGGGAGGGCAGGGCTGTGCCTGGTCTGGAGGAAAGCCCAGACCATGCTGCCTTAGTGTGTCAGTCAACAGCATTTGCGATTTTCAGAGCAATGCCATTTAGCCTCAAGGGGCCTGGGAAGGGGGCACTGCCGCCCAGGAAGAAATCAGAAGGGAGGGTCCTGGCCACATGTGCATCTCAGGAAGAAGCGGAAGCCGCAAGATCTGGGTGGGACACATCCTCAGAAGATGGAATTGCAGTGGGGAGTGGGGAGAAGGTAGTCACACTAACTTGTGAGGGAGGGAGGGATGCCTGGGTAGCCCCCACCACAGCGGAATCGCTTTCCACTTTCCACAAACAAAAGGTGATCAAACAGAGAATCTGAGGTGAGAGTGGATGGGGGTTGGGAGGGGAGCCAACCTGGAGAATGGTGGTTGGACAGTTCTGGAATATTCTCCCTGCCAAGTAGACTTAAAAAAAAAATCTCTTAAAAACACGGATAGTGACTATGGAGGAGGCAGTTTTTTTTCTGGCCTCTTAAGGGTAAGGCATGTATCCAGGGATACACAGAAGAATCGGGCAGTTTGTCCTGGGGGCTTGACCCTTACCAGGGGGAACAGTGCAAGTTTAAAGGGGGAGAAGGGCAGCAGAGGGAAACTAGCCAGGCCCAGTGTCAAGTACCAGGCGGCTGCCCTACTTGCGTGTTGCATTCACATCCATGCCTCCCAGGTGGGCTGTGGCAGCCGCCTTTTGCAGATTGGGAAGACTTCTCAGAGGGGTTAAAGATTTGTTCCGTTTAGAGGCTAGTAAATGCTGTAGCAGGATTCAAGCAGGGCCTTGTCAGAGTTCAAGGGCATGTTTTCTCTACTAATTCCGTTAACTCCCTGTTGTACGTGGAATGGTGAAGTGGGTCAGTTTTGGGGTCTTTCAGAAAAAGTGCGATTTAAGTGCCTCAGGACTGTTTCACAAAGCTCAGTGTTCTTTGATGATTCGGAAGCAACGCAGTGCTTTACGCCCCACAGATGTAAGGTCTTACTCCTTTGAGGATGACATGGTTGCAAATGACGTACAGGTGCAAAACCAGACTTAGCAGCTTCTGAAGGGAAACTCTCCAGTTCTCCCTTGATCGGCTTTCTTCCGCGGGATGTAACTGCTGCAGCGTAGGCCTGAGCTTTCCGTATGGAGTGAGCGTTTGGTATCCAATATTAGCATAAAATGATCAGATGGAGAAAATCGACGTTGACAGTTTATTTTTGGGTTTCATTAGACAAGATGCGCTATCAGTTAATGGCCCAAATATATTAAATTGAGTACAGAACTTTGCATTTCTTACTTTCTACTTAGAGCTGTCTTCGTATTTAACATTGTCTGCTTTGGAACATCAGCTCCACCACCAGGGCACCTGTCAGTTTGTTGGTGTGATTGCATTTACACAGGGCATGTAATCTGGGCTTCCGTGGTCCCAAATGCTCCAGTGCAAAATCAAGGGCTGTAGTCATCACTTTGTCATGCAAATACTTCTAAAACTATATGATGCCAAAAAAAAAAAAAAAAAAAAAAAGGAGACAGAGAGAAATTACCTTTATCAAAGTTCCTTTGGATTCTAACTGCAAACTGTTGTTGAGCAGCTGCGGTTTCCTTTGCATATGAGTACATATATTTCTTTGCATGTCACTTGGTTTTTGGACTAGAACACCAAGCTCTTGCTTTCCACAAGCCACAAAAATAGAAGCCAAATTGCACACATATGAAATATTTTATTCTTTTTTTCTGAGAAAGACTCCTTGAATTTGGGACTTGGGCTGTGATTTTGCTTTTTGCTTCTCCCACCCCTCTGATCATCTCTCACTCCTTCTTCTCACGTGGCCTTCAAGAGTTCGTGTTCTCAAAGGAGCAGGTGGACAAACACCCAGTTGGTCATTATGCAGTGCTGCTGTAGAGGGAGCCCAGCCAAGAGCTACAGGACATTATCAGAGAGGACTTCCTAGAGGAAATGGACTCTACATTCCGTTGTGAGGACAGAGTAAGAACCAGCAAGGAGAAGGGGTCAAGAGGGTGGCTCAGGTGGCAGAAGCAGCCCGGGTAGAAGCCTGGAGGCTTGTGGGTGGGGACTCGGGGAGACTGCCTTGTGCAGTCCAGGGTGGAGGGTGCACCTGCTGGGGAGGACACTGGAGAGGGCCTGGGGTGGAGGGCTTTGGAGGAGCTTGTTTTTTTTACTAGAACTAACAGAGGAGGCAGTGAAGTGTGTCAGCAGGAAATGACCCTCAGGAGAGGTATTACTGGCTTTGCTTCTGATGTTCCACAGAAAGAAGGGGTCGGGACCGGTGAGAGCAGATCTGTCTGTCCCTTTGAGACCCACCCCTTCATTCATTTATTCATAACACGCGCACTTCTAAGTGTCTAGGGGAGAGGGGTGAACTGGCAGTAGTAAGCAAAATGTATTTGCTTCTTGCGAGCGTAGCAGTATCTGAAGTTGATTTAGCTTGGAATATTCTAGGAACACAGCAGGGAAACCTAAACCAAAGTGCGGGGATTGGAGGCAGGGAAGGTTTCCTTGAGAAACCATCAGAATGAGCCTGGAGGCAGGTGGGAAGTAGCTAGGCATCAGGTCAGGGGGCCCCTGAGATCACTGGGGACCTGGGTACTGCGGTGAGGCTGGGAGATGAGAGGCAGAGGCGGTGGTGGGGCTAGAATTGTACCAGCGAACCTCTGGAGTGATGTAATCAAATCTTGCTTTGGGAAAGCTGCCCCTGCTCGCTCTCTCTCTCTCTTGCTCGCTTTCTCGCTCTCTCACTCTCTGGCTGTCTCACTCTCGCTCTTGCTGTGTATGTGTGTGTGTGTGTGTGTGTGTGTGTGTGTGTGGTGAGGAGGAGGGGGTGGGTGCCACTGAGTGGGAGGGTCATTAGAAGACCATTCACAGGCTGGGAGGCGACCAATAGGAGAGGGGCGTCAGGGCTGCGTGGGGACAACAGGGACAGTGTGGATGTAGTATTTCCTTATGGGGAGGGCTTGTTAGCGGGGCCGCCCTCGCGGTGCCTTGTGGCTTGAAGAAAGCAGATGGTGGCAGCCAGGCTGACTTTCCTCTTCTGTCCTTCCCTGCTTTGTGTGATGGTCTTAGCTCAGTCAATATTTGAAACAGAAGAGCTTAATTCCAGGGTAGCCCAGGACTTTGTTGAGCTTGTTCAAGTGATAGGATTTAGGTTTGTGTTGAGATCTGCACGTTCACTTAGCTAGAAATTCACCGTCTTTTGCATTTCCATAGGGGTTTTTATTCTTGATAAAGATTGCTTTCTTGGTGAAGGAAATTGAATGTAGCTGCTCTTTTTCTCAAAAATATCTTATCTTTAAAGAAATTTAATATTCAAAAGAATAGGAATATTCTGAAATGATAAAGTAAGGCTTCGGTGTAGTTTCTTTGGTTTCAGAGTTGACATGGAATTAGAGCCTTTGCATTACTTAATAGCACATATTTGTCAGTATTTAAAGAGCTGTTAGTGAGCGCCCCAGGCCCCAGCTCTCAAAGCATCATTAGATCTTGCTCTGAAATTGTGAATTTGTAAAGATCTTGTTTGCAGAATCCAAGCAGTTATTTTATATTATGCAGCATAGCTCTTTTTATAAAATAATAGTTTAAAAGTTAAGAAAGTAGAAGATAGATATTAAAGCTGAAACATAAACATTCTTGTGCTAATGTTGCGACTGGAAATTTTGAAAAGAAAAATCCTGTAATGTCATCTACATGAAATACTTATATGTCTATCACATTTGAAAAATAACTACACAGTGTTTTTCTAAATTAGAACCATTGCAGCTCAGATACTGGCAGTGATGGTTGCTGGTTTTCAATTGTAGAGTCTAAATTTGCATTCTTTGCCCTTTTTTTTTTTTTTTTTTTTTTTTTGTAGTGAGAGGGTTGAGTAGTGCTTTGCCAGCATGCTTTCGGGGCAATTTTGGGGCAGACGTTGTGCACCAGCAGTGAGACATTTCTGTGCATTTTTCTTTCTGGACATCCCCAGGGCGCATGCAGAAACACGAGGGGGTTTGTGCCTGCAGGCCGGAATGCTTCAGGACTCCCTGGTCCATCACCATTTGTTCTGGAGCTGCTCCGGTCAGTGAATGACTTTCTGTGGCTTGGAGGTAAGGTGGTCTGATGCAGATGATCAGATGTGTAGTTAAAGTGGTATTACTAGAAATAAGAGAAAACCTTGAAACACAGCTCTAAAAATACAGGATGAGGGAGGAGAATTGGATGAGCTGCTTGCAGTAGGGGGTCTTCTCAGGTGACTCCCTCACAGTGATTTCTGCCAATATCCGCCCCAGCCCTGCACGTTAGTCCTGCCGAAGCAAGCATGCCCTTTGCTCAGAAACGCGCTGAATTTCCTTGTGTCTCTGTGTGTTGGCTTTTTTAAAGCACATCTTGCCCTTTGCTTTGAATGAAATTCTTGTTAGGAATCTCTTAAACTCATTCTTCCAGACCTCGTCCATATGTAGCTGCTGAGTGGATGAACAGAATACAATATCTCCATGTAGTGGAATATTATTCAGACATAAGAATGAATAAAAAAGAAAAAAAAAGGGGGGGGTGAAAAAGGCCACCTGCTCTGGGAAGTCCACCCTGACGGCTCAGCCCGCCCTTTTCCCTTTGAAACCCCACCCCTTATACTCCTCTCTATTTGATAGTACTTACAACCTTCTAATAAACTATAACCTTTAAAAAAAATAAGATGCTAATACCACTTTGAAATGGATGACCGTTAATAACAGCATGTTAAGTAAAAGAAGCCAGACACAAAAGGCCACATATTGTTGATTTCAGTGATCTGAAATGTCCAGAATTGGCACATGCAGAGGCAGAGGGCAGATGATGCTTGCGAGGGGCTGACTGGACAGGAGGATGGGGAGTGACTGCTAATGGACAGGGAATTTCTTTTGGGGTGATGGAGTGTTCTGGAAATGGATGATGGTAAGGGCTGCACAACTGTGAATATACAGAAATCTGCTGAATTGTACCCCTTTAAGTGGGTAAGTTTTAATATATGTGAATTATATCTCAATTATAAAACACCGGAAAAAAAAAAAAAAACTCAGTCAAAGGACAGTCTCTTCAGGGCCTGCCCCGCAGTGGGTTCTGTCAGTCTCCCTCTGTGCTTGACATGCTTGTGACATGGTTTTCTCCTGCAGGGACTGTCTCCTGGAGGTGGGAGCGGGAGGCACAGTCCATGTGTCTCCATCATCTAGCATGTTGTAGATGTTCCCTAAATGCTTGTTAATAAATGCTCTGGGGGTAAGGACTAAAATGGGGCTCTTTCCTGGAAGAAGCTGTCAGCTCAGAGGGGCTGCCAGACACTTAGGATAAATACGGGTCAGAGTGAAGTAACAAAATTCTCTGATAGAAGTTTAACAAGGAGCTGCAGTACACACTAAGTAGAAGAGATTCTTGAATGGACTTACAATTCCTAATTTGGCTATTTAAAGAGTAGAGAGAAATAAAAGTGGGAAAGAGAAGAAATCAATGCAAGAGAAAAGAGAAAACATGTAAAAATAATTAAACTGAATGAGAAAAGGAAATGATGGGAGCTTGAGTACGTTGTATTGAAAGAGAAGTCTAAATCCTCGTGACTGATGGCTGGAGGGTAGCTGTGAGATTGTTCACTTCTCCAGGATGAGAACCCACCCGGGACCCTGACCCACATGGTGGTGACGGGCTGTCAGCTTCCTGCAGAGAACGGTGTCCTGTGTTCTTGGCCTCTCACCTTCAGTCCATTGGAAAGGTACAGTGGAGCTTCCCGGGGGCTCCACGACGTGCGACACCACAGCAGTCAGAGGGCAGAAGTGCTTGTGGGAACCCGGCTCACTTGTGTTGAGCCAGACGGTAAGGAAATTTGTAAAACTGTAAAACGATGCCACTCTTCTGGCGTTTTGTTTTTGAAAATAGTTATCCTTCATAAAAACTTAACATTTAATGGGCTTATTATTTTAATAGGAATGAATACACAAAGTTTTAAATCCTTCTCTATTTTCCTTCATTTTTTTTTTAATGGAGGTACTGGGGATTGAACCCAGGACCTCTTGCATGCTAAGCATGTACTCTAACCCTGAGCCATATCCCTCTCCCCTAGTTTTACTTTTGAATATGATAAGTATCTGCAGGTGTAACCTGCACACACACACACACAAAAGCACTCTTTGAGATCCTCAGTGATTTTTCAGAGTGTCAGGGAGATCTAAGACAGAAAAGTTGGTGGCCCGCAGAGCTAAAGAATATAGATGAAGACTGTAGCCCAGCTTGTCAGGCATGTGGCTGCATAAGGTTCTCAGGGTGGAACTGCCAGAGAGAGGAGGGCAAAAAGTTGTAGCTAGTAACTGTGGCCGCGTTTGAGAAGGAGGCAGGCCAGTTAGATATTTATTCCAGGTGGGGCAGATGAATTTAGGGTGCAGGAGGTGGAAAGGTATTCTGGTCCTGCTTCAGGTGGTATTATTTTAAAACACTTTCATTTCGGGGTCCTTCCTGCTCAATCCATCTCTCTGCAGTGCCAGCATCTGGCCCAGAGCCTGCCACAGAGCGCACATTAGATTCTTGGTTAAATGAAGGACTGGATGGCCTGTTTCACGTGTGGGCTCAGTCCCTCAGTGGAACCCTGAGCATCGTGAGATTCTTCCATGTTGCCAGCCTTGACACGGGCGTGCAGAGCAGAAAAAGTGGCGTGTTCCTGTTTGTAACAAAACCAGAGATCTGTGGGTTTGATCTTTGGGGGGAAAATTGGCATTTCCACGTAATCAGACTGTCCAAATCATTCTTAGTCACTTCAGTCTGAGATGAGGATGGGCCGTAATTTTGTTCATTGTACTTTCATTTTAACGCCCAGCTGACCCTGAGGGGCTGTGTTCAGCCTCTGTCATCTGTCACTATCCTGCTGGGACTGATGGCCAAGCTGGGGCTCAGAGGTTCCAGGGCAGCTTACTTCCTGCCGAGGCAGCCAACAGACACCGCCCAGGTAAACTTTGACCGTACCTCTCTCCTGGGCTCGTTGTCAGTCCTTCAGCAAGCAGGAGTAATTTGTTATTGTCCCCTCAGTTAAGCTTGACTAAAGTTTAAATAAAGTATAAAATCCGTTGCGTCAAGAATCCTGCACAAGAGATATTCTCTTCTGATTTTACTGAATATGCATCGATCTTATTGAGTCTTATTGAATGATAATAATGGATTACAGTCATTGGTTGATTTCTGGAACAGATACATAACATTTCATGGTAGATCGACCTTGAACTTCTGGGTTCTTTTCATCCTGTGTATTTGCTGATGTTAATCCCAGATGTCAGTTTTAACAGCTGATTCAGGGCCTGGGGGCTGCTGCCTTTTTTCCTGGTTGAAGAATTTCTCTTACTGAGTGAAGTTAGATTTGGTTATGTTCATGAGCAGCTGCAGACAGCAAAGAATTTTTTTCAGGAGATGACCTGCAAATGATCGCTGAATGACTTTGACCCTTTGGGCCCCTAATGAATGAAATTGCCTCTAAAGGTTCAGGACATAGCTGTCATATCGCACAGGTTGCAAAGGTAATAACAGAATGCGGAGATCCAGGTGGGACACCGAGCTGCCAGGTGATTTTTCATCCATGAGTTGTTATTTATTTTTTTTTTATGGATTATTCCTTCCAAGGAGAAAGCCTCTGGTAGTAGATGCGTATTAGATGAGGAAATGCCTTAAATTTCCTTTTCCCTGATTTATTCCATCCCCCACCACCAACAAGTGGTACAGAGAATATTTATAAACCACCACTGAAGCTGCGCGGTCTGAACCTGGGTGCACCCTTTGTACGCAGTGAATCTGATGGTTCTTGAAGATAGGTTCATCATTCTTCCTCAGACCGTTCTTGTGGTTTCAGTGGGGTCTCAGCTACTGGAGAGGGAAGAGGCAGCCTGAGATGTGATAGAGGAGATCAGGTCTAGATGTCTCTGTTCCCCCTTTCCTGGGCTTGATTCTGACCTGAGGTCCCTCCCGTCAGTGTTGCTTCCACTGTGTTTATCCCTTGCCGTCGTCTCTGCTGTCTCTGGGAGGAGGTTCCAGCTTTCTAAGCCCCCGGTCCTCTGCTCCCTCTCTCTGGGAGTGCCTGTTGTTGTGGGTGGCTTTGTTTTGTTGTCACCCTGCAATGTGAAGACTCCTCATGTGCTGAGGCCGTTCTACTCATGTGAGCAGTGAGGCTCAGAGACTTTGCAGAGTCGTGTTTCTTTTTCCCCCTTGCTGAGTGTACGTGAAAAAGGTTTAAGCCTGAGAAAGGGCTCTGTCTGCAGAAATGTCTTTATTTAGTTTTGCATGGTGTAAAAACCTTGAGAGATTTTTAATCACTGAAGACAGTCTGTGGGGAAACAGTCAGTGAAGCCCAGATGAGACCTGGAAGAGCAGCACTTCCCTCACTACCACGGGTGGTGACTTCACCCCCGTTCAGGCAGTAAAGGGCCCAGTCCTGTGAAGAGAGGTGACATCATGAATACATATGTGTATCTGCTGCTTCACCTTGGGTGTTAATTTCAAGCTGAGGCAGTTTGTGGCGGCAGCCTCATCCTACATCAGGAATTTATGTGGAAGACCAGACAGACTTGATTAGTGCAGTATGAAGTTTCCATGAAATTAATGTCATTCTAGTAAGATAGGGAGTAGTTAAAGTGCCTTAAGCAGACAACCTTGAAGATTGTTTACATAGAATGTGTATTTTTACAACTCAGAATTCATATTGCCATGTAACCATCCACTAGAACTTTTAAATTTGAAGGAATCTGACCAGAACCATAAATTTAGAAAAACCAACATTAAATATTTTCAGGGAATAACCTTATATATTTTGTGATTGAAGAAAATTTTGATTTTTTTCTGTACTCTTAATAGGTTTTAAAATATCAAAACATTGATTTGACATGTCACTTTTTAAATAGAGAGAATAAACTTCAAGCTGTTTTAATATGTAACTAAATATTTTTGTATTTCGGCAAACTGGTGTGATTTCCTGACTCTTTGGGATGTATTTTGCAAGACACTTAGATTACCTACTGTTGGAAAAATGCAGAAGTGACTTTTATGAATATAGGATTAATGCAGATCTGTTGGCATTTGACATAGTGCAAGACATGAGGACTAGGAGAGCTTTGCTGCTGATTGCCTGAAGGACAGATGCCGGGTCTCAGTCTCTCCTCCTGTAAAATGAAGAGGCTGGACTGGATTCTTTCCACTACTAGGATGAGTTTCCATGAGCCTATGTCTTTTGTTTATATTCAGGAGTATATACAATTTCAGATTAAATGCTGAATACCACTCCCTACCCTGAAGCAGAATTCAGTGTGTGCTAGATAAGCATTTAATTATCTGATTCTTCTTTCTTTTTTTTAATTTTATTTTACCTAGTTATAGTCATTTACAATGTTGTGTCAATTTCCAGTGTAGAGCACAATTTTTCAGTTATACATGAACATGCCTATATTCATTGTCACATTCTCTTTCACTGTAAGCTACCACAAGATCTTGTATATACTTCCCTGTTCAATACAGTATGTTCTTGTTTATCTATTCTATATATACCTGTCAGTATCTACAAATTTCAAACTCCCCGTCTATCCCTTCCCACCCCCCTCCTCCCTGGCAACCAAAAATTTGCATTCTTTCTTTATGAGACTGTTTCTCTTTTGTATTTACATTCATTTGTCCTTTTCTTTTCTTTTTAGATTCCACATATGAGTGATCTCATATGGTATTTTTCTCTCTCTTTCTGGATTACTTCGCTTAGAATCACCTTCTCCAGGAACATCCATATTGCTGCAAATGACATTATGTTGTCATATTTATGGCTGAATAGTTATCCATTGTATAAATATACCACAACCTCTTTATCCACTCGTATGTTGATGGGCATTTAGGCTGCTTCCCTGTCTGGGCTATTGTAAATTGTGCTGCTATGAACATCGGGGTGCAAGTGTCTTTTCAAAGTAGGGTTCCTTCCAGATATATGCCTAGGAGTGGGATTCCTGGGTCATATGGTAAGTCAATTCCTAGTCTTTTGAGGAATCTCAATACTGTTTTCCACACTGGCCGCACAAATCTGCATTCCCCTCAGCAGTGTAGGAGGATTCCCTTTCCTCCACAGCCTCTCCAAAATTTGTCATTTGTGGATTTTTGAATGATGGACATTCTGGCTGGTGTGAGGTGATACCTCATTGTAGTTTTGATTTACATTTCTCTGATAATTAGTGAAATTGAGCATTTTTTCATGTGTCTATTGATCATTTGTATTTCTTCCTTGGAGAATTGGTTGTTTATGTCTTCTGCCGATTTTTGGATTTTTTTTTATATTAAACAGTATGAGCTGCTTATATATTCTGAAGATCAAGCCTTTGTCGGTTTCATCATTGCAAAAAGTTTCTCCCATTCCATAGACTTTCATTTTGTTTTGCTTATGCTTTCCTTGCCTGTGCAGAAGCTTGTAAGTTTCATTAGGTCCCATTTGTTTATTCTTGCTTTTATTTCTACTGCTTGGGTAGACTGCCCTAGGAGAACATTTTTGAGATGTATATCAGACAATGCATTGCCTAGGTTTTCTTCTAGGAGGTTTATTGTATCTTGTCTTACGTTTAAGTCTTTGATCCATTTTGAGATTATTTTTGTGTATGGTGTAAGGGAGTGTTCTAGCTTCATTGCTTTACATGCTGTTGTCCAGTATTCCCAACACCATTTGCTGAAGAGACTGTCTTTGTTCCATTGTACGTTCTTGCCTCCGTTGTCGAAGATTAGTTAATAAAAGTGTGTGGGTTCATTTCTGGGCTCTCTATTCTGTTCCATTGGTCCATATGTCTGTTTTTGTACCAATACCATGCTGTTTTGAATACTGTAGCTCTATAGTATTGTCTGAAGTCTGGGAGAGTTGTTCCTCCAGCTTCTTTCTTTTTCTTCAGTGATGCTTTGTCAATTCTAGGTCTTTTATGGTTCCATATAAATTTTATTAAGATTTGTTGCAGTTCTCTGAAATATGTCCTAATTAATTTGATAGGGATTGCATTAAATCTGTAGATTGCCTTTGGCAGTGTGACCATTTTAACAATATTGATTCTTCCAATCCAGGAAAATAGGATATCTTTTGTTTTTAATTTATTTTAAGCTCTATTTGGCTTAACATTCCTTGATTGTTTTTCCCCAATCGTATAGCAGGCAGGTAGCCTTGATGTGCCAACATTGCTTGGCTTATTTGACTAGATTGGGAGAGGAATGTAAATTTTAGCTTTCCATTGTTTTAATAAGATTTTCCCCCATAGATTTATCAGCAAGTCAGCAATATAAAGTTGTATCTTAGCTATCTGACCATCAGGGCCTCAACAATCAAGGATCAGACTGCTACATTTTAATCCCTGGGTTCTCCCTAGACCCACAACATCAATATTTGCTGGCTGTGTTGGCTATCGACTCGGCAGAGAGTAGAATTAATCATAGAAATGTCCGCTCCAGAATCAATTAAGCCTCTGAAAGATTTTTCTTGTATATAGACAGGATGTGAATCCAGAATCTTTTTGGTTAAAAACACCCCCACCTTTCCTGTCCTTCCAAACCCTTCGTTTCCTCGCACACTGTTGCTGACTCCTGCAGGGTAGTGTGGCAGCAGCGGCAGCTGAGCAGTTTTATTTTCTTTTTCTGCTTTTCATGGCTTTGTAGATGACATCATAACCTTAATTTCTCCTGTATAGTCACTATCTGTCACCCCAGTATGAACCCGGACACCTTGAGAAGTTAAACTCGATCTTCCTAATAACAGGTCTACTGTCCCAGGAGGAAGAGTTCCATACATTTCTGTTTCTATTAATGATGGCTCCTTTCCTGGCATAAGAATAAGAGAATTTAAACAGGGGATATCGATGGAGGCACTCCCTGCGGTTGCTGGGGATAATTCCATGACATTGTGCTGTAATCTTTGTTCGTGCTGTCATGTACAGGGAACGCTACCTTTTGTCACAGGGCTGGGAGCAAGCCCCTCGAAGATTTCCTGAAGCATTGTCCCATCCTTATGCAACACAAACCTACATTGATTTGCCCAGTGATTTCCTTTTTCACATCTTGGACAGACTCCAGGAGATTTTTCCTTTTTATTTCACATAAAATTTTCTGGTGCAGCCTTTTGTTTTGCATTTCTTCATTCCTTTTTTGTATGACCAATTTTTCCACAAAACATTTGCCTTGAAAAGTTTTTCCTAATTTCAATCCTGCCATGGCTTGCAACATCATATTGGCCTTAAAACTTTCTGTTCCCAATCCCTGGTACAATTTTATATATTCAGTCAATGGAGCCTTCCCTTTAAAGGGACTGATAAACTTTTTGCTGTCCTCCTTAGCATTTTCATAATCAAGAAGTTGAAGAATTGTGTTTGCAGACTCCAGGCTTGTCTGAGTGGGAGATGGGATCAAGATGACCAGAGCAGAGTATACTGGGCAGGTCCCATACACCTGCCTCTGTCACTGCCATACCCCCAGACCCCTGACCTCACCACGCAAGCTTCCTGGGAGCAATTTAACCAGGAGAATTGCATCCCTTGAACCTGGGGAAGCAGAAGCTGCCCCCAAGACAGGCCTCACGCGAGATGGAAACCAATCCAGTAGCTCACACCCCACTTCTTATGCACATACTGAGAGTCCCTGCTGTGATAATGATGACAGTGGGGGTTGGAGGTGCCCAAGACCATACTGGGCACAATACTCAGTAATTAATTCATTTACTTTAACCCTCACAAGCCCTTTATGAAGTTGGTGCATTTACTGTTTCCCTATTTGACAGATAAGGATGCTGAGGTTGGAAGAGGAGTGACTTTTCTAATACTAATTACCAATGATGGAGGTGGGGCCCAGGTCATCCATCTCCAAAGCACAAAAATCTTAAAACACAGAGGATCCAGGAAAATGGGCATAGAATCTGATGGGAGACCCTTTTCCACTTGGTTACTTCTTCATCTGGTTTACCAAAGTGTTTTCACGTTCTTACTTGAAATGTTAAGACTATATTGACCTCTTTGCAAATTACAAACTGGATAGAAGAAGGTCAGACACCAGATGGCCCCGAGGTCCCTCTGACTCAGTGACATTGTGAACTGCTATAAATAACAGCCAGATACCCTTCAGTCTTCCACTTCAAAAAGATAAGCCTGCACGTTATGTCCAGTCATTGACTCCTGAAACTACAGGCTGTTTTCTCCCAGCTGACCTCCCCTTTGGTGGATATGTACAAAAATGATGTACATCCAAAACCAGGAGCTTGGGCTCCAATAATGACATACCTTATATGAATATTATTTACATATTTTACATGCATTTTAGTAAACTCATGAGTTTCCTAAACACCAGGTGGTAGAAATGAAAACTTGCAAAATAATGGAAAACTTTGGCACTGAAAAGTTGACTCACACTCCCCGTCCTACATAAAATTCTGTGCTGCTCAGGAGACGATGAGGAAAACTGATGATGCAATACGTGTAGTTCCTTCCCTAAAATCACTTGTGACTTCATCGATGAGATCACATATATAGAAGAAAGCAAAAAGCCAGCGTTAATACGTGAGTGCTGTGATAAGATCTGTATGGATTGTCAAGGCTGAGCTCCCCAGGAAGCAGATCCTCAGACAAAAATATTTGTGCGAGTCTGTTTCGGGTATGTTCTTAGGAAGCTCCTGTGGGCAGGCAAAGTGAAAAGTGCTATTTCAAGTGAAAACAAAAAAATTCACCATCCCCCAATTAAACCATGTGGTTGGCAGAAAAAGCCACCTTTCATATGGTTTCATTCATAGGGAATAACCAGGAGAGGTAAAAACAGGCAGAGAGGAAGAGGACTTGTGGTTGTCAGGGACTGGGGAGGAAGGAAGCAGAGTGTGTGCTTTGGATCCAGGGTTTTACTTTGAGGAAAGAAATAGTGAAAAACTAGGTAGTAGTGATGGTCGCACAGCGTTGTGAATGCACCTAATTCTCCTGAATTGCACAATTCAAAAGGGAAAAAGTCTATATTTTATTGCAAGAAACTAAAAACATAAAAATAAAGATATCATAGAAGATGTGAAAGAAACCAAGGAAACTAAAGAAAAACCAAATGAAAACAACACCAGGGGAAGGGAAGTCAACTTTGGGTGGGGGAGGGGATTGACCGTGGGAATTTGGAGAAGAAGGTGTGGCTGGGGGCAGAGGGTGCTCAGCCCTAGGGGGTGGTGATGTCTGAACTGGTTCTCCGTTACCCAGCATTCCAGGTTTAGGTTCTGGAGGAGCAGTAGGAGCTGCAAGCCGGAGCTTGGGGTCTCCTGGTGGGCACAGATCGTCCTTCGTTGATCACTGGCATCTTCCCCTACCCCACCTGCTCTGGATCTGTAACTTTTAGACTTGGAGAGAGCTTTGAGTCTTGTGGAAATGCTCAAGCTGTGACAGAAAAACAATTTACCCATGTGCCTCCCTTTCCATGTGACTTTTCAAGAACAGAAATCTTCCCAGAGCTTTTCAGACACGTCTCACCCAGGAAGAGCCCACAGGATGTGTTCTGTGACTGAATTCTTCCAGACAGGTTGTCTGAGGCCAGTCTTTGCTCTGGTCCCAACAGCAGCCTCTGGGGATGCCTCCCTGTGTGGCCCAGCCCTCGGCCCTCCCTCACCTACACACATGCACCCAGCCCTGCCCTTCTCACTTTCGGGCTAGGCCTCTGTGGGCTCCTGGTCCTCCACCTGACTCATAGGGAGGAGGGCACGGTGCTCCAGGTCGAAGCCGGGTGTGCTGAGCTGCCCGTCAGCCCCGGGCCTGACCCTGGTGAGAGGCCTGGGTGTTGTCTTGGCAGGAGGCCTGCCCTGTTCACCTATGGGCCGTGGTAGTGGGGACACCTCCATGTCCAGATCCACCCGGAGCCTGTGCTGGCCCTCAGAAGTGTGGTGCACCAGCCCCTCACTTGGGGATGTGGAATGGGTGTCCTTGTCCACCAGCTCCTGTGGTGTCTGGCTCTGCAATGACAGTGACCAGCAGCCACCCTGGCCTGGAGCTCTCAGAGCCCTGCCCGGGCAGGACCACCCTTACTTCTGCCCACTCGACCCTCTGCTGCCACATCAGACTGGACCTTGGTCAGCTCAGACAGTCACCTGGGAGGGAAGAGACACACCCAGAGGGCATGGGCTCCACCTCAGGCAGCAGGGCCCTGCCCTGGCTCTCCACATCCCAGCCAGCCATCTTGGACCCGGGTTGTGGACGTGACAGGCCTCACAGGCCTCTGACTCTTCCTCAGCCTGCTCTTGCTTGAGGCAGTACCCTCCCACACAAACATGACGGCCCCATCTGCACCAGCCAGGAAAGGGCTGTGGGGCTACCCAGGTGGGATCTGAGTGGTCGCACAGCCACGGTAAGCCTGCCCTGGGGCTCCCTGTGTTACCTTTGTGTCCCTCTGGCCAAAATGCCAGAGGCGCCTGGGGTGAAGATTCACCCAGTGTCAGCACCGATGATAACAGTCCCTTGTTGCAAGCATTCCACAGGCCGCGCCTCGGGTGTTGGGATGCGGCAGAACATCTCTGAGTTGCGCTGAGTTGACCAAACAAGTGAGCTAAGTAGGGGGCTCCTCTACAAAGTCGGTGTCTTGGAACTTGGAACTAGGTTCCGAATTCTGTTGAGCTCTATTGTGAGGTCACTTCCTGGGGTCCCCTTCCCCAAGCTTCCTCCTTACACAAAGCTCCCCAAGGGCATTTCTGGGCTGCCGATGGCTCACTTCCCACCCCATGCCATGTCCACACACAGTGACACCAACTCAGCTCAGCACTTAGCCCTGGGGAGACCTGGATACATCCAGGGCACCAGCTCTGGACACACCTCTCAGCACACAGCTGGGTTCAGACCCGGCTCTCCCGTCAGCAGTGCTGTCACCCTGGACAAGCCACATGCCTTTCAGTGTCTCCCCAGTCCCCCATCAGTGCAGAGGGCATCATTCAGGCCCCTGATTCCTAGGTAAGCCATAAGTCTATAGACACATAAGTGTCCACTGCATATGTCACCCCCATGGGCTTGGATCACAGGGAGCTCGTGCACAGACCTATCAAATGAAGGACACCACACAGGGCTGGCAGAGGGCAGAGCACAGCCTACACAGGCTGGGGTCTGCCCTGAGGAAAGGGGAAAGTCACCCTTCTTGCGGCCTGCTTCCCAGCTCCCTGTCCCCAGGTTGAAATTAAATACAATTCTGAAATTGTCCACTCTGGCATACAACCTCCTAAGTCATTCTGTCATGTTCAGATTCAGGCTCAGTGTCTCCCTGCTTGTTTGCCTTCTGGTCACACGTCCTTGTGTGATACCCACACCCTCCCCTGAAGGGTGGATGGACATTAGGACCAGGTTCTGACATGTAGACTGACTTGTGAAAACGTGCATGAATTCCACATATTCCCAGCTTCAGTGTTCATTCTTCCCCTGTCTCTCAGTTCTTCTCTGTCTGTTTTGTCTCTCTCTGTTTCTCTCTCTCCCTCTGCCTCTCTGTGTTTCAGCCTGTCTGCCTCTTTCCTCTATGTATGTGTGCATATGTTTACGTGTATATGTGTGTATTCATGTGTGTGTATTGTTAGGACCCAGGGCAGATCACTTCTGAAAATGCCTTGATGACATATTATGTGGTATTCATGTTACTGAAGAAAAAAAATCTTTGAAAGTTGTGCAAACACTTTGGTGGGATCAGCTCTAAGGATCAGTACCCCTGGGGAAGGGATGCACCTGTGGCCCTTTGATGCGTCCTGCACACTGTTCCCCTGGAGAGGAGTTTCTGTTCTCTGTTCCCTCCAGGGTAGCTGCTGGGGCCTCTGCCTCCTCACGTTGTCACCAGGCTAAAGACCTGCCAGTGCGATGGTGACAGTGCTATCTCCACAGTGTGTCCATCTGCCTGTGTCCTCACCTGAGAGGTTAAGCATCTCGAGCACACTGGCCACCTGCATTGCCTCTCATTGGAACTGCATGTGTGTGTTCTGTTTCTTTTTAGAACACTGGGTTTTATGAGGTTTTTGGCCCACAGGGATATGAAATCTTTCTCTGACCTTGGGTCATGAGGAAAGCTTTTTCCACGTTGTGGTTTGGCTTTCCAACTGTCTTTCTTGGCCTTTGTTTGTTTTTTGGTTATGTTTGATTTGTTTTGCCACAGGAAGATCTAAGCATCTCCTTTTTGGCTCTGGTTTCATAATTAGAACAGCAGTGCCTACCCCCAGATGATGCACAGAGTTATTAAAAAGGCTTTATTTTGTACATATCATCTTTAATTCATCTGGATTTTTCCTTTCAAAATACAAACATGCTAATTCATGTAAACACACACACAAAAATCACCAGTACCCTCTTAAGGTATGTGGGCATACACAAAAAGCCACCTTTTATACGATTTCATTAACAGGGAACCTCTAGGATAGGTAAAGACACAGAAAGAGAAAGGGGATAGGGGTTTTTCACAGGCTAGGGGAGGGAGGAAGTGGGCTGTGCTTTGAATACAAGTTTTTACTTTGAGGAAGGAAATAGTCTGAAACCAAATGTGGTGTTGGTCTCACAGCATTATGAGTGCACTTAATGCCCCTGAATTGTAGAATTTTAAATGGGAAAAGGCTAAACTTTATTCTTGTAAACTTAAAACATATTACTAGATGTTACTCTAATAGAAAAGAACAAACCTGACTCCACATTAGATCTGTTCTTTGGCTTTAACCCTGTACACTCTTTTCCAGGCTTAGCCTTGCTGGCTCTGCACCTTTTGTAAAACAATGTTGCCTTTATCCTGTCTGGTAAATGAAACAGCTTGTTCTCAAGGCCATGACCTTTAAGCATATTAACACTTTTGCACTGATATAAAGACAATAAGTTGCCGAATAGAAAATACCTTGTTTTGTTAGAGGTTTTGCAGGGGCACCATGACCTGACCCACGTGGACAGCTATAGACCAAGAAAATGGTAGACTGCGTCCTGGAGAACCATCTTCCCCATGTCAGACTTCAGGTTCCTTTTCTATTGAAAAAGGGGGGGGGGCTGTGGTTCGTTGCGGCAAACTTCTTGGTGTAGGATTTCTTTGTTCTTGGAATCCTTTGCAGTGGTCCAATTGGGTCGGATCATGGTATCCCTGTAAAACCTCGAAGAAAGCAAAGGTTATGTTCTATCCTGCAACTTGTTATCTTTATAGGAGGGCAAAAGTGTTAATATCCTTAAAGGTCAGAGCCTTGATAATAGGCTGTCATGCATATTTCAGGCTAAAGGCAACATTGTTTTACAAAAGGTGCAGAGCTGGCAAGAATAAGCCTAGATAACAGAAGACAGGTTTAAAGGAAAAGGAACAGATCTAATATGGATTCAGATCTGTTCTTTTCTATTACAGTGCCTTTTCGTGAGAGGTAAGAGGATGTTTACAGGTGGGTCCTCCTCTGCCTCAGGCTGGGGTTCGGGCAGGAGTCCTTCCAGGTTCACCATGACTGTGGACTTGATCCCCTGCAGAGAAAGTAACAGTTATTGGTGATTAAAATTGCAGTCAAAGTCCCTTCAATTTCCTGTAAACCATACCATGTCAAGGGACATCTCATAGGCCAGTCAACGGTTAGTCTCCCCTGATGCAAGGGACCAGAATCATGGTGGGTTCCAAGGTGGCCTTGCCAGCGAAGCTGCCTGCTTTGTTCTCCAGCCTTGGCTTCCTAACATGAACACTTTAAAAGCTCCCATCCCTCTTCCCTTTGGTCCAGTGTGAATGAACAAGGTCCCTGCACCGACATGGGCTGAGCCCACGCCATGCACACAGCCCTGTGCACACAGCCAACTGCTGGCTCTCCATCTCTGGGCTTAGCTTCACCCTCAATACACCCCAATCCCTGCAGGTCCACGTTCCCAGTGCTTCTGCCCTAGGGGTCTGGATCACCATCAGGACCATCAATCACCCCAGGTCCACAGGCCAGTTGCGGGCAGCCAGAGGTCACCCTGACACTCAGACTCAGATGAGGCACAGCACGCAGGTTCAGGACACCAGGGCGGGAATTTTATCTGCTTCCAGCTCGGCCCGCCTCGCCCTGTAGCCACAGACACTAGGTATGCAGATGCACACTAGGCCAGAACCATCGCTGGTGGCAGTCACCATGGGGACTGGAGTCCGGACTACCAAACCCCAAACACTGTGTGAGTGGTGAGATAGTCATCCCCAGGTAGGGGTGCACTAGGTGTGAGGGGGGAACCTGTGGTGAAGAGGGTACAGGCTGAGAGGTGATGGGCCGCTCAGAAGGAGCTGACCCAGTTGAGGCGTGAGGGGGACCACTTCGGGATGTTGGAGGTGCTGTGGTGAGGCATGAGTGGTGAAGCTGGGGTGTAGGGGCCATAAGTTAGGACCTAGCAGGATGGAGTATGTGGCAAGGATCTCGGTGTGAGGAGAAGAAGCCCCATCTTCGGGGTCTGGTGGGAGACTTGGTCTGTCCAGAATGGGAGGGTAGTATCGGGAAGGGAGAGGCTAGCAAGGGGAGTGGGGCTGGGGGTGTGGTCCGGCCCAGGCGGTCGTGGCTTTGAGTTCCAGGACCCCATTGGTGGCGGCATGGGGGCACTGGGGATGGAGATCTCGGGAATGGCGGGCAGCGGTGTGGCGGGCAGGAGGGTAGGCCCTCAGGAGAGTTGGCCTACAGAAGGGTGGGGTCCCAGCCCACCGCCCCAACGCAGGGCCCCACCCAGGTCCTCCTGGACCCAGGCCCACTTCCGGTACAGAAGGAGCCCCAGCCGAAAGTCCCCGATGCCAGTAGGATGGGGAGGGGCGCGCATGCACAAACTCACAGACGCGCGGACAGCGGAACCCACGAAGAGCGTGTGGCAGCCAAGTGGGAGCCAGGTGTCCCTGGAGCAGCTCCCTGAAAAGGAAAACGGCCTGGATTGTGGGCCGACACTTACAGTCTCCTCCGCTGCCGGCACCTGGGCGGTGAAGGGGCGCTGGATGGGGCACGGAGCCGGCGAGTGCGGTCTGAGCTGCCCAGTTGGGGAGGCGCATGGGTAGGGGTGCTTAGCTGAGTCCCGGGCCACGAGGCCCATTAGGACCCTGAGGAGGGTCTGAGGCCGCCGCCTGGTTCGTGGTGCTGTCCCCTCTCCGTAATAGTCCCTGAACCCCGCGTCTTCCCTGACTCTTATTCCCGGGTTTGGGAAAGCGGGTGTGGCCCCGGAACATCTCCATCCGGCCCTCAGACCATGGCCTGCTCCCTGGAGGCTGGTGCGGTGCAGTCAGTGGGCGGCGGCTGAGAGGTGGGATGCCTGTCCTCAGGGGGAGCAGGTGGACTTGCTCCCATCTCCTCCAGGGCCTGTTCTCGGGGCGACCTCTGCTGCCTCAGGTTCGGAGACACATATTCATGACAGCCCGCTCCTGGGAAGAGGGTGCAGTGCTGTCTAGGGCAGCGTCCACAGCAGGCAAGGACTTGTGGAGGACCAGGCTGTAGCCCAGGGTAACTCACTCTCCTTTCTTCTCTTGCTTCCTCAGATGGTGGCAGTTGCAGCTTTTCCAGTATAGGTTATTACCAGATACTGAATGTAATTTTCTGTGCTATAGAGAAGAAATATTTTTTTAAATCTATTTTCATATATACTGGCTAACATTTGTAAGTCTCAAACCCCCAAATTTATCCCTTCCCACCCCCTTTCCCTGGTAACCATGAGATTGTTAACTATGTGTACGAGTCTGTTTCTGTATTGTAGATGAATTCATAGTGACCTTGTTTCTTTCTTCTTTTTCTTTAAGATTCCACATATCATGTGGTATTTTTCTTTCCCTTTTGGCTTGCTTCACTTAGAATGATATTCTCTGGGTCCATCCACCTTGCTGCAAATAGCATTATTTCATCCTTTTTAATGGCAGAGTAGTATTCCAATGCATAAATATACCACAATTTCTTTATCTTGTCATCTATTGCTACATTATAGGATGCTTCTATGTCTTGCCTGTTGTATATAGTGGTGCTGTGAATATTAGGGTACAGGTCCCTTTTTGAATTGGAGTTCTCTCTGGATATTTACCCAGAAGTGGTGTTGCTGATTCATAGGGTAAGTCTATTTTTAGTTTTTTGAGGCATTTCCATACTGTTTTCCATAATGGCTGTACCAAACTACATTTCCCAGTGACAGTGTAGGAGGCTTCCTTTTTCTCCACAACCTCTCCAGCATTTCTCATTCATGATGGCCATTCTGACTGGTGTGAGGTTATACCTCATTGTACGGTTGATTTGCATTTCTCTGATAATGAGAAGTATTGAGCATTATTTCATGTGCCCATTGGCCTTATGTCTTCATTGGAGAAATGCTTGTTTATATCTTCTGCCCATTTTTGGATTGGGTTGCTTGTTTTGTGTTATGAAATTGTGTGAGCTGTGTATATACTCAGGAAATTAGGCCTTTGTCAGTCACATAATTGGCAGATATTTTCTCTCATCCCATAGGTTGCCATTTTGTTTCCTTAAGGATTCATTTGCTGTGCAAAAGCCTGTAAGTTCAGTTGGGTCCCATTTGTTTATTTTTTGATTTTATTTGCATTGCTTGAGTAGACTGCCCTAGGAGAACATTGCTGAGAAGTATGTGAGAGAATGGTTTGCTTATGTTTTCTTCTAAGAGGCTTGTAGTGTCTTGTCTTATATTTAAATCTTTAAGCCATTTTGAATTTGTTTTTGTGTGTGGTGTGGGGGAGTGTCCTTACATCTTTGATTTGCATGCAGATGTCCAGTTTTCCCTGCAACATTTGCAGAAGAGACTGTATTTACTGCAGTGTGTGTGCTTGCCTCCTGTGCTGAAGACAAATTGACTGTCAGTCTGTGTTTATTTCTGGGATCTGTGTTCTGTTACATTGATCAATATGTCTGGTTTCATGCCAGTACCACACTGTTTTGGTTATTGTATCTCTGTAGATTCATCTGAAGTTGTGGAAGGTCATTCCTCCAGCTTTATTCTTTTTCTTCAATATTGATTTGGCAATTTTGGGTCTTTATGAGTCCATAGGAATTTTAGGATTATTTGTTCTAGTTCTGTGAAAAATGTCCTGGGTAACTTGATAGGGATTTCATTAAATCCGTCGATTGCCTTGAACAGTATGGCCATTTTAACAATATTGATTCTTCCAATCCAAGAGCATAGTATTTCTTTCCATTTCTTTAAGTCATCTTTAATTTCTTTAATCAGGGTTTTGTAGTTCTCCAAGTATAAGTCTTTCACCTGCTTGGTCAGAATTATTCGTAAGTATTTTATCATTTATTGGTTGTGATTTTAAAGGGGATTGTTTCTTTATTTTCCTTTCTTACTATTTCATTGTTAGTGTAAAAAAGGCAACTGATTTGTGCATGTTAATGTTGTATCCTGCCACCTTGCTACATGTTTTTAGTTCTTCTCTGTCCTTTTTTCATACCCTTCCCTTATGGGTAGTTGATTTTCTTTATTGTTACATTTGTGCTTCTCAATTGTTTTTGCATATCTAATGTAGGTTTTTGATTTATGGACACCATGAGTTTCATATAAGTTGCTTTGTTACAATATCTGATTGTTTTAAAGTGATTGTCATTTAAGGTTATATGAGTTCAAAAATGATCTGCTCTTTTACTCCCTATCCACTCCTTTTTTGATTGTATTTTTTACATCTTCATATGCATCCTATAAGTGTTTATTGTAAGTATAGTTTTTACAAATTTTGTCTTTTAGCCTTTGTAGTAGCTTCTTTAATTGTTTGATTCAAAGCCATTGCTCCATTTTTGCCTTTAAAGTGGGATTTCCCCCTTCACATAAGTTCTTACTTCTTGTTCTTTTTCACATAATGAAAACTTTTTAATACTTCTTGTAACGTCAGTTTAGGAATGATGAACTCTTAGTTTTTGCTCATCTGAGATGCTTTTTAATTCTCTTTCAATTCTGATTAATAACTTTGCTGAGTAGGTGGCCTAGATTCCAGGTTTTTTCCTTTGAGTACTTTAAATATATCATGGCTGTTCCTTCTGGCCTGCCGTGATTCTGCTGAAAGCCAGCTGATAGGCTTCCACTATTTGCCTCTCCTCATGACTACAGTGAAACCACAACTGACTGCTAAACAAGCATCAAAAAAAAAAAAAAAAAAGACTGGATCCTAGCAAAAGAACACCTTCAGTGGAATCACAGAGACGGAACCACAGCAGGATGGTAGGAGGGGCATTCTCATGATATAGGTGGACCCAATACCCCTCACTGTGGGCAACTCACAAGGTGAAGAATAAGTCACAACGAACCTCCAACAGGAATGGGAATTATAAGCCCAGCATCAGGCTCCCCAGCCTTGGGTTCTGGCATTGGGAGGAGTAGGGGACCCCAGGACAACTGTTTTATTTTTTTAATATTCTTTTTATTTTTCTTATTGATTTATACTCAGTTTACAACGTTGTGTCAATTTCAAGTGTAGAGCACAATTTTTCAATCATACGCTATTCATTGTCACATCCTATTCCACCATGAGCTACCACGAGATCTTGTATATATTTCCCTGTGGTATGCAGTGTAAACTTGTTTATCTATTCTTTATATACCTGTCAGTATGTACAAAATTTGAACTCCCAGTCTGCCCCTTCCCACCCTCCTCTCCCCTAGCAATGACAAGTTTGTATTCTATGTCTGTGAGTCTATTTCTGTTTTACATTTAAGTTTATTTGTTTTTAGTTTTTTGGTTTTTGTTTTTTTAAGATTCCACATATGAGCAACATATGGTATTTTTCTTTCTCTTTCTGGCTTACTTCATTTAGGATGACATTATCCAGGGACATCCATGTTGCTGCAAATGGCATTATATTGTCATGTTCATGTATGAATAGTACTCCATTGTATAGGTATTTCACATCTTCTTTGTCCAGTCAACTTCCTATGGACATTTATGCTGTTCCCATGTCTTGGCTATTGTAAAGAGTGCTGCTGTGAACATTGCGGTGTAGGTGTTTTTTGATGTCAGGTTCCTTCTGGATGTATACCCAAGAATGGGATTCCTGGGTCGTATGGTAAGTCAGTTCCTAGTCTTTTGAAAAATCTCCATACTGTTTTCCACAGTGGCTGCAGCAAACTGTATTCCCACCAGCAGTTTAAGAGGGTTCCTTTTTCTCTACAGCCTCTGCAGCATTTGTCATTTGTGAACTTTTGAATGATGGCCATTCTGGCTGGTGTGAGGTGATACCTCATCATAGTTTTGATTTGCATTCCTCTGATAATTAGTGATATTGAGCATTTTTTCATGTGCCTATTGATCATTTGTATTTCTTCTTCGGAGAATTGCTTGTTTAGGTCTTCTGCCCATTTCTGGATGGGATTGTTTGTTTTTTCCATATTAAGTCGTATGAGCTGCTTATATGATCTGGAGATCAAGCCTTTGTCAGTTTCATCTTTTGCAAAACTTTTCTCCCATTCTGTAGGTTGTTGTTGTGTTTTACTTATGGTTTCCCTCGCTGTGCAAGAGCTTGTAAGTTTACATAGGTCCCACTTGTTTATTATTGTTTTATTTCTATTGCTTGGGTAGACTGCCGTAGGAGAACATTTTGAGATGTATGAGAGACAATGCTTTGCCTAGGTTTTCTTCTAGGAGATTTACTGTATCTTTTCTTATGTTTGCCTTTGATCCATTTTGAGTTTACTTTTGTGTATGGTGTAAGGGAGTGTTCTAGTTTCAGTGATTTACATGCTGCTGTCCAGTTTTCCCAACACCACTTGCGGAAAGCCTGTCTTTGTTTCATTATATGTTCTTGCCTCCTTTGTCAAAGATTAGTTAATGAAAAGTTTGTGGGTTCATTTCTGGGCTCTCTATTCTGTTCCATTGGTTCATATGTCTGTTTTTGTACCAATATCATGCTATATTGATTACTGTAACTCTATAGTATTGTCTGAAATCTGGGAGGGTTATTTCTCCAGCTCCTTTCTTTTTCTTCAGTAATGCCTTGTCAATTCTAGGTCTTTTGTGCTTCCATATAAATTTTATTATGATTTGTTGTAGTTCTGTGAAATATGTCCTGGGTAATTTGATAGGGATTACATTAAATCTGTAGATTGCTTTGAGCAGGGTGACCATTTTAACAATATTGATTCTTCTACTCCACGAGCATGGATATTTTTTCCATATTTTTAAGTCTTCTTTAATTTCCTTAATCAGTGTTTGTATAGTTTTCCATGTATAAGTCTTTCACCTCCTTAGTTACATTTACTCCTGATAGTTTATTACTTTTGGTGCCATTTTAAAGGGAATTGTTTCCTTACTTTCTTTTTCTGTTGATTCACCATTAGTGTAAAGAAATGCAACTGATTTTTGAATGTTAATCTTGTAACCTGCTACCTTGCTGAATTCTTCGATTATTTCGAGTCATTTTTGTGTGGACGTTTTAGGGTTTTCTATATGTGGTATCATGTCATATGCGTATAGTGACAATTTTACCTCTTCTTTTCCAATCTGGGTCCCTTTTTTTTTCTCTCTTGCCTGATTGCTGTGGCTAGGACTTCCAAGACTATATTGACTAGGAGTGGTGATAGTGGCCAGCCTTGTCTTGTCCCAGATTTTAGAGGGAAGATTTTGGGCTTTTCACCGTTGAGTACTATGGTGGCTGTAGCTTTTATTATGTTGAGATATGTTCCCTCTATACCCACAATGGTGAGAGTTTTTATCATAAATAGGTGTTGAATTTTATCAAAAGCTTTTTCTGCATCTATTGAGAAGATCATTTTTTTCCTTTCTTTTGTTGATGTGATGTATTACATTGATTGATTTGCATATGCTGAACCATATTTGTGTCCCTGGGATGAACCCCACTTGATCATGATGTCTACTCTTTTTAATGTGCTGTTGGATTCTATTTGCTAGTATTTTGGTATGGACTTTTGCATCTATGTTAATCAGTGATAATGGTCTGTAATTCTATATTTTTGGTGGTGGCATTGCCTGGTTTTGGTATCAGTGTGATGGTGGCTTTATAGAATGAGTTTGGGAATATTCCCTCTTTTTCAGTCTTCTGAAAGAGTTTGAGAAGGACTGGTATTATTTCCTCTTTGTATGTGTGGTAGAATTCCATTGTGAAGCTGTCCGGTCCTGGACATTTATTCGTAGGGAAGTATTTTATTGCTAATTCAATTTCATTTCTAGTGATAAGTTTGTTCAAGTTGTTAGTCTCTTCTGGATTCAATCTTGGTGGACTGTGTGTTTCCAGAAACTTCTCCATCTCCTGTAGGTTGTCCATTTTGGTTCCATACAATTTTTCATAATATTCTCATATGATATTCTATATTTCCATTTTTATTGGTTGTAATTTCTCCATTTTCCTTTCTTATTTTGCTTATTTGTGCTCTCTCATTTTTCTTCTTTGTGAGTTTGGCCAAAGGTTTGTCAACTTTATTTACTCTTTCAAAAAACCAGCCTTTGGTTTGATTGATTTTTTTTGTATTTTTTTAATCTCTATTTTATTTCTTTCCTCCCTAAGTTTTTATTATTTCCTTCCTTCTGCTGACCTTTGGTTGTTTTTGGTCTTCTTTTTCTAGTTCTTTTAGATGGTGGATTATATTGTTTATTTGAGATTGTTCTTCTTTTTTAAGGAAGGCCTGTATTGGTGTAAATTTTCGTCTTAGCATTGACATTGCTGCATCCCATATGTTTTGTGTGGTTGTGTTTTCATTTTCATTTGTCTCTAGGTATTTTTTAATTTCAACTTTGATTTCCTCATTGACCCATTGGTTTTTTAATAGCATGTTGTTTCATTTCCATACTTTCCTTTTTTTCTTCTTTGTTTCTCTGTAGTTGATTTATAGTTTCATGGCATTGTGGTCAGTGAAGATGCTTGAGATACTTTCTATCTTCTTAAAATTGTTGAGGCTTCTTTTGTGCCCAAGTACATGACGAATCCTAGGAAATGTTCCATGTGAACTTGAAAAGAATGTGTATCCTATTTTTAGAGAGTGCAATGCTCTGAAAATACCCACCAAATCTAATTTTTCTATTGTATCATTTAATTTCTCTGTTGCCTTGTTTATTTTCTGTCAGGAAGATCTGTCTAGTGATGTTAATGTGGTGTTAAAATATTCCAACAATGATTGTATTCCCATCAATTTCCTCCTTTATCTCTGTTAGTAGTTGTTTTACGTACTTAGGTTCTCCTATTTTGGGTGCATATATATTAATGATTGTAATATCCTCATCTTGTATTACTCCTTTAATCATCATAATATGTCCTTTTTATCTTTCTTTATGGCCTTTGTTTTAAAGTCTATTTTGTCTGAAATTAGTACTGCAACACCTGCTTTTTTTGGCTTTTCCATTTGCATGGAATATCCTTTCTATCATTTCACTCTCAATCTATATGTGTCCTTCTCCCAAAAGTGTGTCTCTTATATGCAGCATATTGAAGGTTTTTGCTTTATTATCCAGTCTGCCACTCTACGCCTTTTGACTGGAGCATTTAGTCCATTAACATTTACAGTAATTAATGATAGATGAGTATTTATTGCCATTTTCAACTTATTTTTGCATTTGATTTGGCATTTTCTCTTTGTTCCTTTATTCTTCCTTTTGTGATTTGGTAAGTTTCCTGTGTATTATTTTGGATTTCATTTAGTTTGTTTGACTCACTTGTAAGCTTTTGGCTTGTGGTTACCCTTTTTTGTAAGTCTATTAACCTATTACTGTAAATGTTTGTACTAAACAGATAATAATATTAGCTCAAACCCATCCTACCGAGAACACATTTTTGTTTTTAAAGAAGAAAGGAAAACAAAATACTGTATGTTTTCTTGCTTCCCTCTCCCACTCTTAATGATTTAGATGTCTTCTTTTACAATTTTGTATTTATTCTATTTGTAATTCATGGCAGTCAACTCCTTTCCAGTTCTGAGTTTCTCATTTTTGTAGCATCCTGCTTCTTTTCTATTTAGAGTAGACCTGTCAATATTTCTTTTAGCATGGGTTTATTGTTGTTAAACTCTTAGTGTTTGCTCGTCAGTGAAGTTCTTTGTCTCTCCTTCTATTCTAAAGGATAACCTTGCTGGATAGAGTATCCTAGGCTGCATATTTTTTCATTCAGATCTTTGAATATATATTGCCACTCCCTTCTGGCCTGTAGTGTTTGTGTGGAGAAATCAGCTGAGATCCTTATGGGGGTTGCCTTATAACCCACTTTTGTTTTTTCTCTTGCTGCCTTTAGGATCATTTCTTTATCCTTGACTCTGGCCATCTTGATTAGGATGTGTCTTGGTGTGAGTCTGTTTGGGTTCTTCCTGTTTGGGACCCTCTGAGCCTCCTGTACTTGGATATCTTATTCCTTCTTTATGTTTGGGAAGTTTTCAGTCATGATTTCTTCAAATACCTTTTCAATCCTGTTTGTTCTTTCTTACCCTTCTGGAAACTCTATTAGGCATAGATTAGCATGTTTTGTATTATGCTATATGTCCCTTTATTGTTTTCATTGTTTTTTATTTGTTTTTCTCTCAGCTGTTCTGATTGGGTGGTTTCTGTTGTCCTGTCTTCTAGGTCACTTATTCATTCCTCTGCATTATCTAGCCTGCTATGTACAGCTTTTAGATCACTTCTCATTTCAGCCAATGAGTTTACCAATTCTACTTGGTTCTTCTTTATAGCTTCTATTACGTTTTTGACATATTTTATATCTCTAAACACTATCTCTTTTAGTTCCTTCAGTACTTTGATCACTCCTTTCTTTGAAATCTTGATCTAGTATGTCATCAATGTCTATTTCCTTGATTGTGCTTTCAGGGGAATTCTCTTGCTCTTTTAATTGGGGGTGGTTCTTCTGCTTCTTCATATTGCTCATATCTCTCTGGCACTGTGACTTAAGGATTATCAGTTTTCTATTATGGTCCTTAAGGAGTGTATTTATTTATCTACCTAAAGCCTATGCAGGAATAAAACAGATTTTTTCACTTCTTTGTCTTTCAAAGAAGGTGATGTTCTGTCTGCATTCAGCAGGTGCTCTGGTTGGCTGAGTGGGTCCGTAGATGTGAGTTTTGGTGTATTCATTGGAGAGAGTGCGCTATGAGCATTCTTCAACTCCTCCATCTTGCTTCTAAACTCCAATATCATGTGTTTTTATAGCGAGAGGTATTACAGTATTGAAAGCAGGGCTTGGTTCAGTTAAAAATGAGCTGAGGGCATGAGGGATGAGACATCCTCCAACCTCTCCCCTCCTAGGGTGAAACATATGACAGTAAATTTTAAAAAGATTGCCACAGTCCCTAACTAGCCCAGCTCAACTAGTGTATGTTAACAGAAGCAGCACCACCAGAGGCATTGGAGACCCAAGAATATTGCAGTCTTAAAGGCCTGTTAGAAAATTTTTGTTTGGTTTTGGTTTTTTGTTTGTCTTAAAATGTGGGGCATACTACTAGTATAGAGGGATAAATAGTTGTCAGGATATGTTTTTTTCATATAACAGTTTCATTGCAATTTTGTTCACACACCATGAAGTCCACCCTTTTAAATGGTATAATTTGGCGGCTTTTAGCATATTCACAGTGGTGCGACCATCATTATTCCATAATGTTTTCATTGCTTCAAAAAGAGCTGTGGAAATGAATGACCCATCCAACCTTCCACAGTTCTAAAGAAGTTTCTCGGCTGTTCCTGAGCATAAATTAACTTGTTACATTCCATGAAAAATCTGGGGGAAATTCTAATCAGAATTACATTGCATCTATATATTAGAATGGGGAGAATTAATGTCTTTATGACATAAACTTTTTCTATCCATGAGTATATCTGGGACCCTATCTTTTTATCTCTGTAGAGCATGGCCCATGGGAAGTCCTTACTAATTGTTGGATCTGTGAATGATGAGATTATATGCATCATTAGTTGTGACTGTAGTCTTTCACAGAAGAGAAAACTAACCTCAGTGAAGCCAAGTGCCTCCCTGATGGTCAGAAAGAGTGACAGCCAATGCTGGAGTGATCCAGTGGACTTGGTGCTTGCAACTAGTGTTCTCTCCCTCCTACAGCTAAGGAGATTACAGAGTTTTTTTAATTTTTTTAATGGTGTTGCTTTTATTTTTATTTATTTATTTATTTCTTAATTTCTTATTTTTTATTGAAGTGTAGTCAATTTACAATGTTAGTTTCAGGAGTCCAGCAGTGATTCAGTAATATTTATGCAAATGTACACATATAAATTTCAGAGTGTTTTTTGTACAACTCATTACAAGAAATTGAATATATTTCCCTGTGTTATACAGTAGGTCCTTGTCATTTATTTATTTTATATATATTTATGTGTATCTGTTAATCCTAAACTCCTAATATGTCCCTCCCCCTTTCCCACCTGCTGACCACGGTTTGCTATGTCCATGAGTATTTATAGCAGCATCCTTTTTGCTAGTAATATATGCTGGTTGGCTGCCTTCACTTTCATTAATTCCATCTTATCTGTAGGTGTTTTTCTTCTGGTGGGCCTGCATGTGGTTTGCACACGTGTTCATAGAGATCTGTATTTGGGAGAACTCCAGGCATCGTGTAGTGCCTGGCACGGAGCTCCCGCTGAGCTCATGCTTGAACTGGGAAAAAACATAGTAAAAGTTGGAATTTCCAGTACAATTTAGACTTCTGGGTTTCTGTAACCGACGTTTAGCCCACCTTAATGTAGGCTGCACCTGTAGTGGATCATTTGATGGAACTTCACGGTATGGCGGTGTAGAGACAGGGCTTTATATACTTTTTCTCCTTCCTTTTCTCTAACACTCATTCTCCTGAGCCTCCCAGATCCTCCCACAGCAGTGCTCAGGGCTGGCTTGGTGCTGCACTGAGGCAATATTTGTTAATATGTCCCTTTCCTCATCTCTTCTGAGACTCCATTTCCTTCTCTGCACAGTGAGAGCTTGGACTAGATAAATGCTTTTTGGTTTCTTTTAAACCCTTGTCTCCTTTCGAGAAACAGAGAACTCAAATCTCTCCTCCCACCCTAACTCTTCAGATTTTGATACGTCCTCCAAGGGGTGACGCAGATCTTTGTGGAAAGTTGATGTGATTTTAGTTCTTTCCAAGTGGTGCAGAAAAGACTTCAGAGGTTTATTACAGGGAGGGGCTGGAGGGGGACAATATGTCAAAGTATTTGTATAAGCGCTGGAGCAGGGGCTTTGGTTTAATTACAGCATCTGACATGGCCTCTCTCTAATCTTGCACAATGTGATAAACCTCTCTTTTCCTCCGTTTCTTCATGTGTCAATTTGGAGTGATATTATTTTAGGTTTTCGTGAAACAATATACACATAAGCCAATTGTGTCTCAGTAGAAACCTGACCTGTTAGAGAATCAGGGGTTTCTTTAAAAAAAAAAAAAAATCTTGTCCATAGCACTCTATGTGTAATTTGAATTTCCTGGAGTGTGTGGGTTGAGACTAAGTTCTATCATGGGACAGGTGGCCCCTGGGTGTGGGGGCCCCAGTTTCCTCCTCCTCCCCAGGTCTCTTCCTCTCAGTCCAGGATGAAGTTCCTACCATTAGAATTACACAGAGTTCTTGTGGATATGGCTTTTAATTTTATTGTTTCACTGGGGAGGGCTGCTGTCATATTTTCCGTGGTCAGGATTTGGTGACCTGAAGGCTATGCAATTGGGTATTCCTATTTAAGTATAAGAAAAGAAAGTTACAAACACAAAATTAGACCTAGGGTGGAGGCAGGGGCTCTTGGAAGTGGGGACCATTACCTTTGTTAGCTTCAGGTGCAGTGGCCTCTGGCCATGAGGACCCATCCTTGTGCTCTGGAGTTGGAGGGAACAGTGGGCTCGGTGGGAATATTTACTGAGTGTATCTCATGGGCTGTGCATTGTCCTATTTGTACTGTGTGTTCCTTATTTAAGACAGTGAGCTCATTTAATCTCAATAGCCTCTTTAAAAAATTAGACTTTTTATTTTGAGATGTAATGAAGTTTCCCATGCAGTTGTAAGAACTGATACAGAGACAGCCTGTGTACTCTTTGCCCAATTTTCCTTAATGGTTCCATCTTGCAAGTTTGAGGTACAATTCATTATTGACTCACTAACCCTTTTAGGCTTGTGTTATTACCCTCATTTCTATTTGTGATTAAACTGGGGTTTAGAGATGCACACAGGCTTTCCCAGGTCACCCACATGGTTAGTGTAGCGTCAGGTGGGACATGGGCTTGGGATTTCCGGACAGTACCATTATGATTGTGGCAGGGAGCAGCATTCACTTGCTTGTTTATTCATTCATTCAACAAACATTTATTGAGTACACTCTGTGGGTCAGTTGCTTTCATACGTTTATATAATTCTTCAGCAGTCCTGAGAATCAGCTAATGTTTTCTTTTTTCATCTGTGAAAATTAACTCTCAGAGGTCATGAAACCTCCCAAAGGAAATACAGCTCATAAACAATGGATTAGTAAATTTGTACAGTCACCCTATTTTATGCAGGTGGTAACCTAGGCATTTTGCATTTGCAATCTGCCTTGATCTACATATATTCTTGTAAGGCAAGGTTTGTTTTTTTGTTGTTGTTTGTTTTGTTTTGTTTTTAATTGAAGTATAGTCAAGTTTACAATGTTGTGTTAATTGCAATGTTTTTTCTTTTTAGTTTTTAATTAATTTTTATGGGGTAATTAAGTTTATTTTTTGTTTCATTTTTTTATTGGAGATATTTGGGATTGAACCCAGGACATCGTGCATGCTAAGTATGTGCTCTACCACTGAACTGTACGCTCCTCCCCAGGGCGAGTTTTCTTTTCCATTACTTTGCAGCGTAGGAGTTCAAGCAAATTGGAGTTGAAATCCTGATCTTTGGATCCCACTGTTTTTCTTTTCATTATATTCTGCTGAGGGGTGGGGAAGCAGTTCCTTTGTTCATTCATTTATTCAGCATTTTTGAGCATCATGGCCTGGGTAGATGTTGGAAACAAAAAAGAAGAAATGACCCTTTTCTGCAGGGGCTGGAAGCCTAGACCAAGAGCAGGATAATGTTATCCTTTCTATGGCAGCCATGTGCAGACTCTGAGGACAGACTGTACCCCCAAGTTTGCTTGGGCTTCCCTTGCCTTCTGGCTGGTACACACAGGTCACTGCATCCCAGAGGGGCCTGCAGCCCACAGCACAGCGTGTACCTCAGTTTCCTCTACCCTCTTGGCAGGGCCTGCAACATGAGCATTGCTGAGTATGTACAGTGTGCTGAGGACCACCAGACTTTCCCCATGGTTGTCCAGCACGTGGGGAATATCTTGGAGGAGAATCTCTTAGGCATCTATAAACAGATATCCTCAGTGAGCCAGGTCAGGCTGTGTGGCTTCCAGCAGTCATTCTGTATCCCCTACAGGTACCACTACCCACACAAAGCGAGTGGGGAGACTTCCAGACCCACCGAAGTGTCATGGGCCTCGTCACCATCACTGACCACTTGGCCAAGGACTGGCTGCAGGTCAAGGAGCTCCCTGTGCAGAAGAGCTGTGTGGCAAATCGCAGGACGATTCGTGGCCCTTCGTCTTTGTTCTGAAGGGCGAGCTCGCTGAGCAGCTGCGCATGGATATGGCCTTGTACTCCAGCTACGAGGACTGTGGGACGGTGGAGAAGAAGATAGAGGACTTCATCGAGTCGCTCTTCATCGTGCTCGAGTCCGAGCACATGGAGAGGGCCACCAACAATTTTGGGGACAAGATCCCCCTCCTCTGCATCTCATTTGAGAAGAAGGACATGGTGGGACAGGGCACAGACAGCAGGTAAGCCTATGTGGCATCCCAGCTGACCTGGCTGTGTGCCTGGTTTGCTTTCCTACATCCAGAAAGGGGTCAGAAAGAAGGGGAGCTGTCTTGAAGCCAAGGAGGGAGGGAGATGCAGCCTGATGGTTTTCAAAGATTTAAAAATGAATTAATCTTTAGTTCAGAGAGATCCATTTAGGGTTAGTTTGGATACTTACTCCCCCTTTCCAACCAAGACCACTGGTGGGACCACTGGAGTTGCTGTCCAATAGGGTAGCCACAGCCAAAGAGGCTGGGAGTGCTGGGGAGGAGGCTGGTATAAGGTGAGATGTGCAGAAGTTCAAACGGATATCAGACACTGAGACTTGTCTAGAAAAAAGAATGTAAACTATCTTGATAATTTCTATACTTATTACATGTCAAAATGATAGTATAATTCATATTACATTAAATTAGATCTGTTCTTAGAATCACTTTAAAGTATTTGTTTTACTACTTTTTTAAATATGGCAACTGGAAAACTACCTTTGTGTGACTCTCATTGCATTCCCGTTGTCCTGGGACAGTCTCATCCATCTGATGTATAGGTGAGGGGTTGAATCCCGAGATGCAGCAGATCGAGGCACTAGCTGAGCTGGGGATGGAGCCCGTGTCTCCTGCCTCCCAGGCTGTTCTTCCTGCCCGACAGCCACCATGCCAGGTTAGGAAATCAGAAACACCGCCAGGGATTTCAGAAGGAGCTCCTTATGCAGGGGAAGGCTTGTCACGGAGTGTGGGACAGAGTATGGAAAGGTTCGTCCTCACTTTGTCCCTGTGATTAGGTCAGTGGCCCCACTTTGCCCCAGAATTGCAGACGAGCTCTTCTGGGCCATCTGCCCCCTCCGCCACCCTCTGCTCTGCTTCCCTGTGTGGCCATAGTGCCTTCCCTTGGACAGAAGAGGGCGAGATGCCTTTGCTGAGAGGTGGTCCCCTTTTGCTGGGGAGAGCGAGGGAAGCTGTGTCCCCCGGGCTTGGGCCTCGGGCCCTGAGTCTGCCCTCCCCACAATGGAAAGCACGCAATGAGATCCCATAGGTGACGGTTGGTGGTCCTGGCACATGCTACCAGGCCCGCTGTGGAGTCGAGGCTCCGTAATTCTTGGACTTATCTAAGGTCAGACCATACTTTCTGTGTTTTGGTAAGTTGGAGGAGAAGACACCAGAGAATTGACAAAAAGAAAGTCCCGGCCAGCCCTGCGAGTGAAAGGCACAGGGGACCCGAGTCCCACCTGCGTGTGGTGCCTGGCGGGCTCTGGATGAATTTTCAGTTCCTCCCTGGAAATGCCTCTATGGCTTAAGGAAATGGCGAGACATGATGTGGCCATGATGTGTACT
The DNA here is from genome assembly GCF_048773025.1 of Camelus bactrianus. NCBI lineage: Eukaryota > Metazoa > Chordata > Mammalia > Artiodactyla > Camelidae > Camelus > Camelus bactrianus. The sequence goes on along the minus strand of NC_133557.1, from coordinate 47,136,745 downwards.
TGTCCACGCAGGGTTCTGTGATCTACACACCTAAGCTCCTTTCTGCTCCTTGGAGATGAGGTGTCACTTTTAGGGTCCTGGGCACTGCTGAGGGCACAGCTGCCAGCACCAGGCCACTACCAGGTTGGCTCTGTTTACCTCACCTGTCACCTCCTGCTGAGCCCCCAGGCGTTAGGCGAGAGAGGTACATCGGTGATGCACTAAGGTGGGGCTGCACGTGCGCACAGATCTGCAGCATCAGCAGGGACCACCTTCTCCCCCTGGACAGACTGGTGGGTGAACGGTGGAAGCCTGGAGCCTAGCTCCAGCCCCCTGGCCAGTGCCTCCTCTTTTGTCATAGGAGGCACTGGTGAAATTTTTGCTCAGCAACTGCTTGGCTCTGAGTCTGCGGACCCACCGGAGATTGACAGCTTGTTTTTGCCTTTTGTAGTCTGTCCTCGGGATTTGGCGGAGGAGCTAGTTTCAGAACATTGTGCTTAGTGCATAGTGTTTGACACTGCCACCATTGTTTACCCAGACCTCGTCTACCAGGCACAGCTCTGGGCATCAAAATACAGCAGCGCATTTAACTTCCCTCTTGTTGGATATGTCTGTTCTGGTACCAGAAGCGCTCGGCCAGCATCTGAACGTCAGTGAGATAACGCAGCCAGTGAGCTCCAGTCAAACACGTTCTCCTCCCATCACTTTTACTCCATTGTTGCTTTTATTCCATAGTCACCCAACTTTTAAAGCAATTATTTGTTGCAGGAGCAGAGCCTAATTCTCTCCTGCTACTCTTTGTGGGAGTGAGTAAAACTGTCAAGCCTGAAATGCGACCAAGTATTGTAGATCAAAAGCTGTCTAGGCGCATGTAGGTGGAGTTTTGGTTTGGGGCACTGACGACGGTGGGGTCCCCATGGCAGTGACGCTCCCCTCAGGCCCCTGGCTTCCCCAGAACAGGAGGTGAGGGTGGGAATCACTCTCCCAGCGTTTCTGGCATCATCACACTCACATAAATTCTTATATTCATGCTGTCAAAATTATTTTGGTTGCTGTGTATTTCTAACTTTTGCTTGTTCCTCTCTTCCTTTTTCCCTCGTACTGCCCTGTGAGCATGCTCTTGGGTCTGAAAAGGTGGGTTGTGTACACCCTGCATCTGAAATACTTACATTTCACTTCGTGCTACCTCCATCGATTTAAAAAGCAAAAACTTAACAGCTGCCTGAATCCATTTATTATCCTAATCATCTTATTATTTTGTAATGTTTTGGAATTTTTGGTTTGTTAACACATCACACAATGGTGTTTGATACCTGTTAAAATCCTTGCTTGGAGGAGCCGCTTGGTCCTCCTTATATTGGTGACAAATGAGCCATTATTAATTTTGCTTGTTTGTTTGTTTTGAGGAAGTGAGATGCGAATTGATTTAGGTGGCTTCTGAGGGAAGATTTCATGGGTATTTTCACTTGGAAAGTCAAAGTCTGCAGTACCTTGCTTCATTCTGACTTTTACCTGCATGCGGTTCCTTGGCCGTCGCTGTGTAACGAACCTGATGGCGCTTCCGGGCCGGCGGTCACTGGGAAGGACATGCCCGGCTTGGGGGGGGTGAGCAGCCCACAAGGGGTGCTGTTGGAGAAAGCGGTTTTCTTTTGTTTTGCCTTCCCCATGCCATTTACTTTACTTTGCCTTCATAAAGGGGCAGCAGTGGGTCTAAAATCCATGTCACTCTTTTGTTCCCTTTATGAAGCTGGTTTCTCTGAGAATCAGGAAAATGTGGCCTTCTGCTACGTAGCTGGCTCACTTGGATCTGGTGGACACAGGGACCAATAACGGGGACCGTAGCTTCCTCTCTGCTTCAGCCAGTGGGCATTCAGAGCTGGGTCTGTGGTTTGCTTAAGCAGCTGTGCAGGCCTCCCTGAATTAGCCTTTATTTTTAACCCATGTTGGCAGTAATAGCTGACTCTGAGTCTGTTGCAGCTGACTTCCACCACTGACGGCCGTGTTGTTAGTTTGCGGTAGTTAGACTTCAACACCCCAGTCACCCGTGAAGGAAGATGCTTTGGCCGACCTAGGACCTTGGATTCTCACCCCCAGCCTGGTTCATCTCATCCGGGGTAAGGGTTTGGCCACCACCATCATGCTGATCATGAGGCCTTGTTTCTCCTTTCATGCTCTGGTCCAAATGTGGACACTTCATCCTTCACTGACTTGGTCTCGCTTGAGACAGGCCAGACATTCTGAAAGACTCCATCACATTCTCGGGGGGAACAGCACAGAAGTAAGTGTCGCAGGTAGAAGGGGTCTAGGCTGTCTGGGTTGGCAAATGCAGGCTGGGATCTGTGATGGCTGGGCTGTGCCCTGGACACAGGCATTTCCCGTGGCTCCCGAGAGACCAGGGGTCGGAGTGAGAACAGCCTTGCCTGGGATCCTCCATCCTCATCTGCTCACTGGCAAGTGTGTCTGCTAATTAGGAGCTCTCCCAGACCTCGGTCCCTTCAAATTTCAGACCACGGGAGAAACTTGAGTCCCTTCACCTGGTCCTCCTTTGTGAGAATCCAGTGCCTTCTGTGGTGACCCTTGCCAGGAGATGCCTCCCCCTCCAGGAAGCACCCTTCGGAGGACTGTGACACACTGCACCTTGCTGTGAGCTTGTGGGTTTACGGCCGTGGTCCCTGCAGAACCAGACTTGAGATGGGCTTAGCGACGGAAATGACAGGACTGAATCCAGGGCAGGGCTATGGGGAGGAACAGGGGAAGTTGAATGTGACCTCAAACATGTATGTGGGTGCTGGGGCTGTTACTAAAATGGGGAGCCTGTGAGATATATGCCAGGAATCGAATTCCAGAGTAAATGGTGGATATGAGGCATCTTTAAGATGCCATTTTCATCCAAGTTAGGACTTCTAAGAGGCACTCGGGTCTATGAGCCTGGGGCTCAGGTGAAGGAGCCAGACTAGAGTTACACGTTGGGAGTCATCATTCTTAGCTGGTATTCACAGCCGTGCATGTGGATGAGCTCATCTCGAGAGGTGCAGACTGAGGCTGAGGGGGGCAGGTCTGTGCCTGGGTTGGAGGAAAGCCCAGACCATGCAACTATGGTGTGTCAGGCAGCGACGTTTGCGATTTTCAGAGCAATGCCATTTATCCTTAAGGGGCCGGGGGGTTGGCAGGGCCACCGAGGAAGAAATCTGAAGGGAGGGTTGTGGCCACGTGTTCGCGACTTGGGACGATGCAGAGGCTGCAGATTCCTGGAGGGGAGACTCCTCAGAAGCTAGAGTTGGAGTGGGGAGTGGGGAGAAGGTAGTCACACTCACATCTGAGGGAGAGAGGGAGGCCTTGGGAGCCCCACCCTACCAGACTCAATTTCCCATGAACAAAAGGCAATCAGACAGAGGATCTGAGGTGAGAAGTGATGGGCACTGGGAGAGGAGCCAACCTGGAGAATGGTGCTTGGACAGTTCTGAAATAGTCTCCCTGCAAAATAGAGTTAAAAAAAACTCAGACTCTTAAGAACATTGATAGTGACTGGGGAGGAGACTGTTGTTTTTCTGGCCTCCTAAGTGTAATACATGTTTCCGGGGATACACAGGAGAATCGGGCAGTCTGCTCGGGGCCTTGACCCTTACCAGGGGGAACAGTGCAAGTTTAAAGGGGGAGAAGGGCAGCAGAGGGAAACTAGCCAGGCCCCGTGTCAGGTACAAGGCGGCCGCCCTACTTGCGTGTTGCATTCACATCCATGCCTCCCAGGAGGGTGGTGGCAGCCCCCTTTTGCAGATTGGGAAGCCTTCTCAGAGGGGTTAAGGAATTGGTCCGTTTAGCGGCTAGTAAATGCTGTAGCAGGATTCAAGCAGGGCCTTGTCAGACATCAAGGGCATGTTTTCTCTACTAATTCCGGTACATCCCTCTATTACTTGGAATGGTGAAGTGGGTCGGTTTTTGAGCCTTTCAGAAAAAGTGCGATTTAAGTGCCTCAGGACTGTTTCACAAAGCTCAGTGTTCTTTGATAGTTCAGAAGCACCGCAGTGCTTTACGCCCCACAGATGTAAGGTCTTACTCCTTTGACGATGACGTGGTTGCAAATGATGTAAAGGTGCAAAACAAGACTTAGCAGCTTCTGAAGGGAAACTCTCCAGTTCTTCCTTAATAGACTTTCTTCCACGGGATGTAATTGTGCTGCAGCGTAGGCCTGAGCTTTCTGTATGGAGTGAGGGTTTGATATCCAAAGTTAGCATAAAAAGGTCAGATGAGGAAAATCCACGTTGACAATTTATTTTTGGGTTTCATTAGACAAGATATACTATCAGTTAATGGCCCATATAGCGAATGAATTTGAGTACAGAACATTGAATTTCTTCCTTTCTATTTAGAGTTCTCTTATAGCATAAGGTTGCCTGCTTTGGAACATCAGCTCCACCACCAGGGCACCTGTCATTGTGTTGGTGTGATTGCATTTACACAGTGAATATAATCTGGGCTTCCTCAGCCCCAAACATTCCAGTGCAGAATCACGGGCTGTAGCCATCTCTTAGTCACGCAAATACTTCTAAAATTATATGATGCCAGAAAAGAAAGAAGAGAGAGAGAGATTGCCTTTATCAAAGTTCCTTTCAATTCTAACTGCAAGCTGTTATTATGCAGCTCTGGTTTCCTTTGGATATGAATATATACATTTCTTTGCATGTAACCTGGGTTTTGGACTAGAACACCAAGCTTTTGCTGTCCACCAGCCACAAAAATGGTAGCCAAATTGAACACGTGGGAAATATTTTATTCTTTTTTCTGAGAAAGAATCCTTGAATTTGGGACTTGGGCTGCGATTTTTGCTTTTTGCTTCCCTCACCCCTCTTGTAATCTCTCACTCCTTCCCAAGTGGCCCCTAAGAGGTCATGGTCTCAAAGGAGCGGGCAAACACCCCGTTGGTCACCTTGCAGTGCTGCTGTAAAGGGAGCCCAGCCAAGACCTAAAGGACATTATCAGAGAGGACTTCCTAGAAGAAATGGGCTCTACATTCATTTCTGAGAACAGAGTAAGAGCCAGCCAGGAGAAGGAATCAAGAGGGTGGCTCAGGTGGGTGGAGCAGCCGGGCAGAGGCCTGGAGGCTTGTGGGTGGGGACTCGGTGAGAGTGCCCTGTGTGGCCTAGGGTGGAGGGTGCCCTGCTGGGGAGGACACTGGAGATGGCCTGGGGTGGAGGGCTTTGGAAGAGCTTGTGTTTTACTAGAACTGACCCAGGAGTCAGTGAAGGGTGTCAGTAGGAAGTTACCCTCAGTACAGGTACTCCTGGTTTTGCTTCTGATGTTCTACAGAAAGAAGGGTTCGGGACGGGCAATAGCAGCTCTGTCTGTACCTTTGAGACCCACCCCTTCATTAATTTATTCATAACATACGCACTTCTGAGTGTGTAGGGGAGAGGGATGGACCCAATGTAGTAAGGGAATCGTACTTGCCTCTTGCGAGCTTAGCAGTTTCAGAAGTTGACCCTGGGTAGAATGTTCTAGGAACACAGCAGGGGCACCTAACTAAAATTGCGGGGGTTGGAGGCAGGGAAGGCTTCATTTAGATATATTGAAAATGAGCCTGGAGGCGAGTGGGAAGTAGCAGGTGATCAGGGAGCCCCTGAGGTCACTGGGGACCTGGGTACTGCAGTGAGGCTGGGCAAATAGGGGTAGGGGTAGGGGTCGGGGTGGGGCTAGAACTGTACTAGGGAACCCCTGAAGGGCTTGAAGCAGGGGAGTGATGTAATCAAATTTGGGTTTTGGGAGGGCTTCTCTGGCTGTGTGTGTGTGTGTGTAGTTGGGAACAAGGGTAGGGTGCCACCAAGTGAGAGGGTCATTAGAATAGATTTCACAGGCTGGTAGATGACCAGTGGGAGAGGGGCATCGGGGCTGCCTGGGGACGGCAGGGGCAGTGCAGATGCAGTATCTCCTTATGGGGAAGGCTTGTTAGTGGGGCCGCCCTAGCGGCGCCTTGTGGCTGGAAGAAAACAGATGGAGGCCGCCAGGTGGACTTTCCTCTTCTCTCCTTCCCTGCCTTCTGTGATGATCTTTGCTCAGCCAACATTTGGAAGAGAAGAGCTAAGTACCAGGGTAGCCCAGGAGTTTGTTGAGCTCGTTTGAGTGAGATCTGATAGGATTTATGTGTGTGTTGAGATCTGCACGTTCACTTAGATAGAAATGCCCTGTCTTTTGGATTTCTATAGGTGTTTTTATTCTTGATAAAAATTGTTTTCTTGGTGAGAGGAAATTGAATACAGCTACAGTTTTTCTCTAAACAAAATCTTATTTTTAAAGAAATTTAATATTCAAAAGAATAGGAATATTTAAAAATGATAAAGTAAGGCTTAGGACTAATTTTTTTGGTTTCTGAGTTAATGTGGAGTTAGAGCCTTTGCATTACTTAATAGCACATCCTTGTCAGTATTTAAAGAGCTGTTAGTGAGTGCCCCAGGCCCCACCTCTCAAAGCATCACTAAAGCTTGCTCTGAAATAGTGAGGTCATAATGGACTTGTTTGCAGAATACAAACAGTTGGTTTATAATATTCAGCATAGCTCTGTTTATAAAATAACAAAAGGCTCAATATTAAGAAATTGGAACATAATTGATTTTTTTTTAAAGCTGAAACATAAACATTCTTGTGCTAATGTTGCGACTGCAAATTTTGGAAAGAAAAATCCTACAGTAATATTATGTATGTGAAATACATATATGCCTTTCATGTTTGAAAAATAACTACGCAGTGTTTTTTGAAGTCAGGACCATTGCAGCTCAGATATTGGCAGTGATGTTTGCTGGTTTTCAAAGGCAGAGCCTAAATTTGCCTTCTTTTTTTTTTTTTTTTTTTTTGTAGTGAGAGTGTTGAATAGTGCTTTGCCAGCATCCTTTCGGGGCAATTTTGGGGCAGACGTCATGCACAAGCAATGAGACGTTTCTGTGCATTTTACTTTCTGGACATCACCTGGGCGGGATGCTGTAGGACTCCCTGGTCCATCACCATTTGTCCTGGAGCTGTTCCAGACAGTGAATGACTTTCTGTGGCTTGGAGGTAAGGTGATCTGATGTAGATGATGAGATGTGTAGTTAAAGTGCTGTAACTTGAAATAAGAGGAAACCTAGAAAAATGGCTCTAAAATACTGGATGAGGGAGGAGAATTGTCTGAGCTGCCTGCAGTGGGGAAACTTCTCAGATGACTCCCTCACTGTGTATTCTGTCACATTCCCTCACAGCCCTGCACAGCACTCCTGAAGCAAGCATGCACTTTCTCAGAAACGCGCTGAATTTCCTTGGGCCTATGTTTGTTGGCCTTTTTTAAAAGCACATCTTGCCCTTTGCTTAAATGCCATCCCTGTGAGTCACCTCTGACACATATTGTTCTGGACCTCATCCATATATAGCTTCTAAATTGATGAACAGAATGTAGTATCTCCACATAGTGGAATATTATTCAGATTTATGAATGAAAAAAATGAAAAAGAAGATGAAAACGGCCACCTGCTCTTGGAACTCCACCTGACTGCTCAACCCGCCCTTTTCCCTTTGAACTCCAACCCTTAAACTCCACACTACTCTTCTTGATAGTACTTACCACCTTCTGATAAACTTGAACTTTTTCAAAAAATAAAAAGTAAAAGATGCTGATACCACTTCAACATGTACAAGCCTTGATAACAGCATGTTAAGTGAAAGGAACCAGACACAAACGGCCACATATTGTTGATTTCAGTGATCTGACATGCCCAGAATAGGCACATGCAGAGGTAGAGAGCAGGTGATGGTTGCAAGGGGCTGGGTGGAGGGATGATAGGGAGTGACTGCTAGTGGACAGGGGGTTTCTTTTGGGATGATGGACTGTTCTGGAAATAGATGATGGTGAGGGCTGCACAGCCGTGAGTGTGCAGAAGACTGCTGAGCTCTGTCTCTGGGAGTGACTGTTGTTGGGGCGGCTTTATTTTGTTCTCACCCTGCAATGTGAAGAGTCATCTTGTGCTGAGGCCGTTCTACTCGTGTGAGTGTTGAGGCTCAGAGACTTTGCAGAGTCATGTTTCTTTTTCCCCCTTGCTAAGTGTAGGCAAAAATGGTTTAAGCCTGAGAAAGTGCTCCATCTGCAGAAACGCCTTTTAGTTTTGCATGGTGTAAAAATCTTGAGAGCTTTTTAATCGTTGAGGACAGTCTGTGAGGGGAAATAGCCCGTGAATCCTGGGTGAGACCTGGAAGAGCCGCGCTTCCCACCCTGACACGGGTGGGGATTTCACCCCCGTTCATGCAGTGAAGGGCCCAGACCCGTGAGTGGAGTTGACAATCGTGAATATTTATGTGTATCCGCTGCTTCCTCTTGGATATTAATTACAAGCTGAGTCAGTTTGTGGCAGCAGCCTCATCCTACATCAGGAATTTTAAGATCTGCTCTTTGAGGTGAAGACCAGACAGACTTGATTATTTAACAGTCTCTCTTGAATTGATATCTCAGATTCCTTTGTCAATAGCAAAACAGCAGAAATACAGACATCCTTTAATGCCGATGTGACCTGGAGCAGGTTTAGTCTCTGTGCCTCAGTGGCCTTATCTGAGGGTGAGGAAGATGATAACAGTGCTTCCCTCAGAGGGGCTGGTGAGGGGGGAGTGAGAAGCACAAATGGAGGACTTACACAGATGCTCATGAATGACTGGATTTAATGATCTCAGCCTGGTGAAGCCTCAGGGGCAGAGATGTCAGAACAGAGCAGTCCTAGACAGAACTCGATCCGTGTTGGCAGCTGTGATTATGATCAGTATCACCACTGTGGGTTATCAGGTAGTTTTAAGACTTGGTGATATGAATTCATGAATAATGTTAAAAGACTAGACATCTCAGATCTGGTTTACATAGTTCTCAAGATTTCCTCTGAGAAAAGGGTGTCTTTTTTCCCCAACTTATATCTGAGGTGAGTCTGCAAAAAAATGCTGTGGTCCTCCATCTTTCTGCTTTAATTCTCCATTTCTTAAAAAAAAATTTTTTTTAAATGGAGTTACTGGGAAGTGAACTGAGGGTCTAATGCATGCTGAGCACATACTCTCCCAACTGAGGTATAATCTCCCCCATAATTTTTATTTAAACTTTACTTTCTTAGTATTCAGAGGTTAGAGGGCTCTAATTCTTTTTCTGGAGACTTGTCCATGAACCTGTAAATCCATAATTATGGACAAAATTTGGTTTATTAGAAAAATCAATAGAACATTCTCCAATCCATTGAAAAGGAAATGCTCATTGACTTAAAATGTTTCTCCTTTATGGTGATTTCTACTTTTTAGTCCAGCTTAATTTATTAAAAGTAATCCTCATCATCATAATGACCAAATTCGCCCTGAATGGGCACCGAACAAAGACTAAAATGCTTTCCTCATGTTTTACTTCATAGCAGGTGTTTGAGGGTAGGTATCAGTGTCTCCTTTTTTGCAGCTGAAGGATTGAGACATGGGGCAGCTTGTCCCAAATCACACGCAGCTGGCGGCGGCTGGCTCAGGGCTGGAACCCAGGCTGCACAGAATGCATTCTCAATTGCTCCTCTAATCAGCCTCCAGTTGAGTGGTTTTCTGGACACCTGTGAGTCCGTAAATGACCGATTTTAGTGATCTCAGCCTGATGAGGCCTTCAAAGGAGAGACACTAGTGAGAATGTGAGACAGAGTGGCATAAATTAAAGTTGTACATTTTCACAAATGTTTTATTCTCGGCTAATGACTTAAAAAGTTAGTGTTATTTATTCTAGTGTTCTGCAAGCACTAAAAACAAAATATTAAAAATGATTATAATGCAAATGAAAAGTCAGCTTTGAAAGTCTAACAACTGCTAATGACTCATTGCTTGTTTTTCTCTAGGGGTGCTTATTGACAGAAAAATTTACAAAGTCTGAATTGGTTTTATGTAGTTTTAGTATGGAAGAAAAGATTGTCAGTGAATATTGAAAGTAAAATCTTGACTCTTTTCTTTCCTGATGATGAATATGTAAGTTGTTTTTATGGCTTAAGTACATTTCCTCATTTGTGAAATTTGAGTAGTGCTGTTTAACTTGTCTTGACTGTGAGAGTTCGACGCCTTGTATACAAAGCACCAAAGAGGTGCTCAATAAAAAAATGTGCTGTCACAATGACAGTTTAGAAGAATCAGCTCTGAATACTAAAGAGGATGGCTTATTTCTGATACATATTCGATATGTATATATATATATGATACATATAAATTTGATTTACAGTAATAAGGATTCAGTTGTTTTTTAGTGCAGTATGAAGTTTTGATGAAATCAATGTCATTCTTGTAGGATAGGGACTAGTTAAATTGCCTTAAGCAGACGACCTTGAAGGTTATTTACACAGAATGTGTATTTTTACAACTCACAATTCATATTGCCATGTAACCATCCACTAGAATTTTAAATTTGTAGGAATCTGACCAGAACCATTAATTTAGAAAAATCAACATTAAATATTTTCAGGAAATAAGCTTATCTCTGTTGTGATTGAAGAAAATTTTGATTTTTTTCTGTACTCTTTATAGGTTTTAAAATATCAAAACATTGATTTGACATGTCACTTTTTAAATGGAGAGAATAAACTCACGCTGTTTTAATACATAAATTAATCTTTTTGCATTTCAACAAAATGATATGATTTCCTGACTCTTTGGGAAGACTATTTTGCAAGACACTTAGATTACCTACTGTTGGAAAAATGCAGAAGTGACTTTTATGAATATAGGCCTAGTACAGATCTGTTGGCATTTGACATAGTGCAAGACATGAGGACTAGGAGAGCTTTGCTGCTGATTGCCAGGAGGACAGATCCCAGGTATCAGTCTCCCCTCCTGTAAAATGAAGAGGCTGGACTGGATTCTTTCCTCTTTTAAGATGAGTTTCCTTATGCCTATGTCTTTTGTTTATATTCAGGAGTATTATCAATTTCAGATTAAATGCTGTATACCACTCTCTTCCCCGAAGCAGAATTCAGTGTGTGCTAGATAAGCATTCAGTTATCTGATTCTTCTTTCTTTCTTTTTTTAAATTTTGTTTTATTGAGTTATAGTCAGTTTACAATGTTGTATCAATTTCCAGTGTAGAGCACAATTTTTCAGTTATACATGAGCATGCATATATTCGTTGTCACATTGTTCTTCACTGTGAGCTACCACAAGATCTTGTATATATTTTCCTATGCTATACAGTATAATCTTGTTTATCTATTCTATATATACCTGTCAGCATCTACAAATTTCAAACTCCCCGTCGGTCCCTTCCCGCCCCCTTCCTCCCTGGCAACCACAAGTATGTATTCTATGTCTATGACTCTGTTTCTCTCTTGTATTTATGTTCATTTTTCCCTTTGTTTTCTTTTTAGGATTCCACATATAAGTGATCTCATATGATATTTTTCTTTCTTTTTCTGGCTTACTTCACTTAGAATGACATACTCCAGGGACATACATGTTGCTGCAAATGGCATTATGTTTTCATTTTTATGGCTGAATAGTATTCCATTGTATAAATATACCACCTCTTCTTTATCAAGTCATCTGTCAATGGATATTTAGACTGTTTCCAAGTCTTGGTTATTGTAAATAGTGCTGCTATGAACTTTGGGGTGCAGGTGTCATTTTGAAGGAGGATTCTCCCTGGATATATGCCCATGAGTGGGATTCCTGGGCCATAGGATGTGTATTCCTAGTCTTTTCAGGAGTCTCAATACTGTTTTCCACAGTGGCTGCACCAAACAGCATTCCCACCACAGTGTAGGAGGAACCCTTTCCTCCACAGCCTCTCCAGCATTTGTCATTTGTGGACATTTGAATGATGCCCATTCTGACAGGTGTGAGGTGATACCTCATTGTAGTTTTGATTTGCATTTCTCTGATAATTACTTATACTGAGCATTTTTTTCCTATGCTTATTGATCATTCATATGTCTTCATTGGAGAATTGCTTGTTTAGGTCTTCTGCCCATTTTTGGATTGGGTTGTTGTTTTTTTCTTACTAAGTCATATTAGCTGCTTGTATATTCTGGAGATCAAGCCTTTGTCAATTTCATCTTTTGCAAAAATTTTTTCCCATTCTGTAGGTTGTCATTTTGTTTTACGTAGGTTTCCTTTGCTGTGCAAAGCCTGTAAAATTAACTAGGTCCCACTTGTTTATTCTTGCTTTTATTTGTATTGCTTTGGTACTGCCCTAGGAGAACATTTTTGAGATGTATATGAGATAATATTTTGCCTATGTTTTCTTCTACGAGGTTTATTGAATCTCCTCTTATGTTGAAGTCTTTAATCCATTTTGAGTTTATTTGATTCTCGTTTCTGATCCTACAGGCAATTTTCGTCTTGCATCTTTCCCGGCAACCTGGAATGACTTTTTAGCCATAGGTGGCGCTGTTGCACGTTCTTACAGTCTTAATTTTCCTGTTTGTAAAAGAAGGCTTAAACAACGTTATTTTATTTTGATTTCTTTGCTTAATGCTTCAGGATAGCACAATGTCCATTGTGTCTGTCTACCTGGAAAAATTATTCTACTTAGATCTTACTTTTATTCTGTCATCTCACTGTGAACATTTCAGACTTGCTGTGCAAACAATGGCAAAATAGGACTTTTCTTCCAGTGTTAGAAACCAGGGAGCCAGGATTTTATTAAACAGCTAGAAGCGGCCTCTGGAGCACCTTAAAGCTGAAAAGTGTACTGAGTTCCCTGAGTATTGACCCCGCCGCTGTGTGTTAATTGGTGGGAGGTGATTTGGTATATATAGGAAGGGGTGTAGTGTTTTGACTTGGGATTGCATGCACGCGCTGCCACTGAGACACGTGAACCCGAGTCACTTCGTTCTGAGATTTTCCCTCAACTGTGAGATGGGGATGCTCATATCTGCTTTGTAGAATTGTGAGAATTTGAAATTATGTAAAGTGTTTAGCACAGTCGTTATCTCAAAGGGCCCATAAACTTTAGCTGCTGTTTTGTATGAAGCCATCATTTTATAGTCTTTGGCAATTTCTAAGAAATAGCAAAATAAGAAAGCTGGTTTTATGATTGAAGACATTTGAAGAGGTTCCATAGTTCCTATACGCATAATTTAGCATCAGCAGAGTCAGGGCCATTACACAGTCACCCTAAACCAACGTTAAGCCACAGAATTTTTTGTTAATTAGTATACGTTGGGGCTTAAGGGGACCCAATACTTATACGCATGTTTTCTCCAGCAGCCAACTGAGAGATGACACAGAAAAGCAGGCAGGCGATTAACATCTCCTTTATTACTGAGGAAGACATGTTCTCCGTGAACTCCAGGGTTGTGGGAAAACGGCTGTCATGGTACTGTGTCCAAGAAATAGAGACTCATCCAGTCCCAGGTAGCTCTGGGCCACAGCGAACCTTCCCTTGAGAGGATCTGCCCCATCATGCATAGGGCTGTCCTGCCATGGAGCTGAGCATCCCGGGTGCTTCCCGAGGGTGGCCAACAAAGGAGAGAAAAAAAGGTTTTCACATGTTCTGCTTGTCTCAAGGATTCACAGCTCACTTTGTAAGTGTGTCAAGGGCTAGCTTTGGGTCAGGTGTCAGGGGTGTGAAGGGAGAAGCACTCTTCGTGGCCCAGAGGAATGGGGAGGAGGCATCCACTCCCGCAGTTTAAACAGGTGGTGGGATGGAAGAGAAGGGTGCTCTCCAAAAGTTTATAAAAGGAGAAATGAGGATTTCCTTTGGGACTTAGTCGAGCCTGGAAACACTGACGATGATTAGAAGGAAGACTTGTAAATCACTTTAATATTAAGTTAACATTTGTTGAGCACAAAAAAAAAAAAATGCTATGTTCTTTTCTGAGCATTTTATAAAAATGAAACCTTCAATCTTCAAAACAAGCGGGTAAAAAAGTTTGATTGTTATCCCAGTTTTACAGTGTGGAAATTGAGGCACACAGAGGGTAAGTAAGTTGGCCAAGGTCACAGAGCTAGTAAGTGGCAGAGCTGGGATTTAATCCCTGGCTGTCTGGTTTCCAGGCTCCCAGAGATGGGCTGTGAGTGTTTAGAAGTATCTGCATGCCTGGGTCTCTGTAACTCTGTATATCAGTTACCCCAGAAAAGATAGGGGAAGGAGAGTTACACAGTGCTCACAGTTGTGTGTCAGCCACTGTCCAGGAGAGTGCACCGTGATTAACATTGTTTTCCAGGCAGCATGTCTATTCGTATAACATTGAGTTAACCTAGAAGCCCTCCCTGCATTGCTTCTGTCCATGCTTGCCATATGACCAACTGCCCGTGATTGAGCTGTTGAGGAGAAAATGTACTGATGGTTGAACTCTGATATTTCAGTCTGGTTCATAGTTTTATGTCTCCTGTTACATTAATAATTTAAACATCTGGTTTTCTTGCATCAGTTTGATTAATGTGACACCAGTCCATTGGAGCCCAGGGATGCTGATGGTATAATTTCTGAGCACGTTGTGGCTCTTCTACCCATGCAGACCTGGCTGGAGTGTGACCCCATTCCTCTCTGATTTCTCCCGACAGCAGCGTCCTCTCCCAGCCCTGCACGTGAGGCTTGGAGCTCTCTGAGTAGGCCAGACAGTCAGAGGCAAACTCTACAAATCAGAAAATGATGAAGTACCTGGAAGTGGGTTTAATAGATGAAAAGGGCTTCCAGGTCGTCCGATGTAGTCTTCGAGGCCATTTCTTGAAAAGCTGTCCACTGTTTGTGGTTAAGCTATTTCTTTGCTGTTGAAAAGCCTGGATTAGATGAAAGGATTTTAAAAAGCAGAAAGGAGTGATTTCAGGTGGTCCATCCACACTGGTGAGAAGTGATGGGTGACCGCCTGTGTGAGGCATAGACAGAGTCTTACAAGCTTCGTTAAACAGCTTTAAAAGCTCTGCCATCTGAGTGCACTTCTTTTGGGGTCTAGTTCATCACTGGTCACGCTGAGAAGGCAAATAATTGATGATGGCAGAAAGGACACGGAGGCATCAAAAAGGTCTCAGAAATGTTCCCTGTTTAAAGGATGTGGCACAATGTAATGTATTTGAGCTGGTTATTCACTGAACAGTTTTGAGTGTTTTCTGGTTCATAGTTTCATGTCTCCTGTTTCATGTCTCCCCAGTCCCCCAAGGTTCCATGCAGCTCGATGTCCCCTCAGTGCAGCTCTGTCAGCGCTTGTCCTGAGCTGACGTGGTGTCACGGGGAGCAGGACATTCAGTGTCCCCAGCTCCTCCGAACTCCGTCTCCTCATCCACAGTGCCGGGTTTCTCATCCCTGTCTACTTTGTAGAGTTGCTGAGAATCACACGTGATGGTTGTCAGGTGTGATTTGTGGTTGTCCCTATGTTTGGCATATAGTCAATATTTGATAGAAAAAGTTGTTTTTTTAATTATACTTGTGGCTCCTAGATTGCAGTGGTTTGTAGTCTGCATTTATTTTTTTATAGCTTTATTCTTTTTTTAAATATGCACTTATTTTTATTTATTTTTTTGGAGGTACTGGGGAGTGAAGCCAGCACATTGTGCATGCTAAGCAGGTGCTCTACAACTGAGTAATACCCACCCTCCTTGTCTGCACTTAAAAATAAACATTGCAGTACACAAAATAGCTCTTAAACACCATCATGGGACCTAGTCTCTGTATAGACAATAGAACACGTATTCTATTTCAATAAGAATAAATGTTGGGGCATAATTTTCTTAATCTGTAAATGTGCTTAAAAACGATCATAGCTAGAGATAAACACGAGTCTTGGATTCAGTACTTCTTAGGGTCTGTTATGCCATCATGGGAAATTACATTTTACAGAGAAGGCTAATTGGGTCTCTTTGATATTTGGATGGTTTAGCAGATGATCAAGGCATTCAAAATCTGACTGTTTTGTATTTTAAACTAACTACAAAGTTATCTTCTAGAAGTTGGAAGTCCTAAGCTTGTGAAATGCCCAGTAATTCAGTGTGTATGTGTCTGTGTCAGTGTCTGAGTGAATGTGTGTGTATGATTTCAGAAAGGTAGAAATAAGTATCATATAGCCTTCTGGTACATTTCTCCTCCAGTGTAAGGTGTAGGTATATATTTACACAAATATACTGTTCTTCATTTGTCATTTGGCATATTGGTGGGAATAAGACGTTCTCATACTTGTTTCAGAAGGGTTGGGGAGTATGGGCATAGAAAATGGGAGGAGAAAGCGGCAGGGAGGCCCTTCACACTTTGTGCAGGATATGAGAAACAGTAGCTTTTCTTTTTTCTTCACAAGCAAATTGGCACTGAATTGTAACATGCTATTAGTCAGAATTGATTTTCTGATCAGATACAAGTGCCTCAGATTTTTCAAGGCAACATGAATGATGAAATGAGTTTTAGCAGTTTTCTTTAAAAGTAGTTTTATTTTTCAAGTAAAAGGCTACAGCCTGTTCTTTCTTCCAGCGGTACAAGTTCTCATTGATCTATGTACATCATCTATGTGCTTAGATTCTTTGTTTTTTTTTTTTTTTTAAGTGCTTGTTTCATTGTGGTCTGAATGAATGCTTAAAATTTCTGGATTTTCATCTTTAGAACATTGTGATTTATCAGAACTGTTAAAAATCTGATTGTTCTTTCCTCCTGGTTTGCGGGGGCACCCTATTGCTTTCTGTTGTCTGTTAAAGAGGGAAATCCTTCCTCTAGCCTGCAGATCATTAAGTGAATGGTTTGCAGTGTGCCTTAAAAATTCTTTGAATGCAATGAACATGTCTGTCCAGTGAATTTTTAATTGTCTCATAGTAATGACTTTCTTTTGATTCTTTGGCTTTTCCTTCTCTCCACAAGTATTTGAATTCTCTGTTGCATTTTGCATACGTGTTCTTCACAGGGGAAGAAATTTTGCTTTTTTTAAGAGGTGGATTTTCCCATCCCCTCTGAATGCCTCCTGTAATTGATACAAAAAATTACGTTATTGCAGTGCTTAATTATTTCATGAACTATTTTGTGGCTTAATCAGAAACAATGACAAAGAGTGATAATAAAAAATATGAAAACATTCCTTCTTTCAAGAATAGAAATCAGGTGGTCAGGCTCACGCATGCTTTCTGCCTGACACACTCTCATGTCATTGTGTATCATGATTCGGACATGGAGTTGCTTCAGGTGTGTAGATTTTTGTTTGAACATTTTTGTTGAATTCTTTCTCCAGGCTGATGTTTCCTTGTGGGTTTGTGGAATGTGTAGGAGAAGGGAAACAAATGCTTTGTTTTGTTTTCAGGAGGCCTGAGTTGCTGATGTGAAAAGAGTTGAGGGTGGGCTGAGGAACACAGTGACACTCAATCCTCCCAGCTGAAATCGATGAACAATGAAACCAATTAGGTGAATCGGTATTTGACCAATAGTATTCAGCAAGCCCAAACTGGCTAGTTATGCCCAATGGAAAGTACTGAATACACCTGCAGAGTTAGGTGTTTACCAAGTAGAAGCAGCTTAGAGCAATCAGAAAAATCAGTCCTATGATGAGATATAAAAGTATATAATATCTTTTATTTCTGAAACTTTTCTACGTTAAGTTGTGTAGAGCTAAAGTTAAGTTTCAATCACCAGGATTTAAGAGTGTGAGTGGTTCTGTGGGATTGTTATTCAGGGAGGTGTCTAGACCCTGCTAGATTGGCTGAAGCTGGCAGGAAAAGACCCAGAGCCAGGATTTGTCATTCCAGGATGTTCTCCATAATGGTTCCATGTGGGAGCCCATGATTGGGTTAACAACTTATAAGAGACTCCAGCCGCCTGTCAACTTTAAGAAGAAAATATGTGCTTAGTAACTGCTTTGCAAGCAGGGGCCTGTTCATCCTCACTCCAGTCTCCTTGCCGTAAAATCGAGAGACAATTCTTTGCTTGCATAGTTGAGGTTTTAGATAGCACTCTGCTGGTTGCAAAGCAAGGACCCAGGCCCTCAGCTATAAAAGTTGGGCTTGTGTGTTGTTAGATAGTCTATTATCCCCAAAACAAGGACCTGGCTGGTCTGGTGATCTGCATTTTAATTCACATATCTAAAGAATATATCTTGTTCCCCTCACCCCATGAATTCCCTGAAGATAAACTAAGCCTTTGTACTCATTTTGGATTCTAAAATCTCTATCTCATTCTGCCTTTCCCCAAGTTCCTGCTTACTATCAAACAACTTTTAATGACTTTTTCCTTTGATTATACACAATAAATATGACAGCATTTGAGAGGCTCATGGAGTTGGCACCCTACTCCCTCTAGCTCTGTTAACTTTTTCCACAGAGTCTTGAGTAATTTATTCCGTGTCAGTAAGAGTTCTGCCAGCTAGAACCCACAGTTCCAGGTTAGAAGGATGCAGACTTTATATCTGCTACCCGAGGGAGAGATAGAAGAGAATTGAGATCTGCTCCTCCGTGGTCCCTTTCTGCCCTAGAGCCACCCCAGTTTACCTGCAGCATTCTGGCCTCTGCTCACAGGGCCTCTGTCCCAGGAATAACTGCAGAATTTTCTTCCCTTGTCAACATTTCCTGTCCCTTCCAGAAGTTGGTCTCTTCTCTGCATTTCATCCCTGGCAGATGTGATGGTAGTCAGCGTGCTGGTGGGCAGTCACCTGGGGACCCCAAGGAGCCATGCTGATTCTCCTGAGTCTCTCATTCGTGGTTACAGAACTGTCGAGCACCGGAGGAAGCCCATTCACGTGAGGCCAGCACTCACGTGAATCATCACTTTCATTTTATTTTTGAATTTTCAGTGGAGAAATTATTTGTAGCAAAGTGTTCCAGATTTTCGGCCACCTGCTTTCCCCACCACATTCTCATTGTTGGCTCTGGTGCTTGTTTTAAGAACCAGGTTTCTTCTCTGGTCTTTTGTAGCAGCTGGGCTTGCCAAATCCTTTATCTGCATTTGAAGCAGGATTCTTCTTGATGTCAAACTGATTTCCCTTGTCATTTCTGAATATTTCGTGTACACTCAGCAACTGTTTCAAGTGAAATACTCTTGTCCAATTTCGGTTAACTCACATTTGCTGATCTGCTGCTTTCATGCTGAGGGCAGTTTCTTCTTCTTGTAATAAAAGTAAGCAATTTGCATTTACTATTGGAAGGTACAGGCCTAAGGTGCTTTTGTTCTTAACAGTTTTAATACAACTCACCGATTAAAATGTACTGCAGTTTTTAATCTATGCCGAGAATTGTGCATCCCAGACAATCTTAGAACATTTTCATCCCCCCAATAGGAAGCCCCGTACCCATAAGCAGTCATTCCCATCTTCCCCATCATCCCCCAGCCCCAGGCAGCCACTCTTCTCTCTCTGTGGATTTGCCTGTGCTGGAGATTTCATGTAAATCGAGTCACTTCATGTAAATGGAACCGTCTATTGTGACTGAATTCTTTCACACTGATTAACGTTTTCAATGTTTGTCCACGTTTGTCCACGTTGCGGCCTGTGTCAGTACTCCTTGCTTTGCTATTGCTGAATAATATTACACTGTATGGCTGGGTCCCTCTGTTTACCCATTCATCACGTGATAGACATTTGGGTTGTTTCTGTATTTGGCTGTGATTAATAATCGTGTCATAAAAATTCCTGTAGGAGTTTTTATGGGGACATTTGCTTTCAGTTCTCTTACGTGTGTCCCCAGGAAGCAGAATTGCTGGGTCATTCAGAAACCAAATGTTCAACTCTCTGACGACCTGCCAGGCTGTTTTCCAAAGTTGCCACACTATGTTACATTCTAACCAGCAATGGCTGTGTGCTCCGCTTCCTCTTTGTCATTAGTTATTGTTAAACTTTTTTATTATAACCTATTGCAGTGAGTTTGAAGCAGTTTCTCCCAGTGGTTTTGACTTGGTTTCCTTTACAGCTAATGATATTGAACATCTTTTATTGTGCTTATTGGCCATTTCTACATTTTCCTTTAAAAATATCTTTTCAGAACCTTTATTCATTTTTTAATTGAGTTGCCTTTTTATTGTTGAGTTGTTGGAGATTTTTTTATCTTGGGAATACAAATTCCTTATCAGATAAATGATTTAATAAAATTTTCTCCTGTGTGTTGTTTTTCCACTTTCTGGATGGTGTCCTTTGAAGCAAAGTTTTAAATTTTGATGAACTCCAGTTTACCTGTTTTGTTTGTTCCTTGTGCTTTTGGGGTCAATATTTAAGATATGAGGTATTTTATTTAAATTTTATATATAAAATATTGAATTCTTAGGACCGTTCTAGGGATGGGTGCTGTTGTTGTCCCGTGTCTATGGATGAGGAGACTGAGATGCATAAAATTTCCCTGAATATCAATGTTCCAGCTACCCAGTTGTGCTGTGGGATTTCAGACCCTCTTGTTTGTCCCCAGCATCTGTGCTCTTCACCACCATGCTCTACTCCTTCCTGGAATCATTAATGAAAGTATTTCCTTCTTTGATTTCTCGTTAGTTTTTTTCTCATTGGGGAACTCATCTTCTCATTTTCCTTGCAGAGCTCAGTGTAGGTTTATTTTATGTCTCATGTTGGCAGAAGCATTGCTATCAGTTAACATTTTTACTAATCACTCTGCAGTGATGGCTGTTGCTAATTGACCCAATCAAATCATGCTTAAGTCTTTCCTGCTCATGACACTAAAAACAGAGTCATGACTTACAGACTGCTCAAAGAAGAATGTACTTGATTGATTTTATTTTGCTAACCAATCAAATAAAATCCCCAGGGTTGACACAGATTATAAGCCCTCCAGTATAGGGTCATTGCCTTCCTTGTGTTTCATTTGTTTGGTAACAGTGTTTGGATAGTGCCTTGCTGTCCAGCAGTGTTTTTAGGATACGGCGCTCGTGAATCATTGTAAGGACAGAATTTTGATAACAGACTGTGTTGTTCATTTCACAAGGTAAAAGATAATATAAAAATACTGCTGAGATCTATTTTAAAATTAAGCTTGGAAATTTGAGAAGAGTTCGAGAAACCATACAAAGACATTTTTCACTAATTACAGATCTATCTTCGACACATTATGGTTACATAGCAGAGTAACTTATCAACTAGATTTGACAAGAGGGGTGTATTATTGATTATTTGTTTTAGTCGAAATATTCTACCTGGGATAAAGTAATCAGTGCCCATAAATGAACAAATGTAACTTTGTATTTCTAAGCAACATGGGAGAAGACTTCATACATTTATATATAATATATATGGGTGTGTGTTTTAAACTGTCTTTCAGTGTTTTTATACTTTTTCAGCAATGATCTACCTTTAGAATTCTTCTAAGAAAATCACCCCCGTATCTAGTGCAGTTTGTACTGTGTATCCTGTCTTATGCATGGAAACCCACTGTCCCATCAGTGAGGAATTTCCTCTCCTACTGAGTTAGTAGCAGAGCTACAGAGACTGGGATTTCTTGGCCTTTGCTCTCCATGTGTTTGAAGTTGTGTGTCAATCAAGATTTTCCCTTTCTTGGGTTTTCATTGTTCAATTAGTATATTTGAAAATAACTCTTAATATGTTGCAGCAGTCTCCCTAGAAACTTGATGTGTTTGTGCTTTCCAGTTTTCAATTTATAAAAAGTGCAAATGCACTCTTGTTTTTAAGTAGTCCTTTTTCACTAGATATTTATTTACCTCCTTATAGTTAATTTTTTTCCCAATGAATGAATCGGTGTGCATGTTTTAAAAGATAAATTACTTTTTATTTTTCTTATTGTAACAGTTATATTCATTGTAGAGAATTTACAAAATAAGAATAAACACAGTAAATAAGTTAAAAATGGCCTGTAATCTCCTGACCTGGAGATACAGTTGTAAGTTTTGAAATTGAGAATTACAAGTCCTCTCTCGTTGTTCTACATTTTCAAGATCTCTTTGGTTACTGAGACCCTCGAATTCCCATATGATTTGAAGCAGCAGCTAGTCAGTTTCTGCAGAGGATCCTGCAAGAATTGTGATCGAGACCACGTTGAATACACGGATCATTCTTGGGAGCACTGCCATTCCAACAGCGCTGTCTTCTGATCCAGGAATGTGCGTGGTGTGTCTCTCCAGGTATTTAGGTCTACTTTAACTTTTTTCAACAATGCTTTGAGTTTACAGAGTATTATTTTACTTTTTTTTCCATTAAACTGAGGACAAGTGTGTAAGGCACTGGGATCAGAAGTGTATTTGAGTCCCTCCCCTTTCTACCACCATGGTCTCTGCGCTCTTGCTTCACCCTCTGTAAAATCTTGCACAAAATAGGACCTCAGTAACTCTCTCGAATGAATGATTATATGATTGTTGGATGATATTTGAGAGTCCTTGTGATGATTTTTTTTCCGAGCCTTTCCCCAGGTCTTAACTTTGCCCTTTCCTTTTCTTAAACTCCAGCCTTTGTTTCAGCCTGCCTGTGGCATTGATTTTCCCTGTCTGTAGACTCTTCCTTTCACTGGTTCACGATAATGTTACATGTGGGCTGTGGAAACTTGCTAGATGTCAAGAAAGAGCAAATCCATTGCATACTAGTATTTTTAGAGTGTGGTATTATTTTATCGTTTGAAATAAAATCAGGCTGACCCCTTGAGCTTTCCCGTGAGCTCTTTTCGCCTTCCTATAGGTGATACTGCTCTGGTTGCTGCATGTGCCCTTACCCAGCCTTGGCTTTGGAGCTGAGTAAGTCACCATCAGTGGAGCACTGTCTTTAAAAGATAAAGAGAATATTTTCTCCTTCTCCCTGGTTGGGGATTTGGATGAGATGAGATACCAGATAAAAATGGAGCCCCACCTCATTCTGACCCCCGCTGTTTCCGTTCCTTTCTCCAGGGGAAAAGAGTACAATTCAACAGTATAAAGATTGATTGTGAGCTAATGAGATAGACAAGACAACTGATTAGTTATTAAATATACTTTCATGACAGAAACAAATGTATTATACACACAAAAAGCACACAAAGCAAGGTAATACCGTGGTTACAAACGTGGGTCCGAGTTCGATTCCTACTCTGAAGTGACCAGTCCTTTGGGATGGGGAACTGGTAGGTCGGCTTAGCCTGTCCTGGTCTTGTTTTCTGTCCTGCAGAGATGGGGCTCGCTAGGCGTCCCCCCACCGTAGAGGTGCTTTGGGGTGTAAATAATGCGCATGGGAAGCCTGAGCACAGCTGCTTGTTAATCGTAAATGCAGGAAAGCATAGCTTTTGCGGTGACGGCTTTATGACTGCCCGGTGTAGACTCTCAGTGCTCCAAAGGGATGGCTTGTGGTTTGGAGGTGGGATTTTCACCTCTGTAACAACCAAGGACTGTGTTATTGGGCCTTGCTGATTTGAATCTATTCTTTAGAAAGTACATATTGTAGATTTTTTTTCAAGCATGCATGATGTTTTCTTTTAATATTTATAGTTCTACCCTCTCATCACTTGTGTGATTTTTCATGGAATGTAGGAAATAATCCTAAGCCACCTGCCTCTTCACACTTCTCCGTGGTGATTTTCCTCCCTGACTGGAAGAGGGTTTTGCATACGAAGTTTACTTTGTTCCCCTTTTCTTGAAGTCTCTCTGTCTGCCCATCTCTCACCTGTCCATCTGTCCATTTATCTACCCACTCATTCTTCTGACTTGTTCCAACAATCATTTCAGGCAGCTTACAGAATAACAGATACCAAATGAGGAGGTGAGAAAATGGAGCCAAGTTCAGACAGTGAGGCTAGGAGGTGAGCCTGTGTGAGGGTTGCAGGGTGAGACCACACCACTGCCCTGTGACTTATATGATCGACAGCAAGAGTTTGCCTGAGGCTCCCAGCAGACAGAGGGAAGCAGGGTTTGTGGGAGATGCTCACTGGCTGTGAAATAAATAAGTGGCTTAGGAGAAGCCCAGCATTTCCAGCTACTAAGGCTTAGGAGAATATTTTGAGTGTCTTCCGAAATCACAGTATTTCATCGTTTTGTTCGTCACAGTTCTCCGTGTTACATTCTATACCTGGAAATTTCTCCCAAACTCCTTCCCACATGAGTCCCATGGCTCGGGAATGGGGTGTTTCTTCTCATTGACGGGGTTGCCCAGAAACAGAAAATGAGAGCCTCAAAGGTGACTCGTACTTTTCAGTTATGTTTTGTCAGTGCTGTTGACTTCAGAAAATGCTTTCACTGTTTCTCTCCATCTGAGGTGGCAGCGTGCTCTCTTACCAGCATCAGGAACTCAGGGCCACGGGATGGTGGGGGTGACTGCACTGCCTTCAAGACAGCTGAACTGGTCACTGCAGGCGTGGTGCTTTCACGTAGTGCATTTCATGTTCTTTAATAGAAGGTTTCAACAGGAAGTTAAATAACTGACTTAACATTTAATAAATATGATGCTTTGTTGAAAAGACAGTTATAGGCACATTATAAGTTGTGAAGGCTTTAAAAACCGTTTCATTACTGAAGTTTCAGTAGGGAAGTTGCACAGTCTATCTTATTTGTGCCTCTCTTTTAAAGTGAAAAGGAAACAAGAGAGAAAAGGCAAAGGAAGCTTTCTGTTCTTCCTGTCTGTTTGCAGGCGCCCTCACCTCAAGTGGCATCCACCCAGACACCAGCACTGACACTGGCCATGCTCAGAACTGACTCAGCCCTGAAGACACAACTGACAAATAGAAGGGGGCAACGCCCTGTTACAGCAGGTGAGCTCACTTTGTGGGTCCTTATGCAACTGTGCGGTGTTATTCAGGATCGCCCGTTCTACATTGTGTGGCGCTGCTGCGGTGCCTCCTAGTTACTTGTTTCTGTAAATACTCGCTTATTATTCTCCAATGTGCTGTACTACACATCTAAAAATGCTTTTTTTCAGATGAAAAATAACGTGTATTTAATAAAATAAGTCTGAAAAAAGAGGCAAAAGAGGCTATCTTGGTCCTACTACTCAGAGATAATAATTAAGACTTTAACATAGTTTCTGTTATTTTCGTCAGTGTGTATCACCTCTGTCATAAAAACCAGCGGGCACTCTGTGCCTGTTTACTGTGTGGAGACCTCCATTTTCCATTCGGCTTATTACATGTTTTTCTACAATATTCTATCTCCCCTGGCATGATTTTTAATGACCAGTATAGCATTCTGTCTTGTGGAGGCATCGTCCATTTTACTTCGGACTTAAATAAACTTTTAAATTCCAAGTATATTTAACTGAAATACTGAAAAGAGAACAGCGGTGGTACAGGAAGGCCCCTACCTCCCTTCCACTTATTTGCTGAGAGTAAAAGCTGGTGACAATGTGGTGTATATATTTCATGACATTTTTGCCTATGACATATATATATATACACACACACACACACAGAAACACACACACGTATATGAGAAATCTGTATATGTGTGTGTATATATGCTTTATTGAAAAATGAGACCATACTGTATGTTTTTCTGCTGCTTGCTTTTTTTACTCAGGGGTGTATCATAGACTTCCTCCCACTACAGACTTACCCGGAAATTTCAGGTAAAGTGGAGGGGTCTCCTGATGTGCAGGTGTGGTCTCTTGTGCAAGGACACCTTTGGTGGGAGAGTGTTGTGGACAAGGCCCTGGACCACGCTGAAACACAGGCTCCCTCATGGCCCAAAGCTCACCGTGATTTACCGCATCATTTTCTTGATGGTGGACACTTAGGTTTTCTCCATTTTCCACTGTCAGAAAAGATGTTTGACTGGCATCCTTCTTGTACAGACATTCCTGTGATCTTGTATGAGTATTCCTTTAGTTAAGGCTTCTGGAAATTTAGTCCCTGGATGTGACATTTACATTCATCACAGGTTCCTTTCAAGTGACTCTAGGAATTCCTTCTCCAGTGGGGAATGAAAAGGTGTAGAATTACTTATGTAACCAATTCTCTATCACTGGATATGATTTCACTTCTGCTTTTCTTCCCACCCTTGTTAACAGTGCTGTGTAAATTCCTTGATGACTACATCTTTTTGAGCTGATTTCTTTTTTTCTAAACGAAACGATTCCTAGAAGTGGAGTTGAGTCATTGTGTACTCACGTTATTTAGAGTTTACATATTCATTGACTTGTCGTCCTCCAAAAAGTTCGCTCACAGTTTGTTCTCCCACAGATGGACACTAGGTAGAATACCTTTTACAAATATTTGCCAATATGATGAGCAAAAGTGCTTTTTCAATGTTTTAGTTTGCATTTGATGACCAGTGAGGTACTGAGAATTTTTCACTCATTAGCCATTTTACTTCTTAAAAATGAATGATCCCTTTTGTTCTTTGCACACAGTTAAGTGAGGGATCTTCTTGCTGCTTTGTGACAGCTCTTTGTATGTTATGAACATTAACTTCTTGTCTTCATCAACAAGTGTCACAGAGCTTTTTCTTGTCATTTCTTGCCTTTCATTTTGTTCAGTAGGTTTTTTATTTTCGTTGTGGCCCAAAATAATCTTAAGGTAGTAAATGACTTCCTTATGGGTTTTATCTTTGGCATTATTCTTAGAAATATTTTCTTATAATGGAATAAATCTCTTCTGTAGGTTTTTTAATCTCTAAGATGGAGATGATAATAGTATTTGTTATAGTGAGGGTAAGTTGAGTTAATATGAGCAAAGTGTCATATTTACACTTATTCTTAGTTTTAAATATTTACATCACTATCTGTAATTTTTCTTGTGGTCATTATGACAGGAATAGAATTTATTTTTCCGGGTGATTCTCTGATTTTCCCAGGACAATTATTGAATTCATATTTTTCTCTTTGATTTGAAATCCCACGTGTACACAATACTTATGTACACTAGAGTTTCTTTTTGAGATCATGGTTCTTTCTATCAATCTTCCTTTCTTATTCCAGCACCATATCTTACATATTGTAAAAATTTATTTAATATTTGACAGCATGATTTGTTTTTAATCCTTTTCTTGCATCCCAAATTTTCTTGGCCATTATTATCACTTTATTGTTCCGGAAGGATTCAAAAATATTTTGCTCAAGTTAAAATAAAATCAGATAAGAGTTTTCGTGGCATTTTTTAGGAAGTTTTGAATTAGATTTAGAAAAACATATATCTTTACAAAACTGCTTTCCTCCATGCAATATGTTGATGTCTCTACATTTACACCTCTTATTTTACCCTTCAGTACAGTCCTGTAGTTTTCTTCATTTACAACATGGGCATAATTTTTGAGTTTATTCCAGATTATTGTTTATGATTTGTTAATTTTCTAAGTGATAATTGTTTGCTATTGTATTTTCTGACTGCTTAAAACTGACACCTAGAAAGGCATAAATTCAGTTTGTAAATACTCACTTTGTAAATTGTCATTCAAAATTGGAAGTATTAAGTACTTATTCCAGAATCCTTTCTATTCTGTTTTTAAAAATTTGTCTCCAAGATTATCAAAAAGGTCATAGCTAAGTAGTATAGGCGGGGAGACAGATGGAGAGAGGTTGTGTGGCTCATGTACAAACTGTGAGCCATTTCATGGCTGCCTTTAGGCTGGAGAAGCCCCAGAAGAACCCAGGTTAGAGCAGGGGTGGCTTTGTATGCACTTGAAAGCCAGCTTTCCTGCCTTTATGGTGAAGCCTGGTGGGCGTGGCAGATAGATGATCAAGGTCCGCTGAAGGTCATTGGCTGCACAGAGCACTGTGTCTGTGAGAACTGGAGACCACTGTCATGGGAAATGCTTGGTGTCAGGAACACTGCAGGGAAGCTGGGGAGCCTGTGTGTTAAGGATTTTCCAGTCCTGGGAGTGGGAAGATCAGACTCTGCATTCAGATCTGAGTTTGAATTCATCCTCTCTTTTTTACTGGTCCTCAGGCTTTTGTCAAGTTATATATCCTCTTTGAACTCCTGTTTTCTTGTCTCTTAAAACAGAATTACAGCCTGCTGCTAGAGTGTTTGTTCAGGGTAAATGATTTGTGTCTTTAAGATGCCACGTACAGTAACAAGCTCAGTGAGAATTAGGCTGTCGCTTCTTCTGCAACTCAGTGCTCGACAAGACATCGGGGGAAAGCCAGTCCCTAATTTGTATGTGATGCAAGTAGGAAAAAAATTAATGTCATGCCTTTCCCTTGCATTATTCTTAGTTCTTTCTTCATTTACCTGTTTCCTCCTTTCCTTTCCCTTCCCTTCTTCCACCAAGGAGCCTGAGACTCTCTCAGAACAGTAGATTTAAATTACTTTAAAGGTTGGATCATCCCCTTGAAATGACAGTGACATAATAAAATATGTTCACATCCCAGACTTGACTGTACTTGATTTACACACACACACACACACACACACACAAACACACACACACACACACACACACACACACACACATCAGGCTACCTGTCACTTTCTGAGAGAGAAGGACCACTTTTTCTGAGTTTTCATTCACTGAGCATGAGAGCAAAGTCTGTTAAGCAGACTTTCTCCTGGCTTCATGCATGGTATTTTAGTGGATTTCTCTGTGGTCATAGAATCATTCTCCTATTAGAAGAGAGGAAGTGGAGATATAGAGATTCTGCTGAGATATCGATGTCATCATATTTGAGTTGAAATGACTTAAGACAGCATAGATTCATAAATTTTGATGGGTGAGAATCCATGATGGTGTAACTTGGACAAGAACCTGGGTCTTCTGTCAACGTGCCCACGCGGATGAAGAGGAAAATGTGTGCGGGATAGCAGGGAAACTTTTGCTTGAGTTCCAGAGTCTTGCTAGTTTTCATTGCTCAGCTGCCTTTAGTTTATGTCCATGTGGCCTCTCATGGGAAGGTCACTCTGTCCTGATAGATTGAGTTTCTTATCAGCAAAAAGCTCTGGACCCACTCACATTTCCCAGAGTTTATCTGCTTTCCTGCTGACACTTTATGTAAATGAGACCTAAGAAAACTACTGGATATAAACTCCTTATGTTTATCATTTGACCTCGAGTTCCATAGGAATGGGGTGCTGTCTCAGGCTGTCTAAGGCTAGATCTGAACAAAGATAGGGTGATAGGCTCTGCTGCTGGACCATCACAGTTGAATGGGATTTCCACCTTATTTTTTAGAGTCAGGCAGACGAGTTCAAATCTTGCCTTTACAAGTTAGTAGCTTTGTGACCTTGAGGAAGTAAGTTTACTTTTTTCTGTCCAATTTTCTTTATCTGTAAATAAGTTCAGTATTTATTTTAGGGTTTTTGTTTTAGAATTGAATGAGTTAATTCCCTCATTTATACCTAAAATACTGATCAAGTGGTTATATGCTGGTTCCTTGGTAGTTGATTACTAAGGGAATTGGCAATGAGAATGGGTGTGGGGGACCCCTGGTTCATAGAGCTTATATTCCAAGTTATGCTTATAAAAGACTGGATGTACAGTGCATTTTTAGTAAATGTCCATTCTTTTCCTAATCCCCATTGATTGTATACATATATTTATACTAATATATGAACTTTTTTGTTGCAATTTAAATCTCTTTGTAGTATTTAAAATACTTAGGTATAACAAAAATTCTTGAAATAAAATGATTTGATTTTTATTTTCCTTTCAATAAGCAAAACAAAAGAAAATAGAAAGAAAGAAAGTTTTGAAGGACTAGAAATAATTTAATTTCCATGGAATAAAGTCTCTATATTAAGTTTTTTGGTTTTGTTGTTAAACGGCATGTAAAATTAATAGGTTGTGACTTCAGTGTTTATAGCTAGGTGAGTTTCTTGTTATTGTTGTCTTTGATGAATTATTTGCACTAGATCATAAATGATGTGCATGCTATATATTGGAAATGAGGAAACAGTGGAGACATACTACCTCCAATGTATATTGTTACTGAGTCCAAAGTCATTCTGCTTGCCACATGACAGGCCAATAGTTTGGGAGATGATGTGTTGGGGTAAGGAATAAGTGACTTTATTTGAAAAGCTGGCAGACCCAGAAGATGTCAGAATGATGTCCGGGAGAACACTCTTCCCCAAGTCAGAATTCAGGCTCCTTTTATACTGAAAAGGGGAGGGGGTGTGGGTGGTTGTTGCAAACTTTTTGCTGTATGAATTGTTTGTCCTTGGAATCCTTTATTCTTGCAGCTGTCCATATGGGTCAAATCATGGTGCCCCTATAAAACCTCCAACAAAACAAAGGTTATTCTCTATTTTGCAACATGAAACTCTCTACATAATTGCAGAAGAACTAACATCCTTAAAGATCAGAGCCCAGAGAATAGGCTCTTCTGTACATTTGAAGCTAAAGGCAACTTTCTTTCACAAAAGGTGCAGAGCTAGCAAGTCTGAGCCTAGAAAACAGGGCACAGGTTTAAAGCCAAAGGAACAGATGTAACAGTGAGTCAGATCTCTTCTTTCGTATTAAAATTTCTTTTTCCATCTCATAAATAATTTTAGTAAGAATCATAAGCAATATTGTATTTTTGCTTCTTAATTACCGATAAGTGGGCAGACTATATTTTTGCGAGCAGGGATGCTGTGCGGGCCTTGGGGTCTCAGCAAACTCCTGTTGAGGGTGGTTGACCCTGCAACATGTCTAATGCCCCCAGGAGTGTTGGTGAGGGTCACCCCAGCCTGGGGCTCTATTTAGGAACCAGCCTATGGTCATTTACCTCTGGAGACTTCTTTTTGGGCTGCAGGAAATTTTTTCAAATACTGTGATTGAAAAAATCACTACAGCTGGGGATAATTAGGGAATAAAGGAAGAGGAAAAGGGCTTGGAGTAGAGAAGAAGAGAAATGCAGAAGATCAGGGAGCCTAGGGGCTTGGCAGCGGGGCCTAGGGGGAGAGGGGAGCAGAGTTGGGGAGGGACCCGGCTTCGGAAACAGCTCCTGCACCTGTCCCCGTGACCAAGCCACATAGCTTTTAATTGGCCTGGGCCACTCTCCTGGCTGGTTGTCACCCTGGGCAGAACCTTGAGAAATGAATTTGAGGGGTGGGCAGAACTCACCTAGGGGTCACAGAGGACTTTGGTCAAGTCCACAGTGCCTTTTCTGTTCATGTGTCTTCACTTGCCGTTTATCTCAGGATCTGAGGAGCAGGAGCAAGGAACTCAGGGAGAGATCCAGGAAGACTTCCGACTGTGTTAAGAGAGGACAGACACAGTGACACGGGGAGCGAGGACTATCGCAGCAAGGTAAAATGACTTCACAACTATTGCCCAGAGCTGCAGGTGTGAGAGAGCCTAAGCCTGTCTCAGAGTGCAGGGGACAAGCGGAAAGGAATGGTAACATTTCCACTGACAATTGAAATTTTGTTAAATAGCCTGCTACTGTTGGTTGTATCACTTGAATGGATGCAGGTGTATTTCTGTGGGCATTTATAGGTCCACTCAACCTCACCAGCCCTTCTTGCCCCCAATCAGGGGTGGGTTTTCTCAAGCACAGTGCCCCTCCTGCTTGGGTGGGCCATGCTGCTGGTCCTCGCCTGGGGCCGGATAGCTACAGGACAATGAGTCCCCGAGGCACGGCCTGGGAGACATGGCAGGAACACCTCTGCTCTTGACTGGGGGCCTCCTTTTCCCCCTGCAGTGTAAGAATGCCGGTGACTCAGATAGAAGCATGCATCCAAGCCGTCATTCCGTGTCATCACCATCTAGAAGCGGAGCCTGAATCTTCTGAATTTCTCCAGAATGTGGTTTACAATCACTTTCGAGAAGTGAGTGTGTGTTCTCTTACAAGTGGAGGAATTACTGCCGTTTTCCTGGAACTTACTCACCACTAGTCCATCTGATGTTTCTGTGCTAGGATTCAGTATGTCCTGCTAAAATTTCTGGAGTCAGATCATGAAACCCTGATGAACAGGATTATTTTATTTCTTTATATGATAGTCTTTTACTTTCAAAATTCAGAATTTTTGGTTCTTTCAGGATTTTAGGGGGGTTTGGAGAAACAACTTTGCTCTTACCTTCCTTGGGACCTGTTGCTTTATGCCTCTAACCCGTCTTCTGTCACTTTTTAGGCGGTTCCATTTGTGACCCTGTCCAGGTTGTTCATATTATAAAACATAAAGTCTGTGAAAGTACAATTCCTCTTATTCCGAAGGTATTCCACAGACACTACTTAAATCTGGGTGTGGTTTTAAGAAGGCAGAACTATTAGAACATGTACTTGCAGGTTGCTAGTGCAAAATCCCCAAATCAAAACTCTCGCTAAATATCTAAAATCTTCCTAATCTAACTTGGATTTGTATGGATAAATGAAGCAATTTGCTAAGAACTCAAGACCAGGGTTAGAATATAGGCTGGTGTAGCTCAGCAGGTCCTCCCGAGGTGGCGATGTGCCAGAGGGTGGGGATGAGAGGAAAGAGCAGGGCCGGGGGGGGGAGAGGGGGGAACCGAGGGGAGAGGGCGGGTCCTGCCCTCCCTGAGCTGATAGTTTCATGGCAAAGAACTTCACCAGGTGAGGAACTTGGAGTTTCTTCTAAGAACAGTGGGTTTGAAAAGAGTCTTAAAAGCATGGGAGTGACACAATCCCTTTTGTCTCAAGTAGGGAAGAGTGGCTGGGGGGGCCACTGGGAGACTCATGAGTCCAAGTGGGCAGTATTGGTGGCTTCCACCTGAGCGGTGGGACGGTCAGTGGGAAAAAGCGAACAGATGGATGAAATGTTAGATGGTAAAATGAAAAGATGAATGATGTCTGTGAGGGTAGGATGGAGTAAGGCCTGGGTTTCTGGGTGGATTAATGAGGTAAATGAGGGTCCTGCTGTGCTCTGAGGAGGGAAAGCTGCAGAGGGAGTCCTGGGGGAAAACTGATGATTTCAGCTGTGGGTAAAATGAAAGGCTGTTAGATGTGTGGTCTGGGAGCTCAGGTGAGAGCCAGTAGTGAGTAGGGGGGAGGGGAGAGAGACCTTCAAATCATTTTGTCTTGTGAATTTACAAAAAAGTGTGAGTAATACACTTAAGCCTCTATATTCTGGATTTAAAACCCATTAACATTTTGCTATATTGACTGCAGAGGTTCTTAATTTTTTTAATAGAAATAAAAGAAATAGAAACAAAATAGTGGAGTTAATGAACATCTTACAGTGGATCTGTGTCCTTGTATGTATTTTGATACCTCATCTGTTTATAACTAAAATCTATTAAAAGTTAACTAGTTTAGCATAAGTGTTAAACAGAGGGACGAGACACACACTGTTGGGGGTTGAAGTTGATCTCCTTGGGCAAATTATGTAGCCTCTCTGTGCCTTAGCTCCATCTTCTGTGATTGCCCACCGGGCCCTCGTCACAGCTGATTTCCTAGATTAGACGTTGGGAGAGAGGCTGCTGTAGGGAGTGTGAAGTGGCAACTGCCAGGGACACTGAAGAGAAAGACAAAAACAGATTAAAGCCGATAAACTGAGTACAACAAATACCCTCAAAAGAGAAGGAATCCCACAGTCTATTGAGCCACTTAGAGTAAGGGAAACAAAGCCACGTGGACCCAAACTTCTTGAGCATGTGAGTATTGTGGGTGGAAATATGTCATCAGAAAAGGGTTGAGAAAAGGCCTTTTGGTTTCCCTTGATGTTTCCGGTAAGGATGGACAGCAGAAGGGAAAACACCCCGCTTCAAAGTGAAAGCTGCTGTTTTGTGTGAAACTGATCAAAGGTTGGAAACCAGTCATCAGCGGTGCTGGCAGGTGAACAGCCTTCTGGATTGGGTGGGGCATCTACCGTGACTTCCTGGTGACCTGCTGGGTAGGGTCTGGGAGATGGGCAGTAGGTCTGCTGGGTGACCCGGGCATAACCCCGGGCTCTGAAGCTGCTGATCTGACTAGCAGAACTGGGCACAAGCAGTCTTAATGGGGCAGCTCTGGATGTGGCCTGGGACAACTGCCATGCTGTGGGGGAGAAGAGGGCTCCCCTGAGGGGGTGTCCCTGCGGAGAGTGGAAAAATCCACATGCAGGGACGGAAGAGCCTCTGAGCAGGGGGCCGGATGCACAGGCATGACTGGCCTGAGCACGGAGGGTTCGGGGAGCCGGAAGTCATACAGTGGCCGGAGCAGCCTTGTTCCTGAGAAACTGGAGGGAAAACATGTTGAAAAGGCAGGCTGCGGACAGACCCTGTGGTGGGTCATGAGTGACAGGAAAAGACTGGTCAGGCAGGCACGAGAAAACCCTGTGGGCGTCCCAGCTGGGGCGTCACGCCGGAGGGAGGAGCAGAGTTATAGACTTTGCCACTTATTAGCTGTGTGACTTTGAGCAATATCACCCCACCTCTCTCTATATATATGTTCATCTGTAAAGTGACACAGTGGAAGCTCGTGTCATCAGAAGGCTTAGTTTAGCTCTGATCCTCTGTGTCCAGTCCTGTCAGTGCTGCCCTGCAAGCTTCTGCAGCAGCTGTTCTTACCCTGAGATGGGAGGGCGTAGAGGGACATTGTAGCTCCCGAGGGCAGGAAGGGGTTGCTTTAAAAACAGACATGTAGCCGCCTGCAGCTGCAGACCCGCAGGCAGTTTGGTTGACGGTCGTCGTGGAGAGGACTTTGGAGGCCTTAGCATCATCTTAAGACTTGCTTTCCCTTGGGGACCGGAATTGCCTTTGCAGATTAATGTTGAAGATTTGGGCTTCTGCCAAAGCTGTTTTCAGAGATGGGTTTATACGTAACATATCGTATAAAATAAAATGCTTTTACTTAATGTGTGGGTCTTTGCAGCTGTTGGGAACAGCTCTGTTGGCCTGGTCTCCACGGACGACACTAGGGGTCAGCAGAGCGTGCGGGAGGGCAGGCAGCCCGTAGTGCTGCTGCGGGGTGTTCTCCCCAGTAGGGCACTCTGCTGAGTTGACTCTTCTCTGGGTTTGGTTGCCAGATGAGCAGACAGCAATGTAATGAGTTATGGTGGGATTGTATAATGACAGGAAGAAAGAGGGACCCATATTTTTCTGGACTAGGACACGCATTTTGTTCTTGATCCAGTGTGTTTCACTGCGGATTTGATGAGTTATGTCTGTTCTGGATCTGATTTGGGCTAATCTGTTTATTTGGAAAGGAACCGAGATGGAATTATTGCAGGCACCTTGTTCTTTAATAAGTCCTGTGCAAACATAAACACGGATGAAGCGTACGTTTGAATTTAGTGGCGTGGGAAAGGGTTTCTGCACATTTCAGGGAAAGTTAAGGCAGAATTCCTCTTCTTTGTGGGCAGGGAATTGGGTCCACCTGTTTTTTCTGTAACGGTTTCTGAGAGCAGTTTATGGTAATTAACCAGAATTGACAAATGGTGGCACACATTGCATTTAAGAGCTGGCCTGTGCAAACTTGTATATTGGACAGGTGGATTTCACAGATAGATGGGAGAGAGAAGAAGCACAGGCATGGGCACCCCAGCTTCAGGTTTAAATCGCCATTTCCGCACCACAGGAACTTGGACTAGAATGTAACCTCACTTAGCCTGTTGGTGAATCAGTAAAAGGGCATGATAATATTCACTTCTTCCTGGGTTTGTTGTAAGTTGTGTCGACTGAAATAAATGTGCAGCCTAAAAGTTAAGAGTTAAGTTTTATTTGGCGGGAGGACTAGAGCTGGGATGACAGCCTCTCAGATTGCTCTGAGGGATTGCTCCAAAGTTTTAGGGAAGGAGCAAGGATATATAGGAGCTTTACAACAAAGACCAGGTAGTTGGAACAATAAAAGATTGCTTGTTATCTAAAGAAAACCAGATATCTCAAGTTTAAGAATTTAGTACTTTTCTGTGTATGGCAGGAAGCAAACATTTGGGCTCACTGAATTCATTCCTTTGACAAGCACCTAGCTATCTAGGGCCAGTATCCTCTCCTTTCTTATTCTGAGTCCCCTCAGAAGGCACCATTGTGAGTGGCTGCAGAGGCGGGGCTGAAGGCCTGTCCTCGCTGGGGGGTGGCAGCAGCTGCTGATGACTTGGTTTCAGCATTCTTTGTTTACTGACATGGTTGCAGTATTTTCCTTCGCATTGTAGTACTTTCATTCACAGTGCTCCCCCTTGGTCCTAAATTCGACCAATATTTTGAGACATTCCATGACCAATTTTGTCCCATGGTGCTAGGATGGCCCATTCGTAGTTCAGGTGAAGAATCTTCTGAGCTGCCATTCAAGGTGTTAGGTGTTTTATCAGGCCCTGTTGATACTAAAAGTTCTCTGGATCGCCTGTCTTACTAGTCTATTATAATCCAGGAAATGTAAACCCTTCATTGCTCTTTCCCATATCTAGAATCACACTATTAAAAATTTTTTATGCCGGGTTATAAATTTTATCTATTTCTTCAAGATGTTTAGCCATCATCAATCTTGTTGTAGGCCTATTTACACATTGGGAAATGTAAGATAACAATTTTATAAAATAGGATATAAGTAATACAGCTAGTAACGTTAATAAAGTCACGAGTAAGAATTTAACAGTCGATAAGTTATATTTCTGGGTTAAAATTTTGCTTGTGTTTCTGATTGAGTTTGGGTGATCTTATGAGAAAGTTCATATTTATGGTCAGGCTCAGAGTAGTTACTATTTGGCCAGGTGAAGTCTCACACCTTGTAAGATCAAAAGTGGCCTAAACAAAACTATAATTTCTTTTAAGAATAACGTTTCTGAGGGCTATCTAGTTAGAGCCTTGGAGTAGGGAAACCCACCAAGGCAACACAGAAGTACTAGACATAGGTAATTTACCATAAACTTAACAATTGGAGTGGTTCATAATCAAAGGTAGGAGAAATTATCAATGTAATTAGTATACAGGCCTGGTCCGGTGTCTTGGGTCAGCTATCTACCTAAGATGTCGTCTTCTTCTCATCCTGCCCTGTTAGCTTTTTCTCCATTTGGGCATTGTTTTAAGGTGAGCAGTGCTCTATAGGCCAGTGCATTGCAGGGGCTGTTTCTCATTGGAAATGAGTCCGAAAGTCCGTTTCCTTCAGCTTTCCTGTGTATGCTCTAGTTAATAGTACCTGATAAAGGGTCCTTCCATTCAGGTTGGAGACAGTTCTTTAAGTCATGCCTGTTCAGTATGTATAATCCCCTGGCTGCAGGTCATGGGACATTGGAACTTTACCCAAGGATAGATGACTGAGCTTCAGAAACAAACCTCGAGTATCCTTTTAATAATTCCATTAAACTCTACAGCAATGTGACATAACAGCAAGGAATGATCTGGGAAGTGTCTTAGTAAATATAGACCTCAATTAACAAAACTAGAATTTAGTATCCACTAAAATATAATCTTTTTCTCTCTAAAGTTACCCTCATTTTTCTCAAATATAGCCAAATCAAGATTAATTTTTTTGCAAGTTAAGTCTGATTATTTGATCATATAGGCTTTTTTAAATTGGCTGTGTTGGAAGTTTTAATAAGGAGTCTCAGGGTAGAAAGTTAATAAGGTTTTCTAAGGTCAGGAAAGCCATGTCAAGGGCTTGTCATAGATTTCTGCCTTACAGATTTAGGTAAATTCTTTTCTCTTTAACATCCTTAAAATACCTTGAGATTCATTTATCTGTTAGGAGATGATCTTCCTAATTTATCTGATGGAGCCACTGGGGACCTAAGAGTTTTTAGTCTCTTGAGGGATCAGATGGAGAGAAAAGGTAACTCTTCCAAGTCTGCTTACATAGGTATAATTTATCAAATTGCCGTGAATCACAGCTAGCTTAAGGAGAAGAGTTTCTTTATGTCTGGGAAACAGGTTAAAGCCAGTAGTATTTCAAACAAAATCGAAAATTATAAGCATATTCATCAGTTTACTCAGTCCCATGTAACTAATTCTTTTAATCAGAGTTTTCATTAGAACTTTAAAATTTCTTACCCAGTTTAGTTCAGTGCTCTAGTTTGAAATTTATTAGAAACCAGTAAATCTCCTTGAAGAGAAAGCATTTTGCAAAATCATCAGAAGAAAACAATTACCTGTCTATTAATGACAAAAGATTTAACAGCATGGTTAAACACAGTTACACTATAATCGATAAAGAAACCTGGTCACAATAACCAGAATTATGACTGGTAACATTTCAGATATACCAGAATTTTAGAGAGTCCATATAATTTCTAGAATATCTATATTAATAATACTTTCTCATACAATATAAACTAGGAAGGTTTACCATTCATTTGAGAATACTTCTCATGTTACTTAACATGCCAAATGAAAATTACTATTTTAAAATCTCTCTTTGGGATGTTTCAGGGGCCCTCAGTAGCATCCCAAAATTAACTGGAGATTAAAAGAACTTTAATTAGAAATTGATATTTGGGGAACTTGTTAAAAGATTTCAAAACACTTCATCAGATAAACGTATAGATCACTGTAAAGTACTTATTCATTAACAAGAAAATATTTCAAAGGTAAAGGCAGAACAGATCAGTTAAGTGGTATAAGAAGCTTTACAATCTTTTACTGAAGGTGGTTTAACATTTTAAGAAAATTTTTCCTCTTAATATAGAGAAAACCAAATCTAGTCTTGTACCAGCTTACTTCTAAGATTCAGTTACTTTGCCCAAATTGATTCTAAACTTAGCCAATTCCGACTACGTACAAAAGTCTTTCCTCAGGGTTCCTCTTCCACAAGACTTCCACAGCTTTCTATTCTCGTATTAGTGTGTCCCTTATTTTCCTTTCCATTCAGAATTAACCGGCTTCAGGACAAAGTCACTATTTTCATTAACGAAATATAAATCCATTCCTTATATATTCCTTTACACATTCATTTTACTTTCCTAGGATACTGAGATCTTTCCCTTAATAATAGAGACTATTTCAGGGTGGCACCAACTATTTATTAATATTTCTAAACACCTTTAGTTTCTCTGTAAGAAGTTAAATGTTAAGAAATTCATATTTCAATCTTATTTTATCTCAAAATGGCATAGTTATTTAATCAACTCCTCTCATTTAACTTTATTTAGCACAACTCTAGAATTAAAAGATACCAAATATTTAGAGATTAACTTAAGCATACATTTTAAAAATATATTTTAAAGAATTTACCCAAAGCTCTCCTCATTTGCATTTAATTTACTTAAAGTTTTATCACACCACATTACTATTATTTTTTTTGACAAATCTGCAACACATATAACATGATCTTATTTGACTTTCATTAAACCTATGTACAGTAAGTGTATTGTACTTAATATTGATGACTTTAAAGGTGTCTATATTAATTAGGACATACTTAAACTAAACTTAATACCAAGTGTTATCTTAATATTGAATATTTTCCAGTTCACCTGACGATGAAGGTCAATTTGGTCAGTTTTTATTTTAAAAATACTTAATTTGTAAGCTCTTAATTTTTACGTCAATTAAGCAGAACTCTTTGACATTGAATTTGTTTTTTGGTTTTTTTTTAGCCGTAGATATACCTCATATGTGTAATGTGTACACAGGCTTATAAAAATACAAAAGCTAAAGATTTCATAGATTCACTTTAATACTTACCTATGAGGTAGGTATAATAATAGTTGGAGTAAGCTGAATTTGCTTGTTCAAATCACTAAGGCTTACTATTTTTGAAAAAGGCATTTAAGATTTCTTGACAAAGTCTGAAGGACCCGTCAGAGTTCTGAGTTCTAAAATGCCAAAAATTTCTTTGGCCTTAAGTTTTATCTCGTTGAGCTAATTAGGCTCAGCCCTAGGTCACTGTTTGCTGTATTTACATTTCTGATCTGGAAGACAAAGACAGACACTTCCAGTTCCCCCAGAGAACTGCTCTGTCACCCAGGCCCAATTGTATCTCCATAATTTGCTTTTTTGTATCAGTGACAAGAACTGTAAACAAAGAATTCCATGTTTTAAAACTTTAAGGTTTACGTTATCAACTCTTCCAAAGCTTGAGTTATAAGAAAGGTCTCTTTTCCTTGAGTTATAAGTTGAACCCAGGGTAAACCTCTTATTATATTTTTTTATTAGCCACTGAATATTAGTTTTTAGTTTTACATTATATTTGCGGCTCATGTAACTGTATTCGTTTCCATTAGTTTATTCAGTTACTATTTTCTGAGAGACAGATATGTGCCCAGCCTTATAATACCAAGAAGGGAAGCGTTTACCCATTGAAACTTCTGTATCCCACAATGTAATTAAGCAAAAGTTTTATATAAAGCCCATTTAAATATACCAATTTTACAAACTTTTATCTCAATTTTATTAACTCATATCTTTAATTTTAGTATTTATTAGGTTTAATCAATAATTTTAATTTCTAGAAGGAGTGCCAGAAGCCTTTTTCTTATTCTTTTCTTTTTTTTTTTTCTTGTGTGTGTTTAATGTATCTAATTTTATAGAAAAGTCTCTGGGATCGCCATGTTTAAATAAAGCGGGCTTGTTTGAACTTTAATGTTGAGGGGGCAGTTGTGGAACTCTTTGGTCTTTTTTTTTTTTTTTGTATTTTAACTTTACGTAGTGTAGCATCAAAACCTTGTATTTAAATCCAAAATTGTCCATTTTATTTATCTCATTCAAAATAACCATTTAAAAGTATTTGCACATTTGGGATAAACCCATTATCTTTTTTTTTTTTCATTAAGAAAAAATCTTTCGACATTTTTACATTCCTTTTTCCAGTTACTCAACCTAATTAACATTAATTATTCTAAGTTTTTATTAGCATCTCTAAAACCATTGATGGGAAAGTAAAAACACAAATGTAGCTTTTCAAACCAGTTTTTTTTAACTAAGTTCTTAGGTTAACCATTAGATATGTTTTTCTACCTTTAAACTTGATTTAAATAGGTACCGATAAAACAGCTGTTTATAATGAGAGCTCTTTCAAATTTCACCAATTTAAGTTTTTCCAAATTAAAGGATCCATCATATGGCCATCATAATATATATATAGTGATTTTAAAAGAATAAGATGAAGAGGCTTTTCCACATGAGAGTGGGGGTGTTGCCTAAATAAAATTCAAAAGTTTACTCTCCAAAAGGTAAAGGCATTTGTGGTCCAGCCTGATGCAACAAAGCTTAAGATGGCAAAATATCTGAAAATTGGTACTATAAAAGGATTGTTGAGAATCCCAATTTATTTGCGTTGCCACCTTATGTACACAATACTTGTACCTTTTGCATGGCAGAGTCCAAGTTTTACTTTAAAAAAAGGAAACACATATATACTTACATACACAAACATAAAATACCCAGAGAAAGATAAAACATTTACATTTCAAGGACATAGGAAGAGAAATACAAGTTCCTCGTAAAGGGGTTTTTGTTTTTATAAGTTCAGAATTCCAAAAAATGTTTTTATCAGGCCTGGTTAGTTACTTTCATAGTGAGAGTTTTTTTTTCTTTTTTTTTTTTTTGTTGTTGTTGTTGGTTTTTTTTTTTTTTAATACCCAATTAATGTTGGAAGTTTTGTACGTATATAAACCTGGCTGTGCTATTAGTTGGAGACTGGCAATCTGTCATTTCTTTTTCTTTTCTTTTCTTTCCTTTTTTTTTTTTTTTGAAAGTTCTATTACCCATTCTAAGTTCGGGTTGTCAGAATAAAATTGCTAGTAAGTTTTCCCGCAGGGACAACTCTATAGCATGAAGTCTTTGCCTCTACCATTCATGCAAGTTTCTCAGTCACCCGAGAAATCAGTTACAGGCTTGGGAGAGGGTCCCATTTTTGGAGTTGAAAGGTTCCTCCTTATAGTTTTACTTTTATTCCGAAAAATTCAATGGAGGTAACCAAATTGAGGAAACCATTAGACCAGCCTCTTATGTAACCACTCAGTCCTGAACCCAGTGTCTTCCAACTTGGACCCACTCGGAACGTCTCCATTGGGTGAGTGTTTTCCTGGTATCTTTCCACCAGCCCCACCTCGGACGTCTCCTCAAGGTGGGTATTTCCCGTTATCTTTCAACCAGGCCCCACTCAGTATGTCTCCACTGGGTGGGTAACTCACCCCCATATCTTTCAACTGGAGGCCCAGGTACCTGGATACACCGCCAAATAAAACTCAGGATCATCAACCAATATGGGAGATCCGAGAACTAGGAGAGACTCAACCAAATTCATCTGGACTCCCCAAGGAGGCGGGTGCGCACAAAGGACCACTGCTGGTAACAAGGCTCCGGTTACTCGGAGAGTTCAGGTGGAGAGAAGTCTGCTCTGGGTCCCTTCATGGTGTCCAAAACTGTTGACAGAAATATATGTGCAGCCTAAAATTTAAGAGTTATGTTTTATTTGGCGGGAGGACTCGAGCCGGGATGACAAGCTCTCAGATCGCTCTGATGGGCTGCTCGGAAGAGGTTGTGGAGGAGCTAGGATATATAGGAGCTTTACAACAAAGACCAGGTAGTTGGAACAATAAAAGATTGCTTGTTATCTAAAGAAAGCCAGGTATCTCAAGTTAAAGAATTTAATGCTTATCTATGTATGGGAGGAAGCAATCATTTGGACTCA
The DNA here is from genome assembly GCF_048773025.1 of Camelus bactrianus. NCBI lineage: Eukaryota > Metazoa > Chordata > Mammalia > Artiodactyla > Camelidae > Camelus > Camelus bactrianus. The sequence goes on along the minus strand of NC_133557.1, from coordinate 47,094,608 downwards.
ATGAATTCATTCTTTGGACAAGCACCTAGCTACCTAGGGCAAGTATCCTGTCTTTTCTTATTGTGAGTCCGCTCAGAGGGCACCATTGTGAGTGGCTGTAGAGTCTGGGCTGCAGGCCTGTCCTAGCTGGGGGATGGCGGCAGCCTCTGATGACTTGGTTTCAGCATTCTTTGTTTACTGACATGGTTGCAGTATTTTCATTCACATTGTATTATTTTCATTCACAGACTGAATATGGATATTCTGGAAACTTGGAAAGCAACCGAGATGGAATTACTGCAGGTAACTTACACTTTAATATGCCGTGTGCAAACATAAACACGGATGAAGCATACATTTGAATTTAGTGGTGTAGGGAAGGGGTTCTGCACATTACAGGAGAAGGCAAGGCAGAATTCCTCTTCTTTGTGGGCAGGGATGTGGGTCCACCTGTCTTTTCTGTAGCGGTTTCTGAAAGCAGTTTATGGTAATTAACCCACATTGACAAACACTGGCACACATTGCATTTAAGAGCTGGCCTGTGCAAACTTGTGTATTGGACAGGTGGATTGGAGAGAGACATAGCCCAGGCCTGGGCTCAGATTCACGTTTAAATCGCCATTTCCTCACCAAAGGGCCTTGGACTAGAATGTAACTTCCCTTAACCTGTTGGTGAATCTGTGAAATGGGCATGATAATATTCATTTCTTCCTGGGTCTGTTGTAAGTTGTTAACAGTACTATAACACACATGAAGCACTTAACACACTGGCACTTAGCAGTGTTCACTATGTCCGCCCGCACCGCTTGGCGTGTGTCACAGCCATAAAGGCAGCAAGTGTCTGTTGAGGATGCACTGGTAGCCCCTTGAATAGGTTGTGAATTTGGTGATTTCCTTTAATCCTTGTAACTCTATGTGCCATGGGCAGTTATTTTCATGGGCAGATGAGGAATCTCAGGGTAAAGAAGACTGTGTAATTTGCTCAAAGTCAGACCATAATTTTGGGTGCAGGGGCCTCGGTTCAGCATGGGTCCCTGGTGTTTCTGCCCTCTCCGTTCAGCACCAGAGCCAGAAGTAGGGTCGCCTGTCTCCCAGCCCAGAATATCCAGCAGGCAGCAAGACACACCTGGACCTGTGCTGCTTAAGCAAAAGCTCCAAAGGGGAGGCAGGTACTAAAGGGATAAACATAAAAACAGACGACTGCAAACTGTGATCAGCTCTGAGAAGGAAAGGAACACGTCTCGCCGCGCAGAGCTGGGAGCTTTCCCTTCGGGGCTGTTCTGGGGGCGTTCATCTCAGCTAAACAAGCTCTGCTGCTGCACTAAGACAGGAAGGCAGGGCACGTGTGACCAGGTAGACTGGGCCTCGTTGATCATACACATTCCCCATTAAGCGGCAGCTGTCATGGGCACTTACATAGTAAACAGATGTCGGCCATAATCATCACGCACTTTGCTCGGTAGTTTTATTGGTCTCACCTTTGAGATGACGTAATAGAACCTGGGAAGATTGTTGCATGCCAGTCATTACCATGGAAATACCCCCACTTGTCTTTCAACCTAGACTGGTGTGGCTGTCATGTCCCAGCCCTGTGAATGGCATCGTGTAGCTTCTTCCAAGAGGCCCAAATGACTGACATTGATTTTCTTAATTCGTAGGAAATGGTATGTGACAATAAGGGAAAAAGGTAGTAAGAAATTGTTTGGAAAACTAGAACAAAATACAATACTTCCTCAGATGAGAAAGCGTACCCAGTGTCACTCATCCCACTCACTGCCTGGCACCTCCTCCCTGCCGACTATATGTTCAGAAGCCACTCTGAGCCTTTGAAGGGCATTTTGGCTCATGACACTGTTGACTAGGACCTGTGACATCTCTGTCCCTGGTTAGCTCTCCCTTCAAAGCCATTTAAATTTTATGCAGGCCCCTCCACTCAGATGTAAGAATAGCCTCTTTAAAATTCTTGATGCAGCTCCTTAATGAAGATCTTGTGAAGGAAACCTAGCCAAAACCTGGGATGTATGCACATAGTGACTGTAACCTCAGCATTTCTTGAAGTTCAGAATCAGAGGGGTGGGAAACACAGGAAAAGCTTTTTAAGGTAGAAAGGGGAAAGCGAAAGGACGCAGGCTGTGTGAGACTGAAACATCTCAGTCCCAGCCAGCAAAGCACCAGCTTCCAGGATGTTGTGTTGGGAGTGCAGATTTCTCACAAAAAAGAAGTGGTGGGATGGGAGGTAGGACAGTTAGGTTCTTTACTGGGGAAGGAAAAAGTGGGCTGAAAATTTCCTGGTTGAACAAGAGGACTGTGACATGATGTGCTTGTATTTTGGAGTGAAGGGTTTTGTGCGGACAGGCCTAGGGAGAACGCTGTTTGGTTGGGGAGTCAGCACAACAGAGAAACACAGCGAACCGGGGCGACCCCAGGGCCCCTGCTGGGGAGGGGCTGCCCTCCATTTTGAGCCCTGGAGGCTGTTTCTGACCCTTAGATGGGGCCTCAGTGCTCCCTTCAAAACCCAGTCTGTTGATACAAGAAAACAGATGTGGGGCATGAGAAGGGCTGTGTCCCAGGCTTTGTTTGAGCCCCTGGGATGTGCCCCACCAGATGTGGGTCCTTGGCTTCGTGCAGGAAAGAATTCAAGAGCAAGCCACTGTTGAGTAAAGGTAGATTTATTCAAAGAGACACATTGAAAGGCAAGAGAAAGGCCACGAGTTGTGGGGGTTGGATGCTCAGATTAAAAGTAGATGCACACCCCTCAGACCGAGTGTGGGCCTTCTCCGAAGAGGGAGAGAGAGGGGTGACCTCTAGGCGGCATTGTGGTGCTGGTTTTCAAGGGCTTGGTGGTTTCATATTCTAATAAGTAGAAGGACAAGCCTAAGGGCAAGGGGCTGGGATTCCCAGGGAGTTGGCCATTTCCCACCCTTTGACCTTTTGTGGCTAGCCTTGTGACTGCCATGGTGCCTGGGGGCGGGTTATTCACCATGTTACTAGTACAATGGATGTATAATGAATCTCAAGCTCTGCTAGAAGTTAAATCCCTGCATCCTGAGCCTCAAGGCCTATTGGGGTTTGAATCCTTCACCATTTTGATGTTAATTGCTGTGGCCTTCCTTGAATGGCTGTGCTCTGCCCCTGTCTCTCTGTGATGACACAGAGAGAGCTAAGGCCGGGCCCTGCCTGTGCTCCTGTATTTAACATTGGTTGGGGTGGGGTGGGCTGAGGATGACTCTGAATGGTGAGAAGGATGTTTCAGATTCTTGCAAGTGGGACATGGGGACCTGCCAGCAGCCTCCGCAGATTTATCACAAGGCCATTAGTCGCTTGTGTCCCTCATCTTTTACTATTTTTCTTTTTTCTTTTTAGGTATTTAATCTAAATTTAATATCAGGGTTTTTTAGGAAAGAAATTTCTCTTTTTCTTTTCTTTGGGGTTCTTTGGGGGGGGTAGGTAATTAGCTGTATTTATCTGTTAGTGGAGTCCCTGGGGCTTGAACCCAGGACCCCGTGCACGCTAAGCACACGCTCTACCACTGAGCTCTACCACCCGCCCCATCATCTTTTTCTTTTCGCTTTAGCTGCCAAGAATCTTACAGCTGAATTTCTAGTCGACCTTTAACACTTGTCCTGATTTCATGGCGTCCAGTTTTATGACTTTACCTCCCCCTGGTTTCATTTAAGTATTGAATCTCCATTTTCTCTTCACTCTCACTTTTGTCTTTTTGTTGTTATGGTTGTTAAGCTGTGTTTAAAAAATTGTTTAATTTCTCTTTTAGCAGGAGGCTGAAAGTAAATAAATATGTAAACAAACTTATCACACTTAAGTGATTTTATACATTCTAAGCTGTTTCGTAGTTACTTAAAAACTGAATTGAATATTAAATTGATAACATTTTTAAATTATTTTTTAATTTTTTCTAAAGCTATATCTGATTTAAAATGTGATATAAGTTCCAGGTGTAAAATAGTTGCTCCATTTATAGTTATTGTAAAACATTGGCTGTATTTCCTGTGTTGTAAGATACATCCCTCTAGCGTGTTTATGTTACATGTAGCAGTTTGTATAAGAAAGTTGTGTAATGCAGAGTCTGGGGCGTGGCTGTGTCTGGCCGAGGTTCACAGTCACCCTGCCTGTCAGAGCCAAGGACTTCACTCCTGTCTGCAGGGGAGCGAGTGGAGACAGCTCTCATCAGCGCTGGCACCACCCTCTGAGTGGCAGTGACAGCAGTGACTGTCTGTGGCCGTGCAAAGTGTTGTTCCAGGAGATTTACATGCATTTCTTCATTTAATAGCTAAAGCCCTCCTGTGAGGAATCGTTTTATGTTTTTAATGAGTAATTCAATTTATGTTTATTTTGATAGAATTCAAACTTACGGAAAATTTACAGGAGTAGTACAATGAACACTCAGATACACTTCACCTAACAGGGCAGTATTTGTCCTTTTGTGTCTGGCTTATTTTAGCATACTGTTTAAAGGTTCATCCAGTTTGTAGCCTGAAACAATAATTTATTCTTTTGGTTTAATAATATCTTTTTTCTTTTTTTGTTGTTTTTTTTTGTTTGTTTGTTTGTTTTTGGTCTATTTAAAAATAGTTTCATTGAAGTCTAGTCAGTTTATAATGTTGCGTCAGTTTCTTGTTTACAGCACGACACTTCAGTTATATAGGAATATACATGTATTCATTTTCATATTCTTTTTCAACATAAGTTACTATAAGACATTAAATATATTTCCCTGTACTATACAGTATAAACTTGCTGTTTATTCTATAGTCAGTATCTGCAAATCTTGAAATCCCAATTTATCCCTTCCCACACCCTCTCCACTCTGATAACCATAGTTTGCTTTCTATGTCTCTGTGCCTGTTTCTGTTCTGTAGATAAGTTTGTCTTGTTTTGTTTTGTTTTTGATTCCACATATGAGCGATCTCATATGGTATTTTCCTTTCTCTTTCTGGCTTACATCTCTTAGAATGACATTCTCCAGATCCATTCATGTTGCTGCAAATGGCATTATTTTATTATTTTTTTATGGCTGAGTAGTAGTCTATGGTATAAATATACTGCAACCTCTTTATCCATTCATCTGTCAGTGGACATTTAGGTTGTTTCCATGTCTTGGCTATTGAAAACAGTGCTGCTGTGAACAATGGGGTGAAGGTGTCTTTTTGAATTAGGGTTCCTTCTGGATATATGCCCAGGAGAGGGATTGCTGGGTCATATGGGAAGTCAATTTTTTGTCTTTTGGGGAATCTCCATACTGTTTTCCACAATGGCTCCACAAAACTGCATTCCCAGCACAGTGTAAGAGGGTTCCATTTTCTCCACAGCCTCTCCAGCATTTATTGTTTGTGAACTTTTGAATGATGGCTATTCAGACTGCTGTGAGGTGATACTTGATTGTAGTTTTGATTTGTATTTCTCTGATAATGATATTGAGCATTTTTTCATGTGCCTATTGGCCATTTCTAGGTGTTCATTGGAGAAATGTTTGTTTAGGTCTTCTGTCCATTTTTGGATTGAATTGTTTGTTTTTCTTTCTTATCAAGTGTAAAAGCTGTTTATATATTATGGGAATTAAGCCCTTTTCAGTCTCATTTATTGCAAATATTTTCTCCCATTCCATAAGTTGTCTTTTTGTTTTGCTTATTGTTTGCTTTGCTGTGCAAAATCTTGTAAGTTTAATTAGATCCCACTTGTATATTTTTGCTTGTATTTCTATTGCTTGAGTAGACTGCTCTGGGAGAACATTGCTGAGATGTATGTCAGATGTTTTGCCTATGTTTTCTTCTAAGAGGTTTATAGTGTCTTGTCTACATGTTGAAGTCTTTAAGCCATTTTGAATTTATTTTTGTGTATGCTGTGAGGGAGTAGTCTAACTTCATTGATTTACATGCAGCTGTCCAGTTTTCCCTACACCATTTTCTGAAGAGGCTGTCTTTACTCCATTGTATGTTCTCACCTCCTTTGTCAAAGATTCAATGACCAAAAGTTTGTGGGACTATTTTTGATAATTTTGTTTACCCATTCATTGATGGATGGATATTCTTTGTAACTTCTGGCTACTCTGAATGATACTGCTATGAATATTGATGTGCAGGTTTTTGTGAGAATATATTTTCATTCTGTTGGCTGTACAGTTGGCCCACCATATCTGTAGTTTCCACTTCATGGATCCAGATGGCTGATTGTAAAGGGACTCGAACATCCTTGGATTATGGTATCCAGGGTGGGGGTTTCCTGAAACCAACCCCCTGAGGATACTGAGGGATGACACTATATGTACGAGAAGAATTGCTGAGCCATATGATAACTCTAACATTTTGAGGAAACAGCAGACTTTTCCAAAGAAGCTGCACAATTGCCCCTTTCCAACTGCTGTGTATTGAGGGTTCCCATTTCTCTGCTCCCTGACTGACACTTGTTATTGTCCATGTTATGTTTATAACCATCCTATTTTGTGTAAAATGAGATCTCATTTTGATTTTGATTTGGCTAGTGATGCTGAGCATCTTTTGATATGCTTATTGGCCAAAGGTGTATCTATTTAAATTCTTGGCAAATTTAAAAATTGGCTCAATTTTCTTTGTATTGGTAAGTTGTAAGCATTTGTTATATATCCTGGATACTAGTCTCTTATTAGATATATGCTTTGCAAAATTTTTCTCCTAATCTGCAGATTGTCGTTTCACTTTAATTTTTTTAAACATTAAAACAATTTCTTTATAGGGGTGGTAATTACATTTATTCACTTATTATTATTAATATTATTCTTTGTAAAGCACACTATCTATCACTTGAGCTACCCTCTTCCCCTTTCATTTCAATTTCTTGATGATGTCCTTTGCAACAAATGGTTTTAATTTTGATGAAGTCCAGCTTACTTTTTTTTTTTTTTATCACTTGTGCTCTTGGTATTGTATCTAGGAAACCATAGCCTATCCTAGGACCACAAAGATTTATACTATGTCTTCTTTTAGAAAGTTTATAGGTTTGGTTTTTACATTTCTGTATGTGATCCATTTTGAATTAATTTTTATTTGTTATATACAATAGGGGGGGTCCAGATTCCAGATTCATTATTTTGCATGCAGATACCCAGGTGTCTCTGCACCATTTGTTGAATAGACTATTCTTTCAATGGAGTGTTGTTGGCACACTTGTGGAAAACTGACTGTAAATGTAAGTTTCCCCCCACTGGATATTTTATTGTGTCTCATAGACTTATATATCCAAACTTATGCCAGTACCATACTGACTTGAGTACTATAGATTTGTAGTAAACTTTAAAGTGAGTCCTCCTACTTTGCTCTTGTTTTTCAAGTTTGTTTTGGCTGACCTGGGTCCCTTGCATTTCCATATGAATTTTGGGATCAGTTTTTCAATTTTTCCAAAGAAGTCAGCTGGAATTTTGATAGGGATTCCATTGAATTTGTAGATCACTTTGGGGATTCTTAAGATTTTGAACAATATTGTCTACCATTCCATGAACACGGGATGTCTTCCATATATGTAGATCTTTTAAATTTATTTGGTGATACTTCAAAATGTTCAATGTACAAATCTTGTAAATTTTTGTTAAATGTATCTCTCAATTTATTTTTAATGCTGTTGTAAATGGAAAGGCTGAGCTTCTTAAGGGTGGGGCTATATATCAATTTGTTTATTTCTAGGATTCCTACACAGCAAATACCCTAGGTTTATATTTGCTACATACATCTATCCACAACTCTTCCCAACCCCGTGTTATAAGAAACCAAGACCCTGGTAAAGCTACCAGAACACCTTTGTGGAAGTGAGTAATCAGACCCTTGGGTGGGGCTTTGTGCAGATGATAATGAGAGCTTATTCAGGATGGCTTCATCTTAATTTCTTTTAAACAATCCTTTCAGTGTATATAGTCAGATACATTAAGAACATGCCCTTTTGATGTACAGAGGAGCTAAGACTATCATTTTCAAATAATTTGTAGTGAGAGAACTATACTTGAAACCTAATTTGCATCAATCTTTGAAGATTTATGTTTCAGGAGCTTTGACTAAATAATACCTGTCTTTATTCAATAACTACAACTAAATGCTCAAACAACGTGTAAGAGTTTGAGCAAACTGCCCCCGCCCCGAAGTGCTGGTTGGCTGCAGCTGTAACTGGAGTCAGCGCTTACCTCTCCCAGTACGCTTGTGCTGATCTGCTCAAAGGGGTTCGTCCAACAGTTTGTCTGTAGTCTGTTGGACAAAGCCATAAAGCATTGATTTAAAGTTGCTGGAATGGAATCTATTCTTATTAATCTTAAGTAAGCACATATTGATTGCTTACTGTAAGTTGGGAAATGTCCCTCAGCCTCACATGAATATTATTTCTCTTAAACCTCACATATTTCCTTGTTATTCCCACTTTACAGATAAGGAGACTGAGGATTAGGTCTTCTCTCTTTTGGTGGGAGCTCATTATCAATGAGTGGAAGCTGTAAGGAAAAAGATTGATTCATCCTGAGAAAACATTTTCTGAGAGTCAGCAATGAAGAGGGTGATCATTGTTCGAGTGAGACGAGCCCCGGTTTGTACGGAGTCAGCATCCCTGTCCTGGGCACGGCACGTGTAGAGTTGCGTGGTGGGTGAGGCGGCACGGCCGCGCAGGGAACGAGGATGCCGGGCCATTGGGCTGTGCTCAGGCCTGGTGGGGCTTTCTCCTAAGGGCAGTGGACCATCATTGACAGATTTTAAGCAGGGGAGTGGGGTGCTCTCGTAGATCACTTTTGTCTTGTAGAATGCTTGGAAACATTTAGAAGGCTCGGCAGGAGGTGATGTGATATGTCAGAGTAGGGTGGCTGTGAGGTGTAGCAGTGTTCAATCTTCAAGTGATTTTCAGTCCCGTGTTTGTGGCTCAGTAGCCGTGTCACTTTGGATGACGCACTCAAGGAAGTGAAACAATTTATCTAATCAATTAATGCAGTAATGTACCGACTTCCCAGGACTGCTGTGGAGATCCAGTGAGATAACGTGTGCACAGTGTGCAGCGTGGTCGCCAGCACAGAGTCAGTGCTGAGTGAGTGCCAGTGAGTACCTGGTAGGGCAGGTGTGGGTGGTGGGACTCGGAGACTGAGGAAATCTGGGCCCTGAAGGGAGGGTCCAGTCACATCTGTGAATGATGATCCTGAGCTGGGAGAAGCAGGGAGACCTTGCCCCCCACCAGAGGCTTTGGGCAGGACGGCTATGGGAGGAGAACTGTGAAGTCAGCTCTTTGCAGGTGGAGTTGGAGTTGCCCTTGGGACAACTAAGTGCAGTGTCACGAGCTCACAGAGGAGGTCTGGGCCCGGGCTGTGCATTTTCCTATAATCTCAATCCCTGAGGACCCCGAGGTATTGATCACTGAATGTGAAGACATACTTTATGGACAAGTGAATAGTAGTATCATCTCTGTCATCAAAGCTCACGTCTCTTAATTCATCACTCACTTTGCTAATTGGGTACTTACAGGGCTCACTTCAACGCCCTCCCCTGGGCTCAGGCTTCACAGTAAAGAGCTGGTGAGCCTCCCTCTTTTCTAGAAGAAGACACATTTAGCTGGTATCCTTCTATACCTTGCCAGACTTAGAATTTTAGTTCGTTGTTTTAATTCTATTTTCGGTTGGCCATCTCCTGACAGGAGAGATGTATTACCTCATGGTCATGCTTCAGTTAGCTGTTACTGAGAATTGCTGATCTGATCCATAGTGTATATATTCTATTATCTTTGTAGAGTACTTATCATTTTTCTATCTGTGCCTTTTAATTTTGTTTGTCCCTAAAATGTTCTATACTATTTGGGGCCTTATATTTTTTTTTAATTAAAAAATGTCTGTTAGCAGTTAGGAAAATTAAAGAAAAGAAAAAATGCACATGATACCTAAATTTAGAAAATATCTAGTGTGTTTTCTGTCTCGGCAATGGAGGGTTCTAGAAACTATTGAAAACCTTCTTTACATAAGTTCCTTAAAATGCTGATCAAGAAATAAAACCTTCCTTCCTCATCTTTCAAGCTGCACAGCTAATTGTCAAGAAAGTGAGGGGAAATCCTCAGAAGCCAAGGCAAACCAGAAAGCAGGGATTCTGGGAGATTTGTGAGCCTTAGAAACCCTGGGGTGCCGGTTGGCTCCTGAAGTAAGTTTCAGTTGCCCTGACAGGAGGGCAGGAGGTGAGCTCCAGGCCTCTCACACTGGGAGTTGGATGGCTGATCTTATGTAAGGCCAAGCACATCCTGAGAAGCCTGCTTTACTAAAGTGTGAATTAGAAAGAAAGGAAAAAAAAAACATTCCTCAAGGCAAGAAAGTAAAGAAAGTCAATTTTGTTGGAAGCAGGGAAAAATAACAAATCCAAAGTAAGGATTTAGTTTAAAGCTGTTCTGGCATGAGAGTGACCACAAACTCCTGGCAGAAAATCACAGCTCCTCCCGGAATGAGAAGTTGTGTTTTGAATGAATCAGTGGACTGCCATTCCGAAAAAAGCCTCCAGGGTCTTCTGGATCAAGATAATGGACCCAAACACCTCTCTTCCAAGGTCTCATTTAAATAACCAGAAAGGTTTTAAAGGAAAGAAGCCATAATCATAGTTCTATTTATTGGCATTACTATATGCTAAGAATTCAGAGGTGACTATGGAGTTGTCTCCTCTTTTTTGGACCTTACTTTCTATTTGACATAGTTGGGGAGCTGGGTGGAGGGGGGTGTTAGTCTGTTGCAATTAGCCAGGAGAGGAGATTAAGAAAGCACTGAAGCGTGGGTGACATTTTTAGCTGAGGACAGTCCTGCTCAGTTGGCTTTTAATTGCAGGCTCAATGAGTTGTCACTGGAGGGAATGGATCTTAAGGAGGATGGACTTAGCTCAGGCCTCTTCGGAATGGACAAGTGAACCTGGAGAAAGACAGTCAAATCTGTGCAGACATTTAAGTCCACGTGAACGTGCTCCATCCCTGAGCCAAAGATCGGACATTTAGGCAGCACTTCTTGAGGACAGAGGAGTAGTTTTTAACGTTCTCCTAGAATGAATCCCAGGGAACCGAGATGGCCAGTTGTCAAACTGTGACTTTGCTCTTTGGACGGTGTACCCACCAAGGGTATTGGCTGTTTATAGGTTTTTATTTCTCTTTAATACATGTCAGGTGATGAGGACGTGGGCACAAGCATTTGACACCTTGTCGAGGTGACTTTGGGTACCTGCCTAGAAGAGCGGGCACAGCTGCGGCTGCGTCATACATCTTGCCGCCATTCCCGTTCTCCGGCTCCGTGATCACGGCAGAGTGGTGCCTTGTTGACCTGTCCGTCTCCTCTGTGACATTGTAACCCAACAAAAGACCGGAGCGTATTAGCTTGGCTTTGTTCTTTTCCATCCTTCTTTTTGAAAGATGATGACTGATAGTGGACCCAGTTACGTTAGCAGATGTTTTACAAGTAGGGCTGTCAGTACAAACCTTGTAATCACTGCTGTGTGATCTAGAGAAGAACGTTACGTTCTTTCCAAATTGTTTTGATGCACTTATGTGGGAAATTGGTGTACTTTTGAATATGTATTTCCTCTCTGAATCATCATGGCTAGAGATGAATGTTTGTACACATGGAGTGTGTTTTCTGTACTTGAAATGTATGGTCCCGTAAATTCTCCCCTGCTTTTTAAAGTCATCACTGGAATACTACCTCCAGAGTGTCCCAAAGCATCCGCCACTGCCTGTTCTCCAGACACTGTGAGTTTCCAAGTTGGAGAAGTCTCCTGGCTGTTGAGGCATTCTCTGGCACATCTCTGGCAGGCTGATGTGGGCTTAGCACCCAAGACTTGGCAGACAGTATCTAACCACGATCACGTCCATTTCTGGAACACTCAGGGAGGATATTAGACCTATGCTAGTGGCATACGTTATTTCATTTAGTTTTCCCAACAATCATAATTAGACTTTATCACCTGTATTATTAAGCAAACTGTCAAAGCGAGTGACCTGCAGACTTTGGACTGGAACACGTGTCTTTCTGATTCCTGTCTCTGTATCCTCCACGGCCTATCCTTCCAAATGGCCGGGAGACTCTTCCTCTATCTTTAGTTTCCTGCTGATTTTACCACTCTCTTTATTTCTAGGAGAGGAAAACAAGTCTAAACTTAATTTCCAGTTGGAAAAGGGATGGAGAGTTAACGTTGGAAAACGGGAAAGTCTGTCCTGTGATTAGGCGGTCTCCGAGCCACTTCCACTGGGACGTCACGTCACTGTCTGGGCCCCTTGCACAGCCTGTGCACAGGTGACAGTGCAGATGTGCCGAGCAGTCCTCCCGGACAGGGCAGTGGGTTGGAAATTAGTTTGGGGATTTGATTTAATTTCATAGGTTCCTGAGGGTCTTGGCCTGGCACTTCGAGTGGGAGCACTCCCACAGGCTCGTGCTCTGGGCCCAGGCAGACCTGACGTGGCCTCAGCCTGAGGCTCAGGGCCCGTGGTGATGAGGAACATTTTAGTCCAGGGTCTGCCGGAGGCTCTGACACTTCTTGGCTGCGGGACATTGTCCAGGATGATAATAATTCCTCCCCGAGTTTCAGATTTCCTTGCCTGTGAGCCGGGGTAGTAATAGTTTCTGAGATGATTGTAATGATTCAGTGAGGGGCGCAGCATGTGCTGGCAGGTAGCTGGTGCTTAAGGAGCAGAAGTCGCAGTCACTCTGTCAGCCTCTCACTGTGTGCTCTGTACTTTGAGAAGTTGTGTGTTTGCTGAAAGTCCCGCCCAAACCCTAGGGTCTAGATGAACTGTTGTTCCTTTAATTTCCCTTCCTTTTCCTCTTTCCCTTCTCTGTGTCTCATGTTTAGATAGCAGATTCCTCTGTTTCAGGGAATAGGGGTCTTTCTATTAGAAGGACAGGCTGAACGTGGAGAGGTGGGGCCCAGAGGGGGTCTGGAGACTCTGCACAGCGCTGCTTCCCTGCGTTTCTGTATGCGGTCCCGTCAGTACACTAAGTCAGCCTTCCTCTTCCTTCCTCTGTCATCAGGACTCTGTTTTATGGGAAAACATTTTTTACGTGTCTTTTTTCATTTACATGTTTCGTTCAGACGCTTGCTGCTTTTCTCCCTGTGCTTCAGCGTTCTGAGGAGAGAATTCAGCGGTGCAGCATCCTCTCCGACTTCTATGAGTTAATCGGCTGCCACTGCAAGTCCGCCTTCTTCAGGCGGGTGGCCCCCGTGCAGCGCTCGGCCCACCGGAATCTCGGAGCCTGGCGGGAAGGCCTGCTCCCGACTCCTTCTGCAGACGCTTCCTGGCTACTGTCTGTCGCTGGATCTGCAGGAATTCAGCAATGGTGTTGGAACTAAAACATTGCTTCAGTCAAATTAACCATGCCTGTTTTGGTCCCTGCTCTCCTGTCTCATCAGGGTGAATTCTGATTCGTGTAGAACAGGGCTCAGCAGACTTTTTCTGTCAAGGGCTTGGGAGTAAATATTTCAGGGTCTGCAAGCATCCTGATCTCTGGTGCAGCTGCTCAGCTCTGCTGTTCAGACGCCAGAGCAGCCGGACAATCCACACACCCACAGAGCTTTATTCACAGGGGTGGCTGAGGCCGGATTGGGTCTATGAACTGCAGTTTGTCCCCACAGCCTCCTCACTATTGACACCTGCACCAGAGCGTGCATTTGTGACAATGGGTGAACCTACCCTGGCACGTCATCATCACCCAGAGCCCAGACTTGACACTAGGATTCACACTTGGTGGTGTGCACTCTGTGGGTTTGGACAAATGTACAATGACACGTATCCACCATCAAAGCATCGTACAGAGTAGTCTGTCTTAGTGACCCTAAAAATGCTCCGTGCTGCACCTCATTCATTGCTCCTTCCACTCTAGCCTCTGACAGCCACTGATCTTTTAGTCTCTGTGGTTTTCCCTTTCCAGAACACCATACAGTTGGAATCACACAGATGCAGAACCTTCCCAGATTGGCTTCTTTCACTTAGTAATATGAATTTAAGGTTCCTCCATGTCTTTCCATGCCTTGATAGCTCATTTCACTTTAGGACAAAATAATAGTCCATTTTCTGGCTGGACCACAGTTTATTTATCCATTCGCCTACTGAAGAACAGCTTAGTTGTTTCTGAGTTCTGGTGATTATGAATAAAGCTGCTATTAACAACTGTATGCAGATTTGTGTGTGGACATGTTTCCATTTCTTCGAGTAAACACCAAGGAGCACGGTTGCCGGATCATATATTAGGAGTACGTTTAGTTTTGTAAAAAATTGCCAGACCGACTTCCAAAGTATCTGGACCATTTTACATTCCCTCCAGCAATGCCTGAGAATTCCTGTCACTCCACATCCTCACCAGCATTCGGTGCTGTCAGTGTTCCTTGTTTTGGCAGTTCTGACAGGTGTGCAGTGGTACCTCACTGTATCAGTCTGCAGCCCCTTGATGACAGATGCTGTGGAGCATCTTTCCATAGACTTCTTTGGCATCTAGATTTCTTCTTTGATGAGGTGTGTGTTCAGGCATTTTGCTCAATTTTTAATCAGGATATTCATCCTTCTTGTTGAGTTTAAAGATATTTTCGTATATTCTGGATATCAGCCCTTTATCAGTGTGTCCCTGCCCTTCAACTGCAGCACCGAAGTTGTCCTTTGGGTCTCAGTGGAGTGTCAGCTCTTCAAAGAGGTTCCCTGTCTTCCCTCAGCCTAAATACTGTCCTTGTATTTTTCACTTTCATTGACTCATTTTGTTCTTTTTAAATAGCATTTCCCATAATTTGTAAGTATATTAAAAAATAAAAGTGCAATGTCTGAACACCGCCTCCCCCACCAGGCTGTGTGCCCTGTGAGAGCAGAGGCCCTGTCCCCACTCACCATTTCCCATGACAGCACATGGCACATGTCCATGTAAAATTTTGTAACGTGGGGAAAAACCTGATGAGCAGCTATGACGACATCTGTTGACTACCATTTATTGATTAGAGCTTGTTTCTGATTTAATTATTAAATCACATGAATGAAACTAGTTTCTTTTGAAAAATACAACAACAAAGCACACCTCCATGTGATTGGTACTTTCTACTTAGCCTACTGACCAAGGAGGGGACGTTCACCATCATTTTGCGGAGGAGGTTGGGGAGGTAAATTAAGAGAGTGAGATCAAATAAGGTAAAAATGATAGCTATCAGCTGGCTTTATTTTCACCAAGACATAAAAGTTTCTTTAAACCGTATCTCAGCTGTTGTTCTGTTGTTTTAAACATTTCTCATAGAATTAAATGGAAGCCCACTAAACCCTGAAAGGGAAATTGTGCGCTCAGGTCCTGAAAAGTGTTTTTCTATTTGTTGAAATGCACATTTTCCCTGCTGGTAATAGAAAGTCGAGGCTGGAACACAGCTGTGCGCTGTGTGTGTCTGCCGGCTTCACGGGCTGCTCACAGTCATTTTCATTTTTTGTGTTGCAGTTTATGATGGTTTTCCATGAGATATATTGCTCAGCCTTTTCCTGAATGAATGATTGAATTTTCCACAGGAAACCTTATGAAAGAGTGACAAGGCACATGGGTTTCCCAAAAAGCAATAGTTGATGTAATAAACCCTCATATTTGTGAACTTTTTTAATACAACTGAGTTGAAAATTTTATCACTAGGTCATATGCCACAAATCTGTCTTAAGAATAAAAAGATTCAAATTTTATAGAAGAAGCAGTTTAAATCAAGTAGAAATTATGATTTGCACACTAGTTGGTGTTAGAACTTATACTCAGTCATATCATATTTGCCTGTGGTAGGAACTGGATCATTATTTATGTATTTAAAAAACAAATCCACTAGGTGCTATTTGCCCCATTCTTGATGCGGCAGTGCTGAGGTTAGTTAAGTTGGGCCATTTAGAATCCTTGGCTAGGTTTTGAGGACATTGATTTCAGCCTCTTTATCTCTTTTACCATCTCTTCTTTTGTGTCGGCCTTTGGTCTTCTGACAACGTGGAAATACTGTACGGATCTGTCTTTCCCTTTTTTCCTGTCTTTGTGAGAAAAGATTTCTGTAAGACAGACTACTAGGATATGAAGGATTTTGTGTGGGGTAAGTTTGGTCAGTTCTAAGGATTTCAATTAATACGTATTAATACTTGCTAGTCAGCTAATGACAGTAAAATTATAAAATAACTTAAGTATACATCAATAAGTATAGTACAATAAGCCCATCACCCAGATTACGGAATTCACAATCTTTTCCATATTTCGTTTATTGAGACCTTTTTTCTTTTATTTGTCCTTTGTTGAAGTATTTGACAGCAAATCCCAGAAAACATGTCATTTTACCCTATGTACTCAAGTAGGCATGTCTGAAAAATGAGGGCTTTACTTTGATCAGATTTCTCCATTTGACCCATGTGCTCATTAAGTACCAGCTCTATCAGGCATCTCACTAGGCAATAGGGATCCTTGGAGCAATGAGACAGTCCTGGCTCCCAAGGAAGTTAAGGGCTGATGGAAGAAACCAACACAGGAGCTTGGGTGCCTCAACTAAGTTACCTGCTGGATGACACCAATTGGACAAAATTAGTGCACAATACAGTAGGATTCACAGAAGGGACTGATCAGACTTGTAGGGCAGGCTGCGAGAGAGGCGGTCAGAAGGGCTACAAGAGGAGGAATCTTTTGACCAGAATCTGAAATCCTTTCTGCCAACCTTTCTACCAAGCCCCCAGGGCCCATCACACAAAACCCTGTGCTGTAACTGTTTTAGATTCCTGTTACCACATCTCCTTCAGGAAGAATTTCAAGGTGGAAAATATTGAAAATCAGTAATTGTTGCCAGAAGGGGCATAGACCAAGGAACATGGAAACAACACAAATGTCCATCAGCACATGACTAGATAAATATGAGGTAATACATATATACAATGGAATACTCCTCAGCCATAAAGGATGCAATTTGCAGCAGCATGGGTGGACCTAAAGACTGTCATTCTAAGTGAAGTGTGGTGGAAAGAGAAAGAAATTGCCATATGACTTCATTTATGGGGAATCTAAAATTAATAGCAATAATAATAAGACCACATATGAGCTAATTATTATTTTGATTTCTTGAATACGTGTAAGCACATCTGACTGTCCTTTGTGATTGGATTATCATATTCTGTTTATTATTCTTTTGTACATGTCTTTATTCCTCTGGTAACTGTAAGTTTAAAAATCTAAAGCTCTAATCTGTTCTTAGAAACAATAATTAGTACATATATATAAACTAAAAAAATGCAGTATACTCTATACATGTATTTACATGCAATATGTATATGTGGAGTTGAACTGTAATAATTCTACCTAATAAAACTGAGAAAGGAAAAAAAATAAAAAATTTATTTTAAAAAATTACCCCTCTTTAGATATTAAAACGTTCAGTTCTGAGATTCTGTGAAAGAAAACAAGGAAGTAAGTTTATAAGATTTTCTCCTTGCTCCTCAGTGAGCAGCCTGGGCTGAAGAGCTTGGCTGCCACAGGCACCCAGGACTTGCCTGCTTGATTCTCACTTGTTGGGAGGAAGATTAGCTGCTTCAGGAATATTTATGCTCTTAGAAGTTGCTGAAAACCCCACAGAGCTTATGTTTACATGTAGTGTATCTATCAATATACTCCATTTTAGAAATTAGAACAGAAAATTTTAAACCCAAGAATTGACAAGCACTCGCTGTCCCAGCACGTGGTCAAAGCAGTGCTGCCACGGTGGCTTGTGTTGGTTCTAGAAAAAATGCACCGTACACTCAAGAATGAGTGTAAACCCACAGATCTCATCTCAACAATGCTATGAAGAGGTGGGATCCAAAGCCCCTAAATCAGTGCTGAAGTCCCCAGATATACCAGAACACACAGAGCCATGGGATCAAGAATCAAGTGTCTCATGGTTCATCAGCCGTGGAGACCGCGTCCTGGGTCAGGAGAAGCAGAAGTAGGGATACCAGGCACACAGTCTTATTGACAGCAAAGTTTAAAGGTGTTGAATTGACTGAAAGTTTGGCAAAGATTTGCATTTAGAATGCTACGTTTCCTCTCCTGGAGACGTTAGAAGGATAACACTGATTAACAGAGGATGATTGTAATGGATTAATTATGATACTGATGACATGAGCTGCTAACACTAACCCTGCACTCAGTGTAGACTAAGCCTTTTATGTACACACATCATTAGGTCTCCACACCCCTGCAAGGTGGCATTAAGCACTCATACAACCATGAAACCAGTGACTATAAAACAGTCACAAGGCTTCCTCTCCTGCATGAGGTAGCAAAACCAGCAATGATTTTCAATGACAAAAGCCAAAATCCTATATTTGTGGGAAAGAAAGCAAATGAAACACTGAAGAACAATAAACCAAAATAGTAGATGGAATGGAAACTTTTATTGACGAAAGCAATGATTGATTCAAATAAAACAGCTAATGTCCCTGGTATAATTGAACCATCAATCCAAATTTTTGGAACAGTGGGTTGTGAAAATACTGTCTCATTTAATATTGGAATTCCTATTTGGACCAATTTGATATGCATCACTGGTGCGAGTTTAGCTATTTAGGTAAATAACAATATTCCTATTTTTTAAGTTAACAGGAAACATAACACAGGTCTCCAGATTTAGGGAGAGAATGCAAACAACTACTATCATACCCCATCCAGTAAGGACACGTGTCCCTGTGTCACCAAAGCAATGAGAATTTGCACAAAGAAAACGCAGTTCTCCAGTTGTGACAAATGCTAGACCGTGAGCCATGAATTACGAGAACAAGCAACTGTTTAAATTCCATGGGCACATTTTTTTTTTTTAACATCTTGAAAACATCTCTGATGCGCTAGGTAAGAAAAAGAATTGTTTAACTAACAAATCCAACTGACACACGGGGTTTTTTCCAAGTGAGAATGTGATTCCAAAAAGTGCAGTAAAATGAGTAAAGATGATCTGCGCAGTGACGGAGATGGCCTTAGACTGACCAGCATCACGATTCCGGGTTTTACACTTGCTCTCTTCTCGTCACCTCTGACACAAGAACTCATCAAATGATTATTTTTTTCTTTAGGGAAAAAAAAAATGATAAATAAATTCTAACTACAAGATGTGGTATGTAAAGCGGTAATGAAGTTGTCTAACCTAATAATGCAGCCAGTGTAATGTAGCACTTATTCGGGCACTAGAATTTTTTAATTCATGATTTATCTTATATCCTATTTCTATCCTAAAGGAGACACTTAAAGTTTTCTACTTTATTCAACATATCTTGTGAGGGTTGTTATATATACAGTGGTTTGGCAGTTTTCAGAGATTCAAAATCGCCTCTGTAGTTGTGGTCAGGAAAGGCAAGGCTCCCTCACAGCGGCGACGGAGAAGGAATCCCCGGAGTCAGCCCCACCCCGGGCAGCTTCCGAACCGCATCTGCTTGCACTTGGCACAGGACACCCTCAGCAAGTGTAACTCTGACAAGGAGTTTTTCCTCGGGGACTTGGGAGGTGATCTAACATTGTGAAGCCACTTGTTTCCCAGTTAGATAAGGCTTGGAAAAATAGTTTATTAGAACTGACTTCCTTTGTATGTGCCTTTTGTCCTGAGAGGTCACTAATTAGCATAGAATATAAAATACCCCAAAATATAAGAATTTAGGTACTCCATCTTTCCATCTACCTATTTGTTTATCATATTTATAGTTAGGTTACATTTTCTATGACGTTCACTTCCGGACAACAATAAAGAAAGGTTACAAAATATTTACTATAAACAGGGGGGACTGGGTCTAAGGGTGAATAACCACTCCTGCTAACAATAAAAACCATACATTATTTTTAATCTCAGTTGTATCAGACCTTCCCGAATTCCTCCCTCAAGTTCACTGTTACAACAGTAATGGGATCTCTGTTCTTCCAAGACTCGGGCCTGATCGCCACTCATTCAGACATCTGTCTGTGAGTCCCTACTTGTCCTCGAGGCCCCCGAACACACCTTGCGGGGTGAAATTTCTTCAGTGTCACTACTGTAGGGGAAACCTGGAAGTCCCAGGCACTGTCCAGGATTCACACCTACCTGCAAAAATCAAAGTCATGTGACTGAAACGGGACAACCCAGGTGGTGTGATAGGGCTGAAAGCTCACCAAAAACAGGTTTGGGGGGCTAACCAAAGCCCTAAGGCTCCACAAATGAAGAAGGGCAGGGAGGCCCAATTAGCCACGAGACTGGGGGGCTTCATTACTCCATGAATGAAGGATTTGTTCCAGTGCCACCTTTAGACAGGGAACCCCAGAACCCAGACATGGAAGCACCCCGTCCCCTCCCCTCTGAACAAATATTCTCTCAAGAAACGTAGTGAGAGATGGGAGCCCCGGTGAGCTTTGGAATAAGATGCAATCTGAAAGACTGCTGGTAACAAATGGTGTGGAGCTCGGGCAGCCCCAAGGGCCACCAGCCCTTCTGGTACCACTGATGCCCACAATTCCATCCACAACACTTTCTTCAGGACACTTAAGCACACATAACCATCACACAAAAATGATTGCTTAGACATATTTTAAGAGAAGTAACATTATGAGAATGCCAAATTCATCACATGTCAGAGTCAAGACCCCAGAGTATTTACTGGATGAGATCTCACGTGTGCTCCCCAGTGATCTTTAAACCCTTAAGACACAGTCATGGAACAGTAGGCATTTTCTTTACTTCCTCCAAGTTGGCTTTACTAGAGAACTCCGTAGACAAAGGAAGACTCTGGATCCCACTTCTACTACTTACACAAAGGGCTCACCACGTGGAGCGGGATCAGCGCTGGTGCGACCGGCTCCAATGTGCGCACTCCCGTGCCCAGCTCCCCGCGGAGCAGAGCTCCCCCCACAGGAGCAGAGACCCCCCCCAGGAGCAGAGCGCCCCCCAAGGGCACTGCAGTGCCTGCACGAATCAGGTGCCTGATGAGTGAGCCTGGGGCAGGCAAGACAGGAAGCAAGCACCGCTCCCTCAAGCTCTGCAGGTGATCTCTGTGTCATCTTGAGTAAATACAGTCAGCATTAAAGATGTTTGACAAGAGGGTAAAAGGTAAGGCCTCCCCAAATCTCCATGCATTCCACAAGTGGGAGTCCTGGTAGAACACAAGGTGACAAGAGACGCTGGCATCACATGCACACGTTGCTCTCAGGGCTGCAGGGGAGGCCACGGTGCTGCCTCCGCCCCACCTTCTGCCCTCATCCCCCAGACCTCACAGGGGCCGCTGACTCGTTTCTCTGACTTTCTCTCCTTGGTTGTGCTGCTCTTCCAGCTTTTAAGAGCTCATAAGAACCTCACCAGAAAATCTTGAAAAATGAACCCAAGTCAAATGAAATCAACCACAGAAACACACTGCCTTCATCATTACTTTACATTTTAGGAAGAAATTCTTGAAGACGACTCCCTGACCTGAAGGGATGGATGGAGGGGAAAAGAAAACCAGACAAGCATTTTTGACCCATAAAAAATGAGATGTAACCAGACGGTGGCTAGTTTTCTTTGCACCTCTCTGCCCGCACCAATTGCACATGCCCCTCCCAACTGAACTCATCAGAACTCAACTGAAGGAGACGGCTGTGCAAGTTTATTGGAAACCAAAGAAATCGCGACAGAAACAATCTCCCAAACCCAGCGAGAACACTGTAAGCTGACCAGTGCCAGGATCTGAATACTAAAACACACAGATCCAAACTACTACCCCCTCCCTGGTAGGTGTACTTACAGTGGGGGTGTCGCCATGCAGTTTGCCCGCATCCAACATATAAAAATGCAAGGGACTCCAGTTTTCAACATCACAGTCCCTCTGAAACAACTGGTGGTCAATTAGCTTTTGTTGGCAGCAAAACTCGATTTTCTCCCCTGCACGTGGAGGTGAACAAAGAGAAGAGACTGATAATCCCCGCTGCGAGTGTAGCTAAGTGTTTCTAAGCAAGCTGGCTCCATCATCCTCCTGATGAGCAGGGGAGGGTGTGAGCCGCGGGGATGTGCACACTAACAGCCAGGCAAGGAGGGCGCTTCTTTAATTTGGGGAGAAAAACGTGGGAGCAGCACTCGCTGGAAATAAATTCTAATTAAAATTTCAGGCGCGGTTCCTGCAGCGGAACCCACGCCAATAGATGAGGCTCCCTCCGTGCTTCCAGTCATGTGAGCCAGACTCATTAATATACCTATGTGTTTGGTTTAGCAAGTGAATCATATCGGTTTTCTGGAAATTACATGAGGGTGGAAAACCTTCCAAACATAATCATTTACTTGCTGTGGAATTTGTTTAATCCTCTTAAGAGCATTTATAATGAGAACCTTCTTAATTTACCATCTTTGCCCGAGAGACCTTTCCAGTCACATGCGCCGAAACCTAGGAAACCCAGAAGCAAAATAAACACCCTTTCAGCTGCACAGCACCGCAGAATGTGTCCAGTTTGAGAATCAAGTATTTTTTCTCCACAACCTTTTCCTCCTCTGCCCAAGCTAATCAGACTCTGCTGCTCTTGTATAATGAGTATCGTATGACCCATTTTCTCTGCCTGTAAAATGGAAATGGGAAAAACTTCTACTCAATTAAGTGTCATAGAAATTACTCCCAAAATTATATATATTAAAAAAAAAACAAAACAGCCAAGGCTTTATGCTGTCCAGGGCTATGAATCATTTATTTAATGTATCAATTGTTACCAGAATAAAATTTTAAAAACATAAACCCTCCTCAGAATACTTCAACTATTATTCAATAAAAATATCACACAAAATTTCTGAAAAAAATTTAAAGGAAAATCATTTTTAACTGAATCATATTCTAGGCACACTGTATAAGTTCTATTTAGAGAACTCCTAAATTTTTTAAAATAAATGACCTATAAAAACACACCCAGCATTAATCAGTAAATCTTCATTCCTTATTTTTAAAATTCTTAAGGCATGCTATTTTTCTTAAATCAAATGAGGACGTATTCGCAAGCCAATGGACAACGGAATAACATAAGAGGACATTATAAAGCAGCAAGAACAACTAAAACTTTGCCAAGCATTCTGCCTGAGAGTCACTCGTACCATCTCATTTTGACCTGACCGCTTGGAGGTGAGCTCCTTTAGCCCATTTAACACATGAAGAAACTGAAGCTGTCCGTGGTCATGTTTCCAGTACTTGCTGGAGCCAGGATCCAAACCCGGATCACTGTCTATAGAGCCTGTGCCTTTACCAGATCACACTTACTTTTCTCACTCTTCAAATGCACCCAGTCCCCGAGGTAACACAACTTCCTTGCGTTTCTGAGAGTCTTAGGAAGTACTGAATTACAAGGACTAATCAGACATTTGTGTGGGCTAATTTATATTTTCTGATTTTCCTGAATCAGTTCAGGCTGAATTCATACTACTTACGAGGAGAAGTCCTGATGGAGAGGAGAGACTGGAAGATAAGCCAGACATAAACAATTTCAAGAGATCCACTTCATCGAGGAAGCAAAGTATTAAATAAACCACTTCAGCAACACGCTTGTCAATAAACCTTGGTGTCTCTGTCTCAGCCTGAAAGAGGGTAAGCCCTCCAGCCCATCTGCCTTCCTGCCACTTACCCTGGATGATCTTGGTTCCCTCACCTGTGACACGTGGGTTCTCCTGGGACTCTTTGTAGAGATTAAAAGATAAAACTATATGCAAAGGGGCTACTTATTTCCTAGACAGTAGGCACTAAACAAATAATAAAATTATTTTATTTCATGAAAATGGAAGGTAAGTCTCCCAATTAAACATTCCTGATAGAATCCCAAGAAGCACTTTAATTTATCTGCCAGAAATTGTAAAATAACTTTTCTTTTTTAAAGGCTGTATCCATTCTCCCTACTTTTTACCAATCCTGGCTGTTATCCTGAAAATCTATTCCCAGAACTAGGCATCCATCTCCCATATTTAAATCCTTTGAATTGAAGTTATGATAAAGCTTGGGCACATAAAGATTCACACCATAATTCACAGAATAAACAAAGACCACAGGAACAGGGCCACCTCCAGAACCCACATCCTCAGGAAACGTTCCAAACTTCATAAAATCAGATTCATGCTGTTTGAACAGAAAGAAAATTGAATGTGATCAAGGAGGTTAACATAGAGCACTGGCCGGCTAACGAGATGACTCCTTCGCTCCCTCGTCTTACCTAAGTCAACTAACAGTTATCAGTTGATCTCTAACTAAAACTAAAACAGGGGTAGTGTTGGAAAGTAACATTTTTTCCTATAATATTTACATATTGTCAACTAAAATTTGGCACTTGTCATCTGCCTCTGATTTGATTAAGTCATGAGCCACTGCAGCTACTGACCTTCAACACCCTCTGAAAGTAGTTCAGGGTGGAGATCAGGAATGGGGCGCTCTGTGCTCTGGGAAAATGGGCAGAAAAGCATTCAGATAGTTTGACATTTTCAGGAAATTTTATGAGCCCAATTTCTTGCATCTCCTCCTATGTAGAAAAGCACTAAATTCATTAACAGGGACACCTGTTCCTCGACTAGCAGAAGCCTCTGCCTAAACGTATACTGGACTACACGTCCCCCTTCACTGAAATCTCATATAATTCTGATCTCCCCCTCCTCTTTAGAGCAGTTTCTCCGAGCTCTCTGAGATGCTGTCTCCTGGGATCTGGTCCTCATTTTGCCCCAGATAAAACTCAACCCACAACTCTCACGTTGTGTGCTTTATTGACAGTAACCCAAAAATTAAGCTTACATACTTGAACTCATAGTAAACATTCGGTATCAAATAATTCTTGACTTAAATTCCTTTTCAAAAGTAAATAATTATTCCATTTCTTAAATATAGCATCTTTAAATAAAAATTAACATATTTTTGAAACTTAGGAAAATATATTCTAGAAAAAATTTTAGCTAATTAAAAAAAAGCTATTGTGTGGAGTTATAGAAATTCAGAAGTCAAAAAGAATAGTATTATATCTCAAGTTCTTGTTTTAAATGCAGAGATGCTGCGGCCTCAAAAGACATATCAATTTGCCTGATTTTATACACTGTCCTGCAACAGAAAACCTAGAACTAAGATCCTGGTCTTTGAGAAACCAAGACTTGCTCTGCTGGTGCAGGGCTGAACCTGATGGAAATGGGTCATGAGAAAGAACCAGAATGCGGGGGACTGGGCGAGGCAGCAGAGGAAAGGGGGGTCTCATCTGGTCGTGGGTGAGAAATAGGCTCCCAAAGTGCTGGTGTGATGGGCATCCCTCAAGTGCCTGAAAACTACTATTTAGCACAACTGCCACCGAAATGCACACAAGCTGTTTAACTAGAAGGCTGACCAGGAGGCTTTCTCAGTGACATAACAAGCTATATTCACGTTAAGTATACAACTACAGGAAGAGAAAAATAGAAAGCTGATATTAATTATTAAAAATTTACACCAAGAACCAAGGAATTTCCAGGAGAAATATAAAGACTTGTTGGAAGTTTCATTATGTGAACTTACTGCCAATTCAGTTGTCTTAAAAGACGTGCTATAAAAGATATTGTCCTTTGCTGTTTCAAATCACATATGAAAGAAATAATAAGTTTCTTAAGGGTGTTTCTGGAATTTTCTTCTATTTAACACCAAATCTCAGACATTTAAAGAAATGGGGAGTTGGCATTTCGTCCACTGTTCTGTAGACAATTTGTAGTTCCTTCAAAGAACAAGGGGGGAATCACACAGAAAAGCATTTGAGCATCAGGCTGCTTAAATTTCCTCCGGAAGTCTTGGAAAATAACGTGGAAATGAACAGCAGGACAGAAACCTGGCGGAAGGGTCACTGGCTAGAAGGTGAGAACAAATATGTTCTCCAACGTGCTCTGGCAGCCACTAGTTTAAATGAACCGAGCAATTGTTCCAGCATACACGCATCTATACGTGAAAATCTCAACTGTTACCAACTGCTCAGTGCAGCCTGAAGCAATGGACGTACTGCAGAGGCCCCCGGTGGCTCATCGTGGTCTTACAATCTGTGCAGGATGAGAGGTGCCTACACGCCCCCTCCCTCCCCTCCCCTCGAGGGAGATGGCTGGACTTGAGCTGAGCTTACCTCATAGCAAGCTGTCTCTCAGCCCTCTGTCTAAAGCAAGATAAAACCAGGAAAGCTACCTGGGACTTCACAGAACCATCCCAAAAGGGAACTGAAGCACTTTTCTTCCCTCCTGTCTGCTGCCTGGAATGTGGACCTGATGGTTGACACTTAGGCAGCCACTTTGGGCCATTATGTTGATGGGCTGAAGATAACAGGCATCTGGTTCTCTGACCCTGGGGCCATCGTGCACACCAGCCCTGGGCTACCGATTGCTTGACTTCTTTATGTAACAGGGAAATACAATTTTAGCATGTTTAAGCCACTGCTGTTATCTGGGGAACTAGGTGTTGTATATTGCCATGGTAAGTCCTAATATTAAAGTTAAATATTAACCAAAAACTATTTATCAAATAGTTAATAAATGATAAAGAGATCTTGATTTTTGTTTTAATGCTATGAAATGTAAATCAAGTTTCAGCATACGCCAGTAAAACAAGACACTGTAGAGAAAAAGCAAAACAGAGTTTGTAGAACAGAGACCCAAAGCATCCTCCTCTCCAAGGCACAGGAGGACAGCTGTGACTCTACGTGCCAAGGCTGGAGTCACATGGGCTCCCTGTTTTCCTTGTCTTGGGTTGTGTTTTGTTTCCAGCCTTGGGAAAAATGGATAAGACTGCTGGTCAAATCATTTCAGGAGCGGCTTCCATCATGTAGAACCCCAGTCTTTTCCTTTCCTCTGCCTCCTGAAGTGTTCTGACACAATTAATCACTCCAGCCTTCTAAATTGAGGAAATGGAGCTCAATCAATCTGCTTTCAGACAGAGTTAAGAAATAGACATTAAAAAGCATAACTAGAAAATCTTATCTTCCAGAGGTCATTGCACAGATGAAATAGGAGAATAGCTGTGAATCACTCTGTAAACGCTAAGTACAATACAAACAATATTAGTACTGATTCTATGTTACACTCATCGAAAAAGGAAAACAGAACCCTTTTCTACCAGAAGGAGAAGGTGCTTTGCAATTTTCTGTCACTGTAATTCTTCAAAAGTATCTATAAAATTGATGTCTTTAAAAAAAGTCAATGCACATTAGGGACTAATTTTAATTCCTTCATCTCCCCCAGTTTAACAGATGTCAAGAATGGTACCATTTCTAAATATTTTATTTAGGAAACCCTTTGGTATACATGAGGCACAGAGCAAGGCAAATTGTCAGTATCACTCAAAATAGGAAACCCATATTTGATACCCTAACTTGAAGACGTGAAGTGGATGCCTGACATGTCCCACTGACCTTTCAAGCTATTCTTTTTCAAACACTTGTTTCTTCTTGGTCCAGAACAGACACGCATTTGTTGATGTGATACTATTTAAGTGAAAAGGTCAACCCATCATTACCACTTTAGAGACTGAAATCTTGCCCTCCTCATCCATGTGGACATAGCATCCTTACTGATTCCTAACGTGAAAAATGACCACCGATAACATCTAAGGATGCTCCAATGAAGAGGTTCTCTGCTGCAGTGAGGAGGAAAGAGCCGTTTGTTTCAAGACGCACTTACTGTCTGTAGCTCACTTGGCAAGACGCTGCAACTTGTCTAAGCTAAAGCGTAAGGGTGGAAAATAGAGACAACATCCATGGCAAATGGCATTCGGAGGCTAATTCCTTGGCCCCACTTCATTCCTTCTGAAGAGCCGTGGGCAATATGTTGAGTAAGGCAGCAACGTGGTAACCAACTGATAAAAATTCTGTGCCTCCTAATAATTGACAGTAAAGCAAGTGTCATCTGGTTCAACAGATCTCCCTGTGTCTCTAAAGTATACATCAACATTTTCTTTATTTTCTCGGTTGGGGGACACTCCATTTTTGAAAACCCCCTCCCTGCAGTAGAAGTTCTTAGTTTCCCAATCACAATGCAGGCTTGCAGGGGGGATAACAGAGCTGATAAAACATAGGTCACTATTTATTACTTGATATATTTTGGCACATGGGCTAAAAATATTTTGGGTCAGTTGGACATCAAGATCATATCTAATTTACACAATTGTCAACTGTCATTTTACTACCAGCTCCTGAAATAGTCACGTGGTCACTAGGTTTTATTTTTCATTCACTTGTCCAATGGATTTGATGATATCTCCCCAGACACAATAGCTTTTTGAAAAGAAATCTGTTTCACGATTTGCTTTTAAACTAAACTTTTGTACCTGACCCTGACTTCACTCTAACATTCACAAAGATTTACCCAAGGACACCCCCTATTGACATCATCTCTAGATGTCTTGAATACACTGCTGAGCTGATTCTTCCAGATCATTAAAATATATATGCATATTATGCTGTGGTCCTCTTCAACTTGTGGTGTTTTCACTAATCATTACCTCTTTGGATACTTTATTACACATTTACCATTTCTTTATCCAATTCAATTACATTAGTGTATAAGATTTCAAAAGAACTGGTTTCTCAAAATGATGATATTTAACATCTATGGCCTTTTCTTAATCAAGTAATTCTATAAGGCTGTCAAGGACAGCAGTGAAGATTATGTGTGGTGATTGCTGCTTCAGAGTCTCCGGTCCTGCCCCATGATCTTGCAGGTGTTTACGCATCCTTGTCAACGTCATCACATCAGTCTATTAGCAGCTGAAATTAAACTACCTGGATGATAATTTTTCTTTTTAAAAACAATACACTCAATTTCCCCTACTAATTCTTTATTATTTCTCATACTGATTCTCACCACTTTTCCTAATATACATATTTGGTGGGGAGGGGTGGCACAGCCCTGAAAGGCTGCAGACAGCACCAAATCTATAAGAGTAACCAGAGGTGGCCGTGGATGTTGTGTGACTTCAGCCACTGAGCACGAGCACCTGCTGTCCCTCCAACTGTTCTGCCTCCGTTACTGACAGTCCTGCAGGTCACTGCCTCTTGTAAAATTCTACAACATTGCAGTTCATATATTTTTAAAAGGTATAAAATTGTGAAAGCCGTCTGTTTTTTGTGTAAAATGGTAGGTACTTGCCTTTGCTCATTTCAGGCTAAACTAACTCTAGAAGGACACACACACGCACACACAAACACACACACACGCAGTTCTGAGTGCCCCCAAGCAAAATTTGAAAGGCTTCGGGACAGTGGTGACACTCAAACCTTTGGAATTTTGAGCTCTATGAAAGTATCTCTTATTCAGAAATTAAGCATTATAATTCTAGGCCAAGAGAATCAGAATCCCCCACAAGATACTTACCAGAATATTTTTAAAGAAACATTGTTCCCTAAAGTCCAATGATAAATCAAATATCCATGGAAAGAATATAGATCAGTAATATCAAGCAACAATTTCTACACTAATGCTGATTAGCCATCAGCCCCAACCAAAGGACATAGAAATAAGACACCTGGAGATAAAGAGATGGAAGAGAGGTATTAAAAAGCAAGAATATAAAAGACGTAATGGCCCTATGGAAACCTGCTCATTTTCTTTGAAATAATTACTTGGTTAAAGGAACTCACTCGTGAGGATTGGAAATGCACCAAGAGGAATTCTAGCAGGGAAAAGAAGCAGAAGCAGGCCTCAGTTTTCTCCGAGGCTGATCCCAAATAAAAAAAATTTCCTTGTCTTCCATAATACACAACCTGCATTGATGCCTAAGTAGAAGAGTGAGGAGGAGAGAAAACCGAATGTGTGTGGAAGCCATCCTTCAACAGCACTGCTGGAAACACAGAATTGTGGTGTTGGGGCACTGCCCGACCGATATATATAAAAGCAGGAATAAGCTCTAACTAGGTTTCTGAGCGAAAAATGTTTTTAGCTTGAAACGTACTCAAGTAAACATGCAGAGAAATCATGGTAAGTGTTTGAGATGTAGCCCTGCTGTTTAGGTGAGATAAAGGAATGTTTCTACACTTGTTCCATTTTGGAAACATATGTGAGTGGAAGCCAAACTTCACCTAGGTTTTTGAGAACCCAGAGTTTCTGGCCTCGGGGAATTACGGTACTTACATATATAAGGGGAGGCACAAGCGCCAGGTCGCTTTTCCATTCCAAACAGCTTTTGCTTGAAAGCAGCTTTCAAAATCATGCTGAGAAATCAATTAGTGTTTCTGCATGCCATTCCACCTTTTATGCTGTATGAAAGAACTCCACACCACATCCTCAATTTTCAGATCTGTATGAGTTTGGAAGTCTTCCTTCAACTAGCTAGTTGGGAACCCACAGTATCTGGGGTAGGGAAACTACGCTACATGCGTAAGTATGGGGATGCACGAGTCCCAAAACTGGTTTTTCACTGCAAACCGCGTTTACTTGCAACCGGCTCTGAAAAACATACTGAGAAATCAGGGTAAGTGTTTCTGTATGTCACTTAACCTTCAATGCTGGATGAAAGAACGCCTCTCCACATGCTAACTTCTGACATTTGAATGTGTGTTGGAGCCGTCCTTCACCTAACTTTTTGGAAACCCAGAGTTTCTGGTCTAGGGGAACTACGCTACTTACATATCTATCCGGAGACAGTCGCTCCAACACAGTTTTCCTAAGCAAACGGCTTTTACTTTGAAACGGCGTTAGTAAACACGCTGAGAAATCAGAGAATATGTTTCTACATGTCACTCTGGCTTTTTTGCTGGATGAAAGAACGCTATTCCACATGCTCTATTTTCAAATCTGTATATGTGTGGAAGCCATCCTTCACCTAACTTGTTGGGAACCATAGTTTCTGGACTAGGGAAACTACACTGCTTTCTTATATTTGGGGACGTCCTAGCACCAACTCACATTTCCACTGCAAACCGCTTTAGTTGAAACCGGCTTTGAGAAACATGCTGATAAATCATAGTAAGTGTTTCAGTATGTCACTTAAACTTCAATGCTGGATGAAAGAACGCCTCTCTACAAGCTCACATCTGATTTCTGAATTTGTGTTGGAGCCGTCCTTCACCAAACTTGTTGGAAACCCAGAGTTTCTGGTCCTGGGGAACTTCGCTACTTACATATCTAACTGGAGGCAATCCCTCAAACGCGGTTTTCCACAGCAAACCACTTTTACTTTCAATCCGGCCTTAGGAAACATGCTGAGAAATCAGAGAATGTGTTTCTACATGTCACTCTGCCTTTTATGCTGGAAGAAAGAACGCCTCTACACATGCTCTATTTTTAGATCTGTGTATGTGTGGAAGCCGTCCTTCACCTAGCTTGTTGGGAACCCAGACTTTCTGGAATATGGAAGCTACGCTGCTTTCATATATATGGAGTTGTACTAGCACCAACTCGCATGTCCACTGCAAAACGTTTTTACTTGAAACAGTTTTGAGAAACATGCTAAGAAATCAGAGTGAGTGTTTCAGTATGTCACTTAACTTTCAATGGTGGAAGAAGGAACGCCTCTCCACATGCTGATTTCTGACATCTAAATGTGAGTTGGGGCCATTCTTCACATAACTTCTTCGAAAACAAGGGTTTCTGGT
This sequence comes from Camelus bactrianus, assembly GCF_048773025.1. Classification (NCBI taxonomy): domain Eukaryota; kingdom Metazoa; phylum Chordata; class Mammalia; order Artiodactyla; family Camelidae; genus Camelus; species Camelus bactrianus. Next base: position 47,063,146 of record NC_133557.1, on the reverse strand, counting down.
CTAGCGGATTACGCTGCTTACATATCTAAGCAGAGGCTCTCGCTCCAAAGTGGCTTTCCACAGCAAACCGCTCTTCCTTAGAAACTGGTGTGAGGAAACATGCTGAGAATTCAGAGTGAGTATTTCTGTATGTCACTTAATTTTCAATGCTGGATGAAAGAACACCTCTCCACAAGATCACTTCTGACATTTGTATTTGTGTTGGAGACGTCCTTCTCCTAACATGTTGGAAACGCAGGGTTTCTAGCTGAGGGGAACTACACTACTTACAAATCTATTTGGAGGCACTCGCTCCAAAGAGTTTTTCCACAGCAAACAGCTTTACATTGAAAACGGCGTTAGGAAACACGCTGAGAAGTCAGAGAATATGGGTCTAGAAGTCCCTCTGTGTTTAATGCTAGATGAAAGAACGCCTCTACACATACTCAATTTCACACTTGTATGTGTTTGGATGCCGTCCTTCAACTATCTTGTTGGGAACCCAGAGTTTGAGTACAAGGGAACCTATGCTGCTTTCATATATATGGGGATGTACTAGCCTTAACACGGTTTTTCACAGCAAACCGCTTTTACTTAAAACCGGCTTTGAGAAACATGCTGAGAAATCAGAATATATATTTCTGAATGTCACTTTGTGTTCAATTCTGGGTGAAAGAAAGCCTCTCCACAGCCTCACTTAGGACATCTGATTGTGCGTTGGAGCCATCCTTCACCTAACTTGTAGGAAAAGCTGGTTTTGTGGCTTAGGGTAACTATGCTACTTACAAATCTAAGGCGAGGCACTCGCTCCAACGTGTTATCCAAAGCAAACAGCTTTTACACTGAAACCGGCGTTACAAAACATGCTGAGAAATTAGGGAATGTGTGTCTAGAAGTCTCTCTGCCTTTCCAGCTGGATGAAAGAACGTCTCTCCGCATGCTCAATTTTCAGAACTGTATGAGTCTGGAAGACTTCCTTCACCTAGCTTGATGGAAGCCCAGAGTTTCAGTCTATGATAAGCGATGCTCCTTTGATATTTATGGGGTCGTGCAGGCACGAACTCCGTTTTTCACTGCAAACCCCTTTTATTCGAAACCGGCTTTGAGAAACCTGCTCACAAACCAGAGTAAGTGTTTCTGTAGGTCACTTAAACTTCAATGTTTAATGAAAGAAGGCCTCTCCTCAAGCTCACTTCTGACATCTGAATTTGCATTGCAGACGTCCTTCCCCTGACTTATTGGATACCCAGAGTTTCTTGTATAGGGTAACTACACTACTTACATATCTATGTGGAGGCCCTCGCTCTAACGCTGTTTTCCACAGCACACCGCTTTTAGGTTGAAAACGGCGTTAGCAAACATGCTGAGAACTCAGAGAATGTGTCTCTAGAATAAGTCTGCCTTTTTTGCTGGATGAAGGATCGCCTCTCCACATTCTCATTTTTCAGAACTCTATGAGTGTGGAAGGCGTCCTTCACCTAGCTTGTTGGAAACCCAGAGTTTCAGTCTATGGTAAGCTACTCTGATTTCATATTTATGGCTACGTACTAGTTCGAATTCGGTTTTTCACTGTAAAACGCTTTACTTGAAACCGACTTTGAGAAACATGCTGAGAAATCAGAGTGTTTCCGTATGTCACTTAACCTTGAATGCTGGATGAAAGAACGCCTCTCCACCAGCTCAATTCTTTCATCAGAATTTCTCCTGAAGACGTCCTTCACCTAACTTGTTTGAAACACATGGGTTGAGGCTGAGGGGAACTGCGCTACTTACAAATCTAAGTGGAGGCACTCGCTCCAACGCGGTTTTCCACAGCAAACCGCTTTTACATTGAAAACGGTGTTAGGAAATATGCTGAGAAATCAGAGAATCTGTATCGAGAATACCTCTGCCTTTTATGCTGCATGAAGTAACGCCTCTCCACATGCTCAATTTTCAGAACTGTATTAGTGTGGAAGCCTTCCTTCACCTAGCTTGTTGGAAAACCAGAGTTTTAGTCTAGAGTAAGCTATGCAGCTTTCATATATATGGGGATGTTCTAGCACGAACTCGGTTTTTCACTGCAATCCACTTTTACTTGGAACCGGCTTTGAGAAACATGCTGAGTAATCAGAGGAAATGTTTCTGTATATAACATAACCTTCAATGCTGGATGAAAGAATGCCTCTCCACAACTCACTTCTCACTTCTGTTATCTGAATTTGTGTTGGAGACGTCCTTCACCTAAGTTGTTGGAAACCCAGAGTTTCTGCTATAGGGGAACTACGCTACTTACATATCTAAGGGTAGGCACTCGGTCCAACTCAGTTTTCCACACCAAACAGCTTTTGCGTTGAAAACAGCGTTAGGAAACATGCTGAGAAATCAGAGAATGTGTGTCTAGAATAATTCTGCCTTTTATGCTGGATGAAGTGTCTACTCTCCACTTGCTCATTTTTCAGAAGTGTATGAGTGTGGATACCTTCCTTCACCTAGCTTGTTGGAAACCCAAAGTTTCATTCCAAGGTAAACTACTCTGCTTTCATATATAAGGGTATGTACTAGCACGAACTCCGTTTTTCACTGCTTACAGCTTTTGCTTGACACTGTCTTTGAGAAACATGCTGAGAATTCTGAGTGTTTCTTTATGTCACTTAACCTTGAATCCTGGATGAAAGAACACCTCTCCACCAGCTCAATTCTTTCATCAGAATTTCTCTTGGAGCCGTCCTTCATCTAACTTGTTGGAAATGCACGGTTTGTGGCTGAGGGGATCTAAGGTTTTTACAAATTTATGTGGAGGCACTCGCTCCAACGCAATATTTACAGCAAACCGCTTTTACATTGAAAACGATTTTAGGAAACTTGCTTATAAATCAGAGAATGTGTGTCAGGAATAACTCTGCTTTTTATGCTGCATGAAGGGATGCCTCTCCACATGCTCAATTTTCAGAACTATATGAGTGTGGAAGCCGTCCTTCACCAAACTTGTTGCAAACCCAGTGTTACTGGTATGGGGGAACTATGCTACTTACATATCTAAGGGGAGGCACTCGCTCCAACGCGGTTTTCCACAGGAAACCGCTTTTACATTGAAAACAGCGTTAGGAAACTTGCTTATCAATCAGAGAATGTGTGTCGAGAATAACTCTTCCTTTTATGCTGGATGAAGGAACGCCCATCCTCATGCTCATTTTTCAGAACTGTATGAGTTTGGAAGCCGTCCTTCACCTAGGTTGTTGGAATACCAGAGTTTCATACCAAAGTAAACTACGCTGCTTTCATATATATGGGAACGGACTAGTTCAAACTCGGTTTTTCTCTGCAAAACGCTTTTTCTTGAAACGGGCTTTGAAAAACATGCTGAGAAATCAGAGTGTTTCTGTAGGTCACCTAACCTTCAATGCTGGATGAAGAACGCCTCTCCACAAGCTCAATTCTGACATCTGAATTTCCCTTGGAGCCGTCCTTCACCTAACTTGTTGGAAACGCACGGTTTGTGGCTGAGGGGAACTACGTTACTTACAAATCAAAGTGGTGTCCCTGGCTCCAACGCAGTTTTCCACAGCAAACTCCTTTTACATTGATAACGGTGTTAGAAAACATGCTGAGAAATCAGAGAATGTGAGTCTAGAATAACTCTGCCTTTTATGCTTCATAAAAGAACGCCTTTCCACATCCTCAATTTTCAGAACTGTAGGAGTGTGGAAGCCGTACTTCACCTAGCTTGTTGGAAACCCAGATTTTCGGTCAAAGGTAAAGTACTCTGCTTTCATATATATGGGGACGTACTAGCACGAACTCCGTTTTTCACTGCAAACCAATTTTACTTGAAACCGGGTTTAAGAAACATACTGAGAAATCAGAGAAAGTGTTCGTACATCTCACTATGCCTTTTATGTTTACTATGAAACGCTGGTTTCAAAGAAAAATCACTTTTCTGTTTTAAACTGCTTTGAATCAAGTGCCTCCGTTTTGGTATATAAATTGGGTAGTTCCTGTATTCCAGAAACTCTGGTTTTCCAACATGTTAGGAGAAGGACGTCTCCAACACAAATACAAATGTCAGAAGTGATCTTGTGGAGAGGTGTTCTTTCATCCAGCATTGAAAATTAAGTGACATACAGAAATACTCACTCTGAATTCTCAGCATGTTTCCTCACACCAGTTTCTAAGGAAGAGCGGTTTGCTGTGGAAAGCCACTTTGGAGCGAGAGCCTCTGCTTAGATATGTAAGCAGCGTAATCCGCTAGACCAGAAACCCTTGTTTTCGAAGAAGTTATGTGAAGAATGGCCCCAACTCACATTTAGATGTCAGAAATCAGCATGTGGAGAGGCGTTCCTTCTTCCACCATTGAAAGTTAAGTGACATACTGAAACACTCACTCTGATTTCTTAGCATGTTTCTCAAAACTGTTTCAAGTAAAAACGTTTTGCAGTGGACATGCGAGTTGGTGCTAGTACAACTCCATATATATGAAAGCAGCGTAGCTTCCATATTCCAGAAAGTCTGGGTTCCCAACAAGCTAGGTGAAGGACGGCTTCCACACATACACAGATCTAAAAATAGAGCATGTGTAGAGGCGTTCTTTCTTCCAGCATAAAAGGCAGAGTGACATGTAGAAACACATTCTCTGATTTCTCAGCATGTTTCCTAAGGCCGGATTGAAAGTAAAAGTGGTTTGCTGTGGAAAACCGCGTTTGAGGGATTGCCTCCAGTTAGATATGTAAGTAGCGAAGTTCCCCAGGACCAGAAACTCTGGGTTTCCAACAAGTTTGGTGAAGGACGGCTCCAACACAAATTCAGAAATCAGATGTGAGCTTGTAGAGAGGCGTTCTTTCATCCAGCATTGAAGTTTAAGTGACATACTGAAACACTTACTATGATTTATCAGCATGTTTCTCAAAGCCGGTTTCAACTAAAGCGGTTTGCAGTGGAAATGTGAGTTGGTGCTAGGACGTCCCCAAATATAAGAAAGCAGTGTAGTTTCCCTAGTCCAGAAACTATGGTTCCCAACAAGTTAGGTGAAGGATGGCTTCCACACATATACAGATTTGAAAATAGAGCATGTGGAATAGCGTTCTTTCATCCAGCAAAAAAGCCAGAGTGACATGTAGAAACATATTCTCTGATTTCTCAGCGTGTTTACTAACGCCGTTTCAAAGTAAAAGCCGTTTGCTTAGGAAAACTGTGTTGGAGCGACTGTCTCCGGATAGATATGTAAGTAGCGTAGTTCCCCTAGACCAGAAACTCTGGGTTTCCAAAAAGTTAGGTGAAGGACGGCTCCAACACACATTCAAATGTCAGAAGTTAGCATGTGGAGAGGCGTTCTTTCATCCAGCATTGAAGGTTAAGTGACATACAGAAACACTTACCCTGATTTCTCAGTATGTTTTTCAGAGCCGGTTGCAAGTAAACGCGGTTTGCAGTGAAAAACCAGTTTTGGGACTCGTGCATCCCCATACTTACGCATGTAGCGTAGTTTCCCTACCCCAGATACTGTGGGTTCCCAACTAGCTAGTTGAAGGAAGACTTCCAAACTCATACAGATCTGAAAATTGAGGATGTGGTGTGGAGTTCTTTCATACAGCATAAAAGGTGGAATGGCATGCAGAAACACTAATTGATTTCTCAGCATGATTTTGAAAGCTGCTTTCAAGCAAAAGCTGTTTGGAATGGAAAAGCGACCTGGCGCTTGTGCCTCCCCTTATATATGTAAGTACCGTAATTCCCCGAGGCCAGAAACTCTGGGTTCTCAAAAACCTAGGTGAAGTTTGGCTTCCACTCACATATGTTTCCAAAATGGAACAAGTGTAGAAACATTCCTTTATCTCACCTAAACAGCAGGGCTACATCTCAAACACTTACCATGATTTCTCTGCATGTTTACTTGAGTACGTTTCAAGCTAAAAACATTTTTCGCTCAGAAACCTAGTTAGAGCTTATTCCTGCTTTTATATATATCGGTCGGGCAGTGCCCCAACACCACAATTCTGTGTTTCCAGCAGTGCTGTTGAAGGATGGCTTCCACACACATTCGGTTTTCTCTCCTCCTCACTCTTCTACTTAGGCATCAATGCAGGTTGTGTATTATGGAAGACAAGGAAATTTTTTTTATTTGGGATCAGCCTCGGAGAAAACTGAGGCCTGCTTCTGCTTCTTTTCCCTGCTAGAATTCCTCTTGGTGCATTTCCAATCCTCACGAGTGAGTTCCTTTAACCAAGTAATTATTTCAAAGAAAATGAGCAGGTTTCCATAGGGCCATTACGTCTTTTATATTCTTGCTTTTTAATACCTCTCTTCCATCTCTTTATCTCCAGGTGTCTTATTTCTATGTCCTTTGGTTGGGGCTGATGGCTAATCAGCATTAGTGTAGAAATTGTTGCTTGATATTACTGATCTATATTCTTTCCATGGATATTTGATTTATCATTGGACTTTAGGGAACAATGTTTCTTTAAAAATATTCTGGTAAGTATCTTGTGGGGGATTCTGATTCTCTTGGCCTAGAATTATAATGCTTAATTTCTGAATAAGAGATACTTTCATAGAGCTCAAAATTCCAAAGGTTTGAGTGTCACCACTGTCCCGAAGCCTTTCAAATTTTGCTTGGGGGCACTCAGAACTGCGTGTGTGTGTGTTTGTGTGTGCGTGTGTGTGTCCTTCTAGAGTTAGTTTAGCCTGAAATGAGCAAAGGCAAGTACCTACCATTTTACACAAAAAACAGACGGCTTTCACAATTTTATACCTTTTAAAAATATATGAACTGCAATGTTGTAGAATTTTACAAGAGGCAGTGACCTGCAGGACTGTCAGTAACGGAGGCAGAACAGTTGGAGGGACAGCAGGTGCTCGTGCTCAGTGGCTGAAGTCACACAACATCCACGGCCACCTCTGGTTACTCTTATAGATTTGGTGCTGTCTGCAGCCTTTCAGGGCTGTGCCACCCCTCCCCACCAAATATGTATATTAGGAAAAGTGGTGAGAATCAGTATGAGAAATAATAAAGAATTAGTAGGGGAAATTGAGTGTATTGTTTTTAAAAAGAAAAATTATCATCCAGGTAGTTTAATTTCAGCTGCTAATAGACTGATGTGATGACGTTGACAAGGATGCGTAAACACCTGCAAGATCATGGGGCAGGACCGGAGACTCTGAAGCAGCAATCACCACACATAATCTTCACTGCTGTCCTTGACAGCCTTATAGAATTACTTGATTAAGAAAAGGCCATAGATGTTAAATATCATCATTTTGAGAAACCAGTTCTTTTGAAATCTTATACACTAATGTAATTGAATTGGATAAAGAAATGGTAAATGTGTAATAAAGTATCCAAAGAGGTAATGATTAGTGAAAACACCACAAGTTGAAGAGGACCACAGCATAATATGCATATATATTTTAATGATCTGGAAGAATCAGCTCAGCAGTGTATTCAAGACATCTAGAGATGATGTCAATAGGGGGTGTCCTTGGGTAAATCTTTGTGAATGTTAGAGTGAAGTCAGGGTCAGGTACAAAAGTTTAGTTTAAAAGCAAATCGTGAAACAGATTTCTTTTCAAAAAGCTATTGTGTCTGGGGAGATATCATCAAATCCATTGGACAAGTGAATGAAAAATAAAACCTAGTGACCACGTGACTATTTCAGGAGCTGGTAGTAAAATGACAGTTGACAATTGTGTAAATTAGATATGATCTTGATGTCCAACTGACCCAAAATATTTTTAGCCCATGTGCCAAAATATATCAAGTAATAAATAGTGACCTATGTTTTATCAGCTCTGTTATCCCCCCTGCAAGCCTGCATTGTGATTGGGAAACTAAGAACTTCTACTGCAGGGAGGGGGTTTTCAAAAATGGAGTGTCCCCCAACCGAGAAAATAAAGAAAATGTTGATGTATACTTTAGAGACACAGGGAGATCTGTTGAACCAGATGACACTTGCTTTACTGTCAATTATTAGGAGGCACAGAATTTTTATCAGTTGGTTACCACGTTGCTGCCTTACTCAACATATTGCCCACGGCTCTTCAGAAGGAATGAAGTGGGGCCAAGGAATTAGCCTCCGAATGCCATTTGCCATGGATGTTGTCTCTATTTTCCACCCTTACGCTTTAGCTTAGACAAGTTGCAGCGTCTTGCCAAGTGAGCTACAGACAGTAAGTGCGTCTTGAAACAAACGGCTCTTTCCTCCTCACTGCAGCAGAGAACCTCTTCATTGGAGCATCCTTAGATGTTATCGGTGGTCATTTTTCACGTTAGGAATCAGTAAGGATGCTATGTCCACATGGATGAGGAGGGCAAGATTTCAGTCTCTAAAGTGGTAATGATGGGTTGACCTTTTCACTTAAATAGTATCACATCAACAAATGCGTGTCTGTTCTGGACCAAGAAGAAACAAGTGTTTGAAAAAGAATAGCTTGAAAGGTCAGTGGGACATGTCAGGCATCCACTTCACGTCTTCAAGTTAGGGTATCAAATATGGGTTTCCTATTTTGAGTGATACTGACAATTTGCCTTGCTCTGTGCCTCATGTATACCAAAGGGTTTCCTAAATAAAATATTTAGAAATGGTACCATTCTTGACATCTGTTAAACTGGGGGAGATGAAGGAATTAAAATTAGTCCCTAATGTGCATTGACTTTTTTTAAAGACATCAATTTTATAGATACTTTTGAAGAATTACAGTGACAGAAAATTGCAAAGCACCTTCTCCTTCTGGTAGAAAAGGGTTCTGTTTTCCTTTTTCGATGAGTGTAACATAGAATCAGTACTAATATTGTTTGTATTGTACTTAGCGTTTACAGAGTGATTCACAGCTATTCTCCTATTTCATCTGTGCAATGACCTCTGGAAGATAAGATTTTCTAGTTATGCTTTTTAATGTCTATTTCTTAACTCTGTCTGAAAGCAGATTGATTGAGCTCCATTTCCTCAATTTAGAAGGCTGGAGTGATTAATTGTGTCAGAACACTTCAGGAGGCAGAGGAAAGGAAAAGACTGGGGTTCTACATGATGGAAGCCGCTCCTGAAATGATTTGACCAGCAGTCTTATCCATTTTTCCCAAGGCTGGAAACAAAACACAACCCAAGACAAGGAAAACAGGGAGCCCATGTGACTCCAGCCTTGGCACGTAGAGTCACAGCTGTCCTCCTGTGCCTTGGAGAGGAGGATGCTTTGGGTCTCTGTTCTACAAACTCTGTTTTGCTTTTTCTCTACAGTGTCTTGTTTTACTGGCGTATGCTGAAACTTGATTTACATTTCATAGCATTAAAACAAAAATCAAGATCTCTTTATCATTTATTAACTATTTGATAAATAGTTTTTGGTTAATATTTAACTTTAATATTAGGACTTACCATGGCAATATACAACACCTAGTTCCCCAGATAACAGCAGTGGCTTAAACATGCTAAAATTGTATTTCCCTGTTACATAAAGAAGTCAAGCAATCGGTAGCCCAGGGCTGGTGTGCACGATGGCCCCAGGGTCAGAGAACCAGATGCCTGTTATCTTCAGCCCATCAACATAATGGCCCAAAGTGGCTGCCTAAGTGTCAACCATCAGGTCCACATTCCAGGCAGCAGACAGGAGGGAAGAAAAGTGCTTCAGTTCCCTTTTGGGATGGTTCTGTGAAGTCCCAGGTAGCTTTCCTGGTTTTATCTTGCTTTAGACAGAGGGCTGAGAGACAGCTTGCTATGAGGTAAGCTCAGCTCAAGTCCAGCCATCTCCCTCGAGGGGAGGGGAGGGAGGGGGCGTGTAGGCACCTCTCATCCTGCACAGATTGTAAGACCACGATGAGCCACCGGGGGCCTCTGCAGTACGTCCATTGCTTCAGGCTGCACTGAGCAGTTGGTAACAGTTGAGATTTTCACGTATAGATGCGTGTATGCTGGAACAATTGCTCGGTTCATTTAAACTAGTGGCTGCCAGAGCACGTTGGAGAACATATTTGTTCTCACCTTCTAGCCAGTGACCCTTCCGCCAGGTTTCTGTCCTGCTGTTCATTTCCACGTTATTTTCCAAGACTTCCGGAGGAAATTTAAGCAGCCTGATGCTCAAATGCTTTTCTGTGTGATTCCCCCCTTGTTCTTTGAAGGAACTACAAATTGTCTACAGAACAGTGGACGAAATGCCAACTCCCCATTTCTTTAAATGTCTGAGATTTGGTGTTAAATAGAAGAAAATTCCAGAAACACCCTTAAGAAACTTATTATTTCTTTCATATGTGATTTGAAACAGCAAAGGACAATATCTTTTATAGCACGTCTTTTAAGACAACTGAATTGGCAGTAAGTTCACATAATGAAACTTCCAACAAGTCTTTATATTTCTCCTGGAAATTCCTTGGTTCTTGGTGTAAATTTTTAATAATTAATATCAGCTTTCTATTTTTCTCTTCCTGTAGTTGTATACTTAACGTGAATATAGCTTGTTATGTCACTGAGAAAGCCTCCTGGTCAGCCTTCTAGTTAAACAGCTTGTGTGCATTTCGGTGGCAGTTGTGCTAAATAGTAGTTTTCAGGCACTTGAGGGATGCCCATCACACCAGCACTTTGGGAGCCTATTTCTCACCCACGACCAGATGAGACCCCCCTTTCCTCTGCTGCCTCGCCCAGTCCCCCGCATTCTGGTTCTTTCTCATGACCCATTTCCATCAGGTTCAGCCCTGCACCAGCAGAGCAAGTCTTGGTTTCTCAAAGACCAGGATCTTAGTTCTAGGTTTTCTGTTGCAGGACAGTGTATAAAATCAGGCAAATTGATATGTCTTTTGAGGCCGCAGCATCTCTGCATTTAAAACAAGAACTTGAGATATAATACTATTCTTTTTGACTTCTGAATTTCTATAACTCCACACAATAGCTTTTTTTTAATTAGCTAAAATTTTTTCTAGAATATATTTTCCTAAGTTTCAAAAATATGTTAATTTTTATTTAAAGATGCTATATTTAAGAAATGGAATAATTATTTACTTTTGAAAAGGAATTTAAGTCAAGAATTATTTGATACCGAATGTTTACTATGAGTTCAAGTATGTAAGCTTAATTTTTGGGTTACTGTCAATAAAGCACACAACGTGAGAGTTGTGGGTTGAGTTTTATCTGGGGCAAAATGAGGACCAGATCCCAGGAGACAGCATCTCAGAGAGCTCGGAGAAACTGCTCTAAAGAGGAGGGGGAGATCAGAATTATATGAGATTTCAGTGAAGGGGGACGTGTAGTCCAGTATACGTTTAGGCAGAGGCTTCTGCTAGTCGAGGAACAGGTGTCCCTGTTAATGAATTTAGTGCTTTTCTACATAGGAGGAGATGCAAGAAATTGGGCTCATAAAATTTCCTGAAAATGTCAAACTATCTGAATGCTTTTCTGCCCATTTTCCCAGAGCACAGAGCGCCCCATTCCTGATCTCCACCCTGAACTACTTTCAGAGGGTGTTGAAGGTCAGTAGCTGCAGTGGCTCATGACTTAATCAAATCAGAGGCAGATGACAAGTGCCAAATTTTAGTTGACAATATGTAAATATTATAGGAAAAAATGTTACTTTCCAACACTACCCCTGTTTTAGTTTTAGTTAGAGATCAACTGATAACTGTTAGTTGACTTAGGTAAGACGAGGGAGCGAAGGAGTCATCTCGTTAGCCGGCCAGTGCTCTATGTTAACCTCCTTGATCACATTCAATTTTCTTTCTGTTCAAACAGCATGAATCTGATTTTATGAAGTTTGGAACGTTTCCTGAGGATGTGGGTTCTGGAGGTGGCCCTGTTCCTGTGGTCTTTGTTTATTCTGTGAATTATGGTGTGAATCTTTATGTGCCCAAGCTTTATCATAACTTCAATTCAAAGGATTTAAATATGGGAGATGGATGCCTAGTTCTGGGAATAGATTTTCAGGATAACAGCCAGGATTGGTAAAAAGTAGGGAGAATGGATACAGCCTTTAAAAAAGAAAAGTTATTTTACAATTTCTGGCAGATAAATTAAAGTGCTTCTTGGGATTCTATCAGGAATGTTTAATTGGGAGACTTACCTTCCATTTTCATGAAATAAAATAATTTTATTATTTGTTTAGTGCCTACTGTCTAGGAAATAAGTAGCCCCTTTGCATATAGTTTTATCTTTTAATCTCTACAAAGAGTCCCAGGAGAACCCACGTGTCACAGGTGAGGGAACCAAGATCATCCAGGGTAAGTGGCAGGAAGGCAGATGGGCTGGAGGGCTTACCCTCTTTCAGGCTGAGACAGAGACACCAAGGTTTATTGACAAGCGTGTTGCTGAAGTGGTTTATTTAATACTTTGCTTCCTCGATGAAGTGGATCTCTTGAAATTGTTTATGTCTGGCTTATCTTCCAGTCTCTCCTCTCCATCAGGACTTCTCCTCGTAAGTAGTATGAATTCAGCCTGAACTGATTCAGGAAAATCAGAAAATATAAATTAGCCCACACAAATGTCTGATTAGTCCTTGTAATTCAGTACTTCCTAAGACTCTCAGAAACGCAAGGAAGTTGTGTTACCTCGGGGACTGGGTGCATTTGAAGAGTGAGAAAAGTAAGTGTGATCTGGTAAAGGCACAGGCTCTATAGACAGTGATCCGGGTTTGGATCCTGGCTCCAGCAAGTACTGGAAACATGACCACGGACAGCTTCAGTTTCTTCATGTGTTAAATGGGCTAAAGGAGCTCACCTCCAAGCGGTCAGGTCAAAATGAGATGGTACGAGTGACTCTCAGGCAGAATGCTTGGCAAAGTTTTAGTTGTTCTTGCTGCTTTATAATGTCCTCTTATGTTATTCCGTTGTCCATTGGCTTGCGAATACGTCCTCATTTGATTTAAGAAAAATAGCATGCCTTAAGAATTTTAAAAATAAGGAATGAAGATTTACTGATTAATGCTGGGTGTGTTTTTATAGGTCATTTATTTTAAAAAATTTAGGAGTTCTCTAAATAGAACTTATACAGTGTGCCTAGAATATGATTCAGTTAAAAATGATTTTCCTTTAAATTTTTTTCAGAAATTTTGTGTGATATTTTTATTGAATAATAGTTGAAGTATTCTGAGGAGGGTTTATGTTTTTAAAATTTTATTCTGGTAACAATTGATACATTAAATAAATGATTCATAGCCCTGGACAGCATAAAGCCTTGGCTGTTTTGTTTTTTTTTTAATATATATAATTTTGGGAGTAATTTCTATGACACTTAATTGAGTAGAAGTTTTTCCCATTTCCATTTTACAGGCAGAGAAAATGGGTCATACGATACTCATTATACAAGAGCAGCAGAGTCTGATTAGCTTGGGCAGAGGAGGAAAAGGTTGTGGAGAAAAAATACTTGATTCTCAAACTGGACACATTCTGCGGTGCTGTGCAGCTGAAAGGGTGTTTATTTTGCTTCTGGGTTTCCTAGGTTTCGGCGCATGTGACTGGAAAGGTCTCTCGGGCAAAGATGGTAAATTAAGAAGGTTCTCATTATAAATGCTCTTAAGAGGATTAAACAAATTCCACAGCAAGTAAATGATTATGTTTGGAAGGTTTTCCACCCTCATGTAATTTCCAGAAAACCGATATGATTCACTTGCTAAACCAAACACATAGGTATATTAATGAGTCTGGCTCACATGACTGGAAGCACGGAGGGAGCCTCATCTATTGGCGTGGGTTCCGCTGCAGGAACCGCGCCTGAAATTTTAATTAGAATTTATTTCCAGCGAGTGCTGCTCCCACGTTTTTCTCCCCAAATTAAAGAAGCGCCCTCCTTGCCTGGCTGTTAGTGTGCACATCCCCGCGGCTCACACCCTCCCCTGCTCATCAGGAGGATGATGGAGCCAGCTTGCTTAGAAACACTTAGCTACACTCGCAGCGGGGATTATCAGTCTCTTCTCTTTGTTCACCTCCACGTGCAGGGGAGAAAATCGAGTTTTGCTGCCAACAAAAGCTAATTGACCACCAGTTGTTTCAGAGGGACTGTGATGTTGAAAACTGGAGTCCCTTGCATTTTTATATGTTGGATGCGGGCAAACTGCATGGCGACACCCCCACTGTAAGTACATCCACCACGGAGGGGGTCGTAGTTTGGATCTGTGTGTTTTAGTATTCAGATCCTGGCACTGGTCAGCTTACAGTGTTCTCGCTGGGTTTGGGAGATTGTTTCTGTCGCGATTTCTTTGGTTTCCAATAAACTTGCACAGCCGTCTCCTTCAGTCGAGTTCTGATGAGTTCAGTTGGGAGGGGCATGTGCAATTGGTGCGGGCAGAAAGGTGCAATGAAAACTAGCCACCGTCTGGTTACCTCTCATTTATTATGGGCCAAAAGTGCTTGTCTTGTTTTCTTTTCCCCTCCATCCATCCCTTCAGGTCAGGGAGACGTCTTCAAGAATTTCTTCCTAAAATGTAAAGTAATGATGAAGGCAGTGTGTTTCTGTGGTTGATTTCATTTGACTTGGGTTCATTTTTCAAGATTTTCTGGTGAGGTTCTTATGAGCTCTTAAAAGCTGGAAGAGCAGCACAACCAAGGAGAGAAAGTCAGAGAAACGAGTCAGTGGCCCCTTTGATGTCTGGGGGACGAGGGCAGAAGGTGGGGCAGAGGCAGCACCGTGGCCTTCCCTGCAGCCCTTAGGGCAATGTGTGCATGTAAAGCCAGCGTCTCTTGTCACCTTGTGTTCTACCAGGACTCCCACTTGTGGAATGCATGGAGATTTGGGGAGGCCTTACCTTTTACCCTCTTGTCAAACATCTTTAATGCTGACTGTATTTACTCAAGATGACACAGAGATCACCTGCAGAGCTTGAGGGAGCGGTGCTTGCTTCCTGTCTTGCCTGCCCCAGGCTCACTCATCAGGCACCTGATTCGTGCAGGCACTGCAGTGCCCGTGAGGTGAGCTCTGCTCCTGGGGGGGTCTCTGCTCCTGTGGGGGGAGCTCTGCTCCGCGGGGAGCTGGGCATGGGAGTGCGCACATTGGAGCCGGTCGCACCAGCGCTGATCCCGCTCCACGTGGTGAGCCCTTTGTGTAAGTAGTAGAAGTGGGATCCAGAGTCTTCCTGTGTCTACGGAGTTCTCCAGTAAAGCCAACTTGGAGGAAGGAAAGAAAATGCCTACTGTTCCATGACTGTGTCCTAAGGGTTTAAAGCTCACTGGGGAGCACACGTGAGATCTCATCCAGTAAATACTCTGGGGCCTTGACTCTGACATGTGATGAATTTGGCATTCACATAATGTTACTTCTCTTAAAATATGTCTAAGCAATCATTTTTGTGTGATGGTTATGTGTGCGTAAGTGTCCTGAAGAAACTGTTGTGGATGGAAGTGTGGGCATCAGTGGTACCAGAAGGGCTGGTGGCCCTGGGGGCTGCCCGAGCTCCACACCATTTGTTACCAGCAGTCTTTCAGATTGCATCTTATTCCAAATCTCACCGGGGCTCCCATCTCTCACTACGTTTCTTGAGAGAATATTTGTTCAGAGGGGAGGGGATGGGGTGCTTCCATGTCTGGGTTCTGGGGTTCCCTGTCTAAAGGTCGCACTGGAACAAATCCTTTATTCATGGGGTAATGAAGCCCCGCAGTCTCCTGGCTAATTGGGCCTCCCTGTCCTTCTTTATGTGAGGAGCCGGAGGGCCTTGGTAAGGCCCCCAAACCTGTTTTCAATGAGCTTTCAGCCCTATCACACCACCTGTGTTGTCCCGTTTCAGTCACATGACTTTGATCTTCGCAGGTAGGTGTGAATCCTGGACAGTGACTGTGACTTCCAGGTTTCCACTACAGTAGGGACACTGAAGAAGATTCACCCCGCAAGGTGTGTTCGGGGGCCTCGAGGACAAGTAGGGACTCACAGACAGATGTCTGGACGGGTGGCGATCAGGCCCGAGTCTTGGAAGAACAGAGATCCCATTACTGTTGTAACAGTCAACTTGAGGGAGGAATTCGGGAAGGTCTGATGCAACTGAGATTTAAAATATTGTATGGTTTTTATTGTTATCAGTACTGGTTATTCACCCTTAGACCCAGTCCCCCCTGTTTATAGTAAATATTTTGTAAACTTTCTTTATTGTTGTCCGGAAGTGAACGTCATAGAAAATGTAACCTAACTATAAATATGATAAACAAATAGTTAGATGGAAAGATGGAGTACCTAAATTCTTATATTATGGGGTATTTTGTATTGTATGCTGCTTAGTGACCTCTCAGGACAAAAGGCACATACAAAGGAAGTCAGTTCTAATAAACTATTTTTCCAAGCCTTATCTAACTGGGAAACAAGTGGCTTCACAATGTTAGAGCACCTCCCAGGTCCCCGGGGAAAACTCCTTGTCAGAGTTACACTTGCTGAGGTTGTCCTTTGCCAAGTGCAAGCAAAAGCTGTTCGGAAGCTGCCCGGGGCGGGGGCTGACTCCGGGTATTCCTTCTGCGTCGCAGCTGTGAGGGAGCCTTGCCTTTCCTGACCACAACCACAGAGGCGATTTTAAATCTCTGAAAACTGCCAAACCACTGTATATAACAACCCCCACAAGATATGTTGAATAAAGTAGAAAACTTTAAGTGTCTCCTTTAGGATAGAAATAGGATGTAAGACAAATCATGATTTAAAAAATTCTAGTGCCCGAATAAGTGCTACATTACACTGGCTGCATTATTAGGTTAGACAACTTCATTACCGCTTTACATACCACATCTTGTAGTTAGATTTTATTTATCTTTTTTTCCCTAAAGAAAAAACATAATCATTTGATGAGTACTTGTGTCAGAGGTGACGAGCAGAGAGCAAGTGTAAAACCAGGAATCGTGATGCTGGTTAGTCTAAGACCATCTCCGTCACTGCGCAGATCATCTTTACTCATTTTACTGCACTTTTTGGAATCACATTCTCACTTGGAAAAACCCCCTGTGTCAGTTGGATTTGTTAGTTAAACAATTCTTTTTCTTACCTAGCGCATCAGAGATGTTTTCAAGATGTTAAAAAAAAATGTGCCCATGGAATTTAAACAGTTGCTTGTTCTCGTAATTCATGGCTCACGGTCTCGTATTTGTCACAATTGGAGAACTGTGATTTCTTTGTGCAAATTCTCATTGCTTTAGTGACGCAGGGCACGTGTCCTTACTGGATGGAGTATGATAGTAGTTGTTTGCATTCTCTCCCTAAATCTGGAGACCTGTGTTATGTTTCCTGTTAACTTAAAAAATAGGAATATTGTTATTTACCTAAATAGCTAAACTCGCACCAGTGATGCATATCAAATTGGTCCAAATAGGAATTCCAATATTAAATGAGACAGTGATTTCACAACCCACTGTTCCAAAAATTTGGATTGATGGTTCAATTATACCAGGGGCATTAGCTGTTTTGATTGAATCAATCATTGCTTTCTTCAATAAAAGTTTCCATTCCATCTACTCTTTTGGTTTATTGTTCTTCAGTGTTTCATTTGCTTTCTTTCCCACAAATATAGGATTTTGGCTTTTGTCATTGAAAATCATTGCTGGTTTTGCTACCTCATGCAGGAGAGGAAGCCTTGTGACTGTTTTATAGTCACTGGTTTCATGGTTGTATGAGTGCTTAATGCCACCTTGCAGGGGTGTGGAGACCTAATGATGTGTGTACATAAAAGGCTTAGTCTACACTGAGTGCAGGGTTAGTGTTAGCAGCTCATGTCATCAGTATCATAATTAATCCATTACAATCATCCTCTGTTAATCAGTGTTATCTTTCTAACGTCTCCAGGAGAGGAAACCTAGTATTCTAAATGCAAATCTTTGCCAAACTTTCAGTCAATTCAACACCTTTAAAGCTTTGCTGTCAATAAGACTTTGTTCCTGGTATCCCTACTTCTGCTTCTCCTGACCCAGGACGCGGTCTCCCCGGCTGATGAACCATGAGACACTGGATTCTTGATCCCATGTCTCTGTGTGTTCTGGGACATCTGGGGACTTCAGCACTGTTTTAGGGGCTTTGGATCCCACCTCTTTATAGCATTGTTGAGATGAGATCTGTGGGTTCACACTCATTCTTGAGTGTAGGGTGCATTTTTTCTAGAACCAACACAAGCCACCGTGGCAGCACTGCTTTGACCACGTGTTGGGACAGCGAGTGCTTGTCAATTCTTGGGTTTAAAATTTTCTGTTCTAATTTCTAAAATGGAGTATATTGATAGATACACTACATGTAAACATAAGCTCTGTGGGGTTTTCAGCAACTTCTAAGAGCATAAATATTCCTGAAGCAGCTAATCTTCCTCCCAACAAGTGAGAAGCATGCAGGCAAGCCCTCGGTGCCTGTGGCGGCCAAGCTCTGCAGCCCAGGCTGCTCACTGAGGAGCAAGGAGAAAATCTTAAAAACCTACTTCCATGTTGTCTTTCACAGATTCTCAGGACTGAACGTTTTAATATATAAAGAGGGGTAATTTTTTAAAATAAATTTTTTATTTTTTTTCCTTTCTCAGTTTTATAAGGTAGAATTATTACAGTTCAACTCCACATATACATATTGCATGTAAATACATGTATAGAGTATACTGCATTTTTTAATTTTATATATATGTACTAATTATTGTTTCTAAGAACAGATTAGAGCTTTAGATTTTTAAACTTACAGTTACCAGAGGAATAAAGACATGTACAAAGAATGATAAACAGAATATGGTAATCAAATCACAAAGGACAGTCAGATGTGCTTACACGTATTCAAGTAATCAAAATAATAATAAGCTCATTTGTGGTCTTATTATTACTGCTATTAATTTTAGATTCCCCATAAATGAAGTCATATGGCATTTTTCTTTCTTTTTCCACCACACTTCACTTAGAATGACAGTCTTCAGGTCCACCCATGCTGCTGCAAATGGCATCCTTTATGGCTGAGGAGTATTCCATTGTATATATGTATCACCTCATCTTTATCCAGTCATGCGTTGATGGACATTTGTGTTGTTTCCATGTTCCTTGGTCTATGTCCCTTCTGGCAACAATTACTGATTTTCAATATTTTCCACCTTGATATCCTTCCTGAAGGAGATGTGGTAACAGAAATCAAAAACAGTTACAGCACAGGGTTGTGTGTGATGGGCCCTGGGGGCTTGGTAGAAAGGTTGGCAGAAAGGAATTCAGATTCTGATCAAAAGATTCCTCCTCTTGTAGCCCTGCTGACCGCCTCTCTCGCAGCCTGCCCTACAAGTCTGACCAGTCTCTTGTGTGAATCCTACTGTATTGTGCACAAATTTTGTCCAATTGGTGTCATCCAGCAGGTAACTTAGTTGAGGCATCCAAGCTCCTGTGTTGGTTTCTTCCATCAGCCCTTAAATTCCTTGGGAGCCAGGACTGTCTCATTGCCCCAAGGATCCCTATTGCCTAGTGAGATGCCTGATACAGCTGGTACTTAACGAGCACATGGGTCAAATGGAGAAATCTGATCAAAGAAAAGGCCCTCATTTTTCAGACATGCCTACTTGAGTACATAGGGTAAAATGACATGTCTTCTGGGATTTGCTGTCAAATACTTCAACAAAGGACAAATAAAAGAAAAAAGGTCTCAATAAATGAAATATGGAAAAGTTTGTGAATTCTGTAATCTGGGTGATGGGCTTATTGTACTATACTTATTGATGTATACTTAAGTTATTTTATAATTTTACTGTCATTAGCTGACTAGCAAGTATTAATACGTATTAATTGAAATCCTTAGAACTGACCAAACTTACCCCACACAAAATCCTTCATATCCTTGTAGTCTGTCTTACAGAAATCTTTTCCCACAAAGACAGGAAAAAAGGGAAAGGCAGATCTGTGCAGTATTTCCACGTTGTCAGAAGACCAAAGGCCGACATAAAAGAAGAGATGGTAAAAGAGATAAAGAGGCTGAAATCAATGTCCTCAAAACCTAGCCAAGGATTCTAAATGGCCCAAATTAACTAACCTCAGCACTGCCGCATCAAGAATGGGGCAAATAGCACCTAGTGGATTTGTTTTTTAAATACATAAATAATGATCCAGTTCTTACCAAAGGCAATTATGATAAGACTGAGTATAAGTTCTAACACCAACTAGTGTGCAAATCATAATTTCTACTTGATTTAAACTGCTTCTTCTATAAAATTTGAATCTTTTTATTCTTAAGACAGATTTGTTGCATATGACCTAGTGATAAAATTTTCAACACACTTGTATTAAAAAAGTTCACCAATGTGAGAGTTTATTACATCAACTATTGCTTTTTGGGAAACCCATGTTCCTTGTCACTCTTTCATAAGATTTCCTGTGGAAAATTCAATCCTTCATTCAGGAAAAGGCTGAGCAATATATCTCATGGAAAACCTTCATAAACTGCAACATAAGAAATTGAAAATGACTGTGAGCAGCCCGTGAAGCCGGCAGACACACACAGCGCACAGCTGTGTTCCAGCCTCGACTTTCTATAACCAGCAGGGAAAATGTGCATTTCAACAAATAGACAAACACTTTTCAGGAACTTAGCACACAATTTCACTTTCAGAGTTTAGTGGGCTTCCATTTAATTCTATGAGAAATGTTTAAAACAACAGAACAACAGCTGAGATAGGGTTTAAAGTAACTTTTATGTCTTAGTGAAAATAAAGCCAGCTGATAGCTATCATTTTTACCTTATTTGATCTCACTCTCTTAATTTACCTCCCCAACCTCCTCCGCAAAATGATGGTGAATTTCCCCTCCTGAGTCAGAAGGCTAAGTAGAAAGTACCAATCACATGAAGGTGTGCTTTGTTGTTTTATTTTTCAAAAGAAACAAGTTTCATTGATGTGATTTAATAATTAAGATCAGAAACAAGCTCTACTCAATAAATGGTAGCCAACACATGTCGTCATAGCTGCTCATCAGGTTTGGACCCACGTTACACACTTTTACATGGACATGTGCCATGTGCTGTCATGGGAAACGGTGAGTGGGGAGAGGGCCTCTGCTCTCACAGGGCACACAGCCTGGTGGGGGAGGCGGTGTTCAGTCATTGCGCTTTTTTTTTTAATGTACCTACAAATTATGGGAAATGCTATTTATAAAGAACAAAAGGAGTCAATGAAAGTGAAAAATACAAGGACAGTATTTAGGCTGAGGGAAGACAGGGAACCTCTTTGAAGGGCTGACACTCCACTGAGACCCAAAGTACAGCTCCGGTGCTGGAGGTGAAGGGCAGGGACACACTGATAAAGGGCTGATATCGAGAATATACGAAAATATCTTTAAACTCAACAAGAAGGATGAATAACCTGATTAAAAAATGAGCAAAATGCCTGAACACACACCTCATCAAAGAAGAAATCTAGATGCCAAAGAAGTCTATGGAAAGATGCTCCACAGTATCTGTCATCAAGGGGATGCAGACTGATACAGCGAGTTAAACCTGCACACCTGTCAGAACTGCCAAAACGCGGAAAACTGACAGCACCGAGTGCTGGTGAGGATGTGGAGCGACAGGAATTCTCAAGCATTGCTGGAGGGAATGTAAAATGGTCCAGACACTTTGGAAGTCGGTCTGACAATTTTTTACAAAACTAAACGTACTCCTAACATATGATCCGGCAACCGTGCTCCTTGGTGTTTACTCGACGAAATGGACACATGTCCACAAACAAATCTGCATACAGATGTTAATATCAGCTTTATTCATAATCACCAGAACTCAGAAGCAACTAAGCTGTTCTTCAGTAGGCGAATGGATAAATAAACTGTGGTCCAGCCAGAAAATGGACTATTATTTTGTGCTAAATTGAAATGAGCTTTCAAGGCATGGAAAGACATGGAGGAACCTTAAATGCATATTACTAAGTGAAAGAAGCCAATCTGGGAAGGTGCTGCAACTGTGTGATTCCAACTGTATGGTGTTCTGGGAAAGGCAAAACCGCAGAGACTAAAAGATCAGTGGCTGTCAGAGGCTAGAGGGGAAGAAGCAATGAATGAGGTGCAGCACGGAGCATTTTTAGGGTCACTAAGACAGACTACTCTGTACGATGCTGTGATGGTGGATACGTGTTATTGTACATTTGTCCAAACCCACAGAGTGCACACCACCAAGTGTGAATGCTAGTGTCAAGTCTGGGCTCTGGGTGATGATGACGTGCCAGGGTAGGTTCACCCATTGTCACAAATGCACGCTCTGGTGAAGGTGTCAATAGTGAGGAGGCTGTGGGGACAAACTGCAGTTCATACACCCAATCCGGCCCCAGCCACCGCTGTGAATAAAGCTCCGTGAGTGTGTGGATTGTCCGGCTGCTCTGGCGTCTGAACAGCAGAGCTGAGCAGCTGCACAAGAGATCAGGATGCTTGCAGACCCTGAAATATTTACTCCCAAGCCCTTGACAGAAAAAGTCTGCTGAGCCCTGTTCTACACGAATCAGAATTCACCCTGATGGGACAGGAGAGCAGGGACCAAAACAGGCATGGTTAATTGGACTGAAGCAATGGTTTAGTTCCAACACCATTGCTGAATTCCTGCAGATCCAGCGACAGACTGTAGCCAGGAAGCGTCTGCAGAAGGAGTCGGGAGCAGTCCTTCCCGCCAGGCTCCGAGATTCCTGTGGGCCGAGCGCTGCACGGGGGCCACCCGCCTGAAGAAGGTGGAATTGCAGTGGCAGCCGATTAACTCATAGAAGTCGGAGAGGATGCTGCACCGCTGAATTCTCTCCTCGGAACGCTGAAGCACAGGGAGAAATGCAGCAAGCGTCTGAACGAAACATGTAAGTGAAAAAAGACACGTAAAAAAGGTTTTCCCGTAAAACAGAGACCTGATGACACAGGAAGGAAGAGGAAGGCTGACTTAGTGTACTGACGGGACCGCATACAGAAACGCAGGGAAGCAGCGCTGTGCAGAGTCTCCAGACCCCCTCTGGGCCCCACCTCTCCACGTTCAGCCTGTCCTTCTAATAGAAAGACCCCTATTCCCTGAAACAGAGGAATCTGCTATCTAAACATGAGACACAGAGAAGGGAAAGAGGAAAAGGAAGGGAAATTAAAGGAACAACAGTTCATCTAGACCCTAGGGTTTGGGCGGGACTTTCAGCAAACACACAACTTCTCAAAGTACAGAGCACACAGTGAGAGGCTGACAGAGTGACTGCGACTTCTGCTCCTTAAGCACCAGCTACCTGCCAGCACATGCTGCGCCCCTCACTGAATCATTACAATCATCTCAGAAACTATTACTACCCCGGCTCACAGGCAAGGAAATCTGAAACTCGGGGAGGAATTATTATCATCCTGGACAAAGTCCCACGGCCCAGAAGTGTCAGAGCCTCCGGTAGACCCTGGACTAAAATGCTCCTCATCACCACGTGCCCTGAGCCTCAGGCTGAGTCCACGTCAGGTCTCCCTGGGCCCAGAGCACGAGCCTGTGGGAGTGCTCCCACTCGAAGTGCCAGGCCAAGACCCTCAGGAACCTATGAAATTAAACCATATCCCCAAACTCATTTCCAACCCACTGCCCTGTCCGGGAGGACTGCTCGGCACATCTGCGCTGTCACCTGTGCACAGGCTGTGCAAGGGGCCCAGACAGTGACGTGACGTCCCAGTGGAAGTGGCTCGGAGGCCGCTTCATCACAGGACAGACTCTCCCGGCTTCCAGCATTAACTTTCTATTCCATTTCCAACTGGAAAGTAAGTTTAGACTTGTTTTCCTCTCCTAGAAACAAAGAGAGTGGTAACATCAGCAGGAAACTCAAGATAGAGGAAGAGTCTCCTGGCCATTTGGAAGGATAGGCCGGGGAGGGTACCGAGACAGGAATCAGGAAGACACGTGTTCCAGTCCAAAGTCTGCACGTCACTCGCTTTGACAGTTTCCTTATTAATACAGGTGATAAAATCTAATTATGATTGTTGGGAAAACTAAATGAAATAACGTATGCCACTAGCATAGGTCTAAAATCCTCCCTGAGTGTTCCAGTAATGGACGTGATCGTGGTTAGTTACTATCTGACAAGTCTTGTGTGCTAAGCCCACATCAGCCAGCCAGAGATGTGCCAGAGAATGCCTCAACAGCCATCAGCCTTCTCCAACTTGGAAACTCACAGTGTCTGAAGAACAGGAAGTGGCGGATGCTTTGGGACACTCTGGAGGTAGCACTACAGTGATGACTTTAAAAAGCAGGGGGAATTTAGGGGACCATACATTTCAAGAACAGAAAACACACTCCATGTCTACAAACATTAATCTCTAGTCATGATGATTCAGAGAGGAAATACATATTCAAACGTACACCATTTTCCCAAGTAAGTGCATCAAAATAATTTGGAAAGAATGTAACATTTTCCTCTAGATCACACAGCGGGGATTACAAGGTTTGTACTGAGAGCCCTACTTGTATAACATCTGCTAACGTAACTGGGACCACTATCAGTCATCATCATTCGAAGAGAAGGATGGAAAAGAACAAATCGAAGCTAATAAGCTCCGGTCTTTTGTTGGGTTACAATGTCACAGAGGAGACGGACAGGTCAACAAGGCACCACTCTGCCGTGATCACGGAGCAGGAGAACGGGAAGGGCGGCAAGATGTATGACGCAGCCGCAGCTGTGCTCCCGCTTCTAGGCAGGTGCCCAAAGTCACATCGACAAGGTGTCATATGCTTGTGCCCATGTCCTCATCACCTGACATGTATTAAAGAGAAATAAAAACCTATAAACAGCCAATACCCTTGGTGGGTACACCGTCCAAAGAGCAAAGTCACAGTTTGACAACTGGCTATCTCGGTTCCCCGGGATTCATTCTAGGAGAACCTTAAAAACCACTCCTCTGTCCTCAAGAAGTACTGCCTACTTGTCCGATCTTTGGCTCAGGGATGGAGCACGTTCACGTGGACTTAAATGTCTGCACAGATTTGACTGTCTTTCTCCAGTTTCACTTGTCCATTCTGAAGATTCCTGAGCTAAGTCCATCCTCCTTAAGATCCATTCCCTCCAGTGACAACTCATTGAGCCTGCAATTAAAAGCCAACTGAGCAGGACTGTCCTCAGCTAAAAATGTCACCCACGCTTCACTGCTTTCTTAATCTCCTCTCCTGGTTAATTGCAATAGACTAACAACCCCCTCCACCCAGCTCCCCAACAATGTCAAATAGAAAGTAAGGTCCATAAAAGAGGAGACAACTCCATAGTCACCTCTGAATTCCCAGCATATAGTTATATTAATAAATAGAACTATGATTATGGCTTCTTTCCTTTAAAACATTTCTGGTTATTTGAATGAGACCTTGGAAGAGAGGTGTTTGGGTCCAGTATCTTGATCCAGAAGACCCTGGAGGCCTTTTTTGGAATGGCTGTCCACTGATTCATTCAAAACACAACTTCTCATTCCAGGAGGAGCTGTGCTTTTCTGCCAGGAGTTTGTGGTCACTCTCATGCCAGAACAGCTTTAAACTAAATCCTTACTTTGGATTTGTTATTTTTCCCTGCTTCCAACAAAATTGACTTTCCTTACTTTCATGCTTTGAGGAATGTTTTTTTTTTTTTCTTTCTTTCTAATTCACCCTTTAGTAAAGCAGGCTTCTCAGGATGTGCTTGGCCTTACATAAGATCAGCCATCCAACTCCCAGTGTGAGAGGCCTGGAGCTCACCTCCTGCCCTCCTGTCAGGGCAACTGAAACTCAGTTCAGGAGCCAACCGGCACCCCAGGGCTTCTAAGGCTCACGTATCTCCCAGAATCCCTGCTTTCTGGTTTGCCTTGGCTTCTGAGGATTTCCCCTCACTTTCTTGACAATTAGCTGTGCAGCTTGAAAGATGAGGAAAGAAGGTTTTTTTTCTTGATCAGCATTTTAAGGAACTTATGTAATGAAGGTTTTCAAGAGTTTCTAGAACCCTCCATTGCCGAGACAGAAAACACACTAGATATTTTCTAAATTTAGGTATCATGTGCATTTTTTCTTTTCTTTTATTTTCTTAACTGCTAACAGACATTTTTTAATTAAAAAAAAATATAAGGCCCCAAGTAGGATAGAAATTGAAGGGACAAACAAAATTAAAAGGCACAGATAGAAAAATGATAAGTACTCTACAAAGATAATAGAATATATACACTATGGATCAAATCAGCAATTTTCAGTAACAGCTAACTGAAGCATGACCATGAGGTAATACATCTCTCCTGTCAGGAGATGGCCAACCGAAAATAGAATTTAAACAACGAACTAAAATTCTAAGTCTGGCAAGGTATAGAAGGGTACCAGCTAAATGTGTCTTCTTCAGGAAAAGAGGGAGGCTCAACAGCTCTTTACTGTGGAGCCTGAGCCCAGGGGAGGGCGGTGAAGTGAGCCCTGTAAGTACCCAATTAGCAAAGTGAGTGATGAATTAAGAGACGTGAGCTTTGATGACAGAGATGATACTACTATTCTCTTGTCCTTAAAGTATGCCTTCACATTCAGTGATCAATACCTCGGGGTCCTCAGGGATTGAGATTATAGGAAAATGCACAGCCCGGGCCCAGACCTCCCCTGAGAGCTCGTGACACTGCACTTAGATGTCTCAAGGGCACCTCCAACTCGACCTGCCCAGAGCTGACTTCACAGTGCTCCTCCCATAGCCGTACTGCCCAAAGCCTCTGGTCGGAGGGCAAGGTCTCCCTGCTTCTCCCAGCTCAGGATCATCACTCACAGATGTGACTGGACCCCTCCTTCAAGGCCCAGATTTCCTCAGTCACCGAGTCCCACCACCCACACCTGCCCTTCCAGGTACTCACTGGCACTCACTCAGCACTGACTCTGTGCTGGCGACCACGCTGCACACTGTGCACATGTAATCTCGCTGGATCTCCACAGCAGTCCTGGAAAGTCGGTACATCACTGCTTTAATTGATTAGATAAATTGATTCGCTTCCTTGAGTGCGTCATCCAAAGTGACACGGCTACTGAGCCACAAACCTGGGACTGAAAATCACTTGAAAATTGAACACTGCTACACCTCGCTTCCACCCTACTATGACTCATCACATCAACTCCTGCCGAGCCTTCTAAATGTTTCCAAGCATTCTACAAGACAAAAGTGATCTACGAGAGCACCCCACTCCCCTGCTTAAAATCTGTCAATGACGGTCCACTGCCCTTAGGAGAAAGCCCCACCGGGCCTGAGCACAGCCCAACGGCCCGGCATCCTCGTTCCCTGCGCAGCCGCGCCGCCTCACCCACCACGGAATTCTACAAGTGCCGTGTCCAAGACAGGGATGCTGACTCCGTACAAACAGGGGCTCGTCTCACTCGAACAATGATCACCCTCTTCAGTGGTCACCCTCTTCATTGCTGACTCTCAGAAAAATGTTTTCTCAGGATGAATCAATCTTTTTCTTTATAACTTCCAGTCATTGATAATGAGATCCCCCCAAAAGAGAGAAGACCTAATCCTCAGTCTCCTTATCAGTAAAGTGGGAATAACAAGGAAATATGTGAGGTTTTAAGAGAAATAATATTCATGTGAGGCTGAGGGACATTTCCCAACATACAGTAAGCACTCAATATGTGCTTACTTAAGATTAAAAAGAATAGATTCCATTCCAGCAACCTTAAATCAATGCTTTGTGGCTTTGTCCAACAGACTACAGACAAACTGTTGGACGAACCCCTTTGAGCAGATCAGCACAAGCGTACTGGGAGAGGTAAGCGCTGACTCCAGTTACAGCTGCAGCCAAACAGCACTTCGGGGCGGGGGCAGTTTGCTCAAACTCTTACACGTTGTTTGAGCATTTAGATGTAGTTATTGAATAAAGACAGGTATTATTTAGTCAAAGCTCCTGAAACATAAATCTTCAAAGATTGATGTAAATTAAGTTTCAAGTACAGCACTCTCACTAGAAATTATTTGAAAATGATAGTCTTAGCTCCTCTGTACATCAAAAGGGCATGTTCTTAATGTATCTGACTATATACACTGAAAGGATTGTTTAAAAGAAATTAAGATGAAGCCATCCTGAATAAGGTCTCAGTTTCATCTGCACAAAGCCCCACCCAAGGGTCTGATTTCTCACTTCCACATAGGTGTTCAGGTAGCTTAACCTGGGTCTTGGTTTCTTATAACACGGTGTTGGGAAGAGTTGTGGATAGATGTATGTAGCAAATATAAACCTAGGGTATTTGCTGTGTAGGAATCCTAGAAATAAACAAATTGATATATAGTCCCACCATTAAGAAGCTCAGCCTTTCCATTTACAACAGCATTAAAAATAAAGTGAGAGATACATTTAACAAAAATTTACAAGATTTGTACATTGAACATTTTGAAGTATCACCAAAAAAATTTAAAAGATCTACATATATGGAAGACATCCCGTGTTCATGGAATGGTAGACAATATTGTTCAAAATCTTAAGAATCCCCAAAGTGATCTACAAATTCAATGGAATCCCTATCAAATTTCCAGCTGACTTCTTTGGAAAAATTGAAAAACTGATCCCAAAATTCATATGGAAATGCAAGGGACACAGGTCAGCCAAAATAATCTTGAAAAAGAAGAGCAAAGTTGGAGGACTCACTTTAAAGTTTACTACAAATCTATAGTACTCAAGTCAGTATGGTACTGGCATAAGTTTGGATATATAAGTCTATGAGACACAATAAAAAATCCAGTGGGGGGAAACTTACATTTACAGTCAGTTTTCCACAAGTGTGCCAACAACACTCCATTGAAAGAATAGTCTATTCAACAAATGGTGCAGAGACACCTGGGTATCTGCATGCAAAATAATGAATCTGGAATCTGGACCCCCCCTATTGTATATAACAAATAAAAATTAATTCAAAGTGGATCACATACAGAAATGTAAAAACCAAACCTATAAACTTTCTAAAAGAAGACATAGTATAAATCTTTGTGGTCCTAGGATAGGCTATGGTTTCCTAGATATAATTCCAAGAGCACAAGTGATAAAAAAAAAAATGTAAGCTGGACTTCATCAAAATTAAAACCATTTGTTGCAAAGGACATCATCAAGAAAGTGAAATGAAAGGGGAAGGGGGTAGTTCAAGTGATAGATTGTGTGCTTGGCAAAAAATAATATTAATAATAATAAGTGAGTAAATGTAATTACCACCCGTATAAAAAAATTGTTTTAATGTTTAAAGAAATTAAAATGAAACGACAATCTGCAGATTAGGAGAAAAATTTTGCAAAGCATATATCTAATAAGAGACTGTATCCAGGATATAAAACAAATGCTTACAACTGACCAATACAAAGAAAATTGAGCCAATTTTTAAATTTGCCAAGAATTTAAATAGATACACATTTGGCCAATAAGCATATCAAAAGATGCTCAGCATCACTAGCCAAATCAAAATCAAAATGAGATCTCATTTTACACAAAATAGGATGGTTATAAACATAACATGGACAATAACAAGTGTCAGTCAGGGAGCAGAGAAATGGGAACCCTCAATACACAGCAGTTGGAAAGGGGCAATGGTGCAGCTTCTTTGGAAAAGTCTGCTGTTTCCTCAAAATGTTAGAGTTATCATATGGCTCAGCAATTCTTCTCGTACATATAGTGTCATCCCTCAGTATCCTCAGGGGGTTGGTTTCAGGAAACCCCCACCCTGGATACCATAATCCAAGGATGTTCGAGTCCCTTTACAATCAGCCATCTGGATCCATGAAGTGGAAACTACAGATATGGTGGGCCAACTGTACAGCCAACAGAATGAAAATATATTCTCACAAAAACCTGCACATCAATATTCATAGCAGTATCATTCAGAGTAGCCAGAAGTTACAAAGAATATCCATCCATCAATGAATGGGTAAACAAAATTATCAAAAATAGTCCCACAAACTTTTGGTCATTGAATCTTTGACAAAGGAGGTGAGAACATACAATGGAGTAAAGACAGCCTCTTCAGAAAATGGTGTAGGGAAAACTGGACAGCTGCATGTAAATCAATGAAGTTAGACTACTCCCTCACAGCATACACAAAAATAAATTCAAAATGGCTTAAAGACTTCAACATGTAGACAAGACACTATAAACCTCTTAGAAGAAAACATAGGCAAAACATCTGACATACATCTCAGCAATGTTCTCCCAGAGCAGTCTACTCAAGCAATAGAAATACAAGCAAAAATATACAAGTGGGATCTAATTAAACTTACAAGATTTTGCACAGCAAAGCAAACAATAAGCAAAACAAAAAGACAACTTATGGAATGGGAGAAAATATTTGCAATAAATGAGACTGAAAAGGGCTTAATTCCCATAATATATAAACAGCTTTTACACTTGATAAGAAAGAAAAACAAACAATTCAATCCAAAAATGGACAGAAGACCTAAACAAACATTTCTCCAATGAACACCTAGAAATGGCCAATAGGCACATGAAAAAATGCTCAATATCATTATCAGAGAAATACAAATCAAAACTACAATCAAGTATCACCTCACAGCAGTCTGAATAGCCATCATTCAAAAGTTCACAAACAATAAATGCTGGAGAGGCTGTGGAGAAAATGGAACCCTCTTACACTGTGCTGGGAATGCAGTTTTGTGGAGCCATTGTGGAAAACAGTATGGAGATTCCCCAAAAGACAAAAAATTGACTTCCCATATGACCCAGCAATCCCTCTCCTGGGCATATATCCAGAAGGAACCCTAATTCAAAAAGACACCTTCACCCCATTGTTCACAGCAGCACTGTTTTCAATAGCCAAGACATGGAAACAACCTAAATGTCCACTGACAGATGAATGGATAAAGAGGTTGCAGTATATTTATACCATAGACTACTACTCAGCCATAAAAAAATAATAAAATAATGCCATTTGCAGCAACATGAATGGATCTGGAGAATGTCATTCTAAGAGATGTAAGCCAGAAAGAGAAAGGAAAATACCATATGAGATCGCTCATATGTGGAATCAAAAACAAAACAAAACAAAACAAGACAAACTTATCTACAGAACAGAAACAGGCACAGAGACATAGAAAGCAAACTATGGTTATCAGAGTGGAGAGGGTGTGGGAAGGGATAAATTGGGATTTCAAGATTTGCAGATACTGACTATAGAATAAACAGCAAGTTTATACTGTATAGTACAGGGAAATATATTTAATGTCTTATAGTAACTTATGTTGAAAAAGAATATGAAAATGAATACATGTATATTCCTATATAACTGAAGTGTCGTGCTGTAAACAAGAAACTGACGCAACATTATAAACTGACTAGACTTCAATGAAACTATTTTTAAATAGACCAAAAACAAACAAACAAACAAAAAAAAACAACAAAAAAAGAAAAAAGATATTATTAAACCAAAAGAATAAATTATTGTTTCAGGCTACAAACTGGATGAACCTTTAAACAGTATGCTAAAATAAGCCAGACACAAAAGGACAAATACTGCCCTGTTAGGTGAAGTGTATCTGAGTGTTCATTGTACTACTCCTGTAAATTTTCCGTAAGTTTGAATTCTATCAAAATAAACATAAATTGAATTACTCATTAAAAACATAAAACGATTCCTCACAGGAGGGCTTTAGCTATTAAATGAAGAAATGCATGTAAATCTCCTGGAACAACACTTTGCACGGCCACAGACAGTCACTGCTGTCACTGCCACTCAGAGGGTGGTGCCAGCGCTGATGAGAGCTGTCTCCACTCGCTCCCCTGCAGACAGGAGTGAAGTCCTTGGCTCTGACAGGCAGGGTGACTGTGAACCTCGGCCAGACACAGCCACGCCCCAGACTCTGCATTACACAACTTTCTTATACAAACTGCTACATGTAACATAAACACGCTAGAGGGATGTATCTTACAACACAGGAAATACAGCCAATGTTTTACAATAACTATAAATGGAGCAACTATTTTACACCTGGAACTTATATCACATTTTAAATCAGATATAGCTTTAGAAAAAATTAAAAAATAATTTAAAAATGTTATCAATTTAATATTCAATTCAGTTTTTAAGTAACTACGAAACAGCTTAGAATGTATAAAATCACTTAAGTGTGATAAGTTTGTTTACATATTTATTTACTTTCAGCCTCCTGCTAAAAGAGAAATTAAACAATTTTTTAAACACAGCTTAACAACCATAACAACAAAAAGACAAAAGTGAGAGTGAAGAGAAAATGGAGATTCAATACTTAAATGAAACCAGGGGGAGGTAAAGTCATAAAACTGGACGCCATGAAATCAGGACAAGTGTTAAAGGTCGACTAGAAATTCAGCTGTAAGATTCTTGGCAGCTAAAGCGAAAAGAAAAAGATGATGGGGCGGGTGGTAGAGCTCAGTGGTAGAGCGTGTGCTTAGCGTGCACGGGGTCCTGGGTTCAAGCCCCAGGGACTCCACTAACAGATAAATACAGCTAATTACCTACCCCCCCCAAAGAACCCCAAAGAAAAGAAAAAGAGAAATTTCTTTCCTAAAAAACCCTGATATTAAATTTAGATTAAATACCTAAAAAGAAAAAAGAAAAATAGTAAAAGATGAGGGACACAAGCGACTAATGGCCTTGTGATAAATCTGCGGAGGCTGCTGGCAGGTCCCCATGTCCCACTTGCAAGAATCTGAAACATCCTTCTCACCATTCAGAGTCATCCTCAGCCCACCCCACCCCAACCAATGTTAAATACAGGAGCACAGGCAGGGCCCGGCCTTAGCTCTCTCTGTGTCATCACAGAGAGACAGGGGCAGAGCACAGCCATTCAAGGAAGGCCACAGCAATTAACATCAAAATGGTGAAGGATTCAAACCCCAATAGGCCTTGAGGCTCAGGATGCAGGGATTTAACTTCTAGGAGAGCTTGAGCTTCATTATACACCCATTGTACTAGTAACATGGTGAATAACCTGCCCCCAGGCACAATGGCAGTCCCAAGGCTAGCCACAAAAGGTCAAAGGGTGGGAAATGGCCAACTCCCTGGGAATCCCAGCCCCTTGCCCTTAGGCTTGTCCTTCTACTTATTAGAATATGAAACCACCAAGCCCGTGAAAACCAGCAACACAGTGCCAACTAGAGGTCACCCCTCTCTCTCCCTCTTCGGAGAAGGCCCACACTCTGTGGGGTGTGCATCTACTTTTAATCTGAGCACCCAACCACCACACTTTGTGTCCTTTCTCTTGCCTTTCAATGTGTCTCTTTGAATAAATCTACCTTTACTCAACAGTGGCTTGCTCTTGAATTCTTTCCTGCCTGAAGCCAAGGACCCACATCTGGCGAGGCACATCCCAGGGGCTCAACCAAAGCCTGGGACACAGCCCTTCTCATGCCCCACATCTGTTTTCTTGTATCAACAGGACTGGATTGTGAAGGGAGTTCTGAGGCCCCATCTAAGGGTCAGAAACAGCCTCCAGGGCTCAAAATGGCGGGCAGCCCCTCCCCAGCAGGGGCCCTGGGGTCGCCCCGATTCGCTGTGTTTCTCTGTTGTGCTAACTCCCCAGCCAAACAGCGTTCTCCCTAGGCCTGTCCGCACAAAACCCTTCACTCCAAAATACAAGCACATCATGTCACAGTCCTCTTGTTCAACCAGGAAATTTTCAGCCCACTTTTTCCTTCCCCAGTAAAGAACCTAACTGTCCTCCCTCCCATCGCACCTCTTCTTTGTGAGAATTCTGCACTCCCCACACACCATCCAGAATGCAGGTGCTTTGCTGGCTGGGACCGAGATGTTTCAGTCTCACACAGCCTGCGTCCTTTCGCTTTCCCCTTTCTACCTTAAAAACTTTTCCTATGTCTCCCACCCCTCTGAATCTGAACTTCAAGAAATGCTGAGGTTACAGTCACTATGTGCATACATCCCAGGTTTTGGCTAGGTTTCCTTCGCAAGATCTTCATTAAGGAGCTGCATCAAGAAGTTTAAAGAGGCTATTCTTACATCTGAGTGGAGGGGCCTGCATAAAATTTAAATGGCTTTGAAGGGAGAACTAACCAGGGACAGAGATGTCACAGGTCCTAGTCAACAGTGTCATGAGCCAAAATGCCCTTCAAAGGCTCAGAGTGGCTTCTGAACAGATAGTTGGCAGGGAGGAGATGCCAGGCAGTGAGTGGGATGAGTGACACTGGGTACACTTTCCCAGCTGAGGAAGTATTGGATTTTGTTCTAGTTTTCCAAACAATTTCTTACAACCTTTTTCTCTTATTGTCACATACCATTTCCTACGAATTAAGAAAATCAATGTCAGTCATTTGGGCCTCTTGGAAGAAGCTACACGATGCCATTCACAGGGCTGGGACATGACAGCCACACCAGTCTAGGTTGAAAGACAAGTAGGGGTATTTCCATGGTAATCACTGGCATGCAACAATCTTCCCAGCTTCTATTACGTCATCTCAAAGGTGAGACCAATAAAACTACCGAGCAAAGTACGTGATGATTATGGCCGACATCTGTTTACTATGTAAGTGCCCATGACAGCTGCCGCTTAATGGGGAATGAGTATGATCAACGAGGCCCAGTCCACCTGGTCACACGTGCCCTGCCTTCCTGTCTTAGTGCAGCAGCAGAGCTTGTTTAGCTGAGATGAACGCCCCCAGAAAAGCCCCGAAGGGAAAGCTCCCAGCTCTGCGCGGCGAGACGTGTTCCTTTCCTTCTCAGAGCTGATCACAGTTTGCAGTCGTCTGTTTTTATGTTTATCCCTTTAGTAACTGCCTCCTCTCTGGAGATTTTGCTTAAGCAGCACAGGTCCAGGTGTGGCTTGCTGCCTGCTGGATATTCTGGGCTGGGAGACAGGCGACCCTACTTCTGGCTCTGGTGCTGAACGGAGAGGGCAGAAGGCCCAGAGGCCCATGCTGAACCGAGGACCCTGCACCCAAAATTATGGTCTGACTTTGGGCAAATTACACAGTCTTCTTTACCCTGAGATTCCTCATCTGCCCATGAAAATAACTGCCCATGGCACATAGAGTTACAAGGATTAAAGGAAATCACCAAATTCACAACCTATTCAAGGGGCTACCAGTGCATCCTCAATAGACACATGCTGCTTTTACGGCTCTGACTCACGCCAAGTGGTGCGGGCAGACACAATGAACACTGCTAAGTGCCAGTGTGTTAAGTGCTTCATGTGTGTTATAGTACTGTTTACAACTTACAACAGACCCAGGAAGAAATGAATATTATCATGCCCATTTCACAGATTCACCAACAGGTTAAGGGAGGTTACACTCTAGTCCAAGGCCCTTTGGTGAGGAAATGGCGATTTAAACGTGAATCTGAGCCCAGGCCTGGGCTATGTCTCTCTCCAATCCACCTGTCCAATACACAAGTTTGCACAGGCCAGCTCTTAAATGCAATGTGTGCCAGTGTTTGTCAATGTGGGTTAATTACCATAAACTGCTTTCAGAAACCGCTACAGAAAAGACAGGTTGACCCACATCCCTGCCCACAAAGAAGAGGAATTCTGACTTGCCTTCTCCTGTAATGTGCAGAACCCCTTCCCTACACCACTAAATTCAAATGTATGCTTCATCTGTGTTTATGTTTGCACACGGCATATTAAAGTGTAAGTTACCTGCAGTAATTCCATCTCGGTTGCTTTCCAAGTTTCCAGAATATCCATATTCAGTCTGTGAATGAAAATAATACAATGTGAATGAAAATACTGCAACCATGTCAGTAAACAAAGAATGCTGAAACCAAGTCATCAGAGGCTGCCGCCATCCCCCAGCTAGGATAGGCCTGCAGCCCAGACTCTACAGCCACTCACAATGGTGCCCTCTGAGCAGACTCACAATAAGAAAAGACAGGATACTTGCCCTAGGTAGCTAGGTGCTTGTCCAAAGAATGAATTCATTGAGTCCAAATGATTGCTTCCTCCCATACATAGATAAGCATTAAATTCTTTAACTTGAGATACCTGGCTTTCTTTAGATAACAAGCAATCTTTTATTGTTCCAACTACCTGGTCTTTGTTGTAAAGCTCCTATATATCCTAGCTCCTCCACAACCTCTTCCGAGCAGCCCATCAGAGCGATCTGAGAGCTTGTCATCCCGGCTCGAGTCCTCCCGCCAAATAAAACATAACTCTTAAATTTTAGGCTGCACATATATTTCTGTCAACAGTTTTGGACACCATGAAGGGACCCAGAGCAGACTTCTCTCCACCTGAACTCTCCGAGTAACCGGAGCCTTGTTACCAGCAGTGGTCCTTTGTGCGCACCCGCCTCCTTGGGGAGTCCAGATGAATTTGGTTGAGTCTCTCCTAGTTCTCGGATCTCCCATATTGGTTGATGATCCTGAGTTTTATTTGGCGGTGTATCCAGGTACCTGGGCCTCCAGTTGAAAGATATGGGGGTGAGTTACCCACCCAGTGGAGACATACTGAGTGGGGCCTGGTTGAAAGATAACGGGAAATACCCACCTTGAGGAGACGTCCGAGGTGGGGCTGGTGGAAAGATACCAGGAAAACACTCACCCAATGGAGACGTTCCGAGTGGGTCCAAGTTGGAAGACACTGGGTTCAGGACTGAGTGGTTACATAAGAGGCTGGTCTAATGGTTTCCTCAATTTGGTTACCTCCATTGAATTTTTCGGAATAAAAGTAAAACTATTAGGAGGAACCTTTCAACTCCAAAAATGGGACCCTCTCCCAAGCCTGTAACTGATTTCTCGGGTGACTGAGAAACTTGCATGAATGGTAGAGGCAAAGACTTCATGCTATAGAGTTGTCCCTGCGGGAAAACTTACTAGCAATTTTATTCTGACAACCTGAACTTAGAATGGGTAATAGAACTTTCAAAAAAAAAAAAAAAAAAAAAGGAAAGAAAAGAAAAGAAAAAGAAATGAAATATTGCCAGCCTTCAACTAATACCACAGCCAGGTTTATATACGGACAAAACTTCCAACATTAATTGGGTAAAAAAAAAAAAAAAAAAAAAAAAAAAAACTCTCACTCTGAAAGTAACTAACCAGGCCTGATAAAAACATTTTTTGGAATTCTGAACTTATAAAAACAAAAACCCCTTTACGGGGAACTTGTATTTCTCTTCCTATGTACTTGAAATGTAAATGTTTTATCTTTCTCTGGGTATTTTATGTTTGTGTATGTATGTATATATGTGTTTCCTTTTTTTTAAAGGAAAACTTGGACTCTGCCATGCAAAAGGTACAAGTATTGTGTACATAAGGTGGCAACGCAAATAAATTGGGATTCTCAACAATCCTTTTATAGTACCAATTTTCAGATATTTTGCCATCTTAAGCTTTGTTGCATCAGGCTGGACCACAAATGCCTTTACCTTTTGGAGAGTAAACTTTTGAATTTTATTTAGGCAACACCCCCACTCTCATGTAGAAAAGCCTCTTCATCTTATTCTTTTAAAATCACTATATATATATTATGATGGCCATATGATGGATCCTTTAATTTGGAAAAACTTAAATTGGTGAAATTTGAAAGAGCTCTCATTATAAACAGCTGTTTTATCGGTACCTATTTAAATCAAGTTTAAAGGTAGAAAAACATATCTAATGGTTAACCTAAGAACTTAGTTAAAAAAAATCTGGTTTGAAAAGCTACATTTGTGTTTTTACTTTCCCATCAATGGTTTTAGAGATGCTAATAAAAACTTAGAATAATTAATGTTAATTAGGTTGAGTAACTGGAAAAAGGAATGTAAAAATGTCGAAAGATTTTTTCTTAATGAAAAAAAAAAAAGATAATGGGTTTATCCCAAATGTGCAAATATTTTTAAATGGTTATTTTGAATGAGATAAATAAAATGGACAATTTTGGATTTAAATACAAGGTTTTGATGCTACACTACGTAAAGTTAAAATACAAAAAAAAAAAAAAAGGCCAAAGAGTTCCACAACTGCCCCCTCAACATTAAAGTTCAAACAAGCCCGCTTTATTTAAACTTGGCGATCCCAGAGACTTTTCTATAAAATTAGATACATTAAACACACACAAGAAAAAAAAAAAAGAAAAGAATAAGAAAAAGGCTTCTGGCACTCCTTCTAGAAATTAAAATTATTGATTAAACCTAATAAATACTAAAATTAAAGATATGAGTTAATAAAATTGAGATAAAAGTTTGTAAAATTGGTATATTTAAATGGGCTTTATATAAAACTTTTGCTTAATTACATTGTGGGATACAGAAGTTTCAATGGGTAAACGCTTCCCTTCTTGGTATTATAAGGCTGGGCACATATCTGTCTCTCAGAAAATAGTAACTGAATAAACTAATGGAAACGAATACAGTTACATGAGCCGCAAATATAATGTAAAACTAAAAACTAATATTCAGTGGCTAATAAAAAAATATAATAAGAGGTTTACCCTGGGTTCAACTTATAACTCAAGGAAAAGAGACCTTTCTTATAACTCAAGCTTTGGAAGAGTTGATAACGTAAACCTTAAAGTTTTAAAACATGGAATTCTTTGTTTACAGTTCTTGTCACTGATACAAAAAAGCAAATTATGGAGATACAATTGGGCCTGGGTGACAGAGCAGTTCTCTGGGGGAACTGGAAGTGTCTGTCTTTGTCTTCCAGATCAGAAATGTAAATACAGCAAACAGTGACCTAGGGCTGAGCCTAATTAGCTCAACGAGATAAAACTTAAGGCCAAAGAAATTTTTGGCATTTTAGAACTCAGAACTCTGACGGGTCCTTCAGACTTTGTCAAGAAATCTTAAATGCCTTTTTCAAAAATAGTAAGCCTTAGTGATTTGAACAAGCAAATTCAGCTTACTCCAACTATTATTATACCTACCTCATAGGTAAGTATTAAAGTGAATCTATGAAATCTTTAGCTTTTGTATTTTTATAAGCCTGTGTACACATTACACATATGAGGTATATCTACGGCTAAAAAAAAACCAAAAAACAAATTCAATGTCAAAGAGTTCTGCTTAATTGACGTAAAAATTAAGAGCTTACAAATTAAGTATTTTTAAAATAAAAACTGACCAAATTGACCTTCACCGTCAGGTGAACTGGAAAATATTCAATATTAAGATAACACTTGGTATTAAGTTTAGTTTAAGTATGTCCTAATTAATATAGACACCTTTAAAGTCATCAATATTAAGTACAATACACTTACTGTACATAGGTTTAATGAAAGTCAAATAAGATCATGTTATATGTGTTGCAGATTTGTCAAAAAAAATAATAGTAATGTGGTGTGATAAAACTTTAAGTAAATTAAATGCAAATGAGGAGAGCTTTGGGTAAATTCTTTAAAATATATTTTTAAAATGTATGCTTAAGTTAATCTCTAAATATTTGGTATCTTTTAATTCTAGAGTTGTGCTAAATAAAGTTAAATGAGAGGAGTTGATTAAATAACTATGCCATTTTGAGATAAAATAAGATTGAAATATGAATTCCTTAACATTTAACTTCCTCTTACAGAGAAACTAAAGGTGTTTAGAAATATTAATAAATAGTTGGTGCCACCCTGAAATAGTCTCTATTATTAAGGGAAATATCTCAGTATCCTAGGAAAGTAAAATGAATGTGTAAATGAAGATATAAGGAATGGAATTATATTTCGTTAATGAAAATAGTGACTTTGTACTAAAGCCGGTTAATTCAGAATGGAAGAGAAAATAAGGGACACACTAATACGAGAATAGAAAGCTGTGGAAGTCTTGTGGAAGAGGAACCCTGAGGAAAGACTTTTGTACGTAGTCGGAATTGGCTAAGTTTAGAATCAATTTGGGCAAAGTAACTGAATCTTAGAAGTAAGCTGGTACAAGACTAGATTTGGTTTTCTCTATATTAAGAGGAAAAAATTTTCTTAAAATGTTAAACCACCTTCAGTAAAAGATTGTAAAGCTTCTTATACCACTTAACTGATCTGTTCTGCCTTTACCTTTGAAATATTTTCTTGTTAATGAATAAGTACTTTACAGTGATCTATACGTTTATCTGATGAAGTGTTTTGAAATCTTTTAACAAGTTCCCCAAATATCAATTTCTAATTAAAGTTCTTTTAATCTCCAGTTAATTTTGGGATGCTACTGAGGGCCCCTGAAACATCCCAAAGAGAGATTTTAAAATAGTAATTTTCATTTGGCATGTTAAGTAACATGAGAAGTATTCTCAAATGAATGGTAAACCTTCCTAGTTTATATTGTATGAGAAAGTATTATTAATATAGATATTCTAGAAATTATATGGACTCTCTAAAATTCTGGTATATCTGAAATGTTACCAGTCATAATTCT
The DNA here is from genome assembly GCF_048773025.1 of Camelus bactrianus. NCBI lineage: Eukaryota > Metazoa > Chordata > Mammalia > Artiodactyla > Camelidae > Camelus > Camelus bactrianus. The sequence goes on along the minus strand of NC_133557.1, from coordinate 47,023,080 downwards.
GGTTATTGTGACCAGGTTTCTTTATCGATTATAGTGTAACTGTGTTTAACCATGCTGTTAAATCTTTTGTCATTAATAGACAGGTAATTGTTTTCTTCTGATGATTTTGCAAAATGCTTTCTCTTCAAGGAGATTTACTGGTTTCTAATAAATTTCAAACTAGAGCACTGAACTAAACTGGGTAAGAAATTTTAAAGTTCTAATGAAAACTCTGATTAAAAGAATTAGTTACATGGGACTGAGTAAACTGATGAATATGCTTATAATTTTCGATTTTGTTTGAAATACTACTGGCTTTAACCTGTTTCCCAGACATAAAGAAACTCTTCTCCTTAAGCTAGCTGTGATTCACGGCAATTTGATAAATTATACCTATGTAAGCAGACTTGGAAGAGTTACCTTTTCTCTCCATCTGATCCCTCAAGAGACTAAAAACTCTTAGGTCCCCAGTGGCTCCATCAGATAAATTAGGAAGATCATCTCCTAACAGATAAATGAATCTCAAGGTATTTTAAGGATGTTAAAGAGAAAAGAATTTACCTAAATCTGTAAGGCAGAAATCTATGACAAGCCCTTGACATGGCTTTCCTGACCTTAGAAAACCTTATTAACTTTCTACCCTGAGACTCCTTATTAAAACTTCCAACACAGCCAATTTAAAAAAGCCTATATGATCAAATAATCAGACTTAACTTGCAAAAAAATTAATCTTGATTTGGCTATATTTGAGAAAAATGAGGGTAACTTTAGAGAGAAAAAGATTATATTTTAGTGGATACTAAATTCTAGTTTTGTTAATTGAGGTCTATATTTACTAAGACACTTCCCAGATCATTCCTTGCTGTTATGTCACATTGCTGTAGAGTTTAATGGAATTATTAAAAGGATACTCGAGGTTTGTTTCTGAAGCTCAGTCATCTATCCTTGGGTAAAGTTCCAATGTCCCATGACCTGCAGCCAGGGGATTATACATACTGAACAGGCATGACTTAAAGAACTGTCTCCAACCTGAATGGAAGGACCCTTTATCAGGTACTATTAACTAGAGCATACACAGGAAAGCTGAAGGAAACGGACTTTCGGACTCATTTCCAATGAGAAACAGCCCCTGCAATGCACTGGCCTATAGAGCACTGCTCACCTTAAAACAATGCCCAAATGGAGAAAAAGCTAACAGGGCAGGATGAGAAGAAGACGACATCTTAGGTAGATAGCTGACCCAAGACACCGGACCAGGCCTGTATACTAATTACATTGATAATTTCTCCTACCTTTGATTATGAACCACTCCAATTGTTAAGTTTATGGTAAATTACCTATGTCTAGTACTTCTGTGTTGCCTTGGTGGGTTTCCCTACTCCAAGGCTCTAACTAGATAGCCCTCAGAAACGTTATTCTTAAAAGAAATTATAGTTTTGTTTAGGCCACTTTTGATCTTACAAGGTGTGAGACTTCACCTGGCCAAATAGTAACTACTCTGAGCCTGACCATAAATATGAACTTTCTCATAAGATCACCCAAACTCAATCAGAAACACAAGCAAAATTTTAACCCAGAAATATAACTTATCGACTGTTAAATTCTTACTCGTGACTTTATTAACGTTACTAGCTGTATTACTTATATCCTATTTTATAAAATTGTTATCTTACATTTCCCAATGTGTAAATAGGCCTACAACAAGATTGATGATGGCTAAACATCTTGAAGAAATAGATAAAATTTATAACCCGGCATAAAAAATTTTTAATAGTGTGATTCTAGATATGGGAAAGAGCAATGAAGGGTTTACATTTCCTGGATTATAATAGACTAGTAAGACAGGCGATCCAGAGAACTTTTAGTATCAACAGGGCCTGATAAAACACCTAACACCTTGAATGGCAGCTCAGAAGATTCTTCACCTGAACTACGAATGGGCCATCCTAGCACCATGGGACAAAATTGGTCATGGAATGTCTCAAAATATTGGTCGAATTTAGGACCAAGGGGGAGCACTGTGAATGAAAGTACTACAATGCGAAGGAAAATACTGCAACCATGTCAGTAAACAAAGAATGCTGAAACCAAGTCATCAGCAGCTGCTGCCACCCCCCAGCGAGGACAGGCCTTCAGCCCCGCCTCTGCAGCCACTCACAATGGTGCCTTCTGAGGGGACTCAGAATAAGAAAGGAGAGGATACTGGCCCTAGATAGCTAGGTGCTTGTCAAAGGAATGAATTCAGTGAGCCCAAATGTTTGCTTCCTGCCATACACAGAAAAGTACTAAATTCTTAAACTTGAGATATCTGGTTTTCTTTAGATAACAAGCAATCTTTTATTGTTCCAACTACCTGGTCTTTGTTGTAAAGCTCCTATATATCCTTGCTCCTTCCCTAAAACTTTGGAGCAATCCCTCAGAGCAATCTGAGAGGCTGTCATCCCAGCTCTAGTCCTCCCGCCAAATAAAACTTAACTCTTAACTTTTAGGCTGCACATTTATTTCAGTCGACACAACTTACAACAAACCCAGGAAGAAGTGAATATTATCATGCCCTTTTACTGATTCACCAACAGGCTAAGTGAGGTTACATTCTAGTCCAAGTTCCTGTGGTGCGGAAATGGCGATTTAAACCTGAAGCTGGGGTGCCCATGCCTGTGCTTCTTCTCTCTCCCATCTATCTGTGAAATCCACCTGTCCAATATACAAGTTTGCACAGGCCAGCTCTTAAATGCAATGTGTGCCACCATTTGTCAATTCTGGTTAATTACCATAAACTGCTCTCAGAAACCGTTACAGAAAAAACAGGTGGACCCAATTCCCTGCCCACAAAGAAGAGGAATTCTGCCTTAACTTTCCCTGAAATGTGCAGAAACCCTTTCCCACGCCACTAAATTCAAACGTACGCTTCATCCGTGTTTATGTTTGCACAGGACTTATTAAAGAACAAGGTGCCTGCAATAATTCCATCTCGGTTCCTTTCCAAATAAACAGATTAGCCCAAATCAGATCCAGAACAGACATAACTCATCAAATCCGCAGTGAAACACACTGGATCAAGAACAAAATGCGTGTCCTAGTCCAGAAAAATATGGGTCCCTCTTTCTTCCTGTCATTATACAATCCCACCAAAACTCATTACATTGCTGTCTGCTCATCTGGCAACCAAACCCAGAGAAGAGTCAACTCAGCAGAGTGCCCTACTGGGGAGAACACCCCGCAGCAGCACTACGGGCTGCCTGCCCTCCCGCACGCTCTGCTGACCCCTAGTGTCGTCCGTGGAGACCAGGCCAACAGAGCTGTTCCCAACAGCTGCAAAGACCCACACATTAAGTAAAAGCATTTTATTTTATACGATATGTTACGTATAAACCCATCTCTGAAAACAGCTTTGGCAGAAGCCCAAATCTTCAACATTAATCTGCAAAGGCAATTCCGGTCCCCAAGGGAAAGCAAGTCTTAAGACGATGCTAAGGCCTCCAAAGTCCTCTCCACGACGACCGTCAACCAAACTGCCTGCGGGTCTGCAGCTGCAGGCGGCTACATGTCTGTTTTTAAAGCAACCCCTTCCTGCCCTCGGGAGCTACAATGTCCCTCTACGCCCTCCCATCTCAGGGTAAGAACAGCTGCTGCAGAAGCTTGCAGGGCAGCACTGACAGGACTGGACACAGAGGATCAGAGCTAAACTAAGCCTTCTGATGACACGAGCTTCCACTGTGTCACTTTACAGATGAACATATATATAGAGAGAGGTGGGGTGATATTGCTCAAAGTCACACAGCTAATAAGTGGCAAAGTCTATAAATCTGCTCCTCCCTCCGGCGTGACGCCCCAGCTGGGACGCCCACAGGGTTTTCTCGTGCCTGCCTGACCAGTCTTTTCCTGTCACTCATGACCCACCACAGGGTCTGTCCGCAGCCTGCCTTTTCAGCATGTTTTCCCTCCAGTTTCTCAGGAACAAGGCTGCTCCGGCCACTGTATGACTTCCGGCTCCCCGAACCCTCCGTGCTCAGCCAGTCATGCCTGTGCATCCGGCCCCCTGCTCAGAGGCTCTTCCGTCCCTGCATGTGGATTTTTCCACTCTTCGCAGGGACACCCCCTCAGGGGAGCCCTCTTCTCCCCCACAGCATGGCAGGTGTCCCAGGCCACATCCAGAGCTGCCCCATTAAGACTGCTTGTGCCCAGTTCTGCTAGTCAGATCAGCAGCTTCAGAGCCCGGGGTTATGCCCGGGTCACCCGGCAGACCTACTGCCCATCTCCGAGACCCTACCCAGCAGGTCACCAGGAAGTCACAGTAGATGCCTCACCCAATCCAGAAGGCTGTTCACCTGCCAGCACCGCTGATGACTGGTTTCCAACCTTTGATCAGTTTCACACAAAACAGCAGCTTTCACTTTGAAGCGGGGTGTTTTCCCTTCTGCTGTCCATCCTTACCGGAAACATCAAGGGAAACCAAAAGGCCTTTTCTCAACCCTTTTCTGATGACATATTTCCACCCACAATACTCACATGCTCAAGAAGTTTGGGTCCACGTGGCTTTGTTTCCCTTACTCTAAGTGGCTCAATAGACTGTGGGATTCCTTCTCTTTTGAGGGTATTTGTTGTACTCAGTTTATCGGCTTTAATCTGTTTTTGTCTTTCTCTTCAGTGTCCCTGGCAGTTGCCACTTCACACTCCCTACAGCAGCCTCTCTCCCAACGTCTAATCTAGGAAATCAGCTGTGACGAGGGCCCGGTGGGCAATCACAGAAGATGGAGCTAAGGCACAGAGAGGCTACATAATTTGCCCAAGGAGATCAACTTCAACTCCCAACAGTGTGTGTCTCGTCCCTCTGTTTAACACTTATGCTAAACTAGTTAACTTTTAATAGATTTTAGTTATAAACAGATGAGGTATCAAAATACATACAAGGACACAGATCCACTGTAAGATGTTCATTAACTCCACTATTTTGTTTCTATTTCTTTTATTTCTATTAAAAAAATTAAGAACCTCTGCAGTCAATATAGCAAAATGTTAATGGGTTTTAAATCCAGAATATAGAGGCTTAAGTGTATTACTCACACTTTTTTGTAAATTCACAAGACAAAATGATTTGAAGGTCTCTCTCCCCTCCCCCCTACTCACTACTGGCTCTCACCTGAGCTCCCAGACCACACATCTAACAGCCTTTCATTTTACCCACAGCTGAAATCATCAGTTTTCCCCCAGGACTCCCTCTGCAGCTTTCCCTCCTCAGAGCACAGCAGGACCCTCATTTACCTCATTAATCCACCCAGAAACCCAGGCCTTACTCCATCCTACCCTCACAGACATCATTCATCTTTTCATTTTACCATCTAACATGTCTTCCATCTGTTCGCTTTTTCCCACTGACCGTCCCACCGCTCAGGTGGAAGCCACCAATACTGCCCACTTGGACTCATGAGTCTCCCATTGGCTCCCCCAGCCGCTCTTCCCTACTTGAGACAAAAGGGATTGTGTCACTCCCATGCTTTTAAGACTCTATTCAAACCCACTGTTCTTAGAAGAAACTCCAAGTTCCTCACCTGGTGAAGTTCTTTGCCATGAAACTATCAGCTCAGGGATGGCAGGACCCGCCCTCTCCCCTCAGTCCCGCCCTCTCCCCCCGGCCCTGCCCTTTCCTCTCATCCCCACCCTCTGGCACATCGCCACCTCGGGAGGACCTGCTGAGCTACACCAGCCTGTATTCTAACCCTGGTCTTGAGTTCTTAGCAAATTGCTTCACTTATCCATACAAATCCAAGTTAGATTAGAAAGATTTTAGATATTTAGCTAGAATTTTGATTTGGGGATTTTGCACTAGCAACCTGCATGTACATGTTCTAATAGTTCTGCCTTCTTAAAACCACACCCAGATTTAAGTAGTGTCTGTGGAATACCTTCGGAATAAGAGGAATTGTACTTTCACAGGCTTTATGTTTTATAATATGAACAACCTGGACAGGGTCACAAATGGAACCGCCTAAAATGTGACAGAAGACGGGTTAGAGGCATAAAGCAACAGGTCGCAAGGAAGGTAAGAGCAAAGTTGTTTCTCCAAACCCCCCTAAAATCCTGAAAGAACCAAAAATTCTGAATTTTGAAAGTAAAAGACTATCATATAAAGAAATAAAATAATCCTGTTCATCAGGGTTTCAAGATCTGACTCCAGAAATTTTAGCAGGCCATACTGAATCCTAGCACAGAAACATTAGATGGACTAGTAGTGAGTAAGTTCCAGGAAAACGGCAGTAATTCCTCCACTTGTAAGAGAACACACACTCACTTCTCGAAAGTGATTGTAAACCACATTCTGGAGAAATTCAGAAGATTCAGGCTCCGCTTCTAGATGGTGATGACACGGAAGGACGGCTTGGATGCATGCTTCTAACTGAGTCACCGGCATTCTTACACTGCAGGGGGAAAAGGAGGCGCCCAGTCAAGAGCAGAGGTGTTCCTGTCATGTCTCCCAGGCCGTGCCTCGGGGACTCATTGTCCTGTAGCAATCCGGCCCCAGGCGAGGACCAGCAGCATGGCCCACCCAAGCAGGAGGGGCACTGTGATTGAGAAAACCCACCCCTGATTGGGGGCAAGAGGGGCTGGTGTGGTTGAGTGGACCTATAAATGCCCACAGAAATACACCTGCATTCATTCAAGTGATACAACCAACAGTAGCAGGCCATTTTACAAAATTTCAATTGTCAGTGGAAATGTTACCATTCCTTTCCGCTTGTCCCCTGCACTCTGAGACAGGCTTAGGCTCTCTCACACCTGCAGCTCTGGGCAATAGTTGTGAAGTAATTTTACCTTGCTGCGATAGTCCTCGCTCCCCGTGTCACTGTGTCTGTCCTCTCTTAACACAGTCGGAAGTCTTCCTGGATCTCTCCCTGAGTTCCTTGCTCCTGCTCCTCAGATCCTGAGATAAACGGCAAGTGAAGTCACATGAACAGAAAAGACACTGTGGACTTGACCAAAGTCCTCTGTGACCCCTAGGTGACTTCTGCCCACCCCTCAAATTCATTTCTCAAGGTTCTGCCCAGGGTGACAACCAGCCAGGAGAGTGGCCCAGGCCAATTAAAAGCTGTGTGGCTTGGTCACGGGGACAGGTGCAGGAGCTGTTTCTGAAGCCGGGTCCCTCCCCAACTCTGCTCCCCTCTCCCCCTAGGCCCCGCTGCCAAGCCCCTAGGCTCCCTGATCTTCTGCATTTCTCTTCTTCTCTACTCCAAACCCTTTTCCTCTTCCTTTATTCCCTAATTATCCCCAGCTGGAGTGATTTTTTCAATCACAGTATCTGAAAAAATTTCCTGCAGCCGTAAAAGAGTTCTCCAGAAGTAAATGACCATAGGCTGGTTCCTGAATAGAGCCCCAGGCTGCGGTGACCCTCACCAACACTCCTGGGGGCATTAGACATGTTGCGGGGTCAACCACCCTCAACAGGAGTTTGCTGAGACCCCAAGGCCCGCACAGCATCCCTGCTCGCAAAAATATAGTCTGCCCACTTATCGGTTATTAAGAAGCAAAAATACAATATTGCTTATGTTTCTTACTAAAATTATTTATGAGATGGAAAAAGAAATTGTAATACAAAAGACGAGATCTGACTCACTGTTAGATCTGTTCCTTTGGCTTTAAACCTGTGCCTTGTTTTCTAGGCTCAGACTTGCTAGCTCTGCACCTTTTGTGAAAGAAAGTTGCCTTTAGCCTGAAATATACAGGAGAGCCTATTCTCTGGGCTCTGATCTTTAAGGATGTTAACTCTTCTGCACTTATGTAGAGAGTTTCAAGTTGCAAGATAGAGAATAACCTTTGTTTTGTTGGAGGTTTTACAGGGGCACCATGATTTGACCCATATGGACAGCTGCAACAATAAAGGATTCCAAGGACAAGCAATTCATACATTAAGAAGTTTGCAACAACCACCCACACACCCTCCCCTTTTCAGTATAAAAGGAGCCTGAATTCTGACTTGGGCAAGAGCGTTCTCCCGGACATCATTCTGATATCTTCTGGGTCTGCCAGCTTTTCAAATAAAGTCACTATTCCTTACCCCAACACATCATCTCCCAAACTATTGGCCTGTCATGTGGCAAGCAGAATGACTTTGGACTCGGTAACAATATACATTGGAGGTCGTATGTCTCCACTGTTTCCTCATTTCCAATATATAGCATGCACATCATTTATGATCTAGTGCAAATAATTCATCAAAGACAACAATAACAAGAAACTCACCTAGCTATAAACACTGAAGTCACAACCTATTAATTTTACATGCCGTTTAACAACAAAACCAAAAAACTTAATATAGAGACTTTATTCCATGGAAATTAAATTATTTCTAGTCCTTCAAAACTTTCTTTCTTTCTATTTTCTTTTGTTTTGCTTATTGAAAGGAAAATAAAAATCAAATCATTTTATTTCAAGAATTTTTGTTATACCTACATATTTTAAATACTACAAAGAGATTTAAATTGCAAGAAAAAAGTTCATATATTAGTATAAATATATATATACAATCAATGGGGATTAGGAAAAGAATGGACATTTACTAAAAATCCACTGTACATCCTGTCTTTTATAAGCATAACTTTGAATATAATCTCTATGACCCAGTGGTCCCCCACCCTCATTCTCATTGCAAAATCCCTTAGTAATCAACTACCAAGGCACCAGCATAGAACCACGTGATCAGTATTTTAGGTATAAATGAGGGAATTAGCTCATTCAATTCTAAAACAAAAATCCTAAAATAAATACTGAACTTATTAACAGATAAAGAAAATTGGACACAAAAAAGTAAACTTACTTCCTCAAGGTCACAAAGCTACTAACTTGTAAAGGCAAGATTTGAACTCGTCTGCCTGATTCTAAAAACTAAGGTGGAAATCCCATTCCACTGTGATGGTACAGCAGCAGAGCCTATCACCTTATCTTTGTTCAGATCTAGCCTTAGACAGCCTGAAACAGAACCCCATTCCTATGGAACTCGAGGTCAAATGATAAACATAAGGAGTTTATATCCAGTAGTTTTCTTAGGTTTCATTTACATAAAGTGTCAGCAGGTAAGCAGATAAACTCTGGGAAATGTGAGTGGGTCCAGAGCTTTTTGCTGATAAGAAACTCAATCTATCAGGACACAGTGACCTTCCCATGAGAGGCCACATGGACATAAACTAAAGGCAGCTGAGCAATGAAAACTAGCAAGACTCTGGAACTCAAGCAAAAGGTTCCCTGCCATCCCGCACACATTTTCCTCTTCATCCACGTGGGCACGATGACAGAAGACCCAGGTTCTTGTCCAAGTTACACCATCATGGATTCTCACCCATCAAAATTTACGACTCTATGCTGTCTTAAGTCATTTCCAACTCAAATATGATGACATCGATGTCTCAGCAGAATCTCTATGTCTCCGCTTCCTCTCTTCTAATAAGTGAATGATTCTATGGCCACAGAGAAATCCACTAAAAAACCATGCATGAAGCCAGGAGAAAGTCTGCTTAACAGACTTTGCTCTCATGCTCAGTGAATGAAAACTCAGAAAAAGTGGTCCTTCTCCCTCAGCAAGTGAGAGGTAGCCTGATATGTGTGTGTGTGTGTGTGTGTGTGTTTGTGTGTGTGTGTGTGTGTGTGTGTGTGTGTGTGTGTGTAAATCAAGTACAGTCAAGTCTGGGATGTGAAAAGATTTTTTTATGTCACTGTCATTTCAAGGGGACGATCCAACCTTTAAAGTAATTTAAATCTACTGTTCTGAGAGAGTCTCAGGCTCCTTGGTGGAAGAAGGGAAGGGAAAGGAAAGGAGGAAAGAGGTAAATGAAGCAAAGGACTAAGAATAATGCTAGGGAAAGGCATGACATTAATTTTTTTCCTACTTGCATCACATACAAATTAGGGACTGGCTTTCCCCCGATGTCTTGTCGAGCACTGAGTTGCAGAAGAAGCGACAGCCTAATTCTCACTGAGCTTGTTACTGTACGTGGCATCTTAAAGACACAAATCATTTACCCTGAACAAACACTCTAGCAGCAGGCTGTAATTCTGTTTTGAGAGACAAGAAAACAGGAGTTCAAAGAGGATATATAACTTGACAAAAGCCTGAGGACCAGTAAAAAAGAGAGGATGAATTCAAACTCAGATCTGAATGCAGAGTCTGATCTTCCCACTCCCAGGACTGGAAAATCCTTAACACACAGGCTCCCCAGCTTCCCTGCAGTGTTCCTGACACCAAGCATTTAACATGGCAGTGGTCTCCAGTTCTCACAGACACAGCGCTCTGTGCAGCCAATGACCTTCATCGGACCTTGATCATCTACCTGCCACGCCCACCAGGCTTCACCATACAGGCAGGAAAGCTGGCTTTCAAGTGCATACAAAGCCACCCCTGCTCTAACCTGGGTTCTTCTGGGGCTTCTCCAGCCTAAAGGCAGCCATGAAATGGCTCACAATTTGTACATGAGCCACACTACCTCTCTCCATCTGTCTCCCCGCCTATACTACTTAGCTATGACCATTTTGATAATCTTGGAAACAAATTTTTAAAAACAGAATAGAAAGGATTCTGGAATAAGTACTTAATACTTCCAATTTTAAATGACATGTTACAGAGTGATTATTTACAAACTGAATTTATGCCTTTCTAGGTGTCAGTTTTAAGCAGTCAGAAAATAAAATAGCAAACAATTCTCACTTAGAAAATTAACAAAAACATAAACAATAATCTGGAATAAACTCAAAATTATGCCCATGTTCTAAATGAAGAAAACTACAGGACTGTACCGAAGGGTAAAATAAGAGGTGTAAATGTAGAGACATCAACATATTGCATGGAGGAAAGCAGTTTTGTAAAGATATAAGTTTTTCTTAATATAATTCAAAACTTCCTAAAAAATGCCACGAAATCTCTTATCTGATTTTATTTTAACTTGAGCAAAATATTTTTGAATTCTTCTGGAACAATAAAGTGATAATACTGGCCAAGAAAATTTGGGATGCAAGAAAAGAATCAAAAACAAATCACACTGTCAAACATTAAATAAATTTTTACAATATGTAAGATATGGTGCTGGAATAAGAAAGGAAGATTGATAGAAAGGGACCATGATCTCAAAAAAAGACTCTAGTGTACATAAGTATTGTGTACACGTGGGATTTCAAATCAAAGAGAAAAATATGAATTCAATAATTGTCCTGGGAAAATCAGAGAATCACCCGGAAAAATAAATTCTATTCCTGTCATAATGACCACAAGAAAAATTACAGATAGTGATGTAAATATTTAAAAGTAATAATAAGAGTAAATATGACACTTTGCTCATATTAACTCAACTTACCCTCACTATAACAAGTACTATTATCATCTCCATCTTAGAGATTAAAAAACCTAAAGAAGAGATTTATTCCATTATAAGAAATTATTTCTAAGAATAATGCCAAAGATAAAACCCATAAGGAAGTCATTTACTACCTTAAGAATGTTTTGGGCCACAATGAAAATAAAAAACCTACTGAACAAAATGAAAGGCAAGAAATGACAAGAAAAAGCTCTGTGACACTTGTTGATGAAGACAAGAAGTTAATGTTCATAACATACAAAGAGCTGTCACAAAGCAGCAAGAAGATCCCTCACTTAACTGTGTGCAAAGAACAAAAGGGATCATTCATTTTTAAGAAGTAAAATGGCTAATGAGTGAAAAATTCTCAGTACCTCACTGGTCATCAAATGCAAACTAAAACATTGAAAAAGCACTTTTGCTCATCATATTGGCAAATATTTGTAAAAGGTATTCTACCTAGTGTCCATCTGTGGGAGAACAAACTGTGAGCGAACTTTTTGGAGGATGACAAGTCAATGAATATGTAAACTCTAAATAACGTGCATACACAATGACTCAACTCCACTTCTACGAATCGTTTCGTTTAGAAAAAAAGAAATCAGCTCAAAAAGATGCAGTCATCAGGGAATTTACACAGCACTGTTAACAAGGGTGGGAAGAAAAGCAGAAGTGAAATCATATCCAGTGATAGAGAATTGGTTACATAAGTAATTCTACACCTTTTCATTCCCCACTGGAGAAGGAATTCCTAGAGTCACTTGAAAGGAACCTGTGATGAATGTAAATGTCACATCCAGGGACTAAATTTCCAGAAGCCTTAACTAAAGGAATACTCATACAAGATCACAGGAATATCTGTACAAGAAGGATGCCAGTCAAACATCTTTTTCTGACAGTGGAAAATGGAGAAAACCTAAGCGTCCACCATCAAGAAAATGATGCGGTAAATCACGGCGAGCTTCGGGCCATGAGGGAGCCTGCGTTTCGGTGTGGTCCAGGGCCTTGTCCACAACACTCTCCCACCAAAGGTGTCCTTGCACAAGAGACCACACCCGCACATCAGGAGACCCCTCCACTCTATCTGAAAGGTAATGGTGAGTCTGTAGTGGGAGGACGTCAATGATACACCCCTGAGTGAATAAAGCGAGCTGCAGAAAAACATACAGTATGGTCTCATTTTTCAATAAAGCATATCTACACACACATATACATAGATTTCTCATATACGTGTGTGTGTTTCTGTGTGTGTGTGTGTATATATATATATGTCATAGGCAAAAATGTCATGAAATATATACACCACATTGTCACCAGCTTTTACTCTCAGCAAATAAGTGGAAGGGAGGTAGGGGCCTTCCTGTACAACCGCTGTTCTCTTTTCAGTATTTCAGTTAAATATACTTGGAATTTAAAAGTTTATTTAAGTCCGAAGTAAAATGGACGATGCCTCCACAAGACAGAATGCTATACTGGTCATTAAAAATCATGCCAGGGGAGATAGAATACTGTAGAAAAACATGTAATAAGCCGAATGGAAAATGGAGGTCTCCACACAGTAAACAGGCACAGAGTGCCCGCTGGTTTTTATGACAGAGGTGATACACACTGACGAAAATAACAGAAACTATGTTAAAGTCTTAATTATTATCTCTGAGTAGTGGGACCAGGATAGCCTCTTTTGCCTCTTTTTTCAGACTTATTATATTAAATACACGTTATTTTTCATCTGAAAAAAAGCATTTTTAGATGTGTAGTACAGCACATTGGAGAATATTAAGCGAGTATTTACAGAAACAAGTAACTAGGAGGCACCGCAGCAGCGCCACACAATGTAGAACTGGAGATACTTAATACCACCGCGCAGTTGCATAAGGACCCACAAATTGAGCTCACCTGCTGTAACAGGACGTTGCCCCCTTCTATTTGTCAGTTGTCTTTTCAGGGCTGAGGCAGTTCTGAGCACGGCCAGTGTCAGTACTGGTGTCTGGGTGGATGCCACTGGAGGTGAGGGCGCCTGCAAACAGACAGGAAGAACAGAAAGCTTCCTTTGCCTTTTCTGTCTTGTTACCTTTTCACTTTAAAAGAGAGGCACAAATAAGATAGACTGTGCAACTTCCCTACTGAAACTTCAGTAATGAAACGGTTTTTAAAGCCTTCACAGCTTATAATGTGCCTATAACTGTCTTTTCAACAAAGCATCATATTTATTAAATGTTAAGTCAGTTATTTAACTTCCTGTTGAAACCTTCTATTAAAGAACATGAAATGCACTACGTGAAAGCACCACGCCTGCAGTGACCAGTTCAGCTGTCTTGAAGGCAGTGCAGTCACCCCCACCATCCCGTGGCCCTGAGTTCCTGATGCTGGTAAGAGAGCACGCTGCCACCTCAGATGGAGAGAAACAGTGAAAGCATTTTCTGAAGTCAACAGCACTGACAAAACATGACTGAAAAGTACGAGTCACCTTTGATGTTCTCATTTTCTGTTTCTGGGCAATCCCCGCCAATGAGTAGAACCACCCCATTCCCGAGCCATGGGACTCATGTGGGAAGGAGTTTGGGAGAAATTTCCAGGTATAGAATGTAACACGGAGAACTGTGACTAACGAAACGATGAAATACTGTGATTTCGGAAGACACTCAAAATATTCTCCTAAGCCTTAGTAGCTGGAAATGCTGGGCTTCTCCTAAGCCACTTATTTATTTCACAGCCAGTGAGCATCTCCCACAAACCCTGCTTCCCTCTGTCTGCTGGGAGCCTCAGGCAAACTCTTGCTGTCAATCATATAAGTCACAGGGCAGTGGTGTGTGTCTCACCCTGCAACCCTCACACAGTCTCACCTCCTAGCCTCACTGTCTGAACTTGGCTCCATTTTCTCACCTCCTCATTTGGTATCTGTTATTCTGTAAGCTGCCTGAAATGATTGTTGGAACAAGTCAGAAGAATGAGTGGGTAGATAAATGGACAGATGGACAGATGTACAAGTGAGAGATGGGCAGACAGACAGAGAGACTTCAAGAAAAGGGGAACAAAGTAAATTTCCTATGCAAAACCCTCTTCCAGTCAGGGAGGAAAACCACCACAGGGAAGTGTGAAGAGGCAGGTTGCTTAGGATTGTTTCCTACATTCCATGAAAAATCACACAAGTGATGAGAGTGTAGAACTATAAATATTAAAAGAAAACATCATGCATGCTTGAAAAAAAATCTACAATATGTACTTTCTAAAGAATAGATTCAAATCAGCAAGGCCCAATAACACAGTCCTTGGTTGTTACAGAGGTGAAAATCCCACCTCCAAACCACAAGCCATCCCTTTGTAGCACTGAGAGTCTACACCTGGCAGTCATAAAGCCGTCACCAAAAAAGCTATGCTATCCTGCACTTACGAGGAACAAGCAGCTGTGCTCAGTCTTCCCATGCGCGTCATATACACCCCACAGCACGTCTACGGTGGAGGGATGCCTAGCGAGCCCTGTCACTGCAGGACAGAAAACAAGCCCAGGAGAGGCTAAGCCGACCTACCAGTTCCCCATCTCAAAGGACTGGTCACTTCATAGCAGGACTCGAACTCGGACCCACGTTTGTAACCACGGTATTACCTTGTTTGTGTGCTTTTTGTGTGTATAATACATTTGTTTCTGGCATGAAAGCATATTTAATAACTAATCAGTTTTCTTGTCTATCTCATTAGCTCACAATCAATCTTTATACTGTTGAATTGTACTCTTTTCCCCTGGAGAAAGGAACGGAAACAGGGGGGGTCAGAATGAGGTGGGTCTCCATTTTTATCTGGTACCTCATCTCATCCAAATCCCCAACCAGGGAGAAGGAGCAAATGTTCTCTTTATTTTTAAAGACAGTTCTCCACTGATGGTGACTTACTCAGCTCCAAAACTAAGGCTGAGGAAGGGCACATGCAGCAACCAGAGCAGTATCACATATAGGAAGGCGAAAAGAGCTCACGGGAAAGCTCAAGGGGTCAGCCTGATTTTATTTCAATCAATAAAATAATACCACACTCTAAAAATACTAGCATGCAATGGATTTGCTCTTTCTTGACATCTAGCAAGTTTCCACAGACCACATGTAACATTATCGTGAACCAGTGAAAGGAAGAGTCTACAGACAGGGAAAATCAATGCCACAGGCAGGCTGAAACAAAGGCTGGAGTTTAAGAAGGGAAAGGGCATAGTTAAGAAGTGGGGAAAGGCTGGCAAAATCAATCATCACAAGGACTCTCAAGCATCATCCAACAATCATATAATCATTCATTCAAGAGAGTTACTGAGGTCCTAATTTGTGCAAGATTGTACACAGGGTGAAGCAATAGCACAGTGACCATGATGGCAGCAAGTGGCGGGGCTCAAACACTTCTGATCCCGGTACCTTGCACACTTGTCCTCAGTATAAAGGCAAAGGAAAAAAAAGTAAAATAATACTCTGTAAACTCAAGGCGTTGTTGAAAAAATTGATACAAAACTTAAATACCTGGAGAGACACACCAAGCACATTCCTGGATCAGAAGACAGCGACCTTGGATTGGCAGTGCTCCAAAGAAAGATCCGTATATTCAACGTGGACTCGATCAAAATTCCCGCAGGCTCCTCTGCAGAAACTGACTAGCTGCTGCTTCAAATCATATGGGAATTCGAGGGTCTCAGTAACCAAAGAGATCTTGAAAATGTAGAACAACGAGAGAGGACTTGTAATTCTCAATTTCAAAACTTACACCTGTATCTCCAGGTCAGGAGATTACAGGCCATTTTTAACTTATTTACTGTGTTTATTCTTATTTTGTAAATTCTCTACAATGAATATAACTGTTACAATAAGAAAAATAAAAAGTAATTTATCTTTTAAAACATGCACACCGATTCATTCATTGGGAAAAAAATTAACTATAAGGAGGTAAATAAATATCTAGTGAAAAAGGACTACTTAAAAAGAAGAGTGCATTTACACTTTTCATAAATTGAAAACTGGAAAGCACAACACATCAAGTTTCTAGGGAGCCTGCTGCAACATTTTAATAGTTATTTTCAAAAATACTAATTGAACAATGAAAACCCAAGAAAGGGAAAATCTTGATTGACACACAACTTCAAACACATGGAGAGCAAAGGCCTAGAAATCCCAGTCTCTGTAGCTCTGCTACTAACTCAGTAGGAGAGGAAATTCCTCACTGAGGGGACAGTGGGTTTCCATGCATAAGACAGGATACACAGTACAAATTGCACTAGATACGGGGGTGATTTTCTTAGAAGAATTCTAAAGGTAGATCATTGCTGAAAAAGTATAAAAACACTGAAAGACAGTTTAAAACACACACCGATATATATTATATATAAATGTATGAAGTCTTCTCCCATGTTGCTTAGAAATACAAAGTTACATTTGTTCATTTATGGGCACTGATTACTTTATCCCAGGTAGAATATTTCGACTAAAACAAATAATCAATAATACACCCCTCTTGTCAAATCTAGTTGATAAGTTACTCTGCTATGTAAACATAATGTGTCGAAGATAGATCTGTAATTAGTGAAAAATGTCTTTGTATGGTTTCTCGAACACTTCTCAAATTTCCAAGCTTAATTTTAAAATAGATCTCAGCAGTATTTTTATATTATCTTTTCCCTTGTGAAATGAACAACACAGTCTGTTATCAAAATTCTGTCCTTACAATGATTCACGAGCACCGTATCCTAACAACACTGCTGGACAGCAAGGCACTATTAAAACACTGTTACCAAACAAATGAAACACAAGGAAGGCAATGACCCTATACTGGAGGGCTTATAGTCTATGTCAACACTGGGGTTTTTATTTGATTGGTTAGCAAAATAAAATCAATCAAGTACGTTCTTCTTTGAGCAGTCTGTAAGTCATGACTCTGTTTTTAGTGTCATGAACAGGAAAGACTTAAGCATGACTTGATTGGGTCAATTAGCAACAGCCATCACTGCAGAGTGACTAGCAAAAAAGTTAATTGATAGCAATGTTTCTGCCAACATGAGACCTAAAATAAACCTACACTGAGCTCTGCAAGGAAAATAAGAAGATAAGGACCCCAATGAGAAAAAAAACTAACAAGAAATCAAAGAAGGGAATACTTTCATTAACGATTCCAGGAAGGAGTAGAACATGGTGGTGAAGGGCACAGATGCTGGGGACAAACAAGAGGGTCTGAAATCCCACAGAGCAACTGGGTAGCTGGAACACTGATATTCAGGGATATTTTATACATCTCATTCTCCTCATCCTTAGACTCGGGACAACAACAGCACCCATCCTTAGAACGGTCCTAAGAATTCAGTATTTTAAATATAAAAGTTTAAATAAAATACCTCATATCTTAAATATTGACCCCAAAAGCACAAGGAACAAACAAAACAGAGGTAAACTGGAGTTCATCAAAATTTTAAACTTTGCTTCAAAGGACACCATCCAGAAAGTGGAAAAACAACACACAGGAGAAAAGTTTATTAAATCATTTTTCTGATAAGGAATTTGTATTCCCAAGATAACAAAAGCTCCAACAACTCAACAATAAAAAGGCAACTCAATTAAAAAATGAATAAAGGTTCTGAAAAGATATTTTTAAAGGAAAATGTAGAAATGGCCAATAAGCACAATAAAAGATGTTCAATATCATTAGCTGTAAAGGAAACCAAGTCAAAACCACTGGGAGAAACTGCTTCAAACTCACTGCAATAGGTTATAATAAAAAAATTTAACAATAACTAATGACAAAGAGGAACCGGAGCACACAGCCGTTGCTGGTGAGGATGTAACATAGTGTGGCCACTTTGGAAAACAGCCTGGCAGGTCCTCAGAGAGTTGAACATTTGGTTTCTGAATGACCCAGCAATTCTGCTTCCTGGGGACACACGTAAGAGAACTGAAAGCAAATGTCCCCATAAAAACTCCTACAGGAATGTTTATGACACGATTATTAATCACAGCCAAATACAGAAACAACCCAAATGACTATCACGTGATGAATGGGTAAACAGAGGGACCCAGCCATACAGTGTAATATTATTCAGCAATAGCAAAGCAAGGAGTACTGACACAGGCCGCAACGTGGACAAACATTGAAAACGTTACTCAGTGTGAAAGAATTCAGTCACAATAGACGGTTCCATTTACATGAAGTGACTCGATTTACATGAAATCTCCAGCACAGGCAAATCCACAGAGAGAGAAGAGTGGCTGCCTGGGGCTGGGGGATGATGGGGAAGATGGGAATGACTGCTTATGGGTACGGGGCTTCCTATTGGGGGGATGAAAATGTTCTAAGATTGTCTGGGATGCACAATTCTCGGCATAGATTAAAAACTGCAGTACATTTTAATCGGTGAGTTGTATTAAAACTGTTAAGAACAAAAGCACCTTAGGCCTGTACCTTCCAATAGTAAATGCAAATTGCTTACTTTTATTACAAGAAGAAGAAACTGCCCTCAGCATGAAAGCAGCAGATCAGCAAATGTGAGTTAACCGAAATTGGACAAGAGTATTTCACTTGAAACAGTTGCTGAGTGTACACGAAATATTCAGAAATGACAAGGGAAATCAGTTTGACATCAAGAAGAATCCTGCTTCAAATGCAGATAAAGGATTTGGCAAGCCCAGCTGCTACAAAAGACCAGAGAAGAAACCTGGTTCTTAAAACAAGCACCAGAGCCAACAATGAGAATGTGGTGGGGAAAGCAGGTGGCCGAAAATCTGGAACACTTTGCTACAAATAATTTCTCCACTGAAAATTCAAAAATAAAATGAAAGTGATGCAATGCTGTGCTGGGCTCACGTGAATGGGCTTCCTCCGGTGCTCGACAGTTCTGTAACCACGAATGAGAGACTCAGGAGAATCAGCATGGCTCCTTGGGGTCCCCAGGTGACTGCCCACAAGCACGCTGATTACCATCACATCTGCCAGGGATGAAATGCAGAGAAGAGACCAACTTCTGGAAGGGACAGGAAATGTTGACAAGGGAAGAAAATGCTGCAGTCATTTCTGGGACAGAGGCCCTGTGAGCAGAGGCCAGAATGCTGCAGGTAAACTGGGGTGGCTCTGGGGCAGAAAGGGACCACGGAGGAACAGATCTCAATCCTCTTCTCTCTCTCCCTCGGGTAGCAGATATAAAGTCTGCAGCCTTCTCACCTGGAACTGTGGGTTCTAGCTGGCAGAACTCTTACTGACGCGGAATAAATTACTCAAGACTCTGTGGAAAAAGTTAACAGAGCGAGAGGGAGTAGGGTGCCAACTCCATGAGCCTCTCAAATGCTGTCATATTTATTGTGTATAATCAAAGGAAAAAGTCATTAAAAGTTGTTTGATAGTAAGCAGGAACTTGAGAAAGGCAGAATGAGATAGAGATTGTAGAATCAAAAATGAGTACAAAGGCTTAGTTTATCTTCAGGGAATTCATGGGGTGAGGGGAACAAGATATATTCTTTAGATATGTGAATTAAAATGCAAATCACCAGACCAGCCAGGTCCTTGTTTTGGGGATAATAGACTATCTAACAGCACACAAGCCCAACGTTTATAGCTGAGGGCATGGGTCCTTGCTTTGCAACCATCAGAGTGCTATCTAAAACCTCAACTATGCAAGCAAAGAATTGTCTCTCGTTTTTACGGCAAGGAGACAGGAGTGAGGATGCACAGGCCCCTGCTTGCAAAGCAGTTACTAAGCACAGTTTTTTCTTCTTAAAGTTGACAGGCGGCTGGAGTCTGTTATAATTTGTTAACCCAATCATGGGCTCCCACATGGGATCATTATGGAGAACACCCTGGAATGACAAATCCTGGCTCTGGGTCTTTTCCTGCCAGCGTCAGCCAATCTAGCAGGGTCTAGACACCTCCCTGAATAACAATCCCACAGAACCACTCACACTCATCTCCTGGTGATTGAAACTTAATTTTAGCTCTACACAACTTAACGTAGAAAAGTTTCAGAAATAAAAGATATTATATACTTTTATATCTCATCATAGGACTGATTTTTCTGATTGCTCTAAGCTGCTTCTACTTGGTAAACACCTAACTCTGCAGGTGTATTCAGTACTTTCCATTGGGCATAACTAGCCAGTTTGGGCTTGCTGAATACTATTGGTCAAATACCGATACACCTAATTGATTTCATTGTTCATCGATTTCAGCTGGGAGGATTGAGTGTCACTGTGTTCCTCAGCCCACCCTCAACTCTTTTCTCATCAGCAACTCAGGCCTCCTGAAAACAAAACAAAGCATTTGTTTCCCTTCTTCTACACTTTCCACAAACCCACAAGGAAACATCAGCCTGGAGAAAGAATTCAACAAAAATGTTCAAACAAAAATCTACAAACCTGAAGCAACTCCGTCTCCGAATCATGATACACAATGACATGAGAGTGTGTCAGGCAGAAAGCATGCGTGAGCCTGACCACCTGATTTCTGTTCTTGAAAGAAAGGAAGGTTTTCATATTTTTTATTATCACTCTTTGTCATTGTTTCTGATTAAGCCACAAAATAGTTCATGAAATAATTAAGCACTGCAATAACGTACTTTTGTTGTATCAATTACAGGAGGCATTCAGAGGGGATAGGAAAATCCACCTCTTAAAAAAAGCAAAATTTCTTCCCCTGTGAAGAACACGTATGCAAAATGCAAAAGAGAATTCAAATACTTGTGGAGAGAAGGAAAAGCCAAAGAATCAAAAGAAAGTCATTACTATGAGACAATTAAAAATTTACTGGACAAACATGCTCATTGCATTCAAAGAATTTTAAAGGCACACTGCAAACCATTCACTTAATGATCTGCATGCTAGAGGAAGGATTTCCCTCTTTAACAGACAACAGAAAGCAATAGGGTGCCCCCGCAAACAAGGAGGAAAGAACAATCAGATTTTTAACAGTTCTGATAAATCACAATGTTCTAAAAATCAAAATCCAGAAATTTTAAGCATTCATTCAGACCAGAATGAAACAAGCACTTAAAAAAAAAAAAAAAAACCCAAAGAATCTAAGCACATAGATCATGTACATAGATCAATGAGAACTTGTACCGCTGGAAGAAAGAACAGGCTGTAGCCTTTTACTTGAAAAATAAAACTACTTTTAAAGATAACTGCTAAAATACATTTCATCATTCATGTTGCCTTGAAAAATATGAGGCACTCGTATCTGATCAGAAAAGCAATTCTGACTAATAGTATGTTACAATTCAGTGCCAATTTGCTTTAGAAGAAAAAAGAAAAGCTACTGTTTCTCATATCCTGCACAAAGTGTGAAGGGCCTCCCTGCCGCTTTCTCCTCCCATTTTCTATGCCTATGCTCCCCAACCATTCTGAAACAAGTATGAGAACGACTTATTCCCACCAATATGCCAAATGAAAAAAGAATATCAGTTCATTTGTGTAAATATATACCTACACCTTACACTGGAGGAGAAATGTACCAGAAGGCTATATGAAAATTATTTCTACCTTCCTGAGATCATACACACACATTCACTCAGACACTGACACAGACACATACACACTGAATTACTGGGCATTTCACAAGTTTAGGACTACCAACTTCTAGAAGATAACTTTGTAGTTAGTTTAAAATACAAAACGGTCAGATTTTGAAAGCCTTGATCATCTGCTAAGCCATCCAAATATCAAAGAGACCCAATTAGCCTTCTCTGTAAAATGTATTTTCCCATGATGGCAAAATAGACCCTAAGAAGTACTGAATCCAAGACTCGTGTTTATCTCTAGCTATGATCGTTTCTAAGCACATTTACAGTTTCAGAAAATTATGCCCAACATTTATTCTTATTGAAATAGAATACGTGTTCAATTGTCTATACAGAGACTAGGTCCCATGATGGTGTTTAAGAGCTATTTTGCGTACTGCAAAGTTTATTTTTAAGTGCAGACAAGGAGGGTGGGTATTACTCAGTTGTAGAGCACCTGCTTAGCATGCACAATGTGCTGGCTTCACTCCCCTGTACCTCCAAAAAAATAAATAAATATAAGTGCATATTTAAAAAAAAGAATAAAGTTATAAAAAAATAAATGCAGACTACAAACCACTGCAATCTAGGAGCCACAAGTATAATTAAAAAAACAAGTGTTTCTATCAAATATTGACTATATGCCAAACACAAGGACAAATAAAAATCACACCTGACAACCATCACGTGTGATTCTCAGCAACCCTACAAAGTAGACAGGGATGAGAAACCCGGCACTGTGGATGAGGAGACAGAGCTCGGAGGAGCTGGGGACACTGACTGTCCTGCTCCCCGTGACACCACGTCAGCCCAGGACAAGCGCTGACAGAGCTGCACTGAGGGGACATCGAGCTGCATGGAAACTTGGGGGACTGGGGAGTCCCAGAAAACACTCAAAACTGTTCAGTGAATAACCAGCTCAAATATATTACATTGTGCCTCATCCTTTAAACAGGGAACATGACTGAGACCTTTTTGATGCCTCCGTGTCCTTTCTGCCATCATCAATTATTTGCCCTCTGCGTGACCAGTGATGAACTAGACCCCAAATGAAGTGCACTCAGATGGCAGAGCTTTTAAAGCTGTTTAACGAAGCTTGTAAGACTGTCTATGCCTCACACAGGCGGTCACCCATCACTTCTCACCAGTGTGGATGGACCACCTGAAATCACTCCTTTCTGCTTTTTAAAATCCTTTCATCTAATCCAGGCTTTTCAACAGCAAAGAAGTAGCTTAACCACAAACAGTGGACAGCGTTTCAAGAAATGGCCTCGAAGAGTCCATCGGACGACCTGGAAGCCCTTTTCATCTATTAAACCCACTTCCAGGTACTTCATCATTTTCTGATTTGTAGAGTTTGCCTCTGACTGTCTGGCCTACTCAGAGAGTCAGAGAGCTCCAAGCCTCACGTGCAGGGCTGGGAGAGGAGGCTGCTGTCGGGAGAAATCAGAGAGGAAGGGGGTCACACTCCAGCCAGGTCTGCATGGGTAGAAGTGCCAAACGTGCTCAGAAATTATACCAACAGCATCCCTGGGCTCCAATGGACTGGTCTCACATTAACCAAACTGATGCAAGAAAACCAGATGTTTAAATTATTAATGTAACAGGAGACATGAAACTATGAACCAGACTGAAATATCAGAGTTCAACCATCAGTACATTTTCTCCTCAACAGGTCAATCACGGGCAGTTGGTCATATGGCAAGCATGGACAGAAGCAATGCAGGGAGGGCTTCCAGGTTAACTCAATGTTATACTAATAGACATGCTGCCTGGGAAACAATGTTAATCACGGTGCACTCTCCTGGACAGTGGCTGACACACAACTGTGAGCACCTGTGTAACTCTCCTTCCCCTATCTTTTCTGGGGTAACTGATGTACAGAGTTACAGAGACCCAGGCATGCAGATACGTCTAAACACTCACAGCCCATCGCTGGGAGCCTGGAAACCAGACAGCCAGGGATTAAATCTCAGCTCTGCCACTTACTAGCTCTGTGACCTTGGCCAACTTACTTACCCTCTGTTTGCCTCAATTTCCACACTGTAATACTGGGATAACAATCAAACTTTTTTACCCGCTTGTTTTGAAGATTGAAGGTTTCATTTCTATAAAATGCACAGAAAAGAACATAGCATATTTTTTTTGTGCTCAACAAATGTTAACTTAATATTAAATTGATTTACAAGTCTTCCTTCTAATCATCGTCAGTGTTTCCCGGCTCGACTAAGTCCCAAAGGAAATCCTTACTTCTCCTTTTATAAACTTTTGGAGAGCACCCTTCTCTTCCATCCCACCACCTGTTTAAACTGCGGGAGGGGATGCCTCCTCCCCATTCCTCTGGGCCACGAAGAGTGCTTCTCCCTTCACACCCCTGATACCTGGCCCGCGGCTAGCATTTGACACACTAAAAATGTGAACTGTGAATCCTTGATACAAGCATGACATGTGAAAACCTTCCTTTCCCTCCAGTATTGACCACCCTCGGGAAGCACCCGGGATCCTCAGCTCCATGGCAGGACAGCCCTGTGCATGATGGGGCAGATCCTTTCAAGGAAAAGGTCGCTGTGACCCAGAGCTACCTGGGACAGGATGAGTCTCTAGTTCTTGGACAGAGTACCATGACAGCCATTTTCTCACAGCCCTGAAGTTCACGAAGAACATGTCTTCCTCAGTAATAAAGGAGATGTTAATCGCCTGCCTGCTTTTCTGTGTCATCTCTCAGTTGGCTGCTGAAGAAAACATGTGCATCAGTACTGGTTCCCCTTAAGCCCCAACGTATACTTATTAACAAAAAATTATGTGGCTTAACGTTGGTTCAGGGTGACTCTGTAATGGTCCTGACTCTGCTGATGCTAAATTATGCGTATAGGAACTATGGAACCTCTTCAAAAGTCTTTCATCATAAAACCAGCTTTCTTATTTTGCTATTTCTTAGAAATTGCCAAAGACTATAAATGATGGCTTCATACAAAACAGCAGCTAAATTTTATGGGCCCTCTTGAGATAACCACTGTGCTAAACACTTTACATAATTTCAAATTCCCACAATTCTACAAAGCAGATATGAGCATCCCCATCACACAGATGAGGGAAAATCTCAGAACGAAGTGACTCGGGTTCACGTGGCTCAGTGGCAGCGCGTGCATGCATTCCCAAGTCAAAACTCTACACCCTTTCTATATATACCAAATCAGTCCCACAAATTAACACACAGCAGAGGGGTCAATACTCAGGGAACTCAGTACAGTTTTCAGCTTTAAGGTGCTCCAGAGGCCGCTTCTATCTGTTTAATAAAATCCTGGCTCACTGGTTTCTAACATTGGAAGAAAAGTCCTATTTTGCCATTGTTTGCACAGCAAGTCTGAAATGTTCACAGTGAGATGACAGAATAAAAGTAAGATCTAAGTAGAATAATTTTTCCAGGTAGACAGACACAATGGACATTGTGCTATCCTGAAGCATTAAGCAAAGAAATCAAAATAAAATAACGTTGTTTAAGCCTTCTTTTACAAACAGGAAAATTAAGACTGTAAGAACGTGCAACAGCGCCACCTATGGCTAAAAAGTCTTTCCAGGTTGCCGGGAAAGATGCAAGAAGAAAATTGCCTGTAGGATCAGAAACGAGAATCAAATAAACTCAAAATGGATTAAAGACTTCAACATAAGAGGAGATACAATAAACCTCATAGAAGAAAACTTAGGCAAAACATTATCTCATATACCTCTCAAAAATGTTCTCCTAGGGCAGTACCCAAGCAATACAAATAAAAGCAAGAATAAACAAGTGGGACCTAATTAATTTTACAGGCTTTGCACAGCAAAGGAAACCTACGTAAAACAAAATGACAACCTACAGAATGGGAAAAAAATTTTTGCAAAAGATGAAATTGACAAAGGCTTGATCTCCAGAATATACAAGCAGCTAATATGACTTAGTAAGAAAAAAACAACAACCCAATCCAAAAATGGGCAGAAGACCTAAATAAGCAATTCTCCAATGCAGACATATGAATGAACAATAAGCATAGGAAAAAAATGCTCTCTATAAGTAATTATCAGAGAAATGCAAATCAAAACTACAATGAGGTATCACCTCACACCTGTCAGAATGGGCATCATTCAAATGTCCACAAATGACAAATGCTGGAGAGGCTGTGGAGGAAAGGGTACCTCCTACACTGTGGTGGGAATGCAGTTTGGTGCAGCCACTGTGGAAAACAGTATTGAGACTCCTGAAAAGACTAGGAATACACATCCTATGGCCCAGGAATCCCACTCATGGGCATATATCCAGAGAGAATCCTATTTCAAAATGACACCTGCACCCCAAAGTTCATAGCAGCACTATTTACAATAACCAAGACTTGGAAACACTCTAAATATCCATTGACAGATGACTGGATAAAGAAGAGGTGGTATATTTATACAATGGAATAATATTCAGCCATAAAAATGACAACATAATGCCATTTGCAGCAACATGGATGTCCCTGGAGTATGTCATTCTAAGTGAAGTAAGCCAGAAAAAGAAAGAAAATTATCATATGAGATCACTTATATGTGGAATCTAAAAAAGAAAAGAAAGGGAAAAATGAACATAAATACAAGAGAGAAACAGAGTCATAGATATAGAATACAAACTTGTGGTTGCCAGGGAGGAAGGGGGCGGGAAGGGACCGACGGGGAGTTTGAAATTTGTAGACTCTGACAGGTATATATAGAATAGATAAACAAGATTATACTGTATAGCATAGGAAAATATATACAAGATCTTGTGGTAGCTCACAGTGAAGAACAATGTGACAACGAATATATGCATGCTCATGTATAACTGAAAAAATGTGGTCTACACTGGAAATTATTACAACATTGTAAACTGACTATAACTCAATAAAATAAAATTTAAAAAAAGAAAGAAAGAAGAATCAGATAACTGAATGCTTATCTAGCACATACTGATTTCTGCTTCGGGGAAGAGAGTGGTATTCAGCATTTAATCTGAAATTGATAATACTCCTGAATATAAACAAAAGACATAGGCATATGGAAACTCATCTTAAAAGAGGAAAGAATCCAGTCCAGCCTCTTCATTTTACAGGAGGGGAGACTGATACCTGGGATCTGTCCTCCTGGCAATCAGCAGCAAAGCTCTCCTAGTCCTCATGTCTTGCACTATGTCAAATGCCAACAGATCTGTACTAGGCCTATATACATAAAAGTCACTTCTGCATTTTTCCAACAGTAGGTAATCTAAGTGTCTTGCAAAATAGTCTAAGAGTCAGGAAATCATATCATTTTGTTGAAATGCAAAAAGATTAATTTATGTATTAAAACAGCTTGAGCTTTATTCTCTCCATTTAAAAAGTGACATGTCAAATTAATGTTTTGATATTTTAAAACCTATTAAGAGTACAGAAAAAAATCAAAATTTTCTTCAATCACAACAGAGATAAGCTTATTTCCTGAAAATATTTAATGTTGATTTTTCTAAATTAATGGTTCTGGTCAGATTCCTACAAATTTAAAAATTCTAGTGGATGGTTACACGGCAATATGAATTGTGAGTTGTAAAAATACACATTCTGTGTAAATAATCTTCAAGGTCTTCTGCTTAAGGCAATTTAACTAGTCCCTATACTACAAGAATGACATTGATTTCATCAAAACTTCATACTGCACTAAAAAACAACTGAATCCTTATTACTGTAAATCAAATTTATATGTATCATATATATATATATATACATATCGAATATGAATCAGAAATAAGCCATCCTCTTTAGTATTCAGAGCTGATTCTTCTAAACTGTCATTGTGACAGCACATTTTTTTATTCAGCACCTCTTGGGTGCTTTGTATACAAGGCGTCGAACTCTCACAGTCAAGACAAGTTAAACAGCACTACTCAAATTTCACAAATGAGGAAATGTACTTAAGCCATAAAAACAACTGACATATTCATTATCAGGAACGAAAAGAGTCAAGAGTTTACTTTCAATATTCACTGACAATTTTTTCTTCCATACTAAAACTACATAAAACCAATTCAGACTTTGTAAATTTTTCTCTCCGTAAGCACCCCTAGTGAAAAACAAGCAATGAGTCATTAGCAGTTGTTAGACTTTGAAAGGTGACTTTTCATTTGCATTATAATCATTTTTAATATTTTGTTTTTAGTGCTTGCAGAACACTAGAATAAATAACACTAACTTTTTAAGTCATTAGCCGAGAATAAAACATTTGTGAAAATGTACAACTTTAATTTATGCCACTCTGTCTCACATTCTCACTTGTGTCTCTCCTTTGAAGGCCTCATCAGGCTGAGGTCACTAAAATCGTTCATTTACGGTCTCACAGGTGTCCAGGAAACCACTCAACGGGAGGCTGATTAGAGGAGCAATTGAGAATGCATCCTGTGCAGCCTGGGTTCCAGCCATGAGCCTGCCGCCGCCAGCTGCCTGTGATTTGGTACAAGCTGCCCCATGTCTCAATCCTTCAGCTGCAAAAAAGGAGACACTGATACCTACCCTCAAACACCTGCTATGAAGTAAAACATGAGGAAAGCATTTTAGTCTTTGGTCGGTGCCCATTCAGGGCGAATTTGGTCATTATGATGATGAGGATGGCTGTTAACAAATTAAGCTAGACGAAAAAGTAGAAATCAACATAAAGGAGAAATATTTTAAGTTAATGAGCTTTTCCTTTTGGATGGATTGCAGAATGTTCTATTGATTTTTTTAATAAGCCAAGTATTGCCCATTATTTATAGACTTCCAGGTTCATGAACAAGTCTCAAGAAAAAGAATTAGAGGCCTCTAACCTTTGAATACTAAGAATGTAAATTTAAATAAAATAGGGGGGAGATTATACCTCAGTTGGGAGAGCACGTGTTTAGCATGCATGAGGTCCTCAGTTCAGTCCCCAGTAACTCCATTTAAATACTTTTTTGAAGAAATGGAGAATTAAAGCACAAATATGGAGGACCACAGAATTCTTTTGCAGACGCGTCTCAGATTTAAGTTGGGGAAAAAAGACACCCTTTTCTCAGAGGAAATCTTGAGAACTATGTAAACTAGATCTGAGATGTCTAGTCTTTTAACATTATTCATGAATTCATATCACCAAGTCTTAAAACTACCTGATAACCCACAGTGGTGATACTGATCATAATCACAGCTGCCAACACGGATCGAGTTCTGGCTAGGAATGCTCTGTTCTGACATCTCTGCCCCTGAGGCCTCACCAGGCTGAGATCATTAAATCCAGTCATTCATGAGCATCTTGTGTAAGTCCTCCATTTGTGCTTCTCACTCCCCCCTCACCAGCCCCTCTGAGGGAAGCACTATCATCATCCCCACCCGCAGATAAGGCCACTGAGGCACAGAGACTAAACCTGCTCCAGGTCACATCGGCATTAAAGGATGTCTGTATTTCTTCTGTTTTGCTATTGACAAAGGAATCTGAGATATCAATTCAAGAGAGACTGTTAAATAATCAAGTCTGTCTGGTCTTCACCTCAAAGAGCAGATCCTATAAATTCCTGATGTAGGATGAGGCTGCCGCCACAAACTGACTCAGCTTGTAATTAATATCCAAGATGAAGCAGCGGATACACATATATATTCACGATTGTCAACTCCGCTCACGGGTCTGGGCCCTTCACTGCCTGAACGGGGGTGAAATCCCCACCCGTGTCAGGGTGGGAAGCGCGGCTCTTCCGGGTCTCACCCAGGCTTCATGGGCTATTTCCCCCCACAGACTGTCCTCAACTATTAAAAAGTTCTCAAGATTTTTACACCATGCAAAATTAAAAGGCGTTTCTGCAGATGGAGCACTTTCTCAGGCTTAAACCATTTTTGCCTACACTTAGCAAGGGGAAAAAAGAAACATGACTCTGCAAAGTCTCTGAGCCTTAACACTCACACGAGTAGAACGGCCTCAGCACAAGATGACTCTTCACATTGCAGGGTGAGAACAAAATAAAGCCGCCCCAACAACAGTCACTCCCAGAGACAGCGCTCAGCAGTCTTCTGTACACTCACGATTGTGCAGCCCTCACCACCATCTATTTCCAGAACACTCCATCATCCCAAAAGAAACCCCCTGTCCACTAGCAGTCACACCCCATCACCCCTCCACCCAGCCCCTTGCAACCATCACCTGCTCTCTACCTCTGCATGTGCCTATTCTGGGCATGTCAGATCACTGAAATCAACAATATGTGGCCGTTTGTGTCTGGTTCCTTTCACTTAACATGCTGTTATCAAGGCTTGTCCATGTTGAAGTGGTATCAGAATCTTTTTCCTTTTTTTTTTTTTTTGAAAATGTTAAAGTTTATCAGAAGGTGGTAAGTACTATGAAAAAGATTACAGTGGAGTATAAGGGATGGGGTTCAAAGGGAAAAGGGCGGGTTGAGCAGTCAGGTGGAGTTCCAAGAGCAGGTGGCCGTTTTCATCTTCTTTTTCATTTTTTTTCATTCTTAAATCTGAATAATATTCCACTATGTGGAGCTACTACATTCTGTTCATCAATTTAGCAGCTATATATGGATGAGGTCCAGAACAATATGTGTCAGAGTTGACTCACAGGGATGGCATTTAAGCAAAGGGCAAGATGTGCTTTTAAAAAAGGCCAACAAACATAGGCCCAAGGAAATTCAGCGCGTTTCTGAGAAAGTGCATGCTTGCTTCAGGAGTGCTGTGCAGGGCTGCGAGGGAGTGTGACAGAATACACAGTGAGGGAGTCATCTGAGAAGTTTCCCCACTGCAGGCAGCTCAGACAATTCTCCTCCCTCATCCAGTATTTTAGAGCCATTTTTCTAGGTTTCCTCTTATTTCAAGTAACAGCATTTTAACTACACATCTCATCATCTACATCAGATCACCTTACCTCCAAGCCACAGAAAGTCATTCACTGTCTGGAACAGCTCCAGGACAATAGGTGATGGACCAGGGAGTCCTACAGCATCCCGGCCAGGTGATGTCCAGAAAGTAAAATGCACAGAAACGTCTCACTGCTGGTGCAAGACGTCTGCCCCAAAATTGCCCCAAAAACATGCTGGCAAACACTATTCAACCCTCTCACTACAAAAAAAAAAAAAAAAAAAAAAAACAAAGAAGGCAAATTTAGGCTCTGCCATTGAAAACCAGCAAACATCACTACCAACATCTGAGCTGAAATGGTCCTGACTTCAAAAAACACTGCGTAGTTATTTTTCAAACATGAAAGGCATATATGTATTTCACATACATAATATTACTGTAGGATTTTTTTTTCCAAAATTTCCAGTCGCAAAATTACCACAAGAATGTTTATGTTTCAGCTTTAAAAAAAAAACAATTATGTTCCAATTTCTTAATATTGAGCCTTTTGTTATTTTATAAGCAGAGCTATGCTGCATATTATAAACCAACTTTTTGTATTTTGCAAACAAGTCCATTATGACCTCACTATTTCAGAGCAAGCTTTAGTGATGCTTTGAGAGGTGGGGCCTTGGGGACTCACTAACAACTCTTTAAATACTGACAAGGATGTGCTATTAAATAATGCAAAGGCTCTAACTCCACATTAACTCAGAAACCAAAAAAATTAGACCTAAGCCTCACTTTATCATTTTTAAATATTCCTATTCTTTTGAATATTAAATTTCTTTAAAGATAAGATTTTGTTTTGAGAAAAACAGTAGCTGTATCCAATTTCCTCTCACCAAGAAAGCAATCTTTATCAAGAATAAAAACACCTATGGAAATCCAAAAGACGGGGCATTTCTAGCTAAGTGAACGTGCAGATCTCAACACACACATAAATCCTATCAGATCTCACTCAAACGAGCTCAACAAACTCCTGGGCTACCCTGGAACTTAGCTCTTCTCTTCCAAATGTTGGCTGAGCAAAGATCATCACAGAAGGCAGGGAAGGAGAGAAGAGGAAAGTCCACCTGGCGGCCTCCATCTGTTTTCTTCCAGCCACAAGGCGCCGCTAGGGCGGCCCCACTAACAAGCCTTCCCCATAAGGAGATACTGCATCTGCACTGCCCCTGCCGTCCCAAGGCAGCCCCGATGCCCCTCTCCCACTGGTCATCTACCAGCCTGTGGAAACTATTCTAATGACCCTCTCATTTGGTGGCACCCTACCCTTGTTTCCAACTACACACACACAGACACAGCCAGAGCAGCCCTCCCAAAACCCAAATTTGATTACATCACTCCCCTGCTTCAAGCCCTTCAGGGGTTCCCTAGTACAGTTATAGCCCCACCCGACCCCTACCCCTTACTGCCCAGCCTCACTGCAGTACCCAGTTCCCCAGTGACCTCAGGGGCTCCCTGACCACCTGCTACTTCCCACTCACCTCCAGGCTCATTTTCACTATATCTAAAGGAAGCCTTCCCTGCCTCCAACCCCCGCAATTTTAGTTAGGTGCCCCTGCTGTGTTCCTAGAACATTCTACCCAGGGTCAACTTCTGAAACTGCTAAGCTCGCAAGAGGCAAGTACGATTTCCTTACTACATTGGGTCCATCCCTCTCCCCTACACACTCAGAAGTGCGCATGTTATGAATAAATTAATGAAGGGGTGGGTCTCAAAGGTACAGACAGAGCTGCTATCGCCCGTCCCGACCCCTTCTTTCTGTAGAACATCAGAAGCAAAACCAGGAGTACCTGTACTGAGGGTCACTTCCTGCTGACACCATTCACTGCCTCCTGTGTCAGTTCTAGTAAAATCCAAGCTCTTTCAAAGCCCTCCACCCCAGGCCATCTCCAGTGTCCTCCCAAGCAGGGCACCCTCCACCCTAGACCACACACAGCAATCTCACCGAGTCCCCACCCACAAGCCTCCAGGCCTCTGCCCGGCTGCTCCACCCACCTGAGCCACCCTCTTGATTCCTTCTCCTGGCTGGCTCTTACTCTGTTCTCAGAACTGAATGTAGAGTCCATTTCCTCTAGGAACTCCTCTCTGATAATGTCCTTTAGGTCTTGGCTGGGCTCCCTCTACAGCAGCACTGCATGGTGACCAACTGAGTGTTTGCCCGCTCCTTTGAGACCATGACCTCTTAGGGGCCACTTGGGAAGGAGTGAGAGATTACAAGAGGGGTGGGGGAAGCAAAAAGCAAAAATCGCAGCCCAAGTCCCAAATTCAAGGATTCTTCCTCAGAAAAAAGAATAAAATATTTCACACATGTGCAATTTGGCTACCATTTTTGTGGCTTGTGGACAGCAAAAGCTTGGTGTTCTAGTCCAAAACCCAGGTTACATGCAAAGAAATGTATATATTCATATCCAAAGGAAACCAGAGCTGCTCAACAACAGCTTGCAGTTAGAATTGAAAGGAACTTTGATAAAGGCAATCTCTCTCTCTCTTCTTTCTTTTCTGGCATCATATAATTTTAGAAGTATTTGCGTGACTAAGAGATGGCTACAGCCCGTGATTCTGCACTGGAATGTTTGGGGCTGAGGAAGCCCAGATTATATTCACTGTGTAAATGCAATCACACCAACACAATGACAGGTGCCCTGGTGGTGGAGCTGATGTTCCAAAGCAGGCAACCTTATGCTATAAGAGAACTCTAAATAGAAAGGAAGAAATTCAATGTTCTGTACTCAAATTCATTCGCTATATGGGCCATTAACTGATAGTATATCTTGTCTAATGAAACCCAAAAATAAATTGTCAACGTGGATTTTCCTCATCTGACCTTTTTATGCTAACTTTGGATATCAAACCCTCACTCCATACAGAAAGCTCAGGCCTACGCTGCAGCACAATTACATCCCGTGGAAGAAAGTCTATTAAGGAAGAACTGGAGAGTTTCCCTTCAGAAGCTGCTAAGTCTTGTTTTGCACCTTTACATCATTTGCAACCACGTCATCGTCAAAGGAGTAAGACCTTACATCTGTGGGGCGTAAAGCACTGCGGTGCTTCTGAACTATCAAAGAACACTGAGCTTTGTGAAACAGTCCTGAGTCACTTAAATCGCACTTTTTCTGAAAGGCCCCAAAACCGACCCACTTAACCATTCCACGTAAAACAGGGATGTACCGGAATTAGTAGAGAAAACATGCCCTTGAAATCTGACAAGGCCCTGCTTGAATCCTGCTACAGCATTTACTAGCCGCTAAACGGACCAATTCCTTAACCCCTCTGAGAATGCTTCCCAATCTGCAAAAGGGGGCTGCCACCACCCACCTGGGAGGCATGCATGTGAATGCAACACGCAAGTAGGGCGGCCGCCTGGTACCTGACACGGGGCCTGGCTAGTTTCCCTCCGCTGCCCTTCTCCCCCTTTAAACTTGCACTGTTCCCCCTGGTAAGGGTCAAGGCCCCGAGCAGACTGCCCGATTCTCCTGTGTATCCTCGGATACATGAATTACATTTAGGAGGCCAGAAAAACAACTGTCTCCTCCCCAGTCACTATCAATGTTCTTAAGATTCTGAGTTTATTTTAACTCTATTTTGCAGGGAGACTATTTCAGAACTGTACAAGCACCATTCTCCAGGATGGCTCCTCTCCCAGCGCCCATCCCTTCTCACCTCAGATCCTCTGTCTGATTGCCTTTTGCTATTGGGAAATTGAATCTGGTAGGGTGGGGACTCCCTAGGCCTCCCTCCCTCCCTCACATGTGAGTGTGACTACTTTCTCCCCACTCCCCACTCCAACTCTAGCTTCTGAGGAGTCTTCCCTCCAGGAATCTGCAGCTTCTGCATCGTCCCAAGACACGAACACGTGGCCACAACCCTCCCTTCAGATTTCTTCCTGGGTGGCCCTGCCAACCCCCCGGCCCCTTAAGGATAAATGGCATTACTCTGAAAATCGCAAACGCCGCTGACTGACACACCATAGCTGCATGGTCTGGGCTTTCCTCCAACCCAGGCACAGACCTGCCCCCCTCAGCCTCAGTCTGCACCTCTCGAGATGAGCTCATCCACATGCACGGCTGTGAATACCAGCTAAGAATGATGACTCCCAACGTGTAACTCTAGTCCGGCTCATTCACCTGAGCCCCAGGCTCATAGACCCGAGTGCCTCTTTGAAGTCCTAACTTGGATGACAAATGGCATCTTAAAGATGCCTCATGTCCACCATTTAATCTGGAATTCGATTCCTGGAATGTACCTCGCAGGCTCCCCATTTTAGTAACAGCCCCAGCACCCACATAGGTGTTTGAGTTTACATTCAATTTCCCCTGTTCCCTCCACCAAGCCCTGCCCTGGAATCGGTCTTGTCATTTCCATCACTAAGCCCATCTAAAGTCTGGTTCTTCAGGGACCACGGCCGTAAACCCACAAGCTCACAGCAAGGTGCAGTGCGTCACAGTCCTCCGAAGGGTGCTTCCTGGAGGGGGAGGCATCTCCTGGCAAGGGTCAAATAAGAAGGCACTGGATTCTCACAAAGGAGGACCAGGTGAAGGGACTCAAGGTTCTCCCGTGGTCAGAAATTTGAAGGGACCGAGGTCTGGGAGAGCTCCTAATTAGCAGACACACTTGCCAGTGAGCAGATGACGATGGAGGATCCCAGGCAAGGCTGTTCTCACTCCGACCGTTGGGCTCTCGGGAGCCACGGGAAAGGCCTGTGTCCAGGGCACAGCCCAGCCATCACAGATCCCAGTCTGCATTTGCCAACCCAGACAGCCTAGACCCCTTCTACCTGTGACACTTACTTCTGTGCTGTTCCCCCCGAGAATGTGATGGAGTCTTTCAGAATGTCTGGCCTGTCTCAAGCGAGACCAAGTC
The DNA here is from genome assembly GCF_048773025.1 of Camelus bactrianus. Taxonomy (NCBI): domain Eukaryota; kingdom Metazoa; phylum Chordata; class Mammalia; order Artiodactyla; family Camelidae; genus Camelus; species Camelus bactrianus. The sequence continues at coordinate 46,987,543 of NC_133557.1, read as the reverse complement.
AGTGAAAGATGAAGTGCCCACATTTGGACCAGAGCATGAAAGTAGAAACAAGGCCTCATGGTCAGCATGATCGTGGTGGCCTAACCCTTACCCCGGATGAGATGAACAAGGGTGGGGGTGAGAATCCAAGGTCCTAGGTCGGCCAAAGCATCTTCCTTCATGGGTGACTGGGGTGTTGAAGTCTCACTACCACAAACTAACGACACGGCCGTCAGTGGTGGACGTCAGCTGCAACAGACACAGAGTCAGCTATTTACTGCCAACATGGGTTAAAAATAAAGGCTAATGCAGGGAGGCCTGCACAGCTGCTTAAGCAAACCACAGACCCAGATCTGAATGCCCACTGGCTGAAGCAGAGAGGAAGCTACGGTCCCCGTTATTGGTCCCTGTGTCCACCAGATCCAAGTGAGCTAGCTACTTAGCAGAAGGCCACATTTTCCTGATTCTCAGAGAAACCAGCTTCGTAAAGGGAACAAAAGAGTGACATGGATTTTAGACCCACTGCTGCCCCTTTATGAAGGCAAAGTAAAGTAAATGGCATGGGGAAGGCAAAACAAAAGAAAACCACTTTCTCCAACAGCACCCCTTGTGGGTTACTCACTCCCCCCCCCAAGCCGGGCATGTCCTCCCCAGTGACCGCCGGCCCGGAAGGGCCGTCAGGTTCGTTACACAGCGACGGCCAGGAACCGCGTGCAAGTAAAAGCCAGAATGAAGCAAGGTACTGCAGACTTTGACTTTCCAAGTGAAAATACCCATGAAAAACTTCCCTCAGAAGCCACCTAAATCAATTCGCATCTCACTTCCTCAAAACAAACAAACAAGCAAAATTAATAATGGCTCATTTGTCACCAATATAAGGAGGACCAAGCGGCTCCTCCAAGCAAGGATTTTAACAGGTATCAAACACCATTGTGTGATGTGTTAACAAACCAAAAATTCCAAAACATTACAAAATAATAAGATGATTAGGATAATAAATGGATTCAGGCAGCTGTTAAGTTTTTGCTTTTTAAATTGATGGAGGTAGCACGAAGTGAAATGTAGGTATTTCAGATGCAGGGTGTGCACAACCCACCTTTTCAGACCCAAGAGCATGCTCACAGGGCAGTACGAGGGAAAAAGGAAAAGAGGAACAAGCAAAAGTTAGAAATAAACAACAACCAAAATAATTTTGACAGCATGAATATAAGAATTTACGTGAGTGTGATGATGCCAGAAACGCGGGGAGAGTGATTCCCACCCTCACCTCCTGCTCTGGGGAAGCCAGGGGCCTGAGGGGAGCGTCACTGCCATGGGGACCCCAACGTCTTCAGTGCCCCAAACCAAAACTCCACCTACATGCGCCTAGACAGCTTTTGATCTACAATACTTGGTCGCATTTCAGGCTTGACAGTTTTACTCACTCCCACAAAGAGTAGCAGGAGAGAATTAGGCTCTGCTCCTGCAACAAATAATTGCTTTAAAAGTTGGGTGACTATGGAATAAAAGCAACAATGGAGTAAAAGTGATGGGAGGAGAACGTTTTTGACTGGAGCTCACTGGCTGCGTTATCTCACTGACGTTCAGATGCTGGCCGAGCGCTTCTGGTACCAGAACAGACAGATCCAACAGGAGGGAGGTTTAATGCGCTGCTGTATTTTGATGCCCAGAGCTGTGCCTTGTAGACGAGATTCTGGGTAAACAATGGTGGCAGTGTCAATCACTCTGCACTAAGCACACTGTCCTGAAACTAGCTCCTCCACCAAATCCCGAGGACAGACTTCAAAAGGCAAAAACAAGCTGTCAATCTCCGGTGGGTCCGCAGAATCAGAGCCAAGCAGATGCTGAGCAAAAATTTCAACAGTGCCTCCTATGACAAAAGAGGAGGCACTGGCCAGGGGGCTGGAGCAGGGCTCCAGGCTTCCAACATTCACCCACCAGTCTGTGAAGGGGGAGAAGTTGGTCCCTGCTGACGCTGCAGCGCAGTGTACACGTGCAGCCCCTCCTTAGTGCATCACCCATGTACTTCTCTCGCCTAACGCCTGGGGGCTCAGCAGGAGGTGACAGGTGAGGTGAACAGAGCCAACCTGGTAGTGGCCTTGTGCTGGCAGCTGTGCCCTCACCAGTGCCCAGGACCCTAACGTGACACCTCATCTCCAAGGAGCAGAAGGGGACTTAAGTGTGTAGATCACAGAACCCTGCGAGGACAAGTACACATCATGGCCACATCATGTCTCGCCATTTCCTTAAGCCATAGAGGCATGTCCGGGGAGGAACTGAAAATTCATCCAGAGCCCGCCAGGCACCACACGCAGGTGGGACTCCGGTCCCCTGCGCCTTTCACTCGCAGGGCTGGCCGGGACGTTCTTTTTGTCAATTCTCTGGTGTCTTCTCCTCCAACTTACCAAAACCCAGAAAGTATGGTCTGACCTTAGATAAGTCCAAGAATTACGGAGCCTCGACTCCACAGCGGGCCTGGTAGCATGTGCCAGGACCCCCAACCGTCACCTATGAGACCTCATTGCGTGCTTTCCAGTGGGGGGAGAGCAGACTCAGGGCCTGAGGCCCAAGACCGGGGGACACAGCTTCCCTCGCTCTCCTCAGCAAAGGGGGACCACCTCTCAGCAAAGGCATCTCGCCCTCTTCTGCCCAAGGGAAGGCACGATGGCCACACAGGGAAGCAGAGCAGAGTTTGGCGGAGGGGGGCAGATGGCCCAGAAGAGCTCGTCTGCAATTCTGGGGCAAAGTGGGGCCACTGACCTAATCACAGGGACAAAGTGAGGACGAACCTTTCCATACTCTGTCCCACACTCCGTGACACGCCTTCCCCTGCGTAAGGAGCTCCTTCGGAAATCCCTGGCGGTGTTTCTGATGTCCTAACCTGGCATGGTGGCTGTCGGGCAGGAAGAACAGCCTGGGAGGCAGGAGACACGGGCTCCATCCCCAGCTCAGCTAGTGCCTCGATCTGCTGCATCTCGGGATTCAACCCCTCACCTATACATCAGATGGACGAGACTGTCCCAGGACAACGGGAATGCAATGAGAGTCACACAAAGGAAGTTTTCCAGTTGCCACATTTAAAAAAGAAGAAAAACAAATACTTTAAAGTGATTCTAAGAACAGATCTAACTTAATGTAATATGTATTATACTATCATTTTGACATGTAATAAGTATAGAAATTATCAAGATAGTTTACATTCTTTTTTCTAGACAAGTCTCAGTGTCTGATGTCCGTTTGACCTTCTGCACATCTCACCTTATACCAGCCTCCTCCCCAGCACTCCCAGCCTCTTTGGCTGTGGCTAACCTATTGGACAGCAACTCCAGTGGTCCCACCAGTGGTCTTGGTTGGAAAGGGGGAGTAAGTATCCAAACTAACCCTAAATGGATCTCTCTGAACTAAAGATTAATTCATTTTTAAATCTTTGAAAACCATCAGGCTGCATCTCCCTCCCTCCTTGGCTTCAAGACAGCTCCCCTTCTTTCTGACCCCTTTCTGGATGTAGGAAAGCAAACCAGGCACACAGCCAGGTCAGCTGGGATGCCACATAGGCTTACCTGCTGTCTGTGCCCTGTCCCACCATGTCCTTCTTCTCAAATGAGATGCAGAGGAGGGGGATCTTGTCCCCAAAATTGTTGGTGGCCCTCTCCATGTGCTCGGACTCGAGCACGATGAAGAGCGACTCGATGAAGTCCTCTATCTTCTTCTCCACCGTCCCACAGTCCTCGTAGCTGGAGTACAAGGCCATATCCATGCGCAGCTGCTCAGCGAGCTCGCCCTTCAGAACAAAGACGAAGGGCCACGAATCGTCCTGCGATTTGCCACACAGCTCTTCTGCACAGGGAGCTCCTTGACCTGCAGCCAGTCCTTGGCCAAGTGGTCAGTGATGGTGACGAGGCCCATGACACTTCGGTGGGTCTGGAAGTCTCCCCACTCGCTTTGTGTGGGTAGTGGTACCTGTAGGGGATACAGAATGACTGCTGGAAGCCACACAGCCTGACCTGGCTCACTGAGGATATCTGTTTATAGATGCCTAAGAGATTCTCCTCCAAGATATTCCCCACGTGCTGGACAACCATGGGGAAAGTCTGGTGGTCCTCAGCACACTGTACATACTCAGCAATGCTCATGTTGCAGGCCCTGCCAAGAGGGTAGAGGAAACTGAGGTACACGCTGTGCTGTGGGCTGCAGGCCCCTCTGGGATGCAGTGACCTGTGTGTACCAGCCAGAAGGCAAGGGAAGCCCAAGCAAACCTGGGGGTACAGTCTGTCCTCAGAGTCTGCACATGGCTGCCATAGCCAGGATCACATTATCCTGCTGTTGTTCTAGGCTTCCAGCCCCTGCAGAAAAGGGTAATTTCTTGTTTTCTGTTTCCAACATCTAGCCAGGCCATGATGCTCAAAAATGCTGAATAAATGAATGAACAAAGGAACTGCTTCCCCACCCCTCAGCAGAATATAATGAAAAGAAAAACAGTGGGATCAAAACATCTGGATTTCAACTCCAATTTACTTGAACTCCTATGCTGCAAAATAATGGATAAGAAAACTCGCCCTGGGGAGGAGGGTACAGTTCAGTGGTAGAGCACATACTTAGCATGCACGAGGTGATGGGTTCAATCCCAAGTATCTCCAACAAAAAAATGAAACAAAAAATAAACTTAATTACCCCATAAAAATTAATTAAAATTAAAAAGAAAAAAAATTGCAATTAACACAACATTGTAAACTTGACTATACTTCAATTAAAAACAAAACAAAACAAAACAAAACAAACAACAACAAAAAAACAAAACTTGCCTTACAAGAATATATCTAGATCAAGGCAGATTGCAAATGCAAAATGCCTAGGTTACCACCTGCATAAAATGGGGTGACTGTACAAATTTACTAATCCATTGTTTATGAGATGTATTTCCTTTGGGAGGTTTCATGACCTCTGAGAGAGAATTTTCACAGATGAAAAAGAAAACATTAGCTGATTCTCAGTACTGCTGAAGAATTAGATAACCGTATGTAAGCATCTGACCCACAGAGTGTACTCAATAAATGTTTGTTGAATGAATGAATACACAAGAAAGTGAATGCTGCTCCCTGCAACAATCATAATGGTACTGTCCGGAAATCCCAAGCCCATGTCCCACCCGACTCTACACTAACCATGTGGGTGACCTGGGAAGGCCTGTGTGCTTCTCTAAACCCCAGTTTAATCTCAAATAGAAATGAGGGTAATAACACAAGCCGCAAAGGGTTAGTGAGTCAATAATGAATTGTACCCCAAACTTGCAAGATGGAACCATTAAGGAAAATTGGGCAAAGAGTACACAGGCTGTCTCTGTATCAGCTCTTACAACTGCATGGGAAACTTCATTACATCTCAAAATAAAAAGTCTAATTTTTTAAAGAGGCTATTGAGATTAAATGAGCTCACTGTCTTAAATAAGGAACACACACTACAAATAGGACAATGCACAGCCCATGAGATACACTCAATAAACATTCCCACCGAGCCCACTGTTCCCTCCAACTCCAGAGCACAAGGATGGGTCCTCATGGCCAGAGGCCACTGCACCTGAAGCTAACAAAGGTAATGGTCCCCACTTCCAAGAGCCCCTGCCACCACCTTAGGTCTAATTTTGTATTTGTAACTTTCTTTTCTTATACTTAAATAGGAATACCCAATTGCATAGCCTTCAGGTCACCAAAACCTGACCACGGAAAATATGACAGCAGCCCTCCCCAGTGAAACAATAAAATTAAAAGCCATATCCACAAGAACTCTGTGTAATTATAACGGCAGGAACTTCATCCTGGACTGAGAGGAAGAGACCTGGGGAGGAGGAGGAAACTGGGGCCCCCAGACCCAGGGGCCACCTGTCCCATGATAGAACTTAGTCTCAACCCACACACTCCAGGAAATTCTAATTACACATAGAGTGCTATGGACAAGATTTTTTTTTTTTTTAAAGAAACCCCTGATTCTCTAACAGGTCAGGTTTCTACTGAGACACAATTGGCTTATGTGTATATTGTTTCACGAAAACCTAAAATAATATCACTCCAAATTGACACATTAAGAAACGGAAGAAAAGAGAGGTTTATCACATTGTGCAAGATTAGAGAGAGGCCAAGTCAGAGGCTGTATTTAAACCAAAGCCCCTGCTCCAGCACTTATACGAAAAGTTTGACATATTGTCCCCCTCCCGCCTCTGCCTGCAATAAACCTCTGAAGTCTTTTCTGCACCACTTGGAAAGAACCAAAATCACATCAACTTTCCACAAAGATCTGTGTCACCCCTTGGAGGATGTATCAAAATCTGAAGCGTTAGGGTGGGAGGAGAGATTTGAGTTCTCGGTTTCTCGAAAGGAGATATGGGTTTAAAAGAAACCAAAAAGCACTTATCTAGTCCAAGCTCTCACTGTGCAGAGAAGGAGATGGAGTCTCAGAAGAGATGAGGATAGGGACATATTAACAAATATTGCCTCAGTGCAGCACCAAGCCAGCCCTGAGCACTGCTGTGGGAGGATCTGGGAGGCTCAGGAGAATGAGTGTTAGAGAAAAGGAAGGAGAAAAAGTATATAAAGCCCTGTCTCTACACCGCCATACCATGAAGTTCCATCAAATGATCCACTACAGGTGCAGCCAACATTAAGGTGGGCTAAACGTCGGTTACAGAAACCCAGAAGTTTAAATTGTACTGGAAATTCCAACTTTTACTATGTTTTTTCCCAGTTCAAGCATGAGCTCAGCGGGAGCTCCGTGCCAGGCACTACACGATGCCTGGAGTTCTCCCAAATACAGATCTCTATGAACACGTGTGCAAACCACATGCAGGCCCACCAGAAGAAAATCACCTACAGATAAGATGGAATTAATGAAAGTGAAGGCAGCCAACCAGCATATATTACTAGCAAAAAGTATGCTGCTATAAATACTCATGGACATAGCAAACCGTGGTCAGCAGGTGAGAAAGGAGGAGGGACAGATTAGGAGTTTAGGATTAACAGATACACATAACTATATATAAAATAAATAAATGACAATGACCTACTGTATAACACAGGGAAATATATTCAATTTCTTGTAATGAGTTGTACAAAAAACACTCTGAAAATTATATGTGTACATTTGCATAAATATAACTGAATCACTGCTGTACTCCTGAAACTAACATTGTAAATTGACTACACTTCAATAAAAAATAAGAAATTAAGAAATAAATAAATAAAAGCAACACCATTAAAAAAAATTAAAAGAACTCTTTAATCTCCTTAGCTGTAGGAGGGAGAGAACACTGGTTGCAAGCACCAAGTCCACTGGATCACTCCAGCACTGGTTGTCAGTCTTTCTGACCATCAGGGAGGCACTTGGCTTCACTGAGGTTAGTTTTCTCTTCTGTGAAACACTACAGTCACAACTAATGATGCATATAATCTCATCATTCACAGATCCAACAATTAGTAAGGACTTCCCATGGGCCACGCTCTACAGAGATAAAAAGATAGGGTCCCAAATATACTCATAGATAGAAAAAGTTTATGTCATAAAGACATTAATTCTCCTCATTCTAATATATAGATTCAATGCAATTCTGATTAGAATTTCCCCCAGATCTTTCATGGAATGTAACAAGTTAATTTATGCTCAGGAACAGCCGAGAAACTTCTTTAGAACTGGGGAGGGTTGGATGGGTCATTCATTTCCACAGCTATTTTTGAAGCAATGAAAACATTCTGGAATAACGATGGTCGCACCACTGTGAATATGCTAAAAGCCACCAAATTATACCATTTAAATGGGTGGACTTCATGGTGTGTGAACAAATTTGCAATGAAACTGTTATATGAAAAAAACATATCCTGACAACTATTTATCCCTCTATACTAGTAGTATACCCCACATTTTAAGACAAACAAAAAAACAAAACCAAACAAAAATTTTCTAACAGACCTTTAAGACTGAAATATTCTTGGGTCTCCAATGCCTCTGGTGGTGCTGCTCCTGTTAACATACACTAGTTGAGCTGGGCTAGTTAGGGACTGTGGCTATCTTTTTAAAATTGACTGTCGTATGTTTCACCCTAGGAGGGGAGAGGTTGGAGGATGTCTCATCCCTCATGCCCTCAGCTCATTTTTAACTGAACCAAGCCCTGCTTTCAATACTGTAATAACTCTCGCTATAAAAACACATGATATTGGAGTTTAGAAGCAAGATGGAGGAGTTGAAGAATGCTCATAGTGCACTCTCTCCAATGAATACACCAAAATTCACATCTACGGACCCACTCAGCCAACCAGAGCACCTGCTGAATGCAGACAGAACATCACCTTCTTTGAAAGACAAAGAAGTGAAAAAATCTGTTTTATTCCTGCATAGGCTTTAGGTAGATAAATAAATACACTCCTTAAGGACCATAATAGAAAACTGATAATCCTTAAGTCACAGTGCCAGAGAGATATGAGCAATATGAAGAAGCAGAGGAACCACCCCCAATTAAAAGAGCAAGAGAAATCCCCTGAAAGCACAATCAAGGAAATAGACATTGATGACCTACTAGATGAAGATTTCAAAGAAAGGAGTGATCAAAGTACTGAAGGAACTAAAAGAGATAGTGTTTAGAGATATAAAATATGTCAAAAATATAATAGAAGCTATAAAGAAGAACCAAGTAGAATTGGTAAACTCATTGGCTGAAATGAGAAGTGATCTAAAAGCTGTACATAGCAGGCTAGATAATGCAGAGGAATGAGTAAGTGACCTAGAAGACAGGACAACAGAAACCACCCAATCAGAACAGCTGAGAGAAAAACAAATAAAAAACAATGAAAACAATAAAGGGACATATAGCATAATACAAAGCATGCTAATCTATGCATAATAGAGTTTTCAGACGGGTAAGAAAGAACAAACGGGATTGAAAAGGTATTTGAAGAAATCATGACTGAAAACTTCCCAAACATAAAGAAGGAATCAGATATCCAAGTACAGGAGGCTCAGAGGGTCCCAAACAGGAAGAACCCAAACAGATTCACACCAAGACACAACCTAATCAAGATGGCCAGAGCCAAGGATAAAGAAATGACCCTAAAGGCAGCAAGAGAAAAAACAAAAGTGAGTTATAAGGGAACCCCCATAAGGCTCTCAGCTGATTTCTCCACACAAACACTACAGGCCAGAAGGGAGTGGCAATATATATTCAAAGTTCTGAATGAAAAAATATGCAGCCTAGGATACTCTATCCAGCAAGTCTATCCTTTAGAATAGAAGGAGAGACAAAGAACTTCACTGACGAGCAAACACTAAGAGTTTAACAACAATAAACCCATGCTAAAAGAAATATTGACAGGTCTACTCTAAATAGAAAAGAAGAAGGATGCTACAAAAATGAGAAACTCAGAACTGGAAAGGAGATGATTGCCATGAATTACAAATAGAATAAATACAAAATTGTAAAAGAAGACATCTAAATCATTAAGAGTGGGAGAGGGAAGCAAGAAAACATACAGTATTTTGTTTTCCTTTCTTCTTTAAAGACAAAATTGTGTTCTCAGTAGGATGGGTTTGAGCTAATATTATTATCTGTTTACTACAAACATTTACAGTAATAGGTTAATAGACTTACAAAAAAGGGTAACCACAAGCCAAAAGCTTACAAGTGAGTCAAAAAAACTAAATGAAATCCAAGATAATACACAGGAAACTTACCAAATCACAAAAGGAAGAAGAAAGGAACAAAGAGAAAATGCCAAATCAAATGCAAAAATAAGTTGAAAATGGCAATAAATACTCATCTATCATTAATTACTGTAAATGTTAATGGACTAAATGCTCCAGTCAAAAGGCGTAGAGTGGCAGACTGGATAATAAAGCAAGAACCTTCAATATGCTGCATATAAGAGACACACTTTTGGGAGAAGGACACATATAGATTAAGAGTGAAATGATGGAAAGGATATTCCATGCAAATGGAAAAGCCATAAAAAGCAGGTGTTGCAGTACTGATTTCAGACAAAATAGACTTTAAAACAAAGGCCATAAAGAAAGATAAATAGCCCATATTATGATGATTAAAGGAGTAATACAGATGAGGATATTACAATCACTAATATATACGCACCCAACATAGGAGAACCTAAGTACGTAAAACAACTACTAACAGAGATAAAGGAGGAAATTGATGGGAATACAATCACTGTTGGAATATTTTAACACCACATTAACATCACTAGACAGATCTTCCTGACAGAAAATAAATAAGGCAACAGAGAAATTAAATGATACAATAGAAAAATTAGATTTGGTGGGTATTTTCAGAGCATTGCACTCTCTAAAAATAGGATATACATTCTTTTCAAGTTCACATGGAACATTTCCTAGGATTCATCATGTACTTGGGCACAAAAGAAGCCTCAACAATTTTAAGAAGATACAAATTATCTCAAGCATCTTCACTGACCACAATGCCATGAAACTATAAATCAACTACAGAGAAACAAAGAAGAAAACAAGGAAAGTATGGAAATGAAACAACATGCTATTAAAAAACCAATGAGTCAATGAGGAAATCAAAGTTGAAATTAAAAAATACCTTGAGACAAATGAAAATGAAATCACAACCACACAAAACTTATGGGATGCAGCAATGTCAATGCTAAGACGAAAATTTACAGCAAAACAGGCCTTCCTTATAAAAGAAGAACAATCTCAAATAAACAATATAATCCACCAGCTAAAAGAACTAGAAAAAGAAGACCAAAAACACCCAAAAGTCAGCAGAAGGAAGGAAATAATAAAAACTCAGGGAGGAAAGAAATAAAATAGAGATTAAAAAAATACAAATAAATCAATCAAACAAAAGGCTGGTTTTTTGAAAGAGTAAATAAAGTTGACAAACCTTTGGCCAAACTCACAAAGAAGGAAAAAGAGAGCACAAATAAGCAAAATAAGAAAGGAAAATGGAGAAATTACAACCAATAAAAATGGAAATATAGAATATCATATGAGAATATTATGAAAAACTGTATGGAACCAAAATGGACAACCTACAGGAGATGGACAAGTTTCTGGAAACATACAGTCCACCAAGATTGAATCAAGAAGAGACTAACCACTTGAACAAACTGATCACTAGAAATGAAATTGAATTAACAATAAAAAACCTCCCTACAAATAAATGTCCAGGACCGGACAGCTTCACAATGGAATTCTACCACACATACAAAGAGGAACTAATACCAGTCCTTCTCAAACTCTTTCAGAAGACTGAAAAAGAGGGAATATTCCCAAACTCATTCTATAAAGCCACCATCACCCTGATACCAAAACCAGGCAATGCCACCACTAAAAAAATAGAATTACAGACCATTATCACTGATTAACATAGATGCAAAAATCCATACCAAAATACTAGCAAATAGAATCCAACAGCACATTAAAAAGAGTAGACATCATGATCAAGTGGGGTTCATCCCAGGGACACAAGGATGGTTCAGCATATGCAAATCAATCAATGTAATACATCACATCAACAAAAGAAAGGAAAAAAATGATCTTCTCAATAGATGCAGAAAAAGCTTTTGATAAAATTCAACACCTATTTATGATAAAAACTCTCACCACTGTGGGTATAGAGGGAACATATCTCAACATAATAAAAGCTACAGCCACCATAGTATTCAAAGGTGGAAAGCCCAAAATCTTCCCTCTAAAATCTGAGACAAGACAAAGCTGGCCACTATCACCACTCCTAGTCAATATAGTCTTGGAAGTCCTAGCCACAGCAATCAGGCAAGAGAGAGAAATAAAAGGGACCCAGATTGGAAAAGAAGATGTAAAAGTGTCACTATACGCATACGACATGATACCACATATAGAAAACCCTAAAAGGTCCACACAAAAATGACTCGAAATAATCGAAGAATTCAGCAAGGTAGCAGGTTACAAGATTAACATTCAAAAATCAGTTGCATTTCTTTACACTAATGGTGAATCAACAGAAAAAGAAAGTAAGGAAACAATTCCCTTTAAAATGGCACCAAAAGTAATAAACTATCAGGAATAAATCTAAGGAGGTGAAAGACTTATACATGGAAAACTATACAAACACTGATTAAGGAAATTAAAGAAGACTTAAAAATATGGAAAAAATATCCATGCTCGTGGAGTAGAAGAATCAATATTGTTAAAATGGTCACCCTGCTCAAAGCAATCTACAGATTTAATGTAATCCCTATCAAATTACCCAGGACATATTTCACAGAACTACAACAAATCATAATAAAATTTATATGGAAGCACAAAAGACCTAGAATTGACAAGGCATTACTGAAGAAAAAGAAAGAAGCTGGAGAAATAACCCTCCCAGATTTCAGAAAATACTATAGAGTTACAGTAATCAAAATAGCATGATATTGGTACAAAAACAGACATATGAACCAATGGAACAGAATAGAGAGCCCAGAAATGAACCCACAAACTTTTCATTAACTAATCTTTGACAAAGGAGGCAAGAACATATAATGAAACAAAGACAGGCTTTCCGCAAGTGGTGTTGGGAAAACTGGACAGCAGCATGTAAATCACTGAAGCTAGAACACTCCCTTACACTATACACAAAAGTAAACTCAAAATGGATCAAAGATTTAAACATAAGACAAGAAACAGTAAATCTCCTAGAAGAAAACCTAGGCAAAGCATTGTCTCTCATACATCTCAAAATGTTCTCCTACGGCAGTCTACCCAAGCAATAGAAATAAAACAATAATAAACAAGTGGGACCTAAGTAAACTTACAAGCTCTTGCACAGCAAGGGAAACCATAAGCAAAACAAAACAACAACCTACAGAATGGGAGAAAAGTTTTGCAAAAGATGAAACTGACAAAGGCTTGATCTCCAGAACATATAAGCAGCTCATACGACTTAATATGGAAAAAACAAACAATCCCATCCAGAAATGGGCAGAAGACCTAAACAAGCAATTCTCCGAAGAAGAAATACAAATGATCAATAGGCACATGAAAAAATGCTCAATATCACTAATTATCAGAGGAATGCAAATCAAAACTATGATGAGGTATCACCTCACACCAGCCAGAATGGCCATCATTCAAAAGTTCACAAATGACAAATGCTGCAGAGGCTGTAGAGAAAAAGGAACCCTCTTAAACTGCTGGTGGGAATACAGTTTGCTGCAGCCACTGTGGAAAACAGTATGGAGATTTCTCAAAAGACTAGGAACTGACTTACCATACGACCCAGGAATCCCATTCTTGGGTATACATCCAGAAGGGACCTGACATCAAAAAACACCTACACCACAATGTTCACAGCAACACTCTTTACAATAGCCAAGACATGGGAACAGCATAAATGTCCATAGGAAGATGACTGGACAAAGAAGATGTGAAATACCTATACAATGGAGTACTATTCATACATGAACATGACAATATAATGCCATTTGCAGCAACATGGATGTCCCTGGATAATGTCATTCTAAATGAAGTAAGCCAGAAAGAGAAAGAAAAATACCATGTTGCTCATATGTGGAATCTTAAAAAAACAAAAACCAAAAAACTAAAAAAAAATAAACAAATGTAAAACAGAAATAGACTCACAGACATAAAATACAAACTTGTCATTGCCAGGGGAGAGGAGGGTGGGAAGGGGCAGACTGGGAGTTCAAATTTTGTACATACTGACAGGTATATAAAGAATAGATAAACAAGTTTATACTGCATACCACAGGGAAATATATACAAGATCTCGTGGTAGCTCATGGTGGAGTAGGATGTGACAATGAATAGCGTATGATTGAAAAATTGTGCTCTACACTTGAAATTGACACAACATTGTAAACTGAGTATAACTCAATAAAAAAAATAAAAAGAATATTAAAAAAAATAAAACAGTTGTCCTGGGGTCCCCTACTCCTCCCAATGCCAGAACCCAAGGCTGGGGAGCCTGATGCTGGGCTTATAATTCCCACTCCTGTTGGAGGTTCGTTGTGACTTATTCTTCACCTTGTGAGTTGCCCACAGTGAGGGGTATGGGGTCCACCTATATCATGAGAATGCCCCTCCTACCATCCTGCTGTGGTTCCGTCTCTGTGATTCCACTGAATGTCTTCTTTTGCTAGGATCCAGCCTTTTTTTTTTTTTTTTTGATGCTTGTTTAGCTGTCAGTTGTGGTTTCACTGTAGTCATGAGGAGAGGCAAATAGTGGAAGCCTATCAGCTGGCTTTCAGCAGAGTCACGGCAGGCCAGAAGGAACAGCCATGATATATTTAAAGTACTCAAAGGAAAAAACCTGGAATCTAGGCCACCTACTCAGCAAAGTTATTAATCAGAATTGAAAGAGAATTAAAAGCATCTCGGATAGGCAAAAACTAAGAGTTCATCATTCCTAAACTGACGTTACAAGAAGTATTAAAAAGTTTTCATTATGTGAAAAAGAACAAGAAGTAAGAACTTATGTGAAGGGGGAAATCCCACTTTAAAGGCAAAAATGGAGCAATGGCTGTGAATCAAACACTTAAACAAGCTACTACATAGGCTAAAAGACAAAATTTGTAAAAACTATACTTACAATAAACACTTATAGGATGCATATGAAGATGTAAAACATACAATCAAAAAAGGAGTGGAGAGGGAGTAAAAGAGCAGATCATTTTTGAACTCATATAACCTTAAATGACAATCACTTTAAAACAATCAGATATTGTAACAAAGCAACTTATATGAACCTCATGGTGTCCATAAATCAAAAACATACATTAGATATGCAAAAACAATTGAGAAGCACAAATGTAACAATAAAGAAAATCAACTACCCATAAGGGAAGAGTATGAAAAAAGGACAGAGAAGAACTACAAAAACATGTAGCAAGGTGGCAGGATACAACATTAACATGCACAGATCAGTTGCATTTTTTACACTAACAATGAAATAGTAAGAAAAGAAAGTAAAGAAACAATCCTCTTTAAAATCACAACCAATAAATGATAAAATACTTACGAATAATTCTGACCAAGCAGGTGAAAGACTTATACTTATAGAACTACAAAACCCTGATTAAAGAAATTAAAGAAGACCTAAAGAAATGGAAAGAAATACTATGCTCTTGGATTGGAAGAATCAATATTGTTAAAATTGCCATACTGTTCAAGTCAATCGTCGGATTTAATGCAATCCCTATCAAGTTACCCAGGACATTTTTCACAGAACTAGAACAAATAATCCTAAAATTCCTATGGACTCATAAAGACCAAAAATTGCCAAATCAGTATTGAAGAAAAAGAATAAAGCTGGAGGAATGACCTTCCACAACTTCAGATGAATCTACAGAAATACAATAATCAAAACAGTGTGGTACTGGCATGAAACCAGACATATAGATCAATGTAACAGAACACAGATCCCAGAAATAAACACAGACTGACAGTCAATTTGTCTTCAGCACAGGAGGCAAGCACACACACTGCAGTAAAGACAGTCTCTTCTGAAAATGGTGCAGGGAAAACTGGACATCTGCATGCAAATCAAAGATGTAAGGACACTCCCCCACACCTCACACAAAAACAAATTCAAAATGGCTTAAAGATTTAAATATAAGACAAGACACTATAAGCCTCTTAGAAGAAAACATAAGCAAACCATTCTCTCACATACTTCTCAGCAATGTTCTCCTAGGGCAGTCTACTCAAGCAATGCAAATAAAAGCAAAAAATAAACAAATGGGACCCAACTGAACTTACAGGCTTTTGCACAGCAAATGAATCCTTAAGCAAACAAAACGGCAACCTACGGGATGAGAGAAAATATCTGCCAATTATGCGACTGACAAAGGCCTAATTTCCTGAGTATATACACAGCTCACACAATTTCATAACACAAAACAAGCAACCCAATCCAAAAATGGGCAGAAGATATAAACAAGCATTTCTCCAATGAAGACATAAGGCCAATGGGCACATGAAAAAATGCTCAATACTTCTCATTATCAGAGAAATGCAAATCAACCCTACAATGAGGTACAACCTCACACCAGTCAGAATGGCCATCATGAATGAGAAATGCTGTAGAGGTTGTGGAGAAAAAGGAAGCCTCCTAAACTGTCACTGGGAAATGTAGTTTGGTACAGCCATTATGGAAAACAGTATGGAAATGCCTCAAAAAACTAAAAATAGACTTACCCTATGAATCAGCAATCCCACTTCTGGGTAAATATCCAGAGAGAACTCCAATTCAAAAAGGGACCTGTACCCTAATATTCACAGCACCACTATATACAACAGGCAAGACATAGAAGCATCCTATAATGTAGCAACAGATGACAGGATAAAGAAATTGTGGTATATTTATGCATTGGAATACTACTCTGCCATTAAAAAGGATGAAATAATGCTATTTGCAGCAAGGTGGATGGACCCAGAGAATATCATTCTAAGTGAAGCAAACCAAAAGGGGAAAGAAAAAACCACATGATATCACTCCACATGATATCATGTGGAATCTTAAAGAAAAAGAAGAAAGAAACAAGGTCACTATGAATTCATCTACAATACAGAAACAGACTCGTACACATAGTTAACAATCTCATGGTTACCAGGGAAAGGGGGTGGGAAGGGATAAATTTGGGAGTTTGAGACTTACAAATGTTAGCCAGTATATATGAAAATAGATTTTAAAAAAAGTTTCTAATCTATAGCACAGAAACTTACATTCAGTATCTGGTAATAACCTATACTGGAAAAGCCGCTACTGCCACCACCTGAGGAAGCAAGAGAAGAAAGGAGAGTGAGTTACCCTGGGCTAGAGCCCGGTCCTCCACAAGTCCTTGCCCGCTGTGGACGCTGCCCTAGACAGCACTGCACCCTCATCCCAGGAGCGGGCTGTCATGAATATGTGTCTCCGAACCCGAGGCAGCAGAGGCCGCCCCGAGAACAGGCCCTGGAGGAGATGGGAGCAAGTCAACCTGCTCCCCCTGAGGACAGGCATCCTGCCTTTCAGCCGCCGCCCACTGACTGCAACGCACCAGCCTCCAGGGAGCAGGCCATGGTCTGAGGGCAGGTTGGAGATGTTCCGGGGCCACACCTGCTTTCCCAAACCCGGGAATAAGAGTCAGGGAAGACGCGGGGTTCAGGGACTATTACGGAGAGCGGACAGCACCACGAACCAGGCGGCGGCCTCAGACCCTCCTCAGGGTCCTAATGGGCCTCGTGGCCCGGGACTCAACTAAGCACCCCTACCCATGCGCCTCCCCAGCTGCGCAGCTCAGACCGCACTCGCCGGCTCCGTGCCCCATCCAGCGCCCCTTAACCTCCCAGGTGCCGGCAGCGGAGGAGACGGTAAGTGTCAGCCCAGAATCCAGGCCGTTCTCCTTTTCAGGGAGCTGCTCCAGGAACACCTGGCTTCCACTTGGCTGCCACACGTTCTTCGTGGGTTCCGCTGTCCGCGCGTCTGTGCGTTTGCGCATGCGCGCCCCTCCGCATCCCACCGGCATCGGGGACTTTCGGCTGGGGCTCCTGCTGTACCGGAAGTGGTGCCTGGGGCCAGGAGGACCTGGGTGGGGACAGCGGTGGGGCGGTGGGCTGGGACCCAACCTTCTGCAGGCCCACTCTCCTGCTGGCCTACCCTCCTGCCCGCCACACCACTGCCCGCCATTCCCCAGATCTCCATCCCCAGTGCCCCCATACAGCCACGAATGGTGTCCTGGCACTCAAAGCCACGACCGCCCTGGGCCGGAACACACCCCCAGCCCCACTCCCCTTGCTAGCCTCTCCCTTCCCGATACTATCCTCCCATCCTGGACAGACCCAGTCTCCCACCAGACACCGAAGATGGGGCTCCTTCTCCTCACACCGAGGTCCCTGCCACATACTCCATCCTGCTAGGTCCTAACTTATGGCCCCTACACCCCAGCTTCACCACTCATGCCTCACCACAGGACCTCCAACTTCCCGAAGTGGTCCCCCTCAAGCCTCAACTTGGTCAGCTCCTTCTGAGCGGCCCATCACCTCTCAGCATGTACCTTCTTCACCGCAGGTTCCCCCCTCACCGCTAGTGCACCCCTACCTGGGGATGACTATCTCACCACTCACCCCGTGTTTGGGGTTTGGTAGTCCGGACTCCAGTCCCCATGGTGACTGCCACCAGCGAGGGTTCCGGCCTAGTGTGCACCTGCATAGCTAGTGTCTGTGGCTACAGGGAGAGGCGGGCCGAGCTAGAGGCAGATAAAATTCCCGCCCTGGTGTCCTGAACCTGCGTGCTGTGCCTCATCTGAGTCTGAGTGTCAGGGTGACCTCTGGCTGCCCGCAACTGGCCTGTGGACCTGGGGTGGTTGATGGTCCTGATGGTGATCCAGACCCCTAGGGCAGAAGCACTGGGAACGTGGACCTGCAGGGATTGGGGAGTTTGGAGGGTGCAGCTAAGCCCAGAGATGGAGAGCCGGCAGTTGGCTGTGTGCACAGCGCTGTGTGCATGGCGTGGGCCCAGCCCATGTCGGTGCAGGGACCCTGTTCATTCACACTGGACCAAAGGGAAAAGGGATGGGAGCTTTTAAAGTGTTCATGTTAGGAAGCCAAGGCTGGAGAACAAAGCAGGCAGCTTCGCTGGCAAGGCCACCTTGGAACGCACCATGTTCCTGGTCCCTTGCATCAGGGGACACTGACCGTTGGCTGGCCTATGAGATGTCCCTTGACATGGTATGGTTTACAGGCAATTGAAGGGACTTTGACTGCAATTTTAATCACCAATAATTGTTACTTTCTCTGCAGGAGATCAAGTCCACAGTCATGGTGAACCTGGAAGGACTCCTGCCCAAACCCCAGCCTGGGGCAGAGGAGGACCCACCTGTAAACATCCTCTTACCTCTCACTAAAAGGCACTGTAAAAGAAAAGAACAGATCTGAATCAATATTAGATCTGTTCCTTTTCCTTTAAACCTGTCTTCTGTTATCTAGGCTTATTCTTGCCAGCTCTGCACCTTTTGTAAAACAATGTTGCCTTTAGCCTGAAATATGCATGACAGCCTATTATCAAGGCTCTGACCTTTAAGGATATTAACACTTTTGCCCTCCTATAAAGATAACAAGTTGCAGGATAGAACATCACCTTTGCTTTCTTCGAGGTTTTACAGGGATACCATGATCCGACCCAATTGGACCACTGCAAAGGATTCCAAGAACAAAGAAATCCTACACCAAGAAGTTTGCAGCAACGAACCACAGCCCCCCCTTTTTCAATAGAAAAGGAACCTGAAGTCTGACATGGGGAAGATGGTTCTCCAGGACGCAGTCTACCATTTTCTTGGTCTATAGCTGTCCACGTGGGTCAGGTAATGGTGCCCCTGCAAAACCTCTAACAAAACAAGGTATTTTCTATTCGGCAACTTATTGTCTTTATATCAGTGCAAAAGTGTTAATATGCTCAAAGGTCATGGCCTTGAGAACAAGCTCTTTCATTTACCAGACAGGCTAAAGGCAACATTGTTTTACAAAAGGTGCAGAGCCAGCAAGGCTAAGCCTGGAAGACAGGGTACAGGGTTAAAGCCAAAAACAGATCTAATGTGGAGACAGGTTTGTTCTTTTCTATTAGAGTAACATCTAGTAATATGTTTTAAGTTTACAAGAATAAAGTTTAGCCTTTTCCCATTTAAAATTCTACAATTCAGGGGCATTAAGTGCACTCATAATGCTGTGAGACCAACACCACTGTTTGGTTTCAGACTATTTCCTTCCTCAAAGTAAAAACTTGTATTCAAAGCACAGCCCACTTCCTCCCTCCCCTAGCCTGTGAAAAACCCCAATCCCATTTCTCTTTCTGTGTCTTTACCTATCCTAAATGTTCCCTGTTAATGAAATCATATAAAAGGTGGCTTTTTGTGTGTGCCCACATACCTTAAGAGGGGACTGGTGATTTTTGTGTGTGTGTTTACATGAATTAGCATGTTTGTATTTTGAAAGGAAAAATCCAGATGAATTAAAGATGATATGTACAAAATAAAGCCTTTTAAATAACTCTGTACATCATCTGGGGGTAGGCACTGCTGTTCTAATTATGAAACCAGAGCCAAAAGGGAGATGCTTAGCTCTTCCTGTGGCAAAACAAATCAAACAAAACTAAAAAAAAAAAACAAAGGCCAAGAAAGACAGTTGGAAAGCCAAACCACAACGTGGAAAAAGCTTTCCTCATGACCCAAGGTCAGAGAAAGATTTCATATCACTGTGGGCCAAAAACCTCATAAAACCCAGTGTTCTAAAAAGAAACAGAACACACACATGCAGTTCCAATGAGAGGCAATGCAGGTGGCCAGTGTGCTCGAGATGCTCATACTCTAAGGTGAGGACACAGGCAGATGGACACACTGTGGAGGCAGCACTGTCACCATCGCACTGGCAGGTCTTTAGCCTGGTGACAACGTGAGGAGGCAGAGGCCCCAGCAGCTACCCTGGAGGGAACAGAGAATAGAAACTCCTCTCCAGGGGAACAGTGTGCAGGACTCATCAAAGGGCCACAGGTGCATCCCTTCCTCAGGGGTACTGTTCCTTAGAGCTGATCCCACCAAAGTGTTTGCACAACTTTCAAAGATTTTTTTTCTTCAGTAACATGAATACCACATAATATGTCATCAAGGCATTTTCAGAAGTGATCTGCCCTGGGTTCTAACAATACACACACATGAATACGCACATATACACGTAAACATATGCACACATACATACAGGAAAGAGACAGACAGGCTGAAACACAGAGAGGCAGAGGGAGAGAGAGAAACAGAGAGAGACAAAACAGACAGAGAAGAACTGAGAGACAGGGGAAGAATGAACACTGGAGCTGGGAATGTGTGGAAGTCATGCACGTTTTCACAAGTCAGTCTACATGTCAGAACCTGGTCCTAATGTCCATCCACCCTTCAGGGGAGGGTGTGGGTATCACACAAGGACGTGTGACCAGAAGGCAAACAAGCAGGGAGACACTGAGCCTGAATCTGAACATGACAGAATGACTTAGGAGGTTGTATGCCAGAGTGGACAATTTCAGAATTGTATTTAATTTCAACCAGGGGACAGGGAGCTGGGAAGCAGGCCCCAAGAAGGGAGAATTTCCCCTTTCATCAGGGCAGACCCCAGCCTGTGTAGGCTGTGCTCTGCCCTCTGCCAGCCCTGTGTGGTGTCCTTCATTTGCTAGGTCTGTGCACGAGCTCCCTGTGATCCAAGCCCATGGGGGTGACATAGGCAGTGGACACTTATGTGTCTATAGACTTATGGCTTACCTAGGAATCAGGGGCCTGAATGATGCCCTCTGCACTGATGGGCGACTGGGGAGACACTGAAAGGCATGTGGCTTGTCCAGGGTGACAGCACTGCTGACGGGAGAACCGGGTCTGAACCCAGCTGTGTGCTCAGAGGTGTGTCCAGAGCTGGTGCCCTGGATGTATCCAGGTCTCCCCAGGGCTAAGTGCTGAGCTGAGTTGGTGTCACTGTGTGTGGACATGGCATGGGGTGGGAAGTGAGCCATCGGCAGCCCAGAAATGCCCTTGGGGAGCTTTGTGTAAGGAGGAAGCTTGGGGAAGGGGACCCCAGGAAGTGACCTCACAATAGAGCTCAACAGAATTCGGAACCTAGTTCCAAGTTCCAAGACACCGACTTTGTAGAGGAGCCCCCTACTCAGCTCACTTGGTTGGTCAACTCAGCGCAACTCAGAGATGTTCTGCCGCATCCCAACACCCGAGGCGCGGCCTGTGGAATGCTTGCAACAAGGGACTGTTATCATCGGTGCTGACACTGGGTGAATCTTCACCCCAGGCGCATCTGGCCTTTTGGCCAGAGGGACACAAAGGTAACACAGGGAGCCCCAGGGCAGGCTTACCGAGGCTGTGCGACCACTCAGATCCCACCTGGGTAGCCCCACAGCCCTTTCCTGGCTGGTGCAGATGGGGCCGTCATGTTTGTGTGGGAGGGTACTGCCTCAAGCAAGAGCAGGCTGAGGAAGAGTCAGAGGCCTGTGAGGCCGGTCACGTCCACAACCCGGGTCCAAGATGGCTGGCTGGGATGTGGAGAGCCAGGGCAGGGCCCTGCTGCCTGAGGTGGAGCCCATGCCGTCTGGGTGTGTCTCTTCCCTCCCAGGTGACTGTCTGAGCTGACCAAGGTCCAGTCTGATGTGGCAGCAGAGGGTCGAGTGGGCAGAAGTAGGGGTGGTCCTGCTCGGGCAGGGCTCTGAGAGCTCCAGGCCAGGGTGGCTGCTGGTCACTGTCATTGCAGAGCCAGACACTACAGGAGCTGGTGGACAAAGACACCCATTCCACATCCCCAAGTGAGGGGCTGGTGCACCACACTTCTGAGGGCCAGCACAGGCTCCGGGTGGATCTGGACATGGAGGTGACCCCACTACCACGGCCCATAGGTGAACAGGGCAGGCCTCCTGCCCAGACAACACCCAGGCCTCTCACCAGGGTCAGGCCCGGGGCTGACGGGCAGCTCAGCACACCCGGCTCCGACCTGGAGCACCGTGCCCTCCTCCGTATGAGTCAGGTGGAGGACCAGGAGCCCACAGGGGCCTAGCCCAAAAGTGAGAAGGGCAGGGCTGGGTGCATGTGTGTAGGTGAGGGAGGGCCGAGGGCTGGGCCACACAGGGAGGCATCCCCAGAGGCTGCTGTTGGGACCAGAGCAAAGACTGGCCTCAGACAACCTGTCTGGAAGAATTCAGTCACAGAACACATCCTGTGGGCTCTTCCTGGGTGAGACGTGTCTGAAAAGCTCTGGGAAGATTTCTGTTCTTGAAAAGTCACATGGAAAGGGAGGCACATGGGTAAATTGTTTTTCTGTCACAGCTTGAGCATTTCCACAAGACTCAAAGCTCTCTCCAAGTCTAAAAGTTACAGATCCAGAGCAGGCGGGTTAGGGGAAGATGCCAGAGATCAAACGAAGGACCATCTGGGCCCACCAGGAGACCCCAAGCTCCGGCTTGCAGCTCCTACTGCTCCTCCAGAACCTAAACCTGGAATGCTGGGTAACGGAGAACCAGTTCAGGCATCACCACCCCCTAGGGCTGAGCACCCTCTGCCCCCAGCCACACCTTCTTCTCCAAATTCCCACGATCAATCCCCTCCCCCACCCAAAGTTGACTTCCCTTCCCCTGGAGTTGTTTTCATTTGGTTTTTCTTTAGTTTCCTTGGTTTCTTTCACATCTTCTATGATATCTTTATTTTTATGTTTTTAGTTTCTTGCAATAAAATATAGACTTTTTCCCTTTTGAATTGTGCAATTCAGGAGAATTAGGTGCATTCACAACGCTGTGCGACCATCACTACTATCTAGCTTTTCACTATTTCTTTCCTCAAAGTAAAACCCTGGATCCAAAGCACACACTCTGCTTCCTTCCTCCCCAGTCCCTGACAACCACAAGTCCTCTTCCTCTCTGCCTGTTTTTACCTCTCCTGGTTATTCCCTATGAATGAAACCATATGAAAGGTGGCTTTTTCTGCCAACCACATGGTTTAATTGGGGGATGGTGAATTTTTTTGTTTTCACTTGAAGTAGCACTTTTCACTTTGCCTGCCCCCAGGAGCTTCCTAAGAACAAACCCGAAACAGACTCGCACACACATTTTTGTCTGAGGATCTGCTTCCTGGGGAGCTCAGCCTTGACATTCCATACAGAACTTATCACAGCACTCACGTATTAACGCTGGCTTTTTGCTTTCTTCTATATATGTGATCTCATCGATGAAGTCACAAGTGATTTTAGGGAAGGAACTACACGTATTGCATCATCAGTTTTCCTCATCGTCTCCTGAGCAGCACAGAATTTTATGTAGGACGGGGAGTGTGAGTCAACTTTTCAGTGCCAAAGTTTTCCATTATGTTGCAAGTTTTCATTTCTACCACCTGGTGTTTAGGATACTCATGAGTTTAATGAAATGCATGTAAAATATGTAAATAATATTCATATAAGGTATGTCATTATTGGAGCCCAAGCTCCTGGTTTTGGATGTACATCATTTTTGTACATATCCACCAAAGGGGAGGTCAGCTGGGAGAAAACAGCCTGTAGTTTCAGGAGTCAATGACTGGACATAACGTGCTGGCTTATCTTTTTGAAGTGGAAGACTGAAGGGTATCTGGCTGTTATTTATAGCAGTTCACAATGTCACTGAGTCAGAGGGACCTCGGGGCCATCTGGTGTCTGACCTTCTTCTATCCAGTTTGTAATTTGCAAAGAGGTCAATATAGTCTTAGCATTTCAAGTAAGAACGTGAAAACACCTTGGTAAACCAGATGAAGAAGTAACCAAGTGGAAAAGGGTCTCCCATCAGATTCTATGCCCATTTTCCTGGATCCTCTGTGTTTTAAGATTTTTGTGCTTTGGAGATGGATGACCTGGGCCCCACCTCCATCATTGGTAATTAGTATTAGAAAAGTCACTCCTCTTCCAACCTCAGCTTCCTTATCTGTCAAATAGGGAAACAGTAAATGCACCAACTTCATAAAGGGCTTGTGAGGGTTAAAGTAAATGAATTAATTACTGAGTATTGTGCCCAGTATGGTCTTGGGCACCTCCAACCCCCACTGTCCTCATTATCACAGCAGGGACTCTCAGTATGTGCATAAGAAGTGGGGTGTGAGCTACTGGATTGGTTTCCATCTCCCCTGAGGCCTGTCTTGGGGGCAGCTTCTGCTTCCCCAGGTTCAAGGGATGCAATTCTCCTGGTTAACTTGCTCCCAGGAAGCTTGCGTGGTGAGGTCAGGGGTCTGGGGGTATGGCAGTGACAGAGGCAGGTGTATGGGACCTGCCCAGTATACTCTGCTCTGGTCATCTTGATCCCATCTCCCACTCAGACAAGCCTGGAGTCTGCAAACACAATTCTTCAACTTCTTGATTATGAAAATGCTAAGGAGGACAGCAAAAAGGTTATCAGTCCCTTTAAAGGGAAGGCTCCATTGACTGAATATATAAAATTGTACCAGGGATTGGGAACAGAAAGTTTTAAGGCCAATATGATGTTGCAAGCCATGGCAGGATTGAAATTAGGAAAAACTTTTCAAGGCAAATATTTTAACTGTGGAAAAATTGGTCATACAAAAAAGGAATGAAGAAATACAAAACAAAAGGCTGCACCAGAAAATTTTATGTGAAATAAAAAGGAAAAATCTCCTGGAGTCTGTCCAAGATGTGAAAAAGGAAATCACTGGGCAAATCAATGTAGGTCTGTGTTGCATAAGGATGGGACAATGCTTCAGGAAAACTTCAAGAGGGGCTTGCTCCCGCCCCGTGACAAAAGGTAGCGTTCCCTGTACATGACAGCACGAACAAAGATTAGAGCACAATGTCATGGAATTATCCCCAGCAACCGCAGGGAGTGCCTCCATCGATATCCCCTGTTTAAATTCTCTTATTCTTATGCCAGGAGAGGAGCCATCATTAATAGAAACAGAAATGTATGGAACTCTTCCTCCTGGGACAGTAGGCCTGTTATTAGGAAGATCGAGTTTAACTACTCAAGGTGTCCGGGTTCATACTGGGGAGACAGATAGTGACTATACAGGAGAAATTAAGGTTATGATGTCATCTACAAAGCCATGAAAAGCAGAAAAAGAAAATAAAACTGCTCAGCTGCCGCTGCTGCCACACTACCCTGCAGGAGTCAGCAACAGTGTGCGAGGAAACGAAGGGTTTGGAAGGACAGGAAAGGTGGGGGTGTTTTTAACCAAAAAGATTCTGGATTCACATCCTGTCTATATACAAGAAAAATCTTTCAGAGGCTTAATTGATTCTGGAGCGGACATTTCTATGATTAATTCTACTCTCTGCCGAGTCGATAGCCAACACAGCCAGCAAATATTGATGTTGTGGGTCTAGGGAGAACCCAGGGATTAAAATGTAGCAGTCTGATCCTTGATTGTTGAGGCCCTGATGGTCAGATAGCTAAGATACAACTTTATATTGCTGACTTGCTGATAAATCTATGGGGGAAAATCTTATTAAAACAATGGAAAGCTAAAATTTACATTCCTCTCCCAATCTAGTCAAATAAGCCAAGCAATGTTGGCACATCAAGGCTACCTGCCTGCTATACGATTGGGGAAAAACAATCAAGGAATGTTAAGCCCAATAGAGCTTAAAATAAATTAAAAACAAAAGATATTCTATTTTCCTGGATTGGAAGAATCAATATTGTTAAAATGGTCACACTGCCAAAGGCAATCTACAGATTTAATGCAATCCCTATCAAATTAATTAGGACATATTTCAGAGAACTGCAACAAATCTTAATAAAATTTATATGGAACCATAAAAGACCTAGAATTGACAAAGCATCACTGAAGAAAAAAAAAGAAGCTGGAGGAACAACCCTCCCAGACTTCAGACAATACTATAGAGCTACAGTATTCAAAACAGCATGGTATTGGTACAAAAACAGACATATGGACCAATGGAACGGAATAGAGAGCCCAGAAATGAACCCACACACTTTTATTAACTAATCTTCGACAACGGAGGCAAGAACGTACAATGGAACAAAGACAGTCTCTTCAGCAAATGGTGTTGGGAATACTGGACAACAGCATGTAAAGCAATGAAGCTAGAACACTCCCTTACACCATACACAAAAATAATCTCAAAATGGATCAAAGACTTAAACGTAAGACAAGATACAATAAACCTCCTAGAAGAAAACCTAGGCAATGCATTGTCTGATATACATCTCAAAAATGTTCTCCTAGGGCAGTCTACCCAAGCAGTAGAAATAAAAGCAAGAATAAACAAATGGGACCTAATGAAACTTACAAGCTTCTGCACAGGCAAGGAAAGCATAAGCAAAACAAAATGAAAGTCTATGGAATGGGAGAAACTTTTTGCAATGATGAAACCGACAAAGGCTTGATCTTCAGAATATATAAGCAGCTCATACTGTTTAATATAAAAAAAAATCCAAAAATCGGCAGAAGACATAAACAACCAATTCTCCAAGGAAGAAATACAAATGATCAATAGACACATGAAAAAATGCTCAATTTCACTAATTATCAGAGAAATGTAAATCAAAACTACAATGAGGTATCACCTCACACCAGCCAGAATGTCCATCATTCAAAAATCCACAAATGACAAATTTTGGAGAGGCTGTGGAGGAAAGGGAATCCTCCTACACTGCTGATGGGAATGCAGATTTGTGCGGCCAGTGTGGAAAACAGTATTGAGATTCCTCAAAAGACTAGGAATTGACTTACCATATGACCCAGGAATCCCACTCCTAGGCATATATCTGGAAGGAACCCTACTTTGAAAAGACATTTGCACCCCGATGTTCATAGCAGCACTATTTACAATAGCCCAGACAGGGAAGCAGCCTAAATGCCCATCAACATACGAGTGGATGAAGACGTTGTGGTATATTTATACAATGGATAACTATTCAGCCATAAATATGACAACATAATGTCATTTGCAGCAATATGGATGTTCCTGGAGAATGTGATTCTAAGCGAAGTAATCCAGAAAGAGACAGATAAATACTACCATATGAGATCACTCATATGTGGAATCTAAAAAGAAAAGAAAAGGACAAATGAATGTAAATACAAAAGAGAAACAGTCTCATAAAGAAAGAATGCAAATTTTTGGTTGCCAGGGAGGAGGGGGGTGGGAAGGGATAGACGGGGAGTTTGAAATTTGTAGATACTGACAGGTATATATAGAATAGATAAACAAGAACATACTGTATTGAACAGGGAAGTATATACAAGATCTTGTGGTAGCTTACAGTGAAAGAGAATGTGACAATGAATATAGGCATGTTCATGTATAACTGAAAAATTGTGCTCTACACTGGAAATTGACACAACATTGTAAATGACTATAACTAGGTAAAATAAAATTAAAAAAAAGAAAGAAGAATCAGATAATTAAATGCTTATCTAGCACACACTGAATTCTGCTTCAGGGTAGGGAGTGGTATTCAGCATTTAATCTGAAATTGTATATACTCCTGAATATAAACAAAAGACATAGGCTCATGGAAACTCATCTTAGTAGTGGAAAGAATCCAGTCCAGCCTCTTCATTTTACAGGAGGAGAGACTGAGACCCGGCATCTGTCCTTCAGGCAATCAGCAGCAAAGCTCTCCTAGTCCTCATGTCTTGCACTATGTCAAATGCCAACAGATCTGCATTAATCCTATATTCATAAAAGTCACTTCTGCATTTTTCCAACAGTAGGTAATCTAAGTGTCTTGCAATAATACTTCCCAAAGAGTCAGGAAATCACACCAGTTTGCTGAAATACAAAAATATTTAGTTACATATTAAAACAGCTTGAAGTTTATTCTCTCTATTTAAAAAGTGACATGTCAAATCAATGTTTTGATATTTTAAAACCTATTAAGAGTACAGAAAAAAATCAAAATTTTCTTCAATCACAAATGATATAAGGTTATTCCCTGAAAATATTTAATGTTGGTTTTTCTAAATTTATGGTTCTGGTCAGATTCCTTCAAATTTAAAAGTTTTAGTGGATGGTTACATGGCAATATGAATTCTGAGTTGTAAAAATACACATTCTATGTAAACAATCTTCAAGGTTGTCTGCTTAAGGCACTTTAACTACTCCCTATCTTACTAGAATGACATTAATTTCATGGAAACTTCATACTGCACTAATCAAGTCTGTCTGGTCTTCCACATAAATTCCTGATGTAGGATGAGGCTGCCGCCACAAACTGCCTCAGCTTGAAATTAACACCCAAGGTGAAGCAGCAGATACACATATGTATTCATGATGTCACCTCTGTTCACAGGTCTGGGCCCTTTACTGCCTGAACGGGGGTGAAGTCACCTCCCATGGCAGTGAGGGAAGTGCGGCTCTTCCAGGTCTCACCTGGGCTTCACTGACTGTTTCCCCACAGACTGTCTTCAGTGATTAAAAAGCTCTCAAGGTTTTTACACCATGCAAAACTAAATAAAGACATTTCTGCAGACAGAGCCCTTTCTCAGGCTTAAACCTTTTTCACGTACACTCAGCAAGGGGGAAAAAGAAACACGACTCTGCAAAGTCTCTGAGCCTCACTGCTCACATGAGTAGAACGGCCTCAGCACATGAGGAGTCTTCACATTGCAGGGTGACAACAAAACAAAGACACCCACAACAACAGGCACTCCCAGAGAGAGGGAGCAGAGGACCGGGGGCTTAGAAAGCTGGAACCTCCTCCCAGAGACATCAGAGACGACGGCAAGGGATAAACACAGTGGAAGCAACACTGACGGGAGGGACCTCAGGTCAGAATCAAGCCCAGGAAAGGGGGAACAGAGACATCTAGACCTGATCTCCTCTATCACATCTCAGGCTGCCTCTTCCCTCTCCAGTAGCTGAGACCCCACTGAAACCACAAGAACGGTCTGAGGAAGAATGATGAACCTATCTTCAAGAACCATCAGATTCACTGCGTACAAAGGGTGCACCCAGGTTCAGACCGCGCAGCTTCAGTGGTGGATTATAAATGTTCTCTGTACCACTTGTTGGTGGTGGGGGATGGAATAAATCAGGGAAAAGGAAATTTAAGGCATTTCCTCATCTAATACACATCTACTACCAGAGGCTTTCTCCTTGGAAGGAATAATCCATAAAAAAAAAATAAATAACAACTCATGGATGAAAAATCACCTGGCAGCTCTGTGTCCCACCTGGATCTCCGCATTCTGTTATTACCTTTGCAACCTGTGCGATATGACAGCTATGTCCTGAACCTTTAGAGGCAATTTCATTCATTAGGGGCCCAAAGGGTCAAAGTCATTCAGCGATCATTTGCAGGTCATCTCCTGAAAAAAATTCTTTGCTGTCTGCAGCTGCTCATGAACATAACCAAATCTAACTTCACTCAGTAAGAGAAATTCTTCAACCAGGAAAAAAGGCAGCAGCCCCCAGGCCCTGAATCAGCTGTTAAAACTGACATCTGGGATTAACATCAGCAAATACACAGGATGAAAAGAACCCAGAAGTTCAAGGTCGATCTACCATGAAATGTTATGTATCTGTTCCAGAAATCAACCAATGACTGTAATCCATTATTATCATTCAATAAGACTCAATAAGATCGATGCATATTCAGTAAAATCAGAAGAGAATATCTCTTGTGCAGGATTCTTGACGCAACGGATTTTATACTTTATTTAAACTTTAGTCAAGCTTAACTGAGGGGACAATAACAAATTACTCCTGCTTGCTGAAGGACTGACAACGAGCCCAGGAGAGAGGTACGGTCAAAGTTTACCTGGGCGGTGTCTGTTGGCTGCCTCGGCAGGAAGTAAGCTGCCCTGGAACCTCTGAGCCCCAGCTTGGCCATCAGTCCCAGCAGGATAGTGACAGATGACAGAGGCTGAACACAGCCCCTCAGGGTCAGCTGGGCGTTAAAATGAAAGTACAATGAACAAAATTACGGCCCATCCTCATCTCAGACTGAAGTGACTAAGAATGATTTGGACAGTCTGATTACGTGGAAATGCCAATTTTCCCCCCAAAGATCAAACCCACAGATCTCTGGTTTTGTTACAAACAGGAACACGCCACTTTTTCTGCTCTGCACGCCCGTGTCAAGGCTGGCAACATGGAAGAATCTCACGATGCTCAGGGTTCCACTGAGGGACTGAGCCCACACGTGAAACAGGCCATCCAGTCCTTCATTTAACCAAGAATCTAATGTGCGCTCTGTGGC
The DNA here is from genome assembly GCF_048773025.1 of Camelus bactrianus. Taxonomy (NCBI): domain Eukaryota; kingdom Metazoa; phylum Chordata; class Mammalia; order Artiodactyla; family Camelidae; genus Camelus; species Camelus bactrianus. The sequence goes on along the minus strand of NC_133557.1, from coordinate 46,956,852 downwards.
AGGCTCTGGGCCAGATGCTGGCACTGCAGAGAGATGGATTGAGCAGGAAGGACCCCGAAATGAAAGTGTTTTAAAATAATACCACCTGAAGCAGGACCAGAATACCTTTCCACCTCCTGCACCCTAAATTCATCTGCCCCACCTGGAATAAATATCTAACTGGCCTGCCTCCTTCTCAAACGCGGCCACAATTAGTAGCTACATCTTTTTGCTCTCCTCTCTCTGGCAGTTCCACCCTGAGAACCTTATGCAGCCACATGCCTGACAAGCTGGGCTACAGTCTTCATCTGTATTCTTTAGCTCTGCGGGCCACCAACTTTTCTGTCTTAGATCTCCCTGACACTCTGAAAAATCACTGAGGATCTCAAAGAGTGCTTTTGTGTGTGTGTGTGTGCAGGTTACACCTGCAGATACTTATCATATTCAAAAGTAAAACTAGGGGAGAAGGATATTGCTCAGGGTTAGAGCACATGCTTAGCATGCAAGAGGTCCTGGGTTCAATCCCCAGTACCTCCATTAAAAAAAAATGAAGAAAAATAGAGAAGGATTTAAAACTTTGTGTATTCATTCCTATTAAAATAATAAGCCCATTAAATGTTAAGTTTTTATGAAGGATAACTATTTTCAAAAACAAAACGCCAGAAGAGTGGCATCGTTTTACAGTTTTACAAATTTCCTTACCGTCTGGCTCAACACAAGTGAGCCGTGTCACCACAAGCACTTCTTCCCTCTGTCTGCTGTGGTGTCGCACGTCGTGGAGCCCCCGGGAAGCTCCATTGTACCTTTCCAATGGACTGAAGGTGAGAGGCCAAGAACACAGGACACCGTTCTCTGCAGGAAGCTGACAGCCCGTCACCACCATGTGGGTCAGGGTCCCGGGTGGGTTCTCATCCTGGAGAAGTGAACAATCTCACAGCTACCCTCCAGCCATCAGTCACGAGGATTTAGACTTCTCTTTCAATACAACGTACTCAAGCTCCCATCATTTCCTTTTCTCATTCAGTTTAATTATTTTTACATGTTTTCTCTTTTCTCTTGCATTGATTTCTTCTCTTTCCCACTTTTATTTCTCTCTACTCTTTAAATAGCCAAATTAGGAATTGTAAGCCCATTCAAGAATCTCTTCTACTTAGTGTGTACTACAGCTCATTGTTAAACTTCTATCAGAGAATTTTGTTACTTCACTCTGACCCGTATTTATCCTAAGTGGCTGGCAGGCCCTCTGAGCTGACAGCTTCTTCCAGGAAAGAGCCCCATTTTAGTCCTTACCCCCAGAGCATTTATTAACAAACATTTAGGGAACATCTACAACATGCTAGATGATGGAGACACATGGACCGTGCCTCCCGCTCCCACCTCCAGGAGACAGTACCTGCAGGAGAAAACCACGTCACAAGCATCTCAAGCACAGAGGGAGACTGACAGAACCCACTGCGGGGCAGGCCCAGGAGAGACTGTCCTTTGACTGAGTTTTTTTTTTTTTTCCGGTGTTTTATAATTGAGATATAATTCACATATTTTAAAACTTACCCACTTAAAGGGGTACAATTCAGCAGCTTTCTGTATATTCACAGTTGTGCAGCCCTTACCATCATCCATTTCCAGAACACTCCATCACCCCAAAAGAAATCCCCTGTCCATTAGCAGTCACTCCCCATCCTCCTGTCCAGTCAGCCCCTCGCAAGCATCATCTGCCCTCTGCCTCTGCATGTGCCAATTCTGGACATTTCAGATCACTGAAATCAACAATATGTGGCCTTTTGTGTCTGGCTTCTTTTACTTAACATGCTGTTATTAACGGTCATCCATTTCAAAGTGGTATTAGCATCTTATTTTTTTTAAAGTTTATAGTTTATTAGAAGGTGGTAAGTACTATCAAATAGAGAGGAGTATAAGGGGTGGGGTTTCAAAGGGAAAAGGGCGGGCTGAGCCGTCAGGGTGGACTTCCCAGAGCAGGTGGCCTTTTTCACCCCCCCTTTTTTTTTCTTTTTTATTCATTCTTATGTCTGAATAATATTCCACTACATGGAGATATTGTATTCTGTTCATCCACTCAGCAGCTACATATGGACGAGGTCTGGAAGAATGAGTTTAAGAGATTCCTAACAAGAATTTCATTCAAAGCAAAGGGCAAGATGTGCTTTAAAAAAGCCAACACACAGAGACACAAGGAAATTCAGCGCGTTTCTGAGCAAAGGGCATGCTTGCTTCGGCAGGACTAACGTGCAGGGCTGGGGCGGATATTGGCAGAAATCACTGTGAGGGAGTCACCTGAGAAGACCCCCTACTGCAAGCAGCTCATCCAATTCTCCTCCCTCATCCTGTATTTTTAGAGCTGTGTTTCAAGGTTTTCTCTTATTTCAAGTAATAGCACTTTAACTAAACATCTGATCATCTGCATCAGACCACCTTACCTCCAAGCCACAGAAAGTCATTCACTGACCGGAGCAGCTCCAGAACAAATGGTGATGGACCAGGGAGTCCTGAAGCATTCCGGCCTGCAGGCACAAACCCCCTCGTGTTTCTGCATGCGCCCTGGGGATGTCCAGAAAGAAAAATGCACAGAAATGTCTCACTGCTGGTGCACAACGTCTGCCCCAAAATTGCCCCGAAAGCATGCTGGCAAAGCACTACTCAACCCTCTCACTACAAAAAAAAAAAAAAAAAAAAAGGGCAAAGAATGCAAATTTAGACTCTACAATTGAAAACCAGCAACCATCACTGCCAGTATCTGAGCTGCAATGGTTCTGATTTAGAAAAACACTGTGTAGTTATTTTTCAAATGTGATAGACATATAAGTATTTCATGTAGATGACATTACAGGATTTTTCTTTTCAAAATTTCCAGTCGCAACATTAGCACAAGAATGTTTATGTTTCAGCTTTAATATCTATCTTCTACTTTCTTAACTTTTAACCTATTATTTTATAAAAAGAGCTATGATGCATATTATAAACTAACTGCTTGGATTCTGCAAACAAGATCTTTACAAATTCACAATTTCAGAGCAAGATCTAATGATGCTTTGAGAGCTGGGGCCTGGGGCGCTCACTAACAGCTCTTTAAATACTGACAAATATGTGCTATTAAGTAATGCAAAGGCTCTAATTCCGTGTCAACTCTGAAACCAAAGAAACTACACCGAAGCCTTACTTTATCATTTCAGAATATTCCTATTCTTTTGAATATTAAATTTCTTTAAAGATAAGATATTTTTGAGAAAAAGAGCAGCTACATTCAATTTCCTTCACCAAGAAAGCAATCTTTATCAAGAATAAAAACCCCTATGGAAATGCAAAAGACGGTGAATTTCTAGCTAAGTGAACGTGCAGATCTCAACACAAACCTAAATCCTATCACTTGAACAAGCTCAACAAAGTCCTGGGCTTCCCTGGAATTAAGCTCTTCTGTTTCAAATATTGGCTGAGCTAAGACCATCACACAAAGCAGGGAAGGACAGAAGAGGAAATTCAGCCTGGCTGCCACCATCTGCTTTCTTCCAGCCACAAGGCACCGCGAGGGCGGCCCCGCTAACAAGCCCTCCCCATAAGGAAATACTACATCCACACTGTCCCTGTTGTCCCCACGCAGCCCTGACGCCCCTCTCCCACTGGTCGCCTCCCAGCCTGTGAATGGTCTTCTAATGACCCTCCCACTCAGTGGCACCCACCCCCTCCTCCCCACCACACACACACACACACACACACACACACACACACACACACATACACAGCAAGAGCGAGAGTGAGACAGCCAGAGAGTGAGAGAGCGAGAAAGCGAGCAAGAGAGAGAGAGAGCGAGCAGGGCAGCTTTCCCAAAGCAAGATTTGATTACATCACTCCAGAGGTTCGCTGGTACAATTCTAGCCCCACCACCGCCTCTGCCTCTCATCTCCCAGCCTCACCGCGGTACCCAGGTCCCCAGTGATCTCAGGGGCCCCCTGACCTGATGCCTAGCTACTTCCCACCTGCCTCCAGGCTCATTCTGATTGTTTCTCAAGGAAACCTTCCCTGCCTCCAATCCCCGCACTTTGGTTTAGGTTTCCCTGCTGTGTTCCTAGAACATTCCAAGCTAAATCAACTTCAGACACTGCTACGCTCGCAAGAAGCAAATACATTTTGCTTACTACTGCCAGTTCACCCCTCTCCCCTAGACACTTAGAAGTGGGCGTGTTATGAATAAATGAATGAAGGGGTGGGTCTCAAAGGGACAGACAGATCTGCTCTCACCGGTCCCGACCCCTTCTTTCTGTGGAACATCAGAAGCAAAGCCAGCAATACCTCTCCTGAGGGTCATTTCCTGCTGACACACTTCACTGCCTCCTCTGTCAGTTCTAGTAAAAAAACAAGCTCCTCCAAAGCCCTCCACCCCAGGCCCTCTCCAGTGTCCTCCCCAGCAGGGGCAGCCTCCACCCTGGACTGCACAAGGCAGTCTCCCCTAGTCCCCACCCACAAGCCTCCAGGTTTCTACCCGGGCTGCTTCTGCCACCTGAGCCACCCTCTTGACCCCTTCTCCTGGCTGATTCTTACTCTGTTCTCACAACGGAATGTAGAGTACATTTCCTCTAGGAAGTCCTCTCTGATAATGTCCTGTAGCTCTTGGCTGGGCTCCCTCTACACAGCACTGCATAATGACCAACTGGGTGTTTGTCCACCTGCTCCTTTGAGAACACGAACTCTTGAAGGCCACGTGAGAAGAAGGAGTGAGAGATGATCAGAGGGGTGGGAAAAGCAAAAAGCAAAATCACAGCCCAAGTCCCAAATTCAAGGAGTCTTTCTCAGAAAAAAACAATAAAATATTTCATATGTGTGCAATTTGGCTTCTATTTTTGTCGCTTGTGGAAAGCAAGAGCTTGGTGTTCTAGTCCAAAAACCAAGTGACATGCAAAGAAATATATGTACTCATATGCAAAGGAAACCGCAGCTGCTCAACAACAGTTTGCAGTTAGAATCCAAAGGAACTTTGATAAATGTAATTTCTCTCTGTCTCCTTTTTTTTTTTTTTTTTTTGGCATCATATAGTTTTAGAAGTATTTGCATGACAAAGTGATGACTACAGCCCTTGATATTGCACTGGAGCATTTGGGACCACGGAAGCCCAGATTACATGCCCTGTGTAAATGCAATCACACCAACACACTGACAGGTGCCCTGGTGGTGGAGCTGATGTTCCAAAGCAGACAATGTTAAATACGAAGACAGCTCTAAGTAGAAAGTAAGAAATGCAAAGTCCTGTACTCAATTTCATATATTTGGGCCATTAACTGATAGCGCATCTTGTCTAATGAAACCCAAAAATAAACTGTCAACGTCGATTTTCTCCATCTGATCATTTTATGCTAATATTGGATACCAAACGCTCACTCCATACGGAAAGCTCAGGCCTACGCTGCAGCAGGTACATCCCGCGGAAGATAGCCGATCAAGGGAGAACTGGAGAGTTTCCCTTCAGAAGCTGCTAAGTCTGGTTTTGCACCTGTATGTCATTTGCAACCATGTCATCCTCAAAGGAGTAAGACCTTACATCTGTGGGGTGTAAAGCACTGCGGTGCTTCCGAATCATCAAAGAACACTGAGCTTTGTGAAACAGTCCTGAGGCACTTAAATCGCACTTTTTCTGAAAGACCCCAAAACTGACCCACTTCACCATTCCACGTACAACAGGGAGTTAACGGAATTAGTAGAGAAAACATGCCCTTGAACTCTGACAAGGCCCTGCTTGAATCCTGCTACAGCATTTACTAGCCTCTAAACGGAACAAATCTTTAACCCCTCTGAGAAGTCTTCCCAATCTGCAAAAGGCGGCTGCCACAGCCCACCTGGGAGGCATGGATGTGAATGCAACACGCAAGTAGGGCAGCCGCCTGGTACTTGACACTGGGCCTGGCTAGTTTCCCTCTGCTGCCCTTCTCCCCCTTTAAACTTGCACTGTTCCCCCTGGTAAGGGTCAAGCCCCCAGGACAAACTGCCCGATTCTTCTGTGTATCCCTGGATACATGCCTTACCCTTAAGAGGCCAGAAAAAAAACTGCCTCCTCCCTAGTCACTATCCGTGTTTTTAAGGGATTTTTTTTTTTAAGTCTACTTGGCAGGGAGAATATTCCAGAACTTTCCAACCACCATTCTCCAGGTTGGCTCCCCTCCCAACCCCCATCCACTCTCACCTCAGATTCTCTGTTTGATCACCTTTGGTTTGTGGAAAGCGGAAAGGGATTCCGCTGGGGTGGGGGCTACCCAGGCCTCCCTCCCTCCCTCACAAGTTAGTGTGACTACCTTCTCCCCACTCCCCACTGCAATTCCATCTTCTGAGTATGTGTCTCACCCAGATCTTGCGGCTTCCGCATCTTCCTGAGATGCACATGTGGCCAGGACCCTCCCTTCTGATTTCTTCCTGGGTGGCAGTGCCCCCCTCCCAGGCCCCTTGAGGCTAAATGGCATTGCTCTGAAAATCGCAAATGCTGTTGACTGACACACCAAGGCAGCATGGTCTGGGCTTTCCTCCAGACCAGGCACAGCCCTGCCCTCCCTCAGCCTCAGTCTGTACATCTCGAGATGAGCTAATCCACATGCACGGCTGTGAACACCAGCTAAGAATGACGACTCCCAACGTGTAACTCTAGTCTGGCTCCTTCACCTGAGCCCCAGCCTCATAGACAGGAATGCCTCTTTGAATTCATAACTTGGATGACAAATGGCATCTTAAAATGCCTCATGTCCACCATTTACTATGTAATTCAGCTCCTTGCAGGTAACTCCCGTGTTCCCATTTATTAACAACCCCAGCACCCACATAGGTGTTTGAGGTCAAATTCAATTTCCCCTGTTCCCTAACACCAGCCCTGCCCTGGATTTGGTCCTGTCATTTCCGTCGCTAAGCTCATCTCATGTCTGGTTCTGCAGAGACTGCGGCCAGAACTCTGCAAGCTCACAGCACGGTACAGTGAGTCACAGTCCTCTGAAGGGTACTCCCTGGAGGGGGAGGCATCTCCTGGCACAGGTCACCTCAGAAGGCACTGGATTCTCATAAAGGAGGCCCAGGAGATGGGATTCAATGTTCTCCCGTGGTCTGAAATTCGAAGGGCCTGAGGTCTGGGGGAGCTCCTGGTTAGCAGACACACACGTCAGTGAGCAAGTGAGGATGGAGGAACCCAGGCAAGGCTGTCCTCACTCCAACCCCTGGGCTCTCGGGAGCCATGGGAAAGGCCTGTGTCCAGGTCACAGCCCAGCCATCACAATCCCAGCTTGCATTTGCCAACCCAGACAGCCTAGACTCCTTCTATTTTGACACTTACTTCTATGCTGTTCCCCCCGAGAATGTGATGGACTCTTTCAGAAAGTTTAGCCTGTCTCAAGTGTGACCGAGTCAGTGAAGCATGAAGTGTCCACATTTGGACCAGAGCATGAAAGGAGAAACAAGGTCTCATGTTCAGCATGAAGGTGGTGGCCAAACCCTTCACTCGGGTGAGATGAAGCAGCTTGGGGGGGTGAAAATGCAAGGTCCTAGGTCGGCCAAAGCATCTACCTCCACGGCTGACTTGGGTGTTGAAGTCCCACTACCTCAAACTAACGACATGGCCGTCAGTGGTGGACATCAGCTGCAACAGACACAGAGTCAGCTATTTACTGCCAAAATGAGTTAAAAGTAAAGGTTGGTGCAGGGAGGCCTGCACGACTGCTGAGGCAAACCACAGACCCGGCTCTGAATGCCCACTGGCTGAAGCAGAGAGGAAGCTACGGTCCCTTTTAGAGGTCCCTGTGTCCACCAGATCCAGGTGAGCCAGCTACTTAGCAGAAGACCATGTTATCCTGATACTCAGAGAAACCAGCCTCGTAAAGGGAGTAAAAGTGTGAGATGGATTTTAGACCCGCTTCTGGGCCTTTACGAGGACAAAGTAAAGTAAATGGCATGGGGAAGGGAAAAGCAAAAGAAAACCCCGTGACTACTTCCTCCAATAGCGCCCCCTGAAGCTGCTCACCCCCGAGCTGGCCACTTCCTCACCAGTGACCGCCGGCCAGGAAGCGCCGTCATGCACGTCACACAGCGACAGCCAGGAACCGCGTGCTGAGCACGTTTGTGTAAAAGCCAGAATCAACCAAGGTGCTGCAGACTTTGACTTTCCAAGTGAAAATACAAGTGAAAAACATCCCTCAGAAGCCGCCTAAGTCAGTTAGCATCTCACCTCCTCAAAACAAACAAAATTAAAAAGGGCTAATTTGTCACCAAATGTAAGGAGGACCAAACATGTTTCTCAAAGCAAGGATTCTACCAGGTATCAAACACCAGCAGGTGACATGCTAAGAAAGCAAAAATTCCAAAAAATTAGAAAATAAAAACATGACTGAGATAATACATGAATCAAGGCTACCATTACATTTCTGCTTTTTAAAGCGATGGAGGAAGCACGGAGGGCAATCTCGCTATTTCCAACGCAGGGTGTGCACAGCCTACATTTTCAGACCCAACAACATGCTCACAGGGAGTTCCGAGAGAAAACGGAAAAAGCAGAAAAAGAGGAACAAGCAAAACTTAGAAACCCACAGTGCTCCTAACATAAGTGGCTGTGGCTTCTCTATTGGACAGCAACTCCAGGGATCCCACCAGGGGTCCTGGCTGAAAAGGGAGAGTCAGTGTCCACACTAACCCTAAAAGGATCTCTGTGAAACAAAGGCGGATTCACTTTTAAACGCCTGAAAACTGGCGGGATGCCCCTCCCTCCCCCCTTGGCTTCAAGACAGCCCTCCTCCTTGCCAATCCCTTTCTGGATGTAGGGAAGCAACCCGGCACACAGCCAGGGCAGTCGGCCTCCAGGTAGTCTTATCTGCTGTCTGTGTCCAGACCCACCAAGTCCTCCTGCTCAAACAGGATGCAGGGGAGGGGGATCTTGTCCCTAGAATTGTCGGGGGCCCCGTCCAGGCTCTTGGACACGAGCACGATGAAAAGTGACTTGATGATGTCCTCGACACTCTTCTCCACCACTCTGCAGGCCTTGTAGGTTGAAGGCCACATCAGTGGGCGGCTGCTTGACCACCTCCCCATGCAGTCCAAAGGCAAAGAGCTGAGGGTCTTAGAGCCTGGTGCCATACAGCTCCTCTGCATGTGGAGCTTCTCGAATGTCTTGTCCAAGAGGCAGTCGGTGATGGTGACAAGGCCCACACCTTGCAGTGGGTCTGGAAGTTGCTCCACCCATCCTTGGGCCTGCAGTTGTGCCTGTAGTGGATACAGAGTGCCCACTGGGAGTCACATGGTCCGATCTGGCTCACCGAGGTGATTCACTTATAGATGCAATAGAAATTCTCCTCTGAGACGATCCCCAACAGGTTGGACCACCACATGGAGGTTCTGGTTGTCCTCAGCACACTGCACATAGTAGGGATGCTCATTTTGCAGGCCCTGCTGAGAGGAGAGAGGAGACTGAGGTACACACTCTGCTGTGGGCTGCAGGCCCTTCTGGGATGTGGTGACCTGGTGTGTAGCAGCCGTAAGGCAGGGAAGCCCAAGCAAAGCCAGCGGTACAGTTTGTCCTCAGCGTCTGCACATGGTTACCATAGCTCGGATCACATTACCCAGCCTTTGGTCTAGGCTTCCAGCCCCTGCAGAAAAGGGTCATTTCTTGTTTTCAGTTTCCAACACCTAGCCAGGCCTTGATGCAAAGTCAGTGCTCAAAAATGCTGAATTAAAGAATGAACAAAGGAACTGCTTTCCCCAACCCCCTTCAGCAGAATATAAAGAAAAGAACCACAGTGGGATCAAAAGATCTGGATTTCAACTCCAATTTATTTGAACTTCTAAGCTGCAGAATAATGGATAAGAAAACTTTCCTTGGGGAGGAGGGTACAGTTCTGCGGCAGAGCCCATGCTTAGCATGTATGTGGTCCTGGGTTCAATCTCTGGTACCTCCATTAAAAAAAATGAAACAAATAAATATACCCAATTGCCCACATCAAATATTAATTTTTTTTAATTCAAAATTCTAAAAAAGGCCTTGCAATTGACACAACATTGTAAACTTGACTATACCTAAATTAAAAAAAAAAAAAATCCTTGCCTTACAAGAATATATCTGGATTATGGAAGTTTGCAAATGTAAAATGCTTTGGGTACAATCTGCATAAAAAATGGGGGACTGTACACATTTACTATTCCTACTTTATGAGCTATATTTCCTTTGCGGGTGGTTATAACCTCTCAGAGCTAAATTTCTCAGATTAAAAAAAAAGAAAACATTACCTGATTCTCAGTACTGCTGAAGAATTCGATAACCCTATGAAAGCATCTGACCCACAGAAGTTTCTCAATAAATGTTTGTTGAGTGAATGAATAAACACGCAAGTGAATGCTGCCCCTGCCACAGACCATCACAATGGTACTGCCTGGAAATCCTTTACCCACGTTCCACCCGACTCTACACTAACCACGTGGGTGACCTGGGCAGGCCTGTGTGCTTCTCTAAACCCCAGTTTATTCATGAATAGAAATGGGAGTAATAACACAAACCTCAAAGGTTTAGTGAGTCAATAACAAATCGTACTACAATTTTGCAAGATGGAATCATGAAAGAAAATTGGGCAAAGAGTCCATAGACTCTCTCTATATTATCTCTTACAACTGCATGGGAATCTACCTTACATCTCAAAATAAAAACTCCAATTTTATTAAAGAGTCTATTGAGATTAAATGAGCTCACTGTCTTAAATAAGGAACACACAGTACAAATAGGACAATGCACAGCCCATGAGATACACTCAGTAAATATTCCCACGGAGCCCACTGTTCCCTCCAACTCCAGAGCACAAGGATGGGTCCTCATGGCCAGAGGCCACTGCACCTGAAGCTAACAAAGGTAATGGTCCCCACTTCCAAGAGCCCCTGCCTCCACCCTAGGTCTAATTTTGTGTTTGTAACTTTCTTTTCTTATACTTAAATAGGAATACCCAATTGCATAGCCTTCAGGTCACCAAAACCTGACCATGGAAAATATGACAGCAGCCCTCCCCAGTGAAACAATAAAATTAAAAGCCATATCCACAAGAACTCTGTGTAATTCTAACGGCAGGAACTTCATCCTGGACTGAGAGGAAGAGACCTGGGGAGGAGGAGGAAACTGGGGCCCCCAGACCCAGGGGCCACCTGTCCCATGATAGAACTTAGTCTCAACCCACACACTCCATGAAATTCAAATTACACATACACATAGAGTGCTATGGACAAGATTTTTTTTTTTTTTTAAGAAACCCCTGATTCTCTAACAGGTCAGGTTTCTACTGAAACACAATTGGCTTATGTGTATATTGTTTCACAAAAACCTAAAATAATATCACTCGAAATTGACACATGAAGAAACGGAGGAAAAGAGAGGTTTATCTAATTGTGCAAGATTATAGAGAGGCCACGTCAGAGGTTGTATTTAAATCCAAGCCCCTGCTCCAGTTCTCACACTAGAAAGTGTGACATACTGCCCCCCTCCTGCCCCCTTCCTGCAATAAATCTCTTAAGTCTTTTCTGTGCTACCTGGAAAGAACCAAAGTCACATTAACTTTCCACAAAGAGCTGTGTCACCCCCTTGGACGATGTATCAAAATCTGAAGAATTAGGGTTGGAGCAAAGATTTGAGTTCTCTGTTTCTTAAAAGGAGACAAGGGTTTAAAAGAAACCTAAAAGCACTTATCTAGTCTAAGCCCTCATTGTGCAGAGAAGGAAACGGAGGCTCAGAAGAGATGAGGAAAGGGCCTTATTTACAAATCTTGCTTCAGCGCAGCACCAAGCCAGCCCTGGGCACTGCTGGGGAAGGATGTGGGAGTCCCAGGAGAATGAGTGTTAGAAAAAGGAAAGAGAAGAAGCATACAAGCCCTCTCTCTACACCATCATACCATGCAGTTCCACCAAATTATCCAGTATGGGGGCTGCCAACATTAACGTGGGCTAAACAGGTTATAGAAACCTGAGGTCTCAACCACAGTGGAAATTCCAACTTTTATATGGTTTTTCCCAGTTCAAGCATGAGCTCAGTGGGAGCTCCGTGCCAGGCACTACACGAGGCCTGGAGTTCTCCCAAATACAGATCTCTATGAACACGTGTGCAAACCACATGCAGGCCCACCAGAAGAAAAACGCCCACAAATAAGATGGAATTACTGAAAATGAAGGCAGATAACCAGCATATATTACTAGCAAAAAGGATGTTGCTAGAAATACTCATGGGCATAGCAAACTGTGGTTAGCATGTGGGAAAGGGGGAGGGACAGTTTAGGAGTTTAGTATGATCAGATACACATTACTATATATAAAATAAATAAATGACAAAGACCTTCTGTATAGCACACGGAACTATACTCAATTTCTTTTAATGAGTTGTACTGAAAACTATCTGAATAATATACATGTACATATGTATATATATAACTGAATCTCTGCTGTACACCTGAAACTAGTATTGTAAACTGATTACACTTTAATAAAAAATAAGAATTTTAAAAATAATTAAAAAAATAAATAAAAAATAAATAAAAGAACTCTGTAATCCCCTTAGCTGTAGGTGGTGGAGAACACTGGTTGCAAGCACCAAGTCCACTCAATCACTCCAGCAATGGCTGTCACTCTTTCTGACCATCAGGGAGTCAATTGGCTTCACTGAGGTTACTTTTCTCTTTCGTAAAAAGCTACAGTTGCAACCAACGATATATAAAATCTCATTATTCACAGAACCAACAAATTAGTGAAGACTTTCCATAGGCCAGGCTCTGTACAGATGAAAAGATTGGGTCCCAGATACATTTATGGGTAGAAAAATTTATGCCATAAAGACATTAATTCTTCCTGTTCTGATACAATGCAATTCTGATTAAATTCCTACCAGATTTTTTATGGAATGTAACAAGTTAATTTAGGGTCAGGAACAGCCAGGAAACTTCTTTAGAACCACCACTGGGGAGGGGTGGATAGATCATTCATTTCCACTGTTCTTTCTGAAGTGATGAAAACGTTCTGGAATAATAATGGTTCCACCACTGTGAATATACTAAAAGCCGCTTAATGGTACCATTTAAATGGGTGAACTTCACAGTGTGTTAAAAATATCGCAATAAAGCTGTTCTACGAAAAAATATTTGTGGACCACTATTTTTCCCTCTATATTACTAGTCTGCCCCACAATTTAAGAAAAACAAAAAAACAAACCAAACAAAAATTTGCCAGGAGATCTTTAGGACTGCAATGTTCCTGGGTCTCCAAAATGCCTCTGATGGTGCTGCACCTGTTAACCCACACTAGTTGGGCTGGACTAGTTAAGGACTGTATCTTTTTAAAATCTATGGTCATATGTTACACCCTGGGAGATGGGAGGATGGAGAATGTCACAGCCTCATGCTGTCATCTCTTTTTTTTTTTGTTTTGTTTTTTTTTGTTTGTTTTTGGAGTAGAAAAAGTTTTTACTGCAGGGCCAAACAAGGAAAACAGTGGCTCGTGCTCAAAACCCCTGAAATCTCTGATGGTTTTTGAGGTGAATTTTTTTCTTTTCTTTTTATCAGGGTAAGGTTTTTAATAGGTAAAATGAGGCTTGAGGGCTTCCAGGTGTGTGACTTTCTTCTGACTAGTTGGTGGTAGGTAATAGGGCCGTGTTCCAGGAATCTCATGCTCAGCCTGAAGTTACCATCCTCCACCAGGGTGGGGGCCTTAGCTCCTGCAGAACAACTCAAACATATTAAGTATAGCCCTGCCCCTACTCCTCAGCTCATTTTTAAGTGAACCAAGCCCTGCTTTCAACACTGTGATCACGCTCACTATAAAAACATGTGACATCAACAAGCACCACCATCCTAATAACAGAAAAAGTATTAAGGGTATTTACCTGGGGCAGAAACACTGAGGGAGGAGAAAGAAGCATGCTCACCATTGGCGCTCTCTTTTCCCAAGTCTCTGCCAGGAGAAGCTGGGCTTTACAGCCAGAGGATCTCAGCCCCAGGGAACAGCGTCCACGCCACTGGGCTGGACCTCGGGGACAGGGAAAGGGAGAGGAGTGCAGTTTAGTGGTGGCGGGGCAGGGAAAGCGGCTGGGGTCGCGGGCTGCAGCCCCGCTCGGAGGCCAGTCCCAGACAGTGTCCCCGCCCTCGCCCGGCTCCGCAGATCCCGCCGGCCCTGGACACAGCCGGCCTAGGGGCGGGGCGGGGTCTGTGGCCTAGGAGAGGAAGCCCAGGAGGAGGGGACCCGCGGTGGGAGAGCGGAAGGGGGCGCAGGCCGCGGACTGAGGGGAGCCTGGCTGCGACAAGAGGTGGCAAGTGCGGGCCGCAGTATGGACGGGGGTGGCCATGTCCCCGGCAGGTTAGTGCCCAGCCCTGGACAGGTGTGGTCTGGGCGCCGGGGCAGGTGGCGCAGGCAGAGGGGGCTGGTGCTAGCCCCTCAGCTGGACAATTGCTGACTCGAGCCCTCACAGGCTGTGACAGGCGGACCCCCTTCCCCAGAGGTCCCAGCCTTCCATTTACACAGCCGGAGGCCCCGACACGGGACAGGAGCCAAAGGCCTACCGGGCGACAGATCCGAGCAGCCACTGGGGCTGATACCTGGCTCGGAGCTGGAGATTCGGACCGGCGGTCCAGCTGGCATCCAACCTTGGGCATGGGCGGGAGGGCGAGCGATCCGCTCTGGGCTCTGGGTTTTGCGAGATACACTGGGGAATCAAGGGAGGGAGAAGATGGGAGGGGGAGAAGATGGGAGGAGTAGGAGAGGAAGGGAAAAGTGGAGGGAGAGAGATGGACTGAGGAGGAGCAAGGAGAAGTGACAGATCTAGAGAGAGAAGGGGGGGAGTAGCAGAGATGAAGAGAAAAAGCTTTACCTTCAAGGGCACCCCGAAGGAGGTGCCAGTCCTGCCTCCATGCCCTTCTCTAGCCCCTCAAGGCCAGAAGCTCAAATTACACCTCCCTGGTCAAGCCCTCCAGCCAAGGCCCTGCAGAACCCCTACGGGGATCACACCTGTTGCCCCCAAGAGGAGCTGGGCTTCCTGTTGCTCCCGGAACCAGACACCCACAGGCGTTGTCGCCTAGAACTACCTTGGGAATGAGTATAAATTCCCCTTTTACAGGCCGGGAAACTGAGGCAGGCATGACCTTTGCCTTAGCTGCACTGTCCCAGGTGTTGTGCTGGCAGGGAGCGGGAGGTACAAGTTCAGAGACCCAGACAGAGCAGACTGCCCAAGTGTCGGTGCATAGTCCCCATCTCTCCTGGGTAAACCACTTTCCACCATAGTGGAACAATGAAGGGCTCACAGTAGGTCCCTGGGTGTGGGAGAGCTGTCCTCAGTTCCAGTGCCCAGCTTGCTATGTACATAGGAGTGTTCTCGAGTCCAAACTCATTCTCCTCAATGCAGGACAGGCCAATAAATCAGGAGACCAGGTGTTGGGGTATGGAATAGCAAGTTTCTATAGACGTAGATGGCAAACTAATGTCCTGGAAAACCATCTCCCCAAGTCAGATTTCAGGATCTTTTCCTACTCGCTTGGTTGTTGCAAACTTCTTGGTTAGGAATTTTTTGTTAGAATTCTTTGTTCTTGCAGCTATCCGCCTGGATCAGATCCCTGTAAACCTCCAACAAAACAAACGTTATTTTCTATTCTGCAACTTGTTATCTTTATATGAATGGAAAAATGTTAATATCCTTAAAGGTCACAGACTTCAGAATAGTGTCTCCTGTCTATTTCAGGCTCTAGGCAACATTGTTTTACAGAAGGTGCAGAACCAGCAAGACTAAGCCTAGGAAACAGAGCACAGGGTTAAAGTCAAGGAACAGATCTAATACAGAGTCTGATGTGTTCTTTGCTTTTATCGAGGCAGAAGCCACTTGAGGATTTAAATCCTTTTAGGTTAAAAATAAGTAAAACTTTAAAGGAATTTACATACATAGGTTGAAATGTGCATAAAATATTTGGAAAAGCTCACAAAGGATTGTAAACAGTGGCATCTCCAGGGAGGGCTGAGAGAACAAAGGATGAGGGAAACCTTTCCCTTGTGTATTTTTGTGCTGTTTGATTTTGTTTTTTTTTTTTTATCATACGCATGGGTTTCTTTTTCAGTTAAAAAAAATAGTGTAATGGAGGGAAGGAGTAACTAAATCAGCAAGTACACCAGCCATGGAAAACTGAGCCGTCACTTTTGCTTTAAGCCAGGAAGCATTTATTGACTCTCTCCTATGTGCCCAGTGCTGTTTTATGACTTCATTTATTATGTATATTTTTTATAAAATAATAACATGCTAACCCTGACCCCTGCCCAGGGGAGCTGGTGGAAAACCAATTGAGTTTTTATTGAGTTGTTTTCCAAGGAGTATAAATGAGTTATTAACAGAACACATCTTCAGGGCAAATCAGGTGGAATGGGTTTCCAGCAGGCCAGAAAGCTAGGAAGGGTTTTCCACAGAGATGCCCAGAGGCTGAGAGAGAAATCCTCCAGGGCCCCACAAAAAGCTGCCCAAAGTGGTTTTTCCATGGCACTATTGTAATAGGAAAGAACAAATCTGACTCCATATTACATCTTTTTCTTTGACTTTGAGCCTGTGTCCTGTTTCCGAGGCTTAGTCTTGTTGGTTCTGCACCTTTTATAAAACAATGTTGCCTGGAGCCTGAAATACACAGGAGAACCTATTCTCAAGGCTTTGACCTTTAAGGATATTAACACTTTTCCATTCTTATAAAGATAACATGTTGCCGAACAGAAAATAACATTTGTTTTGTTGGAGGTTTACAGGAATCTGACCCAGGTGGACAGCTGCAACTACAAAGGATTCTAACAACAAAGGATTTCTACACCAAGATATTTCCAACAACCAAGCACACCCCCTTCCCCTTTTTAATATAAAAGGAGCCTGAATTGTGACTAGGGGAAGATGGTTCTCCAGGACAATTACTCTGCCATCTCCTCAGTCAGCTGGTTTTCCAATTAAACATGCTACTTCTTGCCACAAAACGTGGTCTTCCAATTTATTGGCCTGTCCTACAGTGAGCAGAATGAGTTTGGACTCAGTAACACAACCAAACATTGAAAGTATTCATTTGGTATATTAAATGACTTGCTTCTGCTGGTCTTTCTTCCTGACTTTTTCTTTTCTTGACCACTCCTGCTATGTTTATGAAAAAGTTGTCTGTCTGCTCCTGTGGACACATTTACATCTCTAGCCACTACCCTTCCAGATAAGAACTGATGTCACCAAAATTGCTAAGAGATATTACATGGTCAGAAAAGACCAGAAGTGTGTACTGGCTGATATTCAGGAGCAGGCTGAGACACCTGACAATATGTCATAAGCATGGATAGACAGCTGGGCACAAAAAGAGAAGCTTCTAAGCCTCCATGAAGGACTTGCTGGATAAGAAAGAATAGTCCCAGATTGTAGATCTGATTCCACCATGAGCTTCCTGTGTGAGGCTCGGCAAGTCATTTCAGTTCTCTAGGCCTGTGATGTCCAACATGTGAGCCACCAGCCACATGCAGAATTATGAAGTTATTCTGTAGCCAGGCAGAATTATAAATAAACATTTTACAGCAAATGTTCAGCACGTATGATGTTTAGAAACATTAGTGGTTTTCTTGCCCTAACAGTTTATTTTTGTATGTCTAGCTTTCTGTGGTTTGTAACGCCCATGACTAATGATTCCCTTATAGTGAGGTATTTTGAAGTTATAAGTTACTGGACACAGTACCGTCATATCACAGTTGAAAAATAAAGATCAACATAAGCCAGGCCATTTGATATAGTAGTTATGAGCAGGGTCTCCGGGGCCAGCCTGCCTGAGTATAAATTCTCACTCTGCCTCTGTGGGGTTCTGTGTGAATCTTGGAGAAATTTTTATTATTATTGTTGTTGTTGTTGTTTTTGTTGTTGTTGTTGTTGTTGTTATTTTACTTATTTGTGCCTCTTTTTCCAAACCTTTTAATGGTGAAGAATATGTAGACTCTATCTCCTACTGTGCTGGCAAGATTAAGTGATTTAATGTCTGTGCTGCCCACTTCCCTGTGTTTCAGCATTCTCCAGGCAATCAGTTTCAAACCCGGAGGCATAATCCACTGTCTTAGTCAGTCTGGGATGCTGTAAAAATTTCCATGGGTCAGGTGGCTTAAACAAGCAACATATTCCTCAAGTTTTGGGGGCTGAGACATTCAAGATCAAGGTATCTGGGAGAGGATTGCCTTCATGGCTTGAAGATGGCAGTCTTCCCACTATCTTCATAGGGTGGACAGCAGAGAGAAGCAAGCAATCTAGGGCCCCTTATAAGTGCCCTAATCCCATTCATGAGGGCTCTACTCTCTTGACCTCATTTTATCCTACTAATCACTTCCCAAAGGCCCCACCTCCCAATACCATCACCCTGGGAGATGGGGTTTTGACATACGGATTTTGAGGGGATGCAAACTTTCAGTCCACATATCGGCTAACTCTCCCCAAAATGCAGTCATCAAACATGTAACTGATTTCAAAGTAATGTTTATATCTCTCTGCCCATTTCCATTCCTACATCCACTAACACTGAAGCCCTGTTAGATTTTATTCCTTATTTTTCTGGTAGAGATTTAATTGATTCCTCTACTCCAATGCTCTCCTCACTCCAAACAGTCGGCTTAACAGCCCTGCCAGGTAGGTCTTCCTTAAAACACTTTCCCGCTTCACCTCGTTTTTTAGGTTTAAATGTCAGAATCCTCTCCACATCGCATCCTAGACCTTTAATCCCTTACACTACCACTCACTATGTTATTTTTATATTACCACTGTAACAAATTCCTATAAGCTTAATAGCTTAAACCAGCACAGATTTATCAGCTTATGGCTGTGGAGGTCAGAGATCCAACACAGTTCTCATTGGGCTAAATTCAAGGTACCAGCAGTGTTCTTTCCTTCTAGAGGGTCTAGAAGAAAATGTTTCCTTGTTTGTTTTTTTCCAGTTTCCAGCTTTCACCCACCTTCCTTAGCTTGTGCCACACGATTTCCTTCATCTTCATGGCCAGCAGCCTTTCTGAACATTGCTCCATGGCTGTACCTCCCTCTGATCCTAAACTCAGATGGGAAATGTCCTATGCTTGTAAAGACCCCTGTGATTACACTGGGCCCACCTGGAAAATCCAGGCTACTCTCCCTATCACCTCATCTCAGGATCCCCTTGTCCCACCCCACTCAGGCATTATGTATGTGGCTATGACACTCACCTTGGGTAACATTTCCTCTCGTAAGCAATTAAAGGTTCAAGACACTTGTGAACGGCTTTTTGTTTTTCTTCCTTAGTCTTTCCACATTCAGTACGTCTGGTGAGATTATACAGATCCTGTTTATTTGTAACCTGGAACTAATCTTTAACAACGTATTATGGGTTTAGAAGGCTAATAGACAAATTAGAAGGAAATCCTCTAAGATTTTTTAAGATGTTTGTCCTAAAATGCCTGTCATCCCTTTTACTGTCCAGAGTAACATGTCACAGGTGGCTTCCCTGTGGGGGTGAGGGACACATTGTTCTGCCACCATAGTCCCTTCATTCACACCAATTTGCTGGTCTCCTAACAGAGGATCTATGCTCCCAGCTTTGCTCACTTCCTCCTCCTTTCCACTGACCATCCTGTTCCCACTGCTTCCTTCGTTCACCACATCAGGATTTCATGACCACATTCTTCTCTAAATGGAATGGATATTGTGCATCTAACGTCTAATAATTGTTCTCAGTGTATACGCACACACTCATCTAAGTGTCTCCCCATCCATTTTTTTATTTTCCTAGAATCTTCCAGAGGAATCCGTTCCATGATGATGATGATGATGATGATGATGATGATACTGACAGTGATGACAGGGGCCTCTCAAGGAATCTGATAAAGAGAGAATCAATGAAGAGAGGGAATCAATGTAAAATTACCCCAGAAACAGGTTAAAGGTAAATAACTGTTATAGTGTTTAATGAAATTGACTAAAATTTAACTAATTTTAAAACTTTATATCACTGTATTTTAAATTTTAAGGGGAATTTTCATTCACCACTAACCAAGATTTGAATTTAGGGCCAAAATCTAAGAGGACTTCTATCTTCTAACAAATTTTCCACCAGCCTTTTAAACACGTGATTCTTAAATAAATAAATAAATAAATAAAAAGTTAGTGCTGGGCTGCAAATAAGGAGGATTCATATAATTTCACCAGACACACTGAATGTGGAAAGACTAAGGAAGAAAAACAAAAAGCCATTCATAATATCTTCAAACTTACGTTGCTCACAGGAGAACACGTTAGCCAAGATGAGAGTCACATCAACATGATGCCTGAGTGGGATGGGGAAGCTGATCTTCCTCATCAGACATTTATGCTGATTTGTTAGATGCCAACACAGTTTCCTCATTGGATTTGCTTCTAATAATTATGGAACAGTTTAGGCTCTACCAAAAGCAGACTAAACATTTTCCCCTGCCGCCAAATCTCTGGACTGAATGTCCCCACAAGAGGGACATGTTTATATTTCATAGGAAACTCTTCCTGAGAAACAACAGGCTTTCTGAGGGCAGAACTACTGGTCCCCCAGGGAGGGCTGGAGGAGGGATCGAGGGGACACTGGAAATACAGGAGGAGTCAGTTCAGATAGTGCTGCTCAAGTAGCCAAAGACATCCTACCAAAAGTTTCGTGAGTGAAGGAGCCTGTGAACACTGAGTAGGTTGTTAAGGCACAGCAGTACATAACTAGCATCACAAGTCAATTGTAGCATGTTTTGAAATTTGGAATAAATAAGCTCATTGCTCTTTGAAAATGCAGCAGTAGCAATAGAAATAATAAACACTGAGCTGTCTTGGAGATAACAAGCAATAAACTAATTCTAAATCTGCAGGATTCCTTGACAATATGCAAGCTATGAGCTGGATGTGTGCTGCAGATACCTCTTACTGCAGGTCTCACTCCTGCAAAGCACAGAACTAGTTTTCTCAGCAGACAGAGGGAACCAAGCCAAGATTTCTAATCTTGAGAGGTTTACTATATGGCAGGAAAGACCAGACAAATAAATACAGCTTAATATGAATAAATGTAATCAAATATTATGAAGTTTTTATGGAGCACAGAAGAAGAAAAATTCCTTTCACCTGGGACCTAGAGAAACTTCTTCCGAAAATGTAGCTTTGAAGATGGCCGAAGACATGCGTGGAAATTCGGCAGAACAGGACGTAAGAAATTTAAAAACTAAATCTAAAATTCATATAAAAATGTAAAAAATCACAAATATCCAAAAGAACTTTGAACAAGAAAAATATTGAAGACTTACACTATCTGATTTTCAGACTTTTTTAAATAAAGCTACAGTAATCAGAAAGTATGGTATTGTTGTAAAACAGGAAAATAGAATAATGGAACAGAATAGAATGCTCCGAACTAAACCAACACTTAGATGGACAATTGAATCTCAGTAAGGATGCAGTGGAGAAAGGATCTTTTCAACAAGTAATGCTGGAACAATTAGATATCCATATGCAAAAACAGAAAAATGAACTTTGACCCATACGTCACAAAATACAGAAAAATTAATTCAAAATGAATCATAGATCTTAATAGGAAATCCAAAACTATAAAACAGCTAGGAGGAAAAGCATAGGCTTAAGCAATATGACATAGGGTTTGGCAAACATTTCTTTGCTATGACACCGAAAGTATAACCTATTTTAAAAAGTAACTGATATAGTGAACTTTATCAAAATGAAGACTCTTCAAAGCTCTTCAAAACACTGCTAAGCAAATGAAAAGACAAGCCATAGAGAGAAACTATTTGCGCCAGGTTACCCACAGCCTGACCGCACCGCGCCCACCCCCCCAGCAGCAAGCTCACCTGGAGACGGGCGTCCGGCTTCTTGGGCAGCAGAGGCCACCCCCAGACCACGCCGCGGGGTGGAGCGGAGCAAACTGCCGACTCCCGGGGGGCGGGCCCGCTACCCCTTTCGCCCCCGCACCCTAATTGCACTGCCCTGCTCCCCTCCTCAGCAAGCTGAGTGGGACAGGTGTGTCAGGTGACCTGGGGCAGCAGAGGCCGCTCCCAGGCCCGGCCCCCGGGGAGACGGGAGTTAAACCACCAGCTCGCCAGGGGCAGAGCTACTCCCCTTCTCTGCCGCTGCCTCTGCCTCTGTGGCCGCCCCTGACCGAACCGCCCCACCTCCCAGGAGCAAGCTTACCTGGAGTCCGACTTACGGGGAATCTCCTGCAGCAAAGGCCGCCTCCAGGCCAAACTGAGGGGAAGAGAAGCAAACAACCAGCTTGCCTGGGCAGCCCACTCCCGCCGCCACCACCCCAAACGCACCACACCCGCCTCCAGGGGTCAGGCTGACTGCGAGGATGTGCACCAGCCTTCTCATTTTGGTCACGAGCCTGAGCACCTCCCTGCACCCCTACACCCCTGCAACCCCTGCACCCCCTGCACTGCATGCACTCCTGCACTCCCTGCGCCCCAGAACTGCCTGCACACTCCACAGCCCGTGCACTCCTGACACAAGTTTCACCTTGCACCACCTACACCCCTGCACCCCAGCATGTCCCACACACCAACTCTTGGGCCTGTGGCAGAGCCTCTGCTGTTTCACCAGCGTGCAGGGACTCATATCCTTGCCAGTACATGATGCATCAGTGGACCTCTGGGGTTGCCTGCCAGAAAGTATATGTTCCCTGCCACTAGGCTGGGCCACTAGGGTGATCTCTGTGAGTTCACCCAGGACAGGCTCAGAGATGCTGTTCTCTGGGAAGAGAGGAGTTGAAACCGCTCTTGAGGGCAGAGCTGTGCTCACCAGGCCGTCCACGCTTCATGTTTTACACAGGGCTTCACGGAAGTGAAATGGACCCGGCCAAGTAAGGCCTGCTGTGCGCCCACCTCAGTCCTGGGCTCTGAGGCAGACAGACTGGCTCACACCATCAGGGCCCAGTTTGGGCACCTGAAAGGTCCCTTGGAGGCATCCCATCAGTTCTCAGGAAGAAGTCTGGCTGCTTCCACCCCATGGCCCTCCCTCCCACTGTGCTGGCCTCAGGAAGTTTCCTTATTTGGGGAAGAAGGCAGCCCACCCCCTACCCCACTGCTCACAGTCCTCTCACCCAGGCTGGTGTTTCTCTGCCCGTCAGAGTCTGGAAAGCCATCCCTCTTCAATTATGCCCCTTCTGAGATGGACTTGCTTCCATTAAATACTAGGCGAGGATGCAAAGTGGGATGCCCTGGGTAAGAGAACCAAAAGAAATAGTTTCTTCTGTGAGGTTTTCTGTTTATCTACTGGGGCTGGGCTGTGTGTAGTTTGCTACAGCTACTGGTGTGAGAGGCTAAAGCCCTCTGTGTGTCCTTGTTTTCATCTCCCCACTGTCTTTGGGTTTTCCCTTGACACTCCTGAGACATTTACTTCTTTTAGTTTTATTCCGGTTATTACATAGAGGCCCTATTCTCATGGAGGTAAGGCGATGGGGTGGTGGGACAGAGGGGACCATCTGTAGTTCTGTGATTATTTCTCATTGAGCCTGTGCCCTGAGCTGTGATGTCCAGAAGTGTGTCTCTTTCCCCCAGCCCAATTTGGGTGAGACAGAAGGGATTTCCCTTCCCCCAGGTTGGTTAGGCTCTGGTAAAATAATTTCTCCTTAAAAAAACAAACAAACATAAAACAACTTCCCCCAATGAAACAGAATGTTCTGGGTGTATTTCAATAGAGCTATTTTATCCTTTCCAGGCAGGAAGCATGAGTGGCTTTACTCTGACCTTCATTCTGAGAACAGGACACGGTCCTGGAGGTAAAATGCATGAAAAAGAGCATGGGGCTCCTCTGACTGGCCCCCTGGAGTTGTCAAACTCAGACTTCCCCACGCTGAGCCTCCCGCTGGCCTCAGGGACCTGTTAAACCTGCCTGCCCCCGGGGTCCTTATAACAGCGGGTTCTGCCCTGGGAGCTGTGACTCTCCAAGCCTGCCCGGCTGCCTCTCTGGGTTGGGAGCAGGTTTTACCCTCAGTTTTCTGGGATCTAAGAAGAGCAGTGGGTTTGCAGCTCCCTCAGCTCTGGTATTTTCAGGACAGAAGGAGCAACTTCTGAGCTCCATGCGAGCTGGACCAGAGGCTGGAAGCCTCCCCTCCTCTGCCTCTGTGCAATCAGTGGCTGTGGTTCTAGCCAAGTTTCTGAAGATGTGGATTTAAACACACACATCGCAGCCCCTACAGGAGCACACAGTCCCATATATCTCCCTAGTTTCCACTGGTAACTACGGAGCCAATGGGGACACGGGTTTTGGGACCACAGAGGCCTGACTGCACGACTTGCTCCGTGGCCTATTAACTTGGTTGCTCTGGGCCTTGTCTGAAGTGGCTTGCTTACTGCACCTGGTACGTGGGAAACACAAAATAAGTACTAGAAACTTCACTTTTTCTCCCTCAAGGGCCTTCAAACATAGAAAGTAATAAGTGAACGCAGACGGCCTAGTCACCACAAAGAGGTCCATCCAGCCTGGCTCTCCTGAGTGATGGGCACTGACTTGCACCTTAACTCGGAACAGTAGGAGAGCCGCCTTCCTCTAACTGGGCATCTCCCCACACCAGGCACTCCCTCAGCTGAGATGGGGCCAACTCCGTGATTGAGGTGTGTGCTGGTGGCTTCAGTGTGACCTGGCCCTGATGGGACATGAACCTGCAGTGAGGTGGAGGGTCAGGAGGAGGGGGGTCCCTGCTGGGGCAGCAGGGGGCCCGGTAGCACCCGGCCCGGCCTGGTGCCTGGGGCTCCCTAACACCTCCTACAGCTCCTGGGCTGACTCCGGTCCTGGCCACTCCACACACCCTCCCAGTATCTTTGCATTAAGTCCCTTTTTTGATTTTATCAGCAAGAAGTTGCTTCTGTTGCTTGTTCAGTGAAACAGTGCATCGGGAAACCAGACTATTTCTAACATCAGTAAAATACCAACCTCAGTCAGCTCGCCGGGCAGACCGTGCAGCACAAAGGCCTGCACAGGGCTGTGGGAACGGCTTACGTGAAGGGTCCTCATCATCTGTCTTCAGAGATACAGGAGCTGGTGGTTCAGGTAAAACCTCAGGGAGGGATTGAGGAATCCAAAGCTGGTTGGTTTCAAAGGCTAACTGGTCAGACCAGACCCCCGAGCTGTGGTCAGGAGCCTAGATCAACGACACGCAGACTCAGCGCCCTAAGTGCCGGGTGGGGCCGGTGGTGTTCCCTTTGCAGGCTCTCATTGGGGATTCACTGTAGCCCCTTAAATGCAGCAGAGATTCCAGCCCCCTTAGCCCTCACCCTGAGTGTTCCATGACACAAATCCCGGGAGTGTTTAATTTTCATCTTTGGTTAGGAGGATGAAGGTGGGGCAAGGGGAGACATAAATTCATACTGACTGACACAAGGTCACAGACAGTACCTCCTCCTAGGAGAGCTATGTGCTCTCACAGTGGTGGCTGGGGGGCTGGGCAGAGACCCTCCGCTGTTCCCAGAGGGACTCGCTCCTCTGGCCACAACTTATGGGTTGGACAACAGATCCAGAGGGAAACAGAGCACCTTTCCTGGGAATTTGGAAGTGACACACAGAAATCAAGTTCACTCATCTGGAGATTGGCTAGGGGGAGGGGCGGTGGTTGGAAATCAAATGAAACCAGAGCATGAGAGAAAGTTAGAAGTGAAAGAGAGAGAGACAGACAGAGCTTGTGAGAGCAAATAGTCAGAAAGAAGGAAAACAATCAGGGGACAGAGGAATTCCAGCTCCTGACTGTCTAGTCTGTCCCAGCCCATCAACCACCCCGCGGGATGGTTAACATCATTCCAGTGTTGCAGAATAGGAAACAGGCTGAAAGAGGTGGGGGCTGGGTTTGGGTGCACAGTTAATTTAAGTGCCGCTGGACCCCTCACTTCCCGTTGCCTGAAGGCACCTTAATCCTCACTGGGACCCCTGCGGTCCCCTGACAGCCCAACACCCTGATCAAAGGGCCCCTGCAGGAATGGGAACCCCTCTGAGTGTGGAGAGTTCCCTCCACCGAGATGCCATGCATCAGCAGGCTCCCGCTCACCCCAGGTTAACATCTCCCCAGCTGTGCAGTCTCCCGACCCGCTTCCCTCCCTGCCAGGCACCCCCATCATTACCACCGAGTGTACTGCAGGAATTGAGGCACAGGGATGCCCAAAGCAACAATACCCCACCGGCTGTACAAACAGCAGAATCCCCGCCCCACCTGGGTTCCGAGGGGACAGTAGCTGTCCTCACATTTCATGTGTCTAAGACAAACTTTTTCTTCAGCTGGAGGTTATAGAGAAAAAACATAGTTTGGTGAGGAATTCCTCCAAGGACCTGACTCCAGAGTCTACAACCAGGTGTACCTACCCGCCAGACTTGGGGTGAAGGTGGATTATTGATCAGCACAACCCGGTGGCCCAGCTCCTCAGCTTGGCTGCCCAGAGGGGGCTGGGGGAATGGGTAAGGCCAGGGCACTCAGGAAGAACACAGAGGACATGACCTCTCCCCTCCGCACTTGTAAACACTTCCCCAAATCTCAAGGCATCGGACAGAGAGCAGCCACCACAATAAG
Source organism: Camelus bactrianus (assembly GCF_048773025.1). Classification (NCBI taxonomy): domain Eukaryota; kingdom Metazoa; phylum Chordata; class Mammalia; order Artiodactyla; family Camelidae; genus Camelus; species Camelus bactrianus. Next base: position 46,930,330 of record NC_133557.1, on the reverse strand, counting down.
GAGATGCTCCCATCTCTTCAATCACTCCTGTCAGTTCACTACGTGCTGAGAATCCAGTGGGTCCCAGGACATGACACACAGGATGGCCGATGGGACAGGCTTGGTCCTTCCCCCTGGACCCTGTTCAATCTGATGGAAGAATGATCACTCATAAAAATTTTCTCAAAATTTTACAGAGACCAAAGACAAACTGCAGACTGAAACAAATTTAAAAATATATATGAAGATCCCCCAGTCTCCCCACCTAAGGTTAACAGCATAAAGCAAAAAATCTTGCCTTTGATCACCAAGGAATTTGTCACCCCCTCTCAGGTGGAAAGGAGAGTTATTCTTTGAGCAGGACACAGAAGTGCTCCATCGGACTGGACCAGGGCCTCTACATTCATTTAGCAAATGTGTATAAGCTCCTACTACGTACGGGAATCTCCTAACTTGACCCGTCCCCAAGGATTTCAGGCTTTATCATTCAACAAAATAGACATGAATCCCCATCACTGCGGGCTCAGAGTTTCAGCAGAGGAAACAGGCAGCATGTTGTGGTTAGCAAGAGCTTGGAAAAATTTAAAAAATAGTGATATGAGCAAACTCGGGTGATGGCGGTGGGGTGGGAGGCAGGCAGGAGGGAACAAGGCAATCCTGGCTGATCTCACGGAGTAGTGAACTTGAAGCAGAATAGATCCGGAGGAAGAAGGAAGAGCCGGACCCAGAGGCCCCCAGAGTGAGGGGGAGAGTGTGGGCAGAGAGGCAGAGCATGCAGGGTCCTGAGGCCTTTGTGACGACTTTGGCTCCTAATGAAATGGCGACCCGTTTAGTGAGTTTTGAGGGGAGGGGTGATGTAGTCCAACTTATGCTTTTGTGTTTGGGTTTTTTTGGGAGAGGTAATTTATTTATTTTAATGAAGGTGCTGGGGATTGAACCCAGGATCTCATGCATGCTAAGCATACGCACTACCACTGAGCTACACCCACCCCCTCAATATATGCTTTTATAGGCTCCCTCTGACTCTGTGTGAATGAGAGATTGTAGGAAAGCAAAGATCAAACAGGAGGCTATTGGTGTCCAGGAAGGTCTGAAGGTGGCTCTTAGGAGGGTAGGGAGCAGGGAGCTGGTGGTTAATGAAGACAGAATACCCAGAATTTTCTAACAAGCTGGATTTGCTGTCTGTGTGTGTAAGAGAAAGAGAGAGAAAGGACATGGTTCCAACATCTGGTCCTGGACAATGGGAGGGATGTCCTCTCCATCCACAGGGGATGGGACAAGGTGGGGCTGAGCAGGTAGAAAGGGGCTGGTATCAGCTCAGTTCTTCAAAGTCATAGCTAAGGGGTGTATTACATATTGCCACAGGAATGCCTAATATGTAGAGGAGTCTTTTTTTTAACATTTAAAAATTATAATTTAAATGTATTAATTGTATTATGTGAACGAATTTGGAATTTTATTTCATGCCAAGGTATATGTTATATATAGCCAAATGGGAAATATATCAGAAAAGGGGAGAAATGAGGGCTTTCACATAAACTGACTGTCCATAACGTAGGTAAAATTTCAATAAAACCAGTCTTCAATGAAAAAACCTCATCTCGGTGTTACATAAAAATAAATGAAAAAGGACTATGTTGATGTATCATTATTCCATGTTACATAATAGCCCCAAACACACTGTTTAAGTATGAGGCTTGTAGAAATACTATTCACTTTATTCACATAAATACAGAAATGCAGAAATGTTCTAAGGTAGAATAAGCATCTTAGTGGAAATAATACAGATTTGAGCATTTTACATGATATATATGTACAGATTCAAAATTTGGAAAAGTAATTACATAGTAGAACATTTGTATGAATGTGAAAGCAAGATGAAAGAAAGAAAAAGAATGTGAGTCTCAGGGATAAAGGTCCAGATGGAAAGGGCAAATCAGGGAGTTTTTGAGAAATCGAGAAATTGATGGCATGCCAATTTCCACGGCTGGGTTGCTTCCACCAAAGGAATAGCAGAGAGAGAGAGGAGAGGCCCAGGAACCAACCCTGGGGCACACCCACAGTATATGTTTGGAAAAAAGAGGAGACATTGGCAAAGGACCAGCCAGTAGACCAAAAGCAGAAAGCAGACAGAGCGATGGGCGGGAGGTTGAGTGAAGCAGAAACACGGGGGATGAGGGATGGAAGATCTGGGTCAAATGCTGCCGAGGGGCCACGCATGATGAGGACTGAAAATTGACCACTATATTTTGCAACGTGGGGTCACTGATGGCCTTGACATAGCAGTTTCCATAGAGTGAGGGATCAGGGGAAAAGCCAGAGTGGGTGTAAAAGGAGATGTCTCAAGACAAGTTGCAGACAGCGAGTTTAGACAACTCCTTAAAGATTTGCTGCAAAGACACAGGGTGGCAATTGGTGGGGGTGAATTAGGGTCAAGGAGTGCTGTTTGTTTCTTTTAAGAGGATGGACGTTTATATACTGAGAGGAGCCAACTAGCAGGAGAACAAAATAGATGAGGTAGTGAAAGAGAGGTTGGTTTTGGGAGTGACAACCCAGAGAAGATGGGAGGGATGCGGCCCCGGGGACTTTTGGAGGAAATGGCTTTCGATGTCACTTGTAATAATAGGTGGGGCACCGAGAGTGAGGTCACAGACATCAGAAGGCGAGGGATGTGCTGGGAGTTGCTTGTGAAATTTCTCTTCTGTTGGCTTGTTTGCTTGTTCAAAGTAGAAAAGTAACCTTACCAGCTGAGGGACGAGGAGGAAGAAAGTTACTGGAGCCATGAGCAGAAGATAAGAAAGAGCCTTCCAGGGAGAATGAGACAGTGAAAAGAGCAGGGGCAGACGGGGGAGTGCGCTCCCAGAAAGTTACATTTTCTCTTTGACGCCCCCAAATGTGTGATGTGTGATTACCCTTCCTGCTGTCTACGAAATAAAAATTAAGTATGGTTCAGAGGAAATGCTATTTCATTCTAAGAGGCTGCCTGTTTCTCAGGAATGGTCACCTTAAACTGCAAACATTACAAAAAAGGTTGAAAAGATGAACCTGTGTACCTAAAATCCCCTATTTTCTATTAATCTGGTTACTATTTAGTTCCCCTATCAATAACACATAACCAATACTGCCATGATGGAGGTACATCGATGCTTAAAAGGAAATGAGATCTGTATCCTTTTCCTAAATTCCATGGATTCCTTAATAAGCAGTTCCCCTTGGAATTTAGGAATGTCTGGTATAAGAAGTGAGAAACAGTTTGAGAAAATCCCGGCTCAGAATTACATAGCACAACCGCATCTCAGAAGTATATACAGCCGTAAAAAATTTTAGAAGCAAAACTCCGTAAATACTCTTAAATACTTTTGCAAACCTGGGCCTGCCCAGATGTTTCCAAACTGGAAAGGAACTCCAATCACTTGCCTGGTACCGGGACCGGAGGCTGGCCAGCCTTTTCTGTAAAAGCGATAGAGTAAGTATTTTCATTTTGCAGATCATTTTGTTGTAACCATGCAGGTCTGCAATAAGAAAGCTAAGAGCACTGGGAGACAGGAAACAAATGGTCATGCCCACACCCTCCTTTCCACTCAGGGCAGCTTCTCTGTGGTGGGGAGCTTTGCCACAATCACTTGCTTCTTTGTTTCCATTGGTTTCTTTGTTTCCACCTTACTGGTCAAGCTCAGAACTTCAGGTGGGCCTGGTCCTTCAGCATCCATGCAGATAGAAAGCTGAGAGGGTTTAGGAACCTCACCTGATGGAGAAGAGAGATTGCTGGGAGGGACACTGCGGTGGCCAACATGACACGAGACAATCACACCTTCCGGGGTGAAAGGGAATGAAGACAAGGGAGGGGCACAGCAGTGGGACCCCTAGGTCACCTGCCAGGCTTGCTCTCCCTCCACGGCCACCCTGGGGGCCTGGGGGGTGTTGGGCTTCAGCTATGGTGATTAGGTTGAAGGGACTAAATATAAAGGACCCTCCACCTCCTCACTAGGTTCCAAACGCAGCCCCTCTAAGTCCACCCTCTGAGTTTCTGGAACTCAGCTGGAAGAATACATGATCAGGCCAGACCCGGAGCCCAAGCCAAACACGACAGGGGTCAAGTGGGGTTGTAACCCTGTGCTCAGTGGTCAGGGACTCCTTGCAAATCGGCTGAAGTCCCTGTTCTGCCTCATTCCTGGGAGAAACTTCAGATCTCCTCCTGCTCTGTCCGTTCTTCTCTTGAGGCTATTGTCCTGGAGGGATGCAGAGTCCTTGAACCTGGCCCTCCAAACGTACATAAGCAGTCTGTTCAATAAAACAAATTATTCACTTTTTCACATTTGCCAGTTTTTTCATTCCAGAAATTTTGTGGGACTCATTCTCACAGTCTCCTGTGCCCCCACCACTTGGTGGCCCTCTGCTCATGGAAACACGATTTCCCACAACTGCACCCTGCCTCCCAGCTGGTCAGAGGGGAGTGTCCCACAAAGACACAGGTGTTTGTGAGGATCCTGTCACCCAGCACAAAGACTACTCCTGGAGCCACGGACAGGGATCTGGCCTCCTGAGACACTCAGCTCTAATTCAAAGCCTAAACTGGTGACCCCGAACATTGTTGAATGACTTTCTGAGTCACCTGGACTGGAGGGGCCTGATTTTTCTTTCCAGGAATGGATGTAGCGCAGCCTCCATTTTCAGGGCTGACATTGACGATGGATCTAGTTCCCCCCACTGCACCGCAGGAAGGAGAGGCCCTTCCATCCCACAGCTTGGAAACCCAGCCCAGGGGAGTTCTGAAGCACCGCATCACTGCCAGGTCCAACATCCCTGCAGAGTGGCTTCTGCCCCCGAATGAGCCCCTTCCCTGGGCCTTCCCTGCCCTGACATGACCACATTCCAGGCTGTGCCAGAGCTCTGGGGCTCTGCATGTCCAGGGCACACAGGTGGGACCTGAGCCAGGTGTCCCCTGGGCCTCAAGGAGGAGAGGTCTGCCTCGGCATCAGGGGTAAGTGACCCCACATGGCTGGCACGACACTCTCATTATGGACCTCCAGGAGCCCTGGGAGCAGTTTCCCTGCAGGTGTTAGGAGCCATCATCAGGAGGGCAGGCCCCTCTTTGTGCAGACCATCCCGCAGTGCTGGGCCCACGTGCTGACAACAGAAATCTACATGCCCCCAGGATACCCCAGGCAACCTCACAACTTCATCACTTGGTGACCTGGGTACTACGGGCTCCTTGGCCATCCCATGAGGGTGGTCCTGGCAGGCATGGTCTCCAGGTGCTCCCGTTAAGAAATCCCCCTGGGTTTCTGTGGTCACAGAGTCCACACCAGAAGATTCTAGTCCTGCAGTGACCCCCACAGCAGTAGGCTCCCCTGTGCATGTCCAGGGACAAATGATAGCAATTTATTGCCAGGAACCGTGATGAAATAGGGGGTGGGAGTCCATACTAAGTTCAGGATCCTGGTAACTCACTCTGCACCCCAAAAAGCATACATGAGAAATGTGTGTATTGGGATGTCTGTGCCCCTAGAAGAGCTGTTCCTGAGGGCTCCTGGGACCCTCCAGCCCCTCTCAAGTTTCTCAGAGCCTAGGTCTAAATTTCTGTCTCCCTCCTTTGGTGTACGGTCACCTGTGTCTCGTGGTCACGGGTCACTTTATTGCATGACTTGGCATGTTCTTAGTGCTCATCCTCCACACCTTTAAAAGACTCCCAAGATGTTCCCACTAACCCTTGGCACCCTGTGTGTGTCAGGGGGCCCTAAGTCTGCACCCTTCACTCTCCTCCTCTACCCCCAACACTGGGGGCACCCCTAGGTGGACTGGGAGTTGTTTGTTAATGAGTCTTACACAAGGACATGATGGGACAAAGCAGGACCCCACCCCCGGAAAGCACACCTGCTCCCTTCCCTGAAGAGGACCCCACAGCCACTCATTGCCTCCCAGGGGTCTACTCAGGACACAGTCCTCCAGTTCTGGGCAAGGCGTCTCCATGGAATCCTTGCTTCCAGGAAGAGTCTTTCTATCCTTCTTCAGAATTTAGAGTTGTTCCCATGTCCCTGACCACCAAGGTGCCCAGCACAGACCCTTCAGTGACCTGGAGAGACAAGGAAGATATGTGGCCACAGGTCTCACAGGACACACCTGCTGGGACTCTAGGCCAAAAGGCTGTCCTTCTGCCTTCTCAGGTGTGGACCCCGTGGTACCTTTTTGCAGGGGGCCCAAATGGGGAGTGGGGCCCAGAGCAGTTCATGGGGCTCTCTGGGCAGGGAAGACTTGGGTCAGGCGGCCTTGCTTGGTTTCCATGCTGGGCCAGCTCTGAAAACCCCCAGTTCCTCTGGCTGTGGCTGGAGGCCCCCCAAACCTCAGGGCGGCGCCTTTTCTCTCAGCCTCCACTGACTCTAAAGCCACGCTGGCACTGGCATGGGGAAAGAGCTTTCTTGCCCTCTTGTGGCCAAGTTGCCACAGGTGGATGCTGCGGGCAGCTGGAGGGAGAGTTTGCACTTTCTCAGATGTGAGTGGTTAGTCAACTTGACACCCTGTCAACTAGCCTTAAACATTGGAAAGGGGACTTTCCTGGGAAAGCTTGAAGTTACTTTCAGTATTTTGTCTAAAGATTTCTCTTTTTTTCCCCTTAAAGACTCATAAAACTTTTCCCAGGTCATTCCTGGTATGGACCATTATCCAGGGATCAATCAGGAAATGCAGGAGAAGAGGGGTGGTGGTGGGGGAGAGGGGAGGGGAGATCAGAGCCCACAGAGAGGAGATGCCCCTCCCAGGAGCCACACACTGGGCAGTGGCTGCTGGCATCCTGCTCTCCTGTTCTCAGGCCCATTTCATCTGCGGGGTGTTTTCAAAAGAAACAATGGTGGAAGGGCCATGGAGGACACCTAGACCTCCCAGAATAGACAGGGGGAGCAGAGTCACCATGCTGGCCCTGGGCTTGGAGACAGACCAGTGGAGACCACAGGTCTTTGGAGAAGCCAGTTTCAAAATAAAGGCAGTATGCACTGGAATACCCAGTTCGAGCGAGTGCTTCATCATAGACATGTAATTTACATAGTTCTCACCACGAAACTTTGTGTTCCCAACACGCTACATGAATGACGGCTTCAACACACATTCATTTCTGAGATGTGAACAGGTGTAGAGCCGCTCTTTCATCCAGCATAAAAGGCATGGTTACACCCAGGGAGATTTACCCAGATTTCTCAGCTGGATCCTTCACCCAGATTCAAAATAAAAGCAGTTTGTGCTGGAAAAGCCTTTGTTGGGGAACAGTGATCTTTGGGTTAGATATTTTGCGGCTCTGTCTAAAAACTTTGACTTAAGTTTGCATTCTAGTCACCAGTTCCAGGGCAACAGAAAAAGCATACCCTACATCCCTTTGCACTCAAATCTTCCCAAAAGAGCAAATATTTGCCCATGAAAATACCAGCTGCTCTTCTAAGGCCCCCTAAATATCCAGCAGTGTGGGCGGTGCACTCTTGATCAGGGACAGGAGGAGAGGGACCAGCGGTCCTCTGGCAGGCTTGGCCCGGTGTGGCAGCTGCGCGGTGGGTGTGTGGTGGGGAGGGCCATGCAGTGAATCCTGTTTGAGGGGCCTCTGTGCACGCCTGCATTATGGCCTGAGGCTTCATACAAAGGCTCCAGGCATCCTAACTGGTCAGATACAGCCCCCACCCTCGGGCTGGAACCACCAGGAGCTCAGTACCTGTAACAGGGACAGTGCCCGGTGTGGGGAGAGGTCATGGGACACTCCGGGGGCAGGGGCGGTGGTGCTGGGGAAGGCAGGGGATGCAGTGAAGGGTGGGGGGAGCAGGGCCCCTTGCTTGGGGGTTAGAGTTCTTGGGGAGATCACAGAGCATAGTACACACCATCCCCACCCCATACCCCAAATTCCTAGCCCCGCCAACACAGGGGCAGCTCTGCGCCCTCTCACCGTGGCTCTCCCGTGAGACCACACCCAACCTGGCATCTGGCACCCCTGCCCTACCTCCCCTCTTGGGACAGACACTGTCTTCTTGGAAACTGCCCAGCAGCGCGAATTCAAGGCCGGCAGCGGGCCTGGCGGATCTGCACTTCAGGTGCCCTACCTGGCCAGCCGTGCGTGCCTGGGCTCAGTCCTCTATCTTGAACACCGGCAGCCTGTGTCCACGTCCGGTGCAAACGGAGGCCGCGGAGCCCAGGCTGAGCGCCGCACACGGACACGTGAGTGTGCCTCCGCCCCGCTACCCCGCCCACTGTTGGCGGCACTGCCCCAGCCTCCGGCCAGCGCCACCTGCAGGTGAGGACATCCGAGCGGCCCCGCCCGCCCCTTCCCCGCCCAGCTGTCCCATAAGCCTCCCCCCACCCCCGTCCTGGCCGCGCCCTGGCTCCCATTGTCTCCGCAAGTTCTCCCCTCGCAAGTGAAGCCGCGGGAGGACGCAGACGCAAGCGCTAGGGGAGGGCCCCGCGGCGTTGCCATGGCTACAGGCGCCGCGCTCAGCGCGGGCCGGCCTGCGCTTCTGGGGCGGGCAGCGGGCTCCGGAAGTGTGCAGCTGCCCGGGACTACGGCGGTGCTTGCTGCTCGGGATGGCGGCTTGCTCGGCCTGGTGACTAGTTCTGGCCTGGTCAGTCGTCGGCCGACATCCTATCTGGGGCGGCTTCCCACAGACGGTAAACGTACGTCCGCGCCGTTGTCGGGGCCAGCGTACATGGACCGGGGTGGGATCCGGGTTGGTTTGGAGGCCGGGGAGGGGCTGTGGTGCCGGGGAGCGGGTTGGGGCGGGGGGAACAGGGCTGGGGCACAGCCTCGGGCTTTCCTCCCCCTCGGGCGCTGGGGCTGGGACCGCGAGTCCGGGTAGCCCTGCGTGGCCGCGGCCTCCCAGAATCCCCCAGGAAGGGCAGGCGGAGGACCCCTCTTTTATGAAGCGGGGCCTTACCAGGGTTTTGAAGAGCCCCAGAATCAGATGTTGGAATGGGGTGGTTTATCAGCCTTGTTTATCTGCAGGGAAATTTCAGTTCCATCCAGATGTTGGCTCCTTCGATAAACCTCAGGAGTAAGACAAGGGTCAGTGCCGATTAGCAGTTATTTAGGGCTTGACTCAAAATAGACTGTGCGGGGTGTAGGGATTGTAGATGGGCCCTCCCTCTCAAGGTTGGCAGTCTTCTGGGATTAGAGGCCCCAGTTGAGGATTACATCCTCATCTGCAGTAATGGAGGTTGTGGGAAACATTAACACAGGGAAGGGAGGTGTGTGGCTGCGGTAAATCATTAAAAAAGCCAGGACCCTTGCCTGGCTCTTGTGTAGGAGAGTCTCGCCTAGGGTAGGGCAGCAGTTATCAAAGTGTGTCCGAGGCCCCTGAGATGCAAGACTTTTTTCGTAGAAACGCCGGTATGTCACCTGCCTTTTGCACACTCTTGCACTCCCGAGATTCCTGTGGGGTTTTCCAGGGAAAACCTGGTCTGTGATATCACAAAACAGGGAATGTAGAAGCAGATAGAATTCAGCTCTCACCGGTCCAAAAGAGATTTGCAGAAATTAAAATCACTGCTATTCTTCTCATTAATGATTTTTGTTTAGGAAAATATACTTATTTTTTGCTTAAGAGTATTAATGGTAACATGTAGTAGGTTGTTATTATTTTTAAGTGAACTCATAATCATTTTTTAAAGTTCTTATTTAACTTCTAACACAGGAACTGTTGATAGATTTAACCCACATATACAGCAGCCTTTGGAGTCCTCAGTAATTAAGAGTGTACTGGGGTCTATAGAACATGAAGCTTGAGAGCCCCTGGAGAACGGGTGCTAAGGTACTAATCAGGTGCTTAGCGTTGTTAGACAGATGCCAAGATGTCTTCTGTATGTGCTCCCGGACTCGAAGTAATTGGCCACATGGAGATGGGTGGGCAGTGCCTCCACTATACAAACCAGAAGCTGCTGAACGTGTCTTGAGTCTAGGCCATGGGCTGTGCAGGGATTCCCGTTGTATCTGTTCTATCTAAGCCAGGATTCCTGTGCAGAGGCCTGGCCCTGAAGACCCGCTCTCCTTTGCTCCCTGCCAGGTACCTTCTGTGTGACGTCAACCCTCCAGAGGGCTTCAGCCTCCGTAGGGGCATCTGTATCCACATCGCCTTCCTCCTGAAGACCCTGCTGAAAATGGAAGGGTTGGTGCTGGTGCTACCCCCTTGGGGCCGCCTCTACCATTGGCAGAGTCTGGACATCCACCAAGTTCGGATTCCCTGGTCTGACTTTTTTGATCCCTCAAGTCTCAACAGAAACATCCCTGACACTGAGTACGAACAGTTCATTGCAGGTGAGAAGGTGATCGTTTAACTAGGGCCAGACGGTTGTTGTTCTGGTTCCGATGTGAACATCGGGCCGTCTTGCTTCGGGCTTGTCAGTCTGCTTAGGGGCCCTGCTCATGTTTCCCGCACTGCAGATGAATTTGGTCTTTCCATAGTTTTTCTCAGGAAATAGATCTGAAGTGTATGAGCTCTGTGTTCCCTCCCCTCTGAAAACCCTGGCCTTCTGGTGAGATGGAGCTGTGACAAGTAGGCCACTGCCACAGAGGCCTTGTCCCAGCAGGACTCGCTCCCTGGGCAGTAAGGGCCATTCTTATCTGAAGGAAAACACGATGTGTCTGTAGCATGGGCCACGTGCTGGAGAAGGTATGTAACCTCTCATTCAGTATAATTTGGTCCTGCTTAAGCTTCCCATTTTACTTTTTGTAAGAGTTAAGAGTTGAAGATTTTCTTTGAATAAAGGTATTTAGAGCTTATCTTTTTTTTTATTTGAAATGTGGTTGATTTACAATGTTTTGTTAGTTTCAGATATACAGCTGTTTTGTTAGTTTCAGGTATACAGCATAGTGGTTCAGTTGTACATATACATAGTCTATTCTTTTTCAGGTTCTTTTCCATTATAGGTTGCAAGATACTGAATATTTTCCCCTGTGTTCTACAGTGAATCCTTGTTTTTTATCTATTTTACATATAGTAGTTTGTAATTGTTAATCCCAAACTCCTAAGTTTGTTTTCTAAGTCTGTGAGTCTGTTTTTGTTTTGTAAATAAGTTCATTTGTATCATTTTTAAAAATTCCACATATAAATGATATCATATGATACTTGTCTTTCTCTGTCTGAGTTATTTCACTTTAGTGTGATAATCTCCAGGTCCATCCATGTTGCTGTAAATGGCATTATTTCCTTCTTTGTTATGACTGAGTAATATTCTTTTATATCTGAATAATACATCTTTATCCAGTCATCTGTCAGTGGGCGTTTAGGTTGCTTCTAAGTCTTGGCCATTTTAAACAATGCTGCTGTGAACATTGGGGTGCAGGTATATTTTGAAATTAAGGTTCCCTCTGGATATATGCCCAGGAGTGGGATTGCTGGGTCAAATGATAAGTCTTTTTTAGTCTTTTGAGGAATCTCCATAGTGTTTTCCACAGTGGCTGCACCAAACTACATTCCCACCAAAAATGTAGGAGGGTTCCCTTTTCTCCACAGCCTCTCCAGCATTTATGGTTTGTGGATTATTGAATGTTGGCCATTCTGACTAGTGTGAGATGACAATTTATTGTAGTTTTGATTTGCATTTTTCTGATAGTTAGCGATATTGAGCCTTTCTTACATATGCCTATTGGCCATTTGTATATCTTCATTGGAAAATTGCTTGTCTATTTGTTCTGCCCATTTTTGGATTTGGTTGTTTATTTTTTTTTCTTATTAAGTTGTATGAAATATTTATATTGTCTAGAAGTTAAGCCATGTTCAGTCTCATCTTTTGCAAATATTTTCTCCCATTCCATAAGTTGTCTTTTTGTTTTGCTTATGGTTTCTATTGCTGTGAAAAAGCTGATAGGTTTAATTAGGTCCCATTTGTGTATTTTGGCTTTTCTTTCTGTTGCTTGGCTGGATTGCCCTAGGAAAACATTGCTGAGATGTATGTCAAATAATGTTTTGCCTATGTTTTCTTCTGAGAGGTTTATAGCATCTTGTCTAATGTTTAAGTCTTTAAGCCATTTTGAGTTTGTTTCTTTTTGCTTTTTTTTTTTTGTGACTCTATTATATGCTTTCGATTTGTGGTTACCTTATTTTTCAAGTATATCAAACCATTACTATATCTATTTCCTTTAGACTGATAATCACGTAGGCTCCAACACATCCTAAGAATAATGAGAAAAAAAAAGAAAGAAAGAGAAAAAATCTATCTTTTCTTGCTACTGTCTCCCATTCCCACCTTTTTGTATTTTGATGTAATTTTTCTTTTTTATATCTTCACGTTTATTCTCTTATAACTCGTTATTGCATTTCCAACTATGGTTTTCCCATTTCTTTAGCATCCTGCTTCCTTTCTGTTTAGAGTAGAACCTTTTAATGTCTCTATTTGGTTCAATAATGCTGAGTTATCTCCCCACCCCCTCTCTCCTGCGCCTCTGAATCCTCAGTCCAGGGAAGCCAAACCATCCTAGCCTTCATTGGTTCTGGGAAAGCAATCTTCAGAGTGGGAAAAAAACATTGAAAAATAATATTCTGCATGTGGCTTTCTATCCTTGCCCAGAGAGTGAGAATCACCTCTGAAGGTGGAGGAAGAAAGTTGGAGGTGCGGGGCACAAAGTCTTTTCTCCTTTTGCTACTGAAAAAATGATTGCTTTTGTAATTAGTGATGATGCCCTTTAAATTGGTGAGGTCGAGATTCCACAGCTTCAGAGCCTGTGAATAACCAGCCTGGAGAAAGCTCTCCAGGGTCCCTGCAGTGGGAAAGGCAGCCCCTCTGAGCACCTGTTGTTCTGTATTCTTACTGCCTCCACAAGTGTTCGCTAGGCACCGTGCAGGACAATGCAGTTACCCAAGGTGGAGGACGGGGAGACCCCTGCTGTGTGGCGAGTCACAGGAGCCCACACTTGAAGGACAAAGTGAAGAGTAGTAGGGCGGGCATAGGAACAGAGGATGGTTGAGACCGAGGATGGTGTCCTGGAGTACAGCAGGCGAGGCTGGCTGGGCAGATGGGGCCCTGGGGAATGGGCAGTCCTTGAGGGATCTGAAGCAAAGATATGAACCAAGAGACTGGATTCGTGTGGGGGTACAGCACCCACTGGAGGCCGCGGGGCAGTGCAGCGAGCGCAGGAGGAGCGGGCACTTCCCCAAATTTGGGTTGACAGGTCACAACCAACTCACTGGGAACCGAGAGGTACCGATATATTGTTAACTTTTTGTCCCTCTTCCTGGAAAAAAAAAAAAAAAACTGCTTCCTGTTGAATAGCCAGTGTCGTTAGTGAGAATTAAAGACATGAAGCAACATTTCCTCGAAAGTCATCCATTGTGTAGTTGTTAATAAGGGCAAAATGCACACTTGAATAGATTAAATCAAACATTCATCATCGGATTTTAATATCCTTTAAAATAAAAATTCTTCCTGTCTTTGTTCTTCATTTCAGGGTTCACTTGGTGATAATAATAGTAACCAAAGCAACAGCAAACCCTTACTGTCATGCTGTTCCAGGAACTCTGTGTTGACGACAACCCAATGAGGTGGCACTTTACAGGAAGGACAGTCATTAATCACACAGCTAGTAAATAGCAGAGCTGGGACTTGAACCCAAGCTGTCTGGCCCCAGAGCCCCCTCTCAGCCCCTTCACTGCAGCTCATCACTTGGCATGCCCGACACAGGACAGCATTAATGAGCAGTGTGACCTTGGCCAAGGCTGCTTCACCGCTTGGTCTGTTTCCTCATCTGTAGAATGGGGGTGTGGGCAGTGAACTTTGTGAGCTCAGGGGTCACTTCCTCCAGCTCTGCTATTCTACTGCTTTGAGTTAGTTTAGTAAGTATCCGAGCCTCTGCATGGCTCAAGAATGGGCTTGAGCTTTGCTAGGCCGTGGGTTACGGAGAAAAGTAAGATCAGCCTACTTCTCCAAGGAGCCTGTGTCCCTCCACGGGAAGCAGCTGCGAGGCCCAGGCTCCCTCACTGGCGGTCGGGGGCTGGGCAGGAAAGTCTGATAGAAGATGGAAGCAGAGCCCCTCCGGGAACAGTGGTGGCCACACAGCTCTCAGGAGTGGGAGAGTCTGTCCAGGCTGCTGAGAGGGGAGTCCTCATGAGGCCAGTAGCCCCCACAACCTAAGCCCTCAGGACAAAGATTCAGCCATCCCTGCAGTGTCAACATAGAGCCAGTCCATCCTCATCACTGTGCCTCTCTGCTTCTTTGTCCTGGGGCCTCTCTTCCCCCTACACCCAGAAGACTCTTCTCCCTCTCTTCTCTGAGTGTCCCCTCACTTCACCCATGGTCCCTGCTTCCTGGGCCACCATCTCTGGAGTTGACACTTTGCCCCCTTCACACCCCCCGTTTGATCAGGAGCCTGGGTTGCCCTCCTTGTGCTCACTTTCCCCCTTCAGATGATTGATCCTCCTCTCTTGGGAGCACCTGGAAAACCCAGATCCATTCCTAGCAGTGCCTGCCACCCTGGCCTCCCTGATCATCTGCCTCAGTAAGGAGCAGCTGGACCACCAGCTCTGTATTGCCTCGCCTCCTACCATCAAGACGTCAAAGTTCATTCTCCCTCCACCACCCAGTATGGTCATTGTATGGTCTTCTTCTCCGTCAGCCTGAGCCAGCCATCCCCCATTCACCCTACCCCCGGGCTCATACCCGGGCATGTCTCCACCCCAGGTCCAGCCTCTCTCCTTTAAGTGCCCACCTCTAGCCATCCAGCTGCTTCTCCACCAACCTCCCTGGCCCTCCTTCACCCTCACTGGGGCATCATGCACTGACTCCTCTGCTTTCCTGCCTGTCCACGTTCCTCTTACTTCCACTTCCCCACCTTCCAGCTCTGTATCCAAAGTCAGCACTCTCTTTATGACAAACAAAACTCCCTTGACCCTTGATCTTTTCAGTTCCTCAACAGGACGACTTCCATCTCGGTTCACCCAGCTCTACTTGTTCTGAGCCTGCAGGCAGCAGGCTCTCCCAGCACCGAGTTCTAAGACTACAAATCAATGCCCACCATGTTGCCGCTGCCAGGCAATCCTCCAGGATTTCTCTAGTGAGCACATTTCCCCACTTATCACTCAGTGGTGTCAACATTCTCTGCTCTCTGCACATCTCTAACCTTCCCTTTGTCTCTTCTCTGACTCCCAGCAGATGGCCTTGCCTCCTGCTTCAGAGAGAATGACATGTTACTGGAAAGGATCTCACTGTCCTGCAGCAAATCTGCTCACCTCACCTTCTATCTGTCCCTCTCCCACCTGGACTCTAGCTGTAGTTGTTCTTAATTTAGTGAGTTTAGTTGACATATATATACACAGTTAAAAGCATAGCACGCTATCGGCTACCTTCTAGGGCTTACTTTTTCAATTTAACATAGAGTGTGTGATTCATCCATTTCGTTGCATGTACCTGCAGTTCATTTGTTTTAACTGATCTTAAATGTTGTGCATGTGAAAGTAACACAAGACAAGTGTAAGCCAGGATTCAGGATGCTGGTTACTACCTGTGAGAAGAGGCCAAGAGCAGGACAGGACATAGTATGTCACTGTCAGTAGTCCTGTTCTGATTCTGGGTGATAGGTTCACAACTGTTTCTTATAATTTTTATTTTAATACATAAATACCTCTGACAGGCACCTAAGATGAGAATGTGTCATGAACCAAGACATAAAATGGGTAATATTACATCATTATTGTTATGTAATCTTGTTATAAAATATATTAATAATAATCCTACATTGTTATGTGTTATATATATAAAGATGCATGAATTATATATTGTGTATATAAATACCTACGTATGTATTATATACTATCTGATAATAATAAACAACATAAAATGCTAGTATATCTACTATTATGTATTATTTAATAAATAATAACATAATATATCCTGCTATATGACATGGCACATAATCTTTAATCAAATAAAAATATGTCACTATATGTAATGGTAATTAATAAAATTAAATAAAAAATCCCACCGCTTTTAAAGCCGACACCGCTCCAGCTGTCACTGTCTTTTCTCTTCCCTTTCATGGCCGAGGTCCTCACAGTGCTATCCGTTCCCCCTTTCATCTCCTTATCCTGAACCTTCCTCCTCCTCCCATCCCATGCTGCCTTCTGCCCCGTGGTCCCTCTAGTCACTAGAGGCCTCTGGGGCACTGATTTCCGGGCACGGTCTCAGGCCCCAGCTCACCTGCCTGTCCGCCGCCTCTGCCACTGCCGGTGGGGGCGGGGCAGGGGTCAGAGTGCACCCCTTGTCCTGGAAGAGAACACAGCACAAACTGTGACAAGCAGCAGGTGTGGCCGGGACCTGCAGGACTGGAGGAAGAGCCAGACTGTCTGCATCCAGACCGGGGGCACTTGGAGTGTGAAGAAGCCCCGTCCTTACTGCCCCTGAAGTGAGGAAAACACCCTCAGGTGGGTTAAAGTGCTTATGACCTAGGTCTGTTGGCTGGAAAAGACAAACTGTCCCCTAAGGGGAGGGTAGTTGATGTTCCAGTCCCCACCAAGGCCCTAAGGGCTGGCGGGGAACCAGGCTGGATGCTCCACTGGACCCAGTGCCCCCTCGGGGGTGGGGCCTTCGGGAACAACCAGAAAGCCCTTGGTCTCTGGGGGAGAACGGGGCAGTGTGGGAGCATCCCTGCAGCGAGTGAATTGACGTCAGGGCCTGTGGGATCCGTTTTTATGGCCACATCGGGACTCAGTAGAAGCCACAGCAGGAGTGGATTCCTGTCTCTCCAGCTGTCATCGTGTCTGAGTGCCAGGCTTCAGACCCGATCCCCTGGGGTGCTAGGACAGTTATAGACAGAGGCGGCTCCGGGAGGCCTCAAGAGGGCGGTACTGGCCTTCCTCCCAACACAATTAACCAAAGATCAATCCATCAATGGGAAGAAAATAAGAACCATGGTCACATCTGGACCCCAAGCTTAGACGTGGTGTATGGGTGACATTTATCGACAATCCAGCGAGGTTCTGGCCAGAGCTAGAGGCCAGGGCAGCAAGACGTGAGTGGCACTAAGGAGCATTGTGGTGCAGAGGCTGGACTGGGGTTCTGCAGGCGCGTCCCAGGAGGAGATTCGGTGTTTGGTAGGTGGCTAACATGCCTCTTTCGTGTCACCAGCAAGTGATGCCACCTGCGGAAAATCAGCTGTAATCCTGAGCAGGGTCAGCCCTGGGTGATGTGATAAAGTCTCCTACAAGTGGGGGTGCCAGACGGATAGTGAACCAACCAACAGGCTGATGCGTTTCTGGCCTGTGTTTACCGTGCTTTCGTAGCCAAGAATGAGGAGAGAGTTGAATGGCTCACCATGAAGATTTTAACAACTTAAGAGGGTTCCGTGTCTCACTGCATTTCGGTGTCACCCGGAGGAATTCAGGAGGTGTTTAGACCCAGTGGAGACTAACGGCCTCTTGGTTCCTCATCAACCTGGCAAACCCACCAGCCCTCTATGGCCAGACCTTGGCAAGTGCCTTCCCTTGTTCTAACAAAACCCTTTCCAACCATGCCTGTGGTAAGCTTTCATTTTTTTTTTTAATTAATGGGAATGAAGATACCTTACAGCCTCCTCAGACCTTTCCTTAGGGCTTCTGCCCTTAGACCTCGGCGAGGGGGCCCGCTGCCCTGGGTCCTGCACTACAGAGGGTCCCTCTGGCCCTGACACTTCCTCTGGCCATGCCCTCCATGGGGTGGAGTCAGCAGGGCCAGGGGGACACGGTCATTGGCTCCATCCCGTGCTCTAGAAACCCAGGACACAGAATGCCCTGCCTCAGCAGCCCCTGACCCATTTCTAGTGCCTGCACTGGCTCTCCCCGGAGTTCAGATTCCCAGGACTCACAGAGAGGCCAAAGGGCAGCTGTTTGCATGGAGGTTATGAGCAGAGCCGGACGTGAGGTCTGAGTGTCCCCCTGTGCACATCCAAGGCCCCTTGTGGCGAGGGATGGACCCAGCATTGGGAAGAAAAGGGTCAGACTAGTGATCAGGGACTGGGAATCATCTCTCCCCACACGCTCACTTTCTTTACCGGACTCCCCTGTGTCTGGGAATTCTAAATTTGAATCTGGCCTTCCCCCGTATAATGAATGTGTATTTGTAAAGGCAGGAGTTTAGAACCTACTGCACTTCACATGTTTACATGTATAGGATGTGAGGTCCCAGGTATGCTTTGGCCCTGCACTTCCAAAGATCCAGAGCAGTTATGTTGGCTCTACTGAGACTGTAAGAGGTAAAGACCATCTCCAGAGACGAGGGGATCCTGCTTCACGCTCCAAAGTCAGGATCTTCTGAGTGGATAAAACAATGGACACTGTGACCCTCAATTGTAAATTGACTTAGAATAACGCCAAATTGTGTATGACGTGTGTGTGCGCATGCTCGCACCTGGGGACGTATGTGGTACATGACTGTGACTGTGTGTGTGTGTGTGCGCGCAAGCGCCCCTGGGGATGTATGTGGTTCTGAATGTTATGTGTGTGTGTGCGCCTGAGGACGTGTGTGGTTCTGTGTATGGTATGTGTATGTGTGGTACATGACTCCATGTGTGTGTACGCGCAGGGATGTATGTGGACCAGTGTGTCTGCACGTGTGTTTGTGTGTGTGTGCATGCATTAGTTTTAATAGTAGAATCTGTCCTTTAGAATTCTGAAGTAGTAAAAATTGTATGATGTCCTTTGCTGTATAATTCAAAATTAACATAATCTTCAATCACCAGAAATTTAGTCCCCTTCAGATTCTGATTTTTTTTTCCGTATTGATTGTCTTCATTTTACTGATGAGGAAACTGTAGCTTAGAGATGTTAACTGACTCAACCAAGGTCATGAAGCTCACGAGCCCAGGACCAGGACACAGTCCAAGTCACGCTGCTCCAGAGGCCTGGAGCCCTGCTCACGATCACGTGTGGCCTCTTGGCGGGGGAACAGATTCTAATGGGCTGTGGCCAGCGTGCAGGCTGCCCAAGCCAGGGACTCGGGAAGCCAGGCAGACAGTACCAGAGAGCAGACAAGAGTGAAGGGCTGCTCAGAAGTCAGAAAGCTTCCTAGGTCTTGGATGAGTAAGGAGTCTCACTACTCATCCTTGATCCCTTTGCTGGTGGCTAAAAGGGACAAAGGCCCATGAGAGCACTTCTGGGAGCTGCCTGACAAAACCTGGAAAAGGACTGCTCAGAACTGGCTCTGCAGTAGGAGCAGGGGAAGGAGATGTCGCCTTCTGGTGGACATCTTTGGTGATGGCATAGGAGGGCTAGCAGCCTTGGTATAGAGGTGGCAGGACAAGGTCCTAGTGAATGATCATTTTCACATGTCTTAAAAATCATTGCTTCATATATTTTATCCATTTTGTGGTTTATTTTAGGATGGTAAATATGGTCTCTGGTACTCCATATTACCTGGATTGATTAATTTTTTTATTGTTATTTTTCTCTTCAGTGATTTGGAAGCTATATTGCCTCTTAATGAAAATTCTCTGTAAATTTTTATAAATCATCTCTAAGTTCATAACTTTATATGCAATTGGACCAGTATTCCTATAAGAGTCTCAAAAATGCAATAATCTATTAGGTCCTGTTCCTCAATAATGAGAAATTTAGCATATTTTACCTCTCTGCTGTTCCAAATTGTGTGTGTGTGTGTTTGTGTGCTCCAGTTACTACTTTTTAGACAGTTGCTTTAAGTTTGTTACTTAACAAAGAAAATATATGTATAAACATCTTGAATTTCATTGCTCACTACCACTATTTAATCCCATGTCTTTCCCACTTTTGAGTTATTTACTTATCGGGATTTCCCAATCAACTGGACACATGATTGACTAATTTTTTTCGAGCGGTGGAATTGGAACCTTGCATATCTCTATGCAGATTTATGTTCTCCTCATCAACAACTCTCAGCGTGTTTTTGATGGCCCAAGCCTTGTTTTAAAATCAGGCATTGTTTTTCATCACCAAAAAAAAAAAAAAAAAAAATTTCTTAATTTAAGGTGCTGTCTTTTTATGGCTGGCTAGTCTTGTACGGTGAATGGATATTAATAGAGATTTCCTTAACCTTCCCCCTTCTTTTTCCCATAACTCGAATTCATTGAGAAGCATGTTTTTACAGTTCTCAGATGGACTTCCACTTTGACTTCCACTTTAAATGATCACCCCACTCTTTTTCTCCATGCTTATTCCTGAAAAAGTGAGCTCTCTATCGGATTAAAGGTGGTTCCCGTCAGAGATGTGTGGCTCCCTGTCCAAAGGTCCAAAGGAAGAGAAAAGGAAAGATTCCTGTTTCTGGTGGTTACATTTTGTCAGCTTAGAGATCTAGTTATCCGTGTGGCTGCTGTGGAATCTGCAATATCTTGGCTCAGAGTTTCCTTTTTCTGGCTTACTAGGGGAGCCGCATTAGCTGGGGTCACGGCGCTGTGGCCGTTGTCAGGATCCCGGGGCTGAGGCAGGCCTTCTCCCTCCTTCTTATTTTGATCGTGCAAACTGGGTCCCAGCTATGTGAACCCTGCACCTGGCGGCCAGGATCGCCCCCCACGCGACTTGTCCCCAGTTCCTCGGCGTCCCTCACTGCTCTCAGCTAGTTTCAGTAAGGGTACGAGCTGGCTTCCACTGCGGTCCTTCCTCCTTCCTCTCCAGGCAGGCCTTTCTTTCCACTAATTGGCCCTAAGCCTTCTCTCCTGCGCTACATACGCTGAAGGAATTCCTCAGCGTTTCCATCAGGTAGATGGCGCTCTTCTATGTTTGGACCCCTTCAGTGCTTGCAGTGGAAATTTAGGAGGTGGGAAGGAGGAGCTTGTGGGTTTTGCGTATCTAGGGGCTCCCTATCCAGCAGATTCACCTAACTGTGGATTGAAAATATTCAGGAATAACAGAAAGCTTCAAAAAGCAAGACTTGAATTTGCCATACACTGGCAACTACTTACATAGCATTCATGTTGTATTAGATACCATGAGTAATCTAGAGATGATTTAAAGTACACAGGAGGACACAGCGAAAGAAAATGTGACAACGAATGTATGTGTATATTCATGTATAACTGAAAACTTGTGCTGTATGCTGGAATTTGATACAACATTGTAAAATGACTATAACTCAATAAAAAAGTTTGTATATATATAAAAAAAAGTACATGGGAGGATGTACATGTTTTCCATGCAAGTCCTATGTCATTTTATACAAGAAACATCAGCATCCATGGATGTTGATATCTGGGGTGAGTCCTGGAACCAGTGCCCCATGGTTACCAAGAGATGGCTGGAAGTCCAGGCTCCTTATCCCAGCCTGTCAGGTCCCCACGTGGTCTGAATTCTGCCTGTACCACACTCTCCCGGTCACTCTTCTCCAGCCCTGCCAGACTGCCCTCTGATTCTTCAACAGTCCACACTCACTGTGCTTCATATCTGGCCCCTAGAAATACCAGTTACTTTCTGAGCATGGCTCTGCTTTCACAAAATGGGCTGCATTGTCACTAGAGAAGACAGTGTGGAGGTTACTTTAAAAACTGAAAATGGACTTAACTCATGATCCAGCCTTCCCACTCCTGGGCTTATGTCAGAAGAAAACTCTAATTAAAAATATCACATGCACCTCAATGCTCACAGCAGCACTATTTATAATAGCCAGGACATGGCAACAACCCAAATGTCCATTGACAGCTGACTGGATAAAGTAGTAGTATATTTATTCAATGGAATACTAGTCAGACATGAAAAAAAAAAAACCAAAATAATGTCATTTCCGGCAACATGGATGGACATAGAGATTGTCATTCTAAGTGAAGTAAACCAGAAAAAGAGAAAAATGCCATATGATATCACTTATATGTGGAATCTAAACAAAGACACAAATGAACTTAACTACAAAATAGAAACAGACCCACAGACATAGAGAAACAAACTTATGGTTACCAGGGAGAGAAGGGGATGGGAAGGGATAAATATGGTTATTTGAAAAGTGACCCTCTTGGGGACTGATGGAAATGTTAGCTATCTTGATCATGGTGATGGTTTTCTGGGTATAGACATTTATCAAATTCATCAAATAGTACATGTAAAATATGTATATTTTACTGTACAGGAATCATACCACAATGAAGGTGCCTGTAAAAAAAACAAGAAAAGATTGGCGGCATTGTGTCCTACGTTTTTATGTGTCTTTAGTGAGTGGGTCTTCAAGTTTCTGGTCTGTCATATTTTCTGAACCAGAAGTGCCCTCCTTCCCTTTTCTTTGGTAAACTATCAGTGGGTGGCATTTATTCCCGTGGCTTCAACTGCTCTCTGTCCACGGTCAAATCTTTTCCAGAATGGACATCTCAGTTCAGTCCCAGAAATATACTTGTAATTGACAAGTAGACATTCCTATTAGATTAGCCCATAAAAATCTCAAGCTCTGTATGTCTGGATTTACACTCGCTCAGAACTAGGTTTACTTTCTCAAACAATGGCATCACTATCCCATCTGTATTCCGTGCCGTACATCTGGGAGTTTTCCTTTACTTTTCCACTCCCTCACCCCCGTCAGTACTACAATTCTATTCCTTAATGTCACCCAACTAAGTCCCCGTCCATCGCTCCCCACTGCATTAATTCCCACCCCTTGCTAGTCTCCCCAGTGCTGTTTTTTAGAGTGAACAATCCACTTTGCTCACTTTTAATGACTAATCTGTGTCACTCTCCTCCTTAAAACCCCAAAGAATTCCCCGCTGCGTATGTGAGGAAGTCCAAGCTCCCTGAATTAACGTCACACCTTCTCATAACCTAGTTGCTGCTTTTTTTCAGCCTCAGCTTCCGTTAGTTCCCCACAGCCTCTAGCCTCACTGACCTTCCTTCCCTAAGTGCAAAGTGCTCTTAGACACGACCAGACCTCTGCACGAGACAAGCAAGCTGCCGAGAATCCCGTCCCCACCACGCACTCTCCTGGTGTACAGATTTGCTGGAATCCTTCATATGTCAGTGCAGAAAGCGTTTCCCCTCTGACACCTTCCCTACCTTCTAGAACCCTGCCCCAGCAGTGCAAGAGCCACTCTGAACATACTGCATACATGATGCCAAGTGACTCTTACAACATTGTTTTGAAAACCTATTTAAATTTGTCTCTTCCACGACACACTGTGATCTCCTTGAGGGATGGGGGGGCTTTGTGGTATTTGTCTAGATGGCTAATGTCTGGCACACACCCCGGGCCATCAGAAACTGTCTGCTGACTCATCAAGAAGAATTGTCGTCTTTGCGATGTAAGAAAGACTACATAATCTCTGATCTTACACCATCCGGCAAGGGTCAAAATAATTTCACATAGAACTACACAGGCAAAATATGTGTATTCTTTTCCTCTTTGTGAGCCCGAGATCATAGGCATCCTGGAACGTAGGTGTCACTCTAAGCTGTCTGTCCCCTAGGCTGTCACGTCCAGCTTCAACATATTTTTTAGAAGTTGTAGGGATAATTGTACATCACAACATCTTAGAGCAAATGGCGCTTCAGCCTGACCAAGTTTAATGTCCATATAAAAATCAGAAATCTTCCAAACTGAAGCCTGGAGAAACTTCCCGTCTCTTCTTCCAGTATGTCTGCCATCTGCATTCCACATCCCCACTGCTCATCTGCATCAGGCCACCTTCTATCTAGAAACATTTTCGGTGGGACACTTGGATGAGAACTAATTACAGCAGTCATGAAAATGGTCCCATGAACGT
The DNA here is from genome assembly GCF_048773025.1 of Camelus bactrianus. Lineage (NCBI taxonomy): Eukaryota > Metazoa > Chordata > Mammalia > Artiodactyla > Camelidae > Camelus > Camelus bactrianus. Next base: position 46,906,722 of record NC_133557.1, on the reverse strand, counting down.
AGGCTCTGCACAACAAGGATGCTTTTACCGGAGGCCTGAGCCGTGGCCTGCAGGGTCTTTTCACGTGTTCCGCCTGGCTTCCCTGCAGACGTTCTGCAGAAAATCAAGCCTGCAGTTAAAGCCATAGAAGGCCCAAGAAATCCAGAAAAATGGAGTGAGATTCATCTCCTTGGGAATACTTTTGAAAACCATCCACTAATAGGAAGAAGAGATTTAAGAGGTTCGTTTCAAAGCAGATGATGCTGCAGGTGGGTCACTTTTGTCATTGTTGCTCGCTAGTTGTATTTCTGCTGCTTCTAAAACGCCTTTGTTTAGAGAAGTGGCCTGAGTTGGCCCTCAGAGCAGAAAGGTGAGATGGGCCTGGCGACAGCCAAGCTCCTCTGCTGTGTAGTAACCCGCTGAGAAGGAAAGGATGGCCCAGGGCTTCCTCTGGTTCTCTCCCTCAGTTATAAACTCTATGAATGGAAAATGGAACAAAAAATCTTAATTCAATATGGCATTGTCAAAGTATAAAAATAATTGTCTTTGGAGGGGATGGTATAGTTCAAGGTGTAGAGTACATGCAGTGTTCAATTCCCAGTACCCCAATGTAAAAAATAATAAGAAAAATTCTTTAAAAAAAAGAGAAAGAACAAAGAAGAAAAGAGATCTCAAACAACCCAAGTTTAAAAAGAAAAAATAATCCTTTAAAAATAGTAACCAGCTCGGTCTTTTGCTAGATAAGGAGTTTGGGATTAACAGATACACACTACTATGTATAAAATAAATAAGCAACTCCCAGGTCCTTAATAACCTAGTTCAACCTGAGTCCTTTCTCTTTTTTCCCCTAAGGAACCCGTGGAAGCCTCTGAAATTATCATCTTATAAAAGAATTCATCTAAAGGTGGTTTGAAAGTTACTGGTTAAAACAGTTATTTGTGGTTCCATGGATATAGGTCTAGTAAGAAAGACAGACAATAAACCAGTAAGCAAATAAATATATTATGTACTGCCAGGTACTGATAATTGCCACAAAGAAACATAAAGCATAATAGGAGAGAAAATGATTGAATAGGAAACATGTGCATGCTATTTTAAATAATGTGGTCAGATAAGTCCTCTCTGAGGGTAAAATAATTTGAACAAAGTCCTGAATGAAGCAAAAGGATAAGCCACGTAGGTAACAGACAAGAAAAGCCTCCCAGGCCAGGAGAAGTGTAAGTAGAAGACTTGGAGTCACAAACAGAGCTGTCCTGGTGGGGATCATCTGGGTGGTGAAGATGGGCTGGAGCAGAAAGGTGAGAACTGAGGCTGCAGAGACGGGTGAGGGACCGGATCACACAGGGCCTCGGTAGGGACTCTGGATATCTTCTGAATACAATGGAAAATCACGAGAGTATTTTGCAAAGCGGAACAACTTGATCTGATTCATACTTTAATAAGACCGTTGTGGGTAACGTATGGGGAATGAACAATGGAAGCAGGGCAAGGTAAGCTGATGGGAAGCCAGTGGGAAGAGTGCTGCTGACCTGGAGAGAGACACCGAGGGTGGGCTGGGATGGTGGCGGGAGGCGGGCTGAAAGGGAGACACGATTTGACAGTAACGGTCAAAGGCCTTAATGCTCGAGTTGGACACAGACACAGAGTGGTTCAGGGTGATGGGTATGTGATATTTGGGGCTGAGTCACAGTTTTTGTGCAGAGCCCTGACAGGAGAATAAAACGGGGACGTTGACGTCAGTAAGAGGGGTTGGTGGGTATTGAATACCCCCTAGAGCCGAGTCTCTGTTTCTCTGTAGATGAAGTCAGCAGAGCAGGGATGGCTGTTCCTAATTCTGCAGAAAATTGCGTGTCTTCCTCATCGACAAATTCGAGAGGACGAACTGCCCATCCAATTGCAACATCTTGAATCTGCTACTTCCTATCCAGGAGGAGATTTCCATCTAAGATGCCAATCAAAAATTCCCGTGTCCAGAGTTAGAGCTGTGTGCCTTTGGGATGATCTCAGAGATGCCTCCACAGAGGCTCTGTGTGCTCTCTCTCCCTCAGAGCACACAGTTCCCTTCAGTCCGGTGGGTCTCAGCAGAGAAGATTTCACAAATAGCCCCTCTCAGGCCCTGGGGACCAACCTTCCGCTTGGCCGAGCTCTGAAAATGAGCACGAGTTCCGGGCAAAAGGCCTTCTCCAGGGTGACATCTGGCAGATTACATGAGGACAGTATACAAAAGGGTGGGAGGGTTGAGGGTATAAATGGATTTTAATTTTTGCTCTGAATCTGATTCTGTCCTTCCGTTTTGTTAAGGAAGTGTTCTTAGACCAGCCATGATTCTCCTTTTTGCTTTCTATTTGATCATCCAAGAGGTTTAGATAGGGTATTTGTTTTAGGGTAAGAATCTTTAAAAAAAAAAAAAAACCTTGCAAATAGCGTCTTGTCAGGCATTTGGACAAGACAACTAGTAAATTCTCCCAGCAGTATTGTACCCCCTTGTTCCTCCAGGGTGTCTCCAAAGGTATACATTTTCCAAATCTGACCCAAAACAAATGAGACTTTACTTTTTTTTAAGCACTTCACCATGGACAGAAGATGTCACTAAAGAAGGTGAGAAAAGAGCAGGTCCCCATCATCCAGAGTCCCTCCCAAAGAGCCCACAGAAGTAAAGAGGAGATGAACGAGAGAAACGGTTTTTTATATACACGCAGGAGCTAACCAGAAAAGTAACTACCACGTTAAATGGTGAAAGTTAAAGGCTTTTTTTATCAACCTAACTTAATAGGGCAAAAGGAGAGGACAGAATTGGCTTCCATGACCAGTTTTCTTCTACACCTGTTGAATCTCAGGTATCTTCAGCTTAAAGTGTTTTTGTATTAACCGTGGGTTCCATCTGACTTTCCATTCCTCGAAATTTGTTCTTCTTTTTCAAGATTCACTCATGTATTCTGAGCCCCTGGATTTTCCACGTGAATTTTATACTGATTGTCAATTCCTGCAAAACACCACCTGGGATTTGGGTAGGCATTTTTTGAATCCTTAGATCTATTCATGGACTATTGTCATCTTAGTAGAATGAAGCCTTCTGCTCCATGAATATGGGATTATTCTCTGTGAATGTAGGTCTTAATTTCTCTCAACAGAATCTCTAATCTATTGTAGTCTTCAGTGTCCAACTCTGGTACTTCTTCCTCACTTCTATTGGATGCTGATTCAGAAGAGACACGACCTCCTGGAGAACCTCTGCTGCCACGGAGCTGACATGGAACTGAGTCCTGAGAAGGCTTTAAATTCTTTTAAAAGTAGGATTAATGTACTTTAATTACTCCATAGATGAGTAATGAATGGGTCACATTAACATAGGATTTTAATCCTTTTAGAATTACTAGAGTAATACAGACGCATTAGAAAAAAATGAAATATTGTCTAAAAGAGAAGAGATTTGTAATTCCCACCCACAGAGGTGACTGTCATGAATGATTTGGTGCTTATGTCTCAGTCTCTGTGTCTCTCAGTATGTCTCTCTCCATCTCTGTCTCTCACACACTCACAATCAGATCAATTTATATCTATATTGATTTCACACATATGTGGTAATGCAGATGGGACCCTGGATGCAGACAGTGGGTCTGCATACTTCCACCCTGAGGCCTCCCTTGACATTGGGTTGAGACCAGGCACCTACTTTTCCAACTGCACAGCATTCATTCATCCACATGAACCAGAACGAATGGACCCCATCCCCTCTCCATCATTAGTGTTGTTTTAATTCCGACTGTTTCAACCAGTGCTGTGATGAACACCCTTGAAAAGACATCTTTGACTAGGTGTGTAAGGATGTTAGTGGGATGAACTCTAAGGATCAGAACTTCTGGGGAAGAGATGCATCTGTGGCCCTTTGATGCGTCCTCCACCCTGTTCTCCTGAAGAGGAGCGTCCCTTCACTCTTCCCTCCAGGGGATCTGCTGGAGCCTCTGCCTACATACATTGTCACCAGGGCTGGTTGTCACCTGACTAAAGACCCGCCAGTGTGATGGTGACCGGCGCTGTCTCTGCCGTGTTTCCAACTGCCTGGGTTCTCACCTGAGAGGTCAAGCATCTCTAACACACACTGGCCACCTGCATTGCCTCTCATTGGAACTGCCCATGTCTGTTCTGTTTCTGTTTAGAACACTGGGTTTTGAAAGGATTTTGAACCACAGGGATGGGAAACCTTTCTCCAACCTTGCATAATGAGGAATGCTTTTTCCAGGTTGTGGTTTTTCTTTCAAGCAGTTTTTCTGGGCTTTTGCTAATTTTTTTGATTTTTTTGGTTTTGCTTTTGCCACAGGAAGAGCTAAGCATCTCCCTTCTGTCTTCTGGCTGTGGTGTCACAGGGGGAACAGCAGTGTCTACCCTGAGATTATGCACAGAGTTATTAAAAGGGCTTCATTTTGCACATCACATCTTTAATCCCCCTGGATTTCCCCTTAAAATAATAAAAATGCTGTTTCAAGTGAAAACAAACAAACAAAAAATCACCAGCCCCAGCTTAAAACATGTGGGCAGGGACAAAAAAAAAAAAAAAACACAACTTTTTTAAAGTTTCATTGACAGGGAACACCCAGGCGAGGTAAAGATACGCAGAGAGAAAGAGGACTTGGGGTTGTCAGGGGCTGGGTGAGGAGGGAGGGGAGTGTGCGCTCTGGATCCAGGGTTTCACTTTGAGGAAAGAAATAGCGTGAAACTAGATGGTAGTGATGGTCGCACAACATTGTGAATGCCCATAATGCTCCTGAATTGCACAATTTAAAAGGGGAAAAGTCTATATTTTATTAATGAAACTCTAAAAAGAAAAATAAAGGATGCCATAAATGATGTGAGACAAATAAAAGAAACTAAAGAAAACCAAACAAAAACATCTCCAGCAGAAGGGACTTCAACTTTGGGGGGGTGACTGACGGTGGGATTTTGGAGAAGATCTTGGAGAAGAAGGTGTGGGTGGGTGCAGAGGGGGCTCTGCCTCAGGGGGTGGTGATGCCTGAACTGGTTCTCCGTTGCCCAGCAGTCCAGGTGCAGATGCAGAGTCAGGAGGAGCTGCAGGAGTGGCAGGAGGGAGCTCGGGGTCTCCTGCTAGATCCAGACTGTCCTTTTTTTGGTCTCTGACATCTTCCCCTGTCCCTGCCTCCTCTGTAACTATTGGATGTGGAGAGAGTTTTACGTCTTGTGGAAGAGCTCATGCTGTGAGAGAGGAAAAATTTACCCACCTGCCTCCCTTTCCATGTGCCTCTTCAAGGACAGAAATCTTCCCAGAGCTTTCCAGACAGCTCCCACCCAGAAAGTGCCCACAGGATTGTTCTGTGACTGAATTTTTCCAGACAGGTGGTCTGAGGCCATTCTTTGCTCTGGTCTCAACAGTAGCCTCTGGGGACACCTCCCTGTGTGGCCCAGCACTCGCCCCTCACTCACCTACACACATGCACCAGCCCTGCCTTTCTGACCTTTGGGCTCTGATTCGGGGGCTCCTGTTCCTCCACCTGACTTGCAGCGAGGTGGGCACAGTGCTCCAGGTCAGAGCTGGGTGAGCTGAGCTGCCCGTCAGCCCCGGGCAGGTCCCTGGAGGGAGCCCTGGGTGATGTCTGGGTCGGAGGCCTGACCCGCTGATTTCGGGGCCATGGTGGTGGGGACCCCTCCATATCCAGACCCACCTGGAGCCTGTGCTGGCCCTCCGAAGAGTGGCACACCAGCCCTTCACTTTTGCAGGGGGTGTTGGTGTTCTTATTCATCAGCTTCTGTTCAGTATGTGGTATCTGGCTCTGCAATGACAGTGACCAGCAGCTGACCCGGCCTGGAAGTCTCAGAGCCCTGTCCGGCCAGGAACACTCCTGCTTCTGTCCACTCGACCCTCTGCTGCCAGTTCAGACCGGGACCATGTTCAGCTCAGACACCCGGGAGGGAAAAGACATACCCAGAGAGCATGGGCTCCACCTCGGGAAGCAGGGCCCTTCCCTGGCTCTCCACATCCCAGCCAGCCAGCTTTGACCTGGGCTGTGGATGTGACCGGCCCCCCAGGCCTCTGACGTGCTCTTGCTTGAGGCAGAAACCCATCCCCAACATGACTGCCCCACATCCACCAGCCAGGACGGGGCCGTGGGGCTACCTGGGTGGGATCTGAATGGTTGCCCGGCCTGGGCGGGCCTTCCCTGTGCCTCCCTGTGTTTCCTTTGGGTATCTCTGGCCAAAAGGCCAGAGGCGCCTTTGGTGAGACCTGACCCAGCGCCAGCAGCGTTGGTACAGCCCCTCGCTGCAGGCTTTCCGTGTGCTGCTGCCTCGGGATATTGGGATGCAGCAGAACATGCCTCTGTCTCCAACCAAGTGAGCTGAGTAGGGACTTCTCTATAGAGTGGGTGCATGGTGACTTCGGTTCCTAAGTTCTGTTGGGCTCTATTGCCAGGGAAGTGATGTCACTTTCTGGGGCCCACTTACCCAAGCTTCCTCCTGACACAAAGCTCCCCAAGGGTCTTTCTGGGCTGCCGATCTCTCATTTCTCACTCCATGCCATGTCCACACACAGTGACAACAACTCAGCCCCCCTGATAGCCCTGGGGAGGCCTGGATGCAGCCAGCGCCGCAGCTCTGAGGACACAGCTGGGTTCAGACCTGGCTCCCCCAACTCAGCAGTGCTGTCACCCTGGACAAGCCATGTGCCTCTCAGGGTCTCCCCAATCCCCCATCGGCACAGTGGGGATCATTCTGGCCCCTGCTTCCTAGAGAAGCCATCCTGTCTCTAGACCTAGAAACACCTACTGCATCTGTCACCCCCATGGGCTGGCATCACAGGGAGCTTGTGCACAAGCTTAGCAAAGGAAGGACCCCACAGAGGGCTGGCAGAGCGCAGAGCACATTCCACACAGGCCTGGGTCTGCCCTGAGGTCTGGAGAAATTCACTTTCCTTGCTGCTTGCTTCCAAGCTCCCAGTCGTGAGACTGAAATTAAATACAACTCTGACATCATCCGCTCTGGCATACAACCTCCTAGGTCATTCTGTCATGTTGACATACAGGCCCAGTGTCCCATTTCGGCCTCTGGAGTGGGCTGCCCCACAATGGCTTCCTATTTTTTGCCTTCTGTTCCCACGCCCTTGTGTGACTCCCACACCCTCCCCTGGAGGGTGGATGGACTTTGGGACCAGGTTCTGACATGTAGACTGACTTGTGAAAATGTGCGTGAGTTCCACTCATTCCCAGCTCCAGTGTTCCTTTTCTCTGTATCTGTCTCTCAGTGCCTCTCTCTCTGTCTTGTCTCTCCCTCTGTTTCTCTGTCTCCCCCCGCTTCTTTGTGTTTCAGTCTGTCTGTCTCTTTTCCTGTATGTATGTGTGTATATATTTATGTGTATATGTGTGTATTTATGTGTGTGTATTGTTCGGGCCCAGGGCAGGTCACTTCTGAAAATCCCTTGATGACATATTGATTATTTTGAATTCATGTACTGAAGAAAAATTATCTTTGAAAATTGTGCAACAACATTGGTGGGATCTTCTCTAAGGATCAGCACTGCTAGTGAAGGGATGCACCTGTGGCACTTTGATGTATCCTGCAGCTTGTTCTGCCAGAGAGGAGAGTCCATTTGCTCTTCCCTCCAGGGGACCTCCTGGGGCCTCTGCCTGCTCAGTTGTCACCAGAGCTGGTTGTCACAGGGCTAAAGACTTGCCAGTGTGATGGTGGCCAATGCTGTCTCTTCACTCTGTCCGTTTGCCTGTGTCCTCACCTGAGAGGTCGAGCATCTCTAGCACACACTGGCCACCTGCACTGACTCTCGTTGGAACTGCCTGTGTGTGTTTTGTTTCTTTTCAGAACACTGGGCTTCAAGAGGTTTTGGAACACAGTGATGTGAAGATTTTCTCCGACCTTGGGTCATGAGGAACGCTTTTTCCAGGCTGTGGTTTGTCTTTCCAGCTGTCTTTCTTGGCCTTTGTTTTCTGCTTTGGTTTGGTTTTATTTTGCCACAAGAAGAGCTAAGCATCACCCTTCTGGCTCTGGTTTCACACTTAGAACAACAGTGCCTACCCCGAGATTATGCACAGAGTTACTTAAAGGGCTTCACTTGGTATGTCTCATCTTTAATCCATCTGGATTTCCCTCTCAAAATACAAAAATGCTAATGTACGTGAAAACAAACAAACAAAAATTCACCCGTCCCTACTTAAGATATGTGGGCAGACAGAAAAAAAAAAAAAGCCACCTTTTATATGATTTCATTGATTGGGAACCTCCAGGATAGGTAAAGACATAGAGAGAGAAAGGGTATTAGGGCTTGTCATGGGCTGGGGGAGGTAGGATTTGGGGTGTGCTTTGTATACAAGCTTTTACTTTGAGGAAGGAAATAGTCTGAAACAATTGGTGTTGGTCTCACAGCACTGTGAATGCACTTAATGCTCCTTAAAACTGCACAATTTAAAATGGGAAAAGGCTAAACTTTATTCTTATAAACTTGAACAAAAATAGAATATACTATACTAGAAAAGAAAAAAATCTGACTCCATAGAAGATGTGCTCATTTGGCTTTAAACCTGTGCCCTCTTTTCTAGGCTTAGTCTTACTAGCTCTGCACCTTTTGTAAAACAATGCTGCCTTTAGCCTGAAATATACAGGAGAGCCTATTCTCAAGGCTCTGATCTTTAAGGATATTAAAACTTTTGCACTGATACAAAGACAACAAGTTGCAGAATAGAAAATAACTTTTGTCTTGTTAGAGGTTTTACAGAGGCACTATGACCTGGTCCACGTAGACAGCTGCAGACCAAGACAATGGCAGACTAATATCTTGGAGAACCATCTTCTCCAAGTCAGACTTCAGGCTCCTTTTCAACTAAAAAGGGGAGGGGCTGTGGTTAGTTGTTGCAAACTTCTTTGTGTAGGATTTCTTTGTTCTTGGAATCCTTTGCAGCTGTCCATGTGGGTCAGATCATGGTATCCCTGTAAAACCTCGAAGAAAACAAAGGTTATTTTCTATTCTGCAACTTGTTATCTTTATAGGAGGGCAAAAGTGTTATTATCCTTAAAGGTCAGAGCCTTGAGAATAGGTTCTCATGCATATTTCAGGCTAAAGGCAACATTGTTTTACAAAAGGTGCAGAGCTAGCAAGACTAAGCCTAGAATACAGGGCAGAGGTTTAAAGGAAAAGGAACAGATCCAATATGGAGTCAGATTTGTTCTTCTCTATTACAGTGCCTTTTGGTGAGAGCTAAGAGGATGCTTCCTGGGTGGGTCCTCCACTGTCCCAGGCTGGAGTTCAGGCAGGATCCCTGCCAGATTCACCATGACTTTGGACCTGATCTCCCGCAGAGAAAATGACAATTATTGGATTAAAATTACCTGTCAAAATCCCTTCAATTGCCTGTAAACTATACCACAACAGGGGATGTCTCATTGGCCAGTCAACTGCCAGTCTCCCCTGATGCAAGGGACCAGCGTCGCGGCGGGCTCCCTGGTGTCCTGGCCAGTGCACCTTCCTACTTTTTTTCCAGCCTTGGCTTCTTAACTTTGACGCTTTAAAAGCTCCCGTCCCTCTTCCGTCTGGCCTGTTGTGAATGAACAAGGTCCCTGCACCCACCTGGGCTGAGCCCAGGCCATGCACACAGCCCCATGCACACAGCCCACCATCTGCTGTCTACCCCTGGGCTCAAGTACACCCTCTGAACTCCCCCACCCCAAAGGCCCGCGTGCCCAGTGCCTCCGCCCTAGGGGTCCAGATCACCATCAGGACCATCAACCACCCAAGGCCCACAGGCCAATGGCTGGCATCCTGGGATCACCCTGACCCATAGGGTCAGTTGAGGCACAGGGTGCGTGGATCAAAGTGCCAGGACGGGAATTTGAACAGCCTTTAGCCCAGCCTGCCTCGCCCTGTAGCCTCAGACATTAACTATGAAGGTGCACACTAGGCTGGATCCCCCGCTGGTGGCAATGGTCATCATTACTGGAGCCCGGATTTCCCCACCCCAACCACAGGGTGGGGGGTGAGGGAGTCAGCTCAGGGTAGGGGTGCACTCAGAGTGAAGTGGATCCCATGGTGAGGGGGTACAGGTTGAGGGTGTGGGGCCACTCAGAGTGGAACTGACCTTGCTGAGAGGTGAGGGGGAAAATTTCAGGATGTTGGGGGTCCTGTAGTGAGTCATGAGGGGTAAGCTTGTGGGTGTAGGGGCCATAGGTTAGGAACTAGCAGGATGGAGTGTCAGGGCACGGGCCTCAGTGTGAGGGGAAGAAGCCCTGTCTTCAAGGTCTGGTGGGAGACTGGGCCTGGCCAGGGGTGGGAGGGTAGTAACAGGGAAGGGAAGGTGAGCAGGGGAAGTGGGGCTGGCGGGGTGTGGCCTGGCCCAGGGCAATCGTGGTTCTAGTTCAGTGCCAGGACCCAGTTGGTGGCGGGATGAGGGCTCTGGGGATGGAGACCAGGCGGGGCGGTTAGGAGGGGCCCCACCCTTTCCTCCTGGCCCCAGTGGCCAGGTCTGGTAAAGCAGTAGCCCCACCCGAGCAGTTTGCGCTGCAGGCGGGAGGAGGAGGGGCGCATACGTGCAGGCGGACAGACGCGCGGGCGCCGGAACCCGCACAGAACGCTTGGAAGCTGGAGGGAGCTGGTTGTTCCTGGATCAGCTCCTGGAAGAGGAACACGGCCTGGGGTCTGGGCCGCCGCTTGCCCTAGGCTCGGCTGCCGCTGCCGGGCAGTTAAGAGGGCCATGTTGGGGGCGTGCAGCTCGGGGAGCCGGCGGGTGACACCTGGGCTGTGCGGCTGGGGAGGCGCACAGGGAGGGGTGCGGAGGTGAGGTCCAGGCCGCGCGTCCCGTTAGGACCCTGAGGCGGGTCCCAGCCGCCGCTGTGGTTCGTGGTAACACCGCTATTAGTAGTTCCTGAACCCCTCGTTTTTGCCGCCGCTTATACCCGGGTTTAGGAGAGCAGGTAGAGCCCCGGGAGGTGGGAGGGCGCCGGACGGCTCCGGAGCATCTCCGACTGGCCCTCAGACCATGGTCTGCTCCTGGGAGGAGGGTGCGGTGCGGTCGCAGGGCCTCGGATGGAATGGGGGCTGCCCCATGAGAGCCCCTGGATTTGCTCCCATATTCCCTGCCGCCTGAGCTTGGGGGCGGCCTCTAAAGCCCCAGGTTCGTGGGACTCAGGTTACAGGTCAGACTGCTCCTGGGAGGTGGGCGCGGTGCGATCAGTGTGCTGGGATGGCTGCAGCAGCAGCGGGAAATGGTCGCAACCCCCGCGCTCTCACGTGGCAGCCCCAATCCCGCCATCGCAGCCGCCGCTATTCCCTGACAGCAGAGCACCCATCTTCCAGGAGCAGGCTGACCTGGGGACAGTGCCTGGAGCAGAGGCCGAGCCCTGGACAGGCCGTGGGGGAGATGGGGTCAATCGACCAGCTTGCCAGGTCGCTGCCCATCTCCCTGCCGCTGCCCAAGATTCGTGGATCACTTGTTTTCAAGTCAGTGCATTCCTGAGAGGCAGGCGCGGTGCAGTCAGGAGGCGGGGGCTGCGGGGAGGGCTGCTGCCCCGGGGGAGCAGGTGGACTTGCTCCCATCTCCCCCAGGGCCAGACCTGGGGACGGCCTCTGCTGCCCCAGGTTTGCAGGACGCATGTCATGTCATCCTGTCCCTGGGAGGAGGGCTCAGTGTACTCGGAGCAGCCTCAGTGGCTGACAAGGATTTTAGAAGTGGTATCTAGCCCAGCATAACTAACTCTCCTTTCTTCTCTTGCTTCCTCAGTTGGTGGCTGTATCAGCTTTTTCATTATAGGTTATTGCTGGATAATGAACATAGGTTTCTGTGCTATACAGAAGAAATTTTATTTAAAATCTCTTTTTATATATAGTGGCTAACATTTGTAAATCTCAAACTCCCAAATTTATCCCTTCCCATCCCCTTTCCCTGGTAACCTTAAGATTTTTTACTAAGACTGCAAGTCTGTTTCTGTTTTGTAGATGAGTTCACAGTGTCTTTTTCTCTCTTTTTTTAGATTGCACATATGAGTGGTATCATTTGGTATTTTTCTGTTTCTGGCTGCTTTCATTTAGAATGACGATCTCTAGCTCCATCCATGTTGCTGCTAATGGTTTTATTTTGTCCTTTTCATGGTAGAGTAGTATTCCAGTGTATAAATATATCAGAACTTCTTTATCCAGTCATCTGTTCCTACATTTATCTTGCCTCCATGTCTCGGCTTTTGTATACAGTGGTGCTATGAATACTGGGGTTCAGGTATCTTTTCACATTGGAGTTCCTTCCAGTTATATACCCAGAAGTGGGATTGCTGGGTCATAGGTTAAGTCTACTTTTAGTTTTTTGAGGGATTTCCATGCTTTCCATAATGACTACACCAAACTGGATTCCCACCAGCAGTGTAAGAGGGTTCCCTTCCTTCTACAGCCTCTCTAGCATTTATCACTCATGAACTTCTGAGCGATGGCCATTCTGACTGTTGTGAGCTGATACCTCATTGTAGTTTTGATTTGCATTTCTCTGTTTATTAGTGATATTGAGCATCTTTTCATGTGCCTATTGGCCATTTGTTTCTTCATTGGAGAAATGCTTGTTTAGGTCTTCTGCCTATTTTTGGATTGAGTTGTTTGCTTTTTTGTTATTAAGTTGTATGAACTGTTTATATATTCTGAAAATTAAGCCTTTGTTAGTCGTATCATTTGCAAATATTTTCTCCCAGTCGTAGGTTGTTTTGTTTTACTTATGGTTTCCTTTGCTGTGAAGAAATTTATGAGTTTAATTACGTCCATTTGTTTATTTTTTTTCTCTTATTTCCATTGCCTGGGTAGATTGCCCTAGGAGAACGTTGCTAAGATTTATGTCACATAATGTTTTGCCTATGTTTTCTTTTAGGAGATTTATCATGTCTTGTCCATCTGCATCTTAAGCCTGTACTCTAGATCTGTGCTTCAGTTTTGAATTTTGAGCTTCTTAGAGAACACCTACTCTTAGCTCATATGTCAGATTCAACATGTCTAAAGCTGATTTCATAATCTTTCTTCTTGCAGCATCTCCACTTATTCAGTGGGATAATCATTCTTCCGGTCTTGAATACCAAAAGGCTTGGAATGGTTTTTGATTTACCTTTCTCTCACCACCCTCCACAATTTGTCAGCTTCTAGAACTGTATGTTTTCGGTTTCAAGTGTCTATTCTGATTGCTGATGCTCTGATGAAGAGCTTTCATCCCTGATACGTGAATTTTTCCTTCTGTTGAATTCTTGGATATTCTCCCCCCCCCCCTTTCAGTCAACCTACAGTTTTGACCCTCCAACATCTAGAGTCAAGTCAAAAACTTACCACAACTATATCTCAGCCAGGTAGTCTCGACCCTCCACCATCTTGGCCTTACCTTATGTGTTCCAGTCATTGTGTGACTTAGCCTCATAGTGTAACCTGTGCCTTACTAAAAACCAGGAGTCACCATCCTTTTCCTACCCAGTCCTCAGTTAAAACAGCTTAGAATTGCCCTGAGAACTAGTTGGAGTCCCATCCCCTTCATAGAGTCTTCCCTACTTACTCCAAATACTTCTAGCCCCTCTTGTATTCCTGCACTGTTTATGATCGGTAGCCTGTAATCTTGGCTTTGAGTACTGACTTGGTACCATTCCCGGGTGGTTTCCTATGTGTCTTCTCACTTAGCTCGTAACTGGAGAAGACTCCCTTGTTCAGCCTCCTTTATACCCCTCACCCTGCTTAGCATCGGGCAATAGCAGGCATCCAGGCAGTGTTTACCTACTTTATTTATTTGCAGGGGTGGTGGTGTGGAGTATAGCTAATAGGTATTAGTTCAGTGTTGCAATTAAAAAAGAAAGCCAAGAAAATCCATAAAACTTTATCTCCATGTTCAGTTTAGTGCTTTACCTCAACAGTTTTCTTAACTTTGTTTACATTCACATAGTGTTCAGTGCTTTACAGTTCCCTGAGGCAAGCAGGTGAGATGTCATTATGCTTCACTTTCACGTTACATTTCATATTGGATATATTTGTGGAATGACAAAACCTTCTTTTATAAGTAAACAGCTGGAAGCCCAGAGAGACTAACAGCCTAACCCAGGGTCACCTGGTTAGTGTTTGGCACAGGCCAGGACCGCGGTTCACATCTTCCAGCTGCTCCTTTTCCAGTTCCTTTTCATTCCACTGCTGGGAAATGTAGCCACATCAGCCAAACGGCCAAGTCACATTGCTGCCCATTTACCTACCAGTGATGGCAGTGCTACAAAAAGTGGCAAAGGAAAGGTCAGAAATAGGAGTGATAAAAGACATGGCAGTGCTGGAAATGGATTCTCAACCTCCTCATCCCTATTTGAGTGCCTCACAAGTGTCCCTTTCTGACAGTGCTGTTCATTGTTTATAATATAGTCTTTAAAATCAGACTGATCTTTTATAGGACATGCTTTTATCCTGGTCCCTTTCCTGCTAGTAGTCGCCGTCATGGGCTGAAAGTGCCTGACTGTGTTCTGTTTGTCACGTAGGTGGGAGGGAAAGTGGGAGAGGGAGCTGGTTGAAGTGAAGCCGAGATTTTTACAGCTCTGTTGTTCTAGGACCAGAGCAGTTCCACTCTTGCTTTCATCACCTCTCCACCTCCGAGTCCCAGCCACCCACTCCTGCCTGCTTCCCCACATACCACGTCCTGGGGGAGGACAGTGTAGTGGGCAATGCCCCCTCCGCCCTCTGCTCTGGGAGGTTCAGGAGTCTGCTTTAACTTTTGAGCTGTTTTGGTAATTGGGCTTTTCCAGCTTTTCTAGACATCTCCTTTCCAGCTCTGAGAAATTGGAGATGTAACCTAACCATACATGGACTATGCTAATGTATTCAGTGGCATTACTGTGATGTTGTCTGTAAGTTGTTCTGTGACTGGATAGGAGGCTTTTTATCTCACAGGATGCTTCACATCCAATTCTAAAGGCCTACAGGAAGCAGGTGTAATTCAAGTTCTTACATGTCTGTAAGTCAGACATGAACATTATTTGGTAATATGACCATATGTTCATAGATTACAGTTAGTCCGCCGGCTCTGTATCTAATAAAAGTTTAAATTCCAAACGCTTGAAAAAAATTGCGGACCATGTCTTTTTGCCTGTAACTAGTTGCAAAAACTGAAATCACAACTCTACCACAAGCCACAGTGTTTCCCAGTAGAGAAAGCCCTCTACTTTTACAACCGCTAAGTAATGCGGTGGTTCTTTGGGTGAGATGAGGGATGCCAGAGTATTTTGTTGGGAAACAAGAGTGGCATGACAAGTATTCTGGGACTGGTTACAGTTCAATCTCTACTTCCTATACCTTGGACTGATTACAGAGGCAATGTTAGCGTGGTAACCGGCTTCTGAATAGAGCAAGTGTAGCTAGGAAGACAACAGAGAAAATAGAAGGGATATAAAGTAATGGAGGGACTTCAGAGCAGTACAAATGGTGACTTTGACACCACCAGCTGCCGACATGAACTTGGCAGGAATTTGTGAGTAGTGGTGGGTGTCATTGCAAGCAGGAGAGTCCTGCAGCTTTTGGGGTGAACAGGCAAAGGGGAGAGCAGATATGGTGGCCACCCGGGGGCTGAGTATTTGTGTCCTGAATGTGAAAATGTCTGGTCTCCTTTTCAATTTTGCAGCCACAACTTCACATGACTCAGGGCATTACTTCCACCAGAAAACCATAAAAACATAAACAACCTCTGTTTCCCAAAGTGTTTGTTCTCGATCTGTGATGATTGTCCTGTGGTGGGACATAAGTGGGCGATGGGGCCTATTACATCACCCCCTTTCATTAAAAGTCTGCCTCGCTGCTTTTCACCCTACTCCTAGAGGTGCTGTCATTCTTTTACACCTAGGCCTGTAAGACGGGCTTGCCTGAATCCTCACGTGAAGAGGGATGGTTATGTGCAGTTTTAAAAAATTGCTTGGGTCATGTGGTCTTTTGTTCCCTCCATTGGAAATCACTATTCCAGAGCAAATAGTATGCATCTATAGAAACTATATTGTTTGTAAGATGTCTTCAGAAGTTTTGCAGTAGGTTTAAATATTTGCTTGGTGATGGCAACTTGATTGTTTGAAGGAGGCAACCCTCACTAGGGGCTTTGTTTGCTTCCTGTCTGAGAGTTCCTTTACTGGCAGTAGAGTGTTCATAGGCAGTTTTAGAAAGTTACCTGGCCTGAGAAGCCGAATTTGCCCGCAGCTGGGATTTGGCAGAAGAGTCAGTTATGGAAGGAAGGCTTTAGGATTATCTGGTAGCAGAGTTCTGGGATCCAAACCCTGGGAAACCTCAGCTTTTGTAGAGTATGTTCTGTAACAGTAGGCTATTGGATAATTTAACACTTGTTATGGGATGTAGAGTTGGGGAAAGACGTAAAAGTGAAATAACCTTAAAAAAGAATCTCCAAATACTTTAAAGAAGACAGTTCTCAGAATGAGAGCTTTTCTGGAAAAGACTAGCTCTTCACTTCACAGGGGAAGCAGGTAGAAGGTATAACTGCATTTACGGTAACTTATAATGTAAACCTCACCCTCCCACTTAGCTGTGTCCTGGTGTCCGTTCATCTCCCACATCTGTAGTTTTAGACATGATGTGTCATTTTCTTGTACTCCATTCTGCTTCTGAGTGAGAGACTGACACAAAGTCACATAGCAATTGAAAAATTGCGCAAAGGACTTTATTGTTAAAAATGTAGACCTGTGGCAGGGTGCTGCATTTGCAAGTGACTTTCAGTAGAGAGAACACTTAAAAGAATGCAGTGTTATTTCTTTTTTTTATTCCTTTAAGCCTTTGAATAGAAGGTTTTCTTTGCAGTTTCTGGAGTACATCAGAAAAAGCAGGAACTAAAAAATAGCTTTAAGAACGCACCTGTAAAGACGTTGCTTATAGTATGGTATCTGTCTTAAAGTTAATTCTTTAAAGCAGGAAGTTGTAACTCTCAATTTCTTAAGCAAATATAAACATTCTTGACTCTTAATGACATTCTTTGTGGGGTGAAGCTGCTTTTGCTTCCATTCTGAGCATTGAAAAGCCTTCTATGATAGTTCTACCAGTCCTCAAATTTTCCCTCTGTTGTGAACTTGTTTTTAAACTTGAAGCAGATATAAATATCATTACCTTGCTACATATGTAGATATTCAGTGTTACATAGTCAGAAAGTTTGTGTACATCACACGTATCTACATAATTCCCCACTTTCCAACTGTGTTCCTGATGAAATGATGGTGGGAAATGGCATTATGGGAATATGTCTTACATTATAGTGTTTCCCCTGTTCCCTCTACCAGATCTGGATGTTCTTCTTTTGGCTTCTAGACTTACTAGCTCTTTTTCTTAAGCCAGGTGTAACTCATCCCCCTGCACACACACACATGCGTACACAAACACACGCACACACACACACATCTGCCATAGGGAGTAGCGTGCACCATCCCATTCTCCCACTCCAGCTCTGGACCCACCTACTGGAGGCAGTGTCTTGCACGAATTCATTTGTAAGTTCCTTTTTAAAACTCGAGTGGTCGGGAAATAGGACTGATATCCACACCTATTAGGCAGGCCCTCAAGGATAACTTCTGTGGTTAATGCCAGGTTATCTTAATGTTTGAGTACCTGGGTTTCATGTCTTACTGTACCACCTGTGTGACCCATGATTCCCACATTTCTGTCTCCTGCTAGACTTTTTCTCTCCAACTCTGGACACTTACAATCTTCTGCTGATTTGACATCTTCACTTGGAACTCAGATATCTTAAAACCAACATGTGTAAAAACTGAGCTCTTGGTCCTCCTACCCCTCAAACTGCTTCTTTCTGCAGCCTCCCCCATTCAGTTAGTGGAAACTTAATCCTTCCAGCTGCTTGGGTCAAAAAACTTGAAGTTATTCTGACTTTCACTGACATGCCACATGAATTCTGTCAGTAGATCTGGTTTAACAATGCCTTTAAAACATATCCAGAACCCAGTCACTTCTCACCATGGCTCCTGCCTCCACTGCTGCTTCCCTGCCCTGAGCCACTGTCCTCTCCTGCACAGCCCTTCTCAGTGGCTTCCCTCCTTTCATCTCTGACCCGTTTCGACTATTCTCACACGGCAGTCAAGTGAGCCTTGAAAACCTAAGTTAGATTGTGTCGTCCTTATGCAGTGCTTCCCCATTTCACTCCGGGTAAAAGCCACAGTCCTTACAACGTCCTCCAAGGCTGTACAGGATCTGCACTCACCCTTCTCTGCAGCTCCAGCCGTGCCCCCATTCTGGAACATGCGAGGTGCGCGCTGGCCTTGGTGATGGTTATTCCGTCCACCTGGGACTTCTAACCTCCTAGTCCTAGTTCTAAACTCAGTCCTCATTGTGGCCTGCTCTGGTATTTAATACAACATCACCCTCATCCCATACCCTCAACTCTATTTACCTTGCCATTTTTTTCTTTTTTCCATGGTTCCTCTTTCCTCACATGCCACCTCCTCTGCTCCTCTGTTTGTGTGAATTGCCATCTCCAACCCCCACCCCAGCTAGACTCCAACCAAGCTCTGTGAGGACAGGACTTTTGTTTTGTTTATTGATCTATTCCAAGTGCCTAGACTAGTCCTGGGTACATAGTAGGCAGTCAAAAATTATTTGCTGAATAAATTAAAAGACTATTTTAAAAATGAATCATCCTTTCAGGAACGGGTGAGGAAAGGAAGCTGCATGAAGGAAAATGGTGCAGTAAATAATGATATTTGCCTGTTGTTCTTTGTGTGATATATATGTGTTTTAGTCTTAATTTGGTATCCCAGTTTCTTAATTTAATAGCTGTATTAAGGTGTAACTTACAGGCCATAAAATTCACGCATTATAATTGTACAAGTCAGCCATTTTAGCTATTTCTGGAGTTTTGCAACTGTGTCCTCAAAAATCCCCTTGTGTCCGTCCATATGAAGTTCGCCCTCCCTTCAGTGGCACCCTGATTTTATTTGTTTTTGTTTTTTTTGGCAATCACATCTCAAAAGAATAATTTACACAGCAGTACTAATATAGCTTTGCACTTTTAGAAATGACACACTTAAATATGAAATCAACGGTCATTGCTGAATGTAGGTAGCAGTATCAGACATCGGTGAGAAGAATGGACTTAGTGTCAGACTGGCTGCAGTCTTACCCAGCTCCACCATTTACCAAGTTACCCAAATTATTTTCTGCCTCAAGCTCTTTATCTGTTATATGGGGGTAATAATAGCAGCTTACAGAGTTATTCTGAGGATTAAGCAAACAGGGAAACAAAATTTAGTATAGTAGCCAGCTTATGTTATTACCTAAAAAATAGCCTTGCAGCTAGAGAGCAAAGTTCAAATCAGTTTCTAAAGTATGTGTAAAATATGATCCAGTTCCTGCCTGGTTTGTAAACACGTATGCATACTGCAGAATGTAAAAGCAGGCTAATTTCCAACAGAAAAGATCATTTCTCAGCATTTCTTTCAAAGGTAGTTGCAAAATCATTTTTACTAAATTTTCTGTGCCCATCTCTGACAGAGTTTTCACACCAGGGATGTAATTATCTACTTTTTTGTTAAAATCATACTGAACATCAGAAAGTGTTCTGAATTATATTTTAGCCTTTATGTTGGGAAATACTGTGAGACTTCTTCTAAATTAATGGGGGGAAGGGCATTCATTGTAGCTCTTGTAGACTGATAAGCCTGCACTAAATTATCTTTTTTTAAATTTTAATTAAAGTAATTAATTAATTTTTTGCAGGGGGGTGGTAATTAGGTTTTTATTTATTTATCTTATTTTTAGAAGAAGTACTGGGGATTGAACCCATGCCCTTGTGCATGCTAAGAATATGATCTTTCACTTGAGCTATACCCTCCCCCATAAATTATCTTTAATAAGGACTTTTTCTCTGTTTTGTTATTTTCTTTTATGTACAGATGCACAAAGCAGGGTCATCAGAAGCCTCTCAGTTCCAAAGATGATAATAGTGAAAAACATTGTGCAGTGACAGTGAATCCTTGGCATATGAAGAAAGATTGTAAATTCCTGAATGAATTAAGAAGGTATTGTTACATTAACATATATGTAACCATGGCTCTCTTACCTTTATTTTTCACTTTATAATGAAGATACTTCCCACCCATCAAGGTTGCTTTGTTTGATATACGGAATATCTAAAGCCTTTTCTGCAAGTTTTTTAAATAAATAAGAGCAGGTAATTTATCAGAAGTGTGAATGGTGTAATCTGCTCTGTCTAGTATGGTAGCCACCAGCCACATGTGGCTATAGTGAATTGAGATGTTCTATAAGTGGAAAATACATAATAGATTTTCAAGACTTCGTACAACAAAAATAATGTAAAATATTTATTAATAAGTTTTAAAAGTGTTAATCACACTTTTGAAATGATAGTATATTGGATATTTTGGGATAAATATAATTATTACTGGAATTAATTTCACTTGTTCCTTTTTATTTTCTAAATGGGATTGCTGGAAAATTGTGACTTCACTATGTTTCTATTGACAGAGCTGGCTTCTAACTTATTGCAAATAATATGAAAAGAAAACTTTGATTAAAAATTTTGTAATTGAGTAGTTGATTTACATCATATTAGTTTCAGGTGTACAACACAGAGGCTCAACATTTTTATAGATTATATTCCATTTAAAGTCACCATAAAATAATGGCTATATTTTCCTGTACTGTATGATACAGCTCTATAACCTATCCATTTTATACATAGTACTTTTTATCTTTCAGTCCCCTAACCCCTTCCTGCCTCCCCTCTTCTCCTTCTCCCCATTGGTAACAACCAGTCTGTTCTGTGTACCTGTGAGTCTATTTCTGTTTTATTATAGATATTAATTTGTTTTATTTTTTAGATATACATATAAGTTAATACATAGAATATTTGTTTTTCTTTCTCTGACTTATTTCACTTAGGATAATACACTGTAGGTCCATCCATGTTATTGCAAATAGCATTATTTTATTTTTTATGGCTGAGCAGTATTCCATTGTGTATGTGTGTGCATGTGTATATATATATGTGTATATATTATACATATATATATAATATACCACACCTTCTTTATCCAGTCATCTGTCAGTGAACATTTGGGTTGTTTCAGTGTCTTGGCTATTGTAACTAGTGCTGCTGTGAATATTGGGGTGCATATGTCTTTTTGAATTATATTTTTCTCCAGACATATACCCATGAATGGGATTGCTGGATCACACAGAAGTCTATTTTTAGTTTTTTAAGGAACCTCTATACTGTCCTCCATAGTGGCTGCACCAATATACATTCCCACCAACCGAGTAGGAGGGTTCCTTTTTCTCTTAAAAGGTCAAAAATTCTCTACATTTATATACTTTCCTTACAGTTTAGGACATAATTTGGCAAAAGCCAGATAGAATTAAATAGCAGTAAATACAGTATTTTTTTTAAATGGCCATGCATTATGGATAGGTATATTATTGATGAGTTGTTTCCCTATTTTTGTAGATGCAGAAGTTTTTATAGCTTCACGGACATCTCAGTCTCGCAGAGAGAAAAATTTCTTTGCATTTTGCTGAACTTGTCCGGGTGGCTTTATCGAATTTTGTCCAGGCCTGCAGAGGTGAATACACATCCAAACCTGAACCATTTGAATGTCTGCAAGATTTTAAGAGTCTAGAATGTCAGATCTGGACTAAAACTCTGGTAAATGACATCAGTGAGTGGACTCAAGAAAACTCCATTTGAGTGCAAAACATTTCATAAGCCAACAAAGGCTTTGAAATTGTGGCAAAGCCAGAGACTTTTGTGCTCCACATATGGCCACAAACCCATGGGAACAACCACAGGCCTTCTGGAGTGCCAAGGGAATTCCACGTGAGGAGTCCAGCACTCACAGGAATCCAACAAGTCCCTACCAGCCAGAGCACCTTCAATGCTACTGTGCTGTTTTGAGCAAATGTCTCTTCATCAGGTTCAAATTGGTTTTTTTATTTTTATTTTTTTGCATAAAAAAAGAATCAAACAACTCCTTGTTCCCTTGGTGAAAGTAAAAGACTAACATTTTCTGATTTCTTTTGACAGAGAAAACATGAGCCTATGAATCTAAACTCATCTGTGATGGTCTGCAGTTGGGAGCAACCAGATCAGTGTCAGTCCCTTTGCAGCCATTGGCTGGGAGCCTGCATGTTACCTGGAATGATATTTGAAACATGTCACCCTAGCCGTGCCTTCGCTGTGGGCTGGGAGGCTAGTCAGTCAGAATCTGCATTATGGAAGGTATGTTTCAGATCCAAAGCTAGGAGATCTTTTTTAATAGCCAGAGAATGTAGTCATAAATATATCTATTAATGTATTTATGCAAGAAACTTTTTAAAGATTTTTTTTATTATAAAAGCTTACCCCCCAAAATTGAAAATGAAAGAACAGTGGAATTAAAAACCATCTGTACCTTAATTATACATAAAGAATCTTAAAATCCTTCTAAATATTTTTTTTTAAATGTAGATATTTTCCCCTTCCAAAAAGGAAAATTATTATTTCACATTTTTTTGGCCTTTAACTTTTATTATATATTCCATATCAGTAAATATAATTCTTTAAATCCCTTTTAATGGCTGTTTAACACTATATTGAACAGATATGTAAATAGTCCTAGGTTTCAGAAATTTAAAAAATTGTCATTACAATACCACTGCAAAGAATACTTCGGTGTTTCTATTTTTAGTTACTAATTTGGACTAAAAATTAACAAGTTTGCTTTTCTTCATCTAAAACATTGGTTATTTTATGAATGAACTGTAAGGATTTTAAATAACTTTTCAGTAATTTCAACAAAGAAATTATCTTTAAGGCAAAAATATATGATGGTTTTCAAATCTATTTTTATTATATCTCCACTTTTACAAGTGTCATGTGTGTGTGTATTTGCACAAGTGCTTTAACAACCAGCAGTGTAAGAAAAATCTGTGTACTAAAAATGTGAAAATAGTTTCCTGGTTTGTGTTTTCATTCTCCCAATATAGGTTTTGGATGACAAGCTTATATTTGCAAAAGTACACACCCTGTGGGAGGTGTTCTGTACATACACTGAGATACTGCACATAAAATTGCCTCCGAAGCCCAATAATCTGAAAACCCGGTCTTCAGCCTTTGATAATTTCAGCTGTTTTATGAAAGTCCTCCAAGTGGATGAAAGTATCATCAAGCCGGAGCAAGAGTTTTTCATTGCCCTATTTGAGAAGAGTTACGTGAATGACTTTTATATTCAGGATAGAGATACATCCTTAAATCCAGCCACCAGAAGCCGCATTGTAAGTCTAAACCGAGTTTAGCTGCTGTCTTGGGGGTGATTTAGAACCTGCTGTTGAATTATCAGTGATTTGGTTTGGTTGGTTTGGTTTGGTTTTTAAAAGCTGCCCATAAAAAGGAAAAAAGAGAAAGAAAAGAAATATGCCTACAGATTCCTGTTAGGATAGTAAACAGTGGCTGGTTAGTTACCCTGTATAAACCACACACTCTCTTAGAATCTTTTTAGGTTTACTTCATCCTTTCTCAGATCAAGTATCAAGTAAGGGACAGTGTTAAAAAAAAATTCGGGATTAACAGGCTTGTGAGCTCCGGGATCTGCAAGGCAGCTTTCCCTCCCCATGGTGTAAGTCAAATGGCAGAAATGAAATAAAGCACCTCATGTATCCTCCGGTGTTAACAGGAAAAGGCTAATCTTCTTGACCTTGTTTCTTCCTGGGTAAAATGAAGATAATATGTCAGGAGGCGACAAGCTCATTTAGGGCAGGAACCATGTTGTCTTGTTCACTGCTGAATCCCAGGCACCGGGAAGGCTGAGTTTAACGAGTGAATGAATGAAATGTAGTTCCCCCAGAGTTAGCATGTGGGGCAGTGTGGATTAGCAGCTAAGAGCATAGACTCGAGAGGGGAGGGTACAGCTCAAGTAATGGGGTGCATGCTTAGCACGCATAAGGTCCTGGGTTCAGCCCCCAACACCTCCTCTAAAATAGACAAATAACCCTAATTACCTCCCCACCCCCCACCAGAATTACCTTATTATCTCCCTGCCACCAAAAAAAAAAAAAAAAAAAAAGGAGAAGTGCCAAGAGCATAGACTCAGGCTGGAACACCTGTGCTGGTTTCTCGCTGTTGACCTTGTAAAAGTCATTTAGCCTCTGTGTTTATCAAGTTCCTCATCAATAAAATGGGGATAATAATAGTACCCACCTCATAGAGTTGCTATGGGGATTAATGAATATGTGTCAATGTTAGAACAGCCCTGGCTAATAGTAAGTACTATGCATCTGTCAGCTCTGTTCATAATTACTGACAGATGTTATTAACAACCAAAGAAGTATTAGTTCTTTGTAAGGGAAATGCATGTAAGACCATTTCATTTATCATTATCTGTAATTCAGGCTTTTTCCCTCTGAAATACCATTTTCTGTCTGTGCACTAGAAAGCCACAGGGCTTTCCAAATTTCATCTGTGAGTTCTTGTCATGATGGCAATACTGCAGAGTGTTGACATTTTTTAGGGACTCCGTCTGAGATGACAGCAACCCCTCAAATTCAGGAGCATTTCTCTAACTGATAACATCTCGCATGAAATGAAGTTTTTAAAATGTAACTGCTTCAGATGCTTAATGATGCCATAAATGCAAGGATGTTATATCTAAGCTCTTTAAATAAATCCTGTCATTGAAATAAAGGAAATACTATATTATAGCGCTCTATGACTTTGTTATCTTTGCTATCCATTTATCTGACTCTCTAAGACCAAAGAAAGCAAAGACTGAGATTGATAATTACTACTGTGTGGTACATGTGTTTGTGGATGAAGACAACACTGAAATGCACTGTTTAAGATATTAAAATGGACACTAAACAGCTGCTTGATGCACATGCATGAACAGAACAGGGAGCTGGGTGCAGGGAGCAGACACTGAGCTCCCTGGGTCAGAGACCTAGAATGGCAGTCCAGCATAGGAGTCCACATGTTTTATATTTATGTCCCAGCAAAATTAGCAGTGAGAGTCTGAAATGAACTTTGGGGACACTTGCAAACAGCTGTCATGATTAATACTGTGGGACACCAGGATTCTACAGTGTTTGGTTGGCATTTGCGCACAACAAGTTCTTTTCCACTAAAGCCTCTTGTAACTGCTGGTCCCACATCCAGGCTGAGGAATCATCTCATGTGGTGTTTGGGAGGGAGGTAAGTGGAGTCAGGACCCATGTTAAGGCTGGGTGGGTAATAATCTGGTTCTAGTACAGGAGAAAGGAAAGTAGGTCAGGAGGGAAGGAGAATGACTGGATTTAAATTTTGTTTCTTGAGTAAGCTAAATATATAGCATCATGTCAAGTTTCTTTGTTGTTTATATTCCATGTGCTGTCACAGAATAACTACTGAATTGTGGGGACAAAAAAGCCTGGGTTTTAGAATTGACCCTGCCCCTAACCAGCCAGAGCCCAGGTTCCTCTGGGTGTCCAAGGAGGGGGCTGGACCGTCAGGTGTCCCTCCACTGCAGCAGTTTGGGCACTTGGGTGGCCTAGTTTTTTTGCTGTGGAAGACTGGCCCGGATGTAGGACATTCAGCATCTGCAAGGCTCTCACCAGGTACCCACGGTGGACCCAGGACTGTAACATCCAAGCGTTCCTTTCCGTCCACGTTTGCAAATGACCCTCAAGGGGTTAGTATTAATCCTGGGTGAGAATTATAAAAAATTATATGGTACCTCCATCCCTTCTGGCAAGTGAGGGCCCCTTATTTACAAATGACCACGAAGTGTTAGCACCACATTTAATCAACAGAACATGTGAACACGTGGTGACAGTGATGCTCACCTGTTTGTTTCTGCTTCCCAGTGCAACTTCAGCCTCCATCAGAGGACATCAGCTACCCCAGCGAACAGGACTTTCTGTACAGGGAATGGGCTCCTCCTCGAAGCATAGACAAGATGCAGCCCTTAGATCTCATCAGGTGAGCTGTTGTGGAGAACACTCCAGTAGGAAGGGCTCAGGGTTGCCCTCATGGCAATTGAGTGTGACAGTCCTCCAAGAGTGTTACCAACCAGGAAGCTCACAGGAGCTCTGAGCTTTGTTGCCCCAAGTTTTTACTGGAGGCTTTATTACAAAGACATGATTTATTGGGTCACTACCGACATGGCTAACCCAAACCCTAACTGTAACACAAAACTTTCCTTAGCCCTAACCGTTGAGCCCCTTCCTCTCCTGGTGGTCACTCACTTGTCACAAAGCTCAAAGCCCCACTCCTCTAATCACATGGTTGGTGTCTCTGGCTGGCCAGTCTCCATCCTGAGTCATCTCATGAAAACAGGCCATCCAAGGGTCCACCATGAATAGCAAAGACAATCCTATCTTGGGAAATTTCAAGGCTTTAGGGGTTGCCGTCCAGGAACTGGGACCAAAGACCTACCAAATTCTTCATTAAACAGGAGTAAATGTTAGATTTCACTTAAATTATAAAATAAGAGAGAAATTCTCACTGCTTTGCTGTATCTGCTGTTCGACACCGTTTCACTAAACCACGTGACTGTAATGTCGCGCTCAGCATGTCTTCTCAGAGCACCAGTGCTGGCTGCTTCCCGGGAGCTTATGGTGTTTGGGCAAGGCTGCTGGGGGGAGGGAGGCCAAGGACAACCGAACAAACAAAAATAATCGGGCGAATAAGGAAACAATGTCAGATTGAAATGAAGGAAATAACAGTGTTGAGATGGGAGACTTGGGGGGAAGTGAGTCAAGAAAGCTATCTTTGAGTAGGTGACATGTGAGCTAAGATGGCTATAAGGAGGCTCGACTTTGAGGATCTGGGAAAAGTCTCCCCAGGACTAGAGGCAGCTTTCCATTGGCCCCGAGGCACAAATGTGTTCAGCATGTTTGAGGAGATACTGGAGCCAGCTCTGGTGAGAGTTTTGACACACGAGGTTTAGAAGGGCATCAGGAGCACGGAAAGTAGTGTAGACTCTAAGTGCAGTGAGAAGCAGTCATGATAGCTTAAGCACTAAAGTAATTTTCCCGCACTCACATTTTGCAAAGATAATGTGGAGAATAAATTGCAGGGATGCAGGAAGCAGGGAGGCCGGGTAGGAGGCACTTGGAGTGGGCCAGATGAGAGATGGTGGGAGCCATTGAGGAATGCATTTGGGGAGTGGAACTGACAGGATGCAGTTATGGGCTGGATGTGGATGGTGAGGAGAAGAGGAGGGTCAAGGTAGCCCCAGGTCGTCCTGGAGCCAGGAGCCTGTTCTTTCTAAGCTCAGTGCCCCATGCAGGTTCCCACCTACTTGGGCAAACCTCTTAACCTTCAAAGTGAGGGTTTGAAAACACTGAAGTC
Organism: Camelus bactrianus; assembly: GCF_048773025.1. Taxonomy (NCBI): domain Eukaryota; kingdom Metazoa; phylum Chordata; class Mammalia; order Artiodactyla; family Camelidae; genus Camelus; species Camelus bactrianus. The sequence goes on along the minus strand of NC_133557.1, from coordinate 46,879,435 downwards.
TTTTCGTTTGTTTCACATTTTATGGAAAGATTCAAACATGTACAGAAGTAGAGAGAACAGCACCGCCAGCCTGTCTGTATCAGTCACCCAGCTCCAGAATTATCAACTCAGAGTCACTGTTGTTGCATCTTTCATCTCCACCTCCTCCCCTCCCCCACCACGGGATCATTTTGAAGACAATCCTACATAGCTTAACCTTTCATTAGTGAAATGACAAGGTCTCTTTCAAATAAAATTGGAATATTCCGTTTTTTTTTAAGGGTTACAAAATAATTCCCTGATTGTCACAAAAATACACTTTTAAGTAGTTTTGGGGTTGAAATCAGGATCCAGACTAGGTTCAGACATTGCAGCTAGCATATCTCTCAAGTGGGTTTTAATCTATAATTTTCCTGTTTCTCTTTTTCCTTGAAATTTCTGAGGGGTTTCTCTATTTCCTGTTTGGCTGATTTCATTCCCCCTGTGGTGTTAGACTTGTTTCTCCATCCTATGTATTTGCTTTAGCTAAGTGATTTGATCCTCCCCTAAAAGCTTGATCTGATTGAGGTTCAACTTTGTGCAAGAATACTTGTTATGTGAAGTTTTGTGCTCCTGTCAAAAGGTACATAATGTCCAGTTGACTCTCTTTTTTGTGATAACAGCAGCCAATAATGATTGTCTCCCGAGATCATTGTTTCATAAGGGATTTTATTTCACGTGGTCATACTCTAGTTTCCTCCCTCAATTATCAGCAGGATCACAGTCATAAAGAGGCACTTTCTCATTAACCCAGGTTATTCTGTAGAACACAGTTTTAAAAGAAGATGTTTGTACATCTGTAAATATTTAAAGTTGATACATTTTTCTTTTATTTTTAATTTTTTTTTCTGATGGAGTTACTGAAGATTGAATCTAGGACCTTATGCATGCTGAGCACACACTCTGCCTCTGAGTGTACCCCATCACCCTTGAGATTCATATTTATATGATATTTTCCTTCTGTTATTTTTGTTTTATGTTATACAGTATTTGATGGCAGGGCAATAGGTTTGATGGCTCTTTAATCATTCTTTATGGCCTTTTGGGATTTGTGTGTGTGTTTGTGTTTGTAAAGAAAAAATTTTCCCACTATTTTAAGTACGTTTTGCTAAGGAAAATATGTTGATCTGTTCCCTGCTCCTGGTCCATGTGTTCTCTTTCTTGCTTCCTACTGTTGGCCCCCTGAGCTCTATGACAAGACTAGCATGTCGTTAATCCAGGTTGAAGGAGATCTGAAGAGATTTATTCAAGGAGATGAAATTTGTAGACAATGTATTGCAAAGTATTGAGAAAGTTATTCATTAGGAGAAGGTCTGGGGTTGAATTGTTAAGTGCACAGAAATCTAAGCTATGAACCACCAACCCAATTATTAACTCCAGGAAAAACGAAGTAGGGAAGAAAAAAGTAAGTCTAGCAGACAACTTGCTACAGCTGTGAACAGTCTGTACAGAGTCCTAATAATGTAAATCAAGGTTACTGAGCTGATCAAAATTATAATGTAATTGTATGAAAAGGTTGGAAGAATGAAGGTTTGGGTGTGTAGATGAGATGGGGTTTGAAAGAGAGGTAATCCTCATTTTCCAAAATAATTAAATAGGTGATACATAAAGCTGAAAAAGTCAGTAGGCTGTGTTACAAGGATATTAGTCAGAGACAGGGAGTAATTATTCCAAGAGTCAGCAGTAGGAGCTGAACATGGTAGCTTCTGGCCAGGAAATGGGGCGGTTGTTGGGAACTGCTCCTTTTTACAATCGGTGTTCGAGAACTGTTTGACTCTTTAATGAATGTATGGTATAACTTTGATAAAAAGAAATCAAAGCTGAATTTTGAAAAATTGATGTTAAGAATTGGGGTGTTTTTGACAAAGAGATATAACAATCAGACAAAACTACATTTGAAGGGATCCTCATTATTCCTAGCCTTTCAGCAAGGACTAGGAGGCAGACATCTGTTTAAGGTTCAAAAATTCTTTCTGACCTTCTTGCCGACATGTAACCTTTGGAAGTAATGAACTCCCCATCACTGTAAATATCCAGGCAGAGGCTGCCTGACCAGCTCTCTAACTGTAGCAGTGTGTCTTTACCACTGGCCAGTTGGAGCAGGCAACTTCTAACATTCTTTCAGTTTTGAATGTGACATTTTCAGGACGGAGAGTTGATAAGAATGTATTACAAAAAGCTTAACAAGAAAGAGTCCAAGACATCTCAAACCCATTGCCAGAGTTTTCTATGCCAGACACCACCCTGAGCCTGCATCCGTGAGCCAGGCCACAAATCCCAGTCACATGAGAATGAACCCACTTTTCCCCTCCTATCTGATTTGGCAAAGGACTCAGCCCTTTTCCCCATGGAATGGTCCATGCCCAGGTCTCTGACGATGGAGCTGGTCTCACAGCAGCGCTGTGAGCACTGGTCCAGCCCAAGGGGGGTTCCTGCGTGAAGTTTCCCAGGACTGCAGGCTGTTCTCAGAGCTGAGTCCCCCCTAGGCTAAGCCCACGGAGCTCATCTCAGCTCCAGACTGAGCCGGAAGCCTCAGAGAGAACTCAGAGCTGAGGAAAGACATAGGTTTTACCCAGCACTGCCGAGTCAGCAGTACGCCAGCTGAGGGAAGTATCAGCAGCAGCAGACACACCTGAGCCGCCGTCTCATTGTTCTGCCTCATCCCTAAGCCCTCTGTGTCTGCTTGTCTGTGTCTGTCTCCCTTTCAGGACCAGCCTGGCACAGCTTCGTGCCCTGCTTCCTTTCCTCTAATCTTGCCTCCCTGGCCTGTTCCATCTACTCCAGATTAACTGAGTAACATTGAAGGGTTTTTGAAACCTAGGAACAGCCGACGTGCTAGATACAAAGAATACAGGGCAGTTCCGTACTCAGCCACATCCCTCCTGCCCTCTCCCATTCCCACAATGAGTTTTATAAATATTTTGTCAGAGAGACATTGCACTCCCAGTTGTTATCATTATCAGCCATTTCCTTATTATCTGTGGTTTTCGATGCATTTGCTCCAGGGACGTTCCCGAGATAAAGCAGGAGCAGATGACTGAGCCAGTTGTTGATGTCCACTTGTGTCAAGCCTGTTAAGAATGATTTTTGAGGGGATTTGTTGAATGCGCCAGACTGTCCAGTGAGTAGTGATGATCCCCTGCATCTGCTCTGGAGTCAGCCACGTTCCATCCTTTGCTCTGTTCTCATTTATCTCTCTTCAGCAGGTGAACAAGTGATCTGTACTTCTATGATATGTAAAATACTTATTTCACGGTAGAATTTGGAGGCTGCTATTAAAATGCATACATTTTAAGTGTGAATTGAGTCAGAGTTTTAAACTTAAAGCCCCCTTGATTTAGAATCAGAAATTAATATGATGGAGGGAGGGTATAGCTCAGTGGTAGAGTGCATGCCTAGCATGCATGAGGTCCTGGGTTCAATCCCCAATGCCTCCATTTAAAAAACAAATAAATAAAACTAATTATGCCCCCCCAAAAAAAACAAAGAAAAAAGAAATTAACATGAGGATGAAGCTACAGAGTGATTATGTGTGTCTTCTGAAACTACCTTCTGTCTTTCTGCAGGAAATTCTATGAAGAGAAGTTCGGAATCTACTTTGCTTGGCTTGGCTATTACACTCATATGCTCCTCCTCACAGCAGTCGTGGGGGTGACTTGTTTTCTGTATGGATATTTTAATCAAAATAACTGTACCTGGAGGTAACTTCTCTTTATTCCTTGTTACCGTGCTTACTTAAATTAGAATGACATTCTCCAGGAACAACCATGTTGCTGCAAATGGCCCTATATTGTCAGTTTTTATGGCCGATTAGTATTCCATTGTATAAATATACCACTTCTTTAGCCAATCATCCGTTGATGGACATTTAGGCTGTCTCCATGTCTTGGCTATTGTAAATAGTGCTGCTATGAACATTGGGGTGCAGGTGTCATCCTGAAGTAGGGTTCCTTTAGGATATATGCCCAGGAGCGGGATTCCTGGGTCATATGGCAAGTCTATTCCTAGTCTTTTGAGGAAACTCAATAATGTTTTCTACAGTGGCTGCACCAAACTGCATTCCCACCAGAAGTGTAAGAGGTTCCCCTTTCTCCAAAGCCTCTCTAGCATTTGTCATTTGTGGATTTTTGAATGATGGCCATTCTGACTGGTTTGAGGTGATACCTCATTGTAGTTTTGATTTGCATTTCTCTGATAATTAGTGATATTGAGCATTTTTTCATGTGCCCATTGATCATTTGTATGTCTTCCTTGGAGAATTGCTTCTTTAGGTCTTCTGCCCATTTTTGGATTGGGTTATTTGGTTGTTTCTTATTAAGTCATATGAGCTGCTTATATATTCTGGAGATCAAGCTTTTGTCAGTTTCATTTGCAAAAATGTTATCCCATTCTGTAGGTTGTCTTTTTGTTTTACTTATGGTGGCATTTGCTGTGCAGAAGCTTGTAAGTTTCATTAGGTCCCATTTGTTTATTCTTGCTTTTATTTCTATTGCTTGGGTAGATTGCCCAAGGGGAACATTTCTGAGATGTATGTCAGATATTTTGCCTGTATTTTCTTCAAGGAGGTTTATTGTATCTTGTCTTATGTTTATCTTGCTGAAGAGACTGTCTTTATTCCATTGTATATTCTTGCTTCTTTTGAGGAAGATTAGTTGACCAGAAGTTTGTGGGTTCATTTCTGGGCTCTCTATTCTGTTCCATTGGTCTATTTGTCTGTTTTTGTACCAATACCATGCTGTCTTGATGACTGTAACTCTATAGTATTGTCTGAAGTATGGGAGAGTTATTCCTGTAGACTCTTTCTTTTTTTCTTCAGTAATGCCCTGGAAATTCTATGTCTTTGATGGTTCCATATAAATTTTATTGTGATTTGTTCTAGTTCTATAAAATATGTTCTGGGTAATTTCATAGGGATTGCATTAAATCTGTAGATTGCCTTGGGCAGTGTGACCATTTTAAAAATATTGATTCTGGCAATCCAAGAGCATGGGATACCTTTCCATTTTTTAAAGTCTTCTTTAATTTCCTTCACCAATGGTTTATATTTTTCTGTGTATAATTCTCTCACCTCTGTGGTTAGATTTATTCCTAGATATTTTATTACTTTGGGTGTTATTTTAAAAGGCATTGTTTCTTTACTTTCGTTTTCTGTTGATTCATCATTAGTGTAAAGAAATGCAACTGATTTTTGAACATTAATCTTGTAACCTGCTACCTTGCTAAATTCTTCGATCAGCTCTAGTAGTTTTTGTGTGGACCTTTTAGGGTTCTCAATGTATTGTATCATGTCATCTGCATACAGTGACACTTTTACCTCTTCTTTTCCAATTTAGACCCCTTTTACTTCTCTTTTTTGCCTGATTGCTTTGGCCAGGACTTCCAAGGCTATGTTGAGTAGGAGTGGTGATAGTGGGCATCCTTGTCTTGTCCCAGATTTTAGTGGGAATATTTTGAGTTTTTCACCATTAAGTGCTATGATGGCTGTAGGTTTGTCATATATAGCTTTTATGATATTGAGATATGTTCCCTCAATACCCACTTGGGTGAGAATTTTTATCATAAATGGGTGTTGAATTTTATCAAAAGCTTTTCTGCATCTATTGAGATGATCATGTGGTTTTTGTCCTTTCTCTTGTTGATGTGAAGTATTACATTGATTGATTTGCATATGTTGAACCACCCTTGTGTCCCTGAGATGAACCCCATTTGAGCATGATGTATAATCTTTTTTATGTGCTGTTGGATTCTAATTACTAGTATTTTGGTAAGGACTTTGTATCTGTCTTCATCAGTGATATTCGTCTGTAATTCTCTTTTTAGGTGGTGTCTTTGCCTGGTTTTGTTATCAGGGTGATGATGGCTTCATAGAATGAGTTTGGGAATATTCCTTCTTTTCAATCTTCTGGAAGAGTTTGAGAAGGACTGGTATGAGTTCTTCTTTGTACGTGTAGTAGAATTCCCCGGTGAAGCTGTCCAGTCCTGGACTTTTATTTGTAGGGAGGTTTTTTATTGTTAATTTGATTTCATTCCTAGTGATCAGTTTGTTCAAGTGGTCAGTTTCTGCTTGATTCAGTCTTGGTGGACTGTATGTTTCCAGAAACTTGTCTACCTCCTCTAGGTTATCCATTTTGTTTCCATGTAGTTTTTCATGACATTCTCATATGATATTCTGTATTTCTATGTTATGTGTTGTAATTTTTCCATTTTCCTTTCTTATTTTGCAAATTTGTGCTCTCTCTTTTTTCTTCTTTGTGAGTTTGGCCAGACGTTTGTTGATTTTATTTACTCTTTCAAAAAACTAGCTTTTGGTTTGATTGATTATTTCCTTTATTTTTTTAATCTCTATTTTATTTATTTCCTCCCTGATCTTTATTATTTCCTTCCTTCTGCTGACTTTTGGGTGTTTTTGCTCTTCTGTTTCTAGTTCTTTTAGCTGGTGGGTTAGATTGTTTAATTGATATTGTTCTTCTTTTTGAGGAAGGCCTGTATTGCCCTAAACTTTCCTCTTAGCACTGTTTTTGCTGCGTCCCATAAGTTTTGTGTGGTTGTGTTTTCATTTTCATTTGTCTCAAGGTATTCTTTAATTTCAACTTTGATTTCATCATTGACCCATTGGTTTTCTAATAGCATGTTGTTCAATCTCTATGCTTTCCTTTTTTTCTCCTTTGTTTCTCTGTAGTTGATTTCCAGGTTCAATGGCATTGTGGTCAGTAAAGATTGAGATAATTTCTATCTTCTTAAATTGTTGAGGTTTCTTTTGTGACCAAGTACATGATCAATCCTAGAAAATATTCCACGCACACTTGAAAAGAATGTGTATCCTATTTTGGGGGGTTGTAATGCTCTGAAAATACCCACCAAATCTAATTTTTCTATTGTATCATTTAATTTCTCTGTTGCCTTATTTATTTTCTGTCTGGAAGATCTTTCTAGTGATGTTAATGTGGTGTTAAAATTTCTGACAATAATTGTATTCCCATCAATTTCCCCTTTATCTCTGTTAGTTGTTGTTTTACATACTTAGGTGCTCATGTTGGGTGCATATATATTAATGATTGTAACATCCTCATCTTGTATTGCTCCTTTAATCATTATAAAATGTCTTTATTTATCTCTCTTTATGGCCCTTGTTTTAAAGTCTATTTTGTCTGAAATCAGTACTGCTGCACCTGCTTTTTTGGCTTTTCCATTTACATGGAATATCCTTTTCCATCCATTCACTCTGAATCTATATGTGTCCTTCTCCCTAAAGTGTGTCTCTTGTATGCAGTGTATTGAAGGTTCTTGATTTATTATCCAGTCTGTTACTGTGTCTTTTGACTGGAGCACTTAGTCCATTAACATTTACAGTAATTAATGATAGATGAGTGTTTATTGCTATTTTGAACTTATTTTTGCATTTGATTTGGTATTTCTCCTTTGTTCCTTTCTTCTTCCTTTTCTGGTATGGTAATTTTCCTTTGTATTATCTTGGATTGTATTTAGTTTTTGTGACTCACTTGTAAGTTTTTGGCTTGTGGTTACACTTTTTTGTAAGTTTGTTTACCAATTACTGTAACTGTGTGTACTAAACATATAGTAATGTAATCTCAAACCCATCTTACAGAGAACAAAAAATTTAAGAAAAAAGAAGAAGAAAGAAAAAAATACTCTATATTTTCTTGCTTCCCTCTCCCACTCAATGATTTAAATATCTTCTTTTACAATTTCATGTTTATTCTATTTGTAACTCATGGTAGTTATCACCTTTCCAGTTATGAATTCTCATTTTTGTTGCATCCTGCTTCTTTTCTATTTAGAGTAGACCTTTCAATATTTCTTTTAGCATGGGTTTAGTGTTGCTAAAGTCTTTTAGTTTTTGCTTCTCTGTGTAATTCTTTATCTCTCCTTCTATTCTAAAGGATAGCCTTGGTGGAGAAAGTATCCTAAGCTGTATCTTTTTTTTTCATTCAGGACTTTGAATATATCTTGTCACTCCCTTCTGGCCTGTAGTGTTTCTGTAGAGAATACAGCTGAGAGCCTTCTCTTGGAACTCACTCTTTGTTTTTCTCTTGCTGCCTTTAGGATCATTTCTTTATCCTTCAGTCTGGCCATCTTGATTATGATATGTCTTGGTGTGGGTCTCTTTGGGCTCTTCCTGTTTGGGAACCTCTGAGTCTCCTGTACTTGGGTGTCTGATTCCTCCTTTAGATATGGGACGTTTTCAGTCATGATTTCTTTAAATACCTTTTCCATCCCCTTTGTTCTTTCTTCCCCTTCTGGAACCCCTAATATGCATAGATTGGCATGCTTTATATTATCCCATAGGTTCCTTATATTGTTTTCATTGTTTTTTATGTTTTTCTCTCAGCTGTTCTGATTGGGTGCTTTCTGTTGTCCTGTCTTCTAGGTCACTTATTCGTTCCTCTGCATTATCTAGCCTGCTATGTACAGCCTTTAGGTCAGATCTCATTTCAGCCAATGAATTTACCAATTCTACTTGGCTCTTCTTTATAGCTTCTATTTTGTTTTTGACACATTTTAAGTCTCTAAACACTATCTCTTTTAGTTCCTTCAGTAATTTGATCACTTCTGTTTTGAAATCTTGATCTAGTAGGCCATCAATGTCTATTTTATTGATCGTTCTTTCAGGGGATTTCTCTTGCTCTTTAAATTGGGAGTACTTCCTCTGCAACTTCATACTGCTCATATCTCTCTGGCACTGTGGCTTAAGGAGTATCAGTTATCTATTTTGGTCATTAAAGGAGTTTATTTATTTATCTATCTAAAGCCTATGCGGGAATAAAACATAAAAAAGAGAGAGAGAGAGAGAATTTTAAAAGAATGGAGGAAAAAAGGTTTGAAAACAGTGTATAATCAATAAAAGAAGAGCAAGTTGAAGCAGAATAGGAATCGAGTTGAGATGTCTTTTAAGAATCTTAATGAAAAGAAGAAAAAAATCAAAACACAATATTTGAAACCTGTGAATAATCAATAACAGATCAAAACCAAGAGAATTATAAAGGAAATGAGAACTGTAAACATATAGAACTGTTTAAAAACTAAAGATTAAAAAGGTAATAGAAAATAAAACAGATATAGAAAGATTTAAAAAACAAAGATGTGTTCTCCTTGAGACTGTGCGCTCTTAATGGTTTTATTGAGAGGTCTTTATTTCCTCATCCTGTTTCACGAACTCACCTTGCTCTGTTGGCCCCCTCATCTGTGCTGCTCACAGTGTCTGTAGGCAAGAAGATCATGTCCCTCCAACAGGGTCAGGTGCTGCTCTCCTTCGTGGTGGGCGGATGGGTCACTCACCTTCCAGATGCCGCAGTCAGTGCTGTGCCAGTTGCTCCATAGGTGGGCTCAGCTTCAAAATTAACACCTTTATGGAGATATAATTCACATACCATAAAATGCAGTCTTTGAAAGTGTGCATTAGGGTTTTAAGTACATTTCAGGGTTGTGTAGCCATCACCCCCAAAAGGAACCAGTACCCTTTAGTAAGTCACTCCCTAACCTTCCTTTCCCTTAGACCCCAGCAGCTACCACTCTACTTTCTGCCTCTATGGATTTGCCTGTTCTGGGCATTTCATATAAGTAGAATCATACAGTATGCTGCCTTTTTTGATTGTCGTCTTTTATTTAGTGTGACGTTGTCAAGGCCCATCCATGGTGTAGCATACATCAGTACCCAAGTTCCTTTTTGTGTTCAAATAATATGCCATTGTTATAAATACACCACATTGCTTATCCATCCATCAGTTGATGATGAATAATTCTGCTGTAAATGCTCATGGGCAAGTTTTTGTGTGAACACACATTTTCAGTTCTCTTGAGGATATATCAAAAAATGGAATTGCTGGGATGTATTGTACTTTTAACATTTTAACATGCTAAAGTAGTTTTTAAAGTGACTGCACCATTTTATATTTCCAGTAGTAATGTATGAGAAGTTGAGTTTCTCCACATCCTCATCAACATTTTTTATTACCGGGTTTATAGATACATATTTATATATCATATATCATATATATTTGTCATCCTAGTTGGTATGAACTGGCATGTCATTGTGCTTTTGATTTCTGTTTCCCTAATGCCTACTGATGTTGAACATCTTTTTATGTGCTTATTTCCCATTCATATGTCTTCTTTGGAGAAACATCTATTCAGAGTCTTTGCCCATTTTAATTGTATTTGTCTTTGTATTGTCATGTTTTAAGTCTTCTTAGTCTATTATGGATGAAAGTCCCTTATCAGGGAAAATATTGGAAATATATTCACCCATTCTGTGGATTGTCTTCTTACTTTCTTGATGAAGTCCTTTGAAGCACAGAAGTTTTTAATTTTACTGAAATCCAGGTTACTTGATTTTTTTTCTTTTGTTGTTTGTGCTTTTGGTGTCATATCTTAGAAGTATTTGTAATCCAAAGTCCTGAAGATTTTCTCATTGTTCATTTTCTAAAAGTTTTATAGTTTCAGGTCTGTGATTTATTTTGAGTTAATTTTCATAAATGGTGTTAAGATAAAAGTTCAGTATTCTTTCTTTCCAGGTGTATGTTCAGGTGTCCCAGCATCATTTTTGTAAAGATTACTTTTTCCCCATTGGATTGTCATGGCACCTTTGTCAAAAATTAACTGGCTATGTGTAAAAGTTTGTTTATGGACTCTCAGTTTTTTTCTCTCAATCTATTTGTCTGTCCTTTATGCAAGCACCACACTGTATGGATTACAGTTTTGTTAGTGAGTTTTGAATTTGGAAACTTCAAAACTTTGTTCTTTTTCAAGATTGTTTTGACTATTCTGGGTATCTTGCATTTCTATATTAGTTTTAGGATCAGCTTGTTCATTTCTGCCAAAAAGCCAGAGTTGCATTGAATCTATAGGTCATTTTGAGGACAATTGCCATCCTAACAATAATATGGCTTCTGATCCATGGACACAGAAGAGCTTTCCATTTATTTTAGGTCATTTTTAACTTCTATCAGTAGTATTTTAGTTTTCAATATACAAGTTTCAAACATTTTTCTCAGTATTCCACATATTTTTCTTAATATTCCTAAGTATTTTATTCTTTTTGATGCTATTGTAAATGAAAATGTTTCCTTCATTTTATTTTTAGATTATTCACTGCTGTTATATAGAAATATAATTACTTTTTTATATATTGATTTGTGTCTTACAATTTTGGTCAGACTGGGTTATTAATTCTAATAGTTTTTTTTTTTTCTTTTCTCTATCTCTCTTTTTTTTCTTTGTGGATTCCTTGTGATTTCAATATATAATATCATGTCATCTGGAATTGAAATAGTTTTATTTCTTACTTTCTAATCTAGATGCTTTAATTTCTTTGTCTGGTTGCTTTGACTAGAACCTCTAGTACAATGTTGATTTTGGGAGGAAATAATTCAGCCTTTCACCATTATGTATGATCTTTGCTTCAGGTTTTTCATAGATGTTCTCTGTCAAGTTGAGGACGTTCTCTTCTATTCCTAGTTTTTATCCATTATTCTACTAATATGGCTTATTACATGAATAGACTTTTGTATGTTGAACTGCCTTTGCATACCTGGATACATCCCACTTAATTGTGGTCTATTTTATATGTTACTGGGTTGGATTTGCTTGTATTTTGTTGAGGATTTTTGCATTTATATTCATAAGAGATAGTCTTTAGTTTTCTTGTGATGTCTTTGTCTGGTTTTGGTATCAGTGTGATACTAGTCTCATTGAATGAATTGGGAAGTGTGCCCACCTCTATTTTTAGACGAGTTTGTGAAGCATTGTTGTTTTGTTTGTTTGTTTTTGTTTTTGTTTTTTCTTTAAGTAGTTGATGGAATTCACCAGCAAAGCCATACAGGCCTAGCATTTCCTTGTGGGAAAGTTATGGATTACTATTTCAGTCACAACTTATTGTAGGATTAATTGAATTTTCTATTTCTCCTTGAATTAGCTTCAGTCATTTATGTCCTTCTAGGAATTTATCCATTTCAACTAGATTATCTCATTTATTGGCTATATAATTATTCATGGTATTCCCTTATATTCCTTGTTATTTTTGTAAGGGCAGTAGTGACATCCCTCCTTTCATTTCTCATTTTAGTAATTTGAATCTTCTCTCTTTTTTTCTTCAGTACTAGCTGAAAATTTGTCCATTTTATTGATCTTTTCAAAGAACCAACTTTTCTTTTTGTTGATTATTCTCTGTTGTTCATCTATTCTCTATTCCATTTATTTCTGCCTTTAGTATTTTGATTAGAATGTTTAATTCATTTACATTAATGTAATTTCTTATCAGGTTGAAGTTACATCTGCTATCTGCTTTCTATGTGTCTTTTATTTTTCCAATTCCTCTATTACTACACTTTTTTGTACAAAGTAGGCATTTTCAAGTGTGCCATTTTAATTTGTTGTTTATTTTACCTTTTTCTTCTCCTCCTCCTCTTCTCCTCCTCCTTCTCCTCCATTGCCCTGGAGATTATAATTAATATCTTGTTTTAAAGCAATCTAGTTCACATGAATGCCAACTTAATTTCAATAGTACACAAAAACTTTGCTTTGATAACAATATTTTCCCTCCCCCTCCTCATATTGTCATTGTCATACAAATTACACCTTTATGCATTTATAAGCACATCTGCACAGTTGTTTTATGCAGCTGTCTTTTACTTCAAATAGAAGAAAACACTTACATGTAATACTCTATTTATACTGTTTTATTTTTTTACTCAGGTAGTTACCTCTACTAGTGCTCTTTAGTTTTCACGTGAGTGTCCTTTCATTTACACCTGCTGGACTATCCTTAGTATTTCTTGTAGGGCAGGCCTGCTAGCAATTAATTCTTTCAGGTTTTGTCTTTGTAGGAGTGTCTTAATTTCTCCTTTAATTTTTTTGAAGAATCATCTTGCTGGCTATAAAATACTTGGTGACAGTCTTTTCCTTTTATCATTTTGACGATACCATCCCACTGCCTTCTGGTCTCCATGGTTTTTGATGAGAAATCAACTGTCTTACGGAGGAGCCATTGTATATTTTGAGCCACTTTTCTCTTTCTGCTGTCAAGATTCTTTGTTCTTGTCTTTTGACACACTGAGTCTGATGTACCCATTTTAGTTGTCTCTATGTTTATACCATGTGGAGTTTGTTGAGCTGCTTGGATGCACAAATTAATGTTTTCATCAAATTTGGGAAGTTTTCAGCCATTATTTCTTTATATATTCTTGCTACCCCTTTTTTTCTCTGCTTCCTTCTGGCGCTCCCATTTTGTGTATATTGGTATTGTTGATGGTGTCCCACCTATCTCTGACACAGTGTTCATTTTTTTTTCATTCCTTTTTCTTTCTCTTCCACAGACTGGATAATCTCAGTAGTTTTAAGTTAACTGAATTTTTCTTCAACAAGTTCATATCTACAGAGAAACCTCTTATTGAATTTTTCATTTTACTCATTATATTTGTATGTCTAGAATTTCTAGTTGGTTTTTAATATAAATTTTATCTATTGATATTCTCTGTACAATGAGATGTTCACATACTTTAATTCTTTAGGCATGGTTTCTGTTAGCTCTTTGAACATATGTGTAATTGCTTATTTATGTCTTTGTCTAGTAAGTCCAGTGTCTGGGCTTCCTCAGGGAGTTTCTATTGACTACTTTTTCCCCTGTGTTATGGCCAAACTTTTCTGTTTCTTTGTACATCTTGTAATTTTCTGTTGAAAACTGGACATTTAAAATATTACAGTGTGGCATATCTGAAAGCCACATTTTCCTCATCTCCAGGGTTTATCGTTGCTTCCATTGTCATTGCTGCTGCAGCTATTTATTTAGTTACTTTCCTGAACAAATTCTGTAAAGTCTGTATTCTTTAACATGCATGGCCATGAGATCAGTTTGTGTGCAGAAAGCCTAGTTGTCATCACTCTAATAATGATTGGACAGTGATTTCTTTCAATGCCTGGAGGCAATCGTTTAAGCTGTTGCCAGGTGGCTGTGTGTCTGCGTGCTGAGGGATGCCCTCAGCACCGGCAGGCAGTCTGCAGCTCTTCCGTAGCCTTTAGTTCTTGCTTATGCAGAACCTCAAATTCAGCCAGAGTTGAAGGCTTAAGATTTTCTCAGATCTTTCCTTGCCATGTACCACACATGTGTACAACCTTCTACAATTCTAAGAATTCTTTGGAGCTTTTTAACCCTACCTCAACCCCCAGAACGTCTCATTACTCAATTTTGCCTTCTAAGTTTCCTAGTCAGCATCTAGTTAGCCTCTACTGGTACCACTGCCTCAGGCAGTTGTAATGTTAAATACTCACTGCTGATTGTTTTCCACAAACACTCTGGGGATAGGCTGTTTGCACAGCATGAGTTTGAGATAGGTGAAATAGTGACAGCTCTTTGGGGACGGATTTTTTGGGTAACTTCAAATCACTTCTGTCCCTACATTGATTGTGAGACTGTTGATTTTAAAGGCCACCATTTAAGTGAGGATACAGGGATGGGGTTACATCAAGTTACAATGCCCCAAAACTCACTATCTTTATGGAGATTTAGCTGTTTTTTTTTTTTCTGAAGTAAACACTCCCCGGATTGCTGGAAGCCTTTGTTTAACTTCCAGAGTTCTGCAGAGGTTAATTTTGACAAATTTTGCCATTGTCATTGCTTCATAGAGGAGTAAGTTTTCCAAGATATTTACTCAGATATTCTAGAAGTGTATCCCATTTGCATTTGTTTTTAACCGAGTTACTTGCAAGACTAACTAATTCTACAGCTCCAGCCCCATTCACATGAGTCCATCTGCGTGACTACTCCTACAGGAAGCAGTGTGCAACCTGTTGTGAGTTTGTTGTTTTTCTTATTAAAGTGTAGGGGTTTTTAAAAATATGCTCATGAATAGCCCTTTGTCATTTTTACACGTTACAAAACTCCCACTAATCTGTGGCTATTTTTTTCCCTCTCTTTTCGTTGTTTTAATGAAGTTCTCACTTTTAAGGATTTTCAGTATAGCAATATGTGGATGCTGATCACACGGGTGAGATATTTAACTACTGTGTAAACCTCAGTCTTTGCTGATTTACTATCTGGAAGATCTGAACACATCTACTGAACTCCGTATACCAATGGATGCTGACAGCCCTAATTAAAATATGCTTTTTAAGTAAAGCAAAAAATATTAACTTTGACACTGGAAAAGACAAATCTCAAGTTTCCTAGCTGATCTTGCTTTCTGTGATCATTAGCTTCATCATGTTTATAGAGCCGACAGGCATATTGAGCTACTGATTTTATTTCATCGGATTTTAGAATTCAGAACACATTTCAGGCCCACTTATAGCACCATATGTGTATCTTTAAGGATATGTACATATGATGATATCTTTATTTTAAGTACCTTATTTTATTTTAAGTACCTACTGCTGTGAACCCCATTAAGGAAACCTTGGAACTGCAGAACTGAAAATTTTCATACCACCATCATCCTGTAGCACCTCTTTTGCACTTAGATATTGTGTGGCAGAGTATTTTTCTGCTCCCTAGAAATGATCAATGTTGAAGGGGAAAAAAATACCCTCCTCTTATAAATATAGTCCAAATCACACACTTATCTGAACAATGGCCACCATTTTAGTCCACACCAATCCATCTACTCATACTGACTCAGAGTTCTCAACACAGATAATCCACCACTGAAGTCAGGGTCCTCAGCACACTTTCTATCACCTCCCCATTCTTTCTTGTTTCTGACCTACTTTTGTCCAACACATCCTGCCAGTCTCTTCACTGCCTGACTGCAGTTTTTAATTTTTACCTTTGAGTTCCAGGCTGTGCCTAGTGACTTCCAGAGAAACGCCAGACACCTGGCTCATCAGGAGGGGCGGGGAGGATTTCAGGAAGCTGTTACCCTAACTCACTTGCAGATCAGTGAGTGGCTGTTGTGAGCATTCCTTCTAGATCTCTGCCATGCCGGCTGCATCCACCCCAGCAAAATAACGTAGCTCTTCCACTCACCTCTGCCTCCATTCATCAGAGTTTCTGCTTTCAGTGACACTCAGATGCTGCTGATAGGCATTATATATATATATTTTTTAATTGAAGTATAGTCAGTTACAATGTGTCAATTTCTGATGTACAGCACAATGTTCCAGTCATTCATATACATGTATATATGTATGAATTCCTTTTCATATTATTTTTCATTAAAGGTTATTACAAGATATTAAATATAGTTCCCTGTGCTATACAGAAGAAATTTAGTTTTTTAGCTATTTTTATATATAGCAGTTAATATTTGCAAATCTTAATCTCTGATGTGCATTTTTAAAGCTACATCTGGAACCCTTGCTGCAGAAGAGTCTGAGAAATATATTTTCAACCTCATAGACTTTTGGTTAGGAAGTTGGAATAAAGGCTGAGCTGGCTTACCTAACTTGTCTGCCTTTGTGAGTAAAGTGTTCTGGAGTTTCAAGTCCCAATGAAATGTCCCAGCCCTTCAGTAGCAAACTCTTAAAGCAACCAAAATGCTCCCATCTACCAGAGCATGACTTGTCCTTAGACACTGCTGGACATAACCACCAATGCTGTCTAAGGCATCGTCTTCACCTTGTGTACACTTTATTTAGATATCTGATTAACAGGACAAGCTGGTTTGGATTCCCAAGGTCACAGGCAGCCTTCTGCCTGACTTTGGTGTATATATGTCATTGAATAGTCCTCACATCAGCTAGAGCTGCCTGGTGTGTGGTTTGTCAGAGAATGTGGGTGCAGTGCTTCCCTCCAGAGTCCTACCAGTTGTTTTATTGCAGGAAGAGAGAGAGCAAAAGAGACAGAAAAGGAAGTTCTTGTCCAGCCTCAAACACAGTCACCCCCGCCCAGGGCTCTTGGTCTGGGACACAAAGAAATACAGGTCAGCAGCGATGTGTCCCCGGTGTACTCCAAAACATGGTGTGGTTGTACTGGGCTATCTGTGTCTTTCATGGACCCTGCAAAGTTCTCGGCTTTGTGAAATGGGGAACTAAGGAACTCCCACCCATGCCTGTAGCTCCCAGAGTTTGCACCCTTACGGGTTTTGAGGATTTGCTGGCAACTCATTCTTTTTCACCAGGTCATTTCTCGGTTACACGGCAGTCCTGTGACTTCCTTATCAGAACTGCTCCTTAAGTTCGGTATTTAGTGAAAGATGCCATTTTACCCTGTAAGATCATGTTCAGGGAGGAGGAGAAAGACAGCACAGATCAGAATTGCTGTTTTGCTTTTTTGTTGTTGTTGTTTTCATAAGCCGTCTCCTGTTGTCGAATAGACACAGAGCAAATGAATGACTGTTACACTCCCATTTGAAGGATGAGGAAAATGACACTCAGGGAGAGAAGGCAAATTTCCTGTGGTTCCAAAGACAAAAAGGGGTGAGCACAGAATAAGATCCCTGCAAATTTCTTGGCTGTCATCAGCCTTTAGGTCAGTGACAGTGCCGTGTGTAGTAGTAAATTGTAGCGTGCTTTTAGAAGGGTGCAGATGTTCTTGTTTTTGTTGATACAATCACACTGTTTTGTCTGGGACACTGAAAAGAGAAATGGGTTAGAAAATGTTGGTTTTCTCATCCTTGGTCCTTCCTCACCCTCACAGATATGGACACTTCCATCTGTAGCAGGAATAAGGCAGCCCCAACCTTCCCATCTCATGAGATCAGTCCTCATTCATTTCAACCCTGCCCACCTGTAGGTGATAAAGCACAGCATGATTTTCATGTCCTGCTTCACTGATTCTTGTGAAATTAGGTGTTTGAGGATAGAAACTCATGAAAGGAAGCTGCTTTTTTTAAATATAAAGTGCAGTAATTTTCTTAGCAGAGAAGGAAATTGAGGATTTTCTTCATTGAAAATCAATAGAGATTTCAAGAGCATCTGTATTTTTGATGCGTAGATTAAAATGACAAAATCTAGAGGGATTACAGAAACACAAGGAAGATACCAAAAGTGTCTTTAAAGAGCTTTTCTAAGACTGGGCTTGTAAAGAGACTGTTAGTTGAAAGAGACCCCCTTCTCACCCATAGTCCCTCTCCTTAGGTTGGAAAGGGCCAGCGTTTCCCCTGTGTGCAGTCCTGGTGCTTCAAGTGAGTTGTGGGTTAGGGCAGTGCACATGGTGCTGCCTTCAGGTTGTCCATCCTAAGTAACCCCTGGCAGTCAGAGGGCGAGTGTGTTGCAACCTCATGAACCAGCCGCCATGATCTCCAGGATGTGTGCTCATCTCAGTTCATCCCGGCTCAGGTGATGGCAGAGCAGAAAGTGGTGGCAAGAGGTCAGCCATGAGTAGCAGGGAGCACCTGGAGTCAGCTGGGACCCAAGTGGCTAGGAGTTGCAGGTGGAATTGCCATGACTTCCCACAGCTCACTCATTCAGCTAATACTTCTCCAGCACCTGTGATGTGCTGGTGCTTCTGTTGTGAACAGAACCAAATCCCTGTCCTCATGAAGGTGATGTTCTAGTTGACATGAGAAATGATACACGCAGAAGCAGATCCAGGTCAGGACACATGAGTGCTGTTTATTTTGGAGTGCACAAGGTGAAATCTTTCGGAAGGAATGTATGATACAGGAAAATGTGGGGGAGAGGATGGCCGTATCCCAGGTCTTATTTGGGTCCCTGGGATGCACCTCGCCAAGTGTGGGTCCTTGGCTTGCACAGGAATGAATTCAAGACAGAGCCACATTTCAGTAAAGGTAGATTTATTCAGAGAGATATATACTCCATAAACAGAGTGGGCTGTTTCAGAAGGCAAGAGAAAGGCCATGAGGCGTGGGGGTTGGGTGCTCCAGTTTAAAGTAAAAGTAGATACACACTCCACGGACAGAGTGTGGGCTGTCTCCCTCAGCAGAGAGAGCAGCCACGAGGTGTGGGGTTGTTAGTTTTTATGCACTCAGTATCTTCATATGCTAATAAGTGGGAGGAATATTCCAACAGCTTTGGGGAAGGTGTTAGGATTCCCAGAAATTGGGCCACCACTCACTCTTTGACCTTTTATGGTCAGCCTTGAACCTGTCCTGGCACCTGTGGGAGTGCCATTTAGCATCCTGCTGTATTTCGGTGAGTGTGTATTGAAGCTCAAGGTCTACTGGGAGTTGACTTTTCCACCGTCTTGGTGCTAATGGCTATGCCATTCTTTTAATGGCTGTGCCCGACCCCCTTCCCTCCTGTCTCATAAAGGAACTCTGGACTAATTGCACAATTGCAGAGCAGGGGACAGATTGGAAAGAACTTCATAAGTGGAAGGTGGAAGGCAGCATTGGCAGTAGAATTCTCAAGTCAATTATAAAGTAAGGGTCTTCTGTTTACTGGGGGTACCTGGTGTCACATTAGGGAGCTGTGAACCTTGAGGACTTCAGTGAGTGGGTGGCTCACTTTGTATACTGTGTTGCTTCTTAGGTGGCCCGAGGACAGTTGGCTTATAGGTGACCCATTCACTCAAGCAGGGGTCTCTTTGGGGATGTTCTGCACGTGAGGCTAACATGGGTCACATGGGGAGCAGGACCGGCCAGTCACAGCTTGGTCCACAGTCACCTAGTGCCCTCAAGGCTTTCACCACATGGATGTGTCAGCTCCCGCTGGATGGGGACATGGGCACAAGTGGTGGGGCAGCTTCTCAGTGGTGGAGGCATTGCTCTCCAGACCCAACACTCAACAGCATGGACCCCTGGTGTTGGCCACAGTCTTGGCTAGATGAGGCTGTTGGGTAGCTAAGCTCATGAGACGTGGGTGCCATGCTTCCATTCTCACCAAGAGCTCTACTTTTGAAGGTTCTGGTCAGACAGCCACAAATACTCCCTAGCCCATAAACAAAGAACTGTCTCTTTCACTCAGGGAAGGGCACACAGAAGGAGAACGGGTCATCCCGAGAGCAGGACAGGCCAAATCAGTCCTGCCATCAGGGGTCTGACAGACGAGCCAGCTCAGTTCCTCTTACTAGTTGTTTACTTGGAGGATCTGGGGTATTTGGGTGACCTGCAAGTGTCAGGAAATAGTACACGAGGGCTTTGTAGATTTTCTGGTCCGGTGTTAACTCACACCATTGTAGCTGTCGTGCAAGGAAACACAACTTGGTGGACAACAGGCCATGGCCTCTGCTCCCTGGTGGAGCCAGGAGGTTACAATGTTAAGTACGACTGTGGGGGATCATTTCTATGTTGAGAGGTCTCTCTCAACATATCTCTCATGCTGGATGTCTAAGTTGCAGAGGGAAACAGGATTCCACCCACCTCTCCAGCCAAGGAGGAGACCAGAAGTGGCCTCCCTCACCAACTGTGAGCTCTTTGCCTCCACTGACAGCAGCATCTATAGCAAAAAGCTGGGCTGCCACCTGCGTTTCCGTGTAAACATCCGAGTAGACACAGCAATGGCCTCGTGAGGGTTGGTGTGCCCAAGGAAGCAGTGTGTGGGACGGATGGAGGAGTGCCGGGATCAGATACTGGGCGGGCAGGCAGGCAGTGATGACATCTGTGCAGCGCAGGCGCCATGGAACTGAGCCAAAGGGAGGCGGGTTTTGGAGCAGGGAGCCTGGGCAGTGACGTGTTGTTCGTAAGAATATCCTGGGCTCTGGATCCAAGAAGTCATTGGCTTGATTCCTGACCCCAACCCTCATCTT
Organism: Camelus bactrianus; assembly: GCF_048773025.1. Classification (NCBI taxonomy): domain Eukaryota; kingdom Metazoa; phylum Chordata; class Mammalia; order Artiodactyla; family Camelidae; genus Camelus; species Camelus bactrianus. The sequence goes on along the minus strand of NC_133557.1, from coordinate 46,858,818 downwards.
GGGCAAGTGTTTGAAGCTTTCTGTGACTCTGTTTCTTGGTGTCCCAAATGGGGACAATAGTAGCAATTACCTCTGAGAGTCAGGAGGGCCTTTATAGATGTCATTTCATTACGCTCACGGCAGCCCACAAGCACGGTTCTAGGTCACCCATTTTACACGTGGCAGACGGGTAACCTTTTAATCAGTAATCACGCAGCTAAGAATGGTCAGAACCAGCATTTGAATTTGATCCCTGTGTCCAGATTACCTCTATTCTCACTCAGTATTACTGGAAAACTAGTAAAGTCAGGAACAAACACTGCTGGGAAGTGGGTGCTTAAAATATGTTTGTCGTCTTCACCATTGGGGAGTGTTGAGTTCACGTTCCTCACATCCCATCTGAGGCTCCCTGCATCTCCGGCTGCCCCTGGTGGGGTCTGCAGGGCTCTGGGCAGCTTCTCCTTGATCTCTACCCCAAGGATGTCTGCTCTCTACAGGTTGATTCTCAACCCTGACTGCTCAGTAGAGCTAATGTCTAAAAACAAAAAAAGGTGGGGAGGGTATGGCTCAGAGAGCAAGTGCTTAGAATGCAAGAGGTCCTGGGTTCAATTCCCAGTACCTCCATTTAAATAAATAAAGCTAACTACGCCCCCCAAAAAAGGAAAGAAGTATTTAAAAAACAATAAACAGTACAAAGTCCCCACTCCAGGCTGGGGTGCACTATTTCTTAAAGGCTCCCAGATGTTTCTCATGTGCAGGAGGGTGAGAGCTACCCCTCCACACCTCTTCTCTTGAGCTTGTCCACTCACACCCATTAGCCTCTTGAAACAGGAAAATTACTTGACTCAACCTAGAACTTTCTCCCGATTTCTTGACATTTATTTGCCTACTGGACATCTCTCCTGGAGCCCACAGGCACCCAGCCAGAACTGAATCAGTTGCCTCCTCTCATGACTTGCCCCTCTTCCTGCCCTTCTTATTTCAGGGAATGGCACTATAATTTAGGACACTTCCAAAGCCAGAAATCTGGCCGGCATATTTGACCTCTTCTTGCCCTTCCATCACACCTGTGGCCAATCCGTCCACCTGCTGAAATGTTTTCTTCTCTCTCCTCCTGGCGGGGACTCAGCAGGCCTTCACATGAACCTACCAATAGGTCTCCCTGACCCCATCTTGTCTCTTTCTAGATCACTTTGCATGTCTCCTCTACCTTGGAGGCACACAGAGACCTGTGTGATGTGCACCAGTGATCTCTCCACCTGGTTGCCTCACCTGCCTCCCACACCCTGTGCTCGCTTATAGACTATTTGCAGTTCCTGGAAGGGACCTGGCTCTCTTTGGCCTCCCTCCTTTGCATGTGCAGCTCCCCAGGGAGAAATGGCCTTAACATTATACCTTCACCTGGTCACTTCTAGGGCATCTCAGAACTCACCACAGTGGTTCCCTCCTCTGGGAGAGCCTTGGCTACAGTTCTGGCTCTCTGCCCCAAGCACCCTCTGCTGACTGTTATCCAAGCCCTCTTAACACGCCTCCTCAGCCATCATTTCCCGATGACTCCTGTGCACCTAGGAGCTCCCGGAAGCAGGGACTGTGTCTTTTTTCTCTTTATTCTCAGAGCATAGTAGAGACTCAGGTATAATGGTGGAGGGAACAGTGGTTATTCTGGAATTTCTCTAGAGTTGGGGCCTAAGGGTAACAGTCTGGTTGGAAGAAGGGCTTAGGGGATTTACCCTGAAGCCACATTTTCAATTAACATTTCATGTTGTTTTTATCTACTATTTGAAGTTACGAGTCTTAAAACAGAATGACGATTTCTAAAAATTACTTTACCGAAGATTGAGGAAAATGGCAGTTTTCCATATTTAAGAATATTATTTTAATTTTGTGTGACTGGGGTGGTGGAAAGTAGAAATGCAAGGGCCACTAAAGCATTCTCATCCCCTTCCCCACCCTCAGGTCCTTCAGACAGAAGAGACAGAGGGATGTGAGGAGAAGACTTGGAGGGTGGACCATGCACTGCTCTTAAATTATGACAGTTACTTGTGCTTTTTTTAACTTTCTTTTTTAAAGGAGGTACTGCAGCTTGAACCCAGGACCTTGTACATGCTAAACATGTGCTCTACCACTGAGCTATAACCACCCCTCCCCCGATATTTGTGTTTTTAGTGGGCATAATGTGCTGGTAGCAGGTCCTTTAGCATCAGACACAGTCACCTGCCTCTGACCATCACGTTTCCCCTGAGCTAGAGAGCTAGATAGTCTGATTTCCCAAGTTCAATAAATTATCTACATTTTCTTTTTTCTTAAAAAAAAGACATTAACTCATGTTTCTCTTTAGTATCGCCTATAAATAAAATATGATTTTATTAACCATTTACCAAAGTGTTAAGGGTAATAAATATTAAGTACAGATTTGTGAAGCATCAGTCATCACTGAAGATCCACATTCCGCTGTTCTCTCTCTCTGTTAGTCACCTTACTTCTGGAGTTCTGGAAGCGGCGCCAGGAAGAACTGGAGTACAAATGGGACACGGTTGAGCAGGAAGGACAAGTCTGGCCAGAATAGGAGGTGCAGTGTCCCCACGTGGAGATAGATGACATTACCCAGGAAAAGCGGGCGCTGTTTAGATGCAGTTTAGTATGTTTACTTCTGGACTTGTCAGCCTTGGCTGCATGTTGGAATCACCAGGGGACCTTAAAAAATGTTGGTGCCTGGATACCATTACTGCAAATTCTGATGGTACTTAGTGGCCTGGGGTGCTTTCTGGCATAGGGAAGTTTTTAAAGCTCCTCTGGTTATTCTAATGTGCAGCCAAGGTGAAGGAGCACTGCCTGGAATGGTGGACACAGAAGAGAAGTGTGGTCCTTCCTTCGTAATAACAGTAAAAAGGGGGAAAAGAAAAAGACTCGTATAAGTGTATAAGAAAAGAGGCATTGATTTGTATCCTTTCATAACACCAATAAAAAAATGCAAAATATAAATTAGCCACCATGACATAGATGTAGAAGGAAAGACACATTGGTTTTAATAGTTGACTCCCATTTTTTCACATGTGCCTTCATTATTGCGGCCTCCTTTTCATCGTAGACTAGGTGCCCCTTTGTCTTGAACTAAGTCCCGGTCACTGCTCCCCCTTCCATTTGGGATGTGTACAAACAGCATTGCTCTCATCCTAAAGTCAGAGAAAGGGTAGAAGAAGCAGGGAAACCTTTGCTGAGGTGCCATCAGTGTTTGAGCAGTGTTTGAGCTAGGCATTTTATATAATTGGAAATGGAAATTTATTGCTGCCACTCCTGCTGCAAAATTAAAAAAATAAAACTACATATCATTGTATCAACATTCCAGAGCTATGAAAAGATGATTTTTGAGTCATCTGTATTATTGTTTCTTTCCATCAGCTGAGATAATTTAGAGCAGATGGTACTTGCAGTCAGCAGCAGCAGGAGAGTAGGTTGTGAGAATGAATAACTCTTGGAAAGAAAATGCTTTTACTAGGAGCATCTGAAAATGACTCCAACTATAGATTTAATAAATTGAATCACAGATCTACAGAATGTTGGCACTGAAAAGGTCTGGAGGGAGCAGGTCAAACTCCTCTTTTTATAAATGGAAGAAAATGAGGTTCAGCTACTAATAGAAAGTAACATTTGTCTTTTACAATGTAATAAGCTTCTAATACTCCCCATTATTAATAGTTCCCATTGTTTACAACTGAAGATGGGGGTCAAAGCATATGTTGGTGAAAGACTGTACATTCAGAGATGAAAGCTGAAACAGACAAATTTAGATGTTCATAATGTTTTTGAGTCCTGAAAACAAAAACGTATCATATTGGCAGCATACAAAAAATACTGAAGAAAAGTTTTTGGTCATTTAAACTGCCAATTTTAAATTTAAAATTGCCAACAAATAAGTTTAAATTTTCATTGGAACATGCTTGTTGAAAAATTGAAGATGAAGACTCATTTCACTTTATCGTTCTTCCTTATGTAAAAAATAGTTTAATTTTTTTTTAGCTTTTTAATTGAAGCATTTTACTTTAATTGTGAATGCATCCTCAATTGTTTATAGAGGCCAGCGTTGTGGTAGTGAGACCTTGGGAATGAAGTTGCCTAAATTCATATTTGAACACAGCAGCTTGCTTCCTGAGTGATCTTGGACAACTTAAATTCTCTGTGCCATAGTTTCCTATAAAATAAGAATAAGAGTGTGGCTTCCTCATGACTGTGGTAAGGACGGGTCGAATTAATGTAAAGAATCTACTTGGAAGACTTCCTGGCACAGAGGAAGGGCCATGTACTTAGGGACAGCTATTATTATACTATATCTGTTTTTATAATCCAGGAAAATCTTGAGTCTTACTGATTTCATCTCTAAAAAAGAAATCTAAATATAAACTCTAAAATGGAAACCCTAAAACTTCATAGTTGTAGCTAATTAACACATAAAACTCAACCAAGAAACACACAGTGGAGGCCAGTTAGCTGCACACACCTGTGAAACTTCCTGTCCTGCACGGAATCTAAGCTGTCACTACCGTCACTTCTGAAATCTAAGGCAAGTTCACGAATAGAGTTTTACAGCTTGGCCTCGTCAGGTACCCAGACCCCTAAACTCAGACAATGGCAGGGAAACAGTTTGTTGTTCACATGTCCATTTTCAAAAAATACTATTAAAATGAACACTGTACGTATTTTGTTGTGTGTTTGACATCATTAACAGAAAAGAAAACAAAGAAAACGAAAAGAAACCCATGCAGTTACAAATAAGGAGGCTAAGTCTGAAAATTATTATTTTTTTTAAATTATGTTTAGGATTTAGTGACCAGTTAGGAGAAAAGTCATTTCATTGGTGTAATCCCTTGATTGACTAAGCTTGTTTTTTTAATTAGGAAGAAGAGCGTGTTCCCTTTACCACCTGGGGAAAGTGTATGCATATAACCTTTTGTGCAAGTGCTCTTTTTCTGGATAAGAACCTGCCACAGACTTTTTAAAACTTAATGTGAAATGCTGAGAAAACTGAAAGTCAAGCTGGGAACTATGTAGTCTCATAGAGAAAGCTTTTTCCAGAGAACGTCTGAGCCAAAGCAGGGCGCCACTCTGGAGGTTCCACAGTCTCTTCTGCTCACAGTGCTTCCCCTAATTCTTTTCACCTCACTTGTTCAAATCAGATCAGTGGTTTAGGATTCTCCATGGTCTGATTAAGAGACCAGATGGAGGCATTAAGAATTCTAAAATTTTCCAAGAGTAACAACCAAGATAAAATATCTAAGAATAGCCTAACAAAAGGATAGTAGGAACTATCAAAAAAATAAAAGTAAAAACCACTGAAAGATATAAAAGATGCTTTAATCACATGATTCTAGATTTAAAGATCATATCTCCAAAATATCAAAAGTTATAAAATTGATTTGAGGTTTATTGTGAATAAAATCATATTAGTAATATAATAATTAATAAGATAATGAGAGTTTTACTAGTTCAAGAATAGCCAGATTAGAAAATAGGACTGGAAATCCAGATATGGGCTCTGATATCAATAATAATTTAATATAAGAGATGGAAGGCATTACAAATCAGGGAGATAAATAAAGGTTATTCAGTAAATGGAACAATTGTTAGCTACTTGGGGGGAAAAGAAAAGATTGAAATCATACAGTGAACCATATACTGTGATAAATTCCAGAAACATTTAAAAAAGTAACACAATTAGAAAAAAACTAGAAATAAATATGGATGAATATACAACCTCTAGATGAGCAGTAAATTTCAGAGGAAAATATATAAAGATTTCCATGCATCAGAAGCATCCTAATTTTAAACAAAACACCAGAGGATGTTATTTGTTTACAAATCCGACAAGGGGCTACTTCCTTCAATACATAGAGAGTTCAGATCACTTCAAAGGTAACATCAAAAAATCTCAGGAGCGTAGAAGGCAGAGAAGATGAACACACATTCACAAAGGAAAAAATAGATGTCACACTCCAATGGTAATTCAGTCAGTGCACATCAGAATGAAATAGTTTTCCACCTCTCAAGTGACACAGCTCTGTTTATGAGGATGAAGTGCCAGCGATCACCACTCCCATGCCTAGGTTACTGCATATTTTTTGTGAAGTGTGGTTGATTTACAATGCTGTGTTAATTTCTGGTGTATTCCTCCAGCCTTCTTAGAAAGCAGTCTGGCAGTTCATATCAAGAGTCAAAAATATTCATATACTTTAATCCACAAATTCATCTTTGAAAAACTTAATCAGGAAGTATTTCAAAATGGCAGGGAAAAGTCAGTATGGATGTAAGTTCCAGACATACTTTTATATGTATATATATATAAAATCTCAGCCAAAATATTCTTCCAACCCTTCACATAGTAGAATATTATGCAGCGATGAAAAAGTGTGTCCATGAAAATATTTTATGACATGTCAAAGTGTTATGCTTATGATAGGCTTGAGAATAAAATTAATATATAAAGTGATTTGTAATATACAAACAATGCACAGTTCTGAAGGAATTATGTCTATAGGTAGAAGCATTTTTCTTATTTTATTTTTTATTCATTTTCAGAGTTAGAGTCTTTTGATTGTAGGTGACAAAATCAATCTCCAATGTGTTTAAACAACAACCAAAAAATGGGGATGCATGGGATTTATTTGTTCCTGTAAATGAAAACCTCAGGTCTGAGGTCTGGCTTCAGTCAAGGAGAGATACTGTAGCCCAGATGATGTCAAGGACTGGTTTTGTCCTGTCTTCATTCTTTGTCCAAGGATGTCTCAGCATGCTGCTTCTAGGCACTCAGCATCCCAGATCACACATCCATCCAAACCAAGAGAGGTCTCTTTTGGCAGCTTCCTCTCTTGATAGAGGAAGCTTATCATTCACATGGGCACCAGCAAGTATCTCCTCACATAATAGTGGCTCTTACTGGTTATTTGCCAATTCTCAAATCATGTGCAAGGCCAGTAGAATGAGGGGTATTATTTGTCTTAAACCAACTGAGATCTACCTCTGGTGCTTCAGAAAGAGTGGGTCAATCAAGCTTAAATCACAGAACTAAAAACAGAAGGGAGGTTATTTATCCTAAAGCAAATACTGGGTCCTCTTCTAAGACTGGGGACAGATCCAGGACAGCAGTTCTGTCCACTACTGAGTACTTTCAAATTTTCTTTAATGAGCAAATGTTAAAATTATGATCAGAAAAGATGATAAGTAAGAAGAAACTTGAGGAAGGAGAATGGAAAGCTTTCCTGTTTCTTAAGAAATATTGAACCCATTAAGTGCTTGTAAGAAAAATGGAAATGTGTCAAGTTTGTAAAAGTTCTGAAATGAATTAGAATTGATTTCACAGACCATGTAGGAGACAGTGCTATACTGTTAGTGTGTCTTTGGGCTCTTTGAGTATTTCTGTTCTTTCACTTAATAGTTGCTTCATTTGGGGCAAATTGCATCATCTCCAAGTGGCTCTATTTCCTCATCTGTAAAAGAGATATAATATTACCTTCCCCACAGGGTGATTGTGAGGATTTAGAAAAATAGATGTGTGTGGAAGCAATAGTAAGCATTTAAAGAATCTTAACTATTATGATAACTTAATACATAATTAAAAAATTATTATGCAGACTTGTTAAAAATGCATATTATTTAAATGACCTATATGTGCTGTACAAGAGAGGAAGGCTTAATATACCTTCTATAGTACATTTTTCTCAGCCTTAAGTAATTTTCACTTTTAATCACATACACACCAAAAAGTTATTCCTTTCACAAGCATGTAGCCTTAACTGTGAAAAAAACGATGATGAAAGAGAGTAGAGGAGGACATAAAGTGCTTTCTCTACAAACTGACGGCTTAAAAACTAAGAAAAACTCCTTTTTAAAATTTTGGTCACCATATTCATAGCTAATACTTAGGTAGAGTTTTTCACAATGCCTGTGGTTAATGTTCTAAATTTTTTCAAAATTAGTAAATAATTGACTCATCACAATAATCCTATAAATTGCTATTATTATCCCCCCATTATATGGGTGAGGAGATTGAAGCCCCTAGAGATTAAGAAATTTGCACAAGGCCCCACAGCTAGCATCGGAGCTGGGATCCAGATGCAGGAGTGTGGCTCCAGGAGGGGCTTGTAAACACTCCCTCTGCTCTCCCCTGCAGGTGCAAGCCAGCCTCCCGCTGTTACTGTCAATAACATGATGTGCTTCACTTAGTCTTGAAATTCACATTCTTTGTAGCTTTCTCTCCGGGGCAGCCATCAGGAGCAGCCAGGGACACTGATTACATGCTTCTGGACTATGACCAAGAAGGTAGATGGAAGGAAAACAGTTTTAAAATGGGACCTTTAATGTGCATTCTTCAGTGGCCAGAAAAAAAACCTGCCTAGTGAGGAACTGAAACCCTTTCAGGCTCATGCAAATTATGCTTCAGACACCCCCGTTGCCCTTGGGTCCACACAGTCAGAACTACAATGGATCAGGGACATGAATCTTGTGCAAATGCAGGGAGTATGAATACCTGCCATTTTAAGATTTCAAGGAGTATGAAAAGCATGTGAAGCTTTCATCAGCAGAGGCCTGCTGTCACTTCCAGTATTTCCCTCATGGCATGTCCACAGCTTCACTGGTCCTATTCAGAATGAAGATGACATCTAGCACCTGCTGACCCCTGAATCAGTGATAGGTTCTCCCTTTAAAGGAAGCATATCCCCTTCATGGGTTACAACTAGTTCATAACCTAAATAATTCTATAGATGTAGAAGGGATATTTTCATTGGTTCTGCTATCACAGACTTGTCTCCAAAAGATCATGCCACCAGTTACTCCATTTTCACCCTTTTAAAGATATACTTAACAGGTTTCCTTCTTTAGTGCAGTTTTAGGTTTACAGAAAAATTCACAGAAGGTGGAGTTCCCATATATTCCCTATGCCCTGCACACAGCTGCTCCTGCTGTCAGCATGTTACATTAGCGGATGCACTCATTCTTTTTGATATCCTTCATTCCTCCTCCCCTAAAGTTTAACATGCCTGATATTCACGTGTCTCGTGGCATTCATGTGCGGTTTACATCACTTCTCACGTTTATGTGAGGTTTACAGCACATGAATGTTGTGTGTTTAAGCGTGGGTTGGGGGCAAGTTCCCTGTGTAAAAATACGATCATTTGTGAGTCTCATGCTGCTGGGTTTTTGGGTTGTCAGGTCCTGTTGACCATTGCTTCAGTTATTGGGATCATTATCTATGGACTTTCAGTGTTCATTTTAATTTCTGCAAAACTTCCCAAGAACCTGAATGGCAGAGACCCAATCCAGAAGTACCTGACTGTGCAGGTGGGCCATGCCCATCAGTGCTTCCTTCATCAGTTTTATCATCATCGTGACCCTGAACGCCACATATGAGAAAGTGGCAATCATGATGACTGATAAGGTCCTCCTGCAGCTGAGGTCATTTCTACACCAGTTTTAGAACCAGGTCAAAACAGAGACTGTATCCTTTAGGCACTTCATTTCCAGTACGTTACAGTCTTTAGAAAACTTCAAGTGTAAACGTATTTTCTCTAGCCTATGTGAGAAGTGAATTAGCTCCAGCTTTGCAATAGTAAAAGGGACAAAGGAAGCATTAGAATGTCCAAGCTCTGTGTAAACAGGTCAGTGCTTAATAATAATTTCAATTACATTAGATCATGTACCATATTGTTGAAAGTAAATAGTGTCTGTATTGCAAATAAGTGGAAGAGGGTCGTGGTTCCAGTGGCAGATTTGCTTGTGTGTTACGGAGAGGACAAGTAATCACAGTGTTATGTGTCTTCCCCCCATGCTGTTCCTGATAGTGTAGCTCCATTCTCATCAGCTGTGGCTTCTATAATAAATGTTTCTTCTCTCTGGCATTTATCCCAGCCAGTGGCTTAGCGGCCCAAGTTAAGTGCTTCCCACACGCTGCATGTGGCTGTGTCGTTCTCCCAGTGGTCTGCTCAGTGGTCATCTTATGAAAACACTAAGATCAATTCAAATTCTGAACTAGGAGGATGACCCATTTTATGTTCCCCAAATGCTTCTAGCAAGTTGCCCCGTGTTTTGTTTGTTTTCTTCAATAGTCCTACCTTACTGCCTTTCAGGGAGACAAGAGAATATCATTTAGCAGGATGTTTAAAAGTAGCTTTCTGTCAACTTACACCTGACAGAGGACAGTTCTTGCCCATTGGATACTGTTGTGCTTATAAATTTTAAGGAACGACTGAATTTTTTTTTTTTTTTGCCTTGTGGGATATTGTGTTCATAGTGGGAGAAACTCTTACAACAGTGTGTACACTTGGAATTAACATAGTAGCTATGTTAAGGAATTCAAAACAGCTTAAATGAAAACAGTGTGAATTGCGTGTATATATATATATATATATATATATATATATATATATATACATTTTTACCGTGTTAACTCATGTGTCCGTGGCTTTGATTAGGGTATCAAACCATTCACAGTTTTACAGACTCAACTTTTCTTTATTCTAGCTGCAGCGCTCCCAAGGACCAGACTGACTATGAGAACAACCTAGCCATGAAGGTGTCCTTGTTCCAGTTTGTCAACTACTACTCCTCGTGTTTCTACATCACATTCTTTAAGGGCAGATTTGTGACTTATCCGGGAGATCTGGTGTATTGGCTGTGAAAACACAGAAATGAAGACGTGTGAATACAGCTTTGTGTTCTGACAGTCTGACCTGTTTCATGTTTTCTCTTAGTTGCCCAATGAAGAGTGTCTTTATTCTCTGTTCCTTAGATTTTTTTAAGGCGTAAAATAATGACTTTATTTCATGTTAGAGCTATCTAAAATTTAAATGAGATTTTCTTTCTAATATTCCAGTGTGACCCAGGTGGCTGTCTCCTTGAACTGATGACACAGTTGACAATAATCATGGGAGGACAGTCAATCTGGAATAACATATAAGAGTTGTTACATCCGTGAGTACTAAATCATGTGATCTTGGGATGAGAACGGCCCACCCATCCAAGTCATTTTCCTGCGTGCCCATCTCTAAAACAGGGGAGACTCTCTGCTTATTAAAGCTTTCCAGATAAGATGATCCAGCCAACAGTGTAAACGTACCTGCTATTTAATAATTATGCTTAAATACCTTCCTTTTTATGTTTAACTTAAATCCCCAAGTGCTATAGTTTCTGCTTATTAGCCCATCACTGGGGACTGACTGATCAGAGCCCTTTGAGAGATGGCCCTTTTTGGGGCCGTGAACTAAGTTTTCCCACAACTACCCACAATTTTCTCCTCCTTTTATACATGTATTTGAAAATCCATAACAGGCATTTGTTGAGTGCCTAGTATGTGCTAGTCACTGTATTAAATGTTGTACTTATATGTTTGTGTGCGTGTGTGTGTGTGTGCGTGTGTGTACAATTTAATCACCCAAACAACCCTTATTCTTATCTTCCTTTTGCAAATGAAGATCCTGTGTCTTAAAGAGGGTAAATGATTTGTGCAAGCTCTCATTGCCAATAAGAGACCACTGTGGGACCCAGATGTAAGACCCTCTCTCTCTGAATCCATGTTCTTCTAAGAACAGAGACTGTCTTGGGGTCCTAAGGCACAGGCTTACATAATGTTTTAAGAGACACTTGTGTAAAATAATAAGTACAGAGGTTTTGACTTACTGTTCTCTTCCTAAAAATGAGAAAAGCAGATGTTAGCAAAGGTCACACTGTCCTTTTGATTTTCACATAAGCCCAATCCCATATCAAAGTGGACAGTCCAGTGTTATCTGCAATTTCTGAACATTTCAAGGAGATTACTGTATTCACTTTCTGTTGCTTTTGTAACAAGTATCCCCAAACGTCATGGTAGTATGAAGAAAAAAGAAAAAGTCTCCACTAAACAACACAAATTTAACCTTGTAGGGTTCTTGAACACACAAGCCTGCTGAAGTCAAAGTATTGGCAGAGCTGTTTCTGAAGGCCCCAGGGGAACCTGTATCTTTGACTTTTCTGGCTTCCAGAGGCCACCTGCGTCTCTTGGCCTGTGACCTCTTTTCTCTCTCTCAAGGTCAGCATGGTTGTGTGCCTCTGACTCTGATTCTGTGGTCACATCTCCTCTCCTCTCTCCCCTCTTCTGCCTCCCTCTTCCCCCTTTAACGACCCTGGTGATTACACTGGGCCCATCTCTATAATCCAGCTCGTCTCTCTTAGAGTCGGCTTGTTAGCAACCTTAACCGCATCTGCAAACATAGGCCCCCTTTGCCAGGGAAGCTGACCTCTTCATTTGTTCTGGGGATTAGGACATAGACATCTTGGGGGGGATCATTTTTCTGCCTATGACACTAACCTATTTAAGATAATCTCTGGCTTTGAGTTTCTGTTCTCATGAAACTTTTGATCTCTCTTCTGTCTTGCCTTCCACACCAGCATTCTGCTCCTGGCCAAACTAACTGCAGAGCTCACCTCTCTCTGTGGTGTCCCCCAATACTACTTACCCAAGCAGGCCTTACTGTTGTTTGGAGCATGGAGGAGAAACTCAAACAACTTGAATTTTGAAATAAAAAACCTCCATCATTTTAAAATCTTCCATGCCACTATAAAAATTTTATTTTTTTAACTTCATTTTTTAATTTTTAAACTATTTAAACTTTGTTACTTTTTTTAAACTTTACTTTTTTTTTCTTATCATCCTTCATTGTAGGCTCCAGAAAACTTCTATTCTGCCCACAGCATCCAAGTTCCCTTTCATTGCTTCTACTCCCTTCCCTAACCTTCCTTCTCTCTCCCTTATTACCAAGTTTCTGTCCATTCTTTTTGTAGGGCAGTTAAATTAGTTTTTTTTTCTTTCTTTCTGTTTTTGCAGAGTGAACACCTTTGGGTGTCAGTGTGTCCTTCCACATTTCTTCACAAGGGCATCATCTTTCAGCTTCAGCATGGATTACTGGGGTCTGTCTCTAAACAAAGGCATTTCCCTTGTCCCCCAGGTCACCACGTCCCTCAAAAAAAAAAATAAACATTCTGATCTTCGCTGTGAAATGAATCGTTTTTTTTTTTCCCTACTGTGCAGTAGACAACTCTTACCTTGAGCTCACAGTCAGATTTTTCCAGAGGAGTAAAAGTAGCTCATGTACAAATAATACTATTTTTCTCTGTGAAAAGAAATAGATCAGATAGAGGAAATTCTTAACTCAGATTACTCAAGAGCATTTCCTGAAGGAAATAGGTTAATTATTTAACACTAAATTTTGTTGACTCTGGTTATCAGTGAGCTATTTTTACCAATCAAGGAGAAAGATATATTTCCTAAATTGGTACTGAGCAATTCATGTGAAATGAAACTTGCTCTCATGAACAAGTTTAAAGTAAAGGATGTATTATAGTATCTGTGGTTTGTTTATTTTAAGTAAGCACATTGTTGTAAGTTCCAGTGAGCTGAACTTTGCCTCCATGTATTTCTACTATAGACTAAAATATTTAGGGAATATGTTTTGAATTATGTTTCCCTTGTTTGAAAACCAGGAATGCTGAATGCTAGCCAAGTTCGAGGGTGGCTTGTGTCTTCCTCACTGCCTCTTCTCTTTGCATAAGGTGCCAGTTTCCTTCTTAAATTTTCATATAAAATCCTAACATACTAAAGATCTATCAATTAATCTTGATGCACCAAAACTATACCCATCCTCAAAAATACATAGGAAGGGAAAAGAAAACTTATCAAAGTTAGCGACTATTTTCATGCTATTTAAATATGTCTAAAGGAACATAATGAAATGAATTTCACCATAACTCACCTGCCCCCACGCCCCCAATTCCATATGGGGTTCTTGAGTAGGATTCTGGGAGCAAATGAAGAAGGACAGTGATGCCGTGATCCGGGCTCCCTCTGGGGTCTCCCCAGCACTTGGATCGGCACCTGGTATAAATTAGGTCTCAGTCCGAGCCAGCTGAGTGAGTGAGTGACTCACAGGCATCGAATGCGTAACATAAGTGAATTAACAACATTCTTTGTAGGACTCAGAAAATAAGCTGAGAGCCCTGTGGCCTTCCCAGCCTCACATACTATTTTGATATTGGGGTCATTTCTGGGAATGTTATTCTGTACTTGACAAAAGGCTAGTACAATTCCAGGGTTAAGCAACTTGCCCTAGGGAAATTTTATGATAAAATATTAAGAAAAATAGTTAAATGCCCAAAATGACATAGCATTGTCCTTTGGTGTTTAGATAACGTATGGCTGTAATTTTCTTACTTTATATGTTTTCTACATTTTCCACCGTGGTTATGCACTACTATATAATAAGAAAAAGCAAATGTTTAAAAGAGAAAATCTCTCTTCTCCAGATATGATTTGGTTAGAGGATGAGTCAGATACGTATAATAAGAGAATCTTAAATACACGTGTCCATAATTCACTCTTTAAATTCAGGAACAGGAAACTCAGGAATGAAATAGATTAAGAGAATCAAAGATACTTGTATTCAAGATTAGCAAGTGGGAGAGTCCTCAGCAGAAATGGTGATAATCTAGAATGCAGGGATTCAATGTGATAATGAAGGTACAAAGACAACATGAAGTAGAAAATGCCACGTGGCAAGCACTGAGTAAAGGGCAATTTACTATGATTATGTCAATATGTGTGGTCAATTCCCAAGCAAATGATTGTGTAACCCCTGCTAGAGGGAGAAAGCTTCCAGCCTTGGCTGGAGAGGGGGGAGGATCCAGTGTCTGTATTTTTTAAAATGCCTACAGGTGCTTCTCATGTGCAAATTGATATCCCTGCACGAGAACCATAACCCAACAGACAGCCCAAAAGACCGAGGACAGTGATGGGTAGACGACAGCCCAAGCTTTTCTACCACAGATGAGTGGTTCCACTCAGGAAGACTGAGCAAGAGGCTCAGAGTCTTAGCTAAGGACAAGCAAGTCGGGACTTCTAATACGACCTAATGCCATCAACGGGAGAGATCAGTTCAGCCCAAGAAGGGAGCGCCAGATGAGTTAGCATGGAAATTTCATCCTGGATCCAAACCGTGATGGATTTGAGTCCCGGAGGGTAAAAGCCGTGCTTCCCTGGGCCATGGACCAGATTCCACAAAAGGGTGAGACAGGAAGTATGAGGCAGAGAAAAATTCTCCCAGGAGACTCCCGAGTCTGGGTGCCAGGAAGGGTGATTGATGAGCGCGGTCCCAGGGCCACCCGCACCGGAGGGCTCCGAGTGGTTGTGGAGCTGCGCACTCCTGGCCGAACCTCAGACCTGACTGCAGCCTGGGGAGTGGCTTCAGCAGCAGGCTGTCCCTGTCATTCTCGTAGGTGCTGCAGTGACCCCGACCCCTGTGGCCACGGAGTTCCCAAGCCAAATGTCTAAGTGACTTCAACCCTAATTACAGGTGACCACAGCCGGTTAGCCTGTGCTGCTCAAAAGGAACATCCCACATGGGGTTTTGATGTGTTAGGGGGGTTGTTAATACCTGGCCTGCTTTGAATGGTCTCATACTGACAGCAGCCTAGGCAGTGGAAGTTTCATCTCCCAATTTTATTTCAAATTTTTGTTGAAAGTACAGTTGGCTTACAATATTGTGTTAATTCTTGGTGTACAGCATAGTGATTCAGTTACACATACATACATATATATATATTCCTTGTCATATTCTTTTTCACTATAGGCTATTAAAAGTTATTGTATGTAGTTCCCTGTGCTATACAGTAGGACCTTATAGTTTGATGCAAAAATTACTAAACAAAGTATTTGCAGACTAAACCTAGCCATGTATATGACAGAGTTGAGTTTATCTCAGGATTTAAATGTGGTTTTGATCTCCAGGATCTCTTTATCAACTTATCATAAGAGCCTGTGGAATCCTCAGAAAAATGTTTTAAAATCATAAGATTTAGAGAATAAAGAAGGAAGATAATTATACTGAAAAGCAGATATCAAAATATAGAAATGGACATTTGTGATACAGTAGTATCTGAATTATTGGAAGGACGTGTTAAATAAGAGGATCCAATGGTGGGTCTACTAACAGCAACATTCTGCCATAGCAGTGAGTGTAAATATCTTCTGAGATTTGCAACAATTGCATTTTGAATGTAAATAAAGTTAAATAACAAATAAGCCATGAAGTGTGGATTCAGATTCAGGGGTATCTCGAGTCCCTATCCCCACCACTTCCCAGAGCTCCCTGCTCTTCCCCTAATGTCATTGAAAGAAGTGGTGAAAATTTGTGAAGCGAAGGGCATGTTCCATTGCAAAGAAATCTCGTAGCAAACCTGGGAGCAAGGCCAGTGAAACCTAGCAGGGGCAGCTCTTTACAAGTCACATCATATACTCTGTATGTGTCCATGTGTGTGTGCATACGGTCGTGTGGGCATGTATGATGTATACACCTGCCTTTCGTGTGAAGCCGCCTCACTGTCCAAATTTGAAATCCATCCAAACTTGCAGTGCAGTCAGCCGAAGCTCGGCCAGAAGCTAAGTTGTCTGTTGTTCCTCTGTCTCTTCTGCTGAACTCCATGAGTAAACCACGCGCCAGCTGTTGCTTTCAGGGACAACAGCTTTGTAGGCTACAGGTCCATGCCTTGTTTCACTGCCAACTCCGATTTCATTTCAGGACAAATTGCCATTTGAAAAAGGGGGAAGCATTCAGTTGGCCCTCAAGCCTCTGAGTGAGGAAAAAAGATAACCTTAGAGACAGCTCTGTGGGACAGCATCCAGGAGGGGGCAGAGCACTGGGCTGCGAGTCGAGGCTGTGTTTCTTTCAAGCTCTGCACTGACTTTGAGGTGGCAAGTCACTTCTTTGGCCCTTGATTTGTTCAGCTTAAATTAGGGTCTTGGACCTGTTTGATCCAAAGTTAGAGTATCACTTTTCTGCTCGGTGACCCTCAATGGCTCTGCAATTCCTTCAGAGGGAAAAATGCCCACATCCTCGCTGCAGTCTCTTAGACTCCACCCCCAAAACCACCACTTATTTCCTATTCACTCTGGCCCACACCAGTCTCCATGCTGTCTGTCCAGCGTGAGGGATCTCCAGGCCTGTGGTTACTGTTCCCTCTGCCCCTCCTCTGCCCACCCCTTTGCCTCCGTCTTTGCCTTATTCAAAATTCACTGCCCCATCCCCACTCCTCCCCACCACACATTCCTCGCCCTCCTTTATTTTCCTCCGCAGCACTTATCACCAGCTCACAGACCCTGTCTTTCTTTCTTTTACTTATTTTCTCTGACGATTTTCAGACTGGAAAGGCCATGGTGGATAATAGCGGAGAAATGGGGGGAAAACAGACAAATGAGGGAAGGTATCGTCTAAAAGCTAAAATGCCCACCTGAAAAGGAGGTAGGAGATAAAGTAGTAGTCGTTACAATTTTGGTAAATCCAAGGTACATAGGCAGGACTAGTTTTCACAATATTTGGGGGTAGGGAGGCAGCCAATAAAAAGAAATTTATCCTGAAAACAAGAAATTAAATTCTTGGGAAGATGATGGGTTCAGCTTGAAATGTCAGTAATACTTTTATGACCTTGGTCTGATAATATCCTGCCTTATAATTTGATCTGTTTGGCAGCTGGGTCATGAATCTAATGGTGCCACAGTTTCAGGAGCAGAACAGACCACCCCATGATGGGAACGGGACAACCATCTGTATCCCATGGGCAAATTGGGGTTATTTTATGAATACCTTGAAAT
Source organism: Camelus bactrianus (assembly GCF_048773025.1). Lineage (NCBI taxonomy): Eukaryota > Metazoa > Chordata > Mammalia > Artiodactyla > Camelidae > Camelus > Camelus bactrianus. The sequence goes on along the minus strand of NC_133557.1, from coordinate 46,841,177 downwards.
GAGTAAGTCATCAGTGGATATTTCGGTGCTGTCGGTTATACTAGAGTATGTTTTGGGACTCAGAAGCATCGTTTACCGAGCCAAACAATGACATAGCATACTGAAACAAAGCCCGCTTTTCTCCATTAGATGCAACTATGCAGAAAGGCTTTCAAATAGGGTGCCTGTTTGTATCTTTGTCAATATTTATGTTGTACAAAGATGAAGATTTACTGCCAAGGAATGAAATGGAATATTCATTCAGGTACGTCTCCACCATTGATTCTCAGATCCTTCTGGTCATGTCGTCTAAGGATGAACTCAGAACCGTTACTAGAAGTGACTCAGCTCGGGCTGTAGCCAGTGTGGCACAGCTGTTGGCTGATATCCTTCTAAACAGAGTCATGTGAGCCCGCCAGACTCTGCAGAAAGCCCGCAAGAGCATCCTGCCTCATGGCAGCAAGGTTCACAGAGTCACCCCTTCCACACCTCACACTTACCTTTGACATTGTTCCTATTTCTTCTGGCCGATGGTTTCTGCCTGGTTCCTTGAGTGACCTCATGGCACATCACTGGCTTGAATTCAGGATGAATTTGCTGATCTGGAGTATCGGTTGAGCACAGATCCCCTCCTTCTCAAATATCTTTGTCCATTTCTGTACATTTGCTTGGACTCGGTTTCTCTTTGGTTGAACTTGGTTTTGAGCTCTCAGTTGCCTTTAAATACTTGCATCTCAAAATAGATTTCCAGAGGAAACGTCATCTTTTCTATTATGGACGGCGCTCTTTTATCTACTAGAAGGCTGATGATGTGCACGTTTTGTATCTGAGCCCTTTCAGCTCACCACTGCCTTGAATTGGTTTTGTTTTTTTTTTTTTTTTGTTTGTTTTTTAAGCTTAGGAGACAGGAAAGGATTTGGGTCAATAGGCTTTGCATTTATGCATGCGGGTTCATGTCTGCAAAGGCACCCCTTTGTGCTTCCTGTTTATAAGTCTACAGAGAGAGGGAGTTTTCTTTCTCCTAAATTGCATTCTATATGTAAAATAATTGCTTTCAAAAATATACATTATACATGGAAACACATCTGGTTCCCTTGGTGAGTGAAAGGTCATCTTGTGGCATCTTCAGTCAGCTATGCTTTGTGGCCTGGTGTCTGATTTGAGTTTCATCTTTGCTTTTGTTGTGTTTCATGACCAGGTTCCATTAAGGGTGCAGCTGCAGTCCCTGGTGTAGAAGTTATGTTCGTTTATTCTGCTTATTTTCAAAAGGACTATAAGCCAATGACATGTTATTCCAAAATGTGTCATAATGGTAAATATCTCTTATTGGGGCTATTATCAGCATTAATAGTAACAACATTCTGGGGGCAGCATATCACTTGCTATTTTAACACACACGAAATAATCCTTGGGAAAATGTTATTGTTCTAGGTAAGTCTAATAAAGGTCATTGAAAGGAAAAGTTGTATGCTTTCAGGAGAAATTGATAGGACTTTTAGAACTTTATAGTCTCATTAAAATACCAATTAAATAATTCAGCCTCCCCCTACCCTGCAAAACAGGATGGAGCAAAAGCTATTCTAGAGAGATTTTTCAGATTTATTCGTTTTCCTATTATCTAAATAATCCCTAACAAATTAGAAAATTCAATCCATTTCTGAGAGTAGGGAGTCTGTTATTCTGTATTCAAAGCTGGAGTGAAACTTATTTTGTGTTCTTTTCTTTCATGGGAGATAGAATTTCCAAGTGCTTTTTGAATTATTTTTGTTCCTCTAAAATAAACTGCCTTTGGTGGTGATCTCTTGACCTCAGTTTCCTCCTGCCAGTTTTCCCCATGATCATTAATGACACCCCACCTGCCCTTTTAGTTATGCGTCTTAGCTGCTGAAGGGGAACAGCTTCTGACAGATGACCCTGGAGCCCTCCACCCGTGCTTCGTTAGGCCTCACACCCAGCCACCAACCCTAGTCTCCTTCGCCTGAAGTAACTTTTTCTGCTTTTCTGCCTGAAAGGACCCTTGCCACACCTTGGCAGGGACCCCGCCACTGTTTAGAGATTTTCTGCTCTCCTCTCTAGGCATGAATTGCACTTGATTCTTGTCTTGATGGTGCGTGATCGTGTCTGTGTTCATTGCGCTCCCCGGCTGGACTGATCCTGTCGGAGGCAGTAGTCAGGCTTTTCATCTTCCCGTCTATGTCCAGAGCACCACAGCCTGGACGCTGGTTCTCATACATGTTTAACAGACTTGAGCTTGGAGTTTCAACACACTCACATACAACTGTTAGATGAGTTGGCGGTAACATTGCCCCCAAGGCCCCCACAAGGTTCTATATGGCATATGTTTTTTTCTGAGTGAAATTTCTCTTCTATTTGTTTTAGTGAATTCCCCACTGTCCTTTGAGATTATTAGAGTAACCCTGAGTTGTTAACCACAATAGCTCTCCCCCCTCCAGCGAATGATCCTGCTGTCTGATAACTCAGACATGGGACATAAGAGAAATAATCTATCAGTCTTAAAGCCTAGAAGCCATAAGATACCGTTTTGTACTTAGAGCACCCACAGCACAAACACCAGTCTCTCAAGAATTTGGCGCTGCCTTCCCAGAGGGCGGGTGCTGTAAGTGAAATGCAGTGAGTGATGAAGTGAGAGCTCTTCGTCACTGGTACTGCCTTTTCCACCCTTGCTGTGTTAACTTGATCTTCCCTTCATATATTATGTTCTCCATTTAATTTACTGCAGTTAATATCAGTTGTTCTTCAACATCTCTTTGCACCCACCCCCTCCATTCCCTCTCTCTCCAGTGCTCTCCCACCCACGCCGCTCCTGCACTCTCCAGGACCAGGCCTGTCTTCCCCTTTTCCTCACCTCTGTTCTGTCTGCCCACCACCTGCACTGACATTTCCTTAACTCCGCAGAATGAACTTTCCAAAATGGCAGCTGAGTAACTGGGGGGGATTGTAGACCTCTCATCTCTTTACTGATTCATTCATTTATCTATCCAACAAACATTGAGCACCTGCTATGCCACACACTATCAACTGCTGGGGAGACCAAGACAGGTAAGACTTGGTGTCTGCACTCCCCAGGCCAGGGAAGGAATGGCGAGTAGTTGATGGATTGCTAAGCAGGTGAACATAAATTGGACTTCCTAGAGCTGGAAATGTTTGAACTGAATCTTGAAAGGTGAAAGGAAGTTAGCTCTCTAATGTGTGGTAGAGGGAGTGGACACTTCATACAGAGAGGTAGAGACATATAAGTGTACACGGCATGAAGCAGCTTGGCCAGATTGAAGAACAACATGTAGGGCTAGAACAAAGGATCCATAGGTAGGAATATCAGGTGCAAAAGGCCTCTGTCACGATGGGTCTTGTGTGCTTAGACTTGAAAGTATCCTTAAAGAAACAGGGATATATTGGAATATTTATAAGCAAGAGAATTGCATCATGTTTATGTTGAAGAAGATCTGGTTATTCTGGCAGCAGAATGGAAGATACTATTTTGGGAAGGCCCATATTTTAGGGGGAAAGGATATTTCAGGGACCACCCCAGGTAACCCAGACAAGTGGCACAAGCCTGCAGAGAGGCCCTGGGCAGAGGGAGAGAGACATGGGCGGCAGAAGTGGTGACTGCTGCAGAGGGGACTGCAGGGCCGGGGCGGCGGGCCGCAGAGCTCCTGAGGTGACTTTCCAGGTACCCATCCGGAGAGCGGATCTGCAGGGGGAGTGTAAGGGGAGGAACTGGTTTCGAGGAGATGGTTCTGTGTGTGGCATTTTGAGTGCGAAGTGTCTATGGGATATCTGAGGGGTGATGTCCGTTGTTAAGCTGGATGCACCAGTCAGGAGCTCAGAGGAGCTGTGGGTGAGGCCGTGGGGGCGATTCAGTCCTGCCAAGTGGAGGATGGAAGACGAGGCCCTGGGGAAAAGGGCCATGTACATGGCAAATGGGAGAAGAGAAATCCACCAAGAGAAAGAAGAATAGCAGAGCAGTTGGGAGGAAACTAGTTGAGGCAACACAGAGAAGGCTGTAACCTGGCTTAAGAGGGATTTGAACACTGACTAAAAGGAGCATAGTGAGAAAGGGGGGTGTGTGGGGCAAAAAAGCAAGAGCTAAAGCCCACCTTTAATTGCCAAGCCTGGGGAAAAGGAGGAGGAGGGCTATACTTAGGTAGCCTTTAAAAAACAGATCTGTGTGTATCTGTGTGTGTACATATGTGCACACATATTTCTGCCTGGGCTTTTTAAATTTATTTAAGTAAAACAAAAATTAATGGGGGAAAACATTCCACTGAGAGGGAAATATTTGTCCACGGCAAAAGCTACCTGGTAATCAAATAAACAGGAGCTGAAAATGCCCACTGGTTTGAAACACGCAGCCACCGGTAGTGCAACTCCTGTCTCAGTGCCGCGGTGAGGGCCGTGGGGGATGCAGGGCTCTGAGCCCTGGAGGAGTCATCAGCGCAGGTACTTCTCCAAGAAACTGGACTTTAAAGGGAAGAAGAAAGTGTAGAAAGTATCAGAGAGCAATACAGGGCCGTGAGAGAGGGTTGGGCGAGGGTTAGTTTTGTTTTACAGTGGGGGTTTCTGGCCTTGCTGAGTTGTTAGGCCTTTGCTCTTTTTGGTCTTTGTTCCAAAAGCTTTTAAGAAAGTTCTTCTCACATAAATATCTGAACAGATTAAATCATGTTGGGTTATTTCTGGTGTTTTATTTTTTAACTAAAAAATTATCTGGAATTTATTTTAATGTCAAAAGTGAGGACACTGTACCAGGTCTTCCAATGATTTAGCTAATTACTCCAGTACTTGAATCCACTGACTTGAAGTGTCAGTTTTATAATATTACTAACATCTCATAAATATCCATGTCTATTCTTGAAATGGATTCTATTTCATTCATACTCTCAGTGCACTATTTCTATACTGTTTCCATGACCATAGATTAATACCTCCTAGACTTGGTCCTATTTTATCCTTTTCCAGAATGTCCCTAATACTACAAATTCAAACATCCCTCTTCATTATTTTATTTCTATATTTGTGTGTATATCTGGAAGAACTTTAGGATCACCTTTCAGATTTTTTTCTTAAATCCATTTGGGATTATTAACTAAATTTGCATTCAGATTCTAAATTTATTTTGGAGAAAACATGTTCTATGTCCCCCAAACTTGAGTCTGCCCAGTGAAGAATATGCTGCATTCTACTGTTCATTCAATCATCATTTTTTTTCTTTTATTAAGTTATATATCAGAATCACCTTAACATTTATCATTAATTTATTTCTGAATAGTCTATGCCTTTGTTGTCATTATAAATGATATCTTTTCTGGGTTTTGAACTGAGTTGATTGCTAATAAAGTCTTAATTTCTGGCTTCTCTTGAATAAGAAGATCTGACAGTGTGGGGCCCTTTTTCCAATATGGTGACTGTGAGCAGTGCGTTTCCTTAGGATGTCCACTTGCCAATTTGCCAGTGGCTGCACCCACTCCACACATTTCTGCTACTTACCTGCCCCCTGTAGGCAGATGAGCTCGTGTAGGGTTAGGTGGGTTATGGACACAGGTACTGACATCACTGCTGCCACGCTGCTGACCCTGTGGCGTCACTAACTCTGGTTCTTGCTCTCTGACCTCACTGAATATGACAGCTACTTTTGGGCTGTGGAACTGCTGCGTCTCTCCAGCACTGTCTGCTTTTCTGCAACACACCCCTGCCTCTCAGGTCAGAAGCAAATGTCAGCTTCTCCTACCCATCAACCCCATCCACAGTCTTGCCATTCCTGGACAGAGTGGTCCCTATCCCTCGACTGATCTGTAACCCTAAAGGGAGTATAAATTTGCCTCTCATCCACTGTCTTAGTTACATACCTGTGCTAGTTTACTTTAAAGGTCTGCCAGTTAGGAGGGGTGGGTCTAAAAGTCTTTTAGATCTCTGGCCTTATCATTTCTAACCTCTCTCCCACACCATGGAACAGCTTACCGCGGATCTCTGCTGCCCCATCTGTAGCAATGCCCTGTAAGTTACAGGCAGAGAGACAAGAACTTCTAAGCCACCACCATAACTTTGACTTCCTGTGACCACACAGACCATAGAAATATCAAGATAAAAATTCCTGAAGAAGGATATTTTCCTTATGAAGACACTTTAATTGCATACCTTTCTGTGACTTGTAATAACTTCATAGACCCTCTGAATGGGCTGCATTCACCTTCCCAGACTCAAGGGAGCTTGCTCACTTGCTTATTTTCAGTGTATTTCCTCCAACATTCTCTATGCATAGCTTTCCCAAAGGTACATTTCTTATTTCTATTTAAATTGTTAGATACATCTACAATATTATTTTTTTAATCCTCAATTACAAATTATCTTCCACGATTGTGTATTTTCAACGCTGAGAGTGAATAATATGCTTCAAGATTCGCAAGTTTATTACCAGCAAATAACTATGGTTGGTTAAAGATTTTTAAGTATGTTATTCCTACTAAGGGTATATACGTGAAAGAAACAGGTTGTAATTAGTCTTCTTCCCAGAGATTTTATATTTGCCTTTTGTTTTGATTATTTCACTGTTGAACATTATTATTACCATGAATGTCTTTTCTCTTTGGGATTTAGTTCGCCATTTGCCCCTCTCTCTTTACAGGAGTAAAGGAATTTATGTTGTCCTTCCATCCACCCACCACTCCGTGTTGTGTGTCCATTTCTTCAACAGGTATTCAGTTTGGGTTCACCACCTTATTTGTGGCCTCTTTCCAGTGGCCCCTCTGTTGGCTCTGGAGAACAATATATTGGAAATCAGAGTGGATACGTGGAAACTTGAATACCCAGTATAGACGCATGGTGCCAGAAAAAGCCCAGGACATCCCAGCGTGGCAGCCCACCATGCAAGGAACAGCAATTCTGGCTGTGGTGGACCAATGCGAGTAAAAAGGCTTCATGGGGTGAAGACCTTGAAAAGTCCAAAAATGCATTAGCGTTGCTTCCTAAGGTATCCAGGGTTGGGTATTGTTTAATATGAGAGGGAGATGCTAACACGGTCATCATTATCAACAACATAGTTGTTGTAACTGTAATTGTTATTATTTTTAATGTATTTTCTTTATAATTGTTATTTGTGACTTACAAGAGCTCTTAAAGAGGCAGTTGTTAAGAAGTGCGGCCATTATACTGTTGCTGAAGTGTTAATTCAGTAGAAGCATGGTAATAGTATTAATAACTACTCACTCTTTTGATCCTCACATGACTGTAAAGGTTACCCAGCAGTGCTTGTATAATGGAGATAGAAATCTATCCGTTTAAGAGTTTGTAGAACCTAAAATAAGAGCAGTCATTCCACCGTATTTTACCATATATTCCAGACTATCAGTTTAAAGTAGGAACTACCTGATGAGGCCATATAAACCCTTTGTGGATCCCCAATTATTCATTACCTTCCTGGTCCCCTGGGGCAGAAGTTCTTCCAGAAGGCGGTCCCATCTCTCCTCCCCACCCCACTCTTGGCCTTTGCTACACACTGTTGGTCATTAGCTAAGCATCCTCATGTCCTGCATGTGTCTGAGCTGTGAGGGAACAGAACTCAGCTGTTTACAAACTGTATTGACTATGATCAGTCTGAACAGCCTCTCTCCTTCCCTGCCCACACCCACACAGGGCAACAGGGGGCTCACAACAACAGCGATTCCCATGCCAGCCCATCAGGGAACCTTCTTCCCTAGAAATATTCTTACAACCAGGGCTGTTTCCTCCCTTACTTCACTGCCAGTTTCACTCCCAGGTTACAGTCCCCAACAAACGGCTATCCCAGTTTGAATTACTTAATCAAGTCACATTGACCCTGAGTACCTGGCATTTTCCTATGAGCACTCATAGAAACAGAACAGGGCCTGGCAGTGGCTGTGGGCCAAGTTCCTTGGTGAGGGGACTTGCTGGGTCCTTCAGGTTCTGGAGTCAGGCCCGAGCTTAGCTCCCAGCACGGCGCCTTCCCATCTCCATTATTTCGGGCCAGTCTTCAACAGTTCAGAGATTCTTTTAATCATCTGCAAACAGAATAATTCCCTGCCGCATATTTTAAGACTGTTATGTACCACAAAGGGTTCTTAGGGAATTCAGTGAGTCAATGCACAGAAGTCACACAACCTGGTCCTCAGGGAATGTTAGTTATCTTCATTATGCACCATCGATAAAATTGGCTGCACAGACTTGGCCAGGTATCAAAGCTACAGGCACAAGAATTTGACAATGTGTCACTGTCTGGATCATAGTCACAATTTTACACAGTAAAACAAGCTACCTGGGACCACCCAGCTGTCAGCCCACCCGACTCCCCACCCCAAGAACCCTCAATTTATCTGATTTGCTTGCTACCCCTACTTTTTGAAGAAAGTTGGCAAATCACACACAGTCAATGACTGCTAGGTTATGTCCATTCCCATTCACTCAAATTGCCCCATTTTCAGTATCCACTGTGCTGCAAAACATAAACTAATGTTCAGAAATATGACAACAAGGCCTTTCCCGTTCCACGGTCAGAGAAGTATGAATCTGTCATGTTTAATATGCCATATGACACTAAGCAAGGCAGGAAAAAAGGCTCCTGTGCTTTAAGAAAATTTTTAGCAATGACGTTTGAAACTAAAAGTGTTTTTGTTTGACCTTCAGCTAACCAGAAAATTCAATTGACACCTATTACCCATTACTCAGGTGTCCTGTTTTGATGGTATTAGGCACTTTTTCCTCATCTCCCCAGTATGGTTTGCTCCATCAGCACAGATGGAGTGTCTCCAAGGCTGCACTGTGTGCTGGGGCGTGTGTGTGCACACATGTGCCCCCACTGATTGGTGCCACTGATTCATATCCAGGAGTTGTTCTGCCTTATAACTCAAGCATTGCTTTATTATATCCTAGAAAACTGCTTTTAGATCATTGATTGAACTATAGACCATCCTCTTGCCCACATTAGGAAGTGACATCTTCCAAGACACAGGTCCTGTGTGCTTGTATATATGTATAAGTAAGAATAAAATATGTATGTCATCCCCACACATATTTAATTTGTGCCTTCCCAATTGAATGTGCACAGTAAAGGCTAACTTCCCATAACAGGAGAACTTTTAGGAAGAAAGAAGAAGGAATTAGCCACCAGGGAGAAGACAGGACATCAAGCAGGAGTTTGGTATAAAATCATTTATTCTAAAGCTGCTCTGGTTCAATAAATAAGTGGAATTGACATTGTTGTATCATGCCAGAGCCTCTGCTATTGAAGACCGGTTTTAATTTATTTGATATAAGTGGAAAATTGTGTCAGAACAGCATGGGAAATGAAGCACACTGCATCTATCTTTACTCCTGAAGTGTGTCTCAGAGCTGATCAGTTTTGAGGAAAATTATCTTGTCTGGAGACAATAGAATTATTTTTATTGTTGGAATTTTTTTAGCTTCCAGAAGCACATCTGCAGGTGATTCTGTAAAAGTCTAGAGTTGACTTAAATAGCAGGAAATTTTAGCCTATTGAAATCAGGAGAAGTGAAATATTTTTGCCTACCGCCACCACCACCACCACCACCAGGCAAGCACGTGTACACCCAGAGAGATTTCACATCAGAGGGAATGACAAAGCTGGTCCTGTTACCGAGGCCAAACTTGTTCTGCTCAGTGAACAACAGTGATAAATAAATAAATCAGGAGATGAGGTTTTGGGGCAAGGAATAGTAACTTTATTCAGAAAGCTGGCAGACCAAGAAGATGGGGGACTAATGTCCTGGAGAATCATCTTGCCCAAGTCAGAATTCAGGCTCCTTTTAAACTAAAAAGGGGAGGGGGTGTGGTTTGCTGTGCCAACTTCTTGCTGCAGGCATTCTTTGTTCTTGCAGCCATCCATGTGTGTCAGGTCATGTTGTCCCTGTAAACCTCCAACAAAACAAAAGTTATTCTCTGTTTTGCAACTTGCCATCCCTGCAGAAGTGCAGAAGTGCTAACATCCTTAAAGGTCAGAGCCCCGAGAGTAGGCTTTCCTGTAGGTTTTAGGCTAAAGGCAACGTTGTTTTACAAAAGGTGCAGAGCCAGGAAGATTAAGCCTGGAAAACAGGGCACAGTGCTTCAAACTGAAGGAACAGATCCAATGTGGCGTCAGATTTGTTTTCTATTACAGTTCGAGTTTGGGGAAATTTTGCAGTAGAAAATCCCCTCAGTTGTTTTTCTTGCTTTTCCTGAGATCGTGTTTGTTGGCTTAAGGTCTCACGGTGTCTTAACCGTATGTTCAGATGAATACTATTAAAATCGTATGGAGCAGAAAACATATCTGTTCTGCTTCAAAAAATGACTGAAACATTTAGCTTTGTTTATTCCCATAGAATTTGGATTGAATCTATTCTCGACTTTCTTCTTTCTTCAAACCAGTTTTTTACTGGAGGGTTTAAAGCCCAAAATAAAGAATTTTGGAGAAGACTCATGTAATTCATAAAAGCTTTACATCCGAATTTAAGACTGACCCATATTTATACTTTTAATCAAGGAACACAATAAACTTTGTTAGTCGATCATTTATGACGATTTTAACTTTGTCCATGTAATCTTTTAGAAGTTGAGAGGCTTAGACACTTGATCTAACAAAACAGGTATCATTGCTTGACTCTGTGAATGAAACAATCCCAGTATAGATTCCTGCTAGTATATTTTATTAAAAATAATAAAGAATCCTTGCTCTCCAATAAAGCAACAGACAGAAGCACATACTGAGTGTTTAAAATAAATCAGACTATGGGTTAACTTATCTAAACAAGTCAAGATAGTATAGGGAAAAAACTATGAACATGAAGGAAAATATATATTCTGCAATTAGTATTCTATTTTTAAGAAGTAAGTGATAAAATAACCCTTAATTTTTAAATCATTTATCTACAAAGGAGTTATATAAAGCCAACATATTTTCATAAGTGTCAAATATACAAAAGGGCTATATAAATCTACATTATTCAAGATTAAATTATACCAAATAGATCTCCAAGGTTGATTGATTTTCATGATATTTCTAATTTCTGAAAATATAATTTACATATAACATATCCAAGCAGCTCTTGATTTATGCACAGTACCCTCGTCTACAGTTATTCTTACTGAACATAAAAAATGTAATAGGCAAGGTTCAGGCCCTTGCTTTTGAACTGCCACTAGATTTCTGGATATTCCCTTAGGTTAAAGACCAAAAGTACAGTAACTATTCTACTTTAAAGCAGTTGCTCAAAGACTTAAAAATATTCAATATCTATATCCAGTTACAGGAAAGAATTAAGTTTTCTGAATCTTAAAAAAAAAAGAAATATAATGGTTAAAATGAAATTCTGTCATGTCTGTGGACTATAAATATAAAGGCTCTAAATTAATGCTCCCTTTGGTGTATTCATCCCAGCATAGGCAATGATCATCGCTTTCACATTCCCTTTATGCTGGATAAACGAACGCCTCCGCACATGCTCAATTCTGAGAGTTGAATGTGCATGAAAGCCATCAATCACTTAGCTTGTTGGGAACACACTGCTTAGTTTCAGTGGGAATTTACAATACATACATATATATGGGGAGGTACTAGCTGCAACTCAGTTTTTCAGTGAAAACTGCATGAACTTCAAACTGGCACTAGGAAACATACTGAGAAATCAGTGTAAGTGTTTCAAGTGATATCTATTCTCTTTATGTTAGATGAACGAACGTCTCTACACATGCACAATTCTGAGAGTTAAGTGTGTGTGAAAGCCGTCAATCACCTAGTTTGTTGGGAACACACAGTTTCTTTTCATTGGGAAACTATAATACATACATATATAAAGGGAAGTACTAACTCCAACTCGATTTTACTTTGAAAACTGCATGAAATTCAAACCGGCTCTAGGAAAGTTACTGAGAAAACTGAATAAGTGATTCTATTGCAACCCATTCTCTTGAAGCTTTATGATCGAACGCCTCTACACATGCTCAGTTCTGTGATCTGCATGTGTGTGAAATCCATCAGTCACATAGCTTGCTATGAACAGTTTCTTTTGAGGGGGAACTACACCACATACATATATATGGGGAGGTACTAGCTCCAACTCGGTTTTACCGTGAAAACTGGATGAACTTCAAGCCGGCACTAGGAAATATACTGAGAAACGAGAGCAAGTGTTTCTGCTAAGACCAATTTCCTTTATGCCAAATGAACGAACACCTCCTCAGATGTTCAGTTCTTAGGGATGAGTGTGTGTGAAAGACTTCTATCAATTAGCTTGTAGGGAACACACAGTTTCTTTGAGAGGGGAACTACACTACATATATATATATATGGGGAGGTACAAGCTCCATCACAGTTTAAACCGGCAGTAGGAAACATACTGAGAAATCAAAGTGTTTCTAGTGCTTCCTATTCCCTTTATGCTAGATGAACGAACGTCTCTCCACATGCTCAGTTCTGAGAGTTAAGTGTGTGTGTTAGAGGTTATTCACCTAGATTGTTGGGAACACACAGATACTTTTCAGCAGGAAACTACAATACATACATATATATGATGAAGTGCTCCCTCCAAAAATGTTTTACAGTGAAAACTGCATGAAATTCAAACCGGCACTAGGAAACAAACTGAGAAATCAGAGCATGTGTTTCTACTGCAAACCATTTCCTTTATGCTAGATGAAAGAACGTCTCTCCATATGCTCAGTTCTGAGACTTGAATGTGTGCAAAAGCCAACTATCACTTAACTTGTAGGAAACACACAGTTTATTTTGATTTGGGAACTACACTACACACATATATATGGGGAAGTACTAGCCCCACTCGGTTTTACAGTGGAAACTGCATGAAATACAAACAGGCGCTAGGAAACATTCTGAGAAATCAGAGTAAGTGTTACAAGTACTTCCTATTCTCTTTATGCTAGATAAACGAAACTCTCTTCACATGAAAAATTCTGAGAGTTAAATGTGGTGAATGCCGTCAAACACCTAGCATGTTGGGAACACACAGTTTCTTTTGAGTGGGAAACTACACTACATACATATATAAGGGGATGTACTAGCTCAAACTCGGTTTTACAGTGAAAACTGCATGAATTTCAACCCGGCACTAGGAAATATAGTGAGAAACCAGAATATGTGTTTCTTCTGTAATCCATCACCTTTATGCTTGATGAAAAAAGTCTCTCCACATGCTAGGTTCTGAGAGTTGAATGTGTGCAAAATCCAACTATCACTTAACTTGTAGGAAACACACAGTTTCTTTTGAGTGGGGTACTTCAATACACACATATATATGAGGAGGATCTTGTTCCAAATGGGTTTTACATTGAAAACCGCATGAATATCTAACCGGCACTAGGAAACATATTGAGAAATCAGAGTAAGTGTTTCTAGTGCTCCCTATTCTCTTTTTGCTAGATGAACGTTCGTCTCTCCACTTGCTCAATTTGAGGGTTAGTTGTGTGTGAAAGACTTCAATCATTTAGCTTCTTCGGAACACAGTTTCCTCTCAGTGTGAAACTACACTGCATACATATATATGGTGAGTTACTAGCTCCAACTCGGTATTACATTGAAAACTGCATAAACTTAAAACCGGCTCTAGGAAATATACTGAGAAACTAGAGTAAGTAATTCTACAGCAACCCATTCCCTTTCTGCTAGATGAATGAACGTCTCAACACAAGTTCAGTTCTATGAGTTGAATGTGCGCGAAAGCCATCCATCAATAAGCTTGTAGGGAAAACACAGTTTCTTTTGAGTGGGTAACTACACTACATCCCGATATATGGGGAGGTAGTAGCTCCAACTCGGTTTTACAGTGAAGAATGCATGAACTTCAAACCGGCACTAGGAAACATACAGAGAAATCAGAGTAAGTGTTTCTAGTGCTATCTATACTCCTTATGCTAGATGAAAGATCGTCTCTCCACTTGCTCAATTTGAGGGTTAGTTGTGTGTGAAAGACACCAATCATCAAGCTTCTATGGTACACACACTTTCTTTTCAGTGGGAAACTACACAACATACATATATATGGGGAGGTACAAGCTCCACTCGGTTTTACATTGAAGTCTGCATGAATTTCAAAACGGCACTAGGAAACATACAGGGAATCAGAGTAAATATTTCTAGTGCTAGTTATTCTTTTTTATGCTAGATGAACAAACTCACTCCTCATGATCAATTCTGAGATTCAAGTGATTTTGAAAGCCCAATCACCTAGCTTGTTGGGAACACACAGTTTCTTTTCAGTGGGAAAATACACTACATTCATTCATAAGGTAAGGTACTAGCTCCAAATCTGTTTTACAATAAAAACTGCATGAACTTGAAACCTGCCTTAGGAAACATACTGAGAAACCAGAGAAAGTGTTTCTAATGCAAACCAAACCTTTATGCTAGATGAACGAACGCTTTTCCACATGCTCAGTTCTGAGAGTTGAATGTGTGCAAAAGCTATCTATCAATTATCCTATAGGGAACACACAGTTTGTTTTGAATGGGGAAGTACACTACATACATATAAATGGGGAGGTACTAGCTCCAACTGGGGTTTACAGTGAAAATTGCATGAACTTCAAACCCGCACTAGGAAACATACTGAAAAATCCGAGTAAGTGATTCTAGTGCTAACTATTCTCTTTGTGCTAGATGAACGAATGTCTCTCCACATGCTGTATTCTATGAGTCGAATGTGTGTGAAAGCCTTCAATCACCAAACTTGCTGGGAACACAGAGCTTCTTTTCAGTGGGAAACTACACTACATAAATATATATGGGGAGGAGTAGCTCCAAAATTGTTTAACTGTGATAAATGCATGAAATTCAAACAGGCACTAGGAAACATACTGAGAAAGCAGATTAAGCCATTCTGCTGTAACCCATTCACTTTATGCCAGATGAAAGAATGTCTCTCCACATGTTCAATTCTGTGAGTTTAATGTGGGCAAAAGCCATTTATCACTTATCTTGAAGGAAACAGAGAGTTTCTTTTGAGTGGGGAATAACACTATATGCATATATAAGAGGAGGTACTAGTTCCAAATCTGTTTTACAGTGAAAACTGCCTGAACTTCAAACCGGCACTAGGAAACATACTGGGAAATCAGAGTAAGTGTTTCTAGTGCTCCCTATTCTCTTTTTGCTAGATGAACGAATGACTCTCCATATGCTTAATTCTTAGTTAAGTGAGTGTGAAAGCTCATTCACGTGGCTTGTTTGGAACACACATATTATTTTCAGTTGCAAACTACACTACATACATATATATGGTAACATACTAGCTCCAACTCGTGTTTACAGTGAAAACAGCATGAACTTTGAAACGGTACAAGGAAAATTACTGAGAAACCAGAGTAAGTGTTTCTACTGCAACCCATCCCTTTTATGCTAGATGAGCAAACGTCTCTCCACATGCTCAGTTCTGAGAGTAAAGTGTGTGTGAAAGCCGTCAATCACCTAGCTTGTTGTGAACACACAGTGTATTTTATGTGGGAAACTACATTACATACATATATATTGGTTGGAACTAGCTTCAACTCGGTTTTACAGTGAAAACTGCATGAAATTCAAACCGGCACTAGGAAATATACTGAGAAACCAGAGTAAGTGTTTCTACTGCAACCCATTCCTTTTATGCTAGATGAGCAAACGTCTCTCCACTTGCTCAATTCTGAGAGTTGAATATGTGTTAAACCCGTCAATCAAAAAAATTGATGGGAACACACAGCTTTTATTCAGTGGGTAACTACAATACATACATATATATATGGGGAAGTACTAGCTCCAACTCGGTTTTACATTGAAAACTGCATGAATATCAAAACGGCACTAGAAAAAATACTTAGAAACCGGAGTAAGTGTTTCTACTGCAACCTTTCCTTTTATGCTAGCTGAACGAACGCCTCTCCCTATGCTCAATTCTGAGAGTTGAATGTGTGCAAAAGCCGTAAATCACCTAGCCTGCAGGGAACACACAGTCTCCTTTCAGTGGGAAAACACACTACATACATTTATATGAGGAGGTACTAGCTCTAATTCAGTTTTACAGTGAAAACTGCATGAACATCAAACCGGAGCTAGAAAACATACTGAGATATCGGAGAAAGTGTTACTAGTGCTAAGATTTCTCTTTATGCTAAATGAACGAATCTCTCTACATGCTCAATTCTGAGAGTAAAGTTTTTGAGAAAGCCTTCAATCATAAAGCTCGTTGGGAAAACACAGTTTCCTGTCAGTGGGAAACTGCTCTACATATATATTTATGATGAGGTACTAATTCCAACTCGGTTTTACAGTGAAAACTGCATGAAATTCAAACCGGGACTAGGAAACATACAGAGAAATCAGAGTAAGTGTTTCAACTGCAACCCATTCCCTTTATGCTAGATGATAGAACGCCTCTCCACATGCTCAATAGTGAGAGTTGAATGTGTGCTAAAGCCATCTATCATTTAGCTTGAAGGTAACACACAGTGTCTTCTAAGTGGGGAACTTCACTGTATACCTATATATGGGAAGTTACAAGCTCCAACTCGTTTTAACTGTGAAAACTGCATGAACTTAAAACCAGCACTAAGAAACATACTAAGAAATCGGTGTAAGTGTTTCTACTTCTAGCCATATCATTTATGCTTGATGAGAGAACGTCTCTACACATGCTCAATTCTGATAGTTGAATGTGTGGGAAAGCCCTCAATCACTTAACTTGCTGGGACCACACAGCTTCTTTTCAGTGGGAAACTATACTACACACATATAAATTGGGATGTAATAGCTCCAATTCTATTTTAATTTGAAAAATGCATGAACTTCAAACCGGCACTAGAAAGCATACTGATAAGCCAGAGTAAGTGTTTCTACTACATTAAATTGCCTTTATGCGAGATTAAAGAACGTCTCTCCACATGCTCAATTGTGAGGAATGAATGTGTGCAAAAGCCAACTATCACTTATCTTCTAAGGAACACACAGTATCTCTTGAGTGGGGAACTAAAGTACATATATATATATGAGGAAGTACAAACACCAACTCGGTTTTACTATTAAAACTGCATGAAATTCAAACCGGCACTAGGAAACATACTGAGAAATCAGAGTAACTGTTTCTAATACAATTCATTCCCTTTATGCTGAATGAAGGAACGCCTCGCCAGATGCTTAGTTCTGAGAGTTGAATGTGTCCGAATGCCATCTATCGATTACCTTGAAGGGTACACACAGTTCTTTAGAGTGGGGAACTACCCTACATACATATATATGGGGAGGTACTAGCTCCAAATCGATTTTACACTGGAAACTGCATGAACCTCAAAAAGGCACTAGGAAACATACTGACAAACCAGAGTAAATGTTTCTACTGCTAGCCATTCCATTTATGCCAGATGATTGAACGTCTCTACGCATGCTCAATTCGGAGAGTTGAATGTGTGTGAAAGCCGTCAATCACCTAACTTGCTGGGAACACACATATTCTTATCAGTGGGAAACTACAATACATATATATATATGGGGAGGGACAAGCTCCAACTGTTTCACAGTGAAAACTGCATGAACTTCTTACCAGCATTAGGAAACATACTGAGATCCGAGTAAGTGTTTCTATTGCAAACCATTCCCTTTATGCTAGATTAACGAACGCCTATACACATGCTCATTTCTGAGAGTTGATTGGGTACGAAAGCCACCTATCGCCTAGCTTGCAGGGAACACATAGTTTATTTTGTGGGGAACTGCACCACATACGTTTATATGGGGAGGAACTAGCTCCAACTCAGTTTTTCAGTGAAAATATCATGAACTTCAAACCGGCACTAGGAAACTTACTAAGATAGCAGAGTAAGTGTTTCTAATGCAACCCATTCCCTTTATGCTAGATGAATGAGCGCCACTCACATGCTCAGTTCTGAGAGTTGGAAGTGTGCAAAAGCCATTTATCACTTAGTTGTAGGGAACACATAGTTTCTTTTGAGTGGGGAACTACGCTATAAATATATAAGGGGAGGTACTAGCTCCAAATCTGCTTTACAGTGAAAACTGAATGAACTTCAAACCGGCACTAGGAAACTTACAGAGAAATCAGAGTAAGTGTATTTACTGCTAGCCATTCCATTTATGCTTAATGAAAGAACATCTCTCCACATGCTCAATTCTGAGAGATGAATTTGTGTCAAAGCCATCAATCACCAAACTTGCTAGGAACACACAGGTTCTATTCAGTGGGAAACTACACTACATACACTTATATGGGCAGGTACTCGCTCCAACTCAGTTTTACATTGAAAACTGCATGAACATCAAACTGGCACTAGGAAACATACTGAGAAACCAGAGTATGTGTTTCTACTGCATACCTTTCCCTCTATGCTAGATGAACGAACATCTCCCCATATGCTATATTCTGAGAATTGAATGGGTGTGAAAGCCATCTCTCACTTAGCTTGTAGGGAAAACACAGTTTCTTTTCAGTGGGGAACTACTTTACATATATATATAGGCTGAGGTACTATCTAAAACTCGGTTTTACAGTAAAAACTGCATGAAGTTCAAACTGGCACTAGGAAACATACTGAGAAACCAGAGTAAATGATTCTATTGCAACAAATTCCCTTTATGCTAGATGAATAAACGCCTCTCCTCATGCTCAGTTCTGAGAGTTGAATGTGTGCAAAAGCCACTTATAAATTAACTTGTAGAGAACACACTGATTCTTTTGAGGGGGGAACTACAGTACATAAATATAAATGGGGAATTTCTAGCTCCAACTCGGTTTTACAGTGAAAACTTCATGTGCTTCAAACCACACTAGGAAACATACTGAAATATCAGAGTGTTTCAAGCGCTAACCATTCTCATTATGCTAGATGAACCAAAATATCTACACATGATAAATTCTGATAGTTAAGTGTGGGTGAAAGCCGTCAATAATTTAGATTATTGGGAACACAGATTTTCTTTCCATTGGGAAACAACACTACATACGTTTACATGGGGATGTTCTAACTCTAACTCATTTTGACAGTGAAAACTGCATGAACTTCAAACCGGCACTAGGAAACATACCTAGAAATGAGAGTAATTGTCTCTGATGCTACCTATTCTCTTTAGGCAAGATGCAAGAACGATCACCACATGCTCAATTCTGAGAGTTAAATGTGTGTAAAAGCCATTAATCACCTAGCTTGTTGGGAACACACAGTTTATTTTGAGTGGGGAAATAAAATACATACACATATATCGGGAGATACAAGCTCCAATAAGGTTTTACAGTGAAAATTGCTTGAACTTCAAACCGGCACTAGAAAACACACTGAGAAACCAGAGTAAGTATTTCTTCTGCAACCCATACCTTTTATACTAGAGGAACGAACGCCTCTCCACATGCTCAGTTCTGAGAGTTGAATGTGTGTGAAAGCCATCTATCACTTAGCTTGTAGGGAACACACAGTTTCTTTAGAGAGGGGAAATACCCTACATACATTTATATGATGAGGTACTAGGTCCAACTCGGTTTTACAGTGAAAATTGCATGAACTTCAAAACGTCACTAGGAAACAAACTGGAAATCAGAGTAAGTGTTTCTTGTGCAACCTATTCTCTTTTTGCCGATGAATGAACGTCTCTCCACATGCCCAGTTCTGAAAGTTGAATGTGTGTGAAAGCCATCTGTCAATTAGCTTGTAGGGAACACACAGTTTGTTTTGAGTTGGGAACTACACTACTTTCATATATATGGGGAGGTACTAGCTTCAACTCGATTTTACGGTGAAAACTGCATGAGCTTCAAACCGGCACTAGGAAACATACTGAGAAACCAGAGTAAGTGTTTCTATTGCTTCACATTCCCTTTATGCTAGATAAAAGAACACCTCTCCTCATGCTCAGTTCTGAGGGTTGAATGTCTGTGAAAGCCGTCAATCACATTGCTTGCTGGGAACACACAGTTGCTTTTCTGTGGGAAACTACACTACACACATATATATGGTGAGGTACTAGCTCCACTCGGTTTTACAGGGAAAACTTCATGAAATTCAAACCGGCACTAAAAAACACTGAGAAACCAGAATAAGTGTTTCTACTGCAACCCATTCCGTTTATACTATTTGAACGAAATCCTCTCCATATTCACACTTCTGAGAGTTGAATGTTTGTGAAACCATCTATCACTAAGCTTGCAGGAAACACACAGATTCTTTTGAGCGGGGATCTACACTACATACATATATGTAGGGAAGTACTAGCCCTTACTCAGTTTTAAATTGACAACTGCATGAAATTCAAACCAACACTAGGAAACATAGTGAGATATCAGAGTAAATGTTTCTAGTGCTACCTATACGCTTTATGCTAAATGAACGAACGTCTCTCCACTTGCTGAAATCTGACGGTTATGTGTGTGTGAAAGCCGTCATTCACCTTGCTTGTTGGTATCACACAGTTTCTTTTAAGTGGAAAACTACACTAAATAAATATATATGGGAAGGTACTAGCTCCAACTCGGTTTTACAGTGAAAATTGCATGACCTTCAAGCGGCACTAGGAGACATACTGAGAAATCAGAGTAAGTGTTTCTAGTGCTAACTATTTTCTTTATGCTAGATGAACGATAGTCTCTCCACCTGCTCAATTCTGAGAGATAAGTGTGTGTGAAAGCCATCAATCACCTAGCTTCTTGGAAACACTGTTTCTTTTCATTTGGGAACTACACTATATACAAATATATGGGAAAGAAATAGCTCCAATTCAGTTTTACTGTTAAAACTGCGTGAAATCCATAACCGCAGTAGGAAACATTCTGAGAAAGCAGAGTAAGTGTTTCGAATGCAAACCATTTCTTTATGCTAGATGAACGAAAGTCTTTCCACATGCTCAATTCTGAGACTTCAATGTGTGTGAAGACTGTTAATCACATAGCTTGTTGGGAACACACAGTTTCTTTTGACTGTGTAGTTACAGTACTTACATATATATTGGGAGGTACTAGCTCCTATTTGGTTTTACAGTGAAAACTTTGTGAACATCAAATCGGCACTAGGAATCATAGTGAGTAACCACAGTAAGTGTTTCTATTTCTACATATTCCCTTTTTGCCAGATGAATGAATAACTATGTGTTCCCTAAAAGATAAATTTTAGATGGCTTTTGCAAACATTAAACTCTCAGAACTCAGCAAGTGGAGAGGCGTTCGTTCACCTAGCATGAAGGGAATGGGTTGCAGTAGAAACGCTTACTCTGGTTTCTCAGTTTGTTTCCTAGTGCCGATTTGAAGTTAATGCAGTTTTCATTGTAAAATCGAGTTGGAGATAATACCTCACTATATATATATATATGTAGTGTACTTTCACACAGAAAACAAATACTGTGTTCCCAACAAGCTATAAGATTGACTGATTTCACACACTTAACACTTAAAATTGAGCATGTGAAGAGACCTTCGTTCATTTAGCACAATTAAATGCATTGAAGTATAAACACATACTCTGGTTCTCAGAATGTTTCCTACGACCAGTTTGAAGTTCATGCAGTTTTCACTGTAAAACCGAGTTCGAGCAAGTACTTCCCCATATATATGTATGTACTGTACTTCCCACTCAAAGAAACTGTGTGTACCCTACAAACTAAGTTATAGATGGCTTTGTACACTTTCAACTCTCAGAACTGAGCATGAAAAGAGACGTTCATTCACCCAGGATGAATGGAATGGTTTGCATTAGAAACACTTACTCTGGTATCTCAGTATGTTTCCTAGTGCCAGTTTGAATTTCATGCAATTTTCACTGTAAAACATATTTTCGGCTAGTACCTCCCCATATATATGTATGTGGTGTAGTTTCCCACTGAAAAGAAACTGTGTGTTCCCAACGAGCTAGGTGATGGACGGATTTCACACAAACTTAACCCTCAGAATTGAGCATGTGGAGAGACGTTCGTTTATCTAGCATAGAGAAAAATAAGTAATAGAGACACTTACTCTGATTTCTCATTATATTTCCTAGTGCCGGTTTGAAGTTCATGCAGTTTTCAGTGTAAAACCGAGCTGGAGCTAGTACCTCCCCCTATATATGTATTTAGTGTATTTCCCCACTCAAAAGAACCTGGGTGTTCCCTACAAGCTATGGTAGTGTTGGCGTTTGCACACATTTATCCATCAGAATTGAGCATGTGGAGAGATGTAAGTTCATCTAGCAGAAAGGAAATGGGTTGCAGTAGAAACACTTACACTGTTTTCTCAGTATGTGACATAGTGCTGGCTTGAATTTCTTGCAGTTTTCACTGTAAAAATGAGCTGGAGCTTGTACCTATCCACATATACTTTTGTAGTGTAGTTTCCCACTGAAAAGAAACTGTGTTTCCAACAAGCTAGGAGATTGACGGCTTTCACACACACTTAAATCTCAGAATTGAGCCCATGGAGAGACTATCTTTCTTGTATCATAAAGAGAATAGTTACCACTAGAAACACAATGGTTTCTCAGTATGGTTCCTAGTGCCGGTTTGAAGTTCATGCAGTTTTCAGTGTAAAACCGAGCTGGAGCTAGTAACTCCCCATTTATATGTATGTAGTGTAATTCCCACTTAAAAGAAACTGTGTTTTCCCAACAAGCTAGTTGATTGATGGCTTTCACACACATTCAACCCTCAGAACTAAGCATGTGTAGAGGCGTTCGTTAATCTAGAATAAAGGGAATGGTATGGAATAGAAGCAGTTTCTCTGATTTCTCAGTATGTTTCCTTGTGATGGTTTGAAGTTCATGCAGTTTTCTCTGTAAAACCGAGATGGGGCATTTACCTCCCCATATATATATGTGGTGTAGTTCCCCACTCAAAAGAAACTTTGTGTACCCTACAAGCTAAGTGATAGGTGGCTTTCAAACACATTCAAATCTCAGAACTGTGCATGTGGAGAGGCTTTCGTTCATCTATCATAAATATGGGAATTGTTTGCAGTGGAAACACTTACTCTGCTTTACAGTATGTTTCTTTCTGAGGGTTTGAAGTTTATGCAGTTTTCACTGTAAAACCTTGTTGGAGCTTGTGCATCCCCATAAATATTTTTGTATGGTAGTTCCCCACTCAAAAGACACTATGTGTTCCCAACAAGCTAGGTGATTGACAGCTTTCACACACACTTAAATCTCAAAATTGAACATGTGGAGAGACTTTTATTAATCTAGCTTAAAGAAAAGAGGTAGCACTAGAAACACTTACTCTGATTTCTCAGTATGCTTCCTATGCCAGTTTGAAGTTCATGCAGTTTTTACTGTAAAATCGAGTTGAAGCTAGTACCTCCAAATAAATATTTATGCAGTGTAATTCTCCACTGAAAAGAAATTTTCTGTTCCCAAAAAGCTAGGTGATTAACGTCTTTCACACTCACTCAACACTCAGAATTGAATATGAGTTGAGTCGTTCTTTCATCCAGCATAAATAGAAAACTTAGCAGTTGAAACACTTACTCAGATTTCTCAGTATTTTTCCTAGAGCCTGTTTGAAGCTCATACACTTATCAATTCAAAACACAATTGGAGTTAGTACCTCCCCATATATATGTATGTAGTGTAGTTCCCCACTCAAATAAATCTGTGTGTTCCCTACAAGTTAATTGATATATGGCTTTTGCACACATTCAACTCTCATAACTGAGGATGTGGATAGGCTTTCATTCATCGAGCACAAAGGGAATGGCTGGCAGTAGAAACACTTACTCTGGTTTCTCAGTATGTTTCCTAGTGCTGATTTGAAGTTCATACAATTTTCACTGTATAACCGAGTTGGAGCTAGTACCTCCCCATAAATATGTATGTAGTGTATTTTCCCACTGAACAGAAACTGTGTTTTCCCAACAAGACAGGTAATTGATGACTTTCACACAGTTAACTCTCAGAATGGAGCATGTGGAGAGACGTACATCTTCTAGCTTAAAGGGATTGTTTTGCATTAGGAACAATTACACTGGTTTCTCAGTATGTTTCCAAGTTCCGGTTTGAAGTTCATGCAGGTTTCACTGTAAATCCGAGTTAGAGCTAGTACCTCCCCATATATATTTAATTAGTATAATTCCACACAAAACAATCTGTGTGTTCAAACCAGGCAGGTGATTGACGGCTTTCACACACACTTAACTCTCAGAATTGAGCATGTTGAGAGACGTTCTTTCATCTAGCATAAAGGGAAAGGGTTGCAGTAGAAACACTTTCTCTGATTTCACAGTATATTTCCCTCTGCCGGTTTGAAGTTCATCCAGTTTTCACCACAAAATCGAGTTGGAGTTTATTCCTCCCCATATATATGTATGTAGTGTTTTTGCCCACTTAAAAGTAACTGTCTGTGTCCAAAAAGCTAGGTGATTGAAGGCTTTAACCCTCTCTTTACTCTCAGAATTGAGCATGTGGAGAGACGTTCTTTCATCTAGCATAAAGGGAATGGGTTGCATTACAAACACTGACTCTGGTTTCTCAGCATGTTTCCTAGAGCCGGTTGAAGTTATTGCAGTTTTCACTGTAAATTCATAGAGCTTGTACCTCCCCACATATATGTGAGTAGTGTAGGTTCCCACTGAAAAGGAACTGTGTTTTCCCAACAAGCTAGGTTATTGACAGCTTTCACGCACACTTAAATCTCAGAATTAAGCACGTGGAGAGACGTTCGTTCACCTAGCATAAAGGGAATTGGTAGCAGTAGAAACACTTACTCTGCTTTCTCTGTATGTTTCCTAGTGAAGGTTTGAAATTCATGCAGGTTTCACTGTAAATCCGAGTTAGAGCTAGTACCTCCCCATATATATTTAATTAATATAATTCCACACAAAACAATCTGTGTGTTCAAACCAGATAGGTGATTGACGGCTTTCACACACACTTAACTCTCAGAAGTGAGCATGTTGAGAGACGTTCTTTCATCTAACATAAAGGGAAAGAGTTGCAGTAGAAACACTTTCTCCTATTTCACAGTTTATTTCTTTCTGCCGGTTTGAAGTTCATCCAGTTTTCACCATAAAACCGAGTTGGTCTAGTACCTCCCCATATATATGTATGCAGTGTAGTTTCCCACTGAAAGAAGCTGTGTATTCCCAACAAGCTTGTGATTGATGACTGTTACACACACTTAACTCTCAGAGTTGAGCATGTGGGGAGGCGTTGATTTATCTAACATAAAGGGAATGGGTGGCAGTAGAAACAATTACTCTGGTTTCTCAATATGTTTCCTAATGCAAGTTTGAAGTTGATGCAGTTTTGACTGTAAAATCGCGTTGGAGCTTGTACCTCACTATATATATGTATGTGCTGTAGTTTCCCACTAATAAGAAACTGCCTCTTCCCAACAACCTAGGTGATTAACGGCTTTCACACACACTTAACCCTCAGAATTAAGCAGGTGGTGAGATGTTCGTTCATCTAGCATAAAGGGAATGGGATGCAGTAGAAACACTTACGCTGGTTCCTCAGTATGTTTCCTAGTGCAGGTTTTAAATTCTTGCAGTTTTCACTGTAAAATCAAGTTGGACAAGTACCTCCCCATATATATGTAAGTAGTGCAGTTTCCCACAGAAAAGAAACTGTGTGTTCCCAACAAGCCAGGTGATTGTCGAATTTCACACACACTTAAATCTCAGAATAGAGCACGTGAAGTGACGTACGTTCATCTAGCATAAACGGAATGGATTGCAGTAGAAACACTTACTCTCGTTTCTCATGTTAAAAGTGGTGTGCTGTGGTTAACTGTGTAGGAGCAGTGCCTCCTCTTAGATATGTAAGAAGCGTAGTTTGCCTAGGCCCGAAATTCAGGGTTCCCAACAATTTAGGTGAAGTACGGCTCGAACACACTTTCAGGACTAAGAAGAGAGCGTGTGGAGTTGCGTTCTTTCATCCAGCATAAAAGGTTAACTGACATATAGATAAACATACTCTGATTTCTCAGCTGGTTTCTCAAAGCCTGTTTCAAATAAAAGCGGTTTACAGTACAGAACCTTGTAGGAGCGAGTACCGAGAACCTCCCCTTAGATATGTAGGTAGCTTTGTTCCCCTAGGCAAGAAACTCTGTATTCTCAATACGTTAGGTGACAGACAGCTCCAACACACATTCAGCTCTCAGAACTGTGCGTGTGGGGAGGCGATCTTTCATGCAGCATAAAAGGTTAAGAGACTTATACAAACACTTCTTCTGATTCCTCAGCATGTTTCTCAAAGCTTATTTCAATTAAAAGCGGTTTGCAGTGGAAAACCGCGTTGCTGCTAGTGCGTCCATATAGATTTGTATGTAGCGTAGTTAACCTTGGCCAGAAATTCTGGTTTCTCAAAAATCTAGTTGAAGGAAGGCTACCACACACATACAGTTCTGAAAACTCATCATGTGGAGAGGCGTTCTTTCATCCAGCATCAAAAGTAGAGGGACTTGTAGAAACACTTACTGTGATTTCTCAGCATGTTTCCTAAAGCCGTTTTCAAAGTAAAAGTGGTTTGCAGTTGAAAACCATGTTGGTGCTAGTGCATCCCATTAGATATATAAGTAGCGTAGCTCCACTAGCTCAGAAACTCTGGGTTCCCAACTACTTATTAGAAGAATGGATCCAACACACATTCAGATCTCAGAAGTGAGCATGTGGAGAGGGGTTGTTTCATTCAGCATAAAAGGTTAAATGACATACAGAACAATTACTCTGATCCCTCAGCATGTTCCTCAAAGCCAGTTTCAATTAAAATCGGTTTGCAGTGGAAAGTCGTCTTGGTGCTAGAGCTTTCCCATAGATATGTCTGTACTGTAGTTTCCCTAGTCCAGAAATTCTGGGTTCCCAGCAAGCTAGGTGAAGGACGGCTTCAATACACATAGATTTCTTAAAATTGAGCATGGGGCAGGTGTTCTTTCATCCAGCATAAAAGGTAGAGGGACTTCAAGAAACTTTTCCTCTGATTCCTCAGCATGTTTCTCAAAGCCGGTTTCAATTAAAACCGATTTGCAGTGGTAAGTCGTCTTGGTACTAGTGCGTCCCCATAGATATGTATGTAGTGCAGTTTCCCTAAGCCAGAATTTCTGGATTCCCAACAAGCTAAGTGAAGGATGTCTTCCACACATATACAGTTCTGTAAATTGAGCCTTTGGAGAGGCGTTCTTTCATCCAGCATAAAAGGTAGAGGGGCTTCTACAAACATTTCCTCTGATTTAACAGTATTTTTCCTTAAGCCGGTTTCAAACTAAAAGCGGTGTGCCGTGGAAAACCGTGTTGGAGCAGTGCCTCCCCTTAGATATGTAAGAAGTGTATTTCCCCTAGGCCAGAAATTCAGGATTCCCAACAATTTAGGTGAAGTACGGCTCGAACACTCAGGACTCAGAAGGGAGCGTGTGGAGATGCGTTCTTTCATCCAGCATAAAAGGTTAACTGACATATAGAAAAACTTACTCTGATTTCTCAGCTAGTTTCTCAAAGCCTGTTTCAAGTAAAAGTGGTTTGCAGTGGAGAACCGTGTTGGAGCGAGAACCGAGAACCTCCACTTCGATATGTAGGTAGCGTAGTTCCCCTAGGCAAGAAACTCTGTATTCTCAATAAGTTATGTGAATGACTGCTCCAACACACATTCAGCTTTCAAAACTGTGCGTGCGGTGAGGCATTCTTTCATGCAGCATAAAAGGTTAAGTGACATATAGAAACACTTGTTCTGATTCCTCAGCATGTTTCTCAAAGCCGATTTCAAGTAAAGGCTATTTGCAGTGGAAAACCGTGTTGCTGCTAGTGCGCCCATATAGATATGTAAGCAGCGTAGTTACTCTCGGCCTTAAATTCTGGTTTCCCAAGAAGCTACTTGAAGGAAGGCTACCTCACACATATAGTTCTGAAAACTGATCACGTGGAGATGCGTTCTTTCATCCAGCATCAAAGGTAGAGGGACTTCTAGAAACACTTTCTGTGATTACTCAGCATGTTTCCTAAAGCCGTTTTCAAAGTAAAAGCGGTTTTCATTGGAAAGCCATTTTAGAGCAAGCGCCTACCGTAGATATGTACTTAGAGTATTTCCCCTAGGCCAGAAACACTGGGTTCCAAACAATTTAGCTGTAGTACAGATCGAACACACTTTCAGAACTAAGAAGTGAGCATGTGGAGATATGTTCTTTCATCCAGCATTAAAGGTAGAAGGATTTCTACAAACACATTCTCTGATTTCTCAGCATGTTTCCAAAAGCTGGTATCAAAGTAAAAGCGGTTTGCATTGGAATAAAGTGTTGGAGCATAATCCTCCCCTTACATATGTAAGTAGCGTTGTTTCCCTAGGCCAGAAACTGTGGTTCCCAACAAGTTAGGTGGAGGACGGCTCCAACACACATTCAAATCACGGAAGTGAGCCAGTGGAGAGGTGTTCTTTCATCCAGCATAAAAGGTTAAGTGACATATAGAACACTTACTCTGATTCCTCAGCATATTTCTCAAAGCCTGTTTCAAGTAAAAGCGGTTTGCTGTGGAAAACCATGTTGGTGCTAGTGCGTCCCCATAGATATGTCAGTAGCATATTTTCCCTTGGCCAGAAATTCTGCATTCCCAACAAGCTAAGTGAAGGATGGCTTCCGCACACATACAGTTCTGAAAATTGAGCATGTGGAGAGGCGTTCTATCATCCAGCATAAAAGGTAGAGGGACTTCTAGAAACATTTATTCTCATTCCTCAGCATGTTTCTCAAAGCCGGTTTCAAGTAAAAGTGGTTTGCACTGGAAAACCGTGTTTGTGCTAATGAGTCCCCTTTGATATGTAAGTAGCGTAGGTCCCCTAGGCCAGAAACTCTGGGTTTCCAACAAGCTAGGTGAAGGACGGCTCCAACATGTTTTCAGAACTTAGAAGGGAGCATGTGGAGAGGCATTCTTTCATCAAGCATAAAAGGTTAAGTGACATATAGAAACACTTATTTTGATTCCTCAGCATGTTTCTCTAAACTTGTTTGACGTAAAAACTGTTTGCAGTGTAAAACGCTGTTGGAGCAACTGCCTCCCCTTATATATATAGGTAGTTTAGTGACCCCAAAACAGAAAATCTGTGTTCCCAACAAGGTAGGTAAAGGATGGCTTCCACACACATTCCGTTCCCATGATTGAACATGTGTAGGAGCGTTCCTTTATGTAACCTAAACAGCAAGGCTACATCTCAAGAAATTACCATGATTTCTCAGCATGTTTTCTTGAGTAGGTTTAAAGCTAAAAGCATTTTTCACTCAAAAACCTGGTTAGAGCTTCTTCCTGATGTTATATATATTGGTCGGTAGTGCCCCTAACAACCAAAACTCTGTATTTCCAACAGGGTTGGTCAAGGCTGGCTTCCACACACATTCGGTTTTCTATCCTCCTCACTCTTCTGCTAAGGGAACCATTCAGGTTGTGTATTGTGGAAGCCAAGGAAATTTTTCTCACTTAGGATCAGCCTTGGAGAAAACTGAGGCCTGCTCCTACTTCTTTTCCCTGCTAGATTTCCTCTTGGTGCATTTCCAGATCCTCACGAGTGAGTTCCTTTAACCAAGTAATTATTTCAAACAAAATGAGCAGGTTTCCATAGGGCCATTACTTCTTTTATATTCTTGCTTTTTAATACCTCTCTTCCATCTCTTTATCTCCAGGTGTCTTATTTCTATGTCCTTTGGTTGGGGCTGATGGCTAATCAGCATTAGTGTAGAAATTGTTGCTTGATATTACTGATCTATATTCTTTCCATGGATATTTGATTTATCATTGGACTTTAGGGAACAATGTTTCTTTAAAAAAATTCTGGTAAGTATCTTGTGGGGGATCCTGATTCTCTTGGCCTAGAATTATAATGCTTAATTTCTGACTAAGAGATACTTTCATAGAGCTCAAAATTCCAAAGGTTTGAGTGCCACCACTGTCCTGAAGCCTTTCAAACTTTTCCTTGTGGGCACTCAGAACTCTGTGTGTGTGTGTGTGTGTGTGTGTCCTTCTGGAGTTAGTTTAGTCTGAAATGAGCAAAGGCAAGTACCCACCATTTTACACAAACAACAGACGACTTTCACAATTTTATACCTTTTAAAAATATATGAACTGTAATATTGTAGAATTTTACAAGAGGCAGTGACTTGCAGGACAGTCAGCAATGGAAGCAGAACAGTTGGAGGGACAGCAGGTGCTTTTGCTCAGTGGCTGAAGTCACACAACATCCACGGCCACCTCTGGTTACTCATACATAGTTGGTGCTGTCTGCAGGCTTTCAGGGCTGTGCCCCCTCCCCACCAAATATATATATTAAGAAAAGTGGTGAGCTTCAGTATGAGAAACAATAAAGAATTAGTAGGGGAAATTGAGTTTATTGTTTTTAAGAAGAAAAATTAGCATCCAGGTAGTTTAATTTCAGATCCTAATAGACCGATGTGATGACATTGACAAGGATGTGTAAACATCTGCAAGATCATGGGGCAGGACCGGAGACTCTGAAGCAGCAAGCACCACACACAAACTTCACTGCTGTCCTTGACAGCCTTATAGAATTACTTGATTAAAAAAGGGCCATAGATGTTAAATATTATCATTTAGAGAAAGCAGTTCTTTTGAAATCTTATATACTAATGTAACTGAATTGGATAAAGAAATGGTAAATGTGTAATAAAGTATCCAAAGAGGTAATGATTACTGAAAACACCACAAATTGAAGAGGATCACAGGATAATGTGCTTATATATTTTAATGATCTGGAAGAATCAGCTCAGCAGTGTATTCAAGACATCTAGAGATGATGTCAAATGGGGGTGTCTATGGATAGCATTTTGTGACTGTTAGAGTGAAGGCAATGTCAAGCACGCAAGTTTTGTTTAAAAGCAAAAGGTGAAACAGGGTTCTTTTCAAAAAACTATTGTGTCTGGGGAGAAATCATCAAATCCATGGGTTAAGGAAAGGAAAAAAAACCTAGTGACCACGTGACTGTTTCAGGAGCTGGTAGTAAAATGATAGTTGACAATTGTGTAAATTAGATATGATCCTGATGTCCAACTGACCCAAAGATTTTTAGTCCATGTGCCAAAAATATATCAAGGAATAAACATTGTTCTATGTTTTGTCAGCTCTGTTATCCCCCCATCAACCCTGCATTGTGATTGGGAAACTAAGAACTTCTACTGCAGGGAGGGGGATTTTCAAAAAATGAGTGTCCCCGAACAGAGAAAATAAAGAAAAAGTAGATGTACACTGTAGAGGCACAGGGAGATCTGTTGAGCCAGATGACACTTGCTTTACTGTCAATTATTAGGAGGCGCAGCTTTTTGATGAGTTGGATACCATGTTGCTGCCTTCCTCAAGGTATTGCCCACGGCTCTTGAGAAGGGATGAAGTGGAGCCAAGGAATGAGCCTCCGAATGCCCTTTGCCATGGATGTTGTCTCTATTTTCTACTCTTATGCTTTAGCTTAGACAAGTTGCAGTGTCTTGCCAAGTGAGCTACAGACAGTAAGTGCCTCTTGAAGCACACGGCTCTTTCCTGCTCACTGCAGCAGAGAACCTCTGCATTGGAGCATCCTGAGATGTTATCGGTGGTCATTTTTCATGTTAGGAATCAGTAAGGATGCTATGTCCACATGGATGAGGATGGTAAGATTTCAGTCTCTAAAGTGGTAATGATGGGTTTACCTTTTCACTTAAATAGTCTCACAACAACAAATGCGTGTCTGTTCTGGACCAAGAAGAAACAAGTGTTTGAAAAAGAATAGCTTGAAAGGTCAGTGGGACATGTCAGGCATCCACTTCATGTCTTCAAGTTAGGGTATCAAATATGAGTTTCCTATTTTGATGATACTGACAATTTGTCATGCTCTGTGCCTCATGTATACCAAAGGCTTTCCTAAATAAAATATTTAGAAATGGTATCATTATTGATTTCTGTTAAACAGGGGGAGATGAAGGATTAAAATTAGTCCCTAATGTGCATTGACTTTTTTTAAAGACATCAAATTTATAGAAACATTTTTTAACATTTTTTATTGATTTATAATAATTTTACAATGTTGTGTCAAATTCCAGTGTTCAGCACAATTTTTCAGACATTCATGGACATATACACACTCGTCACATTTTTTTCTCTGTGAATTATCATAACATTTTGTGTATATTTCCCTGTGCTATACAGTGTAATCTTGTTTATCTATTCTACAATTTTGAAATCCCAGTCTATCCCTTCCCACCCTCCACCTCCCTGGCAACCATAAGTCTGTATTCTCTGTCTGTGAGTCTATTTCTGTCCTGTATTTATGCTTTGTTTTTGTTTTTTAGATTCCACATATGAGCGATCTCATATGGTATTTTTCTTTCTCTTTCTGGCTTACTTCACTTAGAATGACATTCTCCAGGAGCATCCATGTTGCTGCAAATGGCATTATGTTGTCGGTTTTTATGGCTGAGTAGTATTCCATTGAA
Organism: Camelus bactrianus; assembly: GCF_048773025.1. NCBI lineage: Eukaryota > Metazoa > Chordata > Mammalia > Artiodactyla > Camelidae > Camelus > Camelus bactrianus. Next base: position 46,808,830 of record NC_133557.1, on the reverse strand, counting down.
TAAATATACCACATCTTCTATATCCAGTCACCTGTTGATGAACATTTAGGCTGTTTCCATGTTTTGGCTATTGTAAATAGTGCTCCTATGAATATTGGGGTGCAGGTGTCATCCTGAAGTAGATTTCCTTCTGGATACAAGCCCAGGAGTGGGATTCCTGGGTCATATGATAAGTCTATTCCTAGTCTTTTGAGGAATCTCCACACTGCTTTCCATAGTGGCTGCAGCAAACTGCATTCCCACCAGCAGTGTAGGAGGGTTCCCCTTTCTCCACAGCCTCTCCAGCATTTGTCATTTGTGAATTTTTGAATGACAGCCATTCAGACTGGTGTGTGATGATACCTCATTGTAGTTTTGATTTGCATTTCTCTGATAATTAGTGATATTGAGCATTTTTTATGTGCTTTTTGATCATTTGTATGTCTAACTTTTGAAGAGTTAAAGTGACAGAAAATTGCAAAGCACCTTCTCCTTATGGTAGGAAAGTGTTGTGTTTTCCTTTTTTGATGAGTGTAACATAGAATCAGTACTAATATTGTTTGTATTGTACTTAGTGTTTACAGAGTGATTCACAGATATTCTCCTATTTCATCTGTACAATGACCTCTGGAAGATAAGATTTCCTAGTTATGCTTTTTAATGTCTATTTCTTAACTCTGTCTAAAAGCAGACTGATTGAGCTCCATTTCCTCAATTTAGAAGGCTGGAGTGATTAATTGTGTCAGAACATTCCAGGAGGCAGAGGAAAGGAAGAGACAGGGGTTCTACACAATGGAAGCCGCTCCTGAAATGATTTGACCAGCAGTCTTATCCATTTTTCCCAAGGCTGGAAACAAAACACAACCCAAGACAAGGAAAATAGGAAGCCCATGTGACTCCAGCCTTGGCAAGTAGAGTCAAGGCTGTCCTCCTGTGCCTTGGAGAGGAGGATGCTATGGGTCTCTGTTCTACAAACTCTGTTTTGCTTTTTCTCCACATTGTCTTGTTTTACTGGCATATGCTGAAACTTGATTTACATTTCATAGCATTAAAACAAAAATCAAGATCTCTTTATCATTTATTAACTATTTGGTAAATAGTTTTTGGTGAATCTTTAACTTTATTATTAGGACTTACCATGGCAATGTACAACCCCTAGTTCCCCAGATAACAGCAGTGGCTTACACATGCTAAAATTGTATTTGCCTCTTACATAAAGAAGTCCAAAAATCGGTACCCCAGGGCCGGTTTGCATGATGGCCCCAGGGTCAGAGAATCAGATTCCTGTTATCTTCAGCCCATCAACATAATGGCCCAAAGTGGCTGCCTGAGGGTCAACCATCAGGTCCACATTCCAGGCAGCAGAGAGGAGGGAAGAAAGGTGCTTCATTTCCTTTTTGGGGTGGTTCTGTGAAGTCACAGGTAGCTTTCCTGCTTTTATCTTGCTTTAGAACAGAGGGCTGAGAGATAGCTTGCTATGAGGTAAGCTCAGCTCAAGACCAGCCATCTCCCTCGAGGGGAGGGGAGGGAGGGGGCGGGGAGAGGCCTCTCATCCTGCACAAGGTATAAGACACCACGATGGGCCACCGGGGGCCTCTGCAGTCTGTCCATTGCTTCAGGCTGCACTGAGCGTTTGGTAACGGTTGAGATTTTCACGTAGAGGTGCGTGTATGCTGGAACAATTGCTCGGTTCATTTAAACTAGTGGCTACCAGAGCACGTTGGAGAACACATTTGTTCTCACCTTCTAGCCAGTGACCCTCCTGCCAGGTTTCTGTCCTGCTGTTCATTTCAACATTATTTTCCAAGACTTCCAGAGGAAATGTAAGCAGCCTGATTCTCAAATGCTTTTCTGTGTGATTCCCTCCTTGTTCTTTGAAGGAACAACAAATTGCCTAGAGAACAGTGGACGAGATGCCAACCCCCATTTCTTTAAAGTTCTGAGATTTGGTGTTATAAAATAGAAGAAAATTCCAGAAACACCCTTAAGAAACTTATTATTTCCTTCAAATGTGATTAGGAACAGCAAAGGACAATATATTTTATAGCACAAATTTTAAGACAACTGAATTGGCAGTAAGTTCACATAATGAAACTTCCAACAAGTCTTTATATTTCTCCTGGAAATTCCTTGGTTCTTGGTGCAAATTTTTAATAATTAATATCAGCTTTCTATTCTTTCTCTTCCTGTAGTTGTTGAGTTAATGTGAAAATAGCTAGTTGTGTCACTGAGAAAGCCTCCTGGTCAGCATTCTAGCTAAACAGCTAGTGTGCGTTTTGGTGGCAGGTGTGCTAAATAGTAGATTTAAGGCACTTGAGGGATGCCCATCACACCAGCACTGTGGGAGCCTATTTCTCACCCACGACCAGGTGAGACTCTCCTTTCCTCCGCTGCCTCACCCAGGCCCCCGCATTCTGGTTCTTTCTCATGACCCATTTTCATAAGGTTCAGCCCTGCACCAGGAGAGCAAGTCTTGGTTTCTCAAAGACCAGGATCTTAGTTCTAGGTTTTCTGTTAAAGGACAGTGTATAAAATCAGGCAAATTGATAGGACTTTTGAGGCCTCAGGATCTCTGCATTTAAAACAAGAACTTAAATTACAATACAATTCTTTTCCACTTTTGAAATTCTAAAGGTCCACAATAGCTTTTTTTAAATTAGCTGAAATTTTTTTTGAATATGTTTTCCTAATATTCACAAATATATCTTAATTTATATTTAAGGTTGCTATATTTAAGAAATGTAATAATTATTTACCTTTAAAAAGGAATTTAAGTCAAGAAATGTTTGATACTGAATGTTTACTATGAGTTCAAGTATGTAAGCTTATTTTTGTGGTACTGTCGATAAACCACACAACGTGAGATTTGTGGGTTAAATTTTATCTGGGGCAAAATGAGGACCAGAGCCCAGGAGTCAGCATCTCAGAGAGCTCAGAAGAACTGCTCTGAAGAGGAGGGGGAGCTCAGCATTATATGTGATTTCAGTGAAGGGGGGATGTGCGATCCAGTACATGTTTAGGCAGAGGCTGCTGCTAGTCGAGGAGCAGGTGTCTCTGTTAATGATTTTAGTGCTTTTCTAGATATGAGGAGATGCAAGAATTTGGGCTCATAAAATTTCCTGAAAATGTCTAACTATCTGAAGCCTTTTCTGCCCAATTTCCCAGAGCACAGAGCGCCCCATTCCTGATGTCCACACTTAACTACTTTCAGAGGGTGTTGAAGGTCAGCAGCTACAGTGGCTCATGACTTAATCAAATCAGAGGCAGATGACAAGTGCCAATTTTTAGTTGACAATATGTATATATTGTAGGAAAAAAATGTTACTTTCCAACCCTACCCGTGTTCTAGTTTTAGTTAGAGATCAACTGATAACTGTTAGATGACTTAGGTCAGACGAGGGGGTGAAGGAGTCATCTCACGAGGCGGCCAGTGCTCTATGCCAGCCTCCTTGATCACATTCAGTTTTCTTTCTTTTCAAACAGCATGCATCTGATTTTATGAAGTTTGGAGCCTGTCCTGAGCACCTGGGGTCTGGAGGTGGCCCTGTTCCTGTGATCTTTGTTTATTCTGTGAATTATGGTGTTAATCTTTATGTGCCCAAGCTTCATCATCATTTCAAAATTAAAGGATTTAAATATGGGAGATGGAAGCCAAGTTCTGGGAATAGATTTTCAGGATAACAGCCAGGATTGGTAAAAAGTAGGGAGAATGGATACAGCCTTTAAAAAAGAAGTTATTTTACAATTTCTGGCAGATAAATTAAAGTGCTTGTTGGGATTCTATCAGGAATGTTTAATTGGGAGACTTACCTCCCATTTTCATGAAATAAAATAATTTTTTTATGTGTTTAGTGCGTACTGTCTGGCAAATAAGTAGCCACTTTGCATATAGTTTTGCCATTTAATCTGTACAAAAATTCCCAGGAGAACACACGTGTCACTGGTGAGGGAACCAAGATCATCCAGGGTAAGTGGCAGGAAGGCAGATGGGCTGGAGGGCTTACCCTCCTTCAGGCTGAGACAGAGACACCAGGGTTTATTGACAAGCATGTTGCTGAAGTGGTTTATTTAATACTTTGCTTCCTTGATGAAGTGGATCTCTTGAAATTGTTTATGTCTGGCTTATCTTCCAGTCTCTCCTCTGCTTCAGGCCTTCTCCTCGTAAGTAGTATGAATTCAGCCTGAACTGATTCAGGAAAATCAGAAAATAAAAAATTTAGCCCACACAAATTTCTAATTAGTACTTGTAATTCAGTACTTCCTAAAACTCTTAGAAAGGCAAGGAAGGTGTGTTACCTCCGGGACTGAGTGCATTTGAAGAGTGAGTAATGTGTGATCTGGTAAAAGCACAGGCTGTATAGACAGAGATCCAGGTTTGGATCCTGGCTCCACGAAGTACTGGAAACATGACCACCCAGAGCCTCAGTTTCTTCATGTGTTAAATGGGCTAAAAGATCTCACCACCAAGCGGTCAGGTCAAAATGAGATGGTACAAGTGACTCTCAGGCAGAATGCTTGGCAAAGAGCTAGTTGTTCTTGCTGCTTTATAATGTCTTCTTAGGTAATTCCATTGTCCATTGGCTTGCAAATACCTCCTCATTTGATTTAAGAAAAATAGCATGCCTTAAGAATTTTAAAAATAAGGAATGAAGATTTACTGAATAATGCTGAGTGTATATTTAGAGGTCATTTATTTAAAAAAAAAGTAGTTCTCTAAATAAGATTTATTCAGTGTGCCTAGAACATGATTCAGCTAAAATTGATTTTCATTTAAATTCTTTTCAGCAATTTTCTGTGATTTTTTTTTTTTTGAATAGTAGTTGAAGTTTTCTGAGAAGGTGTTACATTGTGAAAAGTTTGTTCTAGTAACAATTGATACATTAAATAAATGATTCATATCCCTGGACAGCATAAAGCCCTGCCTATATTATTTTAATATATATAATTTGTGGGGTTAGTTCAATGAAATTATATTGGGTAGAAGTATTTCCCATTTTCATTTTACAGGCAAATAAGATGAGTCATAAGATACTCATTATACAAGAGCAACAGAGGCTGATTAATTCGGGCAAAGGAGGAAAAGGGTGTGGAGAAAAAGTCCTTGATTCTCCAACTGGACACATTATGCGGTGCTGTGCAGCTGAAAGGGTGTTTATTTTGCTTCTAGGTTTTCCTAGGGTTCAGTGAATGTGACTGGAAAGGTCTCTCGGGCAAAGATGTTAATTTAAGAAGGTTGTCATTCTAAATGCTCTTAAGAGGATTAAACAAACTCCACAGCAAGTAAATTAATATGTTTGGAAGGTTTTCCACCCTCATGTAATTTCCAGAAAACAGACATGATTCACTTGCTAAACCAAACACACAGGTATATTAATGAGCCTGGCTCACATGACTGGAAGCACGGAGGGAGCCTCATCTATTGGCGTGGGTTCCGCTGCAGGAACCGCACCTGAAATTTTAATTAGAATTTATTTCCAGCGAGTGCTGCTCCCACGTTTTTCTCCCCAAATTAAAGAAGCGCCTTCCTTGCCTGGCCGTTACTGTGCAGAGCCCCGCGGCTCACACACTTCCCTGCTCATCAGGAGGAAGATGGAGCCAGTTTGCTTAGACACGCTTAGCTACACTCGCAGCGGGGATCATCAGTCTCTTCCGTGTGTTCACCTCCACGTGCAGGGGAGAAAATCGAGTTTTACTGGCGAGAAACGCTAATTGACCACCAGTTGTTTCAGAGGGACTATGATGTTGAAAACTGGAGTCCCTTGCATTTTTATATGTTGGATTCAGACAAACTGCACGGCGACACCACCACTTTAAGTACACCCACCAGGGAGGGTGTCGGAATTTGGATCTGCGTGTTTTAGTTTTCTGATCATGGCACTGGACAGCTTACAGTGTTCTCGCTGGGTTTGGGAGACTGTTTCGGTTGCGATTTATTTGGTTTCCAATAAATTTGCACAGCCGTCACTTTTAGTCGAGTTCTGATGAGTTCAGTTGGGAGGGGCATGTGAAATTGGGGCGGGCAGAGAGGTGCAATGAAAACTAGCCACCGTCTGGTTACCTCTCATTTTTTATGGGCCAAAAATGCTTGTCTGGTTTTCTTTTCTCCTCCATCCATCCCTTCAGGTCAGGGAGTCGTCTTCAAGAATTTCTTCCTAAAATGTAAAGTAATGATGAAGACAGTGTGTTTCTGTGGTTGATTTCATTTGACTTGGGTTCATTTTTCAAGATTTTCTGGTGAGGTTCTTATGAGCTCTTAAAAGTTGGAAGAGCAGCACAACCAAGGAGAGAAAGTCAGAGAAACGAGTCAGTGGCCCCTGTGAGGTCTGGGGGACGAGGGCAGGAGGTGGGGCTGAGGCAGCAACATGGCCTCCCCTGCAGCCCTGAGGGCAACATGTGCATGTAAAGCCAGCGTCTCTTGTCACCTTATATTCTACCAGGACTCCCACTAAAGGAATGCGTGGAGATTTGGGGAGGCCTTACCTATTACCCTCTTGTCAAACATCTTTAATGCTGACTGTATTTATTCAAGATGACACAGAGATCATCTGCAGAGCTTGAGGGAGTGGTGCTTGCTTCCTGTCTTGCCTGCCCCAGGCTCACTCATCAGGCACCTGATTCTTGCAGGCACTGCAGTGCCCTTGGGGGGCGCTCTGCTCCTGGGGGGGTCTCTGCTCCTGTGGGGGGTGCTCTGCTCCTCGGGGAGCTGGGCACGGGAGTGCCCACATTGGAGCCGGTCGCACCAGCGCTGATCCCAATCCACGTGGTGAGCCCTTTGTGTAAATAGTAGAGGTGGGATCCAGAGTCTTCCTTTTTCTACGGAGTTCTCCAGTAAAGCCAACTTGGAGGAAGGAAAGAAAATGCCTACTCTTCCATGGCTGTGTGGTAAGGGTTTAAAGATCACTGGGGAGCACACGTGAGATCTCATCCAGTAAATACTCTGGGGTCTTGATTCTGACTTGTCATGAATTTGGCATTCTCATAATGTAATTTCTCTTAAAATACGTCTAATCAATCATTTTTGTGTGATGGTTATGTGTGCATAAATGTCCTGAAGAAACTGTTGTGGATGGAAATGTGGGCATCAGTGATACCAGAAGGGCTGGTGGCCCTGGGGCCTGCCCGAGCTCCACACCATTTGTTACCAGCAGTCTTTCAGATTGCATCTTATTCCAGAGCTCACCAGGGCTCCCATCTCTCACTATGTGTCTTGAGAGAACATTTGTTCATAGGGGAGGGGACGGGGTGCTTCAAATTCTGGGTTCTGGGGTAACCTGTCCAAAGGTGACACTGGAACAAATCCTTTATTCATGGAGTAATGAAGACCCCCAGTCTCGTGGCTAATTGGGCCTCCCTGTCCTTCTTCATCTGAGGAGCCGGAGGGCCTTGGTAAGGCCCCCAAACCTGTTTTCGGTGAGCTTTCATCCCTATCACACCACCTGGGTTGTCCCGTCTCAGTCACATTACTTTGATTTTTGCAGGTAGGTGTGAATCCTGGACAGTGCCTGGGACTTCCAGGTTTCCCCTACAGTAGGGACACTGAAGAATGTTCACCCCACAAGGTGTGTTCGTGGGCCTCGAGGACAAGTAGGGACTCACAGACAGATGTCTTCATGGGTGGCGTTCAGGCTTGAGTCTTGGAAGAACAGAGATTCCGTTTCTGATGTAACCGTGAACTTGAGGGAGGAATTCGGGAAGGTCTGATGCAATTGAGGTTAAAAATATTATATGGTTTTTATTGTTAGCAGTACTGGTTTTTCACCCTTAGACCCAGTCCCCCTGTTTATAATAAATATTTTGTAACCTTCCTTTTTTGGTGCCCGGAAGTGAACATCATAGAAAATGTAACCTAACTATAAATATGATAAACAAATAGACAGGTTGATGGAAAGATGGAGTACCTAAATTCTTATATTATGGGGTATTTTATATTCTATGCTAATTAGTGACCTCTCAGGACAAAAGGCACATACAAAGGAAGTCACTTCTAATAAACTATTTTTCCAAGCCTTACCTAACTGGGAAACAAGTGGCTTCACAATGTTAGAGCACCTCCCAGGTCCCCGGGGAAAACTCCTTGTCAGAGTTACACTTGCTGAGGGTGTCCTGTGCCAAGTGCAAGCAAATGCGGTTCGGAAGCTGCCCGGGGGGGGGCTGACTCCTGGTATTCCTTCTCCGTCGCAGCTGTGAGGGAGCCTTGCCTTTCCTGACCACAACCAGAGAGGCGATTTTGAATCTCTGAAAACGGCCATACCAGTGTATATCACAACCCCCACAAGATATGTTGAATAAAGTAGAAAACTTTAAGTGTCTCCTTTAGGATGGAAATAGGATATAAGACAAATCATGAATTAAAAAATTCTAATGCCCGAATAAGTGCTACATTACACTGGCTGCATTATTAGGTTAGGCAACTTCATTTCCACTTTTCATAACACATCTTATAGTTAGATTTTATTTATCTTTTTTTTTCCCTAAAGAAAAAAAAAAATCATTTGATGAGTTCTTCTGTCAGAGGTGACGAGCAGAGAACAAGTGTAAAACCGGGAATCGTGTTGCTGGTCAGTCTAAGATCAGCTCCGTCTCTGCACAGATCTTCTTAACTCATTTTACTGCACTTTTTGGAATTACCTTCTCACTTGGAAAAACCCCTGTGTCAGTTAGATTTGTTAGTAAAACAATTATTTTTCATACCTAGAGCATCAGTGATGTTTTCAAGATGATAAAAAAAAATGTGCCCATGGCATTTAAACAGTTGCTTGTTCTCGTAATTCATGGCTCACGGTCTCGTATTTGTCACAGCTGGAGAACTGTGTTTTCTTTGTGCAAATTCTCATTGCTTTGGTGACGCAGGGACACGTGTCCTTACTGGATGGAGTATGATAGTAGTTGTTTGCATTCTCTCCCTAAATCTGGAGACCTGTGTTATGTTTCCTGTTAACTTAAAAAATAGGAATATTGTTATTTACCTAAATAGCTAACCTCGCAGCAGTGATGCATATCAAATTGGTCCAAATAGGAATTCCAATATTAAATGAGACAGTAATTTCACAACCCACTGTTCCAAAAATTTGGATTGATGGTTCAATTATACCAGGGACATTAGCTGTTTTGATTGAATCAATCATTGCTTTCTTCAATAAAAGTTTCCATTCCATCTGCTCTTTTGTTTTATTTTTCTTCAAAGTTTCATTTGCTTTCCTTCCCAAATATATATGATTTTTGATTTTGTCTTTGAAAATCATTGCTGGTTTTGCTACCCCATGCTGGAGAGGAAGCCTTGTGACTGTTTTATAATCACTGGTTTCAAGGTTGTATGAGTGCTTAATGCCACCTTGCAGGTGTGTGGAGACCTAATGAAGTGTGTACATAAAGGTCTTAGTCTATACTGAGTGCAGGGTTAGTGTTAGCAGCTGTCATCAGTATCATAATTAATCCATTACAATCATCCTCTGTTTATCAGTGTTATCTTCCTAACGTCTCCAGGAGAGGAAACGTAGTATTCTAAAAGCAAATCTTTGCCAAACTTTTAGTCAGTTCAACACATTTAAAGCTTTGCTGTAATAGGACTGTGTGCCTGGTATCCCTACTTCTGCTCCTTCTGACCCAGGATGCAGTCTCCACGGCTGATGATCCACAAGACACTGGATTCTTGATCCCATGGCTCTGTGTGTTCTGGGACATCTGGGGACTTCAGCACTGTTTTAGGGGCTTTAGGTCCCACCTCTTCATAGCATTGCTGAGATGAGATCTGTGGGTTCACCTTCATTCTTGAGTGTACGGTGCATTTTTTCTAGAACCAACACACGCCACCGTGGCAGCACTGCTTTGACCAAGTGCTGGGACAGCGAGTGCTTGTCAATTCTTGGGTTTAAAATTTTCTGTTCTAATTTCTAAAATGGGGTATATTGACAGATACACTCCATGTAAATAGAAGCAACTTGAAAACTGGGGTTTTCAGCAACTTCTAAGAGCATAAATATTCCTGAGGCAGCTAACCTTCCTCCCAACAAGTGAGGAGCAAGCAGACAAGTCCTGGGTGCCCGTGGGGGCCAAGCTCTGCAGCCCAGGCTGCTCACTGAGGAGCAAGGAGAAAAACTTAAAAACCTACTTCCATGTGGTCTTTCACAGAATCTCAGAACTGAACGATTTAATATCTAAAGAGGGGTGATTATTTTTTAATAAATTATGTTAATTTTTTCCTTTTTCAGTTTTATTAGGTAGAATTATTACAGTTCAACTCCACATATACGTATTACATTTAAATACATGTATACAGTATACTGTATTTGTTTAGTTTACATATATGTACTAATTATTGTTTCTAAGAACAGATTAGAGCTTTATATTTTTAAACTTACATAGTTACCAGGGGAATAAAGCCAACTGCAAAATAATAATAAACAGAATATGGTAATCCAATCACAAAGAACAGTCAGATGTGCTTACACATATTCAAGAAATCAAAATAATAATTGGCTCATTTGTGGCCTTATTATTATTGCCATATTTAGATTCCTCATAAATGAAGTCATATGGCATTTTTCTTTCTCTTTCCACCACACTTCACTTAGAATGACAGTCTTCAGGTCCATCCATGCTGCTGCAAATGGCATCTTTTATGGCTGAGTAGTATTCCACATATGTATGTATCACCTCTTCTTTATCCAGTCACGTGCTGATGGACATTTGTGTTGTTTCCATGTTTCTTGTTCTATGTCCCTTCTGGCAACAATTACTAATTTTAAATATTTTCCACCTTAAAATCCTTCCTGAAGGAGATGTGGTAACAGGAATCAAAAACAGTTACAGCACAGGGTTGTGTGTGATGGGCCCTGGGGGCTTGGTAGAAAGGTTGGCAGAAAGGATTTCAGATTCTGATCAAAAGATTCCTCTGCTTGTAGCCCTGCTGACCGCCTCTCTCACTGCCTGCCCTATAAGTCTGACCAGGCCTGTGAATCCCACTGTATTCTGCACAAATTTTGTCCAATTGGTGTCATCCAGCAGGTACCTTACGTGAGGCACCTAAGCCCCTGTGTTGGTTTCTTCCATCCTTAACTTCCTTGGGAGCCAGGGCTGTCTCATTGCCCCAAGGATCCCTAATGCCTAGTGAGATGCCTGATACAGCTGGTACTTAATGAGCACATGAGTCAAATGGAAAAAGCTGATAAAAGAAAAGGCCCCCATTTTTCAGACATGCCTACTTGAGTACATAGGGCAAAATGAAATGACTTCTGGGATTGCTGTAAAGTACTTTAACAAAGGACAAATAAAAGAAAAAAGGTCTCAATAAACGAAATATGGAAAAGTTTGTGAAGTCCTTAATCTGGGTGATGGGCTTATTGTACTATACTTATTGATGTATACTTAAGTTATTATATAATTTTACTATCATTAGCTGAATAGCAAGTATTAATATGTATTAATTGAAATCCTTAGAGCTGACCAAACTTACCCCACACAAAAAACTTAAAGTCCTAGTAGTCTGTCTTACAGAAATCTTTTCCCACAAAGACAGGAAAAACGGAAAAGACAGATCCGTGAAGTATTTCCACGTTGTCAAAAGACCAAAGACCGACACAAAAGAGATGGTAAAAGATAAAGAGGATGAAATCAATGTCCGGAAAACCTAGCTAACAATCCTAAATGGCCCAACTTAACTAACCTCATCACTGCTGCATCAAGAATGGGGCAAATAGCACCTAGTGGACTTTTTTTAAATAAATAAATAATGATCCAGTTCCTACCACAGGAAATTATGATAAGACTGGGTATAAGTTCTAACACCAAATAGTGTGCAAATCATAATTTCTACTTGATTCAAACTGCTTCTTCTGAATCTGAATCTTTTAATTCTTAAGACACATTTTTGGCATATGACCTAGTGATAAAATTTTCAACTCTCTTGTATTCAAAAAGTTCACCAATGTGAGAGTTTATTACATCAACTATTGCTTTTTGGGAAACCCATGTGCCTTGTTACTCTTTTTTGTAAGATTTCCTGTGGAAAATTCAATCCTTCATTCAGGAAAAGACTGAGCAAAAGGTCTGATGGAAAACCTTCATACACTGCAACACAACAAAATGAAAATGATAGTGAGCAGGACGTGAAGCCGTCAGACACACACAGTGCATGGTTGTGTTCCTGCCTCGAGATTCTGTAATCAGCGGGGAAAATGTGCATTTCCAGAAATAGACATAAACAATTTTCAGGTCCTGAGAACACAATTTTCCTTTCAGGGTTTAATGGGCTTCCATTTAATTCTAAGAGATATGTTTAAAACAACAGAACAACAGCTGAGATAGGGTTTACAGTAACTTTTATGTCTTAGTGAAAGAAAAGGCAGCTGATAGTTATCATTTTTACTTTATTTGATCTCACTCTCTTACTTTACCTCCCCAACCTCTTCCGCAAAATGATGGTGAACATCCCCTCCTGGGTCAGAAGGCTAAGTAGAAAGTACCAATCATATGGAGGTGTGCTTTGTTGTTTTATTTTTCAACAGAAACATGTTTCATTCATGTGATTTAATAATTAAGATCAAGAAACAAACTCTATTCAATAAATGGTAACCAACACATGTTGTCAGATTTGCTCATCAGGTTTGGCCCCATGTTACACACATTTACATGGACATCTGCCATGTGCTGTCATGGGACATGGTGAGTGGGGACAGGGTCTCTGCTCTCACAGGGCACACAGCCTGGTGGGTGAGGCGGTGTTCAATCTTTGCCCTTTTTTTTAATGTACTTACAAATTATGGGAAATGCTATTTAAAAAGAACAAAATGAGTCAATGAAAGTGAAAAATACAAGGACTGTATTTAGGCTGAAGGAAGACAGGGAACCTCTTTGAAGAGCTGACACCCCACTGAGACCCAAAGAACAGCTCCGGTGCTGCAGGTGAAGGGCAGGGACACACTGATAAAGGGCTGATATCCAGAATATACCAAACTCTTTTTAACTCAACAAGAAGAATGTATAACCTGATTAAAAAATGAGCAAAATGCCTGAACACACACCTCATCAAAGAAGAAATCTGGATGCCAAAGAAGTCTATGGAAAGATGCTCCACAGCATCTTGTCATCAAGGGGATGCAGACTGAAACAGTGAGGTACCACTGCATACCTGTCAGAACTATCAAAACGCAGAACACTGACAATACTGAATGCTGGTGAGGATGTGGAGCGACAAGAATTCTCATGCATTGCTGGTGGGAATGTAAAATGACCCAGATACATTGGAAAACGGTCTGGCAATTTTTTACAAAACTAAACGTACTCCTAACATATGATCCGGCAACTGTGCTAATTGGTGTTTACTCGACGAAATGGAAACATTTCCACACACAAATCTGCATACAGATGTTAATAGCATCTTTATTCATAATCACCAGAACTCAGAAGCAACTAAGCTGTTCTTCAATAGGTGAGTGGATAAATAAACTGTGGTCCAGCCAGAAAATGGACTATTATTTTGTGCTAAAATGAAATGAGCTATCAAGGCATGGAAAGACATGGAGGAACCTTAAATGCATATTACTAAGTGAAAGAAGCCATTCTGGGAAGGTTCTGCAACTGTCTGATTCCAACTGTATGGTGTTCTGGGAAAGGCAAAACCACAGAGACTAAAAGATCAGTGGCTGTCAGAGGCTAGAGGGAAAGGAGCAATGAATGAGGTGCAGCACAGAGCATTTTTAGGGTCACTAAGACAGACTACTCTGTATGATGCTGTGCCGGTGGATACGTGTCATTGTAAATCTGTCCAAACCCACAGAGTGCACACCACCAAGTGTGAATCCTAGTGTCAAGTATGGGCTCTGGGTGACGATGACGTGTCAGTGCAGGATCACCCATTGTCAAAAATGCACGCTCTGGTGCAGGTGTCAATAGTGAGGAGGCTGTGGGGACAAACTGCAGTTCATACACACAATCCGGCCCCAGCCACCTCTGTGAATAAAGCTCTGTGGGTGTGTGGATTGTCCGGCTGCTCTGGCGTCTGAACAGCAGAGCTGAGCAGCTGCACCAGAGATCAGGATGCTTGCAGACCCTGAAATATTTACTCCCAAGCCCTTGACAGAAAAAGTCTGCTGAGCCCTGTTCTACACGAATCAGAATTCACCCTGATGAGACAGGACAGCAGGGCCCAAACCAGGCATTGTTAACTGGACTGAAGCGATGTTTTAGTTCCAACACCTTTGCTGAATTCCTGCAGATCCAGCGACAGAATGTAGCCAGGAAGCGTCTGCAGAAGGAGTCGGGAGCAGGCCTTCCCGCCAGGCTCCGGGATGCCGGGGGCCGCGCGCTGCACGGGGGCCACCCGCTTGAAGAAGGCGGACTTGCAGTGGCAGCCGATCAACTCATAGAGCTCGGAGAGGATGCTGCACCGCTGAATTCTCTCCTCGGAACGCTGAAGCACAGGGAGAAATGCAGCAAGCGTCTGAACGAAACATGTAAGTGAAAAAAGACACGTAAAAAAGGTTTTCCCGTAAAACAGAGACCTGATGACACAGGAAGGAAGAGGAAGGCTGACTTAGTGCACTGACGGGACCGCATGCAGAAACGCAGGGAAGCAGCGCTGTGAAGAGGCTCCAGACCCCCTCTGGGCCCCACCTCTCCACGTTCAGCCTGTCCTTCTACTAGAAAGACCCGTGTTCCCTGAAACAGAGGAATCTGCTATCTAAACATGAGACACAGAGAAGGGAAAGAGGAAAAGGAAGGGAAAGTAAAGGAACAACAGTTCATCTAGACCCTAGGGTTTGGGTGGGACTTTCACCAAACACACAACTTCTCAAAGCACAGAGCACACAGTGAGAGGCTGACAGAGTGACTGCGACTTCTGCTCCTTAAGCACCAGCTACCTGCCAGCACATGCTGCGCCCCTTACTGAATCATTACAATCATCTCAGAAACTATTACTACCCCGGCTCACAGGCAAGGAAATCTGAAACTCGGGGAGGAATTATTATCATCCTGTACAAATCCCACGGCCCAGAAGTGTCAGAGCCTCCGGCAGACCCTGGACTAAAATGCTCCTCATCACCACGTGCCCTGAGCTTCAGGCTGAGGCCACGTCAGGTCTGCCTTGGCCCAGAGCACGAATCTGTGGGAGTGCTCCCACTCGAAGTGCCAGGCCAAGACCCTCAGGAACCTATGAAAAGAAACCAAATCCCCAAACTCATTTCCAACCCACTGCCCTGTCTGGAAGGACTGCTCGGCACATCTGCACTGTCACCTGTGCACAGGCTGAGCAAGGGGCCCAGACAGTGACGTGACGTCCCAGTGGAAGTGGCTCGGAGACCGATTCATCACAGGACAGACTCTCCCGTCTTCCAACGTTAACTCTCCATTCCACTTCCAACTGGAAAGTAAGTTTATACTTGTTTTCCTCTCCAAGAAACAAAGAGAGTGGTAACATCAGCAGGAAACTCAAGATAGAGGAAGAGTCTCCTGGCCATTTGGAAGGATAGGCCGGGGAGGGAACAGAGATAGGAATCAGGAAGACCCGTGTTCCAGTCCAAAGTCTGCACGTCACTCGCTTTGACACCTTCCTTATTAATACAGGTGATAAAATCTAATTATGATTGTTGGGAAAATTAAGTGAAATAACGAATACCATTAGCATAGGTCTAAAATCCTCCATGAGTGTTCAAGAAATGGACGTAATCATGGTTAGTTACTGTCTGCCAAGTCTTGGGTGCTAAGCCCACATCAGCCAGCCAGAGATGTGCCAGAGAATGCCTCAGCAGCCAGCAGCCTTCTCCAACTTGGGAACTCAGTTCTGAAGAACAGGCAGTGGTGGATGCTTTAGAACACTCTGGAGGTAGCACTCCAGTGATGACTTTAAAAAGCTGGGGAGAATTTTGGGGACCATACATTTCAAGTACAGAAAACACACTCTGTGTTTACCCACATTCATCTCTAGCCATGATGACTCAGAGAGGAAATACATATTCAAATGTACACCAATTTCCCACATAAGTGCATCAAAACAATTTGGAAAGAATGTAACTTTCTTCTCTAGATCACACAGCAGGGATTACAAGGTTTGTACTGACAGCCCTACTTGTGAAACATCTGCTAACATAACTGGGTCCACTATCAGTCATCATCATTCAAAGAGAAGGATTGAAAAGAACAAAGCCAAGCTGATACCCTCTGGTCTTTTGATGGGTTATGATGTCACAGAGGAGACGGACAGGTCAACAAGGAAACACTCTGCCGTGATCACGGAGCCGGGGAACGGGAGGGGCGGCAAGATGTATGATGCAACCGCAGCTGTGCCCTCACTTCTAGGCAGGTACATAAAGTCACCTCGGCAAGGTGTCAAACGCTTGTGCCCACGTCCTCATCACATGACATGTATTAAAGAGAAATTAAAACCTATAAACAGCCAATACCCTTGGTGGGTACACCGTCCAAAGAGCAAAGTCACAGTTTGACAACTGGCCATCTCGGTTCCCTGGGATTCATTCTTGGAGAACCTTAAAAACCACTCTTCTGTCCTCAAGAAGTGCTGCCTAATTGTCCTATATTTGGCTCAGGGTTGGAGCACTTTCATGTGGACTTCAACGTCTGCACACATTTGACTGTCTTTCTCCAGGTTCACTTGTCCATTCTGAAGAGGCCTGAGCTAAGTCCATCCTCCTTAAGATCCATTCCCTCCAGTGACAACTCATTGAGCCTGCAATTAAAAGCCAACTGAACAAGACTGTCTTCAGCTAAAAATGTCACCCACCCTTCACTGCTTTCTTAATCTCCTCTCCTGGCTAATTGCAACAGACTAACACCTCCCCCCATCAAGCTCCCCAACTATGTCAGTGTGTCTCCCCAAACAGAAAGTAAGGTCCATAAAAGAGGAGACAACTCCATAGTCACCTCTGAATTCCTAGCATATAATAATATCAATAAATAGAACTATGATTATGGCTTCTTTCCTTTAAAACCTTTTTGGCAAGTTAAATGAGACCTTGGAAGAGAGGTGTTTGCGGTTCAGTATCTTGATCCACAAGACTGTGGAGGCCTTTTTTGGAATGGCTGTTCACTGATTCATTCAAAACACAACTTCTCATTCCAGGAGGAGCTGTGCTTTTCTGCCAGGAGTTTGTGGTCATTCTCATGCCAGAACAGCTTTAAACTAAATCCTTACTTTGAACTTGTTATTTTTCCCCTCTTCCAACAAAATGGACTTTCCTCACTTTCTTGCCTTGAGGAATGTTTTTCTTTTTTGTTTTCCAATTCACCCTTTGGTAAAGCAGGCTTCTCAGGATGGGCTTGGCCTTACATAGGATCAGCCACCCAACTCCCAGTGTGAGAGGCCTGGGGCTCACCTCCTGCCCTCCTGTCAGGGCAACTGAAACTCAGTTCAGGAGACAACCGGCCCCCCAGGGCTTCTAAGGCTTGCTTACCTCCCAGAATCCCTGCTTTCTGGTTTGTCTTGGCTTCTGAGGATTTCCCCTCACTTTCTTGACAATTAGCTGAGCAGCTTGAAAGATGAGGAAGGAAGGTTTCATTTCTTAATCATCATTTTAAGGAATTTGTGTAATGAAGGTTTTCACGAGATTCTAGAACCCTCCATTGCCGAGACAGAAAACACACTAGATATTTCCTAAATTTAAGTATCATGTGCATTTTTTCTTTCCTTTTGTTTTCTTAACTGCTAACAGACATTTTTTCTTAATTAACAAAAAAATAAGGCCCCAAATAGGATAGAGCCTTGCAGGGGCATACAAAATTAAAGGGCAAAGACAGAAAAATGATCAATACTCTACAGAGTAAATAAAATACATACACTATGGATCAGATCAGCAATTCTCAGTAACAGCTAATTGAAACATGACCATGAGGTAAAATGTCTCTCCTGTCAGGAGATGGCCAACCGAAAATAGAATTAAAACAACGAACTAAAATTCTAAGTCTGGCAAGGTATAGAAGGCTACCAGCTAAATGTGTCTTCTTCTGGAAAAGAGGGAGGCTCACCAGCCCTTTTACTGTGGAGCCTGAGCCCAGGGGAGGGCGGTGAAGTGAGCTCTGTAAGTACCCAATTAGCAAAGTAAGTGATGAATTAAGAGACGTGAGCTTTGATGACAGAGATGATACTAGTATTCACTTGTCCTGTAAAGTATGTCTTCACGTTCAGTGATCAATACCTCGGGGTCCTCAGGGATTGAGATTATAGGAAAATGCACAGCCTGGGCCAAGACCTCCTCTGTGTGCTCGTGACATTGCACTTAGATGTCTCATGGGCACCTCCAACTCTACCTGCACAGAGCTGACTTCACGGTGCTCCTCCCATAGCCGTCCTGCCCAGGGCCCCTGGTCTGGGCAAGGTCTCCCTGCTTCTCCCAGCTCAGGCCCATCACTCACAGATGTGAATGGACCCCTCCTTCAGGGCTCAGATTTCCTCAGTCACCGAGTCTCACCAACCACACCTACACTACCAGGTACTCACTGGCACTCACTCAGCACTGACTCTGTGCTGGGGACCACGCTGCACACTGTGCACACGTTATCTCACTGGATCTCCACAGCAGTCCTGGGAAGTCGGTACATCACTGCTTTAATTGATTAGATAAATTGTTTCACTTCCTTGAGTGCGTCATCCAAAGTGAAACGGCTACTGAGCCACAAACATGGGACTGAAAACCACTTGAAAATTGAACACTGCTACACCTCGCAGCCACCCTACTCTGACTCATCACATCACCTCCTGCCGAGCCTTCTAAATGTTTCCAAGTATTCTACAAGACAAAAGTGATTTACGAGAGCAAACCACTCCCCTACTTAAAATCTGTCAATGACGGTCCACTGCCCTTAGGAGAAAGCCCCACCGGGCCTGAGCACAGCCCAACGGCCCAGCATCCTCGTTCCCTGTGCAGCCGCACTGCCTCACCCACCACGTAACTCTACACGTGCCATGTCCAGGACAGGGATGCTGACTCCGTACAACCCAGGGCTCATCTCAATCGAACAATGATCACCCTCTTCAGTGGTCACCCTCTTCATTGCTGACTCTCAGAAAAATGTTTTCTCTGGATAAATCAATATCTTTTTCCTTACAACTTCCAGTCATTGATAATAAGCTCCCCCCGAAAGAGAGAAGACCTAATTCTCTGTCTCCTTATCTATAAAGTGAGAATAACAAGGAAATATGTGAAGTTTTAAGAGAAATAATATTCATGTGAGGCTGAGGGACAATTCTCAACATACAGTAAGCACTCAATATGTGCTTACTTAATATTAATAAGAATAGATTCCATTCCAGCAACCTTAAATCAATGCTTTATGGCTTTGTCCAACAGACTACAAACTGTTGGACGAACCCCTTTGAGCAGATCAGCACAAGCACACTGGGAGAGGTAAGCGCTGGCTCCAGTTACAGCTGCAGCCAACCAGCACTACGGGGCGGGGGCAGTTTGCTCAAACTCTTACACGTTGTTTGAGCATTTAGTTGTAGTAATTGATTAAAGATAGGTGTTCTTTATTCAAAGCTCCTGAAACATAAATCTTCAATGATTGATGGAAATTAGGTTTCAAGTACAACACTCTCACTAGAAATTATTTGAAAATGAGTCTTAGCTCCTCTGCACATCAAAAGGGCATGCTCTCAATGTATCTGACTAAATACACCGAAAGTGTTATTTAAAAGAAATTAAGATGAAACCATCCTGAATAAGCTCTCAGTATCATCTGCACAAAGCCCCACCCAAGGGTCTCATTTCTCACTTCCACATACTTGTTCAGGTAGCTTAACCTCAGTCTTGGTTTCTTATAACATGGGGGTGGGAAGAGTTGTGGATAGATTTATGTAGCAAATATAAACCTAGGGTATTTGCTGTGTAGGAATCCTAGAAATAAACAAATTGATATATAGTCCCACCCTTAAGAAACTCAGCCTTTCCATTTACAACAGCATTAAAAGTAAAATGAGAGATACATTAAATAAAAATTTACAAGATTTGTGCATTTAACATTTTGAAGTATCACCAAAAAACTTAAAAGATCTACATATATGGAAGACATCCCATGTTCATGGAATGGTAGACAATATTGTTAAAAACGTTAAAACTCCCCAAAGTGATCTACAAATTCAATGGAATCCCTATCAAAATTCAAGCTGACTTCTTTGGAAAAATTGAAAAACTGATCCCAAAATTCATATGGAAATGCAAGGGACCCAGGTCAGCCAAAACAATCTTGAAAAAGAAGAGCAAAGTTGGAGGACTCACTTTAAAGGTTACTACAAATCTATAGTACTCAAGTCAGTATGGTACTGGCATAAGGTTGGATACATAAACCTATGAGACACAATAAAAAATCCAGGGGAAAAAAAACTTACATTTACAGTCAGTTTTCCACAAGGGTGCCAAAAACACTCCATTGAAAGAATAGTCTATTCAACAAATGGTGAAGGGACACCTGGGTATCTGCAGGCAAAAGAATGAATCTGGAATCTGGACCCCCTCCCATTATCTATAACAAATAAAAATTAATTCAAAATTGATCACAGACAATAATGTAAAAACTAAACCTATAAACTTTCTAAAAGTAGGCAGTATAAATCTTTGTGGTCCTAAGATAATATATTGTTTCCTAGATACAATAACAAGAACACAAGTAATAGAAAAGAAAAACAGATAAACTGGACTTCATGAAAATTAAAACCTTTTTATTGCAAAGGACATCACTAAGAAAGTGAAATGACAGGGGAAGGGGGTAGCTCAAGTGATAGACTGCGTGCTTGCGGGGAGCTGCCTCAAAACTGAGGGTCGAGCACTCAGGGGTTAACAACCCTGTTTGCAAGACATAGCCCTGGGAAACTTGCTCTGCAAGGATTCCCTGTCCCGCCACCCCACCTTAAAGATTGTAGATTAACAGGTGTTTGTCCTGGAAGAGGATCTGGACTTTGTTCCTTGCCCAAGGAAGACAAGATAAGGAAAGCATGACATCTTAACTTTATGACTACAATAAATATGTCCAAAACTGCATTGTAAAAGATCCTGAGGCACACTATGTAATCCTCCTTGGTATCCAATGTTTTTTCTCCTTAAGCATTATAAAAAGGATTGCTGAATAAACCACGGCGGCGGCGGTGTCTGGTCTTTGCCTCGGCAAGATGCAAGACCCGTCCCTCTCGATCCCATTCTTTGTGTGTGTGTCTGTTCTTTTTTCCTAGTTGTGGTGACCGCGTCTTCGGACCTGTTCATTTTGCCGGCTGGCTCCGGCACGTGCTTAGCAAAAAAATAAAATAAATGAATAAATCTAATTACCTCCCCTATAAAGAAATTGTTTTAATGTTTAAAAAAAGTAAAGTGAAATGACAATCTGCAGAATAGGAGAAAAATCTTGCAATGCATGTATCTAATAAGAGACTAGAATCCAGGATATATAACAAATGCTTACAACTGAACAATACAAAGAAAATCTACCCAATTTTTAAATTTGCCAAGGATTTAAATAGATACACAATTGGCCAATAAGCATATGAAAAGATGCTCAGCATCACTACCCAAATCAAAATCAAAGTGAAATCTCATTTGACACCCACTAGGATGGTTATAATCAAAACATGGACAATAACAAGTGTCAGTCAGGAGGCAGAGAAATGGGAACCCTCATGTGCAGCCAGTGGAAAGGGACAATTGTGCCAGTTCTTTGGAAAAGTCTGGTGTTTCCTCAGAAGGTTAGAATTATCATTTGGCTCAGCAATTCCACTCTTACATATACAGTCATCCCTCAGTATCCTCGGGGGGGTTGGTTTCAGGAACCCACCACCCTGGATTCCATAATCCAAGGATGTTCGAGTCCCTTTACAACCAGCCATCTGGATCCATGAAGTGGAAACTACAGATATGGCGGGCCAACTGTACAGCCAACAGAATGAAAACATATTCTCACAAAAACTTGCACATCAATATTCATAGCAGTATTATTCAGAGTAGCTAAACAATATCCATCCATCAATGAATGGATAAACAAAATTATTAAGAACTGTCCCACAAACTTTTGGTCATTGAATCTTTGACAAAGGAGGTGAGAACATAAAATGGAGTAAAGACAGCCTCTTCTGCAAATGGTGTAGGGAAAGCTGGACAGCTGCATGTAAATCAATGAAGTTAGACTACTCCCTCACAGCATAAACAAAAATAAATTCAAAATGGCTTAAAGACTTAAACATGTAGACAAGACACTATAAACCTCTTAGAAGAAAACATAGGCAAAACATCTGACATACATCTCAACAATGTTTTCCAAGAGCAGTCTACCCAAGCAATAGAAATAAAAGCAAAAATATACAAGTGGGATCTAATTAAACTTACAAGATTTTGCACAGCAAAGGAAACAATAAGCAAAACAAAAAGACAACCTATGGAATGGGAGAAAATATTTGCAATAAATGAGACTGACAAGGGCTTAATTCCCAGAATATATAAACAGCTTTTACACTTAATAAGAAAGAAAAACACACAATTGAATCCAAAAATGGGCAGAAGACCTAAACAAACATTTCTCCAATGGAGACATACAAATGGCCAATAGGCACATGAAAAAATGCTCAATATCATTATCAGAGAAATGCAAATCAAAACTACAATCAAGTATCACCTGACACCAGTCAGAATAGCCATCATTCAGAAGTTCACAAACAATAAATGCTGGAGAGGATGTGGAGAAAATGGAATCCTCCTACACTGTGGTGGGAATGCAGTTTGGTGGAGCCATTGTGAAAAACAGTATGAAGATTCCTCAAACACAGTATGGAGATTCCTCAAAAGGCAAAAAATTGACTTCAGACATGACCCAGCAATCCCACTCCTGGGCATATATACAGAAGGAACCCTAATTCAATAATACACCTGCGCCCCAATGTTCAAAGCAGCACTATTTACAATAGCCAAGACATGGAGACAACATAAATGTCCACTGACAGATGACTGGATAAAGAGGTTATAGTATATTTATACAATAGACTATTACTCAGTCATAAAAAATAATAAAATAATGCCATTTGCAGCAACATGAATGGACCTGGAGAATGTCACTCTAAGAGAAGTAAGCCAAAAAGAGGAAGAAAAATACCATATGAGATCACTTATATGTGGAATCTAAAAAAAAAATAAATAAATAAAAAATAAAGACAAACTTATTTACAGAACAGAAACAGACACAGAGACATAGAAAGCAAACTATAGTTACCAGAGGGGAGAGGGTGGGGGAAAGGGATAAATTGGGAGTTCAAGATTTGCAGATACTGACTATGTATAGAATAAACAGCAAGTTTATACTGTATAGCACAGGGAAATATATTTAATATCTTATAGTAACATGTTTAAAAAGAATATGAAAGTGAATACATGTATGTTCCTATATAACTGAAGTGTGCTATACACAAGAAACTGATGCAACATTATAAACTGACTAGACTTCAATGAAAATATTTTTAAATAGACCAACAATGAAAAAAAAAAGAAAAAGGATAATTATCAAACCAAAAGAATAAAGTACTGATTCAGGCTACAACATGGATGAACCTTGAAACATTATGCTAAAATAAGCCAGACAGAAAAGGGCAAATACTGCCGTTTTAAGTGAAGTGTATCTAAGCATTCATTGTACTAGTCCTGTAAATTTTCCAGAGATTTGAAGTCTATGAAAATAAAAATAAAGTGTATTATTCATTAAAAAACATAAAACAATTCCTCACAGGAGGGCTTTAATTATTAAATGCAGAAATGCATGTAAAACTCTTGGAACAACACTTTGCATGGCCACAGACAGTCACTGCTGTCACTGCCACTCAAGGTTGTGCCAGCGCTGATGAGAGCTGTCTCCACTCGCTCCCCTGCAGACAGGAGTGAGGGCCTGGGCTCTGACAGGCAGGGTGACTGTGAATCTGGGTCAGACACAGCCACGCCCCAGACTCTGCGATACCCAACATTCTTATACAAACTGCTCCATGTAACATAAACACGCTACAGGGATGTATCTTACAACACAGGGAATATAGCCAATGTTTTACAATAACTATAAATGGAGCATAACATTAAAAATTGTGAATCTATTGTACACCTGAAACATATCATATTGTAAATCAGCTATACCTTTATAAAAAATCAAAAAATAATTTAAAATTGTTATCACTTTAGTATTCAATTCGGTTTTTAAGTAACTACTAAACAGCTTAGAATGTATAAGAGCATTTAAGTGTGACAAGTTTGTTTACATATTTATTTACTTTCAGCCTCCTGCTAAAAGAGAAATTAAACAAATTTTTAAACACAGCTTAGCAACCGTAACAACAAAAAGACAAATGTGAGAGTGAAGAGAAAATAGAGATTCAATACTTAGATGAAACCAGGGGGAGGTAAAGTTATAAAAATGTATGCCTTGAAGTCAGGGTAAGTGTTAAAGGCCGACTAGAAATTCAGCTGTAAGATTCTTGGCAGTTAAAGCAAAAAGATGATGGGGTGGGTGGTAGAGCTCGGTGGTGGAGCCTGTGTTAAGGTGCACGGAGTCCTGGGTTCAAGCCCCAGAGCCTCCACTAACAGATAAATGCACCTAATTACCTACCCCCCCAAAAGAACTCCAAAGAAAAGAAAAAGAGAAATTTCTTTCCTAAAAAGAACCTGATATTAAATGTAGATTAAATACTTTAAAAAAAAGAAAAATAGAAAAAGACGAGTGACAGAAGCCATAACGCCCATGAGATTAATCTGCGGTGGCTGCTGGCACGTCCCCATGTCCCACATGGGAGAATCTGAAACATCCTTCTCACCACTCAGAGTCATCCTCAGCCCACCCCACCCCTCCCCCTGCTAAATAAGGAGCACAGGCAGGGCCCAGCTTTGCTCTCTCTGTGTCATCACAGTGAGAAAGGACAGAAAGGGGCAGAGCACAGCCATTCAAGGAAGGCCACAGCAATTAACATCAAAATGGTGAAGGATTCAACCCCCAATAGGCCTTGAGGCTCAGGATGAAGAGATTTAATTTCTAGCAGATCTTGAGCTTCACTATACACCCATTGTACTAGTAACATGGTGAATAACATGCCCCCAGGCACCATGGCCGTCCCAAGGCTAGCCACAAAAGGTCAAAGGGTGGGAAATGGCCAACTCTCTGGGAATCCCAGCCCCTTCCACTTAGGCTGGTCCTTCTACTTATTAGCATATGAAGCCACCAAGCCCATGAAAACAAGCAACACAGCGCCGCCTCACAGTCACCCCTCTCTTTCCCTCTTTGGAGAAGGCCCAAACTCTGTGGAGTGTGTACCTACTTTTAATCTGAGCACCCAAACCCCACACCATGTGGCCTTTCTCTTGCCTTTCAACGTATCTCTCTGAATAAATCTACCTTTACTCAACAGTGGCTTGCTCTTGAATTCTTTCCTGCACGAAGCCAAGGACCCACATCTGGTGGAGCACATCCCAGGGTCTCAACCAAAGCCTGGGACACAGCCCTTCTCATGCCCCACGTTTTTTTTTCTTGTATGAACAGGACTGGGTTGTGAAGGGAGCTCTGAGGCCCCAGCTAAGGGACAGAAGCAGCCCCCAGGGCTCGAATTGGCTGGCAGCCACTCCCACAGCAGGGGCCTGGGGTCTGCCCTGTTCTCTGTGGTTCCCTGTTGTGCTGACTCCCCAAAAAGAGAGCGTTCTCCCTAGGCCTGTCCCCACAAAACCCTTCACTCCAAAATACAAGCACATCATGTCACATTCCTTTTGTTCAACCAGGAAATTTTCAGCCCACTTTTTCCTTCCCCAGTAAAGAACCTAAATGTCCTCCCTCCCATCCCACCACTTCTTTCTTTGTGAGAACTCTGCACTCCCCACACACCATCCTGAACGCTGGTGCTTTGCTGGCTGGGACCGAGATATTTCAGTCTCACACAGCCTGCGTCCTTTCACTTTCCCCTTTCTACCTTAAAAAAGCCTTTCCTGAGTCTCCCACCCCTCTGATTCTGAACTTCACAAAGTGCTGAGTTTGCAGTCACTGTGTGCATACCTCCCAGTTTTGGCTAGGTTTCCTTCACAAGATCTTCATTAAGGAGCTGCATCAAGAAGTTTAAAGAGGCTATTACATCTGAGAGGAGGAGCCTGAATGATATTTAAATGGCTTTGAAGAGTTAACCAGTGATAGAGAGGTCGCAGGTTCTAGTCAACAGTGTCATAAGGCAAAATGTCCTTCAAAGGCTCAGAGTGGTTTCTGAACACATAGTCGGCAGGGAGGAGGTGCCAGGCAGTGAGTGGGGTGAGTGACACAGGGTACGCTCCCCCAGCTGGGGAAGTATTGGATTTTTTTCTAGTTTTCCAAATAATTTCTTAGTACCTTTTTCTCCTATTGTCACATACCATTTCCTATGAATTAAGAAAATCAATGTCGGTCATTTGGGCCACTTGGGAGAAGCTACACGATGCCATTCACAGGGCTGGGACATGAGAGCCACACCAGTCTAGGTTGAAAGACCAGTGGGGGTATTTCCAAGGTAATCACGGGCATGCAGCAAACTCCCAAGCTTCAATGACCTCATCTCAAAGGTGGGGCCAGTAAAACTACCGAGCAAAGTGCGTGATGACTATGGCTGACATCTGTTTATTAGGTAAGTGCCAGTGACAGCTGCCGCTTAATGGGGAATGAGTATGATCAACGAGGCCCAGTCTACCTGGTCACACGCGCCCTGCCTTCCTGCCTTGGTGCAGCAGCAGAGCTTGCTTAGCTGAGATGAACGCCCCCAGAGCAGCCCTGAAGGGAAAGCTCCCAGCTCTGCATGGTGAGGCGTGTTCCTTTCCTTGTCAGAGCTGATCACATCTTGCAGTTGTCTGTTTTTATGTTTATCCCTTTAGTACCTGCCTCCCCTCCGGAGTTTTGCTAAAGCAGCACAGGGCCAGGTGTTTCTTGCTGCCTACTGGATATTCTGGGCTGGGAGACAGTCGAACCCACGGCTGGCTCTGGGGCTGAATGGAGAGGGCAGAGACCCCAGGGGCCCATGGTGAACCGAGGCCCCTGCACCCAAAATTATGGTCTGACTTTGGGCAAATTACACAGTCTTCTTTACCTTGAGATTCCTCATCTGTCCATGAAAATAACTGCCCATGGCACACAGAGTTACAAGGATTAAAGGAAATCACCAAATTCACAACCTGTTCAAGGGGCTACCAGTGCGTCCTCAACAGACACTTGCTGCCTTTATGGCTCTGACACACGCCAAGAGGGGCGGCCGCACACAGTGAACACTGCTAAGTGCCAGTGTGTTAAGTGCTTCATGTGTTTTATAGTACTGTTTACAACTTACAACAGACCCAGGAAGAAACGAACATTATCATGCCCATTTCACAGATTCACCAACAGGTTAAGGGAGGTTACATACTAGTCCAAAGCCCTATGGTGAGGAAATGGCGATATAAACCTGAATCTGGGCCCAGGCCTGGGCTCCATCTCTCTCCCATCAGCCTGACCACTTGCCTATGAAATCCACCTGTCCAATCCACAAGTTTGCAGCAGGCCAGCTCTTAAATGCAATGTGTGACACCTCTTGTCAATGTTGGTTAATTACCATAAACTGCTCTCAGAAAGTGCTACAGAAAAGACAGGTGGACCCACATCACTGCCCACAAAGAAGAGGAATTCTGCCTTGCCTTCTCCTGTAATGTGCAGAACCCCTTCCCTACACCACCAAATCATTTTGTATGCTTCACCTGTGTTTATGTTTGCACATGGCTTATTAAAGTAGAAGGTACCTGCAGTAATTCCATCTCGGTTCCTTTCCAAGTTCCCAGATTATCCATAATCAGTCTGTGAACGAAAATACTACAATGTGAATGAAAATACTACAACCATGTCAGTAAAAAAAGAATGCTGAAACCAAGTCATCAGTGGCTGCCGCCACACCCCAGCGAGGACAAGCCTGCAGCCCAGCCTCTCAGCCACTCACAGTGGTGCCCTCTGAGCAGACTCAGAATAAGAAAGGACAGGATACTTGCCCTAGATAGCTAGGTGCTTGTCAAAGGAATGAATTCAATGACCTAAATGTTTGCTTCCTCCCATACATAGAAAAACACTAAATTCTTGAACTTGAGATACCTGTCTTTCTTTAGATAACAAGCAATATTTTATTGTTCCAACTACCTGGTCTTTGTTGTAAAGCTCCTATATATCCTAGCTCCTCCCCTACGTCTTGGGAGCAGTCCCTCAGAGTGATCTGAGAGGCTGTCATCCCGGATCGAGTCCTCCCGCCAAATAAAACATAACTCTTAACTGTTAGGCTGCACGTTTATTTCAATCAAGTCCCAGAATAGACACAACTCATCAATTCTGTAATGGAACACACTGGATCAGGAACCAAAAGCGTGTTCTAGTGCAGAAAAACTACAGGTCCCTCTTTCTTCCTGTCATTATAAAATCCCACCGGAACTCATTACTTTGCTGTCTACTCACCTGGCAACCAAACTCAGAGAAGAGTCACCTCAGCTGATTGCCCTGCTGGGGAGGAAACCCTGCAGCAGCATGGGCGGGCTGTCTGCCCTCCCACATGCTCTGCTGACCTCTAGTGTCCTCCGTGGAGACCAGGCCAACAGAGCTGTTCCCAACAGCTGCAAACTCCCATATATTAAATAAAAGCATTTTATTTTATACGGTATGTTACGTATATACCCATCTCTGAAAACAGCTTCGCCAGAAGCCCAAATTTCAACATTAATCTGCAAAGGCAATTCCAGTCACCAAGGGAAAGCAAGTCTTAAGAGGATGCTAAGTCCTCCAAAGTCCTTTCCACGAAGACCGTCAACCAAACTGCCTGCAGCTCTGCAGCTGCAGGCGGCTACATGTCTGTTTTTAAAGCAACCCCTTCCTGCCCTCGGGCGCTACAATGTCCCTCTACGCCCTCCCATCTCAGGTTAAGAGCAGCCGCTGCAGAACCTTGCAGGGCAGCACTGACAGGACTGGACACAGAGGATCAGAGCTAAACTAAGCCTTCTGATGACACGAGCTTGTCACTCTGTCACTTTACAGATGAACATATATATAGAGAGAGGTGGGGTGATATTGCTCAAAGTCACACAGCTAATAAGTGGCAAAGTCTATAACTCTGCTCATCCCTCCGGCGTGAAGTCCCAGCTGGGACGCCCACAGGGTTCTCTTATGCCTGCCTGACCAGTCCTTTCCTGTCACTCATGACCCACCACAGAGTCTGACCCTAGCCTCCATTTTCAGCATGTTTTCCCTCCAGTTTCTCGGAACAAGACTGCTCGGACCACTGTATGACTTCTGGCTCCCCGAACCCTCCGTGATCAGGCTGGTCTTGCCTGTGCATCCAGCACCCTGCTCAGAGGCTCTTCCTCCCCTGCAGGAGGACGTTTCCACTCTCCGCAGTGACACCCCCTCAGGGGAGCCCTCCTCTCGCCCTCAGCATGGCAGGTGTCCCAGGCCACATCCCGAGCTGCCCCATTAGGACTGCGTGTTCCCAGGTCTGCTAGTCAGACCAGCAGCCTCAGAAACAGGGATTATGCCCAGGTCACCCTGCAAACCTACTGCCCGCCTCACAGCCCCCAGCCAGCAGGTCACCTGGAAGTCACACCAAGTGCCCCACCCAATCCAGAAGTCTCTTCATTTGCCAGCACCGCTGATGACTGGTTTCCAACCTTTGGTATCTTTCGCACAAAACAGCAGCTTCCACTGTGAAGCGGGGGGTTTTTGCTTCTGCTCCCCATCCTTACTGGAAACATCAAGGGAAACCAAAAGGCCTTTTCTTAACTCATTTCTGATGACACCTTCCCACCCACAATACTCACATGCTCAAGAGCTTTGGGTCCACTTGGTTTTGTTTCCCTTATGCTAAGTGGCTCAAAACACTGCGGGATTCTGTCTCTTTTGAGGGTATTTGTTGTACTCAGTTTATCGGCTTTAATCTGATTTTGTCTCTCTCCTCAGTATCCCTAGCAGTTGCCACTTCTTACTCCCTTCAGCTGCAACACTCCCAACATCTAGTCTAGGAAATCAGCTGTGATGAGGAGCCCGGGGGCAGTCACAGAAGATGGAACTAAGGCACAGAGAGGCGAAATAATTTGCCCAAGAAGATCAGCTACAACCCCAACAGTGTATGTCACGTCCCTCTGTTTAACGCTTATGCTAAACAAGTTAACTTTTTATAGATTATAGTTATAAACGGATGAGGTATCAAAATACATACAAGGACACACATCAACACTAAGATGTTCATTAACTCCACTATTTTGTTTCTATTTATTCTATTTCTATTAAAAAAATTAAGAACCTCTGCAGTCAATATAGAAAAATGTTCATGGGTTTTAAATCCAGAATATAGAGGTGTAAGTGTATCATTACTCATACTTATTTGTATGTTCACAAGACAAAATTATTTGAAGGTCTCTCTCCCCTCCCCCTACTCACTACTGGCTCTCACCTGAGCTCCCAGACCACACATCTAACAGCCTTTCACTTTACCCACGGCTGAACTCATCAGTTTTCCCCCAGATCTCCCTCTGCAGCTTTCCCTCCTCAGAGCACAGCAGGACCATCATTTACCTCATTAATCCACCCAGAAACCTGGGCCTTACTCCATCCTACCTTCACAGACATCATTCATCCTTTCCTTTTTACCATCTAAACATGCCTTCAATCTGTTCGCTTTTTCCCACTGACCGTCCCAACGCTCAGGTGGAAGCCACCAACACTGCCCACCTGGACTCACGAGTCTCCCAAGTGGCCCCACAGCCGCTCTCCCCTACTTGAGACAAATGGGATTGTGTCACTCCCCTGCTTTTAAGGCTCTTTTCAAACCCACTCTTCTTAGAATTCCAAGTTCTTCACCTGGTGAAGGTGTTTGCCATGAAACTGTCAGCTCACGGAGGGCAGGATCTACCCTCTCCCCTCGACCCTGCCCTCTGGCACAGCGCCAGCTCGGGAGGACCTGCTGAGCAACACCAACCTGTATTCTAACCCTGGTCTTGAGTTCTTAGCAAACTGCTTCACCTATCCATACAAATCCAAGGTAGATTAGAAAGATTTTAGATGTTGAGCAAGAATTTTGATTTGGGTATTTTGCACTAGCAACCTGCAAGTACATGTTCTAATGATTCTGTCTTCTTAAAACCACACTCAGATTTAAGTAGTATTTGTGGAATGTCTTCGGAGTAAAAGGGACTGTACTTTTACAGACTTTATGTTTTATAACATGAACAACCCGGACACGGTCACAAATGGAACCACCCCACAAGTGACAGAAGACAGGTGAGAGGCATAAAGCAACAGGTCAGAAAGATGGTAAGAGCAAAGTTGTTTCTCCAACCCTCCAAAAAATTCCTGAACGAACCGAAAATTCTGAATTTTGAAAGTAAAAGACTATCATATAAAGAAATAAAATAAATAATCCTCTTCATCAGGGTTTCAAGATCTGACTCCAGAATGTTTAGCATGCCATACTGAATCCTAGCACAGAAAAATCAGATGGACTAGTGGTGAGTAAGCTCCAGGAAAACTGCAGTAATTCCTCCACTTGTAAAAGGACATACACTCACCTGTCGAAGGTGAAAGTAAACCGCATTCTGGAGAAATTCGGAAGCTTCCAGGCTCCGCTTCCAGGATGACAAGGACACGGACAGCTTCAAAGCATGCTTCTGAGTCACCGGCATTCTTACACTGCAGGGGGAAAAGGAGGCCCCCAGTCAAGAACAGAGATGTTCCTGTCATGTCTCACAGGCCGTGCCTCGGGGACTCAGTGCCCTGCAGCAACCCGACCCCAGGTGAGGACCCGCAGCGTGGCCCACCCAAGCAGGAGGGGCACTGTGCTTGAGAAAGCCCATCCCCGATGGGGGCAAGAGGTGCTGGTGGGGTTGTGTGAACCTATAAATGCTCACAGAATTACACCTGCGTACATTCAAGTGATACAATCAAGAGTAGCAGGCTATTTCACAAAATTTAAATTGTCAGTGGAAATGTTACCATTCCTTTCCGCTTGTCCCCTGCACTCTGAGACAGGCTTAGGCTCTCTCACACTTGCACCTCTGATGCAATAGCTGTGAATTTATTTTACTTTGTTGCAAGTGTCCTCTCTTAACACAGTCGGATGTCTTCCTGAATCTCTCCCTGAGTTCCTTGCTCCTGCTCCTCAGATCCTAAGATAAAGGACAAGTGAATACACATGACCAGAAAAGGCACTGTGGACTTGACCGAAGTCCTTAGTGAGTGCTGATGTGAGTGCTGCCCACCCCTTACCTTTGATTCTCAAATTTCTGCCCATGGTGACATCCAGAGAGGAGAGCGTCCTGGGCCAATTAAAAGCTGTGTGGCTTGGGCGCGGGGACAGGTGCAGGAGCTGTTTCCGGAGCCGGGTCCCTCCCCACCTCTGCTCCCCTCTCTCCCGAGGCCCCGATGCCAAGCCCCCAGGCTACTTGATCTTCTCTCCTTCTCTCCTACTCTACTCCAAACCCTTTTCCTCTTCCTTTTTTCCCTAATTATCCCCAGCTGCAGTGAGTTTTCAATCACAGTATCTGAAAAAATTTCCTGTAGCTGAAAAAGGGGTCTCCAGAGGTCAATGCCCATATGCTGGTTCCTGCAGAGAGCCTCTGGCTAGGGGGACCCTCACCAACACTCACAGGGCATCAGACATGTTGCAGGGTCGGCCACCCCCAACAAGAGTTTGCTGTGACCCCAAGGCCAGCACAGCATCCCTGCTTATAAAAATATAGTCTGCCCACTTATCAGTTATTAAGAAGCAAAAAATACAAAATTGCTCATGTTTCTTACTAAAATTATTTATGAAGCGGAAAAAGAAATTGTAATAGAAAAGAACAAATTTGTCCCCATGTTAGATCTATTCCCTTGGCTCTAAATCTGTACCCTGTTTTCTAGGCTCAGACTCGCTAGCTTTGCACGATTTGTAAAAGAAAGTTGCCTTTAGCCTGAAATCTACAGAAGAGCCTATTCTCCGGGCCCTGACCTTTAAGGATGTTAGCTCTTCTGCACTTATGTAGAGATGACAAGTTGCAAAATACAGAATAACCTTTGTTTTCTTGGAGATTTTACAGGGGCACCATGATTTGACCCACATGGACAGCTGCAAGAACAGAGGGTTCCAAGGACAAACAATTCATACAGCAAGAAGTTTGCAACAACCAACCACACCACCGCCCCTTTTTAGTATAAAAGGAGACTGAATTCTGACTTGGGGAACAGGTTTCTCCAGGACATCAGTCTGCCATCTTCTGGGTCTACCAGCTTTGCAAATAAAGTCACTATTCCTTCCTCCAACACCTCATCTCCCGATTTATTGGCCTGCCATGCGGCGAGCAGAACGAATTTGGACTCGGTAACAAAATGACTGCATTGGAGGTAGTATGTCACCACTGTTTCCAATATGTAACATGTACATCATTTATGATCTAGTGCAAATAATTCATCAAAGACAACCACAAAAAGAAACTATACTCACCTAGCTATCAACAACCTGTCAATTTTATATGCTGTTTAACAACACAACTGAAAAACCTACATAGGGAGTTGATTCCATGGAAATAAAATTATTTCTACTCCTTCAAAACTTTTTCTTTTCTTTTCTATTTTATTTCATTTTGTTTATTGAAAGGAAAATAAAAGTCAAATCATTTTATTTCACGTATTTTGTTATAGCTACATATTTTAAATACTACAAAGGGATTAAAATTGCAATAAAAATTGTTCATATATTACTACAAAGATATATACACAATCAATGGGGATTAGGAAAGGAATGGACATTTACTAAAAATCCACTGCACATCCACTGCACAGTCTTTTACCAGCATATTCTGGAATATAAGCTCTATGATCAAGGGGGCCCCACCCCCATTCTCACTGCCAAGTCCCTTAGTAATCAACTACCAAAGCACCAGCATAGAACCATGCAATCAGTATTTTAGGAACAAATGAGGGAACTAGCTCATTCAATTCTAAAACAAAAACCATAAAATAAATACTGAAATTATTTACAGATAAAGAAGATTGGACCCCAAAAAAGTAAAGTTTCTTCCCCAATGTCACAAAGCTAATAACTGGTAAAGGCAAGATTTGAACTCATCTGCCTGATTCTAAAACCAAAGGTGGAAATCCCATTCGACTGTGGAGGGTCCAGCAGCACAGCCTATCACCCTATCTTTGTCCAGATCTAGCCTTAGATAGCCTGAGACAGCACCCCATTCCTATGGAACTCGAGGGCAAATGATAACAATAAGGATTTTATATCCAGTAGTTTCTTAGATCTCATTTATATAAAGTGTCAGCAGAAAAACTCTGGGAAATATGAGTGGGTCCAGAGCTTTTTGCTGATTAGAAACTCAATCTATCAGGACAGAGTGACCTTCCCATGAGAGGCCACATGGACATAAACTAAAGTGAGCAATTAAAACTAGCAAGATCCTGGAATTCAAGTAAGAAGGATCCCTGCCATCCCCCACCCAGTTGTCTCTTCATCTGCATGGACACGAAGACAGAAGACCAAGGTTCTTGTCCACGTTACACTATCATGGATTCTCACCCATAAAAAGTTACGACTCTATGCTGTCTTAAGTCCTTTCCAACTCAAATATGATGACACCAATATCTTAGCAGAATATCTATGTCTCCACTTCCTCTCTTCTAATAGGAGAATATTTCTATGGACACAAAGCAGAAATCCAACTAAAAAAAACCATGCACGAAGCCAGGCGAAATTCTGCTTAAGAGACTTTGCTCTCACGCTCAGTGAATGAAAACTCAGAAAAAGTGGTCCTTCTCCCTCAGCAAGTGGGAGGTAGCCTGATTGTGTGTGTGTGTGTGTGTGTGTAAATCAAATATATTCAAGTCTGGGATGTGTACATATTTTTTTTTAATGTCACTGTCATTTCATGGGGATGAGTCAACGTTTAAAGTAATTTGAATCTAGTGTTCTGAGAGAGTCTCAGACTCTTTTGGTGGAGGAGGTGAAAGGGGAAAGTAAAGGAGGAAAGAGGTAAATGAAGCAAAGGAGTAAGAATACTGCTAGGGAAAGGCAAGACATTAATTTTGTTCCTACTTGCAGCACATACAAATTAGGGACTGGCTTTCCCCCGATGTCTTGTCGAGCACTGAGTTGCAGAAGAGGCAACAGCCCATTTCTCACTGAGCTTGTGACTGTATGTGGCATTTTATGTACAAGTCATTTACCCTGATCAAACACTCTAGCAGCAGGCTGTAATTCTCCTGTTTTGAGAGACAAGAAAACAGGAGTTCAAAGAGGGTGTATAACTTGATAAAAGTCAGAGGACCAGTAAACAAAAAAGGATGAATTCAAACTCAGATCTGAATGCAGAGTCTGCTCTTCCCATTCCGAGGACTGGAAAATCCTTAACACACAGGCTCCCCAGCTCCCCTGCAGTGTTCCTGACACCAAGCATTTCCCATGGCAGTGGTCTCCAGTTCTCACAGACACAGCGCTCTGTGCAGCCAATGACCTTCATCGGACCTTGATCATCTACCTGCCACGCCCACCAGGCTTCACCATACAGGCAGGAAAGCTGGCTTTCAAGTGCATACAAAGCCACCCCTGGGCTAACCTGGGCTCTTCTGGGGCTTCTCTAGCCTAAAGGCAGCCATGAAACTGCTCACAGTTTGTACATGAGCCACACTACCTCTCTCCATCTGTCTCCCAACCTATACTACTTAGCTATGACCATTTTGATAATCTTGGAAACAAATTTTTAAAAACAGAAAAGAAAGGATTCTGGAACAAGTACTTAATACTTACGATTTTAAGTGACAAGTTACAAAGTGAGTATTTACAAACCGAATCTGTCTTTCTAGATGTCAGTTTTAAGCAATTAAAAAGTAGCAAAAAAATTCTCACTTACAAAATTAACAAAAACATAAACAATAATCTGGAATAAATTCAAAAATAATGCCCATGTTCTAAATGGAGAAACTACAGGACTGTACTGAGGGGTAAAGTAAGAGGTGTGAATGTAGAGACATCAACATATTGCACGGAGGAAAGCAGTTTTGTATGATGTAAGTTCTCCTAAGAATAATTAAAAACTTACTAAAACATTCCATAAAAACGCCAATGTGATTTTTTTTAACTTGAACAAAATATTTTAGAATTCTTCAGGAATAATAAAGTCATAATACTAGCCAAGAAAATTTGGTATGGAAGAAAAGAATCAAAAAAAAAAATCAGACTGCCAGTTATTAAATAAACTTTTACAATATGTAAGATATGTTGCTGGAGTAAGAAAGGGAGATTGACAGAAGGGAACCATGAGCTCAAAAAGAGACTCTAGTGTATGTAAGTATTTTGTACAGGTGGGATTTCAACTCAAAGAGAAAAGTATGACTTCAATAATTGTCCTGGGACAATCAGAGAATCACCTGGAAAGAATAAATTCTATTCCTGTCATAATGACCACAAGATAAATTAGACAGTGATGTAAATATTAAAAAGTACTAATAACAGCAAATACAACTCTTTGCTCATATTAACTCAACTTACCCTCACTATAACAAGTACTATTATCATCTCCATCTTAGAGATTAAAAAAACCTACAGAAGAGATTTATTCCATTATAAAAAAAAGTATTTCTAAGAATAATGCCAAAGATAAAACCCATAAGGAAGACATTTACTATCTTAAGAATATTTTGGGCCACAACAAAAATAAAAAACCTACTGAACAAGATGAAAGGCAAGAAATGACAAGAAAAAGCTCTGTGATACATATTGATGAAGACAAGAAGTTAATATTCATAACATACAAAGAGCTGTCACAAAGCAACCAGAAGCTTCCTCACTTAAATGTGTGCAAAGGACAAAAGGGATCATTCATTTTTAAGAAGTCAAATGGCTAATGAGTGAAAAATGCTCAATACCTCACTGGTCATCAAATGCAAACTAAAACAATGAAAAAGCACTTTTGCTCATCATATTGGCAAATATTTTTAAACAATATTCTAGCTAGTGTCCATCTGTGGGAGAACAAACTGTGAGGGACCTTTTCAGAGGACGACATGTCAATGGATATGTAAACTCTGGAACACGTGTGTACACACTGACTCAACTCCACTTCTAGGAATCGTTTCCTTTAGAAAAAAAAAAAATCAGTCCAAAAAGATGTACCCATCAGGGCATTCACACAGCACTGTTTACAATGGTGGGAAGAAAAACTGAAGTGAAATCATATCCAGCGATAGAGAATTGGTTACATAAGTAATTCTGCATCTTCTCATTCCACACTGGAGAAGGAATTTCTAGAGTCACTTTAAAGGAACCTGTGATGAATGTAAATGTCACATCCAGGGACTAATATTCCAGAAGTCTTAACTAAAGGAACACTCATACAAGATCACAGGAATGTCTGTACAAGAAGGATGCCAGTCAAACTTCCTTTCTGACAGTGGAAAATGGAGAAAACCTAAGTGTCCACCATCAAGACAATGATGCGGTAAATCACAGCGAGCTGCAGGCTCTGAGGGAGCCTGCGTTTTGCCGTGGTCCAGGGCCTTGTCCACAGCACTTTCCCACCAAAGGTGTCAGTGGACAAGAGACCACACCCGCACATCAGGAGACCCCTCCACTCTATCTGAAAGGACCGGGTGAGTCTGGAGTGGGAGGACGTCTATGATATACCTCTGAGTGAATAAAGTGAGCTGCAGAAAAACATATAGTATCGTCTCATTTTTCAATAAAGCATATGTACACACATGTATACATAGATTTCTCAAATATGTGTATATATATATGTCTGTCATGGGCATAAAGGTCATGAAATATATACACCAAATTTTCAACAGCTTTTACTCTCAGGAAATAAGGGGAAGGGAGGTAGGGCTCTTTCGGTACCACCACAGTTCTCTTTTCAGTATTTCAGTTAAGTATACTTGGAATTTAAAAGTTTATTTAAGTCTGAAGTAAAATGGACGATGCCTCCACAAGACAGAATGCTATACCGCTCATTAAAAATCATGCCAGGGGAGATTGAATATTGTAGAAATACATGCAATAAGCCGAATGGAAAATGGAGGTCTCCACACAGTAAACAGGCACAGAGTGCTCGCTGCTTTTTATGACAGAGGTGATACAACTGACGAAAAGAACAGAAAAAAGATGTTAAATTGTTAATTATTATCTCTGAGTAGCGGGACCAGAATAGCCTCTTTTGCCCCTTTTTTCAGAGTTATTATATTAAGTACACATTATTTTTCATCTGATAAAACATTTTTAGGAAAGTAGTACCACGCATTGGAGGATAATACATGAATACTTACAGAAACAAATAACTAGGGGACACCGCAGCAGCGTCACACAATGTAGAACGGGCGATCCTGAATAACACCGCGCAGTTGCATAAGGACCCACAAAGTGAGAGCACCTGCTGTAACAGGGCATGGCCCGCTTCTATTTATCAGTTGTGTCTTCAGGGCTGAGGGAGTTCTGAGCACGGCCAGTGTCAGTGCTTGTGTCTGGGTGGATGCCACTGGAGGTGAGGGCGCCTGCAAGCCGAGAGGAAGAACAGAAATCATCCTCTGCCTTTTCTGTCTTGTTTCTTTGTTACTTTAAAAGAGAGGCATAAATAAGATAAACTGTGTATCTTCCCTACTGAAATTTCAGTAATGAAACCGTTGTTAAAGCCCTCACAGCTTATATTCTGCCTATAACTGTATTTTCAACAAAGCATCATATTTATTAAATGTTAATTAACTCAGTTAATTAACTCCCTGTTGAAACCTTCTATCAAAGAACATGAAATGCCCTACGGAAAAACACCACGCCTGCAGTGACTAGCTCATGTGTCTTGAAGGCAGTGCAGTCACCCCCACCGTCCCGTGGCCCTGAGCTCCTGATGCTGGTAAGAGACCTCGCTGCCACCTCAGATGGAGAGAAACTCTGAAAGCATTTTCTGAAATCTACAGCACTGACAAAACATAACTGACAAATCCCAGGCTCCTTTGAGGCTGTCATTTTCTGTTTCTGGCCAATCCCCGCCAATGAGCAGAAACACCCCATTCCCGAGCCATGGGACTCACGTGGGAAGGAGTTTTGGAGAAATTTCCAGGTATAGAATGTAACCAACTATACGTAGAACTGTGACAAAAGAAAAGATGAAATACTCTGATTTTGGAAGACACTCAAAATATTCTCCTAAGCCTTAGTAGCTGGAAAGGCTGGGCTTCTCCTAAGCCACTTATTTATTTCACAGCCAGTGAGCATCTCCCACAAAACCTGTTTCCCTGTATCTGCTGGGAGACTCAGGCACACTCTTGCTGTCGATCTTGTAACTCACGGGGCAGAGACGTGTGTCTCACGCCTGCAACCCTCACACAGGCTTGCCTCCTGGCCTCACTGTCCGAACTTGGCCCCATTCTCTCACCTGTTTATTTGGTATCTGTTCTTCTGTAAGCTGCCGAACATGCTTTTTGGAACAAGTCAGAAGAATGAGTGGGTAGATAAATGGACAGATAAACAGGTGAGAGATGGGCAGACAGACTGAGAGACTCCAAGAAAATGGGAACAAAGAAAATTTCCTATGCAAAACCCTCTTCTAGTCAGGGAAGAAAACCACCACAGAGAAGTATGAGAGGCAGGTAGCTTAGGACTGTTTCCTGGATTCCATGAAAAATCACACCAAGAGATGAGAGGGTAGAAATATAAATAATAAAAGAAAAAAGCATGCATGCTTGAAAAATATATCTACAATATGTACTTTCTAAAGAATAGATTCAAATCACCAGGGCTCAATAACATAATCCTTGGGTATTTACAGAAGTGAGAATCCCATCTCCAAACCACAAGGCAGCCTTTTGGAGCACTGAGCGTCTATACCGGGCGGTCATAAAGCCGTCACCGCAAAAGCTATGATATCCTGCACTTTCGAGGAACGAGCAGCTGTGCTCGGGCTGCCCATGCGCGTCATTTACACCCCACAGCACCTCTACGGGGGGGGGACGCCTAGCGAGCCCCGTCTCTGCAGGACAGAAAACAAGTCCTGGAGAGGCTAAGCCGACATACCAGTTCTCCATCTCACAGGACTGGTCACTTCAGAGCAGGACTCGAACTCGGACCCACGTTTGTAACCACGGTATTACCATGATTTGTGTGCTTTTTGTGTGTATAATACATTTGTTTCTGGCATGAAAGGATATTTAATAAATGATCTGTTGTCTTGTCTATCTCATTATCTCACAATCAATCTTTATACTGTTGAATTGTACTCTTTTCCCCTGGAGAAAGGAACAGAAAGAGCGGGGGTCAGAATGAGGTGGGGCTCCATTTTTATCTGATACCTCACTTCTACCAAGTCCCCAACCAGGGAGAAGGAGCAAATGTTCTCTTCATCTTTTAAAGAGAGGTCTCCACTGATGGTGACTTACTCAACTCCAAAACCAAGACTGGGGGTAGGGCACATGCAGCAACCAGAGCAGTATCACCTATAGGAAGGCGAAAAGAGCTCACGGGAAGGCTCATGGTGTCAGCCTGATTTAATTTCATTCGATAAAGCAATACCACACTCTAAAAACACAAGCATACAATGGATTTGCTCTTTCTTGACATCTAGCAAGTTTCCACAGCCCACATGTAACATTATCGTGAACCAGTGAAAGGAAGTCTACAGACAGGGAAAATCAATGCCACAGGCTGGCAGTTTAAGAAGGGAAAGGGCATAGTTAAGAAGTGGGGAAAGGCTGGCAAAATCAATCATCACAAGGACTCTCAAGCATCATCCAACAATCATATAATCATTCATTCGAGAGAGTTACTGAGGTCCTATTTTGTGCAAGATTGTACAGAGGGCGAAGCAAGAGCACAGTGACCATGATGGCAGCAAGTGGCGGGGCTCAAACACTTCTGATCCCGGTACCTTGCACACTTGTCCTCAGTATAAAGTCAAAGGAAAAAAAAAGTAAAATAATACTCTGTAAACTCAAGGCATTGTTGAAAAAATTTATAGAAGACCTAAATACCTGGACAGACACACCACGCACATTCCTGGATGAGAAGACAGCGCTCTTGGAATGGCAGTGCTCCACAGAGCGATCCGTATATTCAACTAGGTCTCGATCACAGTCCCAGCGGGCTTCCCTGCAGAAACTGACTAGCTGCTGCTACAATTCATATGGGAATTCGAGGGTCTCAGTAACCATAACGTATTTGAAAAAGAAGAACAACGTGAGAGGACTTGTAATTCTCAGTTTCAAACCTTACAACTGTATCTACAGGTGAGATTAGAGGCCATTTTTAAGTTATTACTGTGTTTATCCTTATTTTCTAAATTCTCTACAATGAATATAACTGTTACAATAAGAAAAATAAAAAGTAAGTTATCTTTTAAAACATGCACACCAATTCATTCATTGGGAAAAAAATATTTTAACTATAAGGAGGTAAACAAATGTCTAGTGAAAAAGAACTTCTTAAAAACAAGAGTGCATTTACATTTTTCATAAGTTGAAAACTGAAAAGCATGAACACATCAAGTTTCTAGGGAGACTGATGCAATTTATTAATAGTAATTTTCAAAAATTCTAATTTAACAATGAAAACTCAAGAAAGGGAAAATCATGATTGACAGCCAACTGCAAACACATGGAGAGCAAAGGCCTAGAAATCACAGTTCCTTTAACTCTGCTACTAACTCAATAGGAGAGGAAATTCCTCACTGAGGGGACAGTGGAACCCCATGCATAAGACAGCATACACAGTACAAACTGCACTAGACACGGGGGTGATTTTCTTAGAATTCTAAAGTTACAACATTGCTGTAAAACTATAAAAACACTGACAGACAGATTAAAACACACAGTCATATATATTATATATAAATATATGAAGTCTGCTCCCATGTTGCATAGAAATACAAACAGATTTGTTCATTTATGGGCACTGATTACTTTATCCCAGGTAGAATATTTCAACTAAAACAAATAATCAATAATACACTCCTCTTGTCAAATCTAGTTGATAAGTTTCTCTGCTATGTAACCATAATGTGTCTAAGATAGATCTAAAATTAGTGAAAAAAATCTTTGTATGGTTTGTTGAACTCTTCTCAAAATTCTAAGCTTAAGTTTAAAATAGATCTGAGCAGTATTTCTATATTATCTTTTCCCTCGTGAAATGAACAACACAGTCTGTTGTCAAAATTCTGTCCTTACAATGATTCACAAGCACCGTATCCTAACAAACTGCTGGACAGCAAGGTACTATCCAGACACTGTGACCAAACAAATGAAACACAAGGAAGACAGTGACCCTATTCTGGAGGGCTTATAAT
Source organism: Camelus bactrianus (assembly GCF_048773025.1). NCBI lineage: Eukaryota > Metazoa > Chordata > Mammalia > Artiodactyla > Camelidae > Camelus > Camelus bactrianus. The sequence continues at coordinate 46,766,591 of NC_133557.1, read as the reverse complement.
CTGTGTCAACTCCGGGGTTTTTATTTGATTGATTTGATTGGTTAGCAAAATAAAATCAATCAAGTACTTTCTTCTTTGAGCATTCTGTAAGTCATGACTCTGTTTTTAGTGTCATGAGCAGGAAAGACTTAAGCATGACTTGATTAGGTCAATTAGCAACAATCATCACTGGAGAGTGAGTAATAAAGAAGTAAACTGATAGCAATGCTTCTGCCTGCATGAGACCTAAAATAAACCTACGCTGACCTCTGCAAGGAAAATGAGGAGATGAGGTCCCCAATGAGAAAAAAAAAAAAAAAAAAAAACAAGGAATCTAAAAAGGAAAGACTTTTTCATTAACGATTGCAGAAAGGAGTGAAGCATGGTGGGGAAGACCACAGACGCTGGGGACAAACATGAGGGTCTGAACTCCCACAGCACTGGGTAGCTGTGACACTGATAAGTCAGTGAAATTTTCTGGATCTCAGTCTCCTATCCATAGACTGGGGTCAACAACAGCACCCATCTCCTAGAACGGTCCTAAGAATTAAGTTATTTTATATATAAAAGTTTAAATAAAATACCTCAGATTTTAAATATTACCCCAAAAGCACAAGGAACAAAGAAAACAGAGATAAATTGGAGTTCATCAAAATTTAAAACTTTGCTTCAAAGGACACCATCCAGAAAGTGAAAAAAACAACACACAGAAGAAAAATTTTTTCAAATCATTTATCTGATTAGGAATTTGTATCTCCAAATTAAAAGAAAAATTCCTACAACTCAACAATAAAAAGGCAAGTCAATTAAAAAATGAATAAAGGATCTGAAAAGATATTTTTCAGGGAAAATATACAAATGGCCAATAAGCACAGTGAAACGATGTTCAATATCATTAGCTGTAATTGAAATCAAGTCAAAACCACTAGGAGAAACCGCTTCACACTCACTACAATAGGTTATAATCAAAAAAAGAGTAACAAGCACTAATGAGGACACAGAGGAAGAAGAGCACGCAGCCCTTGCTGGTGAGGATGTAACATAGCGTTGCCAATTTGGAAAACAACCTGGCAGGTCCTCAGAGAGTTGAACACTTGGTTTCTGAATGACACAGAAATTCTGCTTACTGGGCACACACGTAAGAGAACTGAAAACAAATGTCCACATTAAAACTCCTACAGGAATGTTCACGGCACCATTACTCATCACAGCCAAAAAGCAGAAAGAACCCAAATGTGAAATGTTACAGAAACGACAGGCCAGTCAAGAAACAAGCACCACTCGGAGGGTTGGAGTACTCAGATGTATTACGCCGGCGTGCTCTGAGAGGCTTCTGCTCCGAAGCTCTGAGCACCTTCAACACAAGTGCATGAGCTTTTATACAGTAAAGTACAATCTCGGGGTATTCGGCCAATAGGCATGGAACAGCTTTAGCAGCATTATCATCACAAAGGTGGAGGCAGGGAGGCAGCAAACCAACATTCCAAAGCCAGATATGTATCTTTGAAAACCCAGCTGGATAGCAAAAATCATGAACAGCTAACCAACACTAATTAACCTAGATTTACAAGTTAGTCTAGCAGAACTCATATCAGTATTCCAATACTTAGATTTGTGAGTTATATTGTTAGCCCAGCCCAGCCTCTCCTTCACATTCCTAGACCTGTGAGTTATCTTGTTAGACCAGCCCAGCTTTTCCTTCACACTATCACCTGATGAATGGGTAAACAGAAGGGCCCATCCATGCAGTGGAATATTATTCAGCAATAGCAAAGCATACAGTACTTTCCCAGGCCACAACATGGACAAACACTGAAAATGTTACTCCGTGTGAAAGAAATCAGTCACAATAGATGGTTACATTTACATGTAATGTCCAGCACAGGCAAATCCACAGAGAGAGATGAGTGGCTCCCTGGGGCTGGGGGAGGATGGGGAAGATGGGAATGACTGCTTATGGGTACGGGGCTTCCTGTTGGGGGGATGAAAATGTTCTAAGATTGACTGGGATGCACAATTCTCGGCATAGAGTAAAAACCGCTGTACATTTTAATGGGTGAATTGCATTAAAACTGTTAAGAACAAAAGCACCTCGGGCCAATACCTTCCCATAGTAAATGCAAATTGCTAACTTTTATTACAGGAAGAAGAAACTGCCCTCAGCACAAAAGCAGGAGATCAGCAAATATGAGTTAACTGAAATTGGACAAGAGCACTTCACTTGAAACACTTGCTGAGTGTACACGAAATATTCAGAAATGACAAGGAAAATCAGTGTGACATCACGAAGAAACATTCTGCTTCAAATGTAGATCAAGGATTCGGCAAGTCCCGCTGCTAAAAATGACCAGATAAGAAACCTGGTTCTTAAAACAAGCACCAGAGCCAACAAAGAAATGGTGGTGAGGAAAGCAGGCAGCCGAAAATCTGGAACACTTTGCAACAAATAATTTCTCCACTGAAAATTAAAAATAAGATGAAAGTGATGCAATGCTGTGTTGACCTCACGTGAATGGGCTTCCTCTGGTGCTCGACAGTTCTGTAACCCTGAATGAGAGACTCAGAAGAATCAGCATGGCTCCTGGGAGTCCCCAGGTGACTGCCCACCAGCACTCTGACCACCATCATATCTGCCAGGGCTGAACTGCAGAGAAGAGACCAACTTCTGAAAGGCAGAGGAAATGTTGACAAGGGAGAAAAGGCTGTGGTCAGTCCTGGGACAGAGGCCCTGTGAGCAGAGGCCAGAAGGCTGCAGGTGAACTGGATTGGCCCTGGAGCAGGAAGGGACCATGGGGGAGCAGATCTCAATTCTCTTCTCTCTCTCCCTCTGGTAGGAGAGATAAAGCCTGCATCCTTCTCACCTGGAACTGTGGGTTCTGGCTGGCAGAAATCTTGCCGACACGGAATGAATTACTCAAGACTGTGGAAAAAGTCAAGAAAGCGAGAGGGAGTAGGGAGCCAGCTCCACAATCCTCTCAAATGCTCCCATATTTATTGTGTATAATCAAAGGAAAAAGTCATGAACAGTTGTGTGATAGTAAACAGGAACTTGGGGAAAGACAGGATGAGACAGAGATTGTAGAATCCACAATGAGTATAAAGGCTTAGTTTACCTTTAGGGAAGTCATGGGGAGAGGGAACAAGATACATCCTTTAGATATGTTCATTACAAAGCAGACCACCAGACCAGCCAGGTCCTTGTTTTGGGGATAATAGACTATCTAACAGCACGCACGCCCAGCGTTTATAGCTGATGGCCTGGGTCATTGCTTTGCAATGAGCAGAGTGCTATCTAAAACCTCAACTATGCAAGCAAGGCATTGTCTCTGCATTTTACAGCAAGGAGACAAGAGTGAGGATGCACAGGTGCCTGCTTGCAAAGCAGTTACTAAGCACATTTTTCTTCTTAAAGTTGACAGGAGGCTGGGTTCTGTTACAATTTGTTAACCCAATCATGGACTCCCACATGGAACCATTATGGAGGACACCCTAGGATGACAAATCCTGGCTCTGGGTCTTTTCCTGCCAGCTTCAGCCACTCTAGCAGGGTCTAGACACATCCCTGAATAACGATCCCACAGAACCACCCACACTCTTAATTCCTGGCGCTTGAAAGTTAATTTTAACTCTACACAACTTAACGCAGAAAACTTTCAGAAATAAAAGATATAATATTCTTTTTATATCTCATCATAGGACTGATTTTTCTGATTGCTCTAAGCTGCTTCTACTTGGTAAAGCACCTAATTCTGCAGGTGAATTCAGTACTTTCCATTGGGCATAACTAGCCAGTCTGGGCTCTCTGACTTCTATTGGTCAAATACCGATACATCTAATTGATTTCATTGTTCATCGGTTTCAGCCTGGAGGTGAGGGAGTTTCACTCTGTTCCTCAGCCCACCCTCAACTCTTTTCTCATCAGCAGCTCATGCCTCCTGAAAACAAAACAAAGCATTTGTTTCCCTTCTACACTTTCCACAAACCCAACAGGAAACAACAGCCTAGAGAAAGAATTCGACACAAATGTTAAAACAAAAATCTACAAACCTGAAGCAACTCCATCTCCAAATCATGATACACAATGACATGAAAGTAAGGGTGTCAGGCACAAAGCATGCGTGAGCCTGACCACCTGATTTCTATTCTTCAAAGGAAGGAAGGTTTTCATATTTTTTATTATCACTCTTTTTCATTGTTTCTGATTAAGACAAAAAATAGTTTATGAAATAATTAAGCACTGCAATAAGAGATTTTTGCTGTATTATTTACAGAAGGCATTCAGAGAGGATAGGAAAACCCAACTCTGTAAAAAATGCAAAATTTATTCCCCTGTTAAGAACATGTATACAAAATGCAACCGAGAATTCAAATTCATGTGGAGAGGAGCAAAAGGCACAGAATCAAAGCAAAGTCATTACTATGAGTCAATTCAAAATTCACTGGACAAACATGATCAATTCACTCAAAGAATTTTAAAGGCACACTGCAAACCATTCACTTAATGATCTGCAGGCTAGAGGAAGAATTTCCCTCTTTAACAGACAACATAAATCAATAGGGTGCCCCACCAAACAAGAACCAAACAACAATCAGTTTTTTAACAGTTCTGATAAATCAGCATGTTCTAAAGATCAAAATCCAGAAATTTTAAACATTCATTCACAACACAATGAAACAAGCATTTAAAAAAAAAAAAAAAACCCCAAAGAAACTAAGCACATTGATCATGTACATTAGATCAATGAGAACTTCTTGTACCGCTGGAAGAAATAACAGGCTTTGACCTTTTATTTGAAAAATAAAACTACTTTTAAAGATAACTGCTAAAACATTTCATCATTCATATTGCCTTGAAAAATCTGAGGCACTTGTATCTGATCAGAAAAGCAATTCTGAGTAATAGTATGTTACAATTCAGTGCCAGTTTGCATTAGAAGAAAAAAGAAAAGCTACTGTTTCTCATATCCTGCACAAAGTGTGAAGGGCCTCCCTGCCGCTTTCTCCTCCCATTTTCTAAGCTCATGCTCCCCAACACTTCTGAAACAAGTATGAGAACCTCATATTCCCACCAATATGCCAAATGACAAAAGAATATCAATTTATTTGTGTAAATATATGCCTACACCTTGAACTGGAGGAGAAAGGAATCAGAAGCCTATATGGAACTTATTTCTACTTTCCTGAAATCACACACACACACACAGACAGACACATACACACTGAATTGCTGGGCACTTCACAAGCTTGGGACTTCAGCTTCTAGAAGATAACTCTGTAGTTAGTTTAAAATACAAAACTGTCAGCTTTTGAAAGACTTGATCATCTGCTAACCCATCCAAATATCAACGAGACCCAATTAGCCTTCTCTGCAGAATGTAATTTCCCATGATGGCAAAACAGACCCTAAGAAATACTGGATCCAAGACTCGTGTTTATCAATAGCTATGATCGTTTTTAAGTACATTAACAGATTCAGAAATGTATGTCCCAACAATTATTCTTATAGAAATAGCATATGTATTCAATTGTCTATACAGAAAATAGGTCCCAGGATGGTGTTTAAGAGCTATTTTGTGTATTGCAATATTTATTTTTAAGTGCAGACAAGGAGGGTGGGTATTACTCAGTTGTAGAGCACCTGTTTAGCATGCACAAGGTCCTGTCTTCAATCCCCAGTACCTTCAAAAAATAAATTAAAATAAGTGCTTATTTAAAAATAAGAATAAAGTTATAAAAAGAAATGAATGCAGACTAAAAACCACTACAATTTAGGAGACAAAATTATAATAAAAAAGAAGAGTTTCTATCAAATATTGACTATATGCCAAACACAGTGACAACCACAAATCACACCTGACAACCATCACGTGTGATTCTCAGCAACCCTATTAAGTAGACACGGATGAGGAACCCTGCACTGCGGATGAGGAGACGGAGCTCGGAGGAGCAGGGGACGCTGACCGTCCTGCTCCCCGTGACACCACGTCAGCCCAGGGCAAGCGCTGACAGTGCTGCACTGAGGGGACACCCAGCTGCATGGAACCTTGGGGGACTGGGGAGACCCAGAAAACACTCAAAACTATTCACTGAAAAACCAGCTCAAATATATTACATTGTGCCACATCCTTTAAACAGGGAACATGACTGAGACCTTTCTGATGCCTCCGTGTCCTTTCTGCCATCATCAATTATTTGCCCTCTCAGTGCGACCAGTAATGAACTGGACCCCAAATGAAGTGCACTGAGATTGCAGAGCTTTTAAAGCTGCTTTATGAAGTTTGTAAGACTCTGTCTATGCCTCACACAGACGGTCATCCATCACTTCTCACCGGTGTGGATGTACCACCTGAAATCACTCCTTTCTGCTTTTTAAAATCCCTTCATCTAATCCAGACTTTTCAACAGCAAAGAAGCAGCTCAACCAGAAACAGTGGACAGCTTTTCACCAAACGGACTTGAACAGCCCTTCGGAATACCTGGAAGCCCTTTTCTTCTATTAAACCCATTTCTAGGTACTTCATCGTTTTCTGATTGGTGGACTTGGCCTCTGACTGCCCTACTCAAAGAGCTCCCAGCCTCACATCCGGGGGTGGGAGAGGACCCTGCTGTTGGAGGAAATCAGTGAGGAAGGCGGACATCCTCCAGCCAGGTCTGCACGGGTAGAATTGCCACAACGTGCTCAGAAATTATACTGTCAGCACCCCTGGGCTCCCATGGACTGGTTTCACATTAACCAAACTCATGAGAGACTGATGCAAGAAAACCAGAAATTTAATTTATTAATGTAACAGGAGAAATGAAACTATGAACCAGACTGAAATATCAGAGTTCAACCATGAGTACATTTTCTCCTCAACGGCCCAACCACGGGCAGGCAGTCACATGGCAAGCGTGGACAGAAGCAGAGCAGGAAGGGTTTCTAGATTAACTCAATGGACTAAATTTCTGTTATATGAACAGATCTGCTGCCTGGAAGACAATTAAAGCCAATCACTGTTCACTCTCCATGGACAGTGGCTGAGACATGACTGTGAGCACCTGTATAACTCTCCTTTCCCTGTCCTTTCTGGGCTAACTGATGCACAGAAGTACAGAGATCCAGGGATGCAGATACCTCTAAACACCCAAAGCCCATCCATGGGAGCCTGGAAACCAGACAGCCAGGGTTTAAATACCAGCTCTGCCACTTACTAGTTCTGTGACCTTGGCCAACTTACTTACCCTCTGTGTGCCTCAATTTCGACACTGTAAAACTGGGATAACAATCAAACCTTCCTTACTCACTTGTTGTGAAGATTGAAGGATTCATTTCCGTAAAACGCTCAGAAAAGAGTGTAGCAAATTTTTGGTGCTCAACAAATGTCAATTTAATATGAAAGTGATTTACAAGTCTCCCTTCTAATCATCTTCTGTGTTTCCTGGCTAGTCTAAGTCCCAAAGGAAATCCTTATTTCCCCTTTTATAAATTCTTGGGGAGCACCTTTCTGTTCCATCCCACTACCTGTTTAAACTGAGGGAGGGGATGCCTCCTCCCCACTCCTCTGGGCCATGGAGAGTGCTTCTCCCTTCACACCCCTGACCCCTGGCCCATGGCAAGCCCTCCTCACACTAACAGATTGAGGTGTGAGTCCGGGGAGACAAGCAGGGCATATGAAACCTTTCCTTTCCCTCTATTGTTGGCCACCCTTGGGAAGCATCCGGGATACTCAGCTCCATGGCAGGACAGCCCTGTGCATGATGGGGCTGATCCTCTCAAGGTAAGGCTCTCTGTGGCCCAGAGCTACCTGGGACTGTGTGAGTCTCTACTTCTGAGACACAGTATAATGACACCAATTTTCCCACAGCCCTGAATTTCATTGAGAACGTGGCTTCATCAGTAATAAGGGAGACATTTATTGCCTGCCTGCTCTTCTGTGTCATCTCAGTTGGCTGCTGGAGAAAACATGTGTATAAGTATTGGGTCCCCTTAAGCCCCAACATATATGAAGTAACAAAAAATTCTGTGGCTTAACATTGGTTCAGGGACACTGTGTAACGGTCCTGACTTCTGATGCTAAATTATGTGTAGAGGAACTACGGAAACTCCTAAAATATCTTTCATCATAAAACCATCTTTTCTTATTTTCCTGTTTCTTAGTAATTGCCAAAGACTGTAAAGTGATGGCTTCATAAAAAACAGGAGCTAAAGTTTATGAGCCCTCTTGACATACCCATTGTACTAAACACTTTACATAATTTTTAATTCTCACAATTCTACAAAGCAGATATGAGTGTCCCCATCTCACAGACGAGGGAAAAACTCAGAAGAAACTGACTCAGGCTCACGTGGCTCAGTGGCAACAAGTTCACGCAAACCCAAGTCAAAAAACTACACCCCTTCCTATATGTACCAAATCACCTCCCACCAATTAATACACAGCGGCGGGGTCAATACTCAGAGAACTCAGTACACTTTTCAGCTTTAAGGTGCTCCAGAGGCCGCTTCTAGGTCTTTTATAAAATCCTGGCTCACTGGTTTCTAATACTGGAAGAAAAGTCCGATTTTGCCATTGTTTGCACAGCAAGTCTGAAATGTTCACACGAGATGACAGAATAAAATCAAGATATAAGCAGAATAATTTTTCCAGTTAGACAGACATAATGGACATTTTGCTATCCTGAAGCATTAAACAAAGGAATCAAAATAAAATAATGTTGTTTAAGCCTTCTTTTACAAACAGGAAAATTAAGACTGTAAGAAGGTGCAACAGCGCCACCTATGGCTAAAAAGACCTTCCAGGCTGCCGGGAAAGATGCAACACAAAAATTGCCTGTTGGATCAGAAACAATAATCAGGTAACTAAAAGCTTACATAGCACATACTGCACTTTGCTTCGGGGAAGGGAGGTGTATTCAGTATTTAATCTGATATTGCTAATACTCCTGAGTATAAAGAAAATACATAGGCTCATGGAAACTCATCTTAGAAGAGGAAAGAATCCAGTCCAGCCACTTCATTTTACAGGAGAGGAGACTGAGACCTGGGAACTGTCCTCCTGGCAATCAGAAGCAAAGCTCTCCTAGGCCTCATGTCTTGCACTGTAGCAAAAGCCAACAGATCTGTACTAGGCCTATATTCATAAAAGTCACGCCTGTATTTTTCCAACAGTAGGTAATCTAAGTATCTTGCAAAATACTTCTCAAAGAGCCCGGAAATCATACATTTATTGAAATAAAAAAAATCACTAATTTACATATTAAAACAGCATGAGCTTTATTCTCTCTATTAAAAAAGTGACATGTCAAATCAATGTTTTGATATTTTGAAACCTATTAAAAGTGCAGAAAAAAAGTCAAAATTTTCTTTAATCACAAAAGAGAGAAGCTTATTCCCTGAAAATGATAAATGGATTTTTCTAAACTTAATGGTTCTGGTCAGATTCCTACGAATTTAAATGTCTGAGTGGATGGTTACACAGCAACATGAATTCTGAGTTGTAACAACACACATTCTGTGTAAATAATCTTCAAGGCCGTCTGCTTAAGGCAATTTATCTAGTCCCTATCTCACTAGAATGATACAGATTTCATTAAAACTTCATACTGCACACACACACACACACAAAAAACCCTGAATCCCTTTTACTTTAAGACATATTCATATATTCATATATATACACATTGAATATGCATCAGAAATAAGCCACCCTCTTTAGTATTCAGAGTTCATCCTTCTAAACTATCTGTTATTGTGAAAGCACATTTTTATTAAGAACCTCTTGGGTGCTTTGTATACAAGGAGTCTAACACTCACAGTCAGACATGGTAAATGGCATCACTCAAACTTCACAAATGAGGAAATGTACTTAAGCCATGAAAACAACTTACATATTCATCATCAGGAAAGAAAAGAGTAAAGATTTTACATTCAATATTTACTGACAAACTTTTCCTCCATACTAAGACTACATAAAACCACTTCAGTCTGTAGAATTTTCAGTCAATAAGCACCACTAGAGAAAACCAGGCAACATCATTAGCAATGGCTGGAATTTCAAAGCCCACTCCTCTTTTGCACTATAATCATTTTTAATGTTTTGTTTTTAGTGCTTACACAGCACTAAAATAAAGAAAATATAAACTTTTTAAGTCATTACCTGAGAATGAAACATTTGTGAAAATGTACAATTTTAATTTATGCCACTCTGTCTCACATTCTCACTGGTGTCTCTCCTTTGAAGGCCTCATCAGGCTGAGGTCACTAAAATCGGTCATTTACGGACTCACAGGTGTCCAGGAAACCACTCAACGGGAGGCTGATTAGAGGAGCAATTGAGAATGCATCCTGTGCAGCCTGGGTTCCAGCCCTGAGCCTGCCGCCACCAGCTGCGTGTGATTTGGGACAAGCTGCCCCATGTCTCAATCCCTCAGCTGCAAAAAAGGAGACACTGTTACCTACCCTCAAACACCTGCTATGAAGTAAAATATGAGGAAAGCATTTTAGTCTTTGGTAGGTGCCCACTCAGAGCAAGCTTCGTCATTATGATGATGAGGATTACTTTTAATTAATTAAGCTAGACCAAAAAGTAGAAATCACCATAAAGGAGAAACATTTTAAGTCAATGAGCATTTCCTTTTGGATGGATTGCAGAATATTCTATTGATTTTTTTAATAAACCAAGTTTTGTCCATTAATTATAGATTTACAGGTTCATGGACAAGTCTCCAGAAAAAGAATTAGAGCCCTCTAACCTCTGAATACTAAGAAAGTAAAGTTTAAAAAAAAATTATGGGGGAAATTATACCTCAGTTGGGAGAGTATGTGCTCAGCATCCATGAGACCCTCAGTTCACTCCCCAGTAACTCCATTTAAAAACTTTTTTTTTTTTTTAAGAAATGGAGAATTAAAGCAGAAAGATGGAGGACTACAGAATTTTTTTATTTAGAGACTCAACTCAGATTTAAGATGGGGAAAAAAATATCCATTTCTCAGAGGAAATCTTGAGAACAATGTAAATCGGATCTGAGATGTCTAGTCTTTTAACATTATTCATGAATTCATATTACCAAGTCTTAAAACTACCTGATAACCCACAGTGGTGATAGTGATCGTAACAGCTGCCAACACGGATCGAGCTCTGGCTAGGACTGCTCTGTTCTGACATCTCTGCCCCTGAGGCCTCACCAGGCTGAGAGCACTAAATCTGGTCATTCATGAGCATCTCGTGTAAGTCCTCACTTTGTTCTTCTCACTCCCCCCTCACCAGCCCCTCTGAGGGAAGCACTGTTATCATTTTCCCCACCCGCAGATAAGGCCACTGAGGCACAGAAACTAAACCTGCTCCAGGTCACATTGGCATTAAAGGACGTAGTATTTCTGCTGTTTTGCTATTGACAAAGGAATCTGAGATATCAATTCAAGAAAGACTGTTAAATAATCAAGTCTGTCTGGTCTTCACCTCAAAGAGCAGATCCTATAAATTCCTGATGTAGGATGAGGCTGCCGCCACAAACTGACTCAGGTTGAAATTAATATCCAAGATGAAGCAGCGGATACACGTAAATATTCACGATTGTCAACTCCGCTCACTGGTCTGGGCCCTTCACTGCCTGAATGGGGGTGAAATCCCCACCCATGTCAGGGAGGGAAGAGCGGTTCTTCCAGGTCTCACCCAGGCTTCACGGGCTATTTCCCCCCACAGACTGTCCTCAATGATTAAAAAGCTGTCAAGATTTTTACACCATGCAAAACTAAAAGACATTTCTGCAGATGGAGCACTTTCTCAGGCTTAAACCTTTTTTGCCTACACTCAGCAAGGGGGGAAAAAAGATACATGACTCTGCAAAGTCTCTGAGCCTCACCACTCACAGGAGTAGAATGGCCTCAGCACAAGATGACTCTTCACATTGCAGGGTGAGAACAAAATTAAGCCGCCCCCAACAACAGGCACTCCCAGAGACAGCGCTCAGCAGTCTTCTGCACACTCACAGTTGTGCAGCCCTCACCACCATATATTTTTCAGAACACTTCAGCACCCCAAAAGAACACCTCTGTCACTAGCAGTCACTCCCCAACCCCCCTCCACCCAGCCCCTTGCAACCATCACCTGCTCTCTGCCTCTGCATGTGCCTATTCTGGGCATTTCAGATCACTGAAGTCAACAATATGTGGCCGTTTGTGTCTGCTTCCTTTCACTTAACATGCTGTTGTCAAGGCTTGTCCATGCTGAAGTGGTATCAGCATCTCTTTTTTTTTTTTTTTTTTTTTTTTGAAAATGTGAAAGTTTATTAGAAGGTGGTAAATACTATCAAAAAGAGTAGAGAGGAGTATAAGGGATTGGGTTTCAAAGGAAAAAGGGCCCGTTGAGCAGTTAGGGTGGACTTCCAAGAGCAGGTGGCCATTTTCATCTTCCCCTTTATTTTTTTCTTTTTTATTCACTCTTAACTCTGAATAATGTTCCACTACATGGGGATACTACATTCTATTCACCCATTCAGCAGCTATGTATGGACGAGGTCCAGAAGAATGAGTGTAAGAGGTCACTAGCAGGGATGGCATTTAAGCAAAGGGCAAGATGTGCTTTAAAAAAAAAGCCAACAAACAGAGGCACAAGGAAATTCAGAGCATTTCTGAGAAAGTGCATGCTTGCCTCAGCAGGACTGCCGTGCAGGGCTGGGGGGGAGATTGACAGGAGACACAGTGAGGGAGTCACCTGAGAAGATTCCCCACTGCAAGCAGTTCAGCCAATTCTCCTCCCTCATCCTGTATTTTAGAGCCATTTTTTTCTAGGTTTTCTCTTATTTCAAGTAACAGTACTTTAACTAAACATCTGATCATCTGCATCAGATCACCTTACCTCCAAGCAACAGAAAGTCATTCACTGACCGGAGCAGATCCAAGACATAACGGTGATGGTTCAGGGAGTCCTGCAGCATCTTGGCCTGCAGGCACAAACCCCCACATGTGCCCTCATGATGTCCGGAAAGTAAAATGCATGGAAATATCTCACTGCTGGTGCATGACATCTTCCCCAAAATTGCCCCAAAATCATGCTGGCAAAGCACTACTCAACCCTCTCACTACAAAACAATAAAAAAATAAAAAAACTAAGAAGGCAAATTTAGGCTCTTCCATTGAAAACCGGCAACCATCAATGCCAGTATCTGAGCTGGAATTGTCCTGACTTCAAAAACCACTGCGCAGTTACTTTTCAAACGTGATAGACATATATGTATTTCACGTAGATGATATTACAATGGGATTTTTCTTTTCAAAATTTCCAGTTGTAACAGCACAAGAAAGTTTACGTTTCAGCTTTAAAAAAAAAATCAATTATCTTCCACTTTCTTAATTTTGAACCTATTATTATTTTATTAAGGGAGCTATGCTCCATATTATAAACAACTGTTTGGCTTCTGCAAACAAGACTTTTATGACTTCATTATTTCAGAGCAAGCTTTAATGATGCTTTGAGAAGTGGGGCCTGGGGCACTCACTAATAGCTCTTTAAATACTGACAAGGATGTGCTATTAAGTAATGCAAAGGCTCTAACTCCACATCAACTCAGAAACCAAAGAAACTACACCAAAACCTTACTTTATCATTTTTAAATATTCCTATTCTTTTGAATATTAAATTTCTTAAAAGATAAGATTTTTTTTTTTTGAGAAAGCAGCTGTATTAAATTTCCTCTCACCAAGAAAGCAATCTTTATCAAGAATAAAAACCCCTATGGAAACCCAAAAGACGGGACGTTTCTAGCTAAGTGAACATGCAGATCTCAACACAAACATAAATCCTATCAGATCTCACTCGAACGAGCTCAACAAAGTTCTGGGCTACCCTGGAACTTAGCTCTTCTGTTCCATATGTTGGCTGAGCTAAGGTCATCACACAAGGCAGGGAAGGAGAGAAAAGTCCACCTGTCTGCCTCCACCTGTTTTCTTCCAGCCACAAGGCGCCGCTAGAGCGACCCCGCTAACAAGCCCTCCCCATAAGTAAATCCGTCATCCACACTGCCCCTGCCGTCCCCAAGCAGCCCCGATGCCCCTCTCCCACTGGTCACCTCCCAGCCTGTGAAAGGTCTTCTAATGACCCTCCCAGTTGGTGGCACCCTCCCCCTCTTCCCCGCTACACACATGCGCGCACGCGCACACATACACACAGAGCCAGGGCAGCCTTCCCAAAGCACAAATTTGATTACATCACCCCACTTCAAACTCTTCATAGGCCCCCTGGTAGAGTTCTAGCCCCACCCCCAACCCTGCTTGCCCAGCCTCACCTTAGTACCCAGGTCCTCTGTGACCTTAGGGGCTCCCTGACCTGCTGCTACTTCCCACTTGCCTCCAGGCTCCTTTTGACTGTTTCTCAAGGAAGCCTCCCTTCCCTCCAACCTCCGCACTTTGGGTTAGGTGCCCCTGCTGTGTTCCTAGAACATTCTACGCTAAGTCAACTTCTGACACTGCTAAGCTGTCAAGAAGCAAGTACATTTTGCTTACAACTGTGGGTCCACCCCCTCTCCCCTAGACACTCAGAAATGCGTGTGTTATAAAATAAATGAAGGGGTGGGTCTCAAAGGGACAGACAGAGCTGCTCTCGCCCATCCCAACCCCTTCTTTCTGTAGAACATCAGAAGCAAAACCAGGAGTACCTCTCCTGAGGGTCACTTCCTGCTGACACCCTTTACTGCTTCCTCAGTGTCAGTTCTAGTAAAAACCAAACTCCTCCAAAGCCCTCCACCCCCAGGCCCTCTCCAGTGTCCTCCCCGATTCCACACCCCACAAGCCTCTAGACCTCTGCCCGGGCTGCTCCTGCCACCTGAGCCACCCTCTTGACTCCTTCTCCTGGCTGACTCTTACTCTGTCCTCAGGACTGATAATGTCCTTTAGGTCTAGGCTGGGCTCCCTCTACAGCAGCACTGCAAGGCGACCAACTGTTATTTCTCCACCCACTCCTTTGAGACCATGACCTCTTGGAGGCCACATGGGAAAAAGGAGTGAGATGACAAGAGGGGTGGGAAGACCAAAAAGCAAAATCACAGCCCAAGTCCCAAATTCAAGGATTCTGTCTCGGAAAAAATAATAAAATGTTTCATACGTGTGTCATTTGGCTATGATTTTTGTGGCTCATGGAAAGCAAGAGCTTGCTGTTCTACTCCTAAAACCAAGTTACATGCAAAGAAATGTGTATATTCATATCCAAGGGAAACCAGAGCTGCTCAGCAACAGTTTGCAGTTAGAATCCAAAGGAACTTTGATAAAGGCAATCTCTCTCTCTCCTTTTTTTTTTTTTTTTTTTTTGGTATATAGTTTTAGAAGTATCTGTATAACTAAGTGATGGCTACAGCCTATGATTCTGCACTGGAGTGTTTGGGGCTGAGAAAGCCCAGATTACATGCACTGTGTAAATACAACCACACCAACACACTGATAGGCGCCCTAGTGGCTGAGCTGACGTTCCAAAGCAGACAACCTTACTTTGGAAGACAACTCTCAGTAGAAAGTAAGAAATGCAGTGTTCTGTACTCAATTTTATACGTTATATGGGCCATTAACTAATAGTGCATCTTGTCTAATGAAATCCAAAAATAAATTGTCAATGTCGATTATCTCCATCTGACCGTTTTATGCTACCTTTGGATACCAAACCCTCACTCCATACGGAAAGCTCAGGCCTACGCTGCAGCAGAGTTACATCCCACGGAAGAAAGCCGATCAAGGGAGAACTGGAGGGTTTCCCTTCAGAAGCTGCTAAATCTGGTTTTGCACCTGGACATCATTTGCAACCACGTCATCGTCAAAGGAGTAAGACCTTACATCTGTGGGGTGTAAAGCACTGCGGTGCTTCCGAACCATCAAAGAACACTGAGCTTTGTGAAACAGTCCTGAGGCACTTAAATCGCACTTTTTCTGAAAGGCTCCAAAACTGACCCACTTCACCATTCCACGTACAACAGGGAGGTACCGGAATTAGTAGAGAGAACATGCCCTTGAAGTCTGACAAGGCCCTGCTTGAATCCTGCTACAGCATTTACTAGCCGCTAAACGGACCAATTCCTTAACCCCTCTGAGAAGGCTTCCCAATCTGCAAAAGGGGGCTGCCACCGCCCAGCTGGGAGGCATGCTGTGAATGCAACACCCAAGTAGGGCTGCTGACTGGTACCTGACACAGGGTCTGGCTAGTTTCCCTCGGCTGCCCTTCTCCCCCTTTAAACTTGCACTGTTCCCCCTGGTAAGGGTCAAGGCCCCGGGACAGACTGCCCGATTATTCTGTGTATCCCCGGATACATGCCTTACCTTAGGAGGCCAGAAAAAGAACTTTCTCCTCCCCAGTCACTATCAATGTTCTTAAGAATCTGGGTTTTTTAATTCTATTTTGCAGGGAGACTATTTCAGAACTGTCCAACCACCATTCTCCAGGTTGGCTCCTCTCCCAGCTCCCATCCCTTCTCACCTCAAATCTTCTGTCTGATTGCCTTTTGTTCATGGGAAAGTGAGTCCACTAGGGTGGGGACGCCCTAGGCTTCCCTCCCTCCCTCTCTCACAGGTGAGTGTGACTACCTTCTCCCCGCTCCCCACTCCGACTCCAGCTCCTGAGGAGTCTCCCCTCCAGGACCCTGCAGCCTCTGCATCGTCCCAAGACACGCACACGTGGCCACAACCCTCCCTTCAGATTTCTTCCTGGGTGGCCCTGCCCACCCCCCGGCCCCTTAAGGATAAATGGCATTGCTCTGAAAATCCCAAACGTCGCTGACTGACACACCAAAGCTGCATGGTCTGGGCTTTCCTCCAACCCAGGCACAGCCCTGCCCCCCTCAGCCTCAGTCTGCACCTCTCAAGATGAGCTCATCCACCTACACGGCTGTGAACACCAGCTAAAAATGACGACTCCCAACGTGTATCTGTAGTCCGGCTCCTTCACCTGAGCCCCAGGCTCATAGACCCGAGTGCCTCTTTGAAGTCCTAACTTGGATGACAAATGGCATCTTAAAGATGCCTAATGCCCACCATTTACTCTGGAATTCGATTCCTGACAGGTACCTCCCAGGCTCCCCAATTTAGTAACAGCCCCAGCACCTACCTAGGTGTTTGAGGTCACATTCAATTTCCCCTCTTCCCTCCCCCCAGCCCTGCCCTGGAATCAGTCTTGTCATTTCCGTCTCTAAGACCATCTCAAGTCTGGCTCCGCAGGGACCACGACCGGAATGCCATAAGCTCACAACAAGGTGCAGTGAGTCACAGTCCTCCGAAGGGTGCTCCCTGGAGGGGGAGGCATCTCCTGGCACGGGTCACCTCAGAAGGCACTGGATTCTCACAAAGGAGGCCCAGGAGATGGGATTAAATGTTCTCCCGTGGTCTGAACTTCGAATGGCCTGAGGTCTGGGGGAGCTCCTGGTTAGCAGACACACATGTCAGTGAGCAGGTGAGGATGGAGGAACCCAGGCAAAGCTGTCCTCACTCCAACCCCTGGGCTCTCGGGAGCCACGGGAAAGGCCTGTGTCCAGGGCACAGCCCAGCCATCACAGATCCCAGCCTGCATTTGCCAACCCGGACAGCCTTGACCCCTTCTACCTGCGACACTTACTTCTGTGCTGTTCCCCCTGAGAATGTGATGGAGTCTTTCAGAATGTCTGGCCTGTCTCAAGCGAGACCAAGTCAGTGAAGGATGAAGTGTCCACATTTGGACCAGAGCATGAAAGGAGAAACAAGGTCTCATGACCAGCATGATGGTGGTGGCCAAACCCTTCCCCCGGGTGAGATGAAGCAGGGTGGGGGTGAGAATCCAAGGTCCTAGGTCGGTCAAAGCATCTCCCTTCACGGCTGACTGGGGTGTTGGAGTCTCACCACCACAAACTAACGACACGGCCGTCAGTGGTGGACGTCAGCTACAACAGACACACAGTCAGCTATTTACAGCCAACGTGGGTTAAAAGTAAAGGATGGTGCAGGGAGGCCTGCACGGCTGCTGAGGCAAACCACAGACCGGGCTCTGAACGCCCACTGGCTGAAGCAGAGAGGAAGATAAGGTCCTCGTCAGCGGTCCCTGTGTCCACCAGATCCAAGTGAGCCAGGTACTTAGAAGAAGGCCATGTTGTCCTAATACTCAGAAAAAAACAGCCTCGTAAAGGGAACAAAAGAGTGGCATGGATTTTAGACCCGCTTCTGCCCCTTTATGAAGGCAAAGTAAAGTAAATGGCATGGGGAAGGCGAATGCAAAAGAAAACCTGGTGACTGCTTCCTCCAACAGCGCCCCCTGTGGGCTTCTCACCCCCCCAGACGTCCTCGTCCTCCCGGGGACAGCAGACCAGGAAGCACAGTCACGCACATCATACAGCGACGGCCAGGAACCGCGTACCAAGTACAGTTGTGTAAAAGCCAGAATCAAGCAAGGTGCTGCAGACTTTGACTTTCCAAGTGAAAATACCCCATGAAAAAAATCCCTCAGCAGCCGCCTAAATCAATTCGCATCTCAATTCCTCAACAAACAAAATTAATAAGGGCGCATTTGTCACCAAATATAAGGAGGACCAAACAGGTTCCTCAAAACAAGGCTTTTAACATGTATCAAACACCAGTGGATGATGTGCTAACAAAGCAAAAACTCCAAAAAATTAGAAAATAAAAAGATGACTAGGATAATACATGGATGAAGGCAGCTGTTAAGTTTTGCTTTTTAAAGAGATGGAGACAGCACGGAGGGCGATCTGGCTATTTCCAATGCAGGCTGTGCACAGCCCACCTTTTCAGACCCAATGACGTGCTCACAGGGCAGTACAAGAGAAAAAGGAAAAAAGAAAAAGGAAAAGAGGAACAAACAAAAATTAGAAACACACAGGAACAAAAACAACTTCAACAGCATGTACAAGAATTTACGTGAGTGTGATGAGGACAGGGACGCGGGGAAGGTGAGACCCACCCTCACCTCCTGCTCCAGGGAAGGCAGGGGCCTGAGGGGAGCGGCGCTGCCATGGGGACCCCAACGTGGTCAGTGCCCCAAACCAAAACTCCACCTACATGCGTCTAGACAGATTTTGAGCTACAAAATGTGGTCGCATTTCAGGCTGGACATGTTTTCTCACTCCCACCAAAAGTAGCAGGAGAGAATTATGCTCTGCTCCTGCACCAAAGCATTGTTATAAAAATTAATGACCATGGAATAGTAAAAGAAACAATACAGTAAAAGTGACTGGAGGAGAAGGTGTTTGACCCGAGCTCACTGGCCGCATTATCTCACTGACGTTCAGATGCTGGCTGAGCACTTAAGGTACCAGAACAGACAGAATGACCAGGAGAGAGGCTTAATGCGCTGCTGTATTTTGATGCTGAGAGCCATGCCTGGTACACGAGGTTCTGGGTAAACAATGGTGACAGTGTCAACCACTATGCAATAAGCACACTGTCCTGAAATTAGCTACTCAGTCAAATCCCAAGGACAGACTTCAAAAGGCAAAAGCAACCTGGCATTCTCCGGTGAGTCTGCAGACTAAGAGCCAAGCAGTTGCTGAGCAAAAATGTCACCAGTGTCTCCTATGACAAAAGAGGAGGCAATGGCCAGGGGGCTGGGGCAGCGCTCCAGGCTTCCACCGCTCACCCACCAGTCTGTCCAGGGGTAGGTGTTCCCTGCAGACGCTGCAGGTGCTGTGAGCACGTGCAGCCCCACCTTGGTGCATCACCGAGGCACCTAACTCTCCTGATGCTTGGGGCTCAGCAGGAGGTGACAGGTGAACAGAGCCAGCCTGGGAGTGACCCGGTGCTGGCAACTGTGCCCTTGGCAGTGCCCAGGCACCTAAACCTGCCACCTCATCTCCAAGGAGCAGAAGGGGAGCACGGGTGTGTAGATCACAGAGCCCTGTGAGGACAAATATAGTGGCAAGGACATGCCTTGCCCTTTCCTTAAGCCATAGAGGCATGTCTGGTGAGGAAGTGAAAATTCATCCAGAGCCCGCCAGGTACCACACTCAGGTGGGACTCGGGTCCCCTGTGCCTGTCACTCACAGGGTTGGCCTGGACTTTATTTTTGTCAATTCTCTGGTGTCTCCTCCTCCAACTTACCAACAACCAGAAAGTAGGGTCTGACCTTAGGTAAGTTCAAGAATCTCGGAGCACAGCCTCCACAGCGGGCCCGGCAGCACGTGCCAGGTCCTCTGACCGTCACCTGTGAGACCGCCATGAGTGCTCTCCAGCAAGAGGAAAGCAGGCTCAGGTCCTGAGGCTTGAGGCCTTGGTGACACAGCTTCCCTCACGCTCCCCAGCAAAGGGGACCACCTCTCGGCAAAGGCATCTCGCCCTCTTCTGCCCGAGGGACGGCACGAGGGCTACTCAGGGAAACAGAGCAGAGGGTGGGGGAGGTAGAAAGCCCAGAAGAGCTCGTCTGCAATTCCAAGGCAAAGTGGGGCCGTTGACCTAATCACAAGGACAAAGTGACAGCGAACCTTTCCCTGCTCTGTCCCATAATCCGTGACATGCTTTCGCCTGCATAAGGAGCTCATTCGGAAGTCCCTGGCGGTGTTTCTGATGTCCTAACCTGGCATGGTGGCTGTCAGGCAGGGAGAGAGGGACTGAGCCGTGCAGGTGCTGGGCCTGGGAGGCAGGAGACACCGGCTCCACCCACAGCTCAACCAGCACCTCGTTCTGCATCTCGGGATTCAGCATCTCATCTATAAGCAAAGGGATGAGACTGTCCCAGGACAGGCAGTCCAACAGGAATGAAATGATAGCCATGTAAAGAAAGTTTCCCAGTTTCCACATTTAAAAAGGTAAAACAACAACAACAACAACAACAACAACAAAACTAGACACTGATTCTAAGAACAGATCTTAATCTACTGTATGTAAAATACTATCATTTTGACATGTAATCAATATAGAAAGTAACAAGAAAGTGAAGTAGCCAGAAAGAGAAAGAAAATACCCTATGAGATCACTCATATGTGGAATCTAAAAAACAAAAAATAAAACAAACAAACAAACAAAAACAAAGCGTAAATAAAGGACAGAATTAGACTCACAGACAGAGAATACAGACTTGTGGTTACCAGGGGGGTGGAGGGTGGGAAGGGATAGACTGGGATTTCATAATTGTAGAATAGACTACACTGTATAGCACAGGGAAATATACACAAAATGTTATGATAACTCACAGAGAAAAAAATATGACAATGAGTGTGTATATGTCCATGAATAACTGAAAAATTGTGCTGAACACTGGAATTTG
Organism: Camelus bactrianus; assembly: GCF_048773025.1. Taxonomy (NCBI): domain Eukaryota; kingdom Metazoa; phylum Chordata; class Mammalia; order Artiodactyla; family Camelidae; genus Camelus; species Camelus bactrianus. The sequence continues at coordinate 46,745,418 of NC_133557.1, read as the reverse complement.
ACACAACATTGTAAAATGATTATAAATCAATAAAAAATGTTAAAAAAAAAAGAAAGTAACAAGATAGCTTACATTCTTTTTTGTAAACAAGTCTCAGCGTCTGATTTGCATTTGACCTACAACACATCTCAGCTCAGACCAGCCTCCTCCCCAGGGCTCCTAGCGTCAGTGGCTGTGGCTACTTATTGGACAGCAACTCCAGGGGTCCCACCAGGGGTCCTGGCTGAAAAGGGGAAGTGTCCACACTAACCCTAAAAGGATCTCTCTGAACCAAAGGCAGATTCATTTTTAAAAGTCTGAAAACCGGCGGGCTGCACCTCCCTCCTTGGCTGCAAGGCAGCCTTCCTCCTTGCTGATCCCTTTCTGGATGTAGGGAAGGAACCTAGCACACAGCCAGGGCGGATGGGCCTCCAGGTAGACTTACCTGCTGTCTGTGTCCAGTCCCACGAAGTCCTCCTTCTCAAACAGGATGCAGAGGAGGGAGATCTTGTCCCCAGACTTGTCAGGGGCCCCGTCCAGCCACTTGGACTTGAGCGAGATGAAGAGTGACTCAGTGAAGTCCTCAATCCTCTTCTCCACCACCCTTCAGTCCTCGTAGATTGAAGGCCACGTCAGTGTGCGGCTGCTCAGCCACCTCCCCATGCAGCATAAAGACAAAGAGCTGAGAGTCATAGAGCGTGGTGCCATACAGCTCCTCTGCACATGGAGCTTCTAGAATATCTTGGCCAAGAGGTAGTCGGTAATGGTGACAAGGCCCACGACCTTGCGGTGGGTCTGGAAGCCGCTCCACCCATTCTCGGGTGCATAGTGGTGCCTGTAGTGGATACAGAGTGCCCACTGGGAGCCGCACGGGCTGATCTGGCTCACCAAGGATATTCCCTTATAGATGAAAAAGAAATTCTCTCTGAGATGATTCCCACAGGTTGGACCACCACTGGGAGAGTCTGGTGGTTCTCAGCACACTGCATATAGTCAGGGATGATCCTGTTTCAGGCCCTGCCGAGAGGGTAGAGGAGACCAAGGTAGACAATGTGCTGTGGGCTGCGGGCCCCTCTGGGATGAGGTGACCTGGTGTGTACCAGTCAGAAGGCAGGGGAAGCCCAAGCAAAGCCAAGGGTACAGTTTGTCCTCAGAGTCTGCACATGGCTACCATAGCTCAGATCACATTACCCAGCTCTTGATCTAGGCTTCCAGCCCCTGAAGAAAAGGACCATTTCTTGTTTTCTGTTTCCAACACCTAGCCAGGCCCTGATGCAAAGTCAGTGCTCAAAAAATGCTGAATAAAGGAATTAATAAAGGAACTGCTTCCCCAACAATATAATGAAAAGAACCACAGTGGGATCAAAAGACCTGGATTTCAACTTAATTTACTTGAACTCCTAAGCTGCAGAATAATGGATAAGAAAACTTGCCTTGGGGAGGAGGGTACAGTTCAGTGGTAGAGCACATGCTTAGCATGCATGAGGTCCTTGTTTCAATCCCCAGTACCTCCATTTAAAAAAATGAAACAAATAAATAAATCTAATTACCCCCCTCAAAAAATAATTTTTAATTCAATATTCAAAAAACCACCTTGCAATTGACACAAAATTGTAAACTTGACTATACTCCAATTAAAAAAAAAATCCTTGCCTTACAAGAATATATCTGGATTATGGAAGTTTGCAAATGTAAAATGCCTAGGGTACCACCCACATAAAAAGGGGGGTCTGTACAAGTCCCTCCTTTATAAGCTATATTTCCTTTGGGGGGTTTTATAACCTCAAGCTAATTTTCTCAGGTTAAAAAAAGAAAACATTACCTGATTCTCAGTACTGCTGAAGAATTAGATAGCCCTATGAAAGCATCTGACCTGCAGAAGTTACTCAATAAATGTTTATTGAATGAATGAATAAACAAGCAAGTGAATGCTTCCCCCTGCCACAGACCACCATAATGGTACTGCCTGGAAATCTCAAGCCCATGTTCCACTCCTGGACTCTACACTAACCGTGTGGGTGACCTGGGCAGGCCTATGTGATTCTCGAAACCCCAGTTTAATCATGAATAGAAATAAGGGTAATTACACAAACCTCAAAATGTTAGTGAGTCAATCATAAATTGTACCCCAACTTTGCAAGTTGAAACCATTAAGGAAAATTGGGCAGAGTCTCTTTCCATATTATCAGTTACAACTGCATGGTGATCTACATTACATCTCAAAATAAAAAGTCTAATTATTTTTAAAGAGGCTATTGAGATTAAATGAGCTCACTGTCTCAAATAAGGAACACACAGTAAAAATAGGACAATGCCCAGCCCATGAGATACACTCAGTAAAATTCCCAGTGAACCCACTGGTCCCTCCAACTTCACAGCACATGGATGGGTACTCGTGGCCAGAGGCCACTGCACCTGAAGCTAACAAAGCTAATGGTGCCCACTTCCAAGAGCCCCTGCCATGGCCCTGGGTCTAATTTTGTATTTGTAACTTTGTTTTCTTTTTCTTAAGTAGGAACCTCCAATTGCATAGCATTCAGGTCACCGAAAATCTGACCACAGAGATCATGACAGCAGCCCTCCTTGGTGAAACAATAAAATGAAAAGTCATTTCCACAAGACCTCTGTGTAATTCTAATGGGGAGCTTAATCCTGGACTGAGATAAAGAGGCCTGAGGAGGAGGGGCAATCTGGGGTATGCAGACCCAGGGGCCACCTGTCCCATGATGGACCTTAGACACAACCCGCCCTTCCAGGAACTTCAAAATACACACAGAGTGCTATGGACAAGATTTTTTTTTTTTTAATAAATCCCTGACTCCCTAACAGGTCTTGTTTCTGCTGAGACACAAATGGCTTATGTGTATAATATTTCACAAAAACCCTAAAATATCATCACCCTAATTTGACACATGAAGAAACTGAGGGAAAGAGGTTTATCACATTGTGCAAGATTAGAGAGAGGACACGTCAGACACTGTATTTAAACCCGAGACTCTGTTCCAGTGCTCACACTAGAAAGTGTGACATACTGCCCCTCTCCTGCCATCTCCCTGCAATAAATCTCTGAAGAGTCTTTTCTGTGCCACCTAGAATCACAATCACATCAACTTTCCACAAATAGCTATGTCACTCCTTGGAGGACGTATCAAAATCTGAAGGGTTGGGATGGGAGGAGAGATTTGGGTTTTCTGTTTCTCAAAAGGAGACATGGCTTTAAAAGAAACTGAAAAGCACTTATCTAATCTAAGCCCTCATGGTGCAGAGAAGGAAATGAAGGCCCAAAAGAGATGAGGAAAGGTATTTATTAACAAATATTGCCTCAGCTCAGCACCAAGCCAGCCCTGGGCACTGCTGGGGAAGGATCTGGAAGGCCTAGGAGAATGAATGTTAGAAAAAGGAAAGAGAAGAAGCATACAAGGCCCTGTCTCTACACCGCCACACCATGAAGTTCCACCAAATTGTCCAGTATGGGTGTGGCCAACATTAAGGTGGGCTAAACAGGTTATAGAAACTGAACCACAGTGGAAATTCCAAACTTCTCTATGTTTTTTCCCAGTTCAAGCATGAGCTCAGCAGGCCCTCCGTGCCAGTCACTAGACAAGGCCCAGAGTTCTCCCAAATACAGATCCCTATTAACACATGTGCAAACCACATACAGGCCCACCAGAAGAAAAACGCCCACAGATAAGATGGAATTACTGAAACTGAAAGCAGCCAACCAGCATATATTACTAGCAAAAACGGTGCTGCTAGAAATAGACTCATGGACATAGAAAACAAACTGTGGTTAGCAGGCAGGAAAGGGTGGAGGGACAGATTAGGCATTTGGGATTAACAGATACACATTTATAAATATAAAATAAATGACAAGGAGCTTCTGTGCAGCACAGGGACATATATTCAATTTCTTATTGTTGTACTAAAGACAGTACAGTTGTACTGAAAACAATCTGAAAAATATGTGTGTACATATGCATACGTATAACTGAATCACTGCTGTACACCTGAAACTAACACTGTAAATTGACTACACTTCAATAAAAAATAATTTTAAAAAAATTAGTAAAAATAAAAGCAACACCATGAAAAAAATAAAAGGACGCTGTAATCCCCTTAGCTGTAGGTGGTGAACTCTGGTTACAAGCACCAAGTCTACTGGATCACTCCAGCACTGGCTGTCACTCTTTCTGACCATCAGGGAGTCACTTGGCTTCACTGAGATTATTTTTCTCTTTTGTGAAAGGCTACAGTTGCAACTAACGATGTATAGAATCTCATCATTCACAGACCCAACAATTAGGACTTCCCATGGGCCAGACTCTGGATAGATGAAAAGATAGGGTCCCAGATACATTCATGGGTAGAAGAAGTTTATGCCTAAAGACATTAATTCTTCCTCTTTTAATATACAGACTCAATGCAATTCTGATTAGAATTCCTACCAGATTTTTCATGGAGTGTAACAAGTTAACTTATGGTCAGGAACAGCCAAGAAATTTCTTTAGAACCACCACTCAGGAGGGGAGGATAAGTCATTCATTTCCACTGTTCTTACTGAAGTGATGACAACGTTCTGGAATAATAATTGTTGCACCACTGTGAATATACTAAAAGCTGCTGAATTGTACCATTTAAATGGATGGCCTTAATGGTGTGTGAACAATATCACAATAAAGCTGTTCTATGAAAAAGTATTTCTTGACAACTATTTTTCCCTCTATACTACTAGTCTGCCCCACAATTTAAGAAAAACAAACAAAAACAAAACAAAACAAAACAAAACAAAGATTTGCCAGGAGATCGTTAAGACTGCAATATTCCAGGATCTCCAAAATACCTCTGATGGTGATGCTCCTGTTAACAAACACTAGCTGGGCTGGACTAGTTAGGGACTATAACTGTCTTTTTAAAATCGACGGTTACATGTTTCACCCTGGGAGGGGGAGGATGGAGGATGTCGCAGCGTCATGCCTTCAGCTCATTTTTAACTGAACCAAGCCCTGCTTTCAACACTGTAATCCCTCACACTATAAAAACATGTGACATCAACAAACATCCCCATCCTAACACCAGAAAAAGGTACTTACCTGGGGCAGAAACACTGAAGGAGGAGACAGAAGCACTCTCAGCACTGGCTCTCCCTTTTCCCGACTCCACCAGGAGAAGCTGGGCTTTACAGCTGGAGGGTCTCAGCCTGGGGAAACAGCACCCACGCCGCTGAGCTGGACCTTGGGGAGCGGGAAAGGGAAAGGAGGGCAGCCCCGGGGTCGCGGGGCAGGGAAAGCGGCGGGGGGCGCGGGCTGCAGCCCTGCTTAGAGGCCAGTCCCAGCCTCAGCCCCCACCCCCGCCCGGTCCGCAGACCCCGCCGGCCCAGGACACAGCCCGCCCAGGGGCGGGGACGGGTTGCTGGGCGAGGAGAGGAAACCCGGGAGGGGAGGACTCGCGGGCGGGAGAGGGGAAGGGGACGCCGGCCGTGGACTGAGGGGAGCCCGGCTGGGGCGAGAGGCGGCAGGTGAGGGCGCGGCGGGGACGGGGGTGGCCGGGCCCCCGGCAGGTGCCAACCTGGCCCTGGACAGGTGTGGCCGGTGCACCAGGGCAGGTGGCCCAGGTAGAGGGGGGCTGGCTTTAGCCCCTCAGCTGGACAGGCTCTGGCTCACACCCTTGCGGGCTGTGACACGCGGACCCCCTTCCTCGGAACACTGCACCTTGCATTTCCGCAGCTGGAGGCCCCGGCTCGGGGCAGGAGCCAAAGGCCTACCGGGCGACAGAGCCTAGCAGACTATGGGGCCGATCCCCAGCTCGGAGTTGGAGCTTTGAACTCGCGGTCCAGCTGGCACTGACCTGCACATGCGCAGGAGGGCCAGCGAGCCGCTCTGGGTTCTAGGGAGGGAGAAAATGGGAGGGGGAGGGGAGGAGGGGAAAAGTGCAGGGAGAGAGATGGACAGAAGGAGGAGAAGGGAGGGATCTGGAGGGGGTGGGGGAGTAGCAGAGATGGAGAGAAAAAGCTTTACCTCTGGGGGCACTCCGAAGGAGGCGGCAGTCCTGCCTCTGCACCCCTCTCTAACCCTTCAAGGCCTGCAGCTCAGATTTTACCTCCCTTGTCCAGCCCCTCAGCCGAGGCCCCTGTAGAACCCCTACGGGGACCACAACCATTGCCCCCACGCGGAGCTGGGTTTCCTGTAGCTCTGGGAACAAAGCACCCTCAGGTGTTGTCGCTCAGAACTTCCTTGGGAACAGTATAATTTCCCCTTTTACAGGCTGGGAAACAGGCAGGCATGATCTCTGCCTTAGCTGCACTTTCCCAGGTTTTGGGCTGGCGGAGAGTGGGAGGTACAAGTTCAGAGCCCCAGACGGAGCAGACTGCCTGAGTGTTGGTGCATAGTCCCCATCCCTCCAGGGTAAACCACTCCCCACCCTTGGGGGCCCATAAAGGGGTCACAGTAGGCCCCTGGGTGTGGGAGAGCTGTCCTCAGTTCCAGCGCCCAGCTTGCTAGGTAGATAGGAGTGTTACCGTGTTCAAACTCATTCTCCTTAATGCAGGGCAAGCCAATAAATCCGGAGACCAGGTGTTGGGGCTTGGAATAGCAAGTTTCTGTAGACCTACATGGCAAACTAATGCCCTGGAGAACCATCTCCCCAAGTCAGAATTCAGGCTCCTTTCCTACTTGCTTGGTTGTTGCAAGCTTCTTGGTGTAGGAATTCTTGTTAGAATCCTTTGTTCTTGCAGCTGTCCACCTGGGTCAGATCCCTGTAAATCTCCAACAAAACAAATGTTATTTTCTATTCCGCAACTTGTTATCTTTATATAAATGGAAAAGTGTTAATATCCTTAAAGGCCAGAGACTTCAGAATAGGCTCTCCTGTGTATTTCAGGCTCTAGGCAACACTGTTTTGCAAAAGATACAGAACCAGCAAGACTAAGCCTAGGAAACAGGGCACAGGGTTAAAGTCAAAGGAACAGATGTAATATGGAGTCAGATTTGTTCTTTTCTATTATCGGGGCAAAAGCCACTTGAGGATTTAAATCCCTTTAAGTTAAAAATAAGTAAAGCTTTAAAGGAACTTACATACATAGGTGGGAATATGCATAGCATATTTGGAAAAGCACACAAAGGATTATAAACAGTGGCATCTCCAGGGAGGGCTGAGAGAACAGAGGATGAGGGAAAACTTCTTTCATTTGCGTATTTTTGTGCTGTTTGAATTTTTTAACCATATGCATGTATTTCTTTTTCAGTTAAAAAAAAAGTGTAATTGAGCAAAGGAGTAACTAGCTCAGCAAATACAGCAGCCATGGGAAAACTGAGCCATCACTTTTGCTTTAAGCCAGGAAGGAGTTATTGACTCTCTCCTACATGCCCAGTGCTGTTTTATAACATTTTTATTATTTATATTTTTCATTATATAATAACATGCTATCCCTCACCCCTGACAAGAGCTGGTGGAAAACCAATTGAGTTTTCATTGAGTTGCTTTCCAAGGAGTAGAAATGAGTTATAAACAGAACATATCTTCAGGGCAAAAAAGGCGGAGTGGTTTTCCAGCAGGCCAGACAGCTATGAAGGGTTTTCAATAGAGGCGCCCAGAGGCTGAGAAAGAAAGCCTCCAGGACCCTACAAAAAGCTGCCCAAAGTGCCTTTTCCATGGAACTACTGAAATAGGAAAGAACAAATCTGACTCCATATTAGATCTGTTCCTTTGACCTTAACCCTGTGCCCTGTTTCCTAGGTTTAGTCTTGTTGGTTCTACACCTTTTGTAAAACAATGATGCCTAGAGCATGAAATATACAGGAGACCCTATTCTCAAGGCTCTGACTTTGAAGGATATTAACACTTTTCCATTTATATAAAGATAACAAGTTACAGAATAGAAAATAACATTTGCTTTGTTGGAGGTTTACAGGGATCTGACCCAGGCGGATAGCTGCCAGTATAAAGGATTCTAACAACAAAGAATTCCTACACCAAGTTTGCAACAACAAGGCATTCCCGCTTCCCCTTTTTAATATAAAAAGAGCCTGAATTCTGACTTGGGAAGATGGTTCTCCAAGACATTAGTCTGCCATCTTCTCAGCTGGCTTTCTGAATTAAAATCTCTATTTCTTGCCCCAAAACCTGGTCTCCTGATTTATTGGCCTGTAATGCACGAGCAGAACAAGTTTAGACTCAATAACACAAACATACATTGAAAGCACCCATTTGGTATATTAAATGACCTGCTTCCACTCGTCTTCCTGACATTTTCTTCTCTTGACCACTCCAGCTGTTTAAGAAAAACCTGTCCCTCTGCTCATGTGGACACATTTCCATCTCTAGCCACTACCCTTCCAGATAAGAACTGATGCCAAGAAGGCAATGGAAGTTGCTAAGAGTTATTACCTGGCCAGAAAAGGGCAGAAGTGGGTACGGGCTGATGTTCAGGAGCAGGCTGTGATGCCTGACAAGATGTCATAAGTACGGATAGAGAGCTGGGCACCAAAGAAGCTTCTAATCCTCCATGAGGCACTTGTTGTATAGGAATGAAAAGCCCCAGACTATAGCTCTGATCCCACCACGAGCTTCCTGGGCAAGGCTGGGCAAGTCATTTAAATTCTCTAGGCCCGTCCTGTCCAACATGGGAGCCACCAGCCACATGCAGGATTATGAAGTTATTCTGTAGCCAGACAGAATTATAAATAAACATTTTATTGAAAAGGCTCAGCATGTATAATGTTTAAAAACATTAGTGGTTTTCTTGCCCTAACGAGTTATTTTTCTATGTCTAGCTTTCTGTGATTTGTAACGCCCGTGACTAAAGATACCCTTATAGTGAGGTATTTTGAAACTATAAGTTACTGGACACAATACTCTCATATCACAGTTGAAAAAAATTGACCCACATAAGCAAGGTGATCTGATTTAGTAGTTATGAGCAGGAGCTCTGGGGCCAGCCTGCCTGAGTATAAATTCTCACTCTGCCTCCAGGGGGTTCTGTGTGAATCTTGGACAAAATTATGCTGCTGCTGCTGCTGCTGCTGCTGCTGCTGCTGCTGCTGCTGCTGCTGCTGCTGCTGCTGCTGCTGCTGCTGCTGCTTATTTGTGACTCTTTTTCCTTGCATTTTAAATAGTGAGGAATATGTAGACTCTATCTCCTGCTGCGTTGGCAGGATTAAATGAGTTAACGTATGTGCCGCCCACTTCCCTGGGTTTCAGCATTCTCCAGGGAATTCTCCAGGATTCAGCAATCAGTTCCAAACTCAGAGGCATTCTCTACTGTCTTCGTCAGTCTGGGATGCTGTAACAAATTACCATGGGTTGGGTGGCTTAAACAACCAGCATATTCCTCAAGTTTTGGAGGCTGAGACTTTCAAGGGAAAGGCATCTGGGAGAGGATAGCCTTCATGGCTTGAAGATGACTGTTTTCCCACTATCTTCATGGGCCAGAGAGCAGAGAGAAGCAAGCTCTCTGAGGCCTCTTATAAGGGCACTAATCCCATTCATGAGGGCTCTACTCTCATGACCTCATTTTATCCTACTAATCACCTTCCAAAGGCCCCGCCTCCCAGTACCATCACCCCGGGAGATGGGGTTTCAACATATGGATTTTGAGGGGATGAAAACATTCAGTCCACATATTGGCTAACTCTCCCCAACATGCAATCATCAAACTTATAGCTAATTTCAAAGTAATGCTTATATCTTTCTGCCCATTTCCATTCTTACATCCAGTAACACTGAAGCCCTGTGACATTTTATTCCTTATTTTTCTGGTAGAGATTTAATCGATTCCTCTACTCCAATGCTCTCCTCACACCAAACAATCTGCTTAACAGCCCTATAAGGTAGTTCTTCCTTAAAACACCTTTCCACTGCACCTGGTTGTTTTTTAGGTGTAAATGTCAAAATCCTCTCCACACCCCAGCCTAGACGTTTAATCCCTTACACAACCACTCCTTATGTTACTTTTCTATTGCCACTGTAACAAATTTCCATAAATGTAATAGCTTAAACCAGCACAGATTTATCAGCTTATGGCTGTGGAGATCAGAGATCCAACACAGTTCTCATTGGGCTAAATTCAAGGTACCAGCAGTGTTCCTTCCTTCTGGAGGGTCTAGAAGAGAATGTTTCCTTGTTTTTTGTTTTTTGTTTTTTTCCCCCAGTTTCCAGAGGTCACCCATCTTCCTTAGCTTGTGTCCCATGACTTCTCCATCTTCATGGCCAGCAGCCTTTCTGAACATCGCTCCATGGCTACACCTTCTTTTGACCCTAAACTCAGCTGGGAAATGTCCTCCATTTTTAAGGACCCCTGTGATTACATTGGGCCCACCTTGACAATCCAGGCTACTCATCCTATTGTCTCATCTCAGGGTCCCCTTTTCCCACCCCACTCAGACATTATGTATGTGGCTGTGACACTCACCTTGTGTAACATTTCCTCTCATGAGCAATTTAAATTCAAGACACTTATGAATGGCTTTTTGTTTTTCTTCCTTAGTCTTTCTACATTCAGTACGTCTGGTGAGATTATATGAATCCTGTTTATTTGTGGCCTGGCACTAATCTTTAATAATGTATCATGGGCTTAAAGGGCTAATGGACAATTTAGAAGACAGAAATCCTCTAAGATTTTTGTCCTAAAATATCTGTCATCCCTTTTGCCATGTACAGTAACATGTCACAGGCGGCCCAGCTTCACTCACTTTCTCTTCCTTTCCATTGACTATCCTGTTCCCACGGCTTCCTTCATTCACCACATCAGGATTTCATGACCACATTCTTCTCTAAATGAAATGGATATCTTGCATCTAATGTCTGATAACTGTTCTTATTGTATATGCACACACTGACCTACACGTAAGCCCATCCATCTCTTTATTTTCCTAGAATCTTCCAGAGGAATCAGTTCCATGATGATGATGATGACACTGACAGTGATGACAGGGGCCTCTCAAGGACTCTGATAAAGAGGGAATCAATGAAGAGAGGGAATCATTGGAAAATTGCCCTAGAAACAGGCTTAAAGGTAAATAACTGCTATAGTGTTTAATGAAATTGACTAATATTTAATTATTTTTAAAACTTTATATCACTGTATTTAAATTTTTAAGGGGAATTTTCATTCACCACTAACCAAGAGTCAACTCTAGGACCAAAAACAAAGAGGATTTCTATCTTCTAACAAATTGTCCACTGGCCTTTTAACACATGATCCTTTAAAAAAGATTAGTGCTGGGCTGAAAATAAGCAGGATTCATATAATCTCACCAGACACAGTGAATGTGGAAAGACTAAGGAAGAAAAACAAAAAACCATTCACAACGTCTTGAACCTTATGTTGCTCACAGGAGAAAAGGTTAGCCACGGTGAGCGTCACATCAACATGACGCCTGAGTGGGATGGGGAAGCTGATCTTCCTCATCAGACATTTATGCTGATTTGTTAGATGCCAACACAATTTCCTCATTGGATTTGCTTCTAATAGGTATGGAAGAGTTTAGGCTCTACCAAAAGCAGACTAAACATTTTCCCCTGCTGTCAGGTCTCTGGACTGAATGTCTCCACAAGAAGGATATGATTATGTTTCATAGGGAATTCTTCCTGAGAAACAACAGGCTTTTCGAGGGCAGAACTGCAGGTCCCCCCATGGAGGGCTGGAGGAGGGCTAGAAGGGTCACTGGAAATACAGCAGTTCAGATACTGCTGCTCAGGCAGTCAAAGACAGCATTGCTATCTCTAAGGATATGATATTCTCCCAAAAGATCTGTGACTGAAGGTGCATGTGAACACTAAGCAGGTTGTTAAAACACAGCAGCACATAATTTGCATCACAACTCAATTACAGCATGTTTTGATATTTGGAAAATAATTAGCCAATTTTTTTTGAAAGTGCAGCAGTAGCAATAGAAAGAAAAAAGACTGAACCATCTTGGAGACAACAGTCAATAAACAATTCTAAATCTGCAGGATTCCTTGACAATATGCAAGCAATGAGCTAGATGTCTGCTGCATATACCTCTTACTGCAGGGCTCACTCCTGCAAAGCACAGAACTAGTTTTCTCAGCAGACAGAGGGAACCAAGTCAAGATTCCTAATCTTGAGAGATTTACTATATGGCAGGAAAGATCAGACAAGTACATACAGCCAAACATGAATAAATGCAATCAAACATTGTGAAATGTGAATGAAGCACAGGAGAAAGAGAAATTTCTTTCACCTGGGATCTAGAGAGACTTCTTCAGAAAATGTGGTTTTGGAGATGGCCAAAGAGATGGGTAGAATTTTGGCAGAACAGGATGTAAGGAATTTAAAAACTGATTCTAAAATTCATATAAAAATGCAAAGGATCCCAAATATCCAAAACAACTTTAAACAAGAAAAACAAAGTTGGAAGACTTACACTATCTGATTTTCAGACTTTTTTTTGGTAAAGCTACAATAGAATGCATGGTATTGGTGTAAAAACAGCAAAATAGAATAAAGGAACACAATAGAATGTTCAGAACTAAACCAACACTTATATGGACAATTTATTATCAAAAAGGATGCAGTGGAGGAAGGATCTTTTCAACAAATAGTGCTGGAAAAATTAGTGATATGCAAAAAAACAAAAGAACTTTGACCCATATCTCACAAAATACACAAAAAATAACTCAAAATGGATCATAGATATTAAAAGGAAATCTAAAACCATAAAACAGCTAGGAGAAAAAACATAGGCTTAAGCTTTATGACCTTGGGTTTGGCAAATATTTCTTTGCTATGACACCAAAAGTATAACCTATTTAAAAAAAAAACTTATATAGTGAACTTTATCAAAATGAAGACTCTTCAAAGCTCTTCTAAACACTGCTAAGCAAATGAAAAGACAAGCCATCGACAGAAAATATTTGCAGATCATATATCTGATAAAGGCCTTGTTATGGAAACGACAGGCCAGCCAAGAAACAAGCACCACTCAGAGGGTTGGAGTACTCAGATGTATTACACCGGAGGGCTCAGAGGGGCTCCTGCTCCAAAGCTCTGAGCACCTCCAAGACGTGTGCATGAGGTTTTATAGGGTAAAGAACAAGCTTGGGGTATTCAGCCAATAGGCATGGAACAGCTTTAGCAGCATCATTATCACAAAAGTGGAGGCAGGGAGGCAGCAAGCCAACATTCCAAAGCCAGATATATCTCTTTGAAAATCCAGCTGGCTAGCAAAAAACATGAACAGCAAACCAACACTAATTAACTTAGATTTACGAGTTAGTCCAGCAGAACTCAGATCAGTATTCTGATACTTAGATTTGTGAGTTATCTTGTTAGCCCAGCCCAGCCTCTCCCTCACATTCCTAGACTTGTGAGTTATCTTGTTAGACCAGCCCGGCTTTTCCTTCAAATTCCCCCCTCTTGATGTTTTCACAACCCTAGTTGGAGTACGCATCATCACTTATCTGTTGCAGGGGCTCATAATTGGAGGCTAACATCTGAAGTTTTATAGCCTCTATCCGCCCACTGACAAAGCAGGTCAGGAAGTTTAGGACATAGGACCCAAATAGCAGAACTGCAAAAATCAGGAGCAAAGTACCTATGAACAGTGCCAGTCAGGAGCTCCAACCCCAGAGGCCTGTCCATGGGTTCTTATCTAAAATACGTGTTCTCTTTTCCACTCGGTCTTGTAACTCTTGAACCACCCCTCTGACAATTCCTGATTGATTGGCATAAAAACAGCACTCTTTGTTTAGGAAGAGGCATAGTCCCCCCTCTTTGGCTGTGAGTAGGTCCAGACCCCTCCTGTTTTGTAAGACCACCTCGGCCAGAGAGTCGATTTGATTTTGCAGAGTTCCCAGGGTTTCTGCTATTCATTGGAGATTGTGGCTGAATTCACCTTTAAGGTGATAATAGTAATAAAAGGAAGAGGCTATGCCACCGATTCCTGTCCCTATGTTCCAGTCAGGTGGGGTGGCGCTAGCTAGCCCCACTGCTAGTACGCAGACTGGTATAGCAAACAAGGAAAGAGGCAAGGGAGCACAAAAGAAATACATTTAACAGCTTCGTTGAGCTTTCCTCAAGCTTCGGCCGTGCATTGACTAGCCAGCATTCGGGTGTGGCTAGAGCAGGGCTTGTCAATACTTTTCTGGTCCCTCTTGATCTTGATCTTGAGCGGGTCTCCCGGGACACTCTCAATTTTTCAAAGACCCTCTGTCTGAGGTGAAGTCGCTCTCTTAACCCTGGAGTGGTGGATCAAAGGGATGATTCCTGTAACTTTAACAGCTGTAGGGGTAGCTAATACCACTAAATATGGTCCCTTCCATGTTGGTTTGAGAGGTTCCTTTTTCCAATCCTTCACCCATACTTGGTCACCTCGTTTACGGGGATGCACTTGGACCCTTAATGAAAAGAGGATTCTCTCTATTACCCAACCCCAAACTTCTCATAGTACTTGTCCTAGTCCCCACAGTTGTTGTTGGAGCCCGAAGTTTCCTATTTCTGGGGTGGGATTTCCCATCCTGACTAAAGGTAGAGGTCGCCCATCGAGTATTTCAAAGGGAAAGTACCCAATATTAAATCTTGGGGTGCATCTTATTCGCAACAGAGCCAGGGGTAAAATGTCCACCCAGGGTAGCTGGGTTTCTTGGCTGATTTTAGCTATCATTTGTTTTAGAGTTCTGTTCATTCATTCTACCTTCCCTGAGCTTTGAGGCCGGTATGCTGTGTGCAGGTTAAAGCGGATGATCAGTGCCTTTGCCACTTGCTGTACAATTTCCGCCACAAAGGCGGGTCCATTGTCAGACATGATGGAGGTAGGCATTCCAAATTGAGGGATAACATCCCTGAGAGCCTTTGTCACTTCTCTTGCTTTCTCTGTCCTGGTGGGTTAGGCCTCTACCCACCCTGTGAAGGTGTAGACGAAAACCAGCAGGTACTTATATCCCTTACTGGGCCTAAGTTCAGTAAAGTCCACTTCTAAATCTTCGAAGGGAGCCAATCCGCATCATTGTATTCCCATTGGCCCAGTGAGCCCTTGTTTTGGATTGTTTTGTGCACAGAGCAAGCAGCGTTGGGAGAGTGATGTGCATAGAGTAGGGAGATGAGAAATTAGGAAATATCGCTTTAAAAGGGCCTCCAAAGCCGTTTTTCCCATATGTGTGGCTTCGTGTTGTTGTTGGACTAGATGAGAAGCTAGTCGTTCTGGGATGAAAACCCTTCCATCCGTCATGATCCACCATCCGTCGTTTCCTTTCTTTCCTTGTTCAGCCTGTGCCCACTTGTTTTCATCGTGGCTATATTCTGGGGCAGTGAGTAGCTCTGGCGCTGCCATAACTTTAATTACTGAGTGTTCCCAGGCGGCTGCCTCTCTTGCCTTTGATCAGCCAACCTGTTCCCCTGGCTCACAGGGTCATTTCCTTTTTGGTGTCCCTTACAGTGAATAACGCCATCTGTCACTAGATGGCCCACTATTTGACAGGATTGTGGTTGGCAGAAATGGCGGGCAGTTGAATCCCCAGTAGCCCCTAAAATAGTCGCCTTTTTCTTTGTCAGGGGTGCTACAGGTTGGGTCACCACAGAATACTCTGCTCCTGTGTCTACCATAAAATTCATTGGTTGGCCTCCTATAAACATCTTGACCTTGGGCTCCCGGGGGCCCAGGGGCAGGGAGTCCGGTCTCTCCTTCTCTGAGTCGACCCCAGCCTGTCCGATGTGATTACTGGCTGGTGGCTCCAGCTGATAAGTAGGCCTTTTGAGGGGTGCTCTCTTTCCATCCTTTCTGTTTAGGCACTCGTTCTTCCAGTGTCCAGTCTCCCGGCAGTATGCGCACTTGTCTTGTCTCAGGGGCATCCATGGTTCGGGTCCCCTCTTCCGGGATGGTGCAGGATTCTGGCTGAAGCTTGTTTTCCCCAGGGCTGCTGCAAGGAGTGCGGCTTTCTGCTTCATTCGCTGGTCTGCCTCCCATTGTGCTTCCCGTTCTTGGTTTACAAAACTTTGTTTGCTACTTCAGGCAGCAGTGTAGCATTCATCCCTGCGAATCCATCCAGTTTTAGGAGTTTCTGGCATATATCTGGGTATGATTGGGCTACGAAGGCAGTGTTGACCATCTGCTGGTTCTCTTGGGCCTCAGGATCAAAAGAAGTGTAGACTCGGAATGCTTCACACAGTCTCTCATAGAAGTCAATGGGGGTTTCGTCTGGCCTTTGGGTCACCGTGGTCATTTTAGACATGTTAGTTGGCTTCTTGGCTCCCGCTCTTAGCACTTGTAGGATGGCCTCCCGGTACTCACGCAGCGCTTCTCTTCCTTTTTGGGTGTTAAAGTCCCAATCTGGTCTGGTGTCGGGGGCATGTGTCATGGCCCATCTCTCTACATCCATTGTGTCCCCAGGGGCTCGGCCCTGCAGCCATTTTCGTGCTTCAATGAGAATTCTTCTCCTCTCCTCCGTATTGAAAAGAGTCAGAAGCAGCTGGCAGACATCTTCCCAGGTGGGCTGATGAGAATAGAAGATAGACTCTAGGCGTTCAATCATAGCCTGCGTCTTGACAGCCTGATTACAGTTGTCACATACCACCAAGTAGAAATCATTGTGGGCTGGACAGAGACCAAATATTCACATGTCTTTGTGACAGAGCTCTATTACTATCCCAGCATCGCTTCGGGACAGGGCATGGGCCGGCGCTCCCCGATAGTTGCCATGGAGGAGGCGGTGGCAGAGGTGGAGGCGGTGCCAGGGATGCGGGGGCTGCCGCTGCTGTTGTTGCCGGGAGGCTGTGGTCGCTGCTCCATCCTCTGCCACTTGGCGTGGCTCCGCTTGACTTCTTCTGTGGCCCGCTCTGACACTTTTCACTCCTTTTCTTTGGAGGGCAGGCCAAAAATCCTGACTGGTTTACCAGTGGCTCTTTATCTGCTATTATTGTGGAAGCTCTTCTTCTTAATTTTGTTTAGACCATAATGTGATTGAAATGCCTGCAGTTTTTGAGAGTAGGAAGGAGTATGATGGTGCCAATTGAGAAGGGCTGTAGTGCTAAAGGGTTGGTAGCAGAGTACGGGGTGCCTGGGCTGAACAGTCCTGTTTTCCCCAACTTGTTGTGGCCCTTGTGTCTCCCGCAGGGGCATTTGGAGGGCCGGTGGTGCTGGCCTTCTGGCTTGTGCTGACCAGAGTCTCCTTTCTATCAGCTCAGGCTTGGGGCTGGGCTCTGCCTCTGGGTCCTCAGGTTGGGGAGGTGTTGGTGCCCCGGGGACATACGGAGGGGGCAGGCACATTTTGTCCTCTGCATCTCCCTGGAAAATAGGTTTTTCTCTGGGTGTCTTTTTGGCCTGGACCGGCTGAGCTGCTAATATCTTGCATTGCCCAAGTCCATTTGAGCAGAACTGAATCCATGGGGGTAAAGTCTGGGTGATATTCAGCCAGGAGTCAATGTAAGGGAATTGATCTGGGTGGCCTGGGGTTCCAGTGATTATTCGATAGACTGCTCACACTGTTGCTAGGTCCAGAGTTCCTCCTGAGGGCCACCGGTCTCCAAAGGCCGGCCATTCAAGCACACAAAGTGCAGAGCCTGCCAGGGGTCATTCGAATTCCATAGTCTCCTGAGAATCCCTTTTTGAAATTCTTAATCATGCAGTCTAGAGTGGTGGGTTTCGACTTAGAGCCTCCCATTCTTTTTAGATGTTTAAGGATAATAGATCTGTTGTTTTAGATATTTGGGAAGGTAGCCGTTATATCTTTTCCTTCTTCATTCTTCAAAACACCGGAGTTCCCAGAGAGACTGCTCTCTTGCTGGGTCTATGAGTTGTTTGAAGGCTAATTTGGTCAGGGAGTCTGGGTTCCAGTCACAGCTGATGTCTCTGGAGCTCAAGGCCTCAAGCAGTTCCAGGGACTTTCTTCATTAAATCCTCTCTATATCCTGAACTAACGTAACAGGGGCAAGGGACTGACAGCAGGTGGTAAAACAAATGGACTAGAAAAGGGATCTCCAAGGCTGGGTGAGCCCTGTCCTGAAGGAAATCGTCTTTTAACTTGAGTCCTGGGGGTCTAAGGCTAGTCAAAAGGGGCACTATTTGGGTCAGTTCAGTAGGGGAACAATAAGTCTTGGGTGTTCTGTGACAGAATCAGGTGGGAGACTTTCTCAAAGAAATAGCATCCTAGCCTCCGAGGGCAAAGGGGCATTGACTCATTGGCTGTCTATGTCCTTTTCCCTCCCAGTGTAGCCACCCTGTGCCGGTGTCGCAGATATGACGAGGGTTTTCGCTGTGTCGGCCTGGCCGCTCCCCTCGTGGGGACGAAGGTGCCTCTTAGCTTTGGTGGGTCAGTATAAGTCGCTGACTCCGTTCGGGACCCTGAGGGGCCGATACCACCCTGAGCCGTATGAGGTAACCACAAAACTGCAGATTGGGACTCACTCGAATTCCATAGCAGAATGCTGTGGAGCTACAAACTCGAGCCTGATCGCATGCTTCACAGGCCGCTCACTCACTCACACACACACACACACACACACACACACACACACACACACACACACAGAGGTTAACAACAGTCCTCCCACCAATACCAATATCCTGTTTCCTGTAGGAGGGGATCTGCCTCCTCTTCTGTCCACTGGGACAGGACCTGATTCGTGACCTGATTCCCCCGCCTGAAATACCATCAGACGGAGAGTCTGTAGGAGGGGATCAGCCTCCTCTTCTGCCCAATGGGACATGACCTGATTCCTCCCGGGGGTTCCTACCTTGTCCGGACAGCCACCTGGTTAGTCTGTCCATCCCTCCATGGAATCTGGCTCTGGTTGTACTCCAGCCACCCGGGGGGCCGAGTTGCCATCACGAAGGAGAACCCGGAATACCGTCTGGCGGCGCCACCTCGTTCGCTGCCAGAATCCCGTCCCTCGGTCGGCCGGAGCCACCAGTCCAGTGGCTCAATGGGCCGGCGTGGTTGTATCTCGCTGGGGCCTCCAGAAATGTTACAGAAATGACAGGCAAGCCAAGAAACAAGCACCACTCAGAGGGTTGGAGTACTCAGATATATTATGCCAGAGGGCTCAGAGGGGCTTCTGCTCCGAAGCTTTGAGCACCTCCAAGGCGTGTGCATGAGGTTTTATAGGATAAAGTACAAGCTTGGGTTATTCGGCCAATAGGCATGGAACAGCTTTAGCAGCATCATTATCACAAAAGTGGAGGCAGGGAGGCAGCAAACCAACATTCCAAAGCCGGATATATCTCTTTGAAAATCTAGCTGGCTAGCAAAAAAGAAAAAGCATGAACAAGGAATCAGCAAACCAACACTAATTAACTTTGATTTACAAATTAGTCCAGCAGAACTCAGATCAGTATTCCAATACTTAGATTTGTGAGTTATCTTGTTAGCCCAGCCCATCCTCTCCTTCACATTCCTAGACTTGTGATTTATCTTGTTAGACCAGCCTGGCTTTTCCTTCACAGTCTCTCTTTGCATCTGATCCAGAATAACTAACTGTCAAGACTCAGTAATAAAGCAAACACCTGAATGAATGAGTGAGGCCAGAAAACACACTTCACTAAAGATATCCAGATGAATAATAAGCATATGAAAAGATGTGGATTAAAGATACCATTAGTTTTTAGGGAAATGCTTTTAAAAGCCACAGTGAGATACTAGTACAAATACATACTAGAATGAATACGATTATAAAGGCCGACCTCACAAAGTGCTGGCAAGGAATTAGAGCAACCAGAAGTCATATATACAACGAGGAATTTACAATAATACATTTTGGAAAAATGTTTAGCAGTTTCTTTAAAAAAGGTAAACATCTATCTACATATGACCCAGACATTCCTCATCTGGGTGCTTTAGAAAATAAAAGCATTTGTCCATACAAAGACTTGTAACCAAATATTCATTGCAAATTTATTTATAATAGCCAAAGTTGTAAATAATCCAGGCATCCATCAACAAGTAAATGGAGAAACAAATGATGGTCTATCCAAACACTGCTCACAATAAACTATTCAGTAAAAACTCAGCTCTAAACAATACTCTGCTATAAGAAAAATAAACTATTAATACAGCAACACAGATGACTCTCAAAATAATTACGCTGAATGAAAGAAGTCAGACAAAATAGAGTAGATACTGCATGAATCCATTCACACAAGGATCTTGAAAATGCAAACCAATATGTTGTGACAGAAAGCAGACCAATGGTTTCCAGGGCAAGAGATGGGGAGGGAGGGAGGAACAGCAAAAGGTAGGAGAGAAGTTTTGTGGGTGATGGGTATGTTCACTGTCTTGAGTGTGGTCATGTTTTCTTGGGAATATACTTATGTCAAAATGTATTAAGTTGTACACTTTAAATATGTGAAAATTATTTTGCAAGTACACCTCAAAGCTGTTTTAAGAAAAAAGGCACTTCAGTCCTGACCCACCTCAGGGCCTGTTTGGAGTGAAATGATCAGTCCCTCACCCTGTCTGCCTGATGGGAAGGTTGAAAACCTCTCACGGAAGATAACATATGGATTTTTCATTCACAATGTCTGCCATGTAATAAAGAATTTCTAGACATGCAACATGTCAAGACTATATGACGGATAATATGAGAATAAGAAACATTAAGCAATGGATGCAAACCCCCAGGTGTTGTAGGCATCAGAGTTAACAATAAAGGCTATAAAATAATCATTTTTAATATATTCAAGAAAATGAGGAAATGATGGGAAAATAGATAACAGGATAAAGACTTTCACCAGAGAAATATACTGGAATGTATTTTTAAGGAAAATCAAACAGATACTCTAGAACTGAAGCTTTCAGTTCTAGAAACAGGTTAACACAGCTAATTTGGATCCCTTTTAAGTAAAACTTTCAGTAATGTTGGATAAAATACAACAACAAAAGTAATACAGAGCTAACTGTGGAGAGAGAAGTTCTCAGGTGACAATACAAAGAGGACACTTAAAGCCAGAATGGTAATCTTGTGAGCTGATGCCACCGCACCCTGGAGGGAAGGGGCTTTAATCTGCACATAAATAGGGATACAATGTCCATTTAGAATAAAGGATCCATACCAGATGTAGAAGAGTCTTCCTTTATAGAAACCTATGCATAAGACGTACTGGAAGACTTGCCTCTTCACTGAAAGGGAGACTCAAAGTTCTCCACGTGTGCACACAAGAAAGGGGTGAAAGAACTGGTTCTCTAGGGAAAAAAAAAAGTCTCCTTTAAAAAAAAATCTAATCTCCAAGACCCTGCTTCATATGAATATGGAATCCAGGTTGATATTCCACTTAAGATTCAGGAATTCCCAAGCCAAAAAATATAATAATTCCAGATTGATCAAATCACCTGGAGCCTTAGGATAACCAACACAAATTGTTCTCTAGGAAAACTTTAAAAACCAAGATGTAAGGGACAATCATAGGAAAAAAATTGTACTCACTAAAGAGAAGCTCACACAAATCTACATACACACAGACACACAAATAAAAACAGAAGGAAATAAGTGGCCACAGGGTAGAAAGAGCTAACCATAAAACACAGGATGGTCAATATTCCAGAGCCTAAAATTATGAAACAATCTAAGAGAGAGCATAAAATAAGTATGACTGAATCATTAAAAAATAAAATGAATCATATATAACATAATGAAAAATGAAGACATCATGAAAAATAAAACATCAATTCTTTAAAGAACTAAACAGAACTTATGGAAACAAAATACAGATAACATTTGGTATACAAAATTATATGTGTGGGTTAAATAACATTTAACCTTCAATATCTAGGGTGTTCCTTAAAATTCAAGAGTAATCTCTAAAATAATTGTTTAAAAAGAGAATAAAAATAAAGAAGTCAAAATGAAGCATGCAAAATAGGCCAGTCACTATTCTGTGTTCTTCATCTATTTTATCACTTAATGCTCACAGACTTTGAGGGGGATAGTACCACTTTTTGTATATGAAGAAAGTGAGTCTCAACGGGCTTACATATCCTGGTTACATGGTTAGCAAGGGAGGGAACCAAGCCCAGATAGGCTGTCTCTAGACGCCATGCTCTTAACCATGACTGCAAGGTATAAAACAGGCAGGAGAAAAGCAGAGCAAAGCAAATAGAAATCACAAAACAAGATGCCAGAAATAAAACATCATCGCTAATCACAATGTATTCAGATGAAATAAATAATGAGTTAAAAGATTTACAGGTTTCATTTGTTTACCCGAAACAAAGCAAAATTAAAACTTAAAACTGGTTGAAAGCTTAAAAGAGCAACAGAAAGAGGTCAAAAGTTAGAGCCAGAAAAAACAGACACCTGAGAAATACTAACCAACAGAAAGGGAATCACTCAAGCCACCCTCAGGTTCATAGGTACTTGAAACCCACCTTGATCTGACACTTACCAGCTCTGTGCCTGAGCGAAACACTCAATCCCCCGGAACCTTTGTTCACTCACCTGTGAATATAATAATGGTCCCTCCCTCTATCCGGCCAATTTCTATTGACTGCAGTGTCCCAGGTACTGGTCAAGCCACCAGAGATCCATCGGTGAACAAATAAGTATCCTTTTCCTTGCAGGACTGAGGAGGAGCAGAACATAAACTACAGTCATAACAGTCAGGTGACTTGTATGGTATTCTAGAAGGTGATAGAAAGAGTATGATCAGGGAGTGGGGGGTTCTGGGGCAGAGATAAGGGGAAGGCAGTTTCCAGTTTAAAATGAGATGGCCAGAGTTGACCTCACTGAGGACCATGAGAAGGGGGTGTTATTTGCTGGGCTTCCTTTAACACAGCACCGCACACTGGGTGACGTGAACCACAGAGGCTCATTGTCACACAGCTCCAAGGGCTGGGAGTCTGCAGGCAGGATGTCAGCAGGACAGGTTCCTTCTGAGGGCTGGGAGGGAAAGGCTGGTCCAGGCCTCTCTCCTTGGCTTGGAGACGACCGTCTTCTCTCCACATCTCATCACGTCATCTCCCATGTACACGTGTCTCTGTGTCCACATTGCCCCTTTTTATAAGGACACAAGTCATACTGGATTAGGGCCCACTCTAATGACCTCATCTTAACCAATGACATCTGCAACAACACTATTTCCTAATGAGGTCATGTTCTGTAGTCCTGGGGATTAGGACTTCAGCATATGAGTTGGACAGAGACTGGCCAGGGCAACAGCCCTGTGGGTGCATGTCTGAAGTTCCCAAGGGCCAGCAGGGAGCCCAGTGCAGCTGAAGGGAGTGATCCAGGAAGAAAATAGGAGATGAGCTCAGCTTGGGGAGGGGGGAGGAAAGCTCTGAGTTCACTGAAAGGACTCTCGCTTCTTCACTGAGTGAAATGAGAATCCATTGTAAGATTTTGAGCAGAGAAGTATCACACCCTGGGTCTCACCCACGCCTGACTTAGGTGATGAGGATGAAAATGTTGAGGACTTTTGAGCTGAAAATAGTTAGACTACATATTGGACTTTGAGTTGATGGCATAGTAAATGAGACTCTGAAGTGTGTTGGGATGAGGTGGATGCATTTTGCATGTGGGATGGACATGAATCTGTGGGGCCAAAGGGAAGAATGTGGTAGAACAATGAATCTCCAATATGTCCACGGTCTGATCCCTAGAACCTGTGAATATGTCACTGTGTGTGGTAAAAGGGACTCTGCAGGTGTGACTCTTAAGGACCTTGGGATGGGAGATCACTGTGGGTAAGCAAACGACATCACGAAGATCCTTATGGGAGAGAAGCAGGACTGTCAGAGACAGAGATGTGGAGTAGCAGGAGAGGTCACAGTGACACATGGCCCTGGGCCAAGGCATGTGAGAAACCTCTACAAGCTGGGAAAGGCAGGTATTGTATAGAACGTAGCCCTGACCACACATTGGTTTTAGCCCAGTGACATTGATTTTGTCACCCTTTGTTACAACAGCAATAGGAAATGAACTCAGGAACAAACATGAACGTGAACCACAGGCTGCCTGCTGTGCTGGTAGGAAGTTCTTGGTCTCTGACCCAGGAGGGAGTCTCCTGTCCCCTGGCAGCATCCACAAAACTGCATCTTGTTAACTTGTTAGCTTGCAAGAGGGGTCAAATATTAGACCCTGCACAGTTCTTGACATTTTGTTAATAAAAATGATGGTAACATCATGGGTATTTTTCCACCTTTTAAATACCCTTCAGTCTTCTAATAAAGCTATTTCTAAATAAGAGACCATGTAAATAGTTTTGAATCTTTAATAATAAATAACCTTACCCGCCCCCTGGCCGCACCGTGCCTGCCTCCCATGAGCAAGCTGACCTGGAGAAGGGCTTCCGGCTTCTTGGGCAGCAGGCCGCTCCCAGGCCATGCCGCGGGGTAGGGCAGAGCACACCCTAATAGCACAGCCCCCGCTCCCCTCCTCAGCAAGCTGAGTGGGACTGGTGTATCTGGTGTGAATGAAAATACTGCAACCATATCAGTAAACAATGCTGAAACCAGTTCATCAGCGGTTGTCGCCACCCCCCAGTGAGGACAGGCCTGAAGCCCAGCCTCTGCAACCACTCACAATGGTCCCCTCTGAGGGGACTCAGAATAAGAAAGGACAGGATACTGGCCCTAGATAGCTAGATGCTTGTCAAAGGAATGAATTCAATGAGTCCAAATGTTTGCTTCCTCTCATAAATTTAGAAAGGCACTAAATTCTTTAACTCTATATGCCTGGTTCTCTTTAGATAACAAGCAATCTTTAATTTTTCCAACTACCAGGTCTTTGTTATAAAGCTCCTATATATCCTAGCTCCTCTACTTCTTCGGAGCAGTTCCTCAGAGCAATCTCGCCTCCAATAGGTGCAACTGGTGTTCCAGGTTCTTGTCCCATCCCAGAAAGAATTCAGAGACAAGACTTAGAGGTTAAAAAGGTAAAGTGAGGATTTATTAAAGGATGGATAGTACACTCTCAGGGGAGAGCGGGCAGGCTCAGGGGGAGCAGCTGCCCTGAGTTTCTTTGGCAAGCTAGTTACATAGGGTGTAAAAATGAATGGGCAGAATATTCATTGGGGAGGGAAGAGTTTGGGGTCATTATTCCCTGATTATCATCCCAATTCCACCTTCCCAAACGGAGGAGGGATTTTTGTCCTTATTTAGTCTGGATCGGAAGTGTGGTGGCATTGGTGCATGATGGGCACTTCTGATCTGCAAGGCTAATTTTATTGAAATGAGGGCATATGAGTAAAAGGTTACATTCGGACACTGGAAATTCCTGCCTTTTCTGACCTTTCTTTTTTGGTTTCCAGGCCAAAAGGTGTGGCCCCTTATCAGCCCAAAGATTCCAGCTTTTCTTTGCCCAGGAATCCCTGCTGCTCACATGATGTGTGGTTTCCTGCATTTGGCCTGTGCCCCTCCTTTCTGCCCAATTCCTGCCATTTGGTCTGTGTCCCCCTTTCTCTGCTCATATCTAGCTATCTGCCTGCTCTAACAATCTGAGGGGCTGTCATCCCTCCTCGAGTCCTTCCATCAAATAAAACATAACTCTCAACTTTAAGGCTGCACATTTATTTCAGTCGACAGTTTTGGTGACCACAAAGGGACCCAGAGCAGACTTCTCTCCTTCACTTGAACTCTCCGAGGAACTGCAGCTTTGGTACGAGCAGCGGCCCTTTGTGCCCATGCACCTACTCGGGGAGTCCAGAGGAATTTGGGTGAGTCTCTCCTGGTTCTCGGATCTCCCATATTAGTTGATCCTGAGTTTTATTTAGCTGTGTATCCAGGTACCTGGCCCTCCAGTTGAAAGATATTGGGGGGAAATACCCACCCAGTGGAGACATGCTGGATGGGGCCTGGTTGAAAGATACCAGGGAAATACCCACCCAGTGGAGACTCCACGGGTGGGGCTGGTTGAAAGATACAAGGGAAATACCCTCTCAGTGGAGATGCCCTGGGTGGAGCCTGGTTAAAAAATACTGGGGTCTGGGCTGAGTAGTTAGGTAAGAGGCTGGTCGAACACTTTCCTCAATTTGGCTACCTCCATTGAATTTGTCAGGATAAAAGTAAAACTCTTAGGAGGAACCTTTCAACTCCAAAAATAAGACCCTCCTCCTGGCTGGTAACAGCTTTCTCGGTTGTCTGAGAAACTTGCAGGAGTGGCAGAGGCAAAGACCTCATGCCATGCAGTTGTCCCTGCTGGAAAACCTACTAGCGATTTTATTCTGACAACCCGATCTTAGAATGGGGAATAGAACTTTCAAAACAAAAGAAAAAGAAATGACAGATTGCCAGCCTCCAACTAATACCCCAGCCAGGTTTATGTACATAACTTATGGCTTTAATTGGGAATTAATATATATGTTAATTAAAATAACTAGCCAGGCCTGATAAAAAAATTTTTTTTGGAATTCTGGCCTTATAAAAACAAAAGCCCCTTTAAGGAGAAGTTGGATTTCTATTCCTGTGTCCTTGAAATGTAAACGTTTTATCTTTCTCTCGGTGTTTTGTGTGTGTGTGTGTATGTATATATGTGTTTCCTTTTTTTTAAAGGAAAACTTTGACTCTGCCCCACAAAAGGTACAAATATTGTGTACATATGGTGGCCAAGCAAATAAATTGGGATTCTCAACAATCCTTTGATTGTATCAACTCTCAGGCATTTTGCCATCTTAACCCTTGTTGTATCAGCCTGGACCACAAAGGCCTTTAGCTTTTGGGGAGTAAACTTTTGAATTTTATTTACGGAATACCTCCACTCTCATGTGGAAAAGCCTCTTCATCTTATTGGTTTAAATTCACTATATATATATATATATTAATTGATGGCCATATGATGGATCCTTTAATTTGGAAAAACTTCTAAACTGGTGAAAGTTAAAAGAGCTCTCATTATAAACAGCTGTTTTATTGGTACCTATTAAAATCAATCAAGTTTAAAGGTGGAAATATATATCTAATGGTTAACCTAAGAACTTAGTTAAAAAAAAAAAAAACCCATTTGGAAAGCTACATTCGTGTTCTCCCTTTCCCCTCAATGGGTTTTAGAGATGCTAATAAAAACATTAGAATAATTAATGTTAATTAGGTTGAGTAACTGGAAAAAAGAATGTGAAAATGTCAAAAGATTTTTTTCTTAATGAGAAAAAAATTAATAAGGGACTTATCCCAAATGGATAAATATTTTTAGATGGTTATTTTGAATGGGATAAATAAAATGGACATTTTTGGATTAACATACAAGGTTTTGATACTACACTACATAAAATTAAAAAAAAAAAAAAAAAAGCCAAAGAAATCACCTACTGGTCCCCAACATTAAAGTTCAAACAAGTGCGCTTTATTTACCCCAGTTTAAAATGTATATATTTATAGGGCTGAAAAATATATATATATAGACTGAGATACTTGATCAATGATTGGGGCAACCAATTAATCAAATTAAAAATTGACAAGAGCCTAAGTCCTTTGGCTCAAACTTGAGAATCCCAGAGACTTCTATATAAAATTAGATAAAGTGGACAAGAAATAAAAGAAAAAGGCTTCTGTCACTCCTTCTAGAAATAAGAATTATTGATTAAACCTGATGAATATTAAAGTTAAAGGTATAAGAGGTAATAAAATTGAGATAAAAGTTTGCAAAATTGGTATATTTAAATGGGCTTTATATAAACCTCTTTTGCTTAATTATGTTGTGGGATAGATATGTTTCAATGGAAAAACGCTTCCCCTTCTTGGTATTATAAGGCTGGGCACATATCTGTCCCTCAGAAAATATTAATTAAACAAACTAAAGGAAACCAATAGAGTTGCCTAAGCCATCCAATATAAAGTAAAACTAAAAACTAATATTCAGGGGCTAATAAAAAATAAGAGATTTACCCTGGATTTAACTTATAACTCAGGAAAAAGAGACCTTACTAAATGCCTTCTGCAAGCTTTGGAAGACGTGATAAACTAAGCCTTAAAGTCTTAAAACATGGAATTCTTTGTTTACAGCTCTTCTCACTGATACTGAAAAGCAAATTAAGGAGATACAATTGGGCCTAAGTGACAGACCAGTTTTTTAGGGAACTGGAAGCAACTGTCTTTGTCTTGCAGATCAGAAATGTAAATACAGCACACAATGACCTAAGAAAGAGCCTAATTATTCCAATGAGATAAAACCTTAAGGCCAAAGAAAGTTTTGGCATTTTAGAACTCAGACTCTGACAAGTCCTTCAGACATTGTCAAGAAATCTTAAATGTCTTTTTCATAAACAGTAAGCCTTAGTGATTTGAGGAAGCAAATTCAGCTTACTCCAACTGTTATTTATAAGCAGTAAATTTATATTGTAATACCTAACTGATAAGTAAGTTCTAAAGTGAAGCTATGAGATCTCTAGCTTTTGTCTGTTTATAAGTCTGTGTACACATTATAGATATGAGATATTTCTACTGCTAAAAAAAAAGTCAAAATCAAAGATCTCTGCTTAATTGACTTAAAAATAAGAGCTTACAAATTAAATATTTCTAAAATAAAAGCTGACCAAATTGACTATCATGTTCACGTTAACTGTAAAATATTCAATATTAAGTTAATACGTGGTATTAAGTTTAGTTTAAGTTTGTTCTAATTAATATAGACATCTTTAGAGTCACCAATATTAAGCATAAAACTTTTACTGTACCTAGGTTTAATGAAAGTCAAATAAGATCCTACTATAACTGTTACAGATTTGTCAAAAAAACTAGTAATGTGTGATAAAACTCTAAGTAAATTAAATGCAAATGAGATGAGACCTTTTGGGTAAATTCTTTAAAAATATATTTTTAGAAATGTATGCTTAAGACAATCTCTGTAAATATTTGGTGTCTTTAAATTCTAGAGTTGTGGTAAATTAAGTTAAATGATGGGAATTTATTAAATAGCTATGCCATTTTCAGATAAAGTAAGATTGAAATATGAATTACTTAACATTTGACTTCCTCTTACAGAGAAACTAAAGGTGTTTAGAAATAATAAATGGTTGGTGCCACCCTGAAATATTCTCTGCTATTAAGGGAAACATCTCAGTATCCTAGGAAAGTAAGGTGAATATGTAAAGGAAGATATAAGGAATGGAATTATATTTTGTTAATGGGAAATAGTGATTTTGTCCTAAAGCTGGTTACTTCTGAATGAAAGGGAAAATAAGGGGCAAAATAATCTGAGTATAGAAAGTTGTGGAAGGCTTGTGGAAGAGGAACTCTCAGGAAAGAGTTTTGTACATGGTTGGGATTGGCTAAATTTAGAATCAATTTGGTCAAAGTAAATGAATCTTAAAAGTAAGCTGGTACAAGACGAGATTTGGTTTTCTCTCTCTGTCATGAGTACAAAGTTTTCTTAAAATGTTAATCTGCCTTCAGCAACAGATTATAAATTTTCTTTTGCCCCTTAACTGATTTGTTCTGCATTTACCTTTGAAATAGTTTCTTGTTAATGAATAAGTAATATTTCACAGTAATCTATACTTTTATCTGACCAAGTGTTTTGAAACCTTTTAACAAACTTCCCAAATATCAATTTCTAATTAAAGTTCTTTTGACCTCCAGTTAACTTTGGGATGCTACAGAGGGACCCCTGAAACATCCCAAAGAGACTTTAAAGTAGTAAGTTTCATTTGGTATGTTAAGTAACATGGGAAGTATTGTCAAATGAATAATAAATCTTCCTAGGTTATATTGTATGAGAAAATATTAATATAGATATTCTAGAAATTATATGGAATCCCTAAAATCCTGGTATATCTGAAATGTTACCAGTCACAATTCTGGTTATTGTGACCAGGTTTCTTTATCGATTACAGTGTAATGGTGTTTAAGCATGCCTTTAAATCTTTTGTCATTTATACACAGTTATTGTTTTATTCTGATGATTTTGCAAAAATCTTCAAGGAGACTTACTGGTTTCTAATAAATTTCAAACTATAGCACTGAACTAAACTGGGTAAGAAATTTTAAAGGTCTGATGAAAACTCTGATTTCATAAAACTGTTAACAAAAGGATTAGTTACATGGGACTGAGTACACTGATGAATATGGTTATAATTTTTTATTTTGTCTGAAATATTACTGGCTTTTAATCTGTTTCCCAGACATAAAGAAACTCTTCTCCTTAAGCTAATTAGAATTCACAGCAATTTGATAAATCATACCTATGTAAGCAGACTTGGAACAGTTATCTTTTCTCTCTATCTGGTCCCTCCAGACTGGAAAGCCTTAGGTCCCCAGGGGCTCTATCAGATAAATTAGAATGATCATCTCCTAACAGGTATAGGAATCTCAAGGTGTTTTAAGGACCTTAAAGATGAAAGAATTTACCTAAATCTGTAAGGCAAAAATCTATGACAAACCCTTGATGTGATTTTCCTGGCCTTAGAAAACCTTATTAACATTGTAGCCTGAGACTCATTAAAAATTCCAACAAGGACAATTTAAAAGAGCCTATATGATTAAATAATCAGACTTAACTTTAAACAAATTAATTTTGATTTGGCTATATTTGATACAAATGAAGGTAACTTTAGAGAGAAAAAGATGATATTTTAGTGGATATTAAACTTTAGTTTTGTTAATTGAGGTCTATATTTACTAAGACACCTCCCAGATCATTCCTTGCTGTTACGCTACATTGCTGCAAAGTTTAATTGAATTATTAAAAGGATACTCTAGATTTGTCTCTGAAGCTCAGTAATCTTTCCTTGGATGAAGGTCTGATGCCCCATCACCTGCAACCAGGGGATTATACACACTGGAACAGGCATGACTTAAAGAATTATCTCCAACCTGAATGGAAGGACCCCTTATCAGATACACTTAACTAGACCATACACAGCAAAGCTGAAGGAAACTGGCTTTTGGATTCATTTCCAGTCAGAAAGAGCCCCTGCACTGGGCTGGCCTATAGAGTACTGCTCACCTTAAAACAATGTTCAAATGGAGAAGAAGCTACCAGGCCTGGATGAGAAGAAGATGGCATCTGAGTTAGACAGCTGACTGGAGACACTGGACCAGGCCTGTATACCAATTACTTTGATAATTTCTCCTACCTTTGATTATGAACTAATCCAATTGTTAGGTTCATGGTAAATTACCTCTATCTAGTACTTCTGTGTTACCTTGGTGGGTTTTCCTACTCCAAGGCTCTAACTAGATAGCCCTCAGAAAATTTATTCTAAAAAGAAATGATAGCTCTGTTTAGGCCACTATTGACATTACGAGGTGGGAGACCTCCCCTGGCCAATTAACAATATCTGCTCTGAGCCTGACCATGAATGTGAATTTTCTTATAAGATCACTCAAGCTCAGTCAGAAACACAAGCAAATTTTTAACCCAAATATGTATTCTCAACTATTAAATCCTTACTCGTGACTTTATTAACGTTACTAGCTGTATTACTGATACCCTGACTATTTTATAAGATTGTGGTCTCTTACATTTCCCACTGTGTAACTAGGCCTCCAACAAGATTGATGATAGCTAACCATCTTGAGGGAAAAGATAAATCTATAACCCTGCATAGAATAATTGTAATAGTGTGATTCTAGTTATGGGAATGAGCAATGAGGGGTAAACATTTCCTTGCTCATAATAGACTAGTAAGACAGGTGATCCAGAGAAATTTTACGATCAACAGGGCCTGATTCAAAAACTAGCACTTTGAGTGGCACGTCAAACCGATTCTTCACTTGATCTAGGAATGAGCCTTCCTAGCACCCTGGGACAAAATTGGTCATGAAATGTCTCCCAAAATATTGGTCGACTTTAGGACCAAGGAGTACTGTAAATGAAAATACTACAACCTTATCAGCAAACAATCCTGAAACCAAGGCATTACTGGATGTCGCCACACCCTAGTGAGGACAGGTCTGCAGCCAGGCCTCTGCAGCCACTCACAATGGTGCCCTCTGAGGGGACTCAGAATAAGGAAGTACAAAATAAAACGCCCTAGGTAGCTAGATGGTTGTCAAAGGAATGAATTCAATGAGTCCAAATATTTGCTTCCTCCCATACATAGAATAGCACTAAATTCTTGAACTTGAGATGCCTGGTTCTCTTTAGGTAACAAGTAATCTTTCCTTGTTCTATCTACCTGGTCTCTGTTGTAAAGCATCTATATATCCTAGGTCCTCCCCTACCCCTTCTGAGCAGTCCCTCAGATCCATGTGAGGGGCTGTCATCCCGGCTCGAGTCCTCCCTTCAA
Source organism: Camelus bactrianus (assembly GCF_048773025.1). Lineage (NCBI taxonomy): Eukaryota > Metazoa > Chordata > Mammalia > Artiodactyla > Camelidae > Camelus > Camelus bactrianus. The sequence goes on along the minus strand of NC_133557.1, from coordinate 46,713,337 downwards.
ATAAAAAGTAACTCTCAACTTTTAGGCTGTGCATTTATTTCAGTCAACACCAGCGACCTGGGGCAGCAGAGGCTGCTCCCAGGCCTGGCTGCCAAGGAGGCGGAAGCTAATCCTCCAGCTCAACAGGGGCAGCGCTACTCTCCCCCTCTGCCACTGCCACCGCCCCTGACCTAACCGTCCAGACTCCCAGGAGCAAGCTTACCTGGAGTCCGATGTCCAACAAATCTCCGGCAGCCAAGGCCACCCCCAGGCTGGGCTGCAGGGAAGAGAAGAAATCGACTGCCTTCCCCGGGCAGCCCCGTCCCGTCACCACCACAGTCCCAAATGCATCGCACCCACCTGCAGGGGTCAGGCTGACTGCGCGGATGTGCGCCTGCCTTCTGATCCTCTCCACGTGCCTTAGCACCTCCCTGCACCCCTGCACTCCTGCAACCCTTGCACTCTCTGCACTCCTGCACCCCTGCACTCCTGCAACCCCTGCACCCCTGCATTCCTGGAAATCCCTGAACTCCTGGCACCCCTGCATCCCTGCACTGCCTGCACCCTCCACAGTCCCTGCACCCTGGCATCACTTACACCTTTGCACCGCCTACAGTCCTGTGCCCCTGCATGTCCCACAAACCAACACTTGGGCCTGTGGCAGAGCCTCTGCTGTTGCACCAGTGCAAAGGGACTCATCCTTCCCAGTACATGATGCATAAGTGGACCTCTGGGGTTGGCTGCAGGAAGGTACATGTTCCCAGTCAGTAGCCTGGGCCACTAGGGTGGTCTCTGTGAGGTCACCCAGGATGGGCTCAGAGATGCTGTTCTCCGGGAAGAGAGGAGTTGAAACCGGTCTTGAGGGCACAGCTGTGCTCACCAGGCCATCCACACTTCATGTTTTGCACAGGGCTTCGGGGAAGCTAAATGGACCCGGCCAAGTAAGGCCTGCTGTGCGCCCACCTCAGTCCTGGGCTCTGAAGCAGACAGACTGGCTCCTACTCTCAAGGCCCAGTTTGGGGGCCTGAATGGTCCCTTGGAAGGAAACCATTAGTGAGGAATTCCTCCAAGGACCTGCCTTCAGAGTTTACAACAAGGTGTGCTGGCCGCTCCTACTCCCCAGACTCGGGGTGAAGGTGTATTATTGATCAGCACATCCCCCAGTGGCCCAGCTCCCCAGCTTGGCTGCCTAGAGGGGGCCAGGGGAATACATAAGGCCAGGACACTCAGGAAGAGCACAGAGGCCCTGCCCTCTCCCCTCTGCACTTGTAAACCCTTCCCCAAATATCAAGGCATCGGACAGAGTGCAGCCACCACAATAAGGAGATGCTCCCATCTCTTCACTCACTCCTGTCGGTTCACTTACGTGCTGAGCATCCACTGAGTCACAGGACACAGCACACAGGACGGCCAATGGTACAGGCTTGGTCCTTCCCCCTGGATCCTGTTCAATCTGATGGAAGAATGATCACTCATAAACAGTTTCTCAAAAGGATACAGAGACCGAAGACAAACTGCAGAGTGAATCAAATTTTAAAATATATATGAAAATCACCCAGTCTCCTCACCTAAGATTAACAGCATTAAGCAAAAAGATCTTGCCTTTGATCACCAAGGAAGTGGTCACCCCCTCTCAGGAAGAAAGGAGAGTTATTCTTTAAGCAGGACACAGAAGTGCTCCATTGGATTGGACCAGGGCCTCTGCATTCATTCAGCAAATTTGTATAAGCTCCTACTATGTATGGGAATCTAGTAACTAGACTCGTTCCCAAGGCTCTTGGGCTTTATCAGTCAACAAAATAGACACAACTCCCCATCACTGGGGGCTCAGAGTTTTAGTACAGGAAACAGGCAGCATGTTGGAGGTAACAAGAGCTTGGAAAAATTTAAAAAAAAAGAGTAATATGAGCAAACTCAGGTGATGGTGGTTGGGTGGGATGCAGGCAGGAGGAAATAAGGCAATCCTGGTGGATCTCATGGAGTAATGGACTTGAAGCAGAATAGACCCGGAGGAAGAAGGAAGAGCCGGAGCCAGAGGCCCCAAGAGTGATGGGGAGAGTGTGGGCGGAGAGGCAGGGCACGTTGGGTCCTGGAGGCCTTTGTGACAACTTTGGCTCCTAGTGAAATGGTGACCTGTTTAGTGAGTTTTGAGAGGAGGGGTGATGTAGTCCAATTTATGCTTTTGTTTTGGGTTTTTTTGGGGGGAAACATTTTAATGAAGGTGCTGGGGATTGAACCCAGGACTTCATGCATGCTAAGCATGTGGTTTACCACTGAGCTACACCCACCCCCTCAATGTAAGCTTTTAAAGGCTTCCACTGACTCTGTGGATGAGAGATTGTAGGAAAGCAAAGATGGAAGTAGGAGGCTATTGGTGTCCAGGAAGGGGCTGAAGGTGGCTCCTAGGAGGGCGGGGAGCAGGGAGCAGGTGATTAATAAAGACAGAGTAGCCAGAATTTTCTAACAAGCTGGATTTGCTGTGTGTGTGTAAGAGGAAGAAAGAGAAAGAACATGGTTCCAACATCTGGACCTGGACAATGGGAGGGATGTCCTCTCCATCCACAGGGGATGGACAAGGTGGGGCTGAACAGGTGGAAAGGGGCTGGAATCAGCTCAGTTCTTCAATGTCATGGTTAAGGGGTCTATTAGATATTGTCACAGAAATGCCTAATAGGTAGAGGACTCTGGGTTTGTTTGTTTGTTTGTTTTTTCTCTAACACTTAAAAAATATAATTTAAATGTATTAATTGTATTATGTGAATGAATTTGGAATTTTACTTCATGCCAATGTATATGTTATATATAGCCAAGTGGAAAATGTATCAGAAAAGGGGAGAAATGAGGGCTTTCACATAAACTGACTGTCCATAACGTAGGTAAAATTTCAATAAAACCAGTCTTCTGTGCAAAAACCTCATCTCGGTGTTACACAAAAATAAATGAAAAAGGACTGTGTTGATGTATCATTATTTCATGTTACCTAATAGCCCCAAACAAACACACTGTTTAACTATGAGTCTTGTAGAAATATTATTTGCTTTATTCACATAAATACAGAAATGCAGAAAGGTTCTAAGGTAGAATAAGCATCTTAGTGGAAATAATAGATTTGAGCATTTTACATGATATATATGGACTGATTCAAAATTTGGGAAAATAAGTTACATAGTAGAGCATATATATGAATGTGAAAGCAAGATGAATGAAAGAAAAAGAATATGAATCTCAGGGAGAGAGGTCCAGATACAAAGGGCAAAGTAGGGAGTTTTGGACAAATCGAGAAATTGATGGCATGTCAATTTCTAAGGCTGGTTGCTTCCACCAAAGGAATAGCATAGAGAGAGAGGAGAGACCCAGGACCCAACCCTGGGGCACACCCACAGTAAATATTTGGAAAAAAGAGGAAACGTCAAAGGACCAGCCAGTGGGCTGAAAGCAGAAAGCAGACAGAACGATGGACTGGAGTCCCAGTAAAGGAGGAACGCGGGGGAGGAGGGATGGAAAAGCTGGGTCAAATGCTGCCGAGGGGCCACGCATGATAAGGACTGAAAACTGACCACTATATTTAGCAATGTGGGGTCACTGATGACCTTGATAGAGCAGTTTCCATAGAACGAGGGATCAGGGGAAAAGCCAGAGTGAGTGTAAAAGGGGATGGCTCAAAAGAAGATGCAGACAGTGAGTTTAAACAACTCCTTAAAGATTTGCTGCAAAGACAAAGGGTGGCAATTGGTGGGGGTGACTTAGGGTCAAGGAGTGCTGTTTGTTTCATTTAAGAGGATGGACGTTTATATACTGACAGGAGCCAACAAATAGGAGAACAAAATCTATGAGGTAGAGAGAGAGGATGGTTGTGGGAGTGACAGCCCGGAGAAGATGGGAGGGATGGGGCCCTGGGGACTCTTGGAGGAACTGGCTTTTGATGTCACCTGTAATAAGAGGTGGGGCAGAGAGAGTGAGGTCACACATTAGAAAGTGAGCTGGGAGTTGCTGGTGAAAGTTCTCTTCTGTTGGCTTCAGTTTGCTTGGTCAAAGTAGAAAAGTAACCTTACCAGCTGAGGAACGAGGAGGAAGAGTTACTGGAGCCACGAGCAGAAGATATGAAAGAGCCTTCAGGGAGAATGGGACAGTGAACAGAGCAGTGGGAGATGGGGAGTGTGCTCCCAGAAAGTTACATTTTATCTCTGAGGTCCCCATATATGTGATGTGTGACTACCCTTCCTGCTGTCTACGAAATAAAAATTAAGTATGGTCAGTGAAAATGCTACTTCATTCTAAGAGGCTGCCTGTTTCTCAGGAATGGTCATCTTAAACTGCAAACATTACAAAAAATGTTGAAAAGTTGAACTTGTGTACCTAAAGACCCACTATTTTCTATAAATCTGGCTTCTATTTAGTTCCCCTATCAATAACACATAACTGATACTGCCTAGGATGGAGGTACACTGATGCTAAAAAGGAAATGAGATCTGAATCATTTTCCTAAATTCCATGGCTTCCTTAATATCTAATCCCCCTTGGAACTTCGGGATGTCCAGTATAAGAGGGGAGAAACAGTTTGAGAAAATCCCTGCTCAGAATTACACAACACAACCTCAGCTCAGAAGTACACAGTCATAAAAGATTTTAGAAGCAAAACTCCGTAACTACTCTTAAAGAATTTTGCAAACATGGGCCTGCCCAGATGTTTCCAAACTGGAAAGGTACTCCAATCACTTGCCCGGTACTGGGACCAGAGGCTGGCCAGCCTTTTCTGTAAAAGCCAGAGAGTAAATATTTTCAGTTTTGCAGATCATTTTGTTGTAACCATGCAGGTCTGCAATAAGAAAGTGAAGAGCACTGGGAGACAGGAAACAAATGGGCATGCCCACACCCTCCCTTCCACTCAGGGCAGCTTCTCTGTGGTGGGTAGCTTTGCCACAATCACTTGTTTCTTTGTTTCCATTGGTTTCTTTGTTTCCACCTTACTTGTCAAGCTCAGAACTTCAAGTAAGCCTGGTCCTTCAGCATCCATGCAGAGAGAAGGCTGAGCAGGGGTGGGGACCCCACCTGACAGAGAAGAGAGATTGCTTGTCACCATGACATGAGACAATCACACCTTCCGGGGTGAAAGGGAACAAAGACAAGGGAGGGGCACAGCAGTGGGACCCCTGGGTCACCTGCCAGGCTTGCTCTCCCTCCACAGCCACCCTGTGGGCCTGGGGGGTGTTGGGCCTCAGCTACAGTGATTTGGCTGAGGGGACTCAGGATAAAGGACCCTCCACCTCCTCACCGGCTTCCAAAAGCATCCTCTCTAAGTCCACCCTCTGAGTTTCTGGAACTCAGCTGGAAGAATACACGATCCATGATCCAGTCCGATCCAGGGTCCAAGTCAAACAAGGCAGGGGTCACGTGGGGTTGTAACCCTGTGCTCATTGGGCGGGGTCTCCTTGCAAATCGGCTGAAGTCCCAGTTCTGCCTCATTCCCAGGAGGAACACCAGACCTCCTCCTCCTCTGTCTGTTCTTCCCTTGAGGCTGTTGTCCTGGAGGGATGCGGAGTCCTTGAACCTGGGACTCCAAACATAAATATGCAGCCTGTTCAATAAAATAAATTATGCACTTTTTGATATTTGCCAGCGTTTTAACTCCAGAAAGCCTGTGGGACTCCTTCTCACTGTCTCCTGTGCCCCCACCACCTGGCGGCCCTCTGCTCTCGGAAACATGATTTCCCACAACTGCACCCTGTCTCCCAGCTGGTCAGAGGGGAGTCTCCCACAAAGACACAGGTGTTTGTGAGGATCCTGTCCCCAAGCAGAAAGCCCACTCCTGGAGCCACGGACAGGGAGCTGACCTCCTGAGCTGCTCAGCTCTAATTCAGAGCCTAAACTGGGGACCCCGAACATAGCTGAATGACTTTCTGAGTCACCTGGGCTGGAGGGGCCTGATTTTTCTTTCCAGGAATGGATGTAGCACAGTCTCCATTTTCAGGACTGACTTTCATGATGGATCTAGTTCTCCCCACTGCACCCCAGGAGGGAGAGGACCTTCCACCCCACAGGTTGGAAACCCAGCCCAGGGGAGTTCTGAAGCACTGCATAGCTGCCAGGTCCAGCATCCCTGCAGAGTGGCCACTGTCCCTGAATGAGCCCCCTCCCTGGGCCTTCCCTTTCCCGGCACGACCACACCCCAGGCTGTGCCAGAGCTCTGGGGCTCTGTGTGTCCAGGGCACACAGGCAGGATCAGAGCCAGGTGCCCACTGGGCCCCAAGGGGAAGAGATCTGCCTCTGCATCAGGAGGTGACCCCACATGGCTGGTAGGACAGTGCCTCACCACGCTCTCACTATGGACCTCCAGGAGCCCTGGGAGCAGTTTCCCTGCAGATGTAATGAGCCATCATCAGGAGGGCAGGCCCCTCTTTGGGCAGACCATCCTGCAGTGCTGGGCCCACGTGCTGACCACAGGAATCTGCACACCCCCAGAAAACCACCAGGCAGCCTCGACTTGGTCACTTGGTGGCCTGGGTCCCACAGGCTCCTTGGCCATCCCATTAGTGTGGTCCTGGCAGGCATGGTCTTCAGGTCCTCCTGTTAAGAAATCCTGGGTTTCTGTTGTCACAGAGCCCACACCAGAAGGTTCCATCTTGCAGTGACCCCCACAGTGATCAGCTCCCCTGTGCATGTCCAGGGACAAATGACAGGACTTTATTGCTGGGTATCATGATGAACAAGGGGGTAGGATTCCATACTAAGTCCAGCATCCTGGTAACTCACTCTGCACCCCAAAAAGCATCCATGAGAAATGTGTGTATTGGGGTGTCTGCACCCCCAGGAGAGCTGCTCCTCAGGGCTCCTGGGACCCTCTAACCCCTCTCAGGGTTCTCAAAGCCTAGGTCTAAATTTCCACCTCCCTCCTTGGGTGGATGGCTGCCCGTGTCTCGTGGTCAGAGGTCACTTAACTGCACAACTTGGCATGTTCTCAGGGCTCATCCTCCTCCCCTGCACCTGACCCCTGAGATGTTCCTACTGACCCTTGGCAGCCTGTGTGGGGCTAGGTGGCCATAATTCTGCCCCTTCCCTCTCCTCCTCTGCCCCCACCCCTGGGGCCATCCACAGATGGGCTGGGAGGTGCTTATAAATGGACACAACTAGACAAAGCAGAGTCCCCCCCAGGAAGCACATCTGCTCTCTTCCCTGAAGAGGACCCCACAGCCCCACACCACCTCCTGGTGGTCTGCTCAGGATATAGTCTCCCAGTTCTGAGCAAGGCCTCTCCCTGGAATCCTTGCTTCCAGAAGAGTCTCTCTGTCTCTCTTTGGAGTTTAGAGTTGTTCCCGTACCCCTGCCCACCAGGGTGCTCAGCACTGAAACTTCAGAGACCTGGTGATACAAGGAAGAGATGTGGCCCCAAGTCTTACAGGACACACCTGCTGGGACCCCAGGACAAAGGGCCATCCTCTTGCCTTCTCAGGTGTGGATACTTTGGTTATTTTTGCAGGAAGCCCGACTGGGCAGTGGGGCTCAGAGCAGTTCTTGGGGCTCCCTGGGCAGGGAAGACTTGGGCCACGTGGCCTTGCCTGGTTGCCCTGCTGGGCCAGCTCTAAAAATCCCCAGCTCCTCTGGCTGTGGCTGGAGGGTCCCCAAGCCTCAAGGTGGGCCTGATTCTCTCTGCCTCCACTGCCTCTGAAGCCGAGCTGGCGTGAGCAAAGAGCGCTCTTGCCCTCTTGTGGCCAATATGCCACAGGTGGACGCTGCATGGAGCTGGAGGGAGAGGTAGCATTTGCTCAGATGTGAGTGGTTAGGCAACTTGACACCCTGTCAACTAGCCTTAAACATTGGAAAGAGGAATTTCCTGGGAAAGATGGAAGTTACTTTCAGTTATTTGTCTAAAGATTTCTTTTTTTTTTTTTCTTTAAGACTCATAAAACCTCTCCCAGGTCATTCCTGGTAAGGACCATAATCCAGGGATCAATCAGGAAATGAAGGAGGAGAGGGGTGGGGGTAGGGGAGAGAGGAGGGGAGATCAGAGCCCACAGAGAGGAGATGCCCCTCCCTGGGGTCACACACTGGGCAGTGGCTGCTGACACCCAGCGGGGCTCTCCTGTTCTCAGACCCCTTTCATCTGGGGGGTGTTTCCAAAAGAAACAATGGTTGAAGGGCCATGGAGGACACCTAGGCCTCCCAGAATGGACAGTGGGAGCAAAGTCACCATGCTGGCCCTGGGCTCTGGACCCGGACCTGAAGTGGAGACCACAGGTCTTCTGAGAAGCAACTCCCAGTGTGTTTGGAGCTGTTTCAGGCTCTGTCCCAGCTGGAGGGTGCAACTCCCAACCTCCAGCAGAAGGAGCGAGCCCCCCTCCAGGTAGTGTTGCCTTTGTTGGGGAACAGTGATCTTTGGTTGTGGGATGTTTTGTGGCTCTCTCTAAAAACTGCTTTGGCTTCAGTTTGCATCCCAGTCACCAGTTACTGGGCAACAGAAAAAGCATACCCTACATCCCTTTGCGCTCATATCTTCCCAAAAGAGCAAGTATTTGCCCATGAAAATGCCAGCTGCTCTTCTAAGGCCCCCCAAATGCCCAGCAGTGTAGGAGGTGCACTCTTGAGCACGGACAGGAGGATATGGGCCAGTGGTCCTTGGCATGGCTTGGCATGGCCTGGCATGTCAGCAGTGCTGTGGCTGTGTGGCAGGGAGGGCCGTGAAGGGAATCCTGTTTGAAGGGCCTCTGTGCACCCCTGCATTATGGACTGAGGAACTACAAAGGCTCCAGGCATCCTAATGGGTTAAATACAGCCCCCACCCTCGGGATGGAGCCACCTAGAGCTCAGTACCTCTAACAGAGACAGTGCCAGGCGTGGGCGGAGGTCACGGGACACTCCGGGAGCAGGGGCGGTGGTGCTGGGGAAGGAAGGGGGTGAAGTGAAGGATGGGGAGAGCAGGGCCCCTTGCTCTGGGGTGAGGGTTCTTGAAGAGACCACAGAGCATGGCTCACACCATCCCCACCCCATACCCCAAATTCCTAGCCCGGCCAACACAGAGACCGCTCTGCGCCCTCTCATCGTGGTTCTCCCGTGAGACCGCACCCAGCCCGGCATCTGGTACCCCCCGCCCAGATGGCCTCCTGTCCTACCTTCTCTCTTGGGACAGACTTTGTCTTCTTGGAATCTGTCCAGCAGCACGAATTCAAGGCCCACAGAGGGCCTGGCGGATCTGCACTTCAGGTGCCCTACCAAGCCAGCCTTGCGGGCCTGGGCTCAGTCCTCTAGCTTGCCCACCCGCAGTCCGGGTCAACGACCGGTGCAAGCGGAGGCAGAGGAGCCCAGGCTGAGACCCTCGTTGCCGACCTGTGAGGGTGCCCTCGCCCCACTGCCCCGCCCACCGGTGGCAGCCCCGCCCAAGCCTCCAGCCGGCACAACCTGCGGGTGAGGACGTCCGCGCGACCCCGTCCGCCCAGGCCCCGCGCAGCTCCCCCATAAGCCTCGCCCCCGTCACGGCCCCTCCTCCGCCCCCGTTGGCTCCGCACGTTCTGCCCCTGGGACATCCAGCCTCGGGAGGACGCTCGACGCAAGCGCTTGGGGAGGGCCCCGTGGCGTTGCCATGGCTACGGGCGCCGTGATCCGCAATGCCGGCGTGAGCTTCCAGGGCGGTGCACGGTGTCCTGTAGCTGTCCGCGGTCTTGGCGGTGTTTGCTGCTGGGGGCAGCGGCTTGGCCACAGGCCTCGGCCTCGGGCGACGAGTTCTGGCCTGGTCAGTCGGTGGCCGACATCCTGTCGGGGGCGGCGTCCCACAGACGGTAAACGTGAGTCCTAGCAGTCCGCGGGGCCGGTGGGCAGGGACCGGGGTGGGGGTGGCGGCTGTGGAGGGGCTGTGGTGCGGGGGAGCGGGTTAGGGCTGGTGGGACAGGGCTGGGGCAGAGCCTCGGGCTGTCCTCCCCCTCCCGCGCTGGGGCCGGGAGCGCGAGTCCTGGTCGCCCTGGGCAGCCCTGGCCTCCCAGAGTCCCCGGAAAGGCCCCGGGCCTTGCTCGTGTTTAGAAAAGCCGGAGATTCAAATTTTGGAGTGGGGTGGTTTATCAGCCTTGCTTATCAGCAGGGAAATTTTAGTTCCAACCAGATATTGGTTCTTTCAGTAAACCTTAGGAATAAGACACCAGGGTCAGTGCTGATTAGCAGTTATCGAGGGCTTGACTCAAAATAGACTGCGGGGTGTAGGGATGGTAGATGGGACCCTCCCTCTCGAGGTTGGCAGTCTTCTGGGATTAGAGGCCCCAGATGAGGATTGCATCCTCATCTGCAGTAACAGAGGTTGTGGGGAACACTAAAACAGAGAAGGGAGGGGTGTGGTGGCAGTAACTCATTACAGAAGCCAGGACCGTTGTCTGGCTATTGTGTAAGGGAGTCTTGCCTAGGATAGGGTGGCAGTTATCAAAGTGTGTCCAAGGGCCCCTGAGGTACAAGACCATTTTCGTAGAAATGCCAGGATGTCACCTGCTTTTTGCACTCTTGCTCTCCCTAGTTTCCTGTGGGGTTTTCCAGGGAAAACCTGGCCTGTGATATCACAAAACAGGGAATGCAGAGGCAGATAGGAGAATTCAGCTCTCACCAGTCCAAAAAGAGATTTGCAGAAATAATAATCACTGTTATTCTTCTCACTAATGATTTTTGTTTTGAAAAATATACTTATTTTTTGTTTCAGAGTATTAATGGTAACATGTAGTAGGTTGTTATTATTTTTAAGTGAATTAATACATTTTTTAAAGTTCTTATTTAACTTCCAACACAGGAACTATTGACAGATTTAACCCACATAAACAGCAGCCTTTTGGAGTCCTCAGTAATTGTTAAGAGTGTACAGGGGTCTGTAGACCAAGAAGTTTGAGAGCCCCTGGAGAACGGGTGCTCAGGTGCTAGTCAGGTGTTTAGCTGGTGTTAAACAGATGCCAAGATGTCTTCTGCATCTACTCCCGGACTCCAAGTAATTGGTCACATGGAGATGGGTGGGCAGTGCCTCCACTTACAAACCGGAAGCTGCTGAATGTGCCTGGAGTCCAGGCCATAGGCTGTGGGTGTGGATCAGGGTTTCCTGTGCAGAGGCCTGGCCCTGAAGGACCACTCTCCTTTGCTCACTGCCAGGTACCTTCTGTGCGACGTCAACTCCCCAAAGGGCCTCAGCCTCCACAGGGACGTCGGCATCCACATCGCCTTCCTCCTGAAGACCCTGCTGAAGATGGAGGAGTCGGTGCTGGTGCTGCCCCCCTGGGGCCGCCTCTACCACTGGCAGGGCCCTGACATCCACCAGGTCTGGATTCCCTGGTATGACGTTTTTGATCTCCCAAGTCTCAACAGAAACATCCCTGACATTGAGTACAAGCATTTCATTGCAGGTGAAGTGATGGTCATTTAACTGGGGTCAGGCAGTTGTTGTTCTGGTTCCAGTGTGACCATCGGTCCATCTTGCTTCGGACCTGAAAGTCTGCCTAGGGACCTGCTCATGTTTCCCACACTGCAGTTGAATTTGGTCTCTCCATAGTTTTTCTCAGGAAATAGATCTGAAGTGTATGACTCTGTGTCCCCTCCCCTCTGAAAACCCTGTCCTCCTGGTGAGATGGAGCTGTTGCCACAAAGGACTTGTCCCAGCAGGACTCTCTCCCTGTGCAGCCAGGGCCGTTCGTATCTGAAGGGAAACACGATGTGTGTGTAGCATGGGCCACGTGCTGGAAGAGATATGTAACCGCCCATCCAATATAATTTGGTCCTGCTCAAGCTTCCCATTTTAATTTTCATAAGAGGGGTGAGTTGAAGATTTTCTTTGAATAAAGATATTTAGAGCTTATCATTGAGTTTTTTTTTATTGAAATGTTGATTTACAGTGTTGTGTTAGCTTCAGGTATACAGCTGTTTTGTTACTTTCAGGTATACAGCATAGTGATTCAGTTGTACAGGTATATAGTCTATTCTTTTTCAGGTTCTTTTCCATTATGGGAAGCAAGAAACTGAGTATTGTTCCCTGTGTTCTACAGTGAATCCTTGTTGTTTGTCTGTTTTACATACAGTAGTTTGTATCCTTTAATCCCCAACTCCTAAGTTTGTTTTCTAAGTCTTGAGTCTGTTTTTGTTTTGTAAATAAATTCATTTGTATCTTTTTAAAAAAATTCCACATATAAGTGATATCATATGATATTTGTCTTTCTCTGTCTGACGTATTTCACTTAGTGTGATAATCTCCAGGTCCATCCATGTTGCTGTAAATGGCATTATTTCCTTCTTTGTTACGACTGAGTAATATTCTGTTATATCTAAATACCACATCTTCTTTATGCAGTCATCTGTTAGTGGACATTTAGGTTGCTTCTATGTCTTGGCTATTGTAAACAGTGCTGCTGTGAACATTCCAGTACAGGTATATTTTTGAATTAAGGTTCCCTCTGGATATATGCCCAAGAGTGGGATTGCTGGATCAAATGATAAGTCTTATTTTAGTCTTTTGTGGAATCTCCATATTGTTTTCCACAATGGCTGCACCAAACAACATTCCCACCAGTGATGTAGGAGGGTTCCCTTTTCTCCACAGCCTCTCCAGCATTTATTGTTTGTGGACTTTTGAATGATGGCTATTCTGACTGGTGTGAGATGATAACTCATTGTAGTTTTGATTTACATTTCTCTGATAATTAGCGATACTGAGCATTTTTTTCATGTGCCTATTGGCCATTTGTATGTCTTCATTGGAGAATTGCTTGTTTAGTTGTTCTGACCATTTTTGGATTGGGTTGTTTATTTTTTTCTTATTAAGTTGTATGAATTGCTTACATAGTCTAGAAATTAAGCCATTGTCAGTCTCATCTTTTGCAAATATGTTCTCCCATTCCATGGGCTGTTTTTTGTTTTGCTTATGGTCTATTGTTGTGCAAAAGTGTATAAGTTTAACTAGGTTCCATTTGTTTACTTTGGCTTTTATTTCTGTTGCTTGGGTAGAATGCCCTGGGAGAACATTGCTGAGATGTATGTCAAATAATGTTTTGCCTATGTTTTCTTCTAGGAGGTTTATTGTATCTTGTCTTATGTTTAAGTCTTTGAGCCATTTTGAGTTTGTTTCTTTTTGTTTTGTTTTGTTTTGTTTTGTGACTGTTTTGTATGCTTTTGATTTGCGGTTATCTTATTTTTCAAGTATGTCAACCCATTACTATATCTATTTCCTTTAGACTGGTAGTCACGTAGGCTCCAACACATCCTAAGAATAATGAAGAAAAAAAAAAAAGAAAGAGAAAAAAATCTATATTTTCTTGCTCCTCTCTCCCATTCTCACCTTTTTTTACTTTGGTGTTCTTTTTCTTTTTTACATCTTCATGTTTATTCTCTTGTAACTTGTTACTGAATTTCCAACTATGGTTTTCCCATTTCTATAGCATCCAGCTTCCTTTCTATTTAGAGTAGAACCATTTAATGTTTCTGTTAGGTTCAATATTGCTGAGTTCTTTTAGTTTTTGCTTTTCTGTGAAATCCTTTATCTCTCCTTCTACTCTAAATGATAGTCTTGCCAGATAATATCCTAGGTTGCATCATTTTCTCATTCAGGACTTTGGATAGATCTCACCGCTCCCTTCTGGCAAGAAATCAGCTGAAAGCCTTATGGGGATTTCTTGTAACTAACTCTTTGTTTTTCTCTTGCTGCCTTTAGAATCATTTCTTTATCTTTAACTTTGGCCATATTAATTATAATATGTCTTGGTGTAGGTCAGGTTGGGTTCTTGTTTGGGACCCTTGTGGTTCCTGTACATGGATATCTGTTTCTTTCTTTAGATTTGGATGGTTTTCAGTCATGCTTTCTTCCAGTACCTTTGAAATCCAGTTTTCTCTTTCTTCTCTTTCTGGGGCCCCTATCATGCGTAGGTTTGTACACTTTATATTATCCCATAGGTCCCATATATTGCTTTCATTGATTTTTGCTTTTCTGTCTGTTGTTCTGATTGGTGAGTTCTGTTATCCTGTGTTCTGAATCACTTATTTGTTCCTCTGCTTTATCTAGTCTGCTTTTGATGACATTTAGCCCAGCTCTTCTATCAGCCATTGAGTTTCCTGTTTTTAATTGGCTCTTATTTATAGTTTGTATTTCCTTTTCATAGTATTCTCTGTCTCTTATTCATAGTCTCTCTTATTTTCCACAGTGTTTTTATCACTCCCTTTTTGAAGTCAAGATCTAGTAGATTGTTGAGGTCTATCTCATCGTTCTTCCCTTCAGGGGACTTCTCTTGTTCTTTAGTTGGGAGTGGTTCCTCTTCTTCATTTTACTTATATTTCTCTGGCTCTGTGAATTTAGGAGTATCAGTTATCTACTGTGGTCTTGAAGGGCTGTTTTAGTTTTTGTTGGTTTTCATTTAAAGTGCGAGTGTTCCTGTGTAGACTGTGCACCTGATAATTTTGTTGTGAGGGCTGTTCCTAGTATTTATGTTTGCTGTGTCTGTCTCCTGTGTCTGTTGGCTGCTGTCCCTTTGATTGGGGGTGTGTTTGATGTTTTGGTGATCAGAGTTTACCCTTATGGTCATTGCTGAGCATGGCCTCCTTTTTTGTTCTGTGGTTGTCACAGCCTTGCCAGGAGCTGAGTCTGCTCCCCTGTGGCTGGAATAGAGGCTGCTAGACCCGTTTCTGAGCTGTGGTGTGTGGCAGGTGTGGTTGGGGTGCTTCAGCTGGGGAGAAGAGTTGCTGAGTGCACCTCCACAGGAGACAGCCCCTGGGACATGCCCTCTGTGGTGGTGTCTGTCACTTTTCATATGGGCTTACAAAGTACCCTTTGTTGACGCTGCCTTTGTTCCCACCTTAGCTGTGGAAATGCTGGCCACCTGCTCTGATGTCTCCCATGTTCTGGGCCCCAGGAACCACCAGTGCAAATCTGTCAGGTGCTAGGACCTACCGTATCAAGCATGCAGGCACACACCTGAATCTGTGGTGTGCTACGGAGTCAGCACAGACACCAGCCTCACCTCCACACACATACGGTAAGCTGGCCTCTTGTAAATCCCCGCACTCACCCCTGCCATGTGCCAGAGCTCCACTCAGTGCCTGTTAGTCCCAGAGGCCTGGATCCACAAAGGGTCCAGAGAGAGCACATCTGCCCTCTCTGCCAGGAGCTATAAACAAATCCCAGTCCCACCTGTGAAACTGCCAGGCCCCCGCCTCTGTGCAGTGGGCCTCAGCCCTCTGCTTGGGGGCCCCACCAGTCTCCAGCAGCCAGTTCCAGCTTGTCCCTGCCAGCTTATATCTAGGGCTGGGGATCATGCCAGTGTCCCTTAGTTCTGTCCACCAAGCAGCTGTCACTTTGTCCTCTGAGCCTCAGAATCTCCACTTCTGTCCCTGCTGACCTCCTGGCTGTAGAGGGGGTGTCCCTGCATCAGTGTGCCTGTCATCCTGCGCCGCTTTCTCCTTGCAGTGCTGGTCCTGCACCAAGTTATTTTTTCTCCCCTGCCTCCGGTTTTGTGAGGATTCTCCTATATTTTGAAATGAGAGACGCTCTGCCCATGTTCAGTAGGTGTTCTTTGCACTTCATTGGTTTTGTAGATGTAATTCTGGGTGTATCTGGGGGAAAGGGCAAGCTTTGAGTCTCTCTACTTCACCATCTTGGCACCTCTCCTAATTTTTCCTTTCTGATATTTTGTCATTAGTATATAGAAGTGCAACAGATTTCTTTGTATTAATTTTGTATCCTGCAACTTTACTGAATTCCTTGATGAGCTCTTGTAATTTTCTGTTTGTGTCTTTCATATTTTCTATATGAGTATTGTGTCATCTGCAAACAGTGACAGTTTTATTACTTCATTTCCAATTTGGATTCCTTTCATTTCTTTTTGTTCTCCAACTGCTGTGGCTAGGAACTCCAAAACTGTGTTGAATAAAAGTGATGATAGAGGGAATCCTTGTCTTGTTCCTGATCTTAGAGAAAATGCTTTCGATTTTTCACCGTTGAGTATGAAGTTAGCTTTGGTTTGTCGTGTATGACTTTTATTATGTTGAGGTATGTCCTATCTGCCCACTTTCTGAAAAGTTTTTATCACAAATAAATGTTGAATTTTGTCTTATGCTTTTCTGCGTCTATTGAGATGATCATATGTTTTTGTACTTCAATTTGTTAATGTGGTGTATCATATTTATTGGTTTGTGGATATTGAAAAATCCTTACATCCCTGGGATAAATCCCACTTGATCATGGTGTCTTATCTTTTAATGTATTGTTGGAGTTGGTTTGCTAGTATTTTGTTGAGGATTTTTGTACTATGTTCATTGGTGATACTGGCCTATAATTTTCTTTTCTGTGATCACTGTCTGGTTTTAGTATGAGAGTGATGGGAAACCACTGTCATTTGACTTGTCTTACCTCGGTAGGTTAGGTGTTACCCTCACTGCTTCACTTTCATTTCTTTAGTTTTTTGAAGTTTGACTATATTGTGTCTTGGAGTAGATTTGTTTGTTCTCTTTAGAATTTTCTGTTTCCTGAATGTGCTGGTTTATGTATTTTGTCAGATTTGGTAACTTTCATCCATTATTTCTTTGAATATTTTTTCAGCCACCTCCTTTGTCCCCTTTTTCTGTGACTCCTTTGAGATGAATATTAGGTCTTTTGTTACTGTCCCAGAGGTCCCCGAGGTTAGTATTTTTCCAGTTTCATTTTGGGAAGTTTTCACTGTTCTTTCTTCATGTTCACTAAGCTTTTCTCTGTCCTCTCCATTTTGATGTTCTTCCCATCTGGTGAGCTTTTTATTTCAGGATGTTTTTGTTTTTGTTTTTTTTTTTTCAGTTCTAAAATTTCTATTTGAATCTTTTTTTATATCTTCTTTTTTCTTTGCTGAGAGTTTCTGTTTTTCATTTCCTCAAGCATGTTTGTAGTTGTTTATTGAATCATTTTTATGATGACTTCTCTAAAATCTTGTTGTCATTTGGTATTGGTGTCTGTTGATTTTGTGTGTTCATTCATTGAGACCATTCTGGTTCTTGGTATGATGAGTGATTTCTGATTGGAACCTGGATATTAAGTATGAGACTCTTTTATGTGGAAATTTTTCTTTTGGCTGGTTTCCCAGGCTATACTTGGCAGAGGAAGGTGAGTACCACCACCTTGATGCTGCCAGGTGGGGTACAACTTCAAGCTCCACACTGTTGGGAGCTTGTTGGGACTCATGGGGGTGGGAGTACCACCTTCCTGCTGTGCAGGAGTTCTGGCTTCTTACTGGGAGAGAGGAATAAAAAAGCTGTTAGTTTTTACTGACTATGTGGATCAAGGTGTGGTGGCATCATGAATTAACAGCTGGCTGAAATCAGAGGTAGAGCTTTCTGCATGGCCTCTCTGACAGCCCAGCCTGGGGTTGGTCCTTCATCACAGCCTGAGAAGGGTGGAAATTTTCAGATTTTTTTTTTTGATGGTTTGCCTGGAGTAGGAGAGTTATTGTATAGTCGTTTTCTTCTCAAGGCTGCCCTCTTCTAATTCTTTGGCCAGAGAGAGCTGACTGTTGCTGGAGTTCACAGTTGTGCCTGTTGGTGTTTCTGGGCCACCTGCATCTCCAGCTCTCAGTGTGGGACACGTGAGGCAAAAAGACAGCCCCAGGTGTTACCTCCATGCCATTCCTGGTCCTGAGTTTCTGCCTCCTTCCTTCTGCCTTCCAGAACCTTCAGATGACTGTTTCACGTGTAACATCCAGGACTTTCAGGGTACTTAGAGGTGGAATAGGGGAAAGTACTTGTCCATCTTCCAAAAAGCAGAGTCCTCACAATTGTTGTTTTAATATCTAGTGTTTATTACAGATAATATATCTAAGTCACATTTTGATAATCAAGATAAACATACTAAGGTTTATAGACAGCTTTCATAGGACACTGGGGTATTTTGTATGATCTGTATTCATAAATTTGTCCCTTTGATTTCTGGCTTTGTATCTTATTTCACTGGCTAAAACTGATCAATGTAGCTGTCTGCTCCTAAGGTAATGTTTATCATGGCCTGAGGCTTGAGGGCTGGGTTTGAAGTTGGATGTGGATTTCAGGCAGTATCTTTATGATGTCTGTGATCCTTTGTCCCAGGTTGTTTGCTGTTTTTATTTTTAATCAAGTTTGGGTGTTTGATCTTCCCAGATGGCTGTTATGTTTCCTGTGGGAAAGGATGTGTGCTTTGGTCTTGGTTATTAATGTGGGTTAGCTTTGACACTATTACTAATCTTGTGGATGGAGTTAATGCTGAGCTCTTGGTCAGAAATACAGCCTGCTGTTAGGAACTTCATATGACAATGGTTTATCCAAGTGAAATTACTCTCTCTGTTACATATATATTCCAAGGAAGGCACTTTATGGTTGATGTGGCAGATCTGATTTCTGCAGCCCTCACAACCCGTTAAATGGTCTGCTGTCACTGGTTTGGCCTTCATCCTCCTGAAATAAGATGGTGGGTACAAATCCAGCTGCCACGACTGTATTCCAGAAACATCAGGAAGGAGGGAAGAAGAATAAGCTGTCTGTAAGGAATATCTTAGAGGCTTTCATGACTCTAACCCCTGTCTCCTTGGCCACATCTAACTATAGAGCAGGCTCCACAGTGAAGTTGTCATTTTGTGTTGCCGAGTCCCCCAGTGTGAGTAAGGGGCTAGATTGTGGTGCTAGAGGTGGGGAAGGGATCCGGGAACAGTGGCTGACTCTGATCCCCTGCTGTGGGGCTGGAACCAGAAGGAGAGGAGCCAGGCCAGCCCATGCAGGTGCAGGAGGTGCTGAGTGTGGGTGCACAGACATGCTGGCTCACAGAGGGGCCTGAAGGTGGATCCTGGCATTAGAGTAGAGTGCACGGTGTGGGTAAGGGGTCCAGGGCAAGAGGATTGGGTATGGAGTGAGTCAAAGATGGGCATGGAAAAGGCAGTAGAGGACATGGCCACAACCAGCAAGAGAACCAGAAAGGGCATCTCTGCTATGGCTGACCTCGGCAGCAGCGCTGGCTTTTGTAACCATCTGTGGTGCATCACAATGCCTCCCTGTGACCCCCACAGCCCTTCCAGCCAATCACCAGGCTGCTCTCAGCAGGCTACACCTCCAGCCAATCACCAGGAGGCTCTCACTGTGTCCCTCTGTAATGGAAAAGAACAAATATGACTCCATATTATATCCATTCCTTTGGCTTTAACTATTGTGCACCATTTTCCAGGCTTATTCTTGCTAGCTCTGCACCTTTTGTAAAACAGTGTTGCCTTTAGCCTGAAATACACAGGAGAGCCTATTATCAGGGCTCTGACCTTTAAGGATGTTAGCACTTCTGCACTTACGTAGAGATGGCAAGTTGCAAATAGAGAATTACCTTTGTTTTGTTGGAGATTTACAGGAACACCATGGCCTGTCCCACATGGATGGCTGCAAGAACAAAGATTCCTGCAGAAAGAAGTTTGCAGCAACCAACCATACCATCTCCCCTGTTTTTTCATATAAAAGGAAACCATATTCTGACTGGAGTAGGATGGTTCTCCCAGATAGCCTGCCATCCTCTTGATCTGTCAGCTTTCCAAATAAAGTCGGTATTCCTTGCCCCAACACCTTGTCTCCTGATTTATTGGCCTGTTGTGTGGTGAGCAGAATGAGTTTGGACTCAGTAACAAGTGGGATTTCCAGTCGCTGAAGAGGGCCACCGTGGAAGGGGCCAGCTTCAGTGGCGGGAAAGCAAGAGCAGGCTTTACCTCAGACGAGCGAGGTTTGAGATGCTATTACATGTCAGAATAGGGCTGCCAAATGCACAGTTGGAGATATGGGTCTGGAGTTCAAGAACAAAGTTAGAAGGACAAAGATGGTGACTTGGAGGCTCCTGAATTTCCCTTCTACCACAGAGGCACTGACTACATGGCTATTCATGGAGCAGTTGCCTCTGAGAGAATCCCAGAGCCTGGCTGAGTGATTCCTACACATCAGGTAACAGAAAACACCCCCATCAGAAGGGGTAGGAAAGGCACACCCCCACCATACATCCCACCCCCAGCACAGTGCCCTGCAATTGAGGGGACCCCCAACTCCCAGCTTCTCCCTGTGGAGCAAGGGGTCTAAACTGAACAACACCCCCCCCAGCTTTAAGACTTCCATCCAAGGGACGAGATCCAAGGACACTGAGATATGAAAGTCAGCAGGGCCTGTGTCCACCAGTCCCACAGGAATGCAGCAAACAGGGAACCAGTAGGCGCACCAGCACCCGCTGGGCTACTCGCCGAGGCCCCAGCTCAGAGGTTGCAGGTAGAAATGCCATCTTCCCTCTTCCACTTCCCTGGAGGGGGTTTGGTTGAAGACTTTGCAAAGGGCTGCCTGGGGCCCAGCATCTAATTAGCACACAACCAGGTGCCAGCTGTGACCCTCCCAGAGCCCTGCCTTCTCCCTCTGGTTCACTCCAACAGTAAACCAAGCATCCCCCTGGAAGGAGCTTGTCCACACATCTAGTGCCCCAGCTTTTATACCTGCCATTTGAGGGATGGGTCCCCAATCACCCGGGTTTGGTATCCTGCAGGAATTACACTCCGGAGTCTCACAGGACTGAAACAAAGATGGACTTTTTAAATGGACACAGGAATACCCCCCAGCTACACCCCACACCTCAGCATGGAGTGAGCAAGTGAAAACACTCATCTCCCAGTTTCTCCATAGAAAGGCCTTCATTACATACTTTCTCAGTCCTGTCTGAGGGTCCAACTTCCAATTAACCTACATTTAGGTGCTGACTGAGAGTTTCCCCTTTGGAAAACTGATGGGTCTTGGGAGCCACTAAAAGCAAAGATAGCAGCTTGGACAATCACAGGGGTTTAAGATAGACAACTGGGAGCTCAGGTTGGGCTGACTTCCAGGGTTCAACTCCCACATGAGGCCATTCCATCCAGACTGGGAGAGGTGGTGGTTTTATGTAATGTACTGAAACCAACACAGGGAGTCAAGGAAAATGAAGAAGCAGGGGAATATATTCCAAGCAGAAGAATAAGATAAATCTTCAGAAGCTTACCATAATGAAATAGAAAGAAATGATTTACCTGATGGAGAGTTCAAAATTACAGTCATAAAGGTGCTCACTGATTCAGGAGAACAATGCATGAACAAAGTGAAAGCTTCAACAAGAGATAGAAAATATTGAAAAGTACAAAACAGCAATCATAGAACTGAAAAATAGAATAAAAATAATTGAACTGAAAAATTCAAATGAGAGGTTCAATAGTAGACTATATTGAGCAAAAAGAATGATCAACAAACTTGAAAACAAGGCAGTAGAATTTATTCAAGCAGAGGACAAAAAAGAAAAAGAATAAAGAGTAAAGACATTTAAGGGAATTTCAGGAACCACCAAGCAGGTGAACATGTACATTATAGAAGTTCCAGAGGAAAAGAGAAAGGAAAAGAGGTTTTCAAGGAAATAATGGCTGAAAACTTCCCTAAACTGGGGAGAGAAACAGACGTCCTGACCCAGGAAGCCCAGAATTCCAAATAAGCTGCATCTAAAGAATCCCACACTAAGACACATTATAATCCAACAGTTAGAAGTTAAAGACAAGAAGACAGTCTTAAAAGCAGCAAGAGAAAAGAAACTTATTATGACAAAGGAACCCTTGTAAGACTGCCACTGAATTTTCAGCGGAAACCTTACAGGCCAGAAGAGAGCTCTCAGGGTGATATACATTCAAAATGCTGAAAGAAAAAACCATCAACCAAGAATCCTCTACCTGGCAAAGCTGTCCTTCAGAATTAAAGGAGAGATAAAGAGTTTTACAGACAAACAAAAGCTGAAGAAGTTCATCAACACTAACATTGCCTCACGAGAGATGCTAAAGGTAGTTCTCCAAGAGGAAATGAAATGATGCAAATCAGTAACAGGAAAGCATATGAAAGCTTAAAACTCATTGGTAAAATTAAAAATAGATTTACATTCAGAATACTCTTCTATTGTAATGCTGCTGGTGGTTAAATCACTTATAAATCTAGTATGAAGGTTAAATAACAAAGCATTGAAGTAACTATAGATGATACACAGGTAAAAATAGATAACTTGTGACGTTAAAGGCATAAAATGTGGGGAGAGAGTAAAAACGCAGAGATTTAATATGGTACAAAGTTATTATCAGCTTAAAACAGACTGTTATGTTTTCTGTAAACCTCATGGTAAACACAAAGCAAAAATATACAGTAGATATACAAAAGAAGAAGAGAAAGAAATTAAGAATAGCACTACATAAAATTATCAAATCACTATGACAGGAAGATAGGGGCAGAGGAATTAAAAAACAGCCAAGAAATAATAAACAAAATGGCAATAGTAAGTCCTTACCTATCAATTATTACTTCAAGTGTAAATGGACTAGACTAAATTCTCTAATCAAAAGACAGAGAGTAGCTACATGGATTAAAAAAAAACAAAGACCCAACTATATGCTGCCTACAAAAGACTCAATAGCTTTAAAGACACATGCAGACTGAAAGTGAAGGGATGGAAAAAGATATTTCATGCAAACAAAAACCAAAAGAAAGCAGAGATCACTAATATCAGAAAAATAGACTGCAATCATGATACTGTAATAAGAGACAGAGGTCATTATATAATAATAAAGGGGTCAATTCAACAAGAGGCTATAATATTTGTAAATATGTATGTGCCCAACATAGGAGCAGCTGAATATATAAAGCAAATATTAACAGACCTAAAAGAAGAAATAGATAGCAATACATAATTATGTTTGTGGAGGGAATTTGATACCCTACTTTCATCAATGGATAGATCATCCAGACAGAAAATCAATAAGAAAACATTGGCCTTAAATATTATGTCAGACCAGTTGGACATAACAGACATTTATAGAACATTCCATCCAATAACAGCAGAATACACATTCTTGGCAAGTGTACATGAAACATTCTCCAGGATAGAGCCTATGTTAGGCACAAAACAGGTCTTAATGAATTTAAGAAGATTGAAATCATATCAAGCATCTTTTTCTGGCCACAATTGTATGAAACTAGAAATCAATTATAAGAATGAAACTGGAAAGTTCACAAATATGTGGAGGTTAAACAACTTTCTCTTGTTTAACCAGTCCACAGCTAACATTATATTCTACAGTGAAAATCTGGAAACTTTTCCTCCAGGATCAGGAACAATCAGGACGTTCACTATCATCAGTTCTATTCATCATTGTACTGGAAGCCATGGCCAGAGAAATTAGGCAAGAAAAAGAAATAAAAGACATTCAAACTGGAAAGGAGGAAGTGAGATTATCTCTGCTTACAGATGCCATGTTATTATATATAGAAAACCCTAAATGTCCATCAACAGATGAACGGATAAGGAAAATGTGATATATATATATATATAAACAAAGGAAGAAAATCCTGAAATTTACAACAACATGGATGAAACTTGAGGGGATTATTTTAAATGAAATAAATCAGAGAAAGACAAATACTGTGTAGTATCAAATAGTATTCAAAAAAGCCAAGCTAATAGAAACAGAGTAGATAGGTGTTGACCAGGGGTTGGGAGGTCAGCAAAATTAAGAGATGTTGATCAAAGGGTACAAACTTCCAGTTTCTAAGAGGAGTATGTTCTGGGGATCTAATGTACAGTGTGGTGACTACAGTTATAATGTTGCATTCTATAACTGAAATTTGCTAAAAGAGAACTTAAGGGTTCTCACCAAATAAAAAAAAAATGTGAGATGTTGAATGTGTTCATTAACTCAGTAGGAATCCTTTCACAATGACTGTGTATTTCAAATCACAGAACCTCTAAATTTTTTACTTTTATTTGTCAATTTTATGTTTATAAAGCTGAAAAAAAGAATTTAGCAGTATAATCATGGAGGTGAATTGCAGACCAACCACAGACCTCTGGTTACTTTACAAAAAGTGAATAAGAAAAACAAGACCAAAACATTAACTTAGCATTTAAAAACGTTTATTTAGGGACAAGAGAACCATGTCAACATAAGTTTACTGCTACAAATGAACATAAACTCACAAAGAGGAAAAGTTAATAGATGTCATCTTTTTTTTAATGAATTGTGGTTGAATTTCTTTGTAATAGCATGTTACATATATGTACATGAAACATATATATGCAATTTTTGAAGGTATAGAAATAATTTTAAGAATTAATATTCTAGCTAGTACCTACAACTCTGAGTATTACTTAATACCCAGTTAGAATTCATGCCCCATTCTTAAGCTTCCCAAATTAAAGTCATCATGTACAAAGCCAAATAAAATGTTAATGGAATTTTGAAAATGAACACAAAAGAAATGTGACCATATAAATTAGAAGACATTAAATATTAAATAGTATATGTAATAAAATTTGTGGAAAGTATTTAAAGATACGTAAGGTAACAAATTACATATAGAAAAACAAAATCTTTTACATAGAGGATAAAAGTTTATGGAATAAACAGAAGAGCTTTTGAACTTGTATTAAGCATTGTTTAACTGGATAGAAAGTCCTGTGTGTGTAGAAATGGTTTTCTTGTAATTCTCAAAGAAGGAAATAATATGAACTTTAATTCATGGTAACAGAGTTGGCTGGAAAAATGCTGGTTTGACCTCAGAGCTTTCCTTCCCACCAATCAAAACATGTGTCTGTTTATGATATAACTGTGATTCTGTCTCCAGCTTGAAAATTCATCTCCCGGTTGTTGTCCTTCAAAGAAATACAGTGCTGTCACCTCTGTAGGTTGGTTTGAATTGCCTAAAACAAGAAAGAAGTATTTAAATTATTCACATGTCTATGAGAAAACTGAAAGTATGTGCCAGTAAGATATCAATTAACAACTTGGGGCTTGGTATGCTGACGCCTTGGAAGCACGCGGGCTGTGTGATTTCACCACATTGTGAAGAGCAAATATTTGGTAATAACATTCCCTAAATCCATGCAAGTCAAACTGCATATAATTATGTACTTAAACATGTCTTTAGCAAATATTTGTGGTTATTATTGTTTAAATTCTGAATAATATATAAAATAATATTCAGTTTTCCCCAGTTTAATAAAATAGTCATGATAGTTTCCATAAATTATAGTTATTTGATAAAAGTGGATACTTATGCCCCTGACTGTATCATTAAAGACTTAATGTAAACACCGTGCTCTGCAGTCACTGCTTTTGAGGCCTCCAGCCCCGGCGCACGTGCCATTGCAGCAGCGGCACTTATTTCTCCCAGGCTTTTATGGCTGTTCTCACTGCTGTACTTACTGGATCCCTTCTCTCAAAACAGAGATGAAATTCAAATTTGCACATCAAGAAGCACATCTACATATCTTTTTCCAGAAGTGATTATAAAACATCCAAATAAAAAACCCTGCAGTCCCCAAGCCAGTGATTTTCAAACATCCTTGCTTGCTTAACAGCTAAGATAATTTTTAAACAGCAATATTCACTAGCATATTTTTAATTGATACCTAAAATTGTTGAATATAAGCTTAAGGTATAATGTTCAGCATATTTCACTATCAATTACTTAATCATATTTCTCCTTTTCTGACTGAAAGGATCTTAGGTGATAGTGATTTGAACTCACCATCATTCATTAAAGAAAATCAGTGAGCATGTTTTTAATAGTCAGAGATTACATACTGTTCATTTTAACCTTCAAACCATACATTCATTCCATTTGTCCCAAATATCTTTACTCATATATTAATATTATATCTTCATGTAGGTTTCTACAACAAAAATTTGTGCTTAAATTTATTTTTAAATTTTAAGTACTACAATCCTATATTAATTAATTTCTTAGATTGAGTTTCATTTCATAGATCAAAACATGAAATATATTATGAATTTGTTAATTTACTAAACATGAAAGTAAAATTTTATTTGAAATGCATCTGAATATATAGGCAAGACTTTTTAAGAATTAGTTCACACACAGGATGACTATTTTACTTTTCTGGAATGATGTAGTTCAACATCAAATTGTATTTCAGTGTTCCTTTTTAAAGACATAGGTGCTAAGAAAGCTGATTTTTATAAAAACTAGAGAGGGCAAGAATGAGATATTTTATAGCAATGTAACAGAATTCTTCTATATCCCATCCAAGACAGATGAAAAAAATCACATAGTGACCTATCATCAAAAAAACAACAATAATAAAGTATTATTTATAAAGTAATAAACTATTACTATTATACCTTTTTATTTTGGTGATATCTATGTGATTTTAAAAATAATTAATATATAATGATAATATACATTACTACTCTTATTATAAATTCAGATAACTATGTCATTAGGTCCCCCTTCAGTTTTGCTAAAAGCACAAAAATGGAAATCACCTAATCTGCAAAAGTATTTACTGCTCATCAGACTTACTAACTACACCATATCAACATCCATATTTCAAATTGGATCATTATCCTTACATTGTGGGGACAGAGCTGTGCAGATGATTAAGATGATTTGATGGTGCTTTTATTCGAGTGTGAAAAAAGCTCCCATGAAAGGCTAGCAGACAGGACAGCCTCACGTCATGGGTCTGCTTTGAGGAGGAACACACGTGGGAAATGGGGATCTGGAAATCCTGTCTCCCATGTTACCTGTACCCACGTGCCCTGCGCAGTCTCTGTGTACCCCGAGATGTGCTCCAATGTGAAGGCCACTGGCTAAGAAGTTTATGAGTATAAAAATACACAATTAAGCATTGAGGGGGCAGTGACGGTGGGGGGGAGGCAAGCAGGGGTAGTGGGGTTGAGGCGTGTGGCCTGGCTTGGGGTTGTTGGTGGATCTAGTTGAGCACAGGGACCAGACGGTGCCGGGGTGTGGCTGTTTTGGGGACGGGGATCCAGCCAGCCTAGGCCGGCAGTGGGTGGGCGAGGTGGGGCTGCCCCATCGCCCGCCCGAGCGTCCGCGCCGCGGGCGGGAAGGGGAGGGGCGCTCACGTGCGGACGCACAGACGGGCTGAAGCTGGAACTCGCCCAGGGCGTGTGGACGCTGGCGGGAGCCGGCTATTCCTGGACCAGCTCCTCGAGGAGGAGCACTGCCTGGGGTCTGGGCCGTCGCTTGCCGTCACCTCTGTTATGGCCGCTGGGCAGGTAAGGGGGCGGTGATGGGGGCGTGCAGGTCAGAGACCCAGCAGGTGAGGCCTGGGCTGCAAGGTTGGGGAAGCGCACAGGTAGGGGAGTGTAGGTGAGGCCCGGGAGAGGCGTCGAGTTAGTACCCTGCGGCGGGGCAGGACGCACAGACCTGGTTCATGATGCTCCCTCCCCCCACATTAGTAGTCCCTGAACCCCGTGTCTTCACTGCCACTCACACACGGATTTGGGAAAACAGATGCAACCATGGGAGGTGAGAGGGCGCCGGACAGACCCCGGAGCACCTCCGGCTGGTCCTCAGACCATGGCCATCCTGCGTAAGTGGACCTGCCTGGCGAGTGGAGGCCACCCTGGACCCTCCAGTTCAGAGTAACGGGCGATACCTGGGCCTTTGGGAGCTTGGTCGGCCTGCCCCGAGATCAAAAGCTTTTGGCAAGTCTAGTTTTAGTCTTTTGAGAAGTCTCCCTACTGATTTCCACAACGGCTTCACCAAACTACATTCCCACCAACAGTATAGGAGGGTTTCCTTTTCTCCACACAATCTGCAGCATTTCTCCGTTGTGGACATTTGAATGATGGTGATTCTGACTGGTGTGAGGTGATACCTCATTGTAGTTTTGATTTGCATTTCTCTGATAATTAGTGATATTGATTATTTTTTAATGTGCCTATTGGCCATTTGCATGTCTTCATTGAAGAAATGCTTGTTTAGATTTTCTGCCCATTTTTGGATTGGGTTGCTTTTTTTTTTTTTTTTTTTGGTTATTCTGTTGTATAACAAATATTTTCTCCCATTTCAGAGGTTGTTTTTTCCTTTGCTTATGGTTTCCTTTGCTGTGCAAAAGCTTGTAAGTTTAGTTAGGTCCCCATCTGTTTGTTTTTTGCTTTTATTTCTATTGCTTGTGTAGACTGCCCTAGGAGAACAGTGCTGAGATGTATGTCAGATAATGTTTTGCCTATGTTTTCTTCTAAGAGGTTAATAGTGTCTTGTCTTATGTTTAAGTCTTTAAGCCATTTTGAATTTATTTTTGTGTATGGGGTGAGGGAGTAGTCTAACTTCATTGATTTACATACAGCTGTCCAATTTTCCCTATACAATTTGCTGAAGAGAGTATCTTTACTCCATTGTATGTTCTTGCCTCCTTTGGCAGAGATTAATTGACCAAAAGTGTGTAGGTTTATTTCTGGGCTCTGTTTCTGGTCCATTGATCCATACATCTGTTTTTATACCCATACCATGGATGACTGTAGCTCTGTAGTACTGTCTGAAGTCTGAGAGGGTTATTCCTCCAATTTCAATCTCTTTCCAAAGTAATGCTTTGGTAATTATGTGTCTTTTGTGATTCCATATAAATTTTAGGTTGATTTGTTGTAGTTTTGTAAAAATGTGATATGATAGGGTTCACATTAAATCTGTAGATTGTTTTGGGCAGTATGGCAATTTTAACAATATTAACTCTTCCAATGCAAGAACATGGGATATCTTTCCATTTCTTTAAGTCCTCTTTAATTTCTTTAGTCAGTGTTTTGTACGTCTCCGCGTGTAAGACTTTAACTTCCTGGGTCAGATTTAGTTTTTGCTCGCAGTTTTAAAAGGGATTATTACTTTCGTGTAAAGAAATGCCACTAATTTCTGTATGTTGCTGTTGTATCCTGCCACCTTGCTGATTTCTTTTATTAGCTCTAGTAGTTTTTGTGTGGAGCTTTTAGGGTTTTCTATGTATAGCATCATGTCATCTGCATATAATGATATTTTATCTCTTCTTTTCCAATTTGGATCCCTTTTATTTCTTTTTGTTATCTAATTGCTATGGCTAGGACTTCCAATACTATATTGAATAGAAGTGATGAGAGTGGGCACCCTTGTCTGGTTCCAGATTTTAGCAGAAAAGCTTTCAGCTCCCTTGGTAGGGTATTATGATGACTGTAGGTTTGTCATGAATAGCTTTCATAATGTTGAGATATGTTTCCTGTATACTCACTTTAGTAAGACCATGGGCGCAGTGGGGCGAGGGGGCTGGGAAGATGGCAGAGGCCGTGGCCTTGGTGGTGGCAGCGAGGGGATAGGGGCTATCCCTTGGGAGCCAGTTACTTGCTCACATGTCCCCTGTTGCCTGGCCTGGGGGCGGCCTCTGCTGCTCCGGGTTCCTCTTTAGGTCAGACTGCTCCCTGGAGGCCTGTGTGGTCCAGACAGGGAGCAGTGGGAATGATGAAATCTGTGGCAGCTTTCAAGGCGGGAATAGCAGGGTGCTGCCATTTGCAAGCTGGGAGATTTGCTCCCAATTCCCTGTGCCCTGGCCTGGGGGCAGCCTCTGTTGCCCCAGGTTTGCTGGAGGCACAGCCCCAGGTCAGCCAGCTCCCAGGAGCCTTGCGCTCTGTGGTCAGGGGGCGGGGGCAGAGGCGCCCGCAGTGGGAGGGGGACTGCCAGGTGTGAGCCCCTGGATGTGCTCACATCTCTCCCGAGGCCTGGCCTGGGGGTGGCATTTGCTTACCCAGGTTCTCCTGATGCACGTCTTAGGGTTACCTTGCTCTCGGGAGGCCTGTGCTGTGCTGTCAGGGGTCTGGGGATGGCTGCGGCGTTGACGGCGGGGGTAGGGGGCCTGCCCAAGATGCTCCAGTCTCGTTGCTCCCATCTCTCCTGCAGCCTGGCCTGGTGCTAGCCTCTGCTGTCCTAGGTTCTCAGGACGCAGGTTACAGGTCATCCTGCTCCTGGGAGGCGGGTGCGGTGCAGTCAGTGTGCGGGGGCGGCTGCAGCGGGAAATGGGAGCAGATCCCCAGGCTTGCACGGGGTCAGCCCCAGTCATGACACCGCAGCTACCACCCCCTGACCGCGCTGCACCAGCCTCCCAAGAGCAGGCTGACAGGGAGAAGTGCATTCCGTGAAGCTGGGGCAGCAGAGGCCGCCCCAAAGCCAGGCAGCGGGGGAGATGGGAGCAAGTGGACCGGCTCTCCCAGGGCCCCCCCCTCCCTCGGCCTCTACAAAAACTGCTGCCCCCTGACCTCACCGCCCGGCCTCCTAGGAGCCGACTGTCATGTAGCCTGATTCCCCTGAACCTGGGGCAGCACAAGCCGCCCCCAGGCCAGGCCGCAGGGAGATGGGAGCAAATGGACAGGGTCGCAGAGTCATCCCTCCTACACTCGTTGCAGCTGCCCCCTGACCGCACCGCTCCTGGTTCCGGGTAGCAGGCTGACAGGGAGACCTGCCTTCAAGGAAGCTGAGGCAAAAGAGGCCACCCCCAGGCCAGGCTGTGGGGAAGATTGGAGCAAGTCGACTGGTTCTCTGGATCATGTCCCCCTCCCCTGCAGCTGTCGTTGTCATCCCTTCTGCAGCCTCCGCACCTTGACTGCACCGCTTCTGCCTCCCAGGAGCAGGCAGTTCCCAAGACGTGCATCCCGCAAATCTGGGGCAGCAGAGGCTGCCCCCGAGATAGGCTGCTGGGGAGATTGAAGCAAATCCAAAGGCTCGCATGGCAGCCCCCCTAACCCACTGCCGCCATTTCCCTGACCACACTGTGGCCACCTCCCAGGAGCAGGCTGACCTGGCGAGGTTCCTCCATCAAAGCTGGAGCAGCAGGAGTTGCCCCCAGGCCATGATGCAGGGGAGATGGGGGAAAATAGACCAATTCCCCACTGCTGCCCCAGGTTCGTGGGACACTTGCTTCCAGTTGAGTTGGCTCCTGGGAGGCGGGTGCAGCACTGTTAGGGGGCGGCAGCAGCAGCAGCAGCTGGGAAGGTGGCTGTGGTGGTGGTGGGAGCATGGCTGCCCCTGGGGAGCAGGTGGACTTGCTTCCACCTCCCCTGTGGTTTGTCCTGGGGGTGGCCTCTGCTGCCCCAGGTTCACTGGTCGCATGTCTTCATGTCAGCCTGCTCCTGGGAGGAGGGTGCAGTGTGGTCAGGGGGCAGCATCAGCAGCAGGCAAGGACTTTAGGAGGAGCTGAGCTCTAGCCCAGGGTAACTCACTCTCCTATCCTTGTTTCTTTTGGTAGTGGCTGTAGCAGCTGTAGCTGCTTTTCCATTATAGGTTATTACAAGATACTAAGCATAGGTCTCTGTGCTATACAGAAGAGACTTTTTTTAAAAAAAAATCTATTTTTGTATTCAGTGACTAACATTTGTAAATCTCAAACTCCCAAATTTATCTTTTCCCACCTCCTCTCCCTGGTAACCGTAAGATTGTTTACTAAGTCTGTAAGTCTGTTTTGTAGATGAGGTCATAGTGTCTTTTTTTGTTTGTTTGTTTTTTTGTAAGATTACACACATGAGTGAGTATCCTTGTCTTGTTCCAGATTTTAGCAGAAAGGCTTTCGGCTCTCTTGGTATGGTATTGTGGTGACTGTAGGTTTTTCATAGCTTTTATTATGTTGAGACATGTTCCCTCTATACCCACTTTAGTAAGACCGTGGGTGCAGCGTGGCCAGGGGGCTGGGAAGATGGCAGAGGCAGTAGCATTGGAGGTAGTGGTGAGGGGAGGGGGGCTGCCCCTTGGGAGCCAGTCACTTTCTCCCATCTCCCCCACTGCCTGGCCTGGGGGTGGCCTGTGCTGCCTCACATTTGTCTTTAGGTTAGACTGCACCCTAGAGGCCTGTGCGGTCCAGTCAGGGAGCAGCAGGGACAATGGCAGGTGTGACAGCCGTGAAGGTGGGATAAGGGGAGCTGCCCTGTGAGAGCCGGTGGATTTGTTCCCACCTTCCCCGTGGCCTGGCCTGGGGGCAGCCTCTGCTGTGCAGGTTCGCTGGAGGCACATCCCCAGGTGGGCCAGCTCCTGGGAAGCCTTGCCCACAGTGAGGTCAGGGGGCTAAGGTGGCCACGTTGGGAGGGGGGCTTCCTGGTGTGAGCCCCTGGATTTGTTTCCATCTCCCCTGAGACCTGGCTTGGAGGCAGCATCTGCTTCCCCAGGTTCCCCGGATGCATGTCTCCTGGTTAGCTTGCTCCCAGGAGGCCTGTGCAGTGAGGTCGGGTTTGGGGGGTGGCGATGGAGGCAGTTGTAGGGGGCCTGCCCCGGATGTACCGCTCTGGTCATCTTGCTCCCATCTCCCCCACAGCTTGCCCCAGGTTGGCGGGATACAGGTTACAGGTCAGTCTGCTGCTGGGAGGCAGGCATGGTGCAATCGATGTGGGGGAGGCAGCAGCAGTGACAGCGGGAAGTGGGAACGAATCCCCGTACTCGCACAGGGCAGCCCCATTCCCCCCTTTACCACTGCTGCCACCCCCAGAATGCACCGCGCCTGCCTCCCAGGAGCAGGCAGATCAAGAGACGGGCATCCCAGGAAGCTGGGGCAGCAGAGGCTGCCCCCAGACCGGACGTGGGGAAGATTGAAGCAGATCCATAGGTTCGCACAGGGCAGCTCTCCTAACCCACCACCACTGCCCACTGACCACACCCCGCCTGCCTCCAGGAGCAGGCTGACATGAGGAGGTGCCTCCAGCAAAGCTGGGGCAGCAGAGACCACCCCCAGGCCATATTGCAGAGGAGATAGGTACAAATATACCAGTTTATCAGGGGCAGCTCCTCTCTCCCCACTGCTGCTCCACGTTCCTGGGACACTTGTTTCCAGGTGAGTTGGCTCCTGGGAGGTGGGCACGGTGCTGTCAGGGGTCAGTGGTGGCCAGGTGAGGGGGGTTGCCCTGGGGGAGAAGGTGGACTTGCTCCCATCTCCCCTGTGGCCTGTCCTGGGGGCGGCCTCTGCTGACCCAGGTTCACTGGAAATGTGTCTTCATGTCAGCCTGTTCCTGGGAGGAGGACTCAGTGCTCTCAGGGTGGTGGACAAGGACTTGTGAAGGGATGGGTTCTAGCCCAGGATAACTAACTCTCCTCTTCTATGTCAGGTGGTAGCTGTAGCAAATTTTCCATTAATATGTTATTACAAGATATTAAGCATAGGTCTCTGTGCTATACAGAAGAAACATTTTAAAAAAATCTGTCTGTATATATAGTGACTAACATTCATAAATCTCAAACTCCCAAATTTATCTCTCCCACCCCTTTCCCTGGTAACCCTAAGATTGTTTACTAAGTCTGTGAGTCTGTTTCTGTTTTGTAGATGAGTTCATAGTGTCCTTTCTTTTTTTTAAGATTCCACATATGTGTAATATATGGTATTTTTCTTTCTTTTCTTGGCTTACTTCACCTAAAATGATGATCTATAGGTCCATCCATGTTGCTGCAAATGACATTATTTTATTCTTTTTCACAGCAGAGCAGTATTCCATTGTGTAAATATACCACAATTTGTTTATCCAGTCAAATGTTTCTACATTTATGTTGCTCCCAGGTCTTGGCTATTGTATATAGTGGTGCTGTAAACATTGGGGTGCAGGTATCTTTCCACATTAGAGTTCCCTCCGGATATATACCCAGAAGTGGGATTGCTGGATCATAGGGTAAGTCTATTTTTAGTTTTTTGAGGAATTTCCAGTTTTCAATAATGGCTACACCAAACTGCATTCCCACCAGCAGTGTAGGAGGCTTCTGTTTTCTCCACGCCCTCTCCAGGATTTATCATTCATGAACTTTTGAATGGTGGCCATTCTGACTGGTGTGAGGTGATATGTCACTGCAGTTTTGATTTTCATTTCTCTTAAAATTAGTGATATTTAGCATTTTTTTCTTATACCTACTGGCCATTTGTATGTCTTCATTGGAGAATTGCTTGTTTAGGTGCTCTGCCCATTTTTGGATAGGGTTGTTTTGTTGTTGTTATTAAATTATATGTGCTGTTTATATACTCTGGAAATTAAGCCTTTGTCAGTCACATCATTTGCATACATTTTCTCACATTCCATAAGTTGTTGTTACATTTTGCTTATCATTTCCTTTGCTGTGCAAATGCTTATGAGTTTAATTAGATCCCATTTGTTTACTTTTGCTTTTATTTCCATTGTCTGGGTAGACTGCCCTAAGAGAACGTTGCTAAGATTTATGTCAGAGGATCTTTTGCCTATATTTTCTTCTAGGAGATTTATCATGTCTTGTCTTATATTTAAGTCTTTAAGCCATTTTGAGTTTATTTTTGTATGTGGGGTGAAGGGAGTGTTCTATCTTCATTGATTTACATGCTGCTGTCCAGTTTACTCAATATCACTTGCTGAAGAGACTGTGTTCTACATTGTATATTCTTGTCTCCTTTGTCAAACATTAATTGACCGTAGGTCTGTGGATTAACTTCTGGGCTGTCTATTCTGTTCCATTGATCTATATGTCTGTTTTTATGTCAATATCATGCTATTTTGATGCCTTTAGCTCTGTAATATTGTCTGATCTGGGAGGGTTATTCCTCCAGCTTCATTCTTTTTCAATATTACTTTGGCAATTCTGAGCCTTTTGTGATTCCATATAAATATACACATATACACATATACATGTATACACACAGACCCTGCACCTGTGCAGTCCCTCAGAGGTAAAGCTACCTGTGGGAGGGGAGGAGTGGTGGTACGGGTGCAAAACAAGAAGGCTGCCCTGAGCTAAGGAGCCAGGTGCTGGCAGTGGAGAGAGGAAATTACAAGAGACTGGGAGCCTTCTTAGAGGTCAAGAGCAGGGGAAAGATCTGGAAACCGACTGACCGAGGGCTGTTATGTCATGTGGCTATAAGCAATGATGTCTCAACTCTCCTCACGGTTCCCTTCTGAGGTGCCTGGGGCTTGGACCCTCTCCTGCCAGCCCTGGTGGCCAATCCAAGCCCCTCAGAAGGCAGCAATGGCCTTGGCAGCAACCTGGTAGCTCAGGGGCAGTCTGAGGTCTGTGATGGCCAGAACCACATTGAGGCTGGACATGGCTGACACCTTCACTAGTTCTGATACAGTGGTGAAGGGCATGAACTGCAGGATAGTGCCCTGGCTGCCCTGCTCCAGGCAGTCCATGCACTGCTCCATGAACCACTGAACAGATTGCATGTGTGGGCTGCAACCCCAGGATGGAGGAGATAAGCAGGAACAGGTTGGCCAGCACTCAGTTCAGCGGGTCTCATGTTAAATTTGTGGAGCTGGGAGGCTGACAGGGAGCTGCTCATGGATCGGTTGGTGAGACTCGAGAGGATACTTGCATCTTCCTCATTGGAGTTCAGCAGTCACATCAGCTTTGAGGGCTGCATGTTGTCCAGTGGGAAGAGGCTGATGTAATCTTCGATGTCCTCACAGTTTCTCTTCTTTCAGTGGGAGGACACCTGCCCCTTGTGGGAGGAGTAGGAACTCAGGGCACACCAGATGGCCAGCTTGGCCAGAGTGGTGCCAGGGGGTCCATGAGGCTGTGCCACTTGGAGGAGTCAGTGAGCAGACTGGGCAGGATGTGGCCCAGCAGGACCAGGGTCCCCTGCCACATGTCCAGACAGAAGATGGTGTAGGGCAGCTCCACCACCCGCAGCAGGTGCTCCTTCTGCATCTGCTTCAGTAGTTCCCTAATCAGGTTGTTGCAGAACCAGTAGACGCCTCCCATGTGCAATAGGGCGTCAAAGATGTGGCTGGAGCGGCTGTCCACCCATCTGCTCTCCAGCACCTTGGCAAATAACGTCCATCAGCACCTTCTTGATGTCACTTTGGGGCAGCAGTTTCCAGTAGGGCATGGTGTCCCCGCCCGTGGATGGGAACTTGATCTGCGTGGCTGTCTGCTGCAGTGCATCAGCACACATGTGCTCCAGGATGGAGCTCATGATCACCACCCTCTCATTGTAGAATTGCAGTGTGTTCTTGCTGTACAGCAGCCCTGCCAGCAGGCGGATCATCTGCAGTGACTTCTCACGCTCATCCAGCTCCAGCATCCACACACAGGTCACCAGCCAAGCCACGGCACACACTGCCACATTGCAAACCTTCCCTTTGATATTATAGGTGATTTTCTGGATGGACTCGAAGGCCAGAACCCCATTCTCCCAGGTGTTAAGGATTTCCAAGATGGCCACTGAAATGCTGAGGCAGGCTTTGTGCCACTTCATCTGCACCAGCTTCATCTCTGAGGAGTTGCTGAGCAGAACTACAAGGGACTCCACTTTGGTGGAGTCTGGCCGGAGGTAGGGGTGGTCAGGGTTCAGGATTTTGCCCTCCTCGTGCATGCACACCTGCAACCATGTCTCAAAGAACACCTCTGTTCCTGTGCTTGACTCGGACAGGATGACCTCTGAGCCAGAGGTCTGGGCCACATGGCACCACATGAGGAAGGAGATGTCAAAGAGCAAGGCTCATACCGAGGCCTCCTTGGTGCTTTCTTCACTGCTGTGTGTAGTGAATTCATTCAAATTGATGAATTTCCAGGCAAAGGAGTTAAACTTCCCTGTGGCGATGGCTGCAGCCAGCAACAAGTTCAGGCTCTTTGCTGACAGCATGTGGCCCAGGACCCCCAGCAGCCCCTCCAGGGTCTCAGAGTGGCTGCGTCCATTGTTCTGAGGATGTTGGTGACTGTGGGCTCTGCACAGAGGATCAGCCCAGGGTTGGGCTGGAGGTTGGCATTTTCATCTGATTTCAGCCACGGTGCATGCTCCCGGTCTGCTTTGCGCTTGGCCATTATGATGTTCATACTAGTTTCAGACAGAAGCCCCTGCTTGCTGCATTCCTGGGGCAGGAAGCTTGTACAGTCACAGCGGCAGCGCTGGTCAGCCTTGTCCAGCAAGGGGGTGAGCTTCAGCAGGAACTCAAAAGCAGAACTGACATCCTCAGTAAAGTCCTTGTCCCCATGAGAGTATTTCTTCAACTTCACCAAAACCTGTGGAAGCTTAAGGAAGGGGAAAACTGTCCACTTGAGCTCTCCAGTACCCTCAGGGGACTCGATGATACCCACGAAGCGAGCTTTCCAGGGCTCCAGGGCACAAGGTGGGGTGGGCATATGCTGCTCTTCACCAGTGGCTGGCTGTCTCTCACCTGTCAGATTCTTGGTGCCCTCAAGCAGGACCACAGCATGGACGGTGGGGAAGCCAGTCTTGTGCAGCTGCTCCGAGGGCACGGACAGCATGGTGGGGATGCTCCTGATAAGCGTGCTGCACTGCTTGGCTTGGCTCCGGAGCTGGGGGCTGCTGAGACCAGCCAGGATATCCCCAGGCTTCAAGAGGCAGTGCTCAATGGCAGTCCAGGAGGAAGCCTCCTCTAGTTTGGCCATGTAGAGCAGGGCCCGGTTCTTGGTGCTGCTGACGGTCTTCTCCAGGCGCTGAAGGCACATGGCAAGCTGCTTCTTGGCAGCTGCAGCAGGAGTGCCAGCCTCCAGCCCGTCCCGGAGCCGCTCAGCAGAGGCTGCGGTGCGGTGCAGCAGCCAGTAGAGGGCGCTGAGAAGGGCCTGGCACAGCCCAATGCACTCCTCTGCTTTGTTGTGACAGCTCAGTCGGTCACAAAACATGTCCATGATGTCCAGCAAGGCCTGGACACACAGGTCCCGGGAAAAGTCATCAAACTTCCTGATAGCTGTGAGGACAGAGGAGCAGGACACCATCTGGGAACTGATGGCATACTTCAGGTAGGACAGGATGAGAGGTTTGGGGGAAGGTCCAATCATGGCCTGCTCCAGCAGTGCTTCTGCCAGGTTGAGAATGTCCCAGGTGGCTCCTTTGGGAAAAAATGTCTTCATGTTGATTGCCCACTGGTAGTCACTCCATTGCTCCTTCCAAGCTTGCAAAATGGCTTGCTTCAGGTTCACCACCTTCATGACTTCACTCAGGAGAGCAGGCCGGTGGTGGTCAGCTGTGAGGCAGAAGAAATCGAGCTAGAGAAGGGGAGAGGAGATTCTGAGGAAAAGAACGGGGTGCTGTGGGGGGCAGTGAGTAGAGTTATATGGAATGGAGAAGACACAGGAAGATGCAAAGGAGGCAGAAATAGAAAGTCAAAAAAAAAAAAAAAAAAAAAAGGGAAAGGGGGCAAAGTAGGGATCCTGCCAGGTTCTTCCCTCCTAAACCATCCTTGGAACTTGAGCACTAAGAAGAAGGTGTCAAAGGGGCTTAATACAAAGATAAATGGGCAGAAAGGAGTTAAGCTGGTTCCAGTTCCCTAACTACACCCTTAGCTCTTGCTGCGTTCCTCAGCCGCTACCACCCGAATCAAGATCCCCCCCCAATTCTTCCACCTTCCCCAGCCCTGAAATTCCGTTTGATTCCATATAAATTTTAAGATTATTGTTCCAGTTTGGTAAAAACTGTCCTGGGTAATTTGATAGGGATTGCATTAAATCTGTAGATTGCCTGGGGCAGAATGACCATTTTAATGATATTGATTCTTCCAACCCAGGAGCATGGGTTATCTTTCCATTTTTTAAGTCTTCTTTAATTTCCTTAATCAAAGTTTTGTTGTTCTCCACCTGTACGTCTTTCATCTCCTTTGTCAGATTTATTCCTAAGTATTTTATTGTTTTGGATGTAATTTTAAAAGGGATTGTTTCTTTCCTTTACTCTTGATTCATTGTTAGTGTAAAGAAATTCAACTGATTTGTGTATGTTAATCTTGTGTCCTGCTACCTTGCCAAATTATTTTATTAGCTCTAGAGGTGTTTTTTTTTTTTTTAATGGTACTTTTCAGGTTTTCTATATATAGTATGTCATTCACATATAATGACAATTTTACTTCTTCTTTTCCAATTTGGATCCTTTTTATTTCTTTTTCTTGCCTGATTGCTGTGGCTAGGACTTCCAAGACTATGTTGAATAGAAGTGGTGAGAGTGGACAATGTTGTCTTTTCCCAGATTTTAGTGGGAAGGTTTTCAGTTTTTCACTGTTAAGTACTATGCTGGCTGTAGGTTTGTTATAAACAGTTTTTATTATGCTGAGATATGTTCCCTCTACACCCACTTTGGTAAGGTTTTTCTTTTTTTTTTTAATCATAAATGGGTGTTGAATTTTATCAAATGCTTTTTCTGCATCTATTCAGATGATCATGTGTTTTTTGCCCTGATCATGATCTCTACCATTCTTTCCTAGGATGGCAGGCAGTTCACACCATGTCTTCTCTTTTTCTGTGGATTCAGAGCTCCTCCGAAACCTGGATGCTCCTCAATCAATGCCCAGTCTGCTCTTTGTACAGTAACTCTAAATGAGTTATGCATTATTATTGATGTTCTCTTAAAATTAGAATTAAATCCTGGAAAAGAATCAGGGTTAACTTGAAGCAAAAGAACTGGTTTAGTTTTTGCCAGGCTTGCAGACCCGGAATACACAGCCTTTACGTGTAACTGAAAGTGTGTTCCTAGGTGGTTGAGAGGTTGAAGGATGTTTAAAAGCAAACCCCAGAGAATATATAGTTGGGAGACTTCTAAGGGGAATGGAAGGCCCTTGCAGACTGACTACACGTTCTTGCCGATGGACCCCAAATTTTCCATGATTGGCTGACATCAGAGCATCTCCTTAGTGGTTTTACCAAGTGGGACCCTTAGCAGCTTCAGAGGTCTACTTAGAGTTTTGATTTGTGGTTTTCTAAGAACTTGAGAGTATGTAACTTAACCCTAGGTCTGTATTGAGTCACAGTTGGGGGACTCTGAGGGGTGGTAGGGCCTGTGGTCACTTCCCAGGCCCCTGACATGAGGCTCTGAGATTCCTGCAGATTCTCATCTAAGTCTCTTTCTGCTCATATGAGCTTAATTGATCACATCCAGGGCACTTTCTTTAACAGGTGACCTGCCTTATTTTTAATTTGTAAAATTGTTATTTAATCCAAAAAAAAGTGATAATCAATCACATATATTACCCAGGGAGACACAATAGGGCACATAATAAGTAATAACTGATAAGAATAATCAGGAACTGAATAGTCATAGACACATTAGGAACACTGGGGGTCCCAGCACTACAGGTGAGGGGAGTCAGGAGAGACTGGCTAATACTGAGAGCAGTGTCCTTTGCTCGGGCTCTGGAGCTGTCACAGGCAGGAGAGGTGTAGCTGGCTCTTGGTCTCCAGATGTTTCCACAGTGGGTTCCGGAGCTGGTGCTGTACCTCCAAGAAGGGAAACTATCATCAGTCTGACTGCTTTTCCACATGTCTCCCAAAGACAGGAAACTCCTCACTGACAATCAGAGATGTCTCAGTCCCAAATCCCACCACCAGGGGGTGTTCTTAGACTGCAGTCCAGGGGAACTAAGCCTCCTCATTGCTCCTGGCCCTGTTCCAGCCTCAGGAGGCTCTGCTCTGTCTGGTCCAGGGCCTTCCCCTTCCCACTCGCCCCATCACCCACCCTGCATCCTCCTCACAATCACCCTCTGCCTCTAGGGTCCAGGTGCTCCAGCTGTGCCAGGAGAAATTGGGCCTGGTGCTTCAGGTCTGAGCCAGGCATGCTGAGTTCTATGTAATCCAGTAGCATCTTCAGGCAGGGAAATTCTGGGGGCTGGTGGAAATCTGCACACTGGTGCAGG
Source organism: Camelus bactrianus (assembly GCF_048773025.1). NCBI lineage: Eukaryota > Metazoa > Chordata > Mammalia > Artiodactyla > Camelidae > Camelus > Camelus bactrianus. The sequence continues at coordinate 46,673,024 of NC_133557.1, read as the reverse complement.
CAGGTACCTTGGATGAAGGACGTGGCCCTGCTGGTTGTCAGGGGGCAGCAGAGTCAGAGGCCTGGCCTTTCCTTCCACACTGCTCTCCCAGGGCAGCCCTGTGGGGCTGTGGGATTCTTTGCCTTTGGCTCCTGTCATTCAGAGGCCAGTTCTAATCCATATACCATCAAAATTGTCAGTCTTGGCACATGAAAAAATGCTCAATATCACTAATTATCAGAGAAATGCAAATCAAAACTACAATGAGGTATCACCTCACACCAGGCAGAATGGCCGTTATTCAAAAATCCACAAATGATAAATGCTGGAGAGGCTGTGGAGAAAGGGGAACCCTCCTACACTGCTGGTGGGAATGCAGTTTGCTGCAGCCACTATGGAAAACAGTGTGGAGATTCCTCAAAGACTAGGAATACACTTACCATATGACCCAGGAATCCCACTCCTGGGCTTGTATCCAGAAGGAAATCTACTTCAGGATGACACCTGCACCCCAATGTTCATAGCAGCACTATTTACAATAGCCAAGACATGGAGACAGCCTAAATGTCCATCAACAGGTGACTGGATAAAGAAGATGTGGTATATTTATACAATGGAATACTACTCAGCCATAAAAACCGACAACATAATGCCATTTGCAGCAACATGGATGCTCCTGGAGAATGTCATTCTAAGTGAAGTAAGCCAGAAAGAGAAAGAAAAATACCATATGAGATTGCTCATATGTGGAATCTAAAAAACAAAAACAAAAACAAACAAACAAACAAAAACAAAGCATAAATAAAGGACAGAAATAGACTCACAGACAGAGAATACAGACTTGTGGTTACCAGGGGGGTGGAGGGTGGGAAGGGATAGACTGGGATTTCAAAATTGTAGAATAGAGTACACTGTATAGCACAGGGAAATATACACAAAATGTTATGATAACTCACAGAGAAAAAAATGTGACAATGAGTGTGTATATGTCCATGAATAACTGAAAAATTGTGAACACTGGAATTTGACACAACATTGTAAAATGATTATAAATCAATAAAAAATGTAAAAAAAAAACTAATTGCAGTTTTCAATAGCTTTGCATGCGAACTAATTCACAATAAAAGGAGTCAAGCTAAAAAAAAAAAACCAAAAAAAAAACCTGTCAGTCTTGGCAGAGGTAGGCTTGGACACAGAGGTAGGACTGACAAGCCTTCAGAAGTGACAGCCCTTGATCAGTGGTATGACAACCTCTCCACATCTTCAAGGACACTGCTCTGACACACTGCTCTGTCCCTCTCACTGCCCCTCCCCGCTGAATGTCAGTGCTGTGAGTTCAGATAGGCTACCTGCTCTGGGCATTACTCTCTCAGGAAGACAGGAGCTGCTCTGTGAGCATCTGACCCAGGAGGGAAAGAACAGGCTGAGACTCCCACCCAGGCTTCCTGTGGGCCTCCTCACATCTCAGACTTTAGCTCCTGCACCTACCTGCTGCCTGATATTCCAGGGGTCCTGCCTGGGACTCCTCCTGCCCCCACCACTCACCTGAGCTGTCCCCTGAGGCTCACTGGGTCCCCTGCATGCCAGATGAATCCCCACCATTGAGGCTCCAACAGAGGCTGAGCAGGCTGCTCTCTATCCCTTTTTCTGGGCCCCAGGAAGGGTGTGGAGGCAGGTCTGAAGTGGGGAGGGAATGGCTATGGATTTCTTAGGTGCTGACTCTTTTCTCTGACCTCCCAGATGCTCCTCACAGCACCAAAGCCTTGCCCACAGCTCTCCAGTTCTCCTTTCCTCTTTGCCAGGAGAAGCCACAGGTCTTCTGCTCTCAATCCAGAATCATAAGATGAGTGGAATCAAGGGTTCTGCCTGCACCTGCCCATTCATGGAGCTCACAGCTCCACAGTGTTTTGGGGGCAGGGAGTTCCTCCTTCAATCAAAGAAACTCACTGTTCAGCTGGTCCTGGGGTATGCTTACTCATCACAGTAAGAGAGGACACACCCATATCTAGACGAGACCAGGAAGCTGTCACATGATTTTACAGAGGACTACATGAATGTGATGTCTGTTGTGACAGTGTGACTTCCAGTAGAATGGAAGCCCTGGAGAGCAGGCTTGATGTCTGCTTGATGCATTAAATGATGGTTTTCCCTAGAAAAGCACATGTCCTACTTGGCCTTCCTGTATCAGTGTGGAATGAGCTCAGCCGGCCCTATTACACAGGTCTGATGGGCTTTTGGGACCACACTTCTCCCTCCCAGGAACCCCTGCTCTCACTCTCCTAGGACAGGGACACCAAATGGAACCACAAATACTTTATCAACTGTAAATATGGGTTCCCTACTCAGGCAAGCAGTAGCCCAAGATACTCTCAGGGAATCACCCCTAAACCTCTCCAGATGGGGCCAAATCTCCTGAGATTTGCCCTTCTCTCACAGGAGTTAGCCCGCTTCCCTGCAGAAAGTAATTCTCATTATTAAAAGTCAAATTATTTTCCTTGAAGGGAAGAAATCGTTCCATCACCAGATTCTGCCCTTCACCACTCCTGAGATTAACTCCTTTCCTCTGTAAGGATGGATTTTCTTCTTAGGTGAGTGTGAGTCCAGCCTCTCTTAGCTGAATAAAAACATATCTCACAAGGGGCTCAGCAATCTCACAAGATTTGTCCCTTTTCTCGCAAGACTAAGACCAGTGCTCTGGCAAGAGAAATCCCAATTACTGCAAAATAAAGTTCTTAAAGTACATGAATAAATCCATCCCTCACCAGATTCTTTTCTACTTCACACCAGAGGCTGTAACTCCTTTTCTCCGCATGTAGAGTTTCTTTATTTGCAGCATGTGGTTGCCACTGTCACTGTCGAGTCATTATTCAGGTATTCTCTTCCAAGTGAGTTTGAAAGTCTCGTGGGATTTGAACCATTCACCATGAGACAAAGACTGATGTTCTGGCAAGAGAATTCCCAATTATTGCAAGTAAAAACTGTTCCTAACTCCATTGAAGTAATCCGTCCATCTTTACATTAGGTTTTACTTTACCCAGGAGAGTTATTTCTTTTTCTCAATATATACAGTTTCCCTTCTAAGAAGAGTAGAAACCCAGGCACTCTCTGGAGATTAATTTTTTTTGTCATATCACAATTAGGATCACAAATCTCATGGATTTTTTTTTAATTTCTGGAGATACAAAATCATTGCTCTTGGGAGAGTAATCACTGTTATTGGAAGTTGAGTCTATTCTTCACAGAGTTGAAAAATCATCAACACTAGATTTTTTTTTTTTTTTGGCGGTCCTGAGAATAAATACTGAGAATAAAACTGTAAATATGGGTTCCTTCTGTGGCAAACAGTAGCCCAGGCATTCTTAGGTAATCATCCCAAGTCACCTCCAGGTGGAGCCAAGTCTCACATAGTCTGCCCATTACTCAAGGGATTCACCCCCCTCCTCTGGGAACAGTAATTCTTATTGGAAATCAAATCTATTCCTTGAAGAAAAAAAATCATTATTTCACCAGATTCTGTCCTTCATCACCCCTAAGACTAACTCCTTTTCTCTGTAAGGGTGGATTTTCTTCTCAGGTGAGCATGAATTCAGCGTCTCTCAGCTGAATAAACCAAAATCCTCTCACAAGGGGCTCAGCAGTACCGCAAGGCTTGTACCTTTCCTCACAAGACTAAGCCCCCTTCTCTGGGGAGTGTAATTACAATTATTCTGAGGCATATTTCCTCTTAAGTCTGTGAAGAAATTTTTCCATCACCAGAATCTTTCCTGCTTCACACCAGAGACTAACTTCGTTTCTCCTCATATATGAGTTTCTATATCTGGCAAAGTGTGGTTTAGCCGCTGCCCTTTGATTATCCAGGGGTTCTCTTCAAAGCAGGGGTGAAAATCACATGGGACTTGAAACATTCCCTGTGAGACCAAGCCTGGCATCCTGGCAAGTTAATTCCCAAGAGAAGGGACAAACCTCACGAGGCTGCTGAGCCCCTTGTGAGTGGATATGGGTTAATGCAGCCAAGAGAGGCTGGACTCACACTCCCCTGAGAAGAAAATCCATTCTTACAGACTAAAGAAGTTAGTCTCAGGAGTGATAAAAGGCAGAATCTGTCGGTGGAGTGATTTCTTCCTTTTGGGAATGATTAGTTTTGATTTTTAATAAGGTGAACTACTTTCCCCAGAAGAACAGGCTATATCCCATGAGAAAATGGCAAATCTCACTAGATTTGTCTTCACCGGGAGAGGATTATTATTGACCACCTGAGAGTGCCTGGGTGACAGCTAGCCTGAGAAGGGAGCCCATATTTACAGTAAAAGTGATCTGTTCTCAAGACTGCAAAAGGGTATAGTTAGCCGTGATGATTCCTTCATCTGTGTTACGAACACAGTTGGCTTCTAATAACAGGGATTACACTCCTGAGAGACTGGAGAGATTGCTGAGTCCCTTGTGAGAGGATATGGGTATATTCAGCAGGGAGTGGCTGGATTCATGCTCACTTGAGAAAAAAAATCCATCCTTACAGAGAAATGGATTTAGACTCAGGAGTGATGAAGGACTGAATCTGGCTATGGGGTGATTTCTTCCCTTCAGAGGGGAATAGATTTGATTTGCAATAATGAGAATTCCTTTCTCCAGAGTAGTGGGCTAAATCTCATGATAAAAGGGAAGATCGCATAAGATTTGGCACCACCTGGAGAAAGTTATGGATGATCACCTGAGAGTGCCTGGCTACTTCTCAACTGATGAGGAAACCCATATTTACAGTAAAAAGGGATTATAATCAGGACTGCAAATGGAAATAATCTCATGATGATAATCGATAATTTCTTCACCCCTGTTAAGACCTGATTTGGCTTCCAATAATGGGGATTACTCTCCCAAGAGCAATGAGATTTTTAACTTCGTAAGAGGGATTATCTCATGATATTTGCCATACTAATTATGATAAGATTAAAAAAATTGCTCTAGAGTGCCTGGGTTTCTATGCTTCTTAGGAGGGAATTTGCATATGTTGAGAAAAGGAGTAACTCAAGGGTAACATAAAACACAGTGTAAAGATGGACGGGTTACTTCACCAGAGTTAGGAGTAATTTTGACTTGCAGTAAGTAGGAATTATCTTGCCAGAACACCAGGCTCAGTCTCACAGGGAATGGTGCAGACCCCAGGAATTTTTCAAACCTGCTTGGAAGAGAATCCCTGTATAATCACTGGACAGTCGCTAAGCCACACTTTGCCAGAGAAAGGAACCTACTTATGGAGAGAAAAGCAGTTAGTCTGGTGTGAAGTAGGAATCTGGGAAGGGATGGGTTTCTTCATGGACTTAAAAGGACATTTGCCTTGCAATAATTGGGACTACTTTCCACAAGGCAGATATCTTCACTTTGAGAGAAAAGGGACAAGTCCTGCAAGATTGCTATGCTCCTTGTGGTAGGATATGGGTTTATTCAGCATAGAGTGGCTGGATTCATGCTCACCTGAGAAGAAAATTCATATTTACAGTTGAAAAAGGATTTGTGATTAGATTAGGTGTCCCTGTCCTAGGAAAGTTAGAGCAGGGATCCTTGGGAGGGAGCAGTGTGGCCCCAGATCCACTCAGACCTGTGTGATGGGGTTGGTTGAGCTCATTTTTCAAATATATAGGAAGGGCCACTAAGGACAGGTGATTTTCTAGGAAAAACCATCGTTTAATGCATCAGGAAGACACCAGGTCTGCGTTCAGGGCTTCCATTCTGCTGGGAGTCACACTGTCACACTAGACATCACATCCAGGTAGTGTTCTTAGTACAGTCCATTAGATGGCTTCCTGCTCTCCTCTACGTAGGGATGTGCCCTCCCTTACTGTGATGAGTACAATGGACACTGGAACAGCTGGAACAGTGAGTTTCCTGCTCCAAAAACAGTGTGGAGCTGGGGCTTAGTCAATGGGAAGGAGCAGGCAAAACTATGGCCCCACACAACTTATGATTCTGGCTTGAGAGCAGAAGTCTTAGGGCTTAGCCTGGCAAAGAAGAAAGGAGGACCAGAGAGCCATGGACAAGGCTTTGGTGCTGTGAGGAGCATTCAGGATGTCAGAGGACAGAGTCAGCCCCTCAGAGAATGCACAGCCATTCCCTCTCTGTCTCAGCCCTACCTCCATCCCCTTCCTAGGACCCAGAACACAAGAGGTGGAAAGCAGCCTGCTCTCTGGTGGAACCTCAATGGTGGGGACTCAGCTGGTGCTCAGGGGACCCAGTGAGTCTGAGGGGACAGCTCAGCCTGCCTTTGGGAGGTGAGTGGCAGGCACAGGAGGAGATCCAGGCAGGGGCCATGAAGGGTTAGACAGCTGGTAGGTACACAAGCTGAAATCTGAGTTGTGAGGAGGCCCATGGGAACTCTTGGTGGGAGACACAGCCTGCTTTTTCCCTCCTGGGTCAGGTGCTCATAGAGCAGCTCCTGTCTTCCCAAGAGAGAAGTGCCCAGAGCAGACAGCCTGCCTGTCCTCACGGAAGAGACATCCAGTGGGGAGGGGCACAGAGAGGGACAGAGCAGTGTGTCAGGCATCCCTGAAGATGTGGAGAGGTTGTCACACCACTGTTAAAGGGCTGTCACTTCCAAAGTCTTGTAGAAACCCCTCCTCTATGCTCAGACCTGCCTCTGGCAAGACTGCCATGTTAGATGGGACATTGAGTAGAACCGGCCTCTGGATAGCAGGAGCCAAAGGCAAAAATGCTCATATCCCTGGGAGTGCAGTGTGGAAGTCAAGGCCAGGCCTCTGACTTTGCTGCCCCCATGGCTACCCACAGGCCAAATCCTCCATCCTGGGCACCTGGCTGCACCAGTGCCCAGAGGATTTCCACCAGCCCCCAGGACTCCCCTTCCTGAAGATGCTACTGGCTTACATAGAGCTCAGCATGCTTAGCCCAGACCTGGGGCACCAGGCCCAATTTCTCCTGGCACAGCTGGAGCACCTGGACCCTAGAGGCAGAGGGTGATTGTGAGGAGGATGCAGGGTGGGTGATGGGGTGAGTGGGAAGGGGAAGGCCCTGGACCAGACAGAGCAGAGCCTCCTGAGGCTGGAACAGGGCCAGGAGCAATGAGGAGGCTTAGTTCCCCTGGACTGCAGTCTAAGAACACCCCCTGGTGGTGGGATTTGGGACTGAGACATCTCTGATTGTCAGTGAGGACTTTCCTGTCTTTGGGAGACATGTGGAAAAGCAGTCAGACTGATGATAGTTTCCCTTCTTGGAGGTACAGCACCAGCTCCGGAACCCACTGTGGAAACATCTGGAGACCAAGAGCCAGCTACACCTCTCCTGCCTGTGACAGCTCCAGAGCCCGAGCAAAGGACACTGCTCTCAGTATTAGCCAGTCTCTCCTGACTCCCCTCACCTGCAGTGCTGGGACCCCCAGTGTTCCTTATGTGTCTCTGAATATACACGTCCTGATTATTCTTATCACAGATAATTTATTACTTGTGGCCTGCTGTGTCAGTCTGTATAATATATAAGGATAGTGATTATCATTGTTTTTTGCATCAAATAATATTTATTTTAAATTAAAAATAAGGGAGGTCACCGACTTAAAAGCAGTGTCCTAGGTGTGATCCACCCAAGGGAATTTCAAAACATTAGCGGCACCCAGGTGAGCTCATATGAGTAGAAAGAGCCTTAAGAAAATATATCAGGTGCATGAGAATTGGCAGGAAGTTTAGAGCCTCATGCCAGGGCCCCTGGGAGCTACTCACAGGCCCTGACACCCCTCAGGCTGCCCCTGCAGGGACCCTCTGCACCACTCCTGCTCCGGCTTCCAGGAGTGGCATCTTTGCCATTCAGCTTCTGCAGGGGAAGTAGCTCTACCTTTGGCCCAAAGCCACAAATGGGGAAAAAGGAGTGCCATCATGTCTAATCAAAGTAAGGACAGAGTGATCCCAATGTCTGAGGTAACTGAGTGTGTTCATGATCAGCAGCTTCTCTCTTCTCTGCCCAGAGATGGAGCCCCTGATGCAGAGAACATGGGTCCTCAGAGGGAAGAAGTTCCAGGTTCTCCCTAGAAGAGGAAAGACAGAAGCCCCTGATTTAACTGGGAGCAGATGAAGCAGAGATCAGAAGACCAGAAGGAAGAGATGCCTGGGCTGAAGCTCCAACTTCATGGTTAGGAGCACAGGCTCTGTGTCAGTTTGTAGGACTTGGCCAAAAATCATCACATCAAAGTCTGAATGCAAAGCCAAATTCACCTCCAGAAAATGCCTTCAGTACAGAATCCCAAACATCCCTTGGCCAGTTGGAGGTGTGGGAAACATGAGATACTGTGTAGCTCATGACAGACCTGGGGTTTAGTAAAATACTCCAGAGTTCTTAGAAAGCCACAAAACAAAACTCTAAGGGTCCCACTTGGTAAAGCCTTTAAGTAGATGTCAGTCAATCATGGAAAACTTGGGGTCCATCTACAAAAATGTGTAGTCAGTCTGCAAAGGCCTTCCAATCTCCTCGCAAGTCTCCCACCAATATATTCTGTGGGGTTTGCTTTTAAAAATCCTTCAACTCCTCAACCACCCAGGAACATACTTTGAGTTATAGGCGAAGGTGATGTGTACCTGGTTTACAAACCTTGCAAACAATGAACCAGTCCTTTGCTTCAAGATAACACTGATTATTTTCCAGGATTTAAATCTAGGTTTAGGGTGACATCAGCAATAATGCAAACTCACTTAGATTTACTGTTTCCAGGTCTTAACTGAGAATTTAGTACAGGTCAAGCACTGTGCAGAGAGCAGGTTGGAAACTGATTGAGGAGAATTCTGATCTGAGCAAACCTCTGAATCCACAGAAAGACAGAAGACGTGGTGTGAAGTGCTTGCCAGCCTAGGAGAAAAGGATGGAGACCAAGATCAGGAAGTTCAGGGAGTGATCCTAGATTTAGAACCTGCCTGTGTAGGGTAGAATTTGGCTCCAATTTCAAAGAACAAGACATAGTTGTGGAGGAAGCTGGGAGCAGGAACAATAGAAACACGTCCTTTAATTAAAAGGATTATAGGAATATTATGCAACCATTAAATTCATGTTTTCTAAAGTTTTAAATGGATGTGATAATAACTCACCTGAAAAAGTTACTGGTAATTAATATAGGGTGGTCTCATTTTTTCAAGTTCTACATAAATTTAGGTGAAATTAGATAAATATGTTGTGTGATAGATTTCTCATTTTTATTTAGGTTTTAGTGTTAATATAAATGTCAAAATGCCATAAATGTCCTTTGTTGGATAGGCTAATTTCTATGTATCAGACACACAGAGCTGGGATGTGGACAAGTGACCCCAGCATGTTCCCAGCCTCTCCCTTCCGGTCCTGTGAGGCAGTGACCTCCTCTCTGTTCTCTGCTCTGGACCCAGGGCCTGACTCAGGTACTCCACCAACTCTCCCTGAGACATTGCACCTAGGAAGTGCCCTGTTATGTCATGGTCCAGACAAGGACTTCCACTACAAGGGACCACCAAAACTTTGACTTACAGAATTTGGTTTCTTCTAACAGCAAGACTGATGTTGTGTAAGTGTGAATGTTGTCTAACAAATCCATGGAGCCAAGCAGCACTCATGCCATTTCTCACAAGGCCACCAGAGGGCCCTGTGTAACTGCTTATGAGAAACACTCCACTCTGCAAAAGTGGTCTTTTCTAATTTAACCTTCATCAGAACATGTTTTATAAACTAAGAATTTCTTTAGGGTATATATATATATATATATATATATATATATATATATATATATATATATATATATATATATGATGTATAAATGTATATATACCTATATATATTTATAAAAGCATGTGTCTATATATACAGAGAGAGAGAGACATATGTTTTTCTTCTTCAATCTCATGTGGAAGCTAAAGGAAATCTACTAAAAGTCACAAATATAAGGTGAGCCACTGAGTGGAAGTTGTCCCTTGTGACACCTAGACATGTGAAATTCTGTGTCCAACCCCATCTATGTCCACTTGTCTTTCTTCCTCTCTCCCCTCAACCACCTGTAAACATCTAAATTTAAGTAAAATACTTTGACAATCAATGTAAAGTAGCAGAGATATTTTAAAACACGTTGCCTTCTGTATGTGCAATGTAGATCTTTGGGTAGCAAGTGATCTGCTCACAAGACAGTGGGGTTATCCCTGAATACCTAGGAGACAGTGGAATGTGGGCAGTAGGTCTCAGTGGGAGTCAAAGGGAAATTCTCCTACTCAGCACAGCCAGGGTGGGGTCCACAATGTCTCCCTTGCCCAGCACTGAGTCTGCTTTGCCCTGGGGAACTTTGCTAAGATCCTGTGTATCCTGAAGGAGTATCAGGGTAAGAAAAATGAATAATGATTTTAAGAATTGTGAGAAGGGGATAGGTCATAATTTTAATTATCTAGTACTCTGCCTACAACAGCTTTCTCTGCATTTTATTATAACTGAGGCTCAGCCACCTGGGAACAGAGTCTATGCCTTGGTTTCCAGTGTATTAAAGGTCTCCAGCCCAGCATTTGGCCAAGAAGACATGCCGGTATTGCTGAATGAATACCTTTGGGAGGCAAGATGTGACAGGTTTGAGAATGTATTTGAAATTTGTCTTTACCAGTGAGCTTTTTTCTTTGTTTGTTTCTAGTTGTGGCCTTTCCTTCTCGGCTTAGAGAAGTTCCTTTAGCATTTGTTGTAAAGCTGGTTTGGTGGTGCTAAATTCTTTGATCTTTTGCTTGTCTGCAAAGCTTTTAATTTCTCCAAAATATCTGAACAAGAGCCTTGCTGGATATAATATTCTTAGCTGTAGGTTTTTCTTTCATCACTTTAAATATATCATGCCACTCCCTTCTGGCCTGCAGGGTTTCTGTTGAAAAAGCAGCTGATAACCTTATGGCATTCCCTTGTATGTTATTTGTTGCTTTTCCCTTGACACTTTTGATATTCTCTCTTTATCTTTAATTTTTGAAATTTTAAGGATAATATGTCTTGGTGGGCTCCTCTTTGGGGTAATCCTGGGTGGGACTCACTGCACTTCCAGGCTGGGTGGCTGTTTCCTTCCCCACATTAGGGAAATTTTCAGCTATTATCTCTTCAGATATTTTCCTGGGCCTTTTCTCTGTCTCTTCTTCAGGGATCCCTGCAATATGAATGTTGTGTGCTTTATATTGTCCCAGGGGTGTCTCACTTTTTCTTTTAGCTCACTGATTTTTTGTCATATTTCTTAAATTTTAAAAAATTTAATTACAGTCAGTTACAATGAGTGGGTCAATTTCTTGTGTACAGTGTAATGTCCCAACCATGCATGTACATACATATATTCATTTTCATTAAATGTTATTACAAGATATTGAATATAGTTTCCTGTGCTATATAGAAAAACCTTTTTTTGTTAATCTATTTTTATATTTAGTGGCTAATATTTATAAATCTCAAGCTCCCAAATTTGTCCCTTCCTACTCTCTTTCTCTGGTAACCATAGGATTGTTTAGTATGTCTGTGAGTATGTTTCTGTTTTGTAGATGAGTACATCAATGTCTTTTTTTTTTTTTAGATTCCAAATATGAGTGATATCATATGGTATTTTCTTTCTTTTTCTGTCCTACTTTACTTAGAATGATAATCTTCAGGTCCATCCATGTTGCTGCAAATGACATTATTTTATTTTGTTTTATCATTGAGTAGTATTCCATTGTATAAATATACCACAACTTCTTTATCCAGTAATTTTTCAATGGTCATTTAGGTTGCAGCCATGTCTTGGCTATTGTATATAGTGCTGCTGTGAACACTGGGGTGTATGTATCTTTTCAAATTAAAGTTCCCTCTGGACATATGCCCAACACTGGGATTGCTGGGTCATATGGTAAGTCTGTTTTTAGTCTTTTGTGGAATCTCCATACTGTTTTCCATAATGTCTGCACCAAACTACATTCCTACCAACAATGTAGGAGGGTTTTTTTTTTTTTTTTCTCCACACCCTCTCCAGCATTTATCTTTTATGAACTTTTGAATCATGGTCATTTTGACTAGTGTGAGGTATATCATTGTAGTTTTGATTTGCATTTCTCTGATAATTAGTGATATTGAGCATTTTTTCATGTGCCTATTGGCCATTTGTATGTCTTCATTGGAGAACTGCTTGTTTAGGTCTTCTGCCCATTTTTGGATTGGATTGTTTATTTATTTATTTATTGTTGTTGTTGTTGTTGTTTTTGTTGTTAAGTTGTATGAGCCATTTATATATTCTGGAAATTAAGTCCTTGTCAGTCTCATCTTTTACAAATATTTTGTCCCATTTTGTAGGTTGTCATTTCGTTTTTCTTGTGGTTTCCCTTGTTGTGAACAAGCTGATAAGTTTAATTAGGTCCTATTTGTTAATTTTTTATTTTATTTCTATTGCCTGGGTAGACTGCCATAGGAAAAACATTGCTAAGATTTATGTCAGAGAATGTTTTGCTTATGTTTTCTTCTAGGAGGTTTATCATGTCTTGTCTTATATTTAAGGCTTTAAGCCAATGTGAGCTTATTTTTGTGTATGGGGTGAGGGAGTGCTCTAACTTCATTGATTTACATGCTGCTGTCCAGTTTTCCCAACATCACTTGCTGAAGAGTTGTCTTTTCTCCATTTTATGCTCTTGCCCCCTTTGTCAAAGACTGTAGGTCTGTGGGTTTATTTCTGTGTTCTCTATTCTGCTCCATTGATCCATATGTTTGTCTTTATGCCAATACCACACTGTTTTGACTACTGTAGCTCTGTAGTATTGTCTGAATTTGGGAGAGTTATTCCTCCAGCTTCATTCTTTTTCTTCAGTATTGCTTTGGCAGGTCTGGATCTTTTGTGATTCCACATAAATTTTAGTATTATTTGTTGTAATTCTGTGAAAAATGCCCTGGGTAATTTGATATGGATCATATTAAATTGGTAGATTGCCTTGGACAGTGTGGCCATTTTAATATTGATTATTCCAATCCAAGAGCATGGGATGTCTTCCATTTTGTTAAGTCATCTTCAATTTCCTTAATCAATATTTTGTGTAAGTCTCCATGTATAAGTCTTTCATCTCCTTGTTCAGATTTATTCCTAAATATTTTATTATTTTGGATTCAATTTTAAAATGGATTGCTTCTATACTTTCTTTTCCTGTTAATTCATTATTAGTGTAAAGAAATGCACTGATTTCTGTATGTTATCTAATCTTATATCCTACTATCTTGCCATACTTTTACCATCTCTAGTAGTTTTTGTGTAGAGCTTTTAGGGTTTTGTATATATAGTATCATGCCATCTGCATAAAGTGACAATTTTACATCTTCTCTCCAATTTGGATTCCTTTTCATGTCTTTTTCTTGCCTGATTGCCATGGCTAGGACTACCAAGACTGTGCTGAATAAAAGTGGTGAGAGTGAGCATCCTTGTCTTGTTCCAGGTTTTAGTGGGAAGGCTTTCAGTTTTTCACCATTGAGTACTATGCTGGCTGTGGGTTTGTCATCAGTAATTTTATTATGTTGAGATATGTTCCCTCTCTACCCACCTTAGTAAGAGTTTTTATAATAAATGGGTGTTGAATTTTATCAAATGATTTTTCTGCATCCATTGAGATGAACATGTGGTTTATGTCCTTTCTCTTGTTGATGTGGTGTATCATATTTATTGATTTGCTTATGATGAACCACCCTTGTAACCCTGGGATGAACCAACTTGATAATGGTGTATGATCATTTTCATGTGCTATTGGATTCTGTTTGCTAATGTTTTGTTGAGGACTTTTGCATCTATATTCATCAATGATATTGCCCTGTAATTTTACTCCTTGGTTGTGCCTTTGGTTTTGATATCAGGGGGATGGTGGCTTCATAGAATGAGTTTGAGAGCACTCCCTCCTTTTCACTCTTTTGGAATAGTTTGAGAAGGACTGGTATGAGCTCTTCTTTTTATGTTTGGTATGATTCCCTGGTGAAGCCATTCGGTCTTGGGCTTTTGTTTGTAGGGAGGTTTTTTTTTTAAATTGCTGATTCTACTTCATTTGTAATGATTGGTCTGTTCAAGTGGTCAATTTCTTCTTAATTTAGTCTTCATAGACTGCATGTTTCCAGAAACTTGTCCATTTCTTCTACATTGTCCAATTTGTTTCTATATGATTGTCCATAGTATTCTTACTGTTTTTTTTTTTTTTGTATTTCTGTGATATTAGTTGTAATTTCTCCATTTTCCTTTCTTATTTTATTTGTGTTATTTCTCTTTGTTTCTTAGTGAGCCTGGCCAGGGGTGTGTCAATTTTTTTTTACTCTTTCAAAAAAACAGCTCTTGGTTTAATTGATTTTTTCTATTTTTTGAATCTCTATTTTATTTCCTCCCTGATCTTTATTATTTCCTTCCTTCTGATGAGTTTAGGTTTTGTTTGCTTTTCTTTTTCTTATCCTTTTAGGTGGCAGGTTAGGCTGTTTACTTGAGATTATTCTTGTTTTTTGAGGAAAGCCTGTATCATTATGAACTTCCCTCCTAGGACTGCTTTTGCTGCATCCCATAGCTTTTGTGTGATTGTGTTTTTATTGTTGTTTGTTTCAAAGTATTTTTTTGATTTCCTCTTTGATTTCATCATCGACCCATTGCTTTCTTAGTAGCATGTTGTTTGATCTCCATAGTGTTGTTTTAGTCCTCCTTTGCTTTTCTGTGGTTGATTTCTAGTTTCATGGCATATCGTCAGAAAAGATGCTTGAAATAATTTCTATCCTCTTGTCTCAGTCCTGGAGTCTAAAATACTGAGATCAAGGTGTCAGCAGGGCCATTTTTTACCTGGAGGAACTAGAGAAGAATGTGTTCAAGTCTCTCTCCTTGGCTGTGACAGTGTAACTCCAATCTTAACTTGGTTTTATTTCTGTATTCTTAACTAATTATTTCTACAATGACCCTATTTCCAAGTATGGTCACATTCTGAGGTACTGAGAGTAAGAACTTCAACACATACATTTTGGGGGGCACAATTCAACCCATATCAGAAGTGTATTAATTAAAATAATTTTCTTTACAACATCTGTTCAGATGCCTCCTGTGCACAGATGAAATACTATCATATTTTATTTGTATGTGTTAGTTTTGAATGAGCTTAGGGAACTCTGCACTTGTGATATGCACATTTCATTATATGTAAATTCAACAAAATGTATTGGGAGTACATTTAAGAAAAAAGAAAGACATGGTAAGAACTTTGAATAAATATATATAGAACTAAATTTCTCATCTGCCTAGATCCTCAAACCTCTAGACTTAAGTACACTTTAAAGAATGTATGATGGTATGTTGTGAGCCATTTACCATCACTGCAGGTCAATTTCTTTTAATTCATTTCAACAAACATTTACTGAGTTCCTACTCTGAGAAAGACTGAAGAGTAATTGTGAAACAGACAAAAGAAGATTTCCCATCATCAAGTAATTGTCTAATAGGGTTTGAAAGACTTCAGAAAGAACTATTTCAAGGGCAATTAAAAAATATAAAAATGTTCACTAGGACAGGTGACAAAATCATAATAATTATAGTAGAACCTAATATTGTACCTGAGATATAGGGCAGAACAAACTTGTAAAAGTAAGTGTTATTACAGAGTAATTACTTGAAGGCAAAATTAGGAAAAAAATGGGTGCAAACTGAGCCCCTTACTCCTATTTGAGTCCTTCAGTACAGCAATGTATCCCAAAACTGGTGGCTCTGACATTTTTAAATAGCTGTGAGGTTGGAGGCAACACACTAAATGCTCTTGAAGCTTTTTCTGTCATATCTAGTAAAGGAGATGCTGTGAAAGAGGGATTAAACTTCCTAAGTAAACTTCTAGGTAAACTTTGTGGGCAAATGGGAATTTAAGTGCTTTCCTTTGGAGGACTTTGATCTTTTATATGCTTTGTAGATAGTAAAGCAAAATATACAATGACAAAAACACCAATACCTACAAAAAACTGCAGTGATTAAGAGGCTTAGAATCCTGTCTCTGCCACTTACTATCTGTGATCAAGTCACTTAGTTTCTTCTTTGCCTTAACTTCTCATCTGAATATGGGAATAACTGCAGTACCTACATCATAGAGTGTTCCTGAGAATTATATATGTTCTTTATATAAACAAAATTGAAATTCCTCAGGGCATAAACATTCAATGAATGTTTATTATTATTATTTAAGGAGTTATAAAGCCCTTTTGCATGCTATCTAGCATTTGGTGACAACTTAACATACATTGTTACATTAATATTCATTATTTTAAATTTCATTTTAATTAATGATTAATATGATTTTAACTTCAGCACTGCCTATGAGTGCTGGTATAACAAATATGTATTCAATAAATAAGCAGAAACACACATCAGAAAAAGAAACTGAAATTGTCAAATGGCCTTTTTTTAAAAGCAAACTAACACTTTTCAAAATAAATCTTGGAGATATAATTCAACATTCTGCAAATGACATATAGACTAATGTAAAATAAAAACATTTTGTGTGGTAAGAAAAAATCTCATGCAAAATGATATAAGTTGATTAGGAAGTATAATGGAATTAGAGAATCTTTTTTAAAAGCATAATCAATACTATGATGTAAAGGATTATAGCTCATTTAAAGTGAGACAAAACACAAAAAAATACACTAGCACACATGTGATAGTGCTGGGAGATAAGTCAGGACTTGTCAAAGGAAGAAAATGTCAGCAATTCAACTTGTAACAAAATGGCTCATTTTTTCCCCATACATTTTAATTTAGAGCAAAATGCCATAAGGTTGTCAACAGAATGCTGAAAACAGCATCAGTAGTAGGAATGTCAGAGACGTGAAAGCAAAATGTGGTGAGGTTTGTTTGATGTCAGATTATCCAGTTTCAGTTATTGATCTTGACTGCCTGCCAATTGTCAATCTACATCTTTTCTGTTTGCCAGCTGATCCCTGGAAACCATGTACACACACACACACACACACACACACACACACACACACACATACATGCACCCTTGGATAGAACATGAAACCCAACTCACTTGAATCCACAATAGAGACCTGGAAACCATTCTATGGACAGCAGGGCTGTGAGAAAAGCAGCAAGTTATCTCCCTGTGAAAAAGTACCCATTCTGGAGGCCATCAGGGGACTTTGTCCTGGCTGTTAGATTTTTTTACTTATTTAAAAGACATGTTTGTTTATTTGTTTAATTTCTGGTATACAGCACAATGTGCTATACAAAAGAAACTTTTTAAAATCTATTTTTATATATAATGGCTAACATTTGCAAATCTCAAACTCTCAAAATTTCTTTTTCTGGATTACTTCACTTAGAATGACGATCTCTAGGTCCATACATGTTGCTGCAAATGGCATTATTTTATTCTTTTTTATGGCTGAGTATTATTCCATTGTATAAATATGCCACAACTTCTTTACCCAGTTATCTGTTGATGGAAATTTAGGTTGCTTCCATGTCTTGGCTATTATATATAATGCTGCTATGAACACTGGGGTGCAGGTATCTTTTTGAATTAGATTTCCTTCTGAATATATACCCAGAAGTGAGATTGCTGGATCATAAGGTAAGTCTATTTTTAGTTTTTTGAGGAATCTCCATGCTGTTTTCTGTAATGGCTTCATCAAGCTTCATTCCCATCAGCAGTGTAGGTTTAATAGCTGTAGGTCTCAAGAAATTTTCAAAATGTTCTCAGAGGCATGAAGTGTTGTACCAATTTATGAAACTGAGTGTTAGTGAATGGAAACACAGAATTCCTTCATGAGTATGAGATTTGAGGACAGAATGGCCTGCAGTGGAATGAGATGTCACTTAATAGCTGAATGGCTGGAGTAAAATTGCCCAACATGTTTAATTTCAGAAGCGTTGTTTCCTTTACTGTAAAATTAGGCTATTTATTTTACCTGAAAAAATTTTTGGAAGTTTTAAATATAAAATTCTGGCTCAATACTTCACCCATATATGTTCCACATGTGTTATATGTGGAACATCTGTTATAGAACAGTTCTTTGCATTATTTTTCCAAAGAAACCTATTACAGTTTTTGTTAGAATGTCTACCTTTTTTAATTACTTTTTTTCCACTGATTTTCACAGTACCTTCAAGAAGAGAAAGCTGAAGAAAGCAGAGAAGTGCAGAGGGAAGAAAGGGAAAGAGAATGAGCAAGAGAAGAATAACTTCTTGCACCCAAGGCACACAGCACTGCCTGGCCTTTGGGCACAGCATGAAGACTTCTGCAGCTCTGAATTTTTGAACATTTGGAGTGGTTACTTTGCATTTAAAAGTGCAACTATGACTCAATAACACTTAATTGTTTTGTGTAGTTGAGTATTACATATGCTAGTTATTTCTCCCATTCTCTCTCTGTCAAACATTTCCATTCATCTTCAGATGTTCTATTCTGTGCTCCTTCCCTTGGAGAGGGATTGTAACATTATGAACCATGAAAAAGGCTGGTAAGCTCTAACTTTTAACTCCCAAATACTCCACATTTAGAGACCGGAGACCACAAAAGTTTGGAGAAAATAAAAGGGAGAAAAAAAGACCTTTCCACAAAACTTTACTAAATATCCCCCAGTACTGTTCAGATTTTTAAAAAGTAAAAGGATTTTTTTCAGTATTGGAAAAGGGTCAAAAAATGGAGGAGAGATAATGAGAGTATCATGGGCTTAAGAGAGGGAGCAAGAGCCTAGAGGGGTTTAAGGGACTTGAGAGCTGAGAGGGTTTAGGACGTGCTTGTGGGCCCTGAGTCCTCCCTAGGTGGGCAACAAGACCCCAGCTGCACCAGACTTTCTGAGATTCTTTTAAGCCAGTTTTATATGTGAAAAAAGGGACTTCTTAATTGGAATATGCATGGTCCTGGATTAAGAGGTATCTCAGTAGACACTGACCTCATAGAGCTGTTGAAGACAAGGTAGGTCCTCACATACTGAAAAGCTTGATTTTATGTGAGCTTCCTCCCCTGGGACACTTGAACAAAAGGAGGGAAAGGAGCTGGTAGGATTAAGTGATTGAAGCAAATTTTTTTGCCACCTTGGATCAATTAGGGCTTGAAATAGAATTAAATTTCTTGTACTTCAGAATCTGTGAACTGAGATTCATATCTGCTGATTTAAGTGTTACATAATATATACAAAATAAAATTTACTATTTTAACCGTTTAAAGTATATTAAGAACCTTCACATTGTAATGCAACCATCACCATCATACAACTTCAAAACTTTTGCAACGTTTCCAATTAAAATTTTGTATCCACTAAACACTAACTTTTCATTTCCACCTCCCCTTGGTCCCTAGCCACCACCATTCCCCTTCCTGTCTCTGTAAGTCTGAATACTCCAGGTGCCTCATATAAGTGGACTCATACAGCATCTGTCATTTTGTGACTGGTTTATTTCACTTAGCATAATGTTATCAAGCTTCATCCATGTTGTAGCATTTGTCAGAATGTCCTTCCTCTTTAAAGAAAGGAAAAAAGGAAAGAAAATGTATAAACATATTTATATGTTTATTTATATGTATATTATTTATATATGTATGTATATACATATATAGATCATATTTTAATTTATCTATTGATAGACACGTGTTGCTTCCAATTTTTGACTACTGTGTCTTGATTTTCTTAATCTATAAAGAGAAACAATAACTTTTGTCTTCCAAAAATCTGTGTGTGTGTGTATGTGTGTGTGTATATATATATATATATATATATATATATATATAAAACATTTTGGAGCCCAAACAGGCACACACATTAAAATGACAGTGAAAAACAAATGTCAATTTGGCAAGTGATGACTCAGGAGACTTGGGATTCTTAAAAAACAGCACAAATTACCCTATAGAGCAGTGAGCAGTTTCTTTTTTTAAAGGTTTTTCAAGACCCCAGCCAGACAGCCCACAGCAGGCCCATGGGAGGACTGTGTCTCTAGCAC